>NC_058082.1:517626577-518999356 GCF_014858855.1 Bufo gargarizans | reverse complement strand
GAGGGTCCCGATGGCATGGAAGGAAGCGCGATACCTAAGGAAGGAATCGCGCTGCCTTCTGGTGACGAGCCTGTGAGATCCAGCCCCCTGGATCTCACAGGCAGGAAGCTGTATGAGTAATACACACTGTATTACTCATACAGCCAATGCATTCCAATACAGAAGTATTGGAATGC
Source organism: Bufo gargarizans (assembly GCF_014858855.1). NCBI lineage: Eukaryota > Metazoa > Chordata > Amphibia > Anura > Bufonidae > Bufo > Bufo gargarizans. The sequence continues at coordinate 518,999,180 of NC_058082.1, read as the reverse complement.
ATTGTAAAGTATTAGCCCTCCAAAGTGGGACAAAAAATAAGTGAAAAAAAAGCTGAAAAAATAAAGTTTCCCCCAAAACAATTAAAAGTTTCAAGTAAAAATAAACAAAAACATCATTTTCCTCAAATAAAGTAAAAAAAAATTGGTAAAAAAATAGGGGGGGGAGTAGACATATTAGGTATTGCCCCATCCGTATTGACCGGCTCTATAAACATATCACATGACCTAACCCCTCAGATGAGCACCATAAAAAATAAAAACTGTGCTAAATAAAAAGAAATTTGTCACCTTACATCACAAAAAGGAAACAGCAAGCGATCAAAAAAGGCGTATGCCCACCAAAATAGTACCAATCTAACTCACCCCATCCTGCAAAAAATTTGCCCCTACCTGAGACAATCGCCCAAAAAAGAAAAAAACTATGGCTCAGAATATGGAGACACTAAAACATCATTTTTTTTTGTTTTAAAAAACTGTTATTGTGTAAAACTTACATAAATAAAAAGTATACATATTAGGTATCACCACGTCCGTGTCGACTGGCTCTATAAAAATATCACATGACCTAACCCCTCAGATGAACACCATAAAAAATGAAAAACTGTGCTAAATAAACCATTTTTTGTCACCTTACATCACAAAAAGTGTAATAGCAAGCGATCAAAAAGTATATGCACACCAAAATAGTGCCAATCAAACCGTCATCTCATCCCGGAAAAAATGAGACCCTAACTAAGATAATCGCCCAAAAACTGAAAAAAACTATGGCTCTTAGAATATGGAGACACTAAAACATGATTATTTTTTTGTTTCGAAAATGATATAATTGTGTAAAACTTACATATATGAAAAAAGTATACATATTAGGTATCGTCGCGTCCGTATCGACCGGCTCTATAAGAATATCACATGACCTAAACCCTCAGATGAACACCGTAAAAAATAGAAAATAAAAACTATGCTACATAAACCATTTTTTGTCACCTTACATCACAAAAAGTGTAATAGCAAGCGATCAAAAAGTCACACGCACCCCAAAATACCCCAAACTTTTTAACTTATACTACTCAGAAGATAAATCCTGTAATTGTTGAAAATATTTTTGTGATAATAAGGTCGCTTGGCTACCTGTATCCATCAAAGCCAATATTTGCAGGAACTTCTCAAACAATTCCACTTTAATAAAATATTGTTCTATTTCATGTAAGGAACACAAATATTTTGGATAAGTGAAACTGCTTTCTTGCTGTGCAGGCATTCTTACCCGTGACCCCCCTTCCTTTTTTTCACAAAGGTTACATTCTTTGCAGGGGTACAGACATTTATGTTATTTTGCTCTCTTTTGCATACAGTTAAATCATCAGCATTTGCCGGATTTGGCACTCTTACCTGCTTCTCCCCATTTATAATTGGGGATGGCTTTCCACAGGAGTACCTGCCCTAATTTTTTTGGGGGGGATTAGCAGTAAGCGCTTTGGATAATTCTTCCATCCTTTGCATTAACACTCCAAACTGGCTCTGGATCTGATCCATTCGGTCATGGATATTAGCTCTATTTTTCCCATAACCTTTTGGAGATTGATTTTGTAATTTAGACGCTTGAGACTTACCAGAACCTTCTGATTCAGAACCATTTAGAACCCTTTCCAGGCCCCGTGGGAATCTCCTGACATAACCTCTCTGGTATCTTCTGAAATGAGGGAAGCGCCTATATACAAAACAGTTCTTTTTATCTGGGCTTTCATTAACATTTGGCACTTTATTGTCCTCTGGTCTAGGTTTAACTTTATTAGGATGGGGATGTTTGGAGCTTTTTACAACTTCAGCCTAACTCCTTCTGGGAGCCTCAAACTGTCCCTAATCCTTTTTATGTGAGTCTCAGCTATTTCCTCATTTGATTTTTTTAATCTCCTATCTTGAGACTCCTCACTATTTTGTAAAGCGGCTTAACGAGTTGTACTCTCTGTCAGCAACCAGTCCAGAATTTTTCTGGAATGGTAATCCCAGGCCAAAATAAATTTAATTTTTTGGGGCAAAGCATCATAGAACAGCTGCATAAATTCATGGCTTCCAAAATTGGGAACTTTCTTAGCCAAACTATAGGCATTCTTGACAACAAACAGAAATTCCCTGGGACTCTGATTGCATCGACATTTCAGGGAAAATATAGCCCTCCTTGCAGCAGTAGCTGACCTATAAGGACCGAACTCTTTTTTTTATTTCTGACACAACCTCTGACCAGTTATCTATGCCAATATCACAGAGAGAATTAAAGAAGTACCTGTGCTTTGGCTCAAACACCCAGGAAATAAACTCAATTTTCTGCTTGTTACGTTCTAAATGTAGGGTTCTCATAGTATATAGATAAAACGGGCACTCAGACCATAGGGGGCTGCATCTAAATATGAAATTTATTAAAAAGCAATACCATAAAAACTAGACTATGCAAACAATAATCACTAAAAACATATAATTTCATGGTTTTGAGATGATCAATGGATAATCAAAATAATAATTGAATATTAAAAAGTCGATTAGTTAAAAAAATCAAATAGTTGAACATCAAATATTGAAGAAACCACATACGTATAAAAAGTCCTCCAGACCTGTTCCCAATGGTGATGTGTATATCCACTTATGTTCTCAACAATGAAGTGTATAACCACTTATTCCTTTGATGTAGTTACCATATCAGTAAAGGAAGCTTGTATAGCAGGCAAACATATGAAAAAGAGCAGTCTCTTTACCGTATCTTCACCACCTCCAGATGGTTATTAGGTTGAACAGACCGCACGCCAAATCAGCATGGATTTTCTTTGCCGTATGAGCACCGATGGTCCAGTGTGGATTCACGCTCAGTTGGCGTATTGCACTAGATCGGAACTTCCGAGTATACGTCACGTATTCGATGGCGTCTCACGTGGCGTCCCACGTGGTTTAATATGTCACCTATTTGAAATTACAGCACGCTGTTTCTTTTTAGGTTGTATCATGCATAAATTGTGTAATTAAGTTTCCATACGCGTTTCGAGGTTGAAAACGTCTTCTTCAGTGGCTATTATGAGTTTCTATATGTTGCAGTCCATACTTTATATGGTTTTGGGGAGGTGGAGTTGAATCGTCCATTGGTCAGGATTTAACTAGGAGGAGTGGTTTTCAACAATCTCAGCTGTTGTATAATGTGGTTCTTCTTATCTCGTCAATCGACATTATAAAATGCAGGTGTTAGTTTAAAACAATGTTTAAAACCTTAACAGTGTTACATAGAAGAATATAATATAAAATAATATGAAAAGATCGCATCAGAAGCGCACATGCGATATCTATGTGGCTAATGTGCGACCTATATCTCATCGTTATAGATACAATATATTTAAGAGGAATCAGTATGCAATCCCCTCATGGGTAGTATAATGAGGATTAGTTACCCCAATTATAATAGATATAAAATATCTCCATTTCCTTATGTACACCCGGTGGGGTCTTCTGCTGTTGTAGCCCATCCGGCTCAAGGTTGTGCGTGTTGTGGCTTCACAAATGCTTTGCTGCATACCTCGGTTGTAACGAGTGGTTATTTCAGTCAAAGTTGCTCTTCTATCAGCTTGAATCAGTCGGCCCATTCTCCTCTGACCTCTACAAGGCATTTTCACCCACAGGACTGCCGCATACTGGATGTTTTTCCCTTTTCACATTATTCTTTGTAAACCCTAGAAATGGTTGTGCATGAAAATCCCAGTAACTGAGCAGATTGTGAAATACTCAGACCTGCCCGTCTGGCACCAAAAACCATGCCACGCTCAAAATAGCTTAAATCACCTTTCTTTCCCATTCTGACATTCAGTTTGGAGTTCAGGAGATTGTCTTGACCAGGACCACAACCCTACATGCCTTGAAGCGACTGCCATGTGATTGGTTGAGTCGATAATCGCATTAATGAGAAATAGAACAGGTGTTCCTAATAATTCTTTAGGTGAGTGTATAGTTTCCATGCAATTTTTCCATAATCTCTATATCATCTCTCCAAGGCAGTGTTTAACCCATTTTTCGAACATTAATCAAATTATCTAATACTTCTAAGAAAGAGCCCTTCGAAAAAAATCCCTCGAAGATTTTCGAAAACTATCTTTCGAATCTCTCCTCAAATGATTTTAACCGATCCTCTTCATCACTAATATATTATAGGAGAAATATGGAATGTCCAACAGAAAGTTTCTATCTAGGTTGAAGTTGAGAATCATAAGAAGTCGCACCAAAAAACGCATCAGAAACGCATATGCGATATCCGTGCAGTTAATGTGTAACCTCTATATCATCATTTTTAGGCGGCTTTAGACTTCATTTCAAACTAATGTTGGTCAGATGGTACAATTAGTTTTCTCCAGCGGGTGGTGACTGGAACAAGGTGCCTGCAAACTGCAGGTCAATACAGCTGACTGATTACATGAAGCGGTGGGCGCAGGTGCCATCGGGTCCCGTGGGGCTGTAGGAGGGTCCCGATGGCATGGAAGGAAGCGCGATACCTAAGGAAGGAATCGCGCTGCCTTCTGGTGACGAGCCTGTGAGATCCAGCCCCCTGGATCTCACAGGCAGGAAGCTGTATGAGTAATACACACTGTATTACTCATACAGCCAATGCATTCCAATACAGAAGTATTGGAATGCATTGTAAAGTATTAGCCCTCCAAAGTGGGACAAAAAATAAAGTGAAAAAAAAGCTGAAAAAATAAAGTTTCCCCCAAAACAATTAAAAGTTTCAAGTAAAAATAAACAAAAACATCATTTTCCTCAAATAAAGTTAAAAAAAATTGGTAAAAAAATAGGGGGGGGAGTAGACATATTAGGTATTGCCCCATCCGTATTGACCGGCTCTATAAACATATCACATGACCTAACCCCTCAGATGAGCACCATAAAAAATAAAAACTGTGCTAAATAAAAAGAAATTTGTCACCTTACATCACAAAAAGGAAAACAGCAAGCGATCAAAAAAGGCGTATGCCCACCAAAATAGTACCAATCTAACTCACCCCATCCTGCAAAAAATTTGCCCCTACCTGAGACAATCGCCCAAAAAAGAAAAAAACTATGGCTCAGAATATGGAGACACTAAAACATCATTTTTTTTTTGTTTTAAAAAAACTGTTATTGTGTAAAACTTACATAAATAAAAAGTATACATATTAGGTATCACCACGTCCGTGTCGACTGGCTCTATAAAAATATCACATGACCTAACCCCTCAGATGAACACCATAAAAAATGAAAAACTGTGCTAAATAAACCATTTTTTGTCACCTTACATCACAAAAAGTGTAATAGCAAGCGATCAAAAAGTATATGCACACCAAAATAGTGCCAATCAAACCGTCATCTCATCCCGGAAAAAATGAGACCCTAACTAAGATAATCGCCCAAAAACTGAAAAAAACTATGGCTCTTAGAATATGGAGACACTAAAACATGATTATTTTTTTGTTTCGAAAATGATATAATTGTGTAAAACTTACATATATGAAAAAAGTATACATATTAGGTATCGTCGCGTCCGTATCGACCGGCTCTATAAGAATATCACATGACCTAAACCCTCAGATGAACACCGTAAAAAATAGAAAATAAAAACTATGCTACATAAACCATTTTTTGTCACCTTACATCACAAAAAGTGTAATAGCAAGCGATCAAAAAGTCACACGCACCCCAAAATAGTGCCAATCAAACCGTCATCTCATGCTGCAAAAATCATACCCTACCCAAGATAATAACCCAAAAACTGAAAAAACCATGGCTCTCAGACTATGGAAACACTTAAACATGACATTTTTTTTGTTTAACCACCTCAGCTCCCCTAGCTTAAACCCCCTTAATGACCAGACCACATGTGGTATCACCGTACTCAGAAGAAGTAGGGCAATGTGTTTTGGGGTGTATTTTTACATATATCCATGCTGGGTGAGAGAAATAGCTCTCTAAAAGTCAACTTTTCCCATTTAATTTTTATACAAAGTTGTCATTTTAGAGAGATATTTCTCTCACCCAGCATGGGTATATGTAAAAAGACAACCCAAAACACATTGCCCAACTTCTCCTGAGTACGGCAATACCACGTGTGACACTTTTAGTGGAAAGGGAAAGGTAGAGTTTGTGAGAAAAAAAATAATTAAAAAAAATCAATTTCCGCTAACTTGTGCCCAACAAAAAAAATCATCTATGCCCCTCATTGAATACCTTGGGGTGTCTTCTTTCCAAAATAGGGTCACATGTGGGGTATTTATACTGCCCTGGCATTTTAGGGGCCCAAAAGCGTGAGAAGAAGTCTGGGATCCAAATGTCTAAAAATGCCCTCCTAAAAGGAATTTGGGCCGCTTTGCGCATCTAGGCTGCAAAAAAAGTGTCAAACATCTGGTATTGCTGTACTCAGGAGAAGTTGGGCAATGTGTTTTGGGGTGTCATTTTACATATACCCATGCTGGGTGAGATAAATATCTTGGTCAAATGCCAACTTTGTATAAAAAAAAATGGGAAAAGTTGTCTTTTGCCAAGATATTTCTCTCACCCAGCATGGGTATATGTAAAATGATACCCTAAAACACATTCCCCAACTTCTCCTGAGTACGGCGATACCAGATGTGTGACACTTTTTTGCAGCTTAGGTGGGCAAAGGGGCACACATTCCAAAGAGCACCTTTCGGATTTCACCGGTCATTTTTTACAGATTTTGATTTCAAACTACTTCTCACGCATCTGGGCCCCTAAAATGCCAGGGCAGTATAACTACCCCACAAGTGACCCCATTTTGGAAAGAAGACACCCCAAGGTATTTTGTGATGGGCATAGTGAGTTCATGGAAGTTTTTATTTTTTGTCACAAGTTAGTGGAATATGAGACTTTGTAAGAAAAAAAAAATCATCATTTTCCGCTAACTTATGACAAAAAATAAAAAGTTCTATTGTGACAGTCAGTTATTTAGCTCGCCCTTCCAGCGGTGAAAAGGTAGGGGGATTAGTCAGATTATTTCGCTGAAGGAGACCTCAGGAGACAGAAGTGCATTTCCACTGGCGTCCTGCCAGCTTTATTTCACAGGTTGCATTTAAAACACAAAACATAAACGGAACACCTAGCCTTATCCAGGCTCTAACTAAATAATAGGTCCCTCTCTAGGACGTGGATGAGCTAACCTCAGTCCACGCAAAATAAGCACGCTGTCTGTACAGCAACCTGTGATACTTGCAGTTTGCAGGCTCTGGACCTTCAGGGTCCCTCAGTGAGATGTGGCTTCTCTCACTCCCAGGGAGTTCTGAGCAAGTGTGTTGACAGCCCAGTTTTCTAGCAACTCCCCAGGTGCAGCTCATCAGGACCCAGGCTTAGGTTTTTCTTAACCCTTTCCTAAACAACTTTCTTCAGCATATGCTAAGAACCTGGGAGACACGTATATACCCTCAATTACTTCACCCTGTGAGACACCACACTATGAACTCACTATGCCCATCAGTGAATACCTTAGGGTGTCTATTTTCCGAAATGGTGTCATTTGTGGGGTGTTTGTACTGTCTGGGCATTGTAGAACCTCAGGAAACATGACAGGTGCTCAGAAAGTCAGAGCTGCTTCAAAAAGCGGAAATTCACATTTTTGTACCATAGTTTGTAAACGCTATAACTTTTACCCAAACCATTTTTTTTATCAAAGACATGTAGAACAATAAATTTTGCGAAAAATGTATATATGGATGTCGTTTTTTTTGCAAAATGTTACAACTGAAAGTGAAAAATGTCATTTTTTTGCAAAAAAAATCGTTACATTTCGATTAATAACAAAAAAAGTAAAAATGTCAGCAGCAATGAAATACCACCAAATGAAAGCTCTATTAGTGAGAAGAAAAGGAGGTAAAATTCATTTGGGTGGTAAGTTGCATGACCGAGCAATAAACGGTGAAAGTAGTGTAGTGCAGAAGTGTAAAAAGTGGCCTGGTCATTAAGGGGATTTCAGCTAGCGGGGTTGAAGTGGTTAAACAGTGATAACTCTCTGAGTAGATATAATATAGTAGATGTCCCCTGCAGTCCTATGTAACAACACAGATAACACAGTGATGGCTATCTGAGTACAGAAAATTTAATAGTGTTGCCTTCAGTCCTATGTAAAACCACAGATAACACTAGTCCTGATAATGTAGTAGTGTTACCTGCAGTCCTATGTAAAACCACATATAACACTAGTGTAGATCATGTGGTAGTGTTGCCTGCAGTCCTATGTAAAACCACAGATAACACTAGTCCTGATAATGTGGTAGTGTTACCTGCAGTCCCATGTAAAACCACAGATAACACTAATGCTGATAATGTGGTAGTGTTACCTGCAGTCCCATGTAAAACCACAGATAACACTAATGCTGATAATGTGGTAGTGTTACCTGCAGTCCCATGTAAAACCACAGATAACACTAATGCTGATAATGTGGTAGTGTTACCTGCAGTCCTGTGTAAAACCACATATAACACTAGTGCTGATAATGTGGTAGTGTTACCTGCAGTCCTATGTAAAACCACATATAACACTAGTGTAGATCATGTGATAGTGTTGCCTGCAGTCCTATGTAAAACCACAGATAACACTAGTCCTGATAATGTGGTAGTGTTGCCTGCAGTCCTGTGTAAAACCACAGATAACACTAGTCCTGATAATGTGGTAGTGTTACCTGCAGTCCTGTGTAAAACCACATATAACACTAGTGCTGATAATGTGGTAGTGTTACCTGCAGTCCTGTGTAAAACCACAGATAACACTAGTCCTGATAATGTGGTAGTGTTACCTGCAGTCCTGTGTAAAACCACATATAACACTGGTGCTGATAATGTGGTAGTGTTACCTGCAGTCCTGTGTAAAACCACAGATAACACTAGTGTAGATTATGTCGTAGTGTTACCTACGTCCTTAGTGTGCCTCACTGTGTCTCTCCCACGGACTCCATGCTGGTGGCGCTGCCTCCTCTTCCATCTTCTTCTTGCCCCGCACAGAACGTCCTGATGCAGCTGTGTCAAGACATAGGAACACTGTCGGCATGGTGATGGTGACAGACACACATGGAGACAAACACACAGGGAGGCATACACACCCACACACAAGGAAACACACACTGGGACCGTCAAATACACATTGGGACAGATACACACACAGGGACACACACATAGGGACAGACACGCACACACAGCTACAGACGCGCGCACACACACAGGGACAGACACACAGCTAGGCCTCACCACACTCCAACCAGGCTCCGTTCCATACAGGAACACACAGGGTCACTAGTGGGGGGGGGAGCAGGGTTACTAGTGAGATGACAGGAGGAGGGGGGATCAGGGTCACTAGTGGGGTGACAGGAGGGGAAGCAGGGTCACTAGTGGGGTGATAGAAGAGGGGGGAGCAGGGTCACTAGTGGGGTGACAGGAGGATGGGGGAACAGTGTCACTAGTGGGGTGACAGGAGGAGGGGGAGCAGGGTCACTAGTGGGGTGATAGGAGGATTGGGGAGCAGGGTCACTAGTGAGATGACAGGAGGAGGGGGAGCAGAGTCACTAGTGAGATGACAGGAGGAGGGGTGAGCAGGGGCACTAGTGGGGTGACAGGAAGGGAAGCAGGGGGGAGCAAGGTCACTAGTGGGGTGACAGGAGGGGAAGCAGGGTTACTAGTTGGGTGACAGGAGGAGGGGGGGAGCGATACGCTAATCAGCGAATCAGTGACTGCGGTGCGGTGGGCTGGGCGCTAACCGACGCTAACTACCTAACAAAGGGGCCTAAACTAACCTAAAACCTAACCATCAATACTAGTGAGAAAAAAAAAGTGACAGTTTACACTGATCACTTGTTTCCCTTTCACTAGTGATTGACAGGGGTGATCAAGGGGTTAATTGGGGTGATGGAGGGTGATCTGGGGGCTAAGTGTAGTGTTTGGTGTACTCACTGTGATATGTGCTCCTCTGCTGAGACCAACCGACGAAACGGACCAGCAGAGGAGCACAGAAGCCATTTAACACCTTATATTTATAAATATAAGGTGTTAAATGGCTTCTGATTCGATTCTTTTAAAAGTCACCCACCTGCCAGCGCTGATCATTGGCTGGCAGGCTGGTGACAAACTTCTGATGTAACGATTCCCGGCCCGCACTGCGCATGTGCGGGCCGGCTCTGCCCGAAATCTCGCGTCTCGCGAGAAGACGCATCGGCACGTCTAGGAGGAACAACAGGGCCGCCGCCAGGACGCAAAAAATTAAATCATTGTGTAAAACTTGCATAAATAAAAAAAAAAGTATACATATTAGGTATTGCTGCGTCCATGACAACCTGGTCTATAAAAATACCACATGATCTAACCTGTCAGATGAATGTTGTAAATAACAAAAAATAAAAACGGTGCCAAAACAGCTATTTCTTGTTACCTTGCCTCACAAAAAGTGTAATATAGAGCAACCAAAAATGTACCCTAAAATAGTACCAACAAAACTTTTTGGGAGTTTCTACTCTAGGGGTGCATCAGGGGGGTTTCAAATGGGACATGGTATCAAAAAAACAGTCCAACAAAATTTGCCTTCCAAAAACCATATGGCATTCCTTTCCTTCTGCGCCCTGCCGTGTGCCTGTACAGCGGTTTACGACAACATATGGTGTATTTCTGTAAAGTACAGAATCAGAGCCATGAATATTGAGTTTTGTTTGGCTGTAACCTTTGATTTGTAACTGGAAAAAAAATAATAAAATGGAAAATCTTCCAAAAAAGTGAAATTTTGAAATTGTATCTCTATTTTCCATTAATTCTTATGGAACACCTAAAGGGTTAACAGAGTTTGTAAAAATCTGTTTTGAATACCTTGAGGGGTGTAGTTCATAGAATTGGGGTCATATTTGGGTGGTTTCTTTTATGTAAGCATCACAAAGTGACTTCAGACCTGAACTGGTCCTTGAAAAGTGGGTTTTTGAAAATTGTTGAAAAATTTCAAGATTTGCTTCTAAACTTCTAAGCCTTGTAACATCCCCAAAAAATTTAATGGCATTCCCAAAATGATCCAAACATGAAGTAGACATATGGGGACTGTAAATTAATAACCATTTTTGTAGGTATTACTATAAATTATAGAAGTAGAGAAATTGAAACTTGGAAATTTGCAATTTTCTTTTACAAATTTTTGGTAGATTTGGTATTTTTTTTTATAAATAAATAATTATTTTTTTAACTTCATTTTACCAGTGTCATGAAGTACAATATTTGATGAAAAACAATCTCAGAATGGCCTGGATAAGTCAAAGCGTTTTAAAGTTATCACCACTTAAAGTGACACTGGTCAGATTTGCAAAAAATGTCCTGGTCCTTAAGGTGAAAATGAGGCCGGTCCCTAAGGGGTTAAAATAAATTTGTTCATCTTCTTCAGAGGGGCTACTGTAATCACTTTCTTCCTCTGACCACGGAATGATTAACTTTTACTCTGCAGGTGGGTTTTTCCTGTCTGAACTGCAGAAATGTTGGATCTTGGCTATTTAACTCTTGTTGCAATCTTATATTAGCATTTTATATTCACATTCTTTTTCCAGATCTGATTTTGACTTTTTACAATCTAACGCTTCACTAGAAACTTGATCCAAATCCATTTTTAGAGCCTGGATCATTTCTCTATTCTGGTTATCTCTGTCAGAATATTCTGAAATTTTAGCAGACAGTTGCTCCATTTGAGCAGAAATTTTGGCATTTAACTCTTTTCGTAACTGATCAATTTTATCAGCCTTTTGATTGTTTTTATGCCTCGCTTTATTTAATTGTTCTGCCATTTCACAAATCAGATAAAGAAATTCTGGCCACGATCGGAGCACCAATAAATCTTTATCCTTCTTTGTTTTAGCGTCACTAATGCGATGGAGATAAGCAAACCCGGATTCATCAGACCAAATATAATCTACATATTTGGCAACTTTACTCTGCAGTCAAACTACCCATTCTTTATATCCCAATTTGTCTTGAAGAAAAGATATCACATGGAATTTGACTAATCCTCTAATATCTACATCATGCATACCAGCCACAGCTTCTACCTCAGACTGAACCGTTTTGCATGTAACTCTGCTGGTCTCAGACATTTAAAATTTTTCACTTATTTCACAATAACCAATTAACGTCTAGTAATGCAAATAAGATAGAAAAAACTGCAGCACTTCCAGATGGTGAAAAATGTGTAATCCTTTATTCACCCATGTGACGTTTCAGACCGCTTGCTGTGACCTTTCTCAAGCAAGCGGACCGAAACGTTGAATGGTTGAATAAAGGATTACACATTTTTCACTATCTGGAAGTGCTGCAGTTTTTCTATCTTATATGTACAACTGTGGTCAAGTTTGCACTGCTGGCACTCCTTTCCAGTATCAACGTGTGCTGCCCTGGACTTGTTTTTCTTTAGTAACACAAATATATATATTTTGCGAAACTATCTTTGTATCAGCTTGGACAAATCTCAGCAGTGCCTCCATTTATGTCAGAATATTTATACTGCTCTGATAAACAGTTTCATTTATTTATGTAAAAAAGTTAGGATCTATAATTGGGGAGATTCCAACTTGTTTTCCACAAATAAAAAGCTAACAAGAGCTTGTGAGATTTGTGCTAAGTTGATGACAAAAGGAAGACAGTTGTATACAAAATATATATATTTATTAATAATATTTCAGTGCAATAAAAATAAAAAATATATAAAATATATGATGATATATAATTGTTGGCAATTAAAGAATACTCAATGATATGCAATCAAGAAGACAAAATAACCTATATGGTGTAGATATAATCATTAATCAAACTGGTATCTTGGTAATAACTGACACAAAAAAACTTTAGATTGACACTTAATTTCTCACAGCGAACAGATTTTCCTGTTTCAAAGTAAAGTTAGGCTTTCACCATGTTATATAATATATATCCATTCAAATAGACCATCTGACTAGAACTACAATCAGTTCTCTGGAGATCACACAATTGTATATATATCAATTGTATAGATTATGTCACGGTCTTATTGGTGTTTGACCATGACGTGGTTGCCTTGCAGACTCGTTGCTTGTGGCAACGTGTAGGTTGCGGTTTGCACGTGCACTTCCCATTTAAGTTGTGTCTCCCTGCTGTGTGGTGTGCGTGGGGTTAATATACTGACTTGGTTAGATCAGGGTGTGTCTCTTCTAGCTATTTAGCCTTTGCTTGTAGTTTGGAAGTTGGTTGTGCTCTAGCTTTGCTTTGGGCTGGAAGCTATGCTCCATTCTGTGGCTATTCCATCTGCCTAGTCATTGAGGGCCACCTTGTTGGACATTGAGGTCTCTTAGAAATGTCATTCCTTTGTCTCCCTTTTATCCTCTATGTTCCCAACTTCACTTGTATGTTTGGTGTGGGTTTATGTTCAGAGTTTGTTGTACGTCTTGTTTGTTCTTACATGTCTGGGATGTTGTTGGTGTTTGTCCCTGTATGAGTGCAAGACGTTTCCCTGTTTGTGTTTTCCCTCTGGAAGTGGGTTGGTTTCGCAGAGGGGTGAACCATTTTCCTAGGATGTGCAGTTGCTGGAGTTCTGGTTCGTGTGTGTCAGTACGGACTGCATCCGGAAGGTGTTTGGATGGCAGCACGCCTGTTTGGGTTCAAGGTTACTTCAGCTGTGTTCTTCTTTGGTGTTTTCCAGCAGCTGCAGCAGGTAAGTGACCAGATTTACTGTTGTGGTTGGTTCAGTTGTTTCTGGCCACTGGTTACTTACCTGTTATTTCCTTGGTGTTGTCTTTTATTGCTAGGCCTGTGGGAGACTCCGGGTTATCCGTTTTGTGCATGAACCAGTTGGTCTCTTCACCCTTTCTCCTTATCTCAGGGTAATTCAGGGATTTCAGGGTTCTGAGGTTCCGGCATATGGGCCCTCCTACCATCAGGGTCGGCTCACACAGATAGGCGACTAGGGCCAGATTTAGGGATGCTTTAGGAGGTGACCTTCTCCCTGATACCAGCATCCAGGCTTAGTTGCTACCTTATATCTCTGACATTGTACGGTGGTCGGTTTTCCCCACTCCCCGCCGTGACAGATTAATCTCCCTAGATTGAAAAGACACCATTGATGCTGCAGGTACAATTATGTCCAATCTAGTTCCTACAACGAACAATATGGTCTATTTAAATAAATATATATATGGGTATATGGCATCAGTTGCCTAATATACAGTCAAAAATGTATACTATACCGAATAATCTGTCTGGAAGAAATCAGCGTCAATGTTCAAATTAAAGGTTCAAGTTTGTGGCTTTCCTGGATTGATCTGATGGATGGATCAATCTGATGTGATCGTCCGATCTCATGTGATGTTATGATCCCCTTGCTGGCTCCTACCAACTTTTATCACCCCCTGGAAGGGGCTTGACCTGAATTTTCACGTGACCACTGACATCATTTGTATATTTTTTTCAATACTGTTTCATACTTATTACCACCACCATAGGGCACTAGCATTCTATGTAAGAGTTGGTGTAATTATAAATCAAATCTTCTATTTTCTTAATAGAAAGATTTGATTTATTGAAAAATAACCTCTGACCTAAGTCTAGGGCCATGTTTTAAATATAGATAAGAATGGCACTTAGGCTTACTACTGTCAGACATCCAGTCTACTAGAACGATATACGATTTGAAACAACTCTTTCACAGGACACTTATCTCATTATCTGTGCAATCTTCAGACATGTGGCAATAACTTCAACTGCTTTTGTTCACATACATAACAAGACTACATTGGAAACCTCATCTAATTATATACACCATGAATATATTTTGATTATCAATAATTAATTCTAATTGATTTCAGTTTCTTAGAACATAATTTAGAACATAATATATAGGATAAATATATAACACACAATACAATTACTTTATAGCTATATACTCCATAGAATGAATATAAAATTGATCCCCTTCTATAAATTGGGATGGGGCAAAAGGAAACTTAGCACATTAGACCATTGTTTTGCAGGGGGCTGCATGTTTTATGGTACATCCTTACCTCCCCCATTTAATTTATGACCTGAAAATTGTTTAGGCAAGCATTCCTAACTTTTTAGTCAGACAGGATGGCTACCAGAATGTCCATGTACCCATCTTTAAATGTAATCTGCATAGAGGCTTTTCCTAATATTGATTCCTTTTTGGCTCAATATATCTGACAGTTCCAAATTTGGAGAGACTGTCCCTGATTTTCAGAGACAGGCCCAACAAATTTGAAAATGTGCTAACTGAAGCCCTATCCATAAGTGGGTGTTCCCCGGCAGAGTCAGGGCATTCCCAGGAACAGGGCTTAGGTGCCCTAATTTTACCAACTGAAACGTTGGTAAGTTTTAGTAAAAGCACATTCGATGAGATCTTAAATAAAAGTCATATGCATGCCTCTTGTTCAGGGTGTGACAGGAAATGGAAAAGTAAGCTGGTGGCTGCCACAAGAAAGTTTTTTCCTATGGGAAGTACTAGAGATGACTGCTACTGGAAAGAAGATTACCTTTGCTGGCTTGATTAATTTTCCATCTCATTATACACTGCTCATATCCAGAGGTTACGACCACCCTGCGATCCGTCAGAGAAAAATGAAAAGGCTCCGTCTACTCTGGTGGCCAGGACTTTGGAAGTGCACATAGTTTGGTGCGGTATCCTATAGTGTGCAAGCACAGCCACTGCTGCTGGATTGCAGGGTTGTCGTAACCCCTGGATACAAGCAGTGTATAAAGTGATGGAAAAATTAAACAAGCCAGCAAAGGAGGCAATTGTTGTTATAAATATAATGATGACTATGAATGATGATGGCAATCCTCTGTTCTTTTCCAAAAATGAAGCATTATTACGATTATCAGGCCCAGATGCAGCAACTTTTATAGCTCTTATCATGAACGAACCTACTTATATACACAGAATTATGTTAAGGTACCTCAGTTCATTCACCCATAACCTTCCCAGCATTTTCTTCTTATACCATTTTTACCCATTGACTAACATGTAGATGATATCTATTTGGAGAGTAAAAAATTTCAAACCTAAACATACGTCTATTGGTCTTTTTAAAACTAAACGTACATACCGATTGGTTGATTTTGTAGTATTGTTTTAGTGATTGCCGTTGTACATTTAGAATGCAGAGGGAAAATGACTAGTCCTGCCACTTCTGGGTAGGCCTAGGTCACATACAATATGTATTAAATATTAATTTGATAATTCTATATAAAAAATATTGGATATATTTAAAAAGACATAAAATATATAAAAAAAACAGCATGGTGTTAAAAGGTTGGCATTTTCAAAGGCATTTGTCTGTAGGAAATTCCATATGAAGCCAACCAGTATTAGGTGTGCTAAGTATAATAAAATTGTACCTTTTTTACACTACATTTCAGAGAAAGAGTTTTGATTCAATTTGTAAATGAGTTATTAAGTACACAGAGGGCAGGCCCAAGTCCCTGTTCTTGGTGTTCTTTGCCAGACCCTCCTTCTCATGGTAAATTGTCAGCCAGGCATTTGAATCCTCCTCGCGTACCGGCCATGTAATTTCACGCCTGTGTCATGCTCTATACTGTATAATCAGCACATGTACAGTACAGCCCATTCTTCCTACCTGGCATAAAAGAAGTGTTCGGTGCATGTGCTGATTACATACAGCACAGGGCAATAGCACAATTACAGGGTCAGATTTTCTACTAACTGGTATTTTCCCTCACTTTTACTTCAATGGAACTAAGCTGCATTTCCAGACACAAACAGTAGAATGGTGTTGCACAGACAGCAACCATGTACTATAAAAATCTGTATCCCATACGATGAATGACGTAACAGAGAAAGAAGTCAAAATGGCTAATTCACAATTTTTTCATTTCAAGTCCCCCCAAAAATTGAATAGAAAGTGATCAAAAAGTCATACACACCCCAAAATGGTATCTATAAAAACTACTGATCATCCTGCACAAACTGAGCATTCACACAGCTCCATAAACATAATTAGAAAAAACTTATGGAGTCATAATATGGCAAAAAAAAGCAAAAAAAAAAAAAGGAGCCCCAGTTACAGGGGAAACCAGCCTGCTGTGGGGGCTTTGTGCAAGGCAGAGCTGAGCAGGGTCTCCTCACCTTGCAGCTCTGCACTCCTCTGCCCCCCAAGCCGGGTCCACCCTGCATAGCACGCCGTTCACCTAGCTGATACACTGCTTCTGCCTTCTCCTCGGGTCTATTGCTGTCACTGACAGCCAGGGATCAGTCCTGCTACAGTGCAGGAGCTGTAATGCTCTGTTGTAAGATGCTCTTAGCAGAAACACAGTTAATCACATGATCAGCTGTGTTTCTGTCCAGGAGGACTGGGGCCACAAACTTTGGCTCTGGGGGCCGCAAGCGGCCAGCGTGTTGTGCACCCCTGATCCAAACCATTCCCTTGTAGCTCTGGTTGTATGTTTAGGGTTGTTGTCCTGCTGAAAGGTGGACCTCTGCCCCAGTCTCAAGTCTTTTGCAGCCTCTACCAGGTTTTCCTCCAGGATTGCCCTGTGTTTAGCTCTATCCATCTCCCCATCAACTCTGACCAGCTTTCATGTCCCTGCTGGAAAAAAAAAAAGCTTCCCCACAGCATGATGCTGCCACCACCATGTTTGGTATGTTCAGGGTAATGTGCAGTGTTAGTTTTCCCACCACACATAGCTTTTTTCATTTAGGTAAAAAAAAAAAAAAAAAGGCCAGATTTGTGGCATACATAACTAATAGTTATCCTGAGAACAGATTCTCCCACTGTGGATTTCTGCAGCTCCTCCAGAGTGACCGTGGGCTTCTTGGCTGCTTTTCTAATTAGTGCTGTCCTTATCTGGGTTGTCAGGTTAGGTGGACAGACATTGTTGGTAGGTTTACAGTTGTGCAATACGCCTTCGATTTTCAGATGATGGATTGATCAGTGCTCCGTGAGATGTTCAGAGCTTGGGATATTTTTTCCCATTTCACCACGTGAACAGCAAGATAGGAGAGATTGACCCCTGACCTCTGTAGCGGCAGGAAAACAGAGAAAGGTTAAATTGCCTCTCTTGACTCAGGAATCACTGCAAAGAACTCCCCTGCTCACCAGGCGGTATGATTCTAAAGCTGGGCAGAATGCAGACCTCGCATCTGTTCATTGGATGACTGTGTCCGGCGCGGGTTGCGCACGCACGTCTTCCTTTCCCCTGGTAAGTATAAGCAGACGTGAGCCAAAGTCCCCCACGTGATGGCAGCATCTGTCGTCACTTCCAGTGATGTAATTTGTAATATTAGCAGGCACTCTTGCAGATGGAGAAACATATTTATTATTTAAAAATTAATCTTGTAAAAACCATGCACATAAAATAAAACCACACACATAAAATAATTCAAGGTTGGACAATAGCAGCATAGATATGTTATAATCTAGTAATTAATCCTCCAGATCCAGATGAATCAGTAGCATAATATCACAGTGTCAGTCATTCCTCAGCTAAAAATAACTGATGTCGATGGGACCGCTGTAAATATAGCGATGTATATAATAGCGGTACCGAAAGACAAGAACAATATGAGAAAGTACAGAGTATCTGTCTTCAAATCATTACTCCTCAAACGAAAATGCCAGGAAATGTTAATGAGACCACTCTATTCAGGGTCACTATGTCCAATACAACCAGCGCAGCTTAAAGTGTCGGCACCAAGATTCAAAGGAATAATATAAAGAACTTGACGTGCAGGGGTAAGTAGGTTTCTGGCCAGTGTACCTAGACACGGCGTCCCGCGTGTTTTTTAGTGCTCTACGGCTCTTATCTATAAATGTATTGGCTCTCCCCCCTCGCAGTCCCGTAGTTTCGTCTGCTGTATGTGCTGGAAATGTCTGTGCACAAGTATCCGGTGTCGCACGTGGAGTGAGTTAGCGTGCGTCACCTCTGTTTGTGAGGGCTGATGTCAGCACTTACCTCATTGGAATTCTTCCCACATGACCTGCGTTGTAGCTGTATGGAGTGGAGTTGTCTGGAGACAATGTGGTGGATTAAATCTGGTGTTTCTGCAAATGTCGTGAACTTGAAAAGGTTGTAATAAAAATCAAATATAGCTTTATTCTATATTGGATTTTTATTGCAACCTCTTCAAGTTCATAACAACATTTGCAGAAACACCGCATTCAATCCACCACATTGTCTCCAGACAACTCCACTCCAGAAGAATAGACCTGCCTAAATCTGTAGAACTGTTTTGGGCAGGATAGCCATGCTTGCGGTTAGTCAAATATTTGGATATGTTGTTCGCCCAGATCAGAGTTATCCGTGGATGTATAATGTATGGCGATATGTTGGGTTTTGAGGTGTTTTCTGTGTTTTGGGAAAAATGTGTGTTTTCTGCCTGTGAGTGATTATCCCCTTATGGACCGGGCTCATTTCACCTTAACCCCTTCACGACAGCAATCCGTATATATACATGATAGCTGCACATACCCCGTGCAGCTACCACGTGTATAGACGTCATGGCAGCTCTTTAATCCAAGCGCTTTAAAGCGCTTGGATTAAAGCTTCTGCCCCTGTCCTGCTGCTGTCACGGACAGCATACAGTTCAGTAATGCCGGCAAGGGACCAATCAGAGTGGCCCCTTGCCGGCAATCGATCCGATTAGTTAGTCTGTGCAGACTAACCAATCGGATCGCGGCAGTGAAAAAATGCCGGTTTCAGGCTCTGATCTGCGCTCTGCAGGTAGTGTCCTCGTGCCCCCCCCCCGATCTGTGCCCCGCCATCTATGCTGATACTCTGCTGTAACCCCATAGATGCCGCGGCAGCGGCATCCATGGGGTTAATAGAGGGAGGGGGCTACCTCTCTCTACCATCGGGGCTGCTGCGCTGCGATGGCAGCGCCCGATGGTTGCCATGGCGCCCGGACGCTTTGCAAAAGCGTCCACTGTTGCCACCTACAGGGCATCTGATTGTATTATACGTTGCAATGCAAGAGCATTGCAAAGTATAGTACAGCCATCAGCCCCACTGGATCTTCGAGATCCAAGAGGGACTTGATAAAAAAAAATGTGAAAAAAATAAAAGTAAAAATAAAAAAAAATGTAAAATAAAAAAATTGCCTTTTCCTATAAAAAAATAAAATAAATACACATATTAGGTATCACCGCATCCGTAACGACCGTCTCTATAAATATATCACATGATAGACCCCGTCCGATAAACACTATAAAAAAGTGTAAAAAAAGCCATTTTTGTCACCCTACATCACAAAAAGTGCAAAAAACAAGCGATCAAAGGCTTATGAACCCCCAAATAGTACCAATCAAACCGTCACCTCATCCCGCAAAAAATGACACCCTATTTAAGACAATCATCCCAAAAATAAAAAAGCTATGGCTACATTGTGTAAAACTTAAATAAATAAGAAAAAGTATACATATTAAGTATTGCCACATCCGTAATGATCTGCTCTATAAAACTGTCAGATTACCTAACCCCTCAGATAAACTCTGTAAAAATAAATAAATAAAAACTGTTCCAAAACAGACAATTTTTGGGTCACCTTGACCCATAAAGTGTAATAATTAATGATCAAAAAATCCTATGTACCCAAAAATGGTACCAATAAAAACCTCAACTCTGTCTGCAAAAAACGAGCCCCTGCACAAGACGATCGGCAGAAAAATGAAAAATATATGGCGTTCAGAAAATGGACACACAAAAACATAATTTATTTTTCAAAATTGCTTTATTATGTAAAACTGAAACAAACAAACAAGGAAAGTAGACATATTTGATATCATTGCGTTCGTAACAACCTGCTCTATAAAAATAACACATGATCTACCCTGGCAGATGAATCTTGTAAAAAAAAATATAAACTGTACCAAAACAGGCATTTTTCAGTTACCGTGCCTCACAAAAAACTTAATATAGAGCAATAAAAATCATATGTACCCCAAAATAGTACCAATAAAACTGGCACCTTATCCACTAGTTTCCAAAATAGGGTCACTTTTTGGGAGTTTCTACTGTAAGGGTTCATCAGGGGGGCTTTAAATGGGAGATGACATCTAAAACCAGTTTAGCAAAATCTGCCTTCTAAAAACCATACAGCGTTCTTTTCCTTCTGCGCCCTGCTGTGCGCCCTTACATCAGTTTATGACCACATGTGGGGTGTTTCTGAATCTGGGTAATAAATGTTGAGTTTTGTTTGGCTGTTAACCCTCAATGTGTTAAAGAAAAAAATGTAATAAAATGGAAAATCTGCCAAAAAAGTGAAATTTAGAAATGTCATCTCCATTTTCCTTTAACTCTTGTGGAACACCTAAAGGGTTAACAAAGTTTGTAAAATCAGTTTTGAGTAACTTGAGGGGTGTAGTTTCTACAATGGGTTCATTTATGGGGGGTTTCCACTATGTAAGCCCCACAAAGTGACTTCAGACCTGAACTGGTCCTTAAAAAGTGGGTTTTGGAAATATTCTTAAAAATTTTAAGAATTGCTTCTAAACTTCTAAGCCTTCTAACGTCCTAAAAAAATAAAATGACATTTCCAAAATGATGCCAGCATAAAGTAGACATATGGGAAATGTTAAGTGATAAATATTTTATTAGGTATGACTTTCTGTTTTAGAAGCAGAGAAAAAAAGTTGAAATATATTGACTCAAATTTATGACTATCATGAAGTACAATATGTCACGAGAAATCTCAGAATGGCTTGTATAAATAAAAGTGTTCCAAAGCAATTACCACATAAAGTGACGCATGTCCGATTTGTAAATTTTGACCTGGACACTAGGGCATCAATGACCCTTGGTCATGAAAGGGTTAAGGACCAGGCCATTTTTTGCAAATCTGACCAGTGTCACTTTATGTGTGAATAACTTAAAAACGCTTTTACTTATCCAGGCCATTCTGAGATTGTTTTTTCGTCACATATTGTACTTTATGACACTGTTAAAATGGAGTAAAAAAAAATAATTTGTATTTATAAAAAAAATGCCAAATTTAGTTTCAATTTCTCTACTTCTATAATACATAGTAATACCTCCAAAAATAGTTATTACTTTACATTCCCCATATGTCTACTTCATGTTTGGATCATTTTGGGAATGCCATTTAATCTTGTGGGGATGTTACAAGGCTTAGAAGTTTAGCAGCAAATCTTGAAATTTTTCAGAAATTTTCAAAAACCCACTTTTTAAGGACCAGTTCAGGTCTAATGTCACTTTGTGAGGCTTACATAATAGAAACCACCCAAAAATGACCCCATTCTAGAAACTACACCCCTTTAAGGTATTTAAAACTGATTTTACAATCGTCGTTAACCCTTTAGGTATTCCACAAGAGTTAATGGCAAATGGAGATAAAATTTAATTTAGATTTTTTTGGCAAACTTTCCATTTTAATAAATTTTTTCCAGTAAAAAAGCAAGGGTTGAGAGCCAAACAAAACTCAATATTTATTTCCCTGATTCTGTAGATTTTAGAAACACCCCATCTGTGGTCGTAAACTACTGTACGGGCACACGGTAGGGCGAGGGAAAGGAGCGCCGTGTGGTTTTTGGAAGACAGATTTTGCTGGACTGGTTTATTTACACCATGTCCCATTTGAAGCCCCCCAAATGCACCCCTACAGTAGAAACTCCATAAATGTGTCCCCATCTAAGAAACTACACCCCTTAAGGTATTCAAAACTTATTTTACTAACTTTGTTAACCCTTTAGGTGTTCCACAAGAGTTATTGGCAAATGGAGATGAAATTTAAGAATTTAAATTTTTTGTCAAATTTTCCATTTTAATCAATTTTTTCCAGTAACAAAGCAAGGGTTAACAGCCAAATAAAACTCAATATTTATTGAGTTTTCCAAAATATAATTTATGAAAAAAAATAATTTTGGGGGGTGTCTCAAGTCTGAGAACCATAGTTTTTTTTCCGATTTTTTTCGAGTATAAATTTAGTACTCCGTGGAAGTGTGGTATTCCCTGAAGCAACAGTCAATGCAGAGGTCTGGATGATTGGGGCATGTGTCACACTGAGTGTTGGTGTCCTTCCGTATCCCCCTCCTGTGACACACTCTGCACTTTTTTGGGACTGTCCCTTCTTTCCAGTTTGGGGGACTACACCTGGAAAGTGTTGGCCAGGGACGATCCGGGCACATCCAATTCCTGAGGTTCCCATCAGAAAAGATCAGGGCCTTGAGGACTGCCTAATAGAACTGGAGGAATTTCCCTGTGTTGCCAGCAGTCTGAGACAGCACAAAAGAGTTGTACAAGGCAACCTTTACCAAGTAGACCGCAACTTTTTTGTACCATGCCCGGGTTTTGCTCATGGCATTATATGACTTGAGGACTTGATCAGATCGATCAACTCCTCCCATATACTGATTGTAGTCAACGATACAATCGGGGTTGAGGACTGTTGCGGCGGTACCTCGCACAGGGACAGGGGTGATGCCGTTACCGTGAATCACGGGCTCAAAATCCTCTGGGGTACACCATGCAAGTTCATCGGTAGGGGGCTCAGGTGGACTTATCTGGTGGGCCGGAAAACTAGCCCCAGAGCTCCCTTGCATGGCGGTCCCCTTGCTCCGCCAGGCGGCGTCTCCGCCGCCTTGGGGGCTCTTCATCATCGCTTTATTCAGTGTGCGTGTGTGGGGGGGACGAGTGTTCGCGTACTTTGCCCTACACCTAACAGAATATTTTTTTATAAAACTAACAAAAAATATTGAAAGCCCCAAACTGTAAAAAAATAAAATAAAAGATTTAAACGTGCTGATCAGCGGTACAAAGCTGATCAGTGGTGGGGTGGGAGATGCGCTAAGAGTGCGGCCACAGTCAGCGCATGCCAAAAAAACAAAACACTTGCGCCCCAAAAATTTGGGGTGTGTGGGGGGGTCAAGCTGCAGCACCACTGGTGGGTATAGGGTCACACAGCTGAGTGCTGTGGACCCCAGGCACCCGATCCGGGTGCTACACCACAATAAAAAAAACTTTTTTTCCTAACTCTCCCTCACTATCCCTGCCTAATCTACCTCTCCTTACCTCTCCCTCACTGTCCCTAATATGCTTTTTTGTGGCACAAAAAACTTACTTTGCCGGCTCTGCAGCCAGAGACTCCTCTCTCTCCCCGGACGTGTATGAGCGGGGAAAGGCGCTCCGGCAATTCAAATCTACCACTCAGCCCGCCCACCTGTCCAACCAGCCAATCAGAAGCGATCCTGAGAGATGGCGTGACCGCCACCTCTCAGGATTGCAGGATGGTGATTGGTGGTGTATTATCACACCACAGATCACCGTCCTATTCCATGTTATCGGGTCACCAGAAACCCGAATAACCCTGAAACGCAGCAAACCGCAGGTCTGATTTGACCTGCAGTTTGCTGCAATCGCCGACACAATGGGGTCACAGGACCCCACTGGGCCGCCTGCCACAGGAAGGTGATCGGAACTACACAGGGCATACCTGTAGGCCCTGTATCCTTAAGTACCAGGCCATCAGGGCGTACAGGTACGCCCCATGTCCGTAAGAGGTTAAGTTAATTGTGTTTGGTAATTGGTCACAGGCAATGCCTATTGTATTTTGTTGATTGCGTCACAGACAATGCCCATTGTATTTTGTTAATTGTATCATAGACAGAGGGGGGTTTGTGTAGTTTGTGTACATTAGCTGGGAGTGTCTAAATGTACTGTGTTGATTGGCTGTTGTGACTTTGTGTCCTGTGCTCCACAAGGTCCATGTGGGTGGTAACCTTGCGGGGAAAACTATATATAATAAATGACTTTGTGCTCATTAAACAGACCTGCTTTACCCCTTCATGAAGTCTTGGCTCATGTTTGGGGGATGAGATAACTACACTCTTGGGGATTGCTATATCACAATACTCCCCTGAGTATAAGCTCTTGTAAGAGCTTGTTCCTGGTTCCTGCTCTCTGGATTTAGGAGAGGTTCACCCACTGGAAGCTGAAGCGCAGTCTTGGGTCCAGCGTGGGTGGAGGACTGCGAGGCCCCAACCAAGCTGCAGCGGTTCTTGGGGTCTGTGGTGGTTACGGTGTCAAGTGGAGTGCTTGGAGCCCCCGGGAAGCACTAGGAGCATCCATCAACAGAGGTACCCAGTCGGGGTGCCAGGAGATCTGTTACAATTGGTACTTCAAGAATTCGTTAATATATTTAGAATATAGTGATATATATTCGTAATTTCAAATATTCTAGATTTTGTTTTCATCAGTAACCTCCCTTCTTGCTTGTGGGCCAATGAGAAGGCTGCAATATCTTTGTCTGAGATTAGCAACATCCCTAGCAGCCAATAGGAAAGTTCCCTACCCCTTACTATATAAGAACCTCCCCAGCAGCCATTTTCTACAGTTTTTTAAAGTTCTGAGAGAGACAGTAGTGTCATTGCTGTGCTATGTGCTTTCCACACTACATTAGATAGCTAGTTAGATAGGTTATTGTAACGGATCTCCTCGCACCCCGACTTGGTACCTCCATTGATGGATGCTCCTAGTTCTTCCCGAGGACTCCAATCACTCCACTTGACACCGTAAGCACTGCCGACCCCACGAACCGCTGCAGCTTGGTTGGGATTTCGCTGTCTTCTACCCACCCTGGACCTACGACCAGACTTTCAGGTTCCAGTGGGTGAACCTCTCTTCCTTCAGAGAGCGATGCAGGAACAAGCTCTTAAAAGAACTCAGGGATTATAGTCAGGGGAGTATACAGCGTATAGCAATCCCCAGTGTAGATGCAGCCTTTTCCCCACACACATGAGACAAGGCTCTATGTTGAGGGTAAAATAGGAACTTTTTAATGGGGCTATATGTCAGCCTTTTATGCAGGTCTTCCAGCAAGGGACACGCCCCCTAGGGACCTTGTGGAAGACTGAGACAGTTTATACATTAGCCTGTCACATGCATTTACAGTATAGAAACACTCCCAGAAATTGTACACAACCCCTCCCCTTCGGCCTGTGATACAATTACCAAACACAATGGGCTCTGCCTGTGATACAATTACCAAACACAATGGGCTAACTTAGTCACTCATAGGCAGAAAACAAAAATTTTTCCCCAAAACACTGAAAACACCCCAAAGCCCCACATACGTTATCCCCATACATCCTTGGATGACTCTGATCTGGACGAACAACATATTCAGAAATCACCCAGATCCGAGCAGGGTTTCCCGAATTCCATGGAACTCACATTTGGCCGACCGCAAGCATTGCTTTCCTGCCCAAAACAGTTCCACAGATTTAGGCTGTGTAGCCGGTCTGCCTTCTCCTTCAAAGTTTTAGTATATGGGTCATAATCCTGAGGCAAGAGGCTGGCAAACAGGCCCCTCCAAAACCCAGTGGCGAGGTTATTTCCACCACACTTATATATATATAAATAATACAGATAGTTAGTGGGAGATAGTCAGTGTAGGTTATATCCTGATATGGTGTAGCTGTTGCAGTGTAGTGTGATAGGTTCTGCTGTCCATACATACATGCAGACCTGCTAAAATGTGAAGTTTCATGTATTGCCCCAAAATAGTCGCATCATTATTAATATATTGGAGCACTCTAATTGCATATAAAGCCATTTTCTCCAGTCTCAGGAAACTTCTAGCAGCTTTAGCAAAAAAGTGACCCACCCCTGTATTTTGCAGCGCATTACGCGAATATTAAATTGCTGATTTTTCACAATCAAGAAAATTAACTCGAGTTCGCAAATATATGACGAATATTCGCCCAAATATTCGTGAAATATTTAGAGAATTCGAATATAGCCCCTGCCGCTCATCACTAGTACTGGAAATGTTAAATTTGGGAGCCATTACACAAGTTCCCTGCTCTCAAGAGAAAGAGGGTTTTTACTCCATCCTATTCTTAGTGGCCAAGCTAGACGGGACATTCAGTACAATAATCCAATAAGTCCTTGGCGTCCACGATTCCATTATAGGTCAGAGTGTGTTAATGTGCACGATAGATCTCAAGGACACATATTATCATGTACCAAGCAGACAGCAGTCGCAAAAATTCTTGAGATTCGCACTAAGAGACAGTACAGGGAATATTCATCATTTTCAGTTTACAGCCCTCCCTTTCAGTATTTCAGCATACACCAAGAGTCTTCACCAAAATAGTAGTAGAAATGTTAGCTCATCTAAGGAAACAAGGTCTAATGATTATATCATACTTAGACGACTTCCTATTACTGGCAAAATCCGGGGAAAAGATGGAAAGAGACCTAAAGTTTTTCTTATCCCTACTAGAGGACTTGGGATGGATTGTAAATTAAAAAAAATCATGCCTTCTTCCCCAAGCAAAAATAGAAATTTTAGGAATTCTCCTGGATTTTAAAAAACAATATTCCTTTCTTCCAGAAAAAAAGACAGTAGATCTAAAAGAAAAGGTCCAAAGGTCCCGGAAGAGGAATCTATGCTCCATCAGAGAGTCAATGAGCCTTCTAGGCGTATTAACGTCATGCATAACTTCAGTCCCTTGGGCTCAGTTCCACTTCAGGACTCTTCAGCTATGGTTACTGAGATGCTGGGACAAGAAACAGACTTCCTTAGACAGGAATATACGTATTCTACATCATATAAAAATTTCTCTCATATGGTGGACCCAATCAAGAAATCTAGTAACGGGAGTGACCCGGCAGAAGACTTAGTTCGTCCAAATCCAGACAGACGTTAGCAAAACAGGGTGGGGTTCAAATATAGAAGGAAAACTCTTTCAGGGGCTTTGGCCAGAAGTTATAGCAAATCAATCGTCAAACTACAGGGAATTAAGAGCTGTATGGGAGACAATAATAGCCGCATCAGTCCTGATAAATGGACATCACGTAAAATTCTAATCGGACAACAGTATCCTACTTAAGGCAACAAGGGGGAACAAGATCAAAACATTTAATGAAGCTGACAGTGAAAATATTTTCTTGGGCTGAAGAAAACCTAAAATATATATCGGCAGTACATCTAAAAGGCTCCCAAAATCAGGCGGCTGATTTTTTAAGCAGGAAAACCTTGGACCAGGGAGAAGGCTCACTGAATCCAGAGACATTCAACCTGATAGTAGAGAAGTGGGGCTTCCCAGTCATAGAACTATTTGCCTCAGGGTTAAACACAAAAGTCAATAAATTGTGCTCCCTAAACCCAAGAGACAAACCGTGGGCAGTAGATGCGTTCTCCCTCACTTGGGATTGGAAGCTGGCCTATGCTTTTCCCCCATTCCAGCTAATCCCAAAAGTAATCCAAAAGATTATCCTCAACAAGGCCAAATCTTATTTTAATAACCCTATTCTGGCCAAAACAAATTTGGTTCTCGATTTTCTACAAGAGGGGTTAGGTTTAGGCTTGCGTCCTTCGACCGTGAAGGTGCAGGTTTCAGCCCTGAGTGCCTTCTTTGACTTTAATCTAGCTGAGCACAGGTGGTTAAAAAGATTTTTCAGGGCCGCTTTCCACTTAAAACCTTTTGTTAGACCTAGAATCCAACTTGGGATCTAAACATAGTACTCAAGGGTCTAACAAAAAGTCCTTTTCAGCCATTAGAGGATGTGTCAGTTAAGTTGCTCTCTTTAAAGACAGTTTTCCTCATAGCAATTACATCAGCTAGGAGAATAGGGGAAATTCAAGCCCTCTCTATCAGACATCAGAGCCAGGGTTTCTTCTGAAGGTACTGTCAGACTTCCATAGAAACCAGGAAATAGTGTTGCCATCATTTTGTAATAACCCAAAAACCAAAAAAAGAAGAATTCCATTCCTTAGACGTTAGACGAGTTGTGATGAGGAGGGAAAAATAAAGGTAAAGCTGCCTCTAGGCCCTCCATTGCCAGGTGCATAAAACAAACTATCCATTACTGTTACAGTCTCCAAAATCTTCCTTGCCCTGTGAAAGTTAGGGCCCATTCCACCAGGGCGGTCTCTACTTCCTATGCAGAAAGAGCGGGTGCTTCATTGGAGCAGATATGTAGGGCCGCGACGTGGTCCAACATTCATACCTTCATAAAACACTACTGTCACGGATGGTGTTGCAGAAAACTAGAAGACAACAAACGAAGATCCGACTGACTTGATCCCAAACTAAGGAACATAAGGGTGAGCCCTGTAAAAGCCCTAGCACTCTCCCTCACTTCTCAGCCCATGCAAAGATCTCTATGATAGATAATTGCATGCCCTCGTGCCTCGACTGTATGACACCTGAACACCCTATAATAGTGAGGAGACATGACCACTGGCTCCCTACACTTAATACGGAGGGAGTCAGGGTCACCTAGGATCAAGCAAACAGGAAAACACAAATAAATGAACAGACTTATCTGTAGAAGCATCAGTTGTAGAATCCAGCATGCACACACTCCAGGAAGTTGTATAAACTGCAAAGTGATGCAGTATGGGAAGGGATTTAAAGGGATGCAATCAGTGCAACTAGATGACAGCTGAGAGAGGGAAACGAGATGACAAAACGAAAGCAAAACAAAAGAACCTCAAGCAGGAGGTTCTGAAGAACGTCTGTCAGAGCTTCTCAGATATCTGGCAGTGACAACTACAGACTTGACTTGTCAGGATCTTCAGAACTATCCTTTGGTAGGAAGGTCCTCCAAGCCATAGGTTCCCCTTAATTGAATACTCTGGTAGGTCTCCTATCTTGCCGTCATGGTGGTGAAATGGGAAAAACTGAATTTGACTTACTGGTAATTCCTTTTTCATAAAGCCACCATGACGGCACGGAATTCCCACCCAAAAAATAAATAAAAAGTGTATTTAAAAAAAGGGATAGACATCAGACAGTTTATATGAGTCTACCTCGAATTTTACTTTATGTGAATTAGTATGAGGAAATACTAAAAAAAAATAAAAATAAAAAGTGTTTATATACCTAGGTGAAGGGTTACTATAGTAATCTGGTAAACACTGAAGAGGGTGGGGGCAATTTAACCTTTCTCTATTTTTCTGCCCGTACGGAGGTCAGTGGTCAATTTCTCCTATCTTGCCGTGATGGTGGATTCATGGAAAAGGAATTACCAGTAAGTCTAATTCAGTTTTTTATAACTTTACATTGCTTTATACTTCTCCACAACTTTACCCCTTACCTGTCTGGTGTGTTCCTTGGTTCTCATGATGCTGTTTGATCACTAATGTTCTCTTACAAATCTCTGAGGCCTTCACAGAACAGCTGTAGTTTTACTGAGAATAAAATACACATAGGCAGGCCCTATTTACTAATTAGGTGACTTCTGAAGGCTATTCATTACATTGGATTTTATTTAGGGGTATCAGAATACAGGGGCTGAATACAAATGCATGCCAGACTTTTCAGATTTTTGTTTATTAAAATTTTTGAAAACATGTTTCATTTTCTTTTCACTTCACACATACTTGCTACTTTGTGTTGGTCTGGAGCACAATCCCATTCCCATTCAGTTTCCTTCCCATTGAATGGCAAGAACCCCACTGTGTAGGAAAGACAGAGAAAGGTCCTTTAATTTAACCCCTTAAGGACATAGGACGTACCGGTACGCCCTGTTTCCCGAGTCCTTAAGGACATAGGACGTACCGCTACGTCCTAACTTTAAATAGGCATTCCAGCGCCCCAGGGGTTAATCTGAACAGGATGCCGGCTGAAATCATTCAACCGGCATCCTGTCACAACGCCAGGGGGTCATGTGAACCCCCCGTGTCGGCGATCGCAGCAAACCGCAGGTCAATTCAGACCTCGGTTTGCTGCGTTTTATGCAGTTTCTGATCCCCGCGGTCCCTGACTGCGGGGATCAGAAACTTTAGAGTGCCTAAATTAGAGATTTTCACCCCCCCCTGCACCCCTGCACGATTTGATGGCGGCGGATGGTGCAGGGGGGGGGGGGTCGCAGGCGGTGGGGGCGTTGCGGGAGGCGGGCGGTGGGGCAGGCGGGATCGCGATCCCCCGCCCCTCCCCTTGAATAATCGTTGGCGTCTAGTGGTTATACCAGGGTGTCAGCACGATGCTGACACCCTGGTATAAACAGCTGACATCTGTGCAGATGTCAGCCGTTTAACCCTTTCCATACCGCGGTCCGTACGGACCGCTGTATGGAAAAGGTTAACTGTCATTGGTCAGGGAGCTCCCTCCCTCTCCCATCGGGGGGCTGTTGTGCCTTTGCAGCCCCCCGATGGAGAGGGAGAGAGCCCCCAGGCAGCCCCCCGAAGCCCCGTCCTCACCCTTCCCCGTCTGCGAAGTTGTGGCAGACGGGGAAGGTTCCCATGGCAACAGGACGCCTGCTCAGGCATCCTGCTGTCCATGGTGCTGAACAGATCTATGCTAAAAGCATAGATCTGTTCAGTGTAAGTAAAATACAGTACAGTACTATATAGGGTTCTGTACTGTATTTTACAGACATCAGACCCACTGGATCTTCAAGAACCAAGTGGGTCTGGGTCAAAAAAATGTAAAAAAAAAGTGAAAAAAGTTAAGATTAAAAAAAAGACCATTTATCACTGAATAAAAATTAAAAAAATTAAATACACTACACATATTAGGTATCGCCGCGTCCGTAACGACCTGATCTATAAAACGGTTATGTTACTTTCCCCGCACGGTGAACGCCATAAAAATAAAAACTATGAGAAAATTAAAATTTTGCCCACCTTACTTCCCAAAAAAGGTAATAAAAGTGATCAAAAAAGTCGCATGTACGCCAAAATAATACCAATCAAACCGTCATCTCATCCCGCAAAAAATGAGACCCTACTCAAGATAATCGCCCAAAAACTGAAAAAACTATGGCTCTTAGACTATGGAAACACTAAAACATGATTTCTTTTTTTGTTTCAAAAATAAAATCATTGTGTAAAACTTACATAAATAAAAATAAAGTATACATATTAGGTATAGCCGCGTCCGTATCGACCGGCTCTATAAAAATATCACATGACCTAACCCCTCAGGTGACTACTGTAAAAAAAAAAAAAAAAAAAAACGGTGTAAAAAAAGCCATTTTTTGCCATCTTACATCACAAAAAGTGTAATAGCAAGCGATCAAAAAGTGATATGCACCCCAAAATAGTGCCAATCAAACCGTCATCTCATCCCGCAAAAAATTAGACCCTACTCAAGATAATCGCCCAAAAACTGAAAAAACTATGGCTCTTAGACTATGGAGACACTAAAACATTTTTGGGTTTTAAAAATGAAGTTATTGTATAAAACTTACATAAATAAAAAAAATTGTATACATATTAGGTATCGCCACGTCCATGACAACCTGCTCTATAAAATTACCACATGATCTAACCTGTCAGATGAATGTTGTAAATAACAAAAAAAAAAACGTGCCAAAAAAGCTATTTCTTGTAACCTTGCCGCACAAAAAGTGTAATATAGAGCAACCAAAAATCATATGTACCGTAAACTAGTACCAACAATACTGCCACCCTATTCCATACTTTCTAAAATGGGGTCACTTTTTTGGAGTTTCTAGGGGTGCATCAGGGGGGCTTCAAATGGGACATGGTGTCAAAAAAACAGTCCAGCAAAATCTGCCTTCCAAAACCGTATGGCATTCCTTTCCTTCTGCGCCCTGCGTGTGCCCGTACAGCAGTTTACGACCACATAGGGGGTTTCTGTAAACTACAGAATCAGGGCCATAAATCATGAGTTTGTTGGCTGTTAACCCTTGCTTTGTAACTGGAAAAAAAATATTAAAATGGAAAATCTGCCAAAAAAGTGAAATTTTGAAATTGTATCTCTATTTTCCATTAAATCTTGTGCAACACCTAAAGGGTTAACAAAGTTTGTAAAATCAGTTTTGAATACCTTGAGGGGTGTAGTTTCTTAGATGGGGTTACTTTTATGGAGTTTCTACTCTAGGGGTGCATCAGGGGGCTTCAAATGGGACATGGTGTCAAAAAACCAGTCCAGCAAAATGTGGCTTCCAAAAACCATACGGAGCGCCTTTCACTCTACGCCCCGCTGTGTGGCCGTACAGTAGTTTACGGCCACATATGGGGTGTTTCTGTAAACGGCAAAGTCAGGGCAATAAAGATACAGTCTTGTTTGGCTGTTAACCCTTGCTTTGTTAGTGGAAAAAATGGGTTAAAATGGATAATTAGGCAAAAAAATGAAATTCTCAAATTTCATCCCCATTTGCCAATAACTCTTGTGCAACACCTAAAGGGTTAACGAAGTCTGTAAAATCAGTTTTGAATACCTTGAGGGGTGTAGTTTATAGAATGGGGTCATTTTTGGGCAGTTTCTATTATGTAAGCCTCGTAAAGTGACTTCAGAGCTGTAGTGGTCCCTAAAAATTGGGTTTTTGTAAATTTCTGAAAAATGTCAAGATTTGCTTCTAAACTTCTAAGCCTTGTAACATCCCCAAAAAATAAAATATAATTCCCAAAATAATTCAAACATGAAGTAGACATATAAGGGATGTTAAGTCATCACAATTTTTTGGGGTATTACTATGTATTACAGAAGTAGAGAAACTGAAATTTTCAAATTTTTCAAAATTTTCAAAACTTTTGGTAAATTAGGTATTTTATTATGCAAAAAAAATAATTTTTTTTACTTCATTTTACCAGTGTCATGAAGTACAACATGTGACGAAAAAACATTCTCAGAATGGCCTGGATAAGTCAAAGTGTTTTACAGTTATCAGCACTCAAAGTGACACTGGTCAGATTTGCAAAAAAATTGCCTGGTGTAATGCAAGGCACCAACAAACAGACCAGTGATGAAAGCAAAAAGGTGTTTATTCACCAGAAACATAAACGTCCAGGACACTTGCTGTTAACAAGGAATAATAACAAAAACCAGGCAAGGAGATTCCAGGAATAGTCCCAATCAGTGCTGAATGATGCTGTGCACTTGGCAGTCGAGTCACTCCAGATCTTGGGTCCACTGTAAAGGACAAAGTTCCTGGCAGTCTTCAGTCACTAGGAGTTGTGACCTATACCTGGTTGAGGGAAAATAACAGTGGGCACTGATCACCCTGAGAGACCTCCTTTTAAATGCCTGCTGACCAATCCCAGGGTGCCAAGTGTCCACTACCATAGGTGAACAAATTGCCCTGCACCTGAGTACAAGGCCTAAGGCAATCACAAGTTGATTAACCCATGGCTGGCTCCCTAATCCACTTTGCTCTTGTGAGTCAGTATAATATGCGCCACTGGTCGACGAAGTGCATAAGAAGCGCGTACTCGCGACCGTGTATCCCTTTGCGAACCTGCCTTCGTGCGTACGCACGGACGCATGATTGACTCAGCGCGAGTATGCGAGCGCGTGGACCCAGATGCGGAAACGGAAGTCGCAGGAGACACCGGAGACAACCCTGGCCGCGGCGTCTTGTCACTCGCCTGGCCACTCTGTCCCCGGGACTCCGACGGTCCTCCCCTCCGATGTCCATGCGAACGCATCTCCGCACTGGCTCGCAAAGGGGATCAGCGCTGGTGCATCAGAGACACGCATAACCTGTCCCGCAACTCCACGAGGACCCCTCTTGGTTCCCCTGGAGTGCAAAGCAGGTAAGGATCTTACATTACCCCCCCCTCGAGGAGGCGGCTCTGAAGACTCCAAGCAAGCTTTCCCCGGATTATCCCGGTGAAAGGCTGCCACCAACTCATCCGCATGCACCTGGCGAGCAGGTATCCAACATCTCTCCTCTGGACCAAAACCCTTCCAGTCCACCAAGTATTGAAGAGACCTTTGGACAAAACGAGAGTCCAAAATTCTGTTCACTTCGAACTCCGGTACCCCTTGGACCTCCAGCGGGGACGGGGTCTGAATGAAGGGAGCGGAGTCGGCTGCCGATTTGAGAAGTGAAACATGAAAGGTGTTCACTCCTCGGATCGACGGTGGAAGAGCAACCTTGTACGTAACTCGGTTGATCTTTTGTGTCACCGGGTATGGGCCAATGAATCGAGGACCCAACTTGGAAGATGGCTGACGCAGCGGAATGTTCCGGGTGGAGACCCACACCTGATCTCCCACCTTAAACTTTTGCTCTACGGTGCGATGACGATCAGCAAATTTCTTCTGTTGCGCCACCGCACTGCGGAGATTCCGCTGGGCCGACGACCAAATGGGACGTCTATCCTTGAACCACTGATCCACCACCGGTGAGTCAGTGGAGGGTCCGGCCAAAGAAGAGAGTCTTGGATCCCTGCCCCCCACACACCTGAACGGAGACATCTTAGTGGAAGCATGCTCAGAGTTATTATAAGCCACCTCCGCAAAGGGTAGATACGCTGCCCATTCCTCCTGGCAGTCTGACACGAAGCACCGGAGATATTGCTCCAGGGTCTGGTTAGTCCTTTCCGTCTGACCGTTGGTCTCTGGGTGAAAACCAGAAGAAAAAGACAAATTAATACCCAATCGGGAGCAGAAAGAACGCCAGAAGCGGGAGATGAATTGCACTCCTCTGTCTGAAACAATGTCATCCTGCGCTCCGTGTAATCGAAAGACATGATTCAAGAACAGATCTGCCAATTCTCTGGCCGAGGGCAATCCAGGGAGTGGGATAAAATGGGCCATTTTACTAAAACGGTCCACCACTACCCAGATTACCGTACTTCCAGAGGACCTTGGCAAATCTGTGATGAAATCCATGGAAATGTGAGTCCATGGAGCCTGGGGAATAGGCAGTGGGAGTAAAGTCCCAGAAGGGGCAGACCGGGACGGTTTACATCTGGCGCAAACAGTACATGCCTGGATATAGGCCTTAACATCCACGGACATGTTGGGCCACCACACGTGACGTTTAACAAGGGCAAGTGTTTTTTTAACACCCAAATGCCCGGCAGACTTTGAGTCATGAAGCTGTCGGATGACCTCCAATCGAAGGTTAATGGGTACGAACCATCGACCCTCGGGTTTGTCAGGTGGACTCTCTGCCTGTGAGGGCTCAAGAAGAGAGGACAAGTCCTCCATTACTTCTGCGGCCCCCAGGGCAGCAAGAAAACATTTAGCTGGGAGAATGGTTTCTGGCTCAGAGTCCAGGACGGAAGCAGCCTCAGGGAAGCAGCGGGACAGGGCATCTGCCTTCACGTTTTTGGAACCTGGTTTATAAGTGAGGCGGAAATTAAAGCGGGTGAAAAACAATGCCCACCTGGCTTGTCGGGAGTTGAGTCTTTTGGCACTCTCTAGATACTCCAAATTTTTGTGGTCAGTGTAAACCGTGATGGGATGTACTGCACCCTCTAGCCAATGTCTCCACTCTTGAAAAGCCAATCTTACTCCCAGAAGCTCTCTATTGCCGATATCATAATTACACTCGGCTGGAGAGAGCTTCCGAGAGAAGAAGGCACAGGGATGTAACCTCTCGGGGTCCCCAGAATACTGTGAGAGAACTGCCCCTACACCGACCTCTGAGGCATCGACCTCGAGAACAAAAGGTCTGGAGGTGTCTGGATGAGTAAGAATTGGTGCCGTGCAAAAGGCCTGTTTCAGCGTCTCAAAGGCTCTGACTGCCTCTCTCGTCCACTTAGAAGGATTAGCTCCCTTCTTAGTGAGGTTGGTGAGAGGTACTACTATAGCAGAAAAATTCTTAATAAACTTGCGGTAGAAGTTGGCAAAGCCTAAGAAATGCTGCAACCCTTTAAGATCCTTAGGTTGAGGCCAATCCAAGACAGCAGAAAGTTTGGATGGGTCCATAGCCAATCCCTTTTCTGAGATAATGTACCCCAGGAAAGGCAACTCCTTCACCTCAAACAGACACTTCTCAAGTTTGGCATAGAGGCGGTTCTCCCTCAGCTTCTGGAAAACCTGACACACGTGTCTCCGATGAGAGACCAGATCCGAAGAGTAGATTAGTATGTCATCTAAATAGACAACAACACATCTATCCAAGAAATCTCTGAGAACATCGTTGATGAACTCCTGGAAGACCGCGGGAGCATTACAGAGACCGAAAGGCATCACGAGATACTCGTAATGCCCGTCTCTGGTATTAAATGCGGTCTTCCATTCGTCACCCTCTCTAATGCGAACTAAATTATAAGCACCCCTTAAATCGAGTTTGGTGAAGACTCGGGCCCCTGCCACCTGAGAAAACAGATCATCAATCAGAGGCAGTGGATACCGATTCTTCACCGTAATCCGATTAAGGGCACGATAATCGATGCAAGGTCTCAAGCCTCCATCCTTCTTCTCCACAAAGAAGAATCCAGCTCCAGCAGGGGAAGTGGATGGACGAATGAAATTCTTCTCAAGGTTCTCTTTAATATACTCCCGCTGAGCCTGAACCTCAGGCCCAGTGAGATTATAAAGATGCCCTCGTGGTGGCATGGTGCCTGGCAACAGGTCTATAGGACAATCATATGACCTGTGGGGGGGTAATACATCAGCCCCCTGAGGACTGAACACATCTCGGAAATTATGATACTGCTGTGGTAAAGTACTTAATATTTCCATGGAGGCTAGTGACAGGTCGGGACGAATGCACTTAGTAAGGCATTCCGTACTCCACTGACAGATAAGACCCGAGCGCCAGTCCACTACTGGATTATGGAGCCTTAACCAAGGGAGACCCAAAATCACGGGAGTGGATGGCATGTCAAGGACAAAAAGGCTTAAGGTCTCCCGATGATCAGCCCCCACCGTTACCTGTATTCCCGGAGTCATCCACACTGCACGACCATCCTGAAGAGGGGAACCATCAATCGCGGTCACTGACATGGTGGTTTTCAGCTGGATCAACGGGATGCCAAGTCGACGAACCAAGGTTGAGTCCACAAAATTCCCAGCGGCCCCAGAATCGATTAGTGCTGAAAACTCATGGACCTTGTCTTGCCACCGTAAGGATATGGATACCATCACCCGGCTTGGAGGAGGGATAATAGCACCTAGGGGATTCTCCTCTATGCCCCCTAGGTTCATTCGTTTCCCGCCGGCAGGAGGGGACAGGTTTTAACGAGGTGTCCAGACTTTCCGCAAAATAGGCACAGGCCTTTCTGTTGGCGACGAGCTCGTTCTGCCTGTGTGAGATGGGAGGATCCAACCTCCATTGGCTCTTCGGACGATTTTAGAGGCCCTGGATGTGGTCGAGAGGATGAAAACCGAGACGACCGTTCCACTCGCCTCTCACGGATTCGCCTGTCGGCATCGATTGCCTGAGAGATAGCCATTTCCAACGAGAAGGGGGTAGGCAAGGCCAAAAGAAGATCCCGGACCGCATCCGAAAGTCCCAAACGGAAGCGATGGCGTAGGGCTGCGTCGCCCCAGGTGGTGAAAACTGCCCATCGCCTGAATTCTGCAGCGTATTCTTCAGCTGGGCGGCGGCCTTGTTGAATATGCTCAAGATTGGTCTCTGCGGTGCGAGTACGATCCGGGTCATCGTAAATCACAGCCATAGCCTCGAAGAAGGCATCCACTGACGAAAAAGCTGTATGGTCTTGAGGCAAGTTAAATGCCCAACGTTGGGGGTCTCCACGTAGCAGTGACATTACAATCCCAATTCTCTGCCTGAGAGTGCCAGAAGCCATCGGTCGTAACTGGAAATAAAGGAGACAGGAGTCCCTGAAGTTTAAGAACTCCTGTCGCTCTCCTGTGAAGGGGTCAGGCAGAGGGATCTTAGGTTCTGTTTGATGCCTTGCAAAAGTGACGGGTAGTGCTGAGGCTCCCTGGATAAGCTGCTGAACCTCCTCCATCACAGTTGTCAGTTGCTCTTGGATTTGCGCTGCAGCGGCTGCTGGTATATTTGGGCGTCGTTGGAACAGCAGGTTAACGGCTCCCGTTAATTCATTCAGCTGCTGCTGGATCTTGTCCATGGCAACTGTTAGTTGGGCCCACTGTTCTGTAATGCAAGGCACCAACAAACAGACCAGTGATGAAAGCAAAAAGGTGTTTATTCACCAGAAACATAAACGTCCAGGACACTTGCTGTTAACAAGGAATAATAACAAAAACCAGGCAAGGAGATTCCAGGAATAGTCCCAATCAGTGCTGAATGATGCTGTGCACTTGGCAGTCGAGTCACTCCAGATCTTGGGTCCACTGTAAAGGACAAAGTTCCTGGCAGTCTTCAGTCACTAGGAGTTGTGACCTATACCTGGTTGAGGGAAAATAACAGTGGGCACTGATCACCCTGAGAGACCTCCTTTTAAATGCCTGCTGACCAATCCCAGGGTGCCAAGTGTCCACTACCATAGGTGAACAAATTGCCCTGCACCTGAGTACAAGGCCTAAGGCAATCACAAGTTGATTAACCCATGGCTGGCTCCCTAATCCACTTTGCTCTTGTGAGTCAGTATAATATGCGCCACTGGTCGACGAAGTGCATAAGAAGCGCGTACTCGCGACCGTGTATCCCTTTGCGAACCTGCCCTCATGCGTACGCACGGACGCATGATTGACTCAGCGCGAGTATGCGAGCGCGTGGACCCAGATGCGGAAACGGAAGTCGCAGGAGACACCGGAGACAACCCTGGCCGCGGCGTCTTGTCACTCGCCTGGCCACTCTGTCCCCGGGATTCCGACGGTCCTCCCCTCCGATGTCCACGCGAACGCATCTCCGCACTGGCTCGCAAAGGGGTCAGCGCTGGTGCATCAGAGACACACATAACCTGTCCCGCAACTCCACGAGGACCCCTCTTGGTTCCCCTGGAGTGCAAAGCAGGTAAGGATCTTACACCTGGTCCTTAAGGTGAAATAAGGCTGTGTCCCTAAGGGGTTAAGGATCATGGTTGTCTCAGATTGAATTATCCCCTTTAAGACGTAAATCAGGGACTAGAAATTCCATGATTTGCTTATAAGCTTATTCAAGCGGCGATGTCACTCACATTAGTTCCATAATTTTTTTGGTCCCCCATTGCGCCACTACAGACAGCTCTCAATCATGTAACCCCGAAAGTGATGTACATTCTTCCTTCCTTCCTCATGACAACACAACCCCATATCACATGGTTGAAATACACAAAGTTAATAACTTCACCCTCCTTGTGGAGGCATTCTCCATGATCACCGATTATGGATTTTTAACCCCTCAGATGCTGTGGTCAATTGTGAACATGGCATCCAAGTGTTTTTTTTATTCCCCTGTACACTAGTGCTTTATTGCCATTTATAGTGAAATTCATTTAAGGAAAAACAAGGACATATTGAAGAAAAAATGCATCTTATAGTTCAGAAATATGGTATTCACCAAGCACTCACAGCATCTCCAGATATAAAAACTCAGTTGGCTGCATTAGAGCCCAATAATCATAATTTAGGCTGCATGAAAGTGCACTACTTTTATATTACATGGCACCTCTTATGATATCGGATTTGGAACCTGTCACTTAGCATCCCTATGGAGGCACTGATCTTCCTGCTCTGTTAAGTATAACTACTCTCAACTGTTATACTAAATATTATGTGTAAATATTTTAGGCCATTTATTACTGCTAGAAGCACCTGTAATTTCAACTTTCCATACAATTCTTTATTTTTTGGGGGCTAATTAATAATCATGATAATTATTTTTTCTTCTTTCTGTTCTCTGTATGCACGCAGAGCCCTTTTCGCAGTATAAATAGGAATGTTCAAATTGGTCATTGAGAATCTAACAATCAGTACAATAAAATGATTGTTTAAATTAGAATCGCAGAGCCACATGCTAGCACAGTATATATATATATATATACAGACGTGGACAAAATTGTTGGTACCCTTTGGTCAATGAAAGAAAAAGTCACAATGGTCACAGAAATAACTTTAATCTGACAAAAGTAATAATAAATTAAAATTCTATAAATGTTAACCAATGAAAGTCAGACATTGTTTTTCAACCATGCTTCAACAGAATTATGTAAAAAAATAAACTCATGAAACAGGCATGGACAAAAATGATGGTACCCCTAACTTAATATTTTGTTGCGCAACCTTTTGAGGCAATCACTGCAATCAAACGCTTCCTGTAACTGTCAATGAGACATCTGCACCTCTCAGCAGGTATTTTGGCCCACTCCTCATGAGCAAACTGCTCCAGTTGTGTCCGGTTTGAAGGGTGCCTTTTCCAGACTGCATGTTTCAGCTCCTTCCAAAGATGCTCAATAGGATTGAGGTCAGGGCTCATAGAAGGCCACTTTAGAATAGTCCAATTTTTTCCTCTTAGCCATTCTTGGGTGTTTTTAGCGGTGTGTTTTGGGTCATTGTCCTGTTGCAAGACCCATGACCTGCGACTGAGACCAAGCTTTCTGACACTGGCTAGTACATTTCTCTCTAGAATTCCTTGATAGTCTTGAGATTTCATTGTACCCTGCACAGATTCAAGACACCCTGTGCCAGACGCAGCAAAGCAGCCCCAGAACATAACAGAGCCTCCTCCATGTTTCACAGTAGGGACAGTGTTCTTTTCTTGATATGCTTCATTTTTTCGTCTGTGAACATACAGCTGATGTGCCTTGGCAAAAACTTCGATTTTTGTCTCATCTGTCCACAGGACATTCTCCCAGAAGCTTTGTGGCTTGTCAACATGTAGTTTGGCATATTCCAGTCTTGCTTTTTTATGATTCGTTTTCAACAATGGTGTCCTCCTTGGTCGTCTCCCATGTAGTCCACTTTGGCTCAAACAACGACGGATGGTGCGATCTGACACTGATGTTCCTTGAGCATGAAGTTCACCTTGAATCTCTTTAGAAGTCTTTCTAGGCTCTTTTGTTACCATTCGGATTATCCGTCTCTTAGATTTGTCATCAATTTTCCTCCTGTGGCCACGTCCAGGGAGGTTGGCTACAGTCCCATGGATCTTAAACTTATGAATAATATGTGCAACTGTACTCACAGGAACATCTAGTTGCTTGGAGATGGTCTTATAGCCTTTACCTTTAACATGCTTGTCTATAATTTTCTTTCTGATCTCTTGAGACAGCTCTTTCCTTTGCTTCCTCTGGTCCATGTCGAGTGTGGTACACACCATATCACCAAACAACACAGTGATTACCTGGAGCCATATATATAGGCCCAATGGCTGATTACAAGGTTGTAGACACCTGTGATGCTAATTAGTGGACACACCTTGAATTAACATGTCCCTTTGGTCACATTATGTTCTGTGTTTTCTAGGGGTACCATCATTTTTGTCCATGCCTGTTTCATGAGTTTATTTTTTTACATAATTCTGTTGAAGCATGGTTGAAAAACAATGTCTGACTTTCATTGGTTAACATTTATAGAATTTTAATTTATTATTACTTTTGTCAGATTAAAGTTATTTCTGTGAC
This sequence comes from Bufo gargarizans, assembly GCF_014858855.1. NCBI lineage: Eukaryota > Metazoa > Chordata > Amphibia > Anura > Bufonidae > Bufo > Bufo gargarizans. The sequence goes on along the minus strand of NC_058082.1, from coordinate 518,957,011 downwards.
CATTGTGACTTTTTCTTTCATTGACCAAAGGGTACCAACAATTTTGTCCACGTCTGTATATATATATTTTTTTTTTTTTATCTGGATTAAAATATTAAGAACAAGATGAAAGTAATGACCGTTTTTTATAATGAATAAATGTGAAAGATTCATGAAATATGGTAGATTTCAAAAGCCATTCTGTCAGGAACGGTCAAATAACTATTTTCCTTCCTCTGAATATAATTAAAGAAACATAATAGCTGACTTGTGGTATCGAACATTTTACACATTGCTCTCAGTCATTCATTGAAGGAATCTAAGGTCAGTTAAGAATAACAAGAAAGGGCTGCTGTAAATTAAAGCTTGCTTAAAGATAATGTCTCAAAAGATCTATATAAAATGTGTAAAATATACTGAACTTAATGATCCATGTCATTAAAGCACTTTTTTTAGCATTGAATTCATATATTTTTTTATTTCTCTTTTTTTATGCAAGAGCTATAATTTAGAATAAATGCTGAGTAGAGTATATTGAAAGCCACATGGTTTCGCAAAGCCTAAAGAGAAAGTCAGATGTGTGACGCTGATAATACTCACATGTACATAAAGCAATTTCATGCATATATGAAATAATAGCAAGCTGCATATTAGAAAGAGAACAAGTACCAGTACTCGTTTCAGAAGGGAATAGTCATAGATCTATAATGGTATAATTAAGATAACCTGTCACCATAAAATGCAGTGCAATCTGCAGGCAGCATGTTATAGAACAGGAGGAGCTGAGCAGATTGATATATAGATTTCTGATAAAAGATTCAGTAAAAATTATAATTTAAATCTCTGATTTTTGACAGTTGTAAATGAGAGAGGTCTTAACAGTGATTATTTGTAGAGATGAGCGAATTTTTCAAAAATTCGATTCGCCGATACTGCAAATTTTTGGGGGAAAATTTGGTTCGATACAAATTAATTTGCGGCGAATCATGTTACAAACGGCTATTTCCTGGCTGGGGAGTGCCTTTATAGTGGTGTAGAACACTGTGCCTTGCAGGAACACGCATAGGGAGTCTACTTTGGTAGGGAAATAATACTGTGAGTCTGTATGACATGCAGGTGACAGGCGTCGCTCTTAGAATCACTGCACACTTCACTTATTTGGGCAGTCACGGGGCGCAAAACTGGCCAAATAACTCAAGTATGAACTCAGCCTTAGGCCTCATGCACACGACCGTTGTGTGCACCCGTGGCCATTGTTCAGTTTTCCGTGATTTTCTGCGGACCCATTGACTTTCAATGTTTCCGTTGAAAACTCGCAAAGTGCACCGTTTGTCATCCGCCTCCGTGATCCGTGTATCCTGTCCGTCCAAAAAATAGGACCTGTCCTATTTTTTGGACGGACAACGATTCACGGACCCATTCAAGTCAATGGGTCCGTGAAAGAACACGGATGCACACAAGATTGGCATCCGCGTCCGTAGGTTACTTTCATACAGACGGATCCGAAGATCCGTCTGCATAAAAGCTTTTTCAGAGCTGAGTTTTCACTACGTGAAAACTCAGATCCGGCAGTATATTCTAACACAGAGGCGTTCCCATAGTGATGGGGACGCTTCAAGTTAGAATATACTACGAACTGTGTACATGACAACCCCCTGCTGCCTGGCAGCACCCGATCTCTTACAGGGGGCTGTGATCCGTACAATTAACCCCTCAGGTGCCAATCAGGGACTGCCAGGCAGCAGGGGGCGGACCCCCCTTCCTCCCCAGTTTTAATTTCATTGGTGGCCAGTGTGCGCCCCCCCGGCCCTCCCTCCCTCTATTGTATTAATATCATTGTGGGCCAGTCCGGCCCCCCCTCCTTCCCTCTATTGTATTAATATCATTGGTGGCACAGTGTGCGGCCTCCTCTCCCCCCACCCCCGATCATTTGTGGCAGTGGAGAGTTCCGATCGGAGTCCCAGTTTAATCGCTGGGGCTCCGATCGGTCACCATGGCAACCAGGACGCTACTGCAGTCCTGGTAGCCATGGTTACTTAGCAATATTAGAAGCATCATACTTACCTGCTGCGCTGTCTGTGACCGGCCGGGAGCTCTTCCGACTGGTAAGTGACAGATCATTAAGCAATGCGCTGCACAGACCTGTCACTTACCAGTAGGAGGAGCTCCCGGCCGGTCACAGACAGCACAGCAGGTAAGTATGATGCTTCTAATATTGCTAAGTAACCATGGCAACCAGGACTGCAGTAGCGTCCTGGTTGCCATGGCTACCAATCGTAGCCCCAGCGATTAACCTGGGACTCCGATCGGAACTCTCCACTGCCACCAATGATCGGGGGGGGGGGGAGAGAGGGGAGGCCGAACACTGTGCCACCAATGATATTAATACAATAGAGGGAGGGGGGGCTGGGAGGGGCCGCACACTGTGCCATAAATTATATTCAAACTGAGGAGAGGGGGGGCCGCACACTGTGCCACCAATGATATTAATACAATAGAGGGAGGGAGGGGGGCCGCACATTGTCCAACCAATGATAATACAATAGAGGAAGGGAGGGGGGGCCGCACTCTGGCCACCAATGATATTCAAACTGGGGAGGGAGGGGGGGTCTGCCCCCTGCTGCCTGGCAGCCCCTGATCTCTTACAGGGGGCTATAATACGCACAATTAACCCCTTCAGGTGCGGATCACAGCCCCCTGTAAGAGATCGGGTGCTGCCAGGCAGCAGGGGGCAGTCATGTACACAGTTCGTAGGATATTCTAACTTGAAGCGTCCCCATCACTATGGGAACGCCTCTGTGTTAGAATATACTGTCGGATATGAGTTTTCACAATCTAACTCAAATCCAATGGTATATTCTAACATAGAGGCGTTCCCATGGTGATGGGGACGCTTCAAGTTAAAATATACCATCGGATTGGAGAAAACTCCTGACTTTACATTGAAAGTCAATGGGGGACGGATCCGTTTGCAATTGCACCATATTGTGTCAACGTCAAACGGATCCGTCCACATTGACTAGCATTGTAAGTCAGGACGGATCCGTTTGGCTCCGCACGGCCAGGCGGACACCAAAACGACTTTTTTTTTCATGTCCGTGGATCCTCCAAAAATCAAGGAAGACCCACAGACGAAAAAACGGTCACGGATCATGGACCAACGGAACCCCGTTTTGTGGACCGTGAAAAAATACTGTTGTGTGCATGAGGCCTTACAGGTAAATTTTAGCACCAGGTATAAAGAACCGTGCAGAGGCCCAAGATCCTACTGTAGCGTGAAAGAGTGCACTCCTTTTACACCGTCATCAGCTGATTCCATATAGATGTCTACCGAACCTGTTCTGTTAAACGCTTAAACAAGTAGAGCCCCCCGACAGAGTGGCAAGGGTGTCAGCAGTAAGTTTGTGTTGATGTCACTGATTATTTCGCCCTTCCTCTGATCCGTCAGAACAATAACCCCCAAAAACGGATCCTGTCTGTGGAGCATGCGCCTTCACTCGGTCAGCATTTGGTCAGTAATCCTTCAGTACCAGGAGTGAATCCAAACAGAGATGGCGTGAATGGAATATTTGCAAGTCTTCTATGTTTTGTATCCACTGTTGCTTTTGGCTACTATCATAACCCAATTCTGATGGAACCATACAGGCCTTACAGCTGCTACACAGATATGATTCGTTGTGCATCTCATTTTACATTCCTTCTGACAGATCAAAAGAAGGGTCAAATAAATGATGATTTCAGCCAATCCAAAAAGGCTAAATAGTGGCCCAGTCATGAAGTGGTGTCGGGTGATAATAAATGACAGTGGGGAGGGTGGGAACAGCATGAGGAGTCCACAGAGTGCCCCTATGGCATAGTGGTGAGATGGAAGCAGCAAAAGGAGACCACAGAGTGGCAAGGTGACATAGTTTTGAGGTGGCGGCAGCATCAGGAGGCCACAGAGTGGCACAATGACAGCGTGTAGAGGTGGCAGCAGCATGAGGTGGCCACAGAGTGGCAAGGTGACATAGTTTGGAGGTGGCAGCAGCATCAGGAGGCCACAAAGTGGCACAATGACAGAGTGTGGAGGTGGCAGCAGCATGAGAAGGCCACAAAGTGGCACAACGACAAGAGATTGTGGAGGTGGCAGGAGCATGAGGAGGCCACCTCGGCTTAGTACGATTTAATAATAAACGTTCTCCAGCACAAAAGGCTTGGCAAATTGATTGTCTGGGAATTTCCATTGAAAATTGGGATAATATACTGGCAAATTTAAGCTTAGTTACTTATAATTGTAGTCAAGTTTTGGTTAATATTAACCAAATTTAATATTAAATATTTAATACATTGAATTTAAAAAAATTAAGTGTTGCCTAAGGCAGGAGAGATTCAGCCAGTCTTCTGGTTATTCGACAACATGGTTGCAATGGAGAAAGCATTCTAAAAAACAATTTCTCTCCACCTGGAGACAAATCCTTTCAAGATTGCAAGATTGATGCAAGTGCAGTATCAGCTGCTCATCGAGCCAGATACTTCTGGGGGAACCTGCCTGGCATGAACAGGTCTCTAGTAGCTACAGACAATGAGCTACAGACAATGAGAAAACAAAGCTTCAAGATTGCTTGGAGCCCGGAAAAGTCACAAAGTTCATCAAGATTCAAACTGGAACTACCAGCCCCTTGTCTCTTTCGTCAGGGAAAACATTACGAGTTCCCAGTCAACATGGATGGGAAGGAGGACATCCTGTAGTGCACAAAGATTGAGAGGGTCTTCGGATTCCCCCTGCACTATACAGACGTCTCAGAAATGAACTGCTGCTCCCGACAGAAGCTCCTGGGAAGGTCATGGAGCGTCCCTGTCATCCAGCATCTATTCGCCGCGGAAGGATTATTTTGAAAGTGTGTAGAAGCCACATGGGGCCCCCATGCTGCAAATTTATCATGGAGAAACTGGATTTTATAATAATACATTTTATATATATAAAGAAGAAAATATTAAAAAATGAAGCCCCTTCGTCAGCTGGTTCCCAAGTGTCATCAGCTACATCATCATCATCGACAACTGTCTGCACGTCACTGATGTCCTCCTCAACGGTCTCTGGATCAGGAGCCTGATCGCTGGCAACACCAGCTCCCACGCCACTCTCCTCATCACTACTTGCCCGCCTAGTGGATGAAAGGACAGAGGCAGGTTGAGGACAGGTGAGGGCTCAGGGCCTGCTCCCGGGTCATGCCAGCTAAGGGTTTTGTCTGATAAACCCACTGACTCTTGGCTGGGGGTGTCTGATATAAGTTGCGACGAAGTCGAAGATCGAGTCAACCATTCAAGAACCGCTGGGTTTCTGGTCACGACACGACCGCTAACTGACACTGGGAGCTAAGGCCTCTCGAAGTGACCCCTGCTGCCATGGCCCCTTACTCTGCTATCAACAGATAAGTGCAACAATGAAAGGCAAATATATTTGTATTTTGCCATTATTTCACGGAAAACTGGGCTGTAAAATATCTCACTGCACCGCTGAGCAGGAAAGATATTTTTCCTTTCTCCACTAATACATGCAAAAAAGGGCTTTAAAACAGGCAACTGCACCACTAGGCAGCAAAGATATTTTTCCATTTTTTTATTTTTTTTACTAATACATGCAAAAAAGGGCTTTAAAACAGATAACTGCACCGCTAGGCGGCAAAGATATTTTTCCTTTTTCCACTAATACACGCAAAAAAGGGCTTTAAAACAGGCAACTGCACCACTAGGCAGCAAAGATATTTTTCCTTTTTTTTTTACTAATACATGCAAAAAAGGACTTTAAAACAGATAACTGCATCGCTAGGCGGCAAAGATATTTTTTCCTTTTCCACTAATACAGTGTACACTCAAAAAAGTGTTTTAAAACAGATAAGTGCACAGCTGAGCGGCAAATACATTTTACTTTTGCCGCTAATACACAAGAAAAATGGCAGTAACTTTTGCACTTCACCACACAATGATCCCGCCCTCCCAGACTTCCTTTCTCCATGTCCTCACACATGCAGCAGCCATTTTAGGAAAAATGAGATTAGTTACTACTAAGCACAAGGAAATTCGCATTCGGTGTGAATCAAATTTTTCCTGAAAGTCGTAATGAATTCCACTTCATCAGCTTCGATTTCCTCATCTTTAATTAATAGCATTCCTTGTGTGTGTATACTTAAATATGCTATTAATGTAAGATAGGTGTGAGTTCCATCTCTGGGACCCGCTCCTATCCCTAGAATGGAAATGAAGGAGAGCACCTGCGCATGCTCCATGTGCTCTCCATTCATCTCCAAGTGGGTCCGTTTGTCTGTTTTTAGAAGTGCCCATACATGCACAACTGCTCTCTGTCTGCTTCCACAGCCCTGTTCTGGAGATACGGACAGGTCTCAGATATGAGACCCCCACCTAACTGAAATTGATGGCATATCCTAGCAACATGCCAACAATGTCCCAGATAAGCCAACCCCTTTAGGTGCAGAAAGAGCAGAGGTTTAAAAAAACAAATGACGTGTTCCCACAAAACTATATATCACCTCTTCCTGCTCTATAACATGCCAACTAAAGATTGCATTTCATTTCATCGTGACAGGTCCCCTTTAAAGTGCTACATATAAGTCATATGGGAATACATTTCAGATGATTAATATAATTGTTTTCTTAAAAGTGTATGCAATTTTATTTGTCTAGACCTTTAATTAGTTATGCAATAATCATGATACTACTTTTATCAGTTTATACAAATTTCATAAAAAACAGCACTATTTATAAGAATCTACTAAAGTGTTTAACATGAGCGTGGATATATTCTAAAGCCAAAAGACTGAATATATAATATATATTGTTACAAAAAAGAAACTAAGGACCCCATCTCAGAATCCTCTCAAAAGAGATCTTCGTGGAAAGGAAAGAAGACTTTTATTGGCCCATATGCAACATTTCAGCTCCTGACATGTTTTTTTTTCTCTGAAGATCTCTGCAGCGCTGTTTTTTTGGGTGTATTTAAAATATATATTCATAGATTATATCAGTAACAAACCAAAATGATAAACAGATCGATCTATAGATTTCACTCAAGAATATTAGCATTGTATCCTTGCATTTATTTGTATATTTTCACTTATTTATATGGCACCAACGTATTATGTAACACTCTAGACAAAAGGCATCCAGGCACATAGGTTCCGATACCCATTGGAACTAACATTGTGAAGCCAATAAATAATAGAAATATAATTGTGATTGCGCATTGAAATTCAAGTTTATACATTAAAAACTAAGTGGGTCATTTATTTCACCCTAGCGTTTTAGTTTTCCGGTATTGAGATCCGTCATAGGGACTCAATACCGGAAAAAAATGCTTCAGTTTTGTCCCTATTCATTGTCAATGGGGACAAAACTGAAATGAACGGAACGGAATGCTCCAAAATGCATACCATTCCTTTTAGTTGCATTCCACTACCGGAGAGCAAACCTGCAACATGTAGTTTGCTTTCCGTCCTGGGATGCGGAGCAAGTCAATGGGGACGGATCCGTTTTCTCTGACACTATCTGACACAATAGAAAACGGATCTGTCCTCTATTGACTTTCAATAGAGTTCATCACGGTTCCGTCATGGCAATGTTAAAGATAATACAACCAGAGCTGTTCATAATAGGTTTTATTATCAGTAGCGGAAGCGTTTTTTTGCTGAACCCTGCTGAATCCAGTAAAAACGCTAGTGTGAAAGTAGCCTAAGACCAGCGTTTTAGAAGTGGGTCTTAATAAAGCCTCTACTCTGGCGGTGGATCGCCAAAGTTATGAAGAGGCGCTAGCTTCCTTGCTGGCTTACATTCAGACTATATTCTATGTCCCTAAACCAAGCGCGGAAAATTATGACTAAGATGGGCTTGCTGACCCGCCCTCTTCCTTACCACACCCACTTTTGCAGATCTCATGCGCCGCAATCTGTGCATGAAATGCGCCTAATATAGGCATATTTCAGGTTAATAAATGACCACCTAAATATTACCATTAACACTAAGACATTTTAATGGCAACCGCCAAACCATCACAGCAGGAACCCAAGAGAAAGAGTTAAGGTCTATTTTTACATGGGGTTATCTAGCAAATAAAAATATATATTTTAAGGACTAAGGAATGAGAGAGACAGTGAATGAGGAAGCTGCAACTTGGAAAGTATTGTAAATGGCAACAACTAGAAATATTTTGACTCATCCCCAATCTAACTATGTCTCCTTTATCTTTCTTTAGAATGCTTTTAACTAATAAGACGCTTACTCCTTTTGACCATACAAAGCTGTAGACTCCACATATTCAGGTCACACATAGAATGGTGCTGTATTCTTCCCCACACTCTAACATTAACAAAGGTTTTCTCAGTTGAAAGAGGTTCTGAATGATTTGAGCACAGTGGGAGATCACCATTAAGCGCTATTGGGAAGCAATTTGGAATCAGCAAATCAACTAAGTATTTTCAGCTCTATCTTCTATGCTTTTGAATGGCTTATTTACTTTCTAACTAGCCTGCTTGCAGTTTTCCTGATAACGGTACAGCATATCCAGGACGAGGTTACTGTAATGCGCCATTAGTTGCTGGTTTGAGTTCTTTTCAGTGGCAAGCCTTTGAGTTTTCTTTTTCTATACAGCTCTTATTCTGAAACCACAATTGTCCAAATTGTCTTCTAAAATGATGGGTTAACTGTCTGCATGGGCAACCGTATAAAAGAAACCCCTTAGAATTGAAATAAACAGTGATGGATTGGGTGTTAGCCACTCAGCCAATTACATAAAGGTCAGCTCGCTTTGATCTCGAGTCTAATTTGCCCAGTAGCACCAATCGTGGCAATATGCGGATGTAAAATTGCATTGCAACAGTAAAGAAAAAAAAGAAGAAAAGATGCTATAGAATATTGTGTAGGATCTTCCGTCATCGGTTTACTAATAGGCTTACTGGTTCAAAACTGCAACTCATTTATGAGTAATGTTGGGTCACACAGCAAATATGTCATTATAATCACATTATTGGCTAAAGAGGGTTTCCAAAAATGTTCTTAAGTGGTAGAATTATAATCAGCAAATCTGCGGTACAAATAAGAAAATTTCACCAAGTGTTTCTTTGCTGATACGACATGGGTAGGTAATGCCGAGCACTAATGCATTCACCATAGGAAGCTGCCCAGTGTGAGTCAATTCTGAAATTCCCCATCCTTTACATCTATTAAATCATAGTTTGGTCAGGCCTGCCCGGAGCTGACATAATAGTCATTCTAATGCCATAAAATCATGTTTTGGAATATTATATTTCTATTAAATCTGCTTCCCTGGAATAGCACGTAGTATGTAACTAAAATTGGACTAAAGGCTCTAACATCCACTGAAACTAATGTATTTCTTATTGAAGCGATTGCTGTTAATTTAAAAGTCAAGCCCAGCTTCACCTACATTGTATATGAGTGTCCTATTATTGTACCATATAAAGTATAGTACGGTTTGTTCTTTGTAATATTCACAGTGATTTAGTTTGATGTATCCATGCCTCTGTATTATAACTAATTATCTAATTTAGGAGCTCGCTCATACCTTATTGTTTAGAACTACATTTCGAAAAAGTATTAGGGAATTACATAAAGAGAACCTGTCACCTTTTATTCATTTTATTTTGTCTTAATAAATCATTATGTTTACCCTGTTTTGAAATAATATCAACAACTAAAGTATTTACGCTGTTTACTATAGCTATACGATGTGTGCTACCATTTTGAATAGATTACCACTGATCATTCTGGGTTTCCAGTGATGCATAAAACACCTTTAGCACGCACAGATGCAACAAAGGAGTAGGTCTATTGGTGCCTGTTGACAATAATATTTCTTTAGGGAGGGAAAGACATTGGCTTTGGAATATGTATAAGGACTTCAAAAATGGCTTCAAATGATGTAATGAAGAAATAAGGTCTATTTTATATGCATACTGTAACTCATACTAAATGCTTATAATGAATAGTGTTTATCGTAGGGCTGCAGTAAGCGTTTATTTTAGAAATCGAGTATTCTATCGATTATTTTTTACGATTAATCGAGTAATCTAATAAGATAAAAATGAAATAATAGACTGTTTTCCTTTATAAAAACTCAGACACCTGGCCATCAGTCCCCAAAACCTTTTGTTCCCCCCTGTGCGATCCGCCCAAGTGCATTGGTCCCCCTCCAGTGCCATCAGCTCCACTATCCCCAGTGCCATCATCTCCCCCCTGTGCCATCAGCTCCGTTCCCCCAGTGCCTTCAGCTCCCCCCCACCCCAGTGCCATCAGCTGCCCCCCTAGTGCCACCATCTGCCCCCCCTAGTGTCATCAGCTGCCTCCCAGTGCCACCAGCTGCCCCCCAAGGCCATCAACTGCCACCCCAATGCTATTAGCTGCCACCCCAGTGCCATTAGCTGTCCCACAATGCCATCAGCTGTTCCTCAGTGCCATCAGCTTCCCCCCAGTGCCATCATCTGCCCCCCAAGTGCCATTAGGCTCCCCCAAGTGCATCAGCTTCTCCCTCCCAGTGCCATCAGCTTGCACCTTAGTGCCATTGGCTTGCCCCCCAGTGCCATCAGTTTGCCTTCCAGTGCCATCAGCTGCCCCCTCAGTGCCATCAGCTTGCCCCCCGGTGAGCATGTAGTGCTGCTCTGGGTGACAGCCCCACTGGGTTCCCTGACATCAGTCACACAGGGCTGACACAGGGGGGCGCCAGGCGGAGGACATGGACTGGCTGCATAGTACCCTGTCCCATCGGCCCCGGCATCACTTACTGTCCATGCCCGGGAAGGGGAGAGGTTGTGCCCCCAGCTGCTACTCCACAGCCAGCTCCAGGTGGAAGCGAATGTGATCCACACTAGCGATGAGTTCCTGCATGGTGACCAAAGCGCAGATCTACCCTCACACCGGGAGCCAGCATCAGCCCGCCTGGGACTCCGCAGATAATTGCCGTGCAGTGGCTGAACGGGCGATCGCAAGGCACTGTGGGAAGCCGCGGTGGTGCATGCTAGGTAACGTGACCTGTGATGGAGGACAAATGGGCGAGCGGGGGCAGGTACAGGACCGTGCTGGGCGCTGTGCACACTGGAGCCATATGTTCTGCCGTTATCTGACACGTGTTCTTCAGCCGTGAAAACTGCAGACACGCATGAACACATATGTGTGAATGGTGTTAGCTGCTCATCTATGAAGAAGTGCAGCGAGGTACCGGCCGGCGGGTGACCACGGAGCGGTGAATAATAGCAAGCGCTTCACTCCCGCTCCATGGTCACGTGACACAAAAGCGCTTCACTCCCGCTCCATGGTCACGTGACACAAATGAATCCTCGATGCAAAAATGTGCATCGAGGATTTTTTTTGTGTTATTACTCGATTTTAATAGCGTCATCGTTTCAGCCCTAGTTAATCGTGAATATTCTAATCTCTAATTTTTATCGCGAATATTGGCACTTGTAGAATATAGTGAAATAAATATAGTGCTATATATTCGTAATCGCAAATATTCTAGATTTTGTTTTCATCAGTAACCTCCCTTATTGCTTGTGGCCCAATGAGAAAGCTGCAATATCTTTGTCAGAGCTTAGCAACATCCCTAGCAGCCAATAGGAAAGTTGCCTACCCCTTTACTATATTAGGAACTCCCCAGCAGCCATTTTCTGCAGTTTTTTTTTTTGCAGTTCTGAGAGAATATGATCTCATTCATAGGTATTGATATGATAGTTTTGTAATCATGTTTTATGTATAATTTATAAGGGTTATTATTATTATCTAATCATGTAATTAATTGAGCAAAGGTATGGGTTCTACACTAATTTTTGATTAGTAAAAAGTTGATTATGTCATGATATGTGCACATTAATTGGATCTTCTATCATTTATTATTTTGATTTCTGTGATTGTGTTATAAGTAAATATCACATAATTAAGTTGCATGACAAAGTGGTATGGTTAATGAAGCATTTTTATTCATTTTCTCACTTATATATAATTTTTATCACTTTATGTCCTTTTTGGTTTATATTGACTTATATATGCGCATATATGGGTATGTCAAATCCTGTTTCAATCATGGCTAATTGCTTTGGTATAATTATTTATTATTTTATTTTACAATTTAGTGTATTCTCCTGGTAGTACATTTAAGATGTTCCCCTCTTTTTGTGATATGGGGATCGGGAGGCTTCTCCTGTATCTGGCACGCATGTTGACATTCAGATTTGAGATTCATCCCGGATGTGTTTCCGGTGCTTGGAACTCATCGCGGTCGAACTTCTGGTTTGGCACCATCTTGCGCATGTGCAAATGGCATTTCCTGCACGCCATAATACAACATACAGCGCCATGGTCTGTTCATATGGGTTCTGCACCAGGGACATCAACAGGGCACCACTACACACTTCTCTGCCCTCCCTCAAATTTACTACAGGTGATTTTTATTGTTTCTTCATTAGGGATATATTTATACTGGACATTCTGGCTCTAGCACATTGACCCCTGAGGAAGCCAGCACCGCCTGGCAATACGCGTGGGGCGTTCTTACCTGCATCCCATGTCCGCCATCTTGTGCAATTGATAAGTATTGTGTACTATCTGATGTCTTATTAACTAATTGTGCATTATCTTTGGCGGCATGTTTGTTCCTATTTTGAACCTGGTTGTTGCAGATATGTGGTTGGACATATTTGTAGTCCACACACAATTATGTAAATTGTATACAATGATTTTAATGTCTTGGGATTTTGTGTTTCTTAAAAAAATTATAATTTTTATATAAAAGGGGCAGCCTTGTTTGCAGTAGTCCTTCTCTTTTTTGGGTTTCATTGTTTCTTATTAATACCGTGGCTTGCACTCTATTATACTTATTGTGTGTGCCCCCTGATCATATTTTGCTGCTAAAGTCTGCATAAAGACATAGCCTAACGGTAGACAGATAATACATGCACAGTAGTTAAAGTATTTATCCAAAATAATTAAAAATCAAAGGCAAACCCTCCAGTAGCCTAAAATAAATAAATAAAAAATCATAGTATACTCAATGCATTATCCTCTTGCTTACAAACTGCAGTGGTGATATACTGGTAAAAAGGGTTCCATTCAAAGTGTGTAAAACTGAATTTGCATTTGTATTGTGAATTCTGTTTTGTTACAGGAGCAGAAAAACAGAATTCGGGGAGTGGCATGATGAACACCGATAGCACCCATTGGACCCCAATAAAGGGTCTCTTGTGTACCCGCCATAGTGTCTGCCATTTTGCCAAAAGAAAACGGCTGCATACAGCGCTATTTTTCTATCAAATGTAGTGGAATCTGTGACAGATGTGAACAGAGATTAATTATACTGTATATGAATAAAAAACACAAAAGGTATAATAAAATAATTATGTAGGGTGAAGGAAATGTGAAAACAGTGACCCACATGTATTAGTTAAATCATATTTTTGAGTTTTAATAAGTCTTGTGCATTTGGAAATGTTGAATAAGCTTTGATAGTCTTAAGGCACTCCCCCTTGCTTTCGAGGCGTCCATCCAAGAGTAGGGAGAGTGTTTCTAAATGCCCTAGTGTGCATAAAGTAGTCTGGTCGCTATTTTACAGAAATGACAAAGAGTGGACTAAAAATTGCAGGAACGACACAAGAAAGATTAAAAAGGGGGAAAGGCAGAAGTATTTTAAACTTGCAGTATGCATTTATTGTGAAGTTTTTCTTGCTTTACAAAAGACAATTGCAATGAACATATTTTCATAATACACTTTATGAAATAAACATCACAATGCAATAAATAACAGACATATCTGGTTTCCCTGTAGCCATAATAGTCCATATAATACATTGAACCCAGTATTTAAGTGATTGGTAAATGTAAATACAAATGGCAGCTGCACTTATGTGAAAAAACCCTAAATGAAATGTTCATAAATGTGTATAATGCCTAAGTCACGTCAGTGTTCGGTCAGTAATTTCCATCAGTGATTATCAGCCAAAACCAGGTGTGGGTCTAAACAATCACTGACCAAAACATCGATGTGTGAATGAGGCATAAGAGAGTGGGACCTAAACAAATATAGTTCATCTCGCGGAACAACAACACCTCATGTTGAGTTAGCCCCTTCCCGACCAGCGTCGTAATAGTACGATGCAGCGGGACGTGAATTGCCGCCCAGCGCAGTACTATTATGGCGCACTAATCAGGCAGGTGCAGGAGCTGCGTCCGCCCGATCAGCTGCTGGGGACTGGCTGTTCCTGTTAGCCGGACCCCTGCTGTATCCGTCGGCATCAGTGAAATTACCAATGCCAGAGCATTAACCCTTGTACTGCCACGGTCAGCGCTGACCGCAGCATGTGCGGGCTTCAGACGTGTGCGGGTTGTCCATCGGGTCCTCGCGCTGCTGTGACGGGGACCCAAAGGCAGGTAAGGCAGCCCGATGCCTTCCTTAGGCCTTGTGGCTGCCTTCTGGGAGAGCCTGTGACTGTGAGATCCAGCCCCCTGGATCTCACAGGAAGCAGGCTGTAAGTGTATTACGCCGTGTCCGTATCGACCGGCTCTATAAAAATATGATTGTGTAAAACATAAATAATTAAATAAAAAGTATACATATTTGGTATTGCCACGTCCGTAACTACCTGATCTATGAAAATATCACATGATCTAACCCCTCAGTTAAACACTGTAAAAAATAAATAAAAAAAAAACGGTGTCACCATAGAAGAAAAGTAGAACAAAAAGTTAATATGTATCCCAATATGGTACCATAATAAACTACAGCAGGCAAAAAACAAGCCCCCACACAGGTCTGTAGTCTTTAATACAAAAAAGTTATGGGGGTGTCAGAATATGGCAAAAGTAGTAAAGCAAAAGAAAAACGACATACATTTAGTATCACTGTATTCATACTGACCTGCACAATGAAGATAACATATACGCTGTGTAATGGATCTCCTGGCACCCCGACTGGGTACCTCCGTTGATGGATGCTCTTAGTGCTTCCCAAGGACTCCAAGCACTCTACTTGACACCGTAAGCACTGCCGACCCCACAAACCACAGCAGCTTGGTTGGGATCTAGCCGTCTTCTACCCACCCTGTACCTACGACCAGGCTTCCAGGTTCCAGTGGGTGCATCTCTCTTCCTTCAGAGAGCGATGCAGGAAGAGGAACAGGATTCCTCTACCGAGTTAATAAAACATAATGGCCCATAATACTCCACACATAAATCAGGGTTAATAGTTAATAGTTCCTTGTAACCCCAAGAGACTGAGGGGGGTGGGGGGATCTCCATAGTTCTGGGGGGTCCCTAGTCCATAGGAAGGAGGCTATCCATCAGGCCTCTCCAGCAGCCCCAGTGACTGTTCAGTCCATCACATTTCTCCCCTCCCAACAGTAGACTAACCAGGAACCAGACCCCCAACTTGTCTGGACCTATGTTAGTCGAACAAGATGAATTCAGTACCTCTTCCAACTGGTCCGCTTAACTCTGCTGCAGGAGAGTAATGCTACCCATATCATCTCCTGGGTAACCACACTGCCGCTGGGGAGAAAGGTCGGCTACCTCTTCTCTCCGAAACGCTCTCTGCCGCTGGGGAGATTGACCAATTGTCTCCTCTCCCTTGAACGCTGCTGGGTAGGGGTAGCGACCATCTCCACTCCCAGTGATGCTTGCTGCTGAGATGAGGGACCGACAGTATCCTCTCTCTGTGACACAGGCTGTTGCTGGGGAGAGAGACCGGTTGTCTCTTCTCCCTTTATAGCACACTGCCGCCGGGGATCTGGGACGGCTGCACAGCAACCCTACAGGGCCGGTAGAGAGACCTCAGTCTCCTTTCCACCTGCCGACTGTGGGTCCTCCCATAGTGCTTGTTATGTGTTATCCAGCCGGGTCTCCTGCCATACCAGGGTATCGCGCTCCAACACCCACCCCTTCAGGGGCTGTTCTCCCAGTAAAGGCATTCGAAGCTTCAATTGCACTTGCAACCTCTGCTCCTCACTGGGGAGACTCTCGCCCAGCCGACACTGCACGTCCTCCAGGGCCTTGCGCCATACGCCTTTCCAAACTGCATCCCTGTAATCCGGGTGATCCTCCTCTTTATCATGGAACGCTGTAGCCAGGGGCGCTGTATAGGGACAACTGTTGCCTCGATTTTGTAAATCCCCGAACGGTGTCTCCAAGCTGCTTCTCCTCTCACTAGGACGACATCCCACTGCTGCCACCACTGTAACAAATCTCCTGGCACCCCGACTGGGTACCTCCGTTGATGGATGCTCCTTGTGCTTCCCGAGGACTCTAAGCACCCCACTTGACACTGTAAGCACTGCCGACCCCACAAACCGCCGCAGCTTGGTTGGGATCTCGCCGTCCTCTACCCACCCTGGAGCTACGACCAGGCTTCCAGGTTTAAATGGGTGCACCTCTCTTCCTTCAGAGGGTAATGCAGGAACAGCTCTTACAAGAGCTAAGGATTATACTCTGGAGAGTATAATGATTATAGCAATCCCCAGAGTGTAGTTCTCCAATCCCCAAACATGAGCCCAGACTTCATGAAGGGTAGAACAGGACACTTTAATGGGGCAGCATGTCAGCCTTTTATGCAGCTCTTCCAGCAAGGGACACTCCCATGGGGGACCTTGTGGAAGACTGAGACAGTTTCTTACATGAACCAATCACATACCCCGTGCAGCTACCACATATATATACGTTCTGGCAGCTCTTTAATCCAAGCCCTGCAAAGCACTTGGATTAAAGCTTCTGCCCCTGCCCTGTATGCTGTCACGGACAGCATACAGTGCAGTAATGCCGGCAAGGGACCAATCAGAGTGGCCCCTTGCCGGCAATCGATCCGATTGGTTAGTCTGTGCAGACTAACCAAACGGATTGCGGCAGTGTTAAAATGCCGGTTTCAGGCTCTGATCTGCGCTCTGCAGATCAGAGCCTGAAATCAGTGTCCTCGTGGCCCCCCCGATCTGTGCAGCGCCCCCCCTGCCCCCGATCTGTGCAGACACCAGAACCCCCCCCGATCTGTGCAGCCCATCTGTGCCCAGTGCTGCCCCCTCCTTGAGTCCGCCCCCTGCTGGCTTGACATACCTCCCTCTCCCCCCCCCCCTTCCAGCGCTGCCCCCCTGCTGTTTGATGGCGGCGGCTCCATTCCTGAGCCGCCGCCATCATCAGAGTGTCAGCTCTATGCTGACACTCTGCTGTAAATTCTGTAATCCCAAAGATGCAGCGGCATCCATGGGGTTAATAAAGGGAGGGGGCTCCCTCTCTCCACCATCGGGGCTGCTGCGCTGCGATGGCAGCCCCGATGGTTGCCTTGGCAACCGGACGCTTTGCAAAAGCGTCCGCTGTTGCCACCTACAGGGCTTCTGAATGTATTACAGTTTTCAATGCAAGAGCATTGCAAAGTATAATACAGCCATCAGCCCCACTGGATCTTCATGATCCAAGTGGGACTTGATAAAAAAAAATAAAAAAAAAGTAAAAATAAATAAATAAAAATGTAAAAAATAAAATAAAAATTGCCTTAACGACCGTCTCTATAAAGATATCACATGATAGACCCCGTCCGATAAACACCATAAAAAAAAACTGTGCAAACAAATGTCACCTTTGTCACCTTACATCACAAAAAGTGCAACAGCAAGCGATCAAAAAGGCGTATGACCCCCAAAATGGTACCAATCAAACCGTTACCTCGTCCCGCAAAAAATGATACCCTATTTAAGACAATCGCCCAAAAAATAAAAAAGACTATAGAGACACTAAAACATCATTTTTTTGGTTTCAGAAATGCTATTATTGTGTAAAACTTAAATAAAAAAAAGTATACATGTTAGGTATTGCCACGTCCGTAACGATCTTCTCTATAAAACTATCACATGACCTAACTCCTCAGATGAACGCTGTAACAATAAATAAATAAATGAAAACTGTTCCAAAACAGCCAATTTTTTAATCACCTTGCCACATAAAGTGTAATAATGAATGATCAAAAAATCCTATGTATCCAAAAATCGTACCAATAAAAACCTCAACACTTTCTGCAAAAAACGAGCCCCTGCACAAGACGATCGGCAGAAAAATAAAAAACATATGGCGTTCAGAAAACCAATCCAGCACAATCTGCCTTCCAAAAACCGTATGGCATTCCTTTCCTTCTGCGCCCTGCCGTGTGCCCGTACAGCAGTTTACAACCACATGTGGGGTGTTTATGTAAACCGCGGAATCAGGGTAATAAATATTGAGTTTTGTTTTGCTGTTAACCCTCAATGTGTTAAAGAAAACATTTTTAGAAAATGGAAAATCTGCCAAAAATGTGAAATTTAGAAATTTCATCTCCATTTTCCCTTAATTCTTGTGGAACGCCTAAAGGGTTAACAAAGTTTGTAAAATCAGTGTTGAGTAACTTGAGGGGTGTAGTTTCTACAATGGGGTCATTTATGGAGGGTTTCCACTATGTAAGCCCCACAAAGTGACTTCAGACCTGAACTGGTCCTTAAAAAGTGGGTTTTGGAAATTTTCTTAAAAATTGTAAGAATTGCTTCTAAACTTCTAAGCCTTGTAACGTCCTAAAAAAATAAAATTACATTTCCAAAATGATGCCAACATAAAGTAGACATATGGGGAATGTTAAGTAATAAATATTTTATTAGGTATGACTTTCTGTTTTAGAAGCAGAGAAATTAAAATTTGGAAAATTGAGAATTTTTCAAAATTTTTGGTAAATTTGGGATTTTTTCATAAATAAAGGTGAAATATATTGACTCAAATATATGACTATCATGAAGTACAATGTGTCACGAGAAAACAATCTCAGAATGGCGTAGATAAGTAAAAGTGTTCCAAAGCTATTACCACATAAAGTGACGCATGTCAGATTTGTAAATTTTGACCTGGACACTGGGGCATCAATGACCCTTGGTCATGAAAGGGTTAACATTCCCCATATGTATACTTTATGTTTGCATCCTTTTGTAAATGTCATTTTATTTTTTGGGGAAGTTAGAAGGCTTAGAATTTTAAAAGCAATTCTAAAAAAATTAAGAACATTTCCAAAACCCACTATTTAAGGATCAGTTCAGGTCTGAAGTCACTTTGTGGGGCTTACATAACAGAAGCCCCCCATAAATGACCCCATTGTAGAAACTGCACCCCTCAAGTTACTCAAAACTGATTTTTACAAACTTTGTTAACCCTTTAGGTGTTCCACAAGAATTAAAGAAAATAGAGATGAGATTTCTAAATTTTCTTTAACACATTGAGAGTTAACAGCCAAACAAAACTCAATATTTATTACCCTGATTATGAAGTTTACAGAAACACCCCACATGTGATCGTCAACTGATGTAAGGGCGCACAGCAGGGCGCAGAAGGAAAGAACTGCCGCATGGTTTTTGGAAGTCAGATTTTGCTGGACTGGTTTTTAGACACCATGTCCCATTTGAAGCCCCCCAGATGCACCATACAGTAGAAACAATCAAAAAGTGACCCCATTTTGGAAACTACGTGATAAGGTAACAGTTTTATTGGTACTATTTTGGGGTACCTAGGATTTTTGATCACTCTATATTATGTTTTTTGTGAGGCAAGGTAACCAAAAAATTGCTGTTTTGGCACAGTTTTTCTTTTTTTACAACAATCATCTGACAGGTCATATGCTATTTTTATAGAGCAGGTTGTTACGGACGCTGTGATATCAACTATGTCTACTTTGTTTTAGTTTTACATAATAAAGCATTTTAGAAAAAAATATAAGTTTTTGTGTCTCCATTTTCTGAACGCCATTTTTTTTCTTTCTGCTAATCGTCTTGTGCAGGGGCTCATTTTTTGCAGGAAGAGTTGGCGTTTTTATTGGTACTATTTTTGGGTACATATAAATGTTTTGATCATTCATTATTACACTTTATGAGGGAAGGTGACCAAAAAGATTTATTGTTTTGGCACAGTTTTTATGTATTTTTACAGCGTTCACCCGAGGGGTTGGGTCACGTGATATTTTTATAGACCAGGTCGTTACGGACGTGGCAATACCTATTATGTGTACTTTTTCTTATTTATTTAAGTTTTACACATTAATAGCATATTTGAAACAAAATATATTTTTGGTGTCTCCATAGTCTCAGAGCCATAGATTTTTTTATTTTTTGACTGATTGTCTTAGGTATGGGCTAATTTTTTGCAGGATGAGATGATGGTTTGGTTAGTTCTATTTTGGGGGGTATACGCCTTTTTGATCGCTTGGTGTTGCACTTTAAATGATGTTAGGTGACAAAAAATTACTTAGGTTATGTGATATTTTTATAGAGCTGGTTATGAACACAGCGATGCCTAATATGTATACTTTTTATATTTATTTCACTTTAACACAATAATTGTATTTTTGAAACAAAAAAAATGATGTATTAGTGTCTCCATGTTCTAAGAGCTATATTTTTTTATTTTTTTTGGGTGATTGTCTTTTTTTGTGGGATGAGGTGACGGTTTTATTGGTACCAATTTGGGGGGCATATGCCTTTTTGATCGCTTAGTGTTCCAATTTTTGTGATTTAAGGTGACAAAAAATGGCTTTTTTAGCACAGTTTTTTTATTTTATTTTTTACTGTATTCACCTGAGGGGTTAAGTCATGTGATTTTTTTTATAGAACTGGTTGTTATGGACCTGGCGATTTCTAATATGTATACTTTTTTTTCATTTGTTTCACTTTAACACAATAGTTGCATTTTTGAAACAAAAAAAATTATGTTTTAGTGTCTCCATGTTCTGAGAGCTAATGTTTTTTTTTGCGATTGTCTTATGTAGGGGCTCTTTTTTGCAGGATGAGGTGACGGTTTTATTGGTACCATTTTGTGGGGGGCATACGGCTTTTTTTATTGCACAGTTTTCATTTTTATTTTTTTATGGTGTTTATCGGACGGGGTGGATCATGGGATATATTTATAGAGCCGGTCGTTATGATACCTAATACCTAATATTTGTGTGTGTTTTTTTTTATATATACAATCAGGGGAAAGGGCGTTTTTTTTCATTTTTTACTTGAAACATTTTTTTTAAATTAAGAACTCTTTTTTTGACTTTTTTGTGCTTCCCGTTGCCGTATTGCGGACTGCATTTGCGGATCTGCAAACATGGGCGCAGTTCTGTGGCCATTCCACATCACGGATGCGGACCCATTCACTTCAATGGTTCTGTAAATCCAGAGATGCGGAATGGTGTGGAACGAAAGCAAGGAACGGAACCCTACGGGAGCACTGCGGAGTGCTTCCGTGGGGTTTCGGCCCATACTTCCATTCCACAAAAAGATAAAACATGTCCTTTTTTTGCTGAATGGCCGGATCGCAGACCCATTAACCCCTTTAGGACACAGGCTTACTTCACCTTAAGGACCAGGCCATTTTTTGCAAAACTGACCAGTGTCACTTTAGGTTGTGATAACTTTAAAACGCTTTGACTTATCCAGGCCATTCTGAGATAGTTTTTTCATCACATATTGTACTTTGACACTGGTAAAATAAAGTAAAGAAATAATAATTTTTATTTATAAAAAAATACCTAATTTGCCAAAAATTTGTAAAAATAATAGCAAATTTCCAAGTTTCAATTTCTCTACTTCTTTAATACATAGTAATACCTACAAAAATAGTTATCACTTTACATTCCCCATATGTCTACTTCATGTTTGGATCATTTTGGGAATTACATTTTTTTGGGGGGATGTTACAAGGCTTAGAAGTTTAGAAGCAAATCTTGAACTTTTTCAGAAATTTTCAAAAACCCACTTTTCAAGGACCAGTTCAGGTCTGAAGTCACTTTGTGAGGCTTACATAATAGAAATCACCCAAAACTGACCCCATTCTAGAAACTAGACCCCTCAAGGTATTCAAAACTGATTTTTACAAACTTTGTTAACTCTTTAGGTGTTCCACAAGAATTAATGGAAAATAGAGATACAATTTCAAAATTTAACTTTTTGGGCAGATTTTCCCTTTTAATAAAAAAAAATTCCAGTTACAAAGCAAGGGTTAACAGCCAAACAAAACTCAATATTTATGGCTCTGAGTCTGTAGTTTACAGAAACATCCCATATGTGGTCCTAAACCGCTGTACGGCACACGGCATGGCGCAGAAGGAAAGGAATGCTGTACGGTTTTTGGAAGGCAGATTTGAAGCCCCCCTGATGCACCCCTAGAGTAGAAACTCCAAAAAAGTGACCCCATTTTAGAAACTACTGGATAGGGTGGCAGTTTTGTTGGTACTATTTTAGGGTACATATGATTTTTGGTTGCTCTATATTACACTTTTTGTGAGGCAAGGTAACAAGAAATAGCTGTTTTGGCACCTTTTTATTTTTGTTATTTACAACATTCATCTGACAGGTTAGGTCATGTGATATTTTTATAGAGCAAGTTATTATGAATTCGGCGATACCTAAAATGTATACTTTTTTTAATTTATGTAAGTTTTACACAATGATTTCATTTTTGAAACAAAATAAAATTATATTTTAGTGTTTCCATAGTCTGAGACCCATAGTTTTTTCAGTTTTTGGGCAATTATCTTGGGTAGGGTATGATTTTTGCAGGATGAGATGACTGTTTGATTGGCACTATTTTGGGGTGCATATGACTTTTTGATCGCTTGCTATTACACTTTTTGTGATGTAAGGTGACAAAAAATGGTTTATTTAGCACAGTTTTATTTTTTTATTTTTTTACAGTGTTCATCTGAGGGGTTAGGTCATGTGACATTTTTATAGAGCCAGTCGATATGAATGCGGCGATACCTAATATGTATTCTTTTCTTTTTATTTATGTAAGTTTTACACATTTACAGCTTTTTTTAAAATCCAGAAAATTATGTTTTAATGTCTCCATCTTCTGAGCCATAGTTTGAAAAAGAATTTTGGCGATTTTCTCAGGTAGGGGGTCATTTTTTACGGAATGAGGTGACTGTTACATTGGTACTATTTTGGTGGGCATACGCCTTTTTAATCGCTTGCTGTTTTACTTTTTGTGATGTAAGGTGACAAAAAAATTGTTTATTTTGCAGTTTTTATTTTTTATTTTTTACTGTGTTCATTTAAGGGCTTAGGTCATGTGATATGTTTATAGAGCCCGTCGATACGGACGCGGCGATACCTAACATGTCTATTTTTTCCCCCTATTTACCTTTTTTTTTACTTTATTTACGGAGATTGACGTTTTTGTTTATTTTTACTTGAAACTTTTAATTTTGGGGGGGGAAACTTTATTTTTTTTTTAAAAAATTCAATTAATTTTTTGTCCCACTTTGGGACTTGAACTTTTGGGGGTCTAATCCTTTACAATGCATTCCAATACTTGTGCCGCCCGCAACATAAAAAGCCGCAAACCGCAGGTCTGAATTGACCTGCGGTTTGCGGCGATCGCCAACACGCGGGGATCACAGGACCTCCCGTGCATTTAGCCAAGGTGCCTGCTCAACAATTTGAGCAGGCATCTTGTTCCGATCACCGACCGCCGAGCGGTGGTAATCGGAAATACACATGACGTACCGGTACGTCATGTGTCCTTAAGTACCGGGACAACATGCTGTAACTGGTACGTCATGTGTCCTGAAGAGGTTAAAGTGAATAGGTCCGCAATCCGCTGCAGCTGCCCCATTTTGTGGGCCGCAGCACTACCACGGGGCGCACACGTTCGTGTGCAGGAGGCCTAACTAATAAAACATAACATGGCCTATAATACGCCACATATAAATCAGGGTTAATAGTTCGTTGTAACCCCAAGAGACTGAGGGGGGGGGTCTCCATAGTTCTGGGTCCATAGTTCGTAGGAAGGAGGCTAGCCCTCAGGCCTCTCCAGCTTCCCCAGGGACGGTTCAGTCCGTCACACGCTGTAAAAACAAACCTCAAAAAAGATTGCTGGAATTGCCTTTATTTATTTTTTATTTCACCCCACAGATATTTTTTTCCTGTTTTCCAATACATGATATGGCCCATTAAATGGTACCATATATTTCTTTATTTTATGCACTTATATAGTGCTGACATATTCTGCAGCGCTTTACAGATATTAGCATCCAACTGTCTTCAATGGGGCTCACAATCTAATTTCCCTACCAGTGTATATATATATGACTTTGACTTCCTTCTCAAGTCTACAGCAAATAGATCAATGAAAATAAATGTAGATTCTTTTTCATACATAACTGTACATTTTATAGTAGCATATAATATAGTACCTATTTTCTGTACATTTCTATTATTCATGTCATTTTAGAACTTTCATCTTGCTAGATGCAGTAAATGAATGATATGCAGTTCCCTAAATATTACACTAGATGGCACTTTGTTCAGCACAGCTGAAAAAGAAATTAATTTTGTCTAAGAGTTTTTTAGGTTGGTGATTATTTGCTATGTGGAATATTTGTGGTGTCTCATACCAAACATTGATTCACATAACCAGAATGTGTTTGCAGCCATACTGTTTGTAAGTAAATGGACTGTAATATAAACTCTTCTTATATATTTTAATAGTTAACTATATATAAAATGCAGTTTAACTCATTAATGTCTGCCAATATGCAATATTACAGCAGCTGTTAAAGAGCCTTCATGTACAGCGATGTAGAATAAACCCTGTTCATGTGTCTTGAGCCACCCTGGTCCAGGTGCTCTGCTATCTGATGACCGCCAGTCTCCTGCTCAGGATGAGGATAAAGATGTTAAATAGTAATCGCAAAGGTGTCTTCATAGGGCTATTCATACGAATGCATATTTTCAGTCAGTATTTGAAATGCGCAGCATGTCCTAGTTTTACGACGTTATACTTCATGGGAGTGCTTAAAAAATTTGTGAAGGAAGGAATATGCGTGTAAACCTGGATGAATTACTGAAGTAAAACTGATGACATTATGGATGATATATCATCTGGAATCTGTCTGTATTCCAGAGCTGGAATACACACTGATTTCAGAAAGCTTGTGTGAAAGAGGCCTTAATGGGATTTTAAAATGCAATAATTATTCAAAAAACATCTGCAGAAATTGCCAAAAAAGTTGATTATTTGGAATTAAATACAGTTCCTACACATAAACCCACAAAAAAACGGAATTCTTAGGTATTGACTGTAAGAATTTATTGAACGTGTTATTCAGTGTGAAATGTAAATAGTATAAAAAATAAAATTATGACAAAATAATAGCTTTTTGCTATAGTATTTTATATGTACTCCCAACCAAAGAAGTGCAATTTTTATGCATACATCAATGAAAAAAAAATGTAAAAAATATTAATTGCTGCAATGTAGAGAGGCAAAAATAAAAAAAATATAGCTATTCATTGAGGCAGAGTATGTGAAATGCAGAAAGCAGTCCGAGGTCATGGTAGGCAACTCAGGATCAGTATGGAGAACAGGCAGAAGTTAGGACAAGCAGAGAAGGGTCAATTCCAGGAAACAGGCAGAAGTCGGTACCTGTGTAAAGTAACATAAACAGCACACCTTAGCAGAAACTAGTGATCTGGAACCTATTGCTCAGGCACCTTCCCACAGTCGAAGGTGCTTTAACCTGTTGGGGACACTATACGCCATGATGTCTTGATACTTAAGGACATAGGGCTTACAGATACGTCGTCCTGTGTAGTTACGATCACCGCTGCGCTGCTCGATCACCCCATATACACTCCCTGATCACCCCCCTGTAAGGCTCCATTCAGACGCCCGTATGTGTTTTACGGATCCACGCATCTATGGATCGGATCCGCAAAACACATACGGACGTCTGAATGGAGCCTTACAGGGGGGTGATAAATGACAGGGGGGTGATCAGCCCATATAGACTCCCTGATCACTTCCCTGTCATTGATCACCCCCCCTGTAAGGCTCCATTCAGTGGTCCGTATGTGTTTTGCGGATCCACGCATCCATGGATCGGATCCGCAAAACACATTCGGACGTCTGAATGGAGCCTTACAGGGGGGTGATCAATAACAGGGGGGTGATCACCCCATATACACTCCCTGATCACCCCCTGTCATTGATCACCCCCCTGTCATTGATCACTCCCCTTTAAGGCTCCATTCAGACGCCCGTATGTGTTTTACGGATCCACGCATCTATGGATCGGATCCGCAAAACACATACGGACGTCTGAATGGAGCCTTACAGGGGGGTGATAAATGACAGGGGGGTGATCAGCCCATATAGACTCCCTGATCACTTCCCTGTCATTGATCACCCCCCTGTAAGGCTCCATTTAGAGGTCCGTATGTGTTTTGCAGATCCACGCATCCATGGATCGAATCCGCAAAACACATACGGACGTCTGAATGGAGCTTTACAGGGGGGTGATCAATGACAGGGGGGTGATCACCCCATATACACTCCCTGATCACCCCCCTGTCATTGATCACCCCCCTGTAAGGCTCCATTCAGATGCCCGTATGTGTTTTACAGATCCACGCATCTATGGATCTGATCCGCAAAACACACACGGACATCTGAATGGAGCCTTACAGGGGGGTGATCAATGACAGGGGGGTGATCAGCCCATATAGACTCCCTGATCACCCCCCTGTCATTGATCACCTTCTTGTAAGGCTCCATTCAGACATTTTTTGGGCACAAGTTAGCGGAAATAGTTTTTTTGTTTTTTTTTTCTTACAAAGTCTCATATTCCACTAACTTGTGTCAAAAAATAAAATCTCACATGAACTCACCATACCCCTCACGGAATCCAAATGCATAACATTTTTTAGACATTTATATTCCAGGCTTCTTCTCACGCTTTAGGGCCCCTAAAATGCCAGGGCAGTATAAATACCCCACATGTGACCCCATTTCAGAAAGAAGACACCCCAAGGTATTCCGTGAGGGGCATATTGAGTCCATGAAAGATTTACATTTTTGTCCCAAGTTAGCGGAAAGGGAGACTTTGTGAGAAAAAAATAAAATAAAATCAATTTCCGCTAACTTGTGCCAGTGCCAAGAAAATTGCCAAATTATTCTATGAACTCGCCATGCCCCTTATTGAATACCTTGGGGTGTCTTCTTTCTAAAATGGGGTCACATGTGGGGTATTTATACTGCCCTGGCTTTTTAGGGGCCCTAAAGCGTGAGAAGAAGCCTGGGATCCAAATGTCTAAAAATGCCCTCCTAAAAGGAATTTGGGCACCTTTGCGCATCTAGGCTGCAAAAAAGTGTCACACATGTGGTATCGCCGTACTCAGGAGAAGTTATGAAATGTGTTTTGGGGTGTCATTTTACATATACCCATGCTGGGTGAGAGAAATATCTTGGTCAAATGCCAACTTTGTATAAAAAAATGGGAAAAGTTGTCTTTTGCCGAGATATTTCTCTCACCCAGCATGGGTATATGTAAAAAGACACCCCAAAACACATTCCCCAACTTCTCCTGAGTACGGCGATACCACATATGTGACACTTTTTTGCAGCCTAGGTGGGCAAATGGGCCCACATTCCAAAGAGCACCTTTCGGATTTCACAGGGCATTTTTTACAGATTTTGATTTCAAACTACTTCGCACACATTTGGACCCCTAAAATGCCAGGGCAGTATAACTACCCCACAAGTGACCCCATTTTGGAAAGAAGACACCCCAAGGTATTCCATGAGGGGCATGGCGAGTTCCTAGAATTTTTCATTTTTTGTCACAAGTTAGTGGAAAATGATGATTTTTTTCATTTTTTTTTCTTACAAAGTCTCATATTCCACTAACTTGTGACAAAAAATAAAAACTTCCATAAACTCAGTCTGCCCATCACAAAATACCTTGGGGTGTCTTCTTTCCAAAATGGGGTCACTTGTGGGGTAGTTATACTGCCCTGGCATTTTAGGGGCCCAAATGCGTGCAAAGTAGTTTGAAATCAAAATCTGTAATGAAATGAAATCCGAAAGGTGCTCTTTGGAATGTGGGCCCTTTTGCCCACCTAAGCTGCAAAAAAGTG
This sequence comes from Bufo gargarizans, assembly GCF_014858855.1. NCBI lineage: Eukaryota > Metazoa > Chordata > Amphibia > Anura > Bufonidae > Bufo > Bufo gargarizans. The sequence goes on along the minus strand of NC_058082.1, from coordinate 518,929,085 downwards.
TCACACATGTGGTATCGCCGTACTCAGGAGAAGTTATGAAATGTGTTTTGGGGTGTCATTTTACATATACCCATGCTGGGTGAGAGAAATATCTCGGCAAAAGACAACTTTTCCCATTTTTTTTATACAAAGTTGGCATTTGACCAAGATATTTATCTCACCCAGCATGGGTATATGTAAAATGACACCCCAAAACACATTCCCCATCTTCTCCTGAGTACGACGATACCACATGTGTGACACTTTTTTGCAGCCTAGGTGGGCAAAGGGGCCCACATTCCAAAGAGCACCTTTCGGATTTCACTGGCCATTTTTTACAGATTTTGATTTCAAACTACTTCGCATGCATTTGGGCTCCTAAAATGCCAGGGCAGTATGACTACCCTACAAGTGACCCCATTTTGGAAAGAAGACACCCCAAGATATTTCATGATGGGCATAGTGAGTTCATGGAAGTTTTTATTTTTTGTCACAAGTGAGTGGAATATGAGACTTTGTAAGAAAAAAAAATTCATCATTTTCCGCTAACTTGTGACAAAAAATAAAAAGTTCTATGAACTCACTATGCCCATCAGCGAATACCTTAGGGTGTCTACTTTCTGAAATTGGGTCATTTGTGGGGTTTTTCTACTGTCTGGGCATTGTAGAACCTCAGGAAACATGACAGGTGCTCAGAAAGTCAGAGCTGCTTCAAAAAGTGGAAATTCACATTTTTGTACCATAGTTTGTAAACACTATAACTTTTACCCAAATCATATTTTTTTTACCCAAACATTTTTTTTATCAAAGATATGTAGAACAATAAATTTAGAGAAAAAATTATATATAGATGTCGTTTATTTAGAAAAAATTTACAACTGAAAGTGAAAAATTTCATTTTCTTGCAAAAATGTTGTTACATTTCGATTAATAACAAAAAAAGTAAAAATGTCAGCAGCAATGAAATACCACCAAATGAAAGCTCTATTAGTGAGAAGAAAAGGAGGTAAAATTCATTTGGGTGGTAAGTTGCATGACCGAGCAATAAACGGTAAAAGTAGTGTAGTGCAGAATTGTAAAAAGTGGTCTGGTCATTAAGGGTGTTTAAGCTAGGGGGGCTGAAGTGGTTAATAAAGCAAATTTTGAGGGGGGCATGACTGGAGATGGTTAGAAGTGTGCTTTACGTGCTCTTTGTCATATTCCGATTAAAATTATGTTTTTTGCCATTGGGAGAGACAGTAAAAATCTAAAGCTAACACTATCGTGAAGCTGTTAACAGCTGCTCGTAACATGGATGTATTTATTGACAGGTACTGAAGAAAGACAAATTACTGATTTTTCTGGATCCTGCAAGGAGGCACAGTCATACTGTTCTCTCTGAGAGGTCTGGCAGCTCTATACCACCTCCTTGGACTGATCTGGCTCAAGGAAAAGTCAAGCACTCTCCTTGGTGGTAGACTGAAATCAGATGTTAGGTAAGCTGTAATGGCCCTAAAACTGTAGTTAAGTGCCTGTACCACAGCGCCTTGTACTCACTGTCCCACTGGGTCTAAATATGTCTACATAAAGGGATAGATTGCTTAATCACTAGATAATCTGCAGGGGTCTGACACGCCTACTATAGGTTATCAGTATGTGATTGGTGGGTTTCTGACACCCAGGACCCCCGCCGATCAGGCTTACCAAACACAGCACCATACATTGTATATCGGCTGTGCTTGATATCCTGTGAGCACCGCAGCCTCCTCTAACAGCTAAAAGATGGGACTCCCGGGTATTGGATCTCCGCCGATCAGATACTGATGGTCTATCATTATAAAACTATAAAAATCACCAGCTTCGACAATTTTAAATGTAAAAATAAACAAGAACATATAAACATAATTGATTTCACTGTGTCTGAAAATGTCTGATCTATTAAAATATAAAAATATTTGTCCTGTGCAGTGAACACCATAATGGAAAAAAATCAAAATGACTGAATCACAGTTTTTTTTGTCACTTCACCTCTGATAAAAATTGAATAAAAAGTGATCATAAAGTCGTAAGAAGGATTGCCCATCCAGATCTAAGATCTGCACCCGCAGCCTGGGAATTGCAGAAAGCGTTAATGAGAATGGAATTGCACGCCAGTGGTTATTTGGGAAGATTGCAAAGTGAACTTAGAGTGAGACTCACGGAGGATTATTACCATCATTACTGCTGTGTATACACAGCTATTGGGAAAAGCCTTCTCTGTAATATACCTTCAAACTGTGCCTATTGCTGCTATATGTACTACAACTCCCATCATCTATTCAGTAAAGAGAGACTTAATTTGTTGCAACGAAACAGGCCTGGTCATTGACTCCAACATTATCTGCCCTACCTAACTCTGCCCTCCTGCCTTGCACCCATGTATCTAACATTTAAGGGGTTGGCCACTTTCTGGCTACTGTTGACAAATGTGTTTGTGAGATGATTATGTGGCACTTACTAATATAGTCTTTGTTGAAATTCTGCACCATTTTCTATATTTTATAACATATGGCTGCTTGTTTACAAAATCTTTTGTGCAGTCCACACAGAGTTCCTGTCTAGTGTTGATTGAGCACCAAAGTGCTCGGGTCGAACACCTTGGGATGCTCGAGTGCTCTACCGAGCACCCGAGCACAATGGAAGTCAATGGGAGAACCCGAGCATTAAACCAGGTTCATAAGAAAAGGTCATAAATTGATGGAAACAACACTGAAATGGTTTGGGAACAGCATGGGGAGGATGTCTCGATGCATCTTGGACTTCCAGGTCGCTACTGGGAACTATGTTGTCCGAGTAGTACCCCACTTTTACAGACTGACAATAATACGCACCAAACGAAGATAAAATTGATTTTAGAGGGAAAATAATTAGGAAACATTCTTTCCTATTTAAAGTACTGCAAGTGCTGCCAAAAATTATACAAAAGAGGCACTCCAATACAACCTGAATATCACATAATGGAGGGCCTCATTCACATTGTGGTACAATTATTCAGGTAGTGGGACTCCTACACTCATAAAGTCTATACACTAAGTGAAAGGGCTTCCGAAAATTACAAGGAACCGGCACTCCAATACACCCTTTATTACACATAAAGGATGGCATCATACACCCTTGAAAAATTATGATTGATGGCCTGCTGGTGACCCTCAAAAGCATTATGAGCAAGGGCCTGCTGGTGACCCTCTAAAACATTAATGGTGAGGTTCTGCTGCAGAGCTGACTCTCTAAAACATTAGTGGCGAGTGCCTGCTGCTGTTCTGAGCATCAAAAAAATGATGGGCGAGTGCCTGCTGCTGAGCTGACCATTGAAAAAATTATGGACGAGGGCCTGCTGGTGAAATGACCCTGTAAAACCTTTAGGGGCGAGGGCCATCTGGTGAGCTGATTATCTAAAAGATTGTAGGTGAGGGCCTGCTGGTGAGCTGACCCTCTAAATCATTATATGTCAGGGTCTGCAGGTGAGCTGACCCTCTAAAAGATTGTAGGTGAGGGACTGCTGGTGAGCTGACCTTCTAAAACATTAAATGCGAGGGTCTGCAGGTGAGCTGACCCTCTAAAAGATTGTAGGTGAGGGCCTGCTGGCGAGCTGACCCTGTTAAACATTATGGTTGAGAGTCTGCTGGTGAGCTTACCCTCTAAAACATTACATGTGAGTGCCTGCAGGTGAGCTGGCCCTCTAAAAGATTGTAGGGGAGGGCCTGCTGGTGGGCTGACCTTCTAAAACATTATATGTGATGGCCTGCAGGTGAGCTGACCCTCTTAAAGATTGAATGTGAGGGCTTGCTGGTGAGCAACCCTGTAAAGCATTATGGTTGAGGGCTTGCTGGTGAGCTGACCCTCTAAAACATTATATGCGAGGGCCTGCAGGTGAGCTGACCCTCTAAAAGATTGTGAGTGAGGGCCTGCTAGTGAGCTGACACTCTAAAACATTATATGCGAGGGCCTGAAGGTGACCTGGCCCTATAAAAGATTTTAGGTGAGGGCCTGCTGGTGAGCTGACAATCTAAAACATTATATGCGAGGGCCTGCAGGTGAGCTGACCCTCTACAATATTAGGAGTGATGGCAGACTAATAAGCATGTTGATATGATGGAAGAGGAGGAGGATGAGAAAAGGAAGATTAAACCATATACCCTTTTTTTGTGTGGAAGGGGTGCATGGGAATACAGTGTATTCAGAACATTATAAAAAAACACATTTAAAGTTCCTTTATGTTTAGCTGCTTTCCTCTGGTGGAGTAGAGAAGTAAGGGGCAATCCAGGCCTTGTTCATTTTTAGAATCAGCCTGTCAGCATTTTCAGTTGACAGGCGGATGCGCTTATCAGTTATTATGCCGCCAGCAGCACTAAATACCTGCTCTGACAAAACGCTGGTGGCAGGGCAGCGCCTACAAGGTGTAGAGTGCCAGTTTGTGCCACGTGTCCAGCTTGGACACTCAGTAGTTGTTAGGCACAGAGGGAACATTGAGGACGCTGACACGGTCTGCTATGTACTCCTTCACCATCTTCCACAATTTTTCCCTTCTTGTGACACTAGGCCGCGCATCAGGGTTTGGGAATCAGGGCACAATATCTCATGTCCCTCTTCAAGCGGGCCTGTCGAAAGGCCCAAATGAAGGAATAGCGCTGAAAATAGCTCCTTGGAATATCTGAGTGTGGGATCACTTGTTTGGCAAGACTCTCCATGGTGGGAGGAAGGAGGATCAGGGTGAGGATTGTGTTGACCAGACTCTTGGCTACTGAGACTGGACTTGGTGGAAGACAGGGTGGTACTTAACCGACTGGAAGTATTATCTGCTGCAATCCAACCGACCACCTGGTCGCACTGGTCTGACTTCGAGAACGTTGTCCTTTGCCGCCCTGCAAACTAGTACATGAAACTAGGTATCATGGATGATTGTTTTTCTTGTGCTCTGGCAGCAGGCACAGTATCAACACGCCAAGGGTCACGGCTTCTATGTGCACCATCAGCATCACGGCCATTTCCCTGTCCCTTACTGCTTGCCTTCTTCATATTAAATGTCATATAATCTTAAAAGTTTGTCACACGTACAGTAGCGTAGGATTTGTAAGTGTATATGCAAAAAAATTTAAAAAAAGGATTTAGGGGGGCGTGGCCAGCCGCAGACATGAACGGTCGCATCTGAGTGAGCTACGCTCCAGCAAAGCTCCTAAGTTATCATCCTGAGTAGTATTTGCCCGCCAACATTCCAGGACGTGCTGCAGGATAGAGGGGGAACTCTGCAGCCAATGATCAGCACTGGTATCATATCAAATCCACTGGGAAACATGGAAAATCTTAGTTTTTTTGTAAAAACTATTAGGGTACTTTCACACTAGTGGCAGGGGACTCCGGCAGGTGAACAGCCTGTCAGATCCGTCCTGCCGATAGTTCACGTGTGCCCCCGAACTGCCGCTCCGTTCCCATTGACTAAAATGGGGGCGGGGGGGGAGTTCCGACCTCACCTCAAGAGCTTCCTCGCAGGATGACGCTGAGTGTTCAGCGGCGGAAGAATCTAAGCAAGAGGAAGAGCCCACACTGGCCCAAGTTACTAACAAGCTCCTCCATGCTATCACCACCTGCAGATCCACACTGTCGGGCAAGTTAGAAGAGGTCAAGGTGGACCTGGGATTGCTCTGACAAGACATGCACCCTCTGAGAGACAGAGTTAAAGATGCGGAGACCAGGGTTTCCGAGCTGGAAGATCGCACAGCTCCCCTGCCTGTGCAAATCACTGCTTTGGAGGCAAACGTGAACTTTTGGCAGCAAAAGTACGACGATTACGAGAATTGTCAGAGGAGAAACAACCTACGAATAATTGGGCTACCTGAACGGGCCAAAGGATCACATCCCGGCGAATTTGTGTCCAAGTGGCTAACGGATACCTTCCCAGGAGCTACATTCTCATCAGCGTTCGCAATTGAATGTGCTCATCGGGTTCCCGCCAAAATGCCACCGCCGGGCGCTACACCTAGGCCTTTACTTGCTAGGATCCTTAATGTGAATGACCAGGAGCTAGTGCTGCAACTTGCCAGGAAACAACAGGAGTTTCAGTTCAGTAATACTAATATCATGTTGTTCCCGGACTTTTCCGCTGAGCTACAGAAAAGGAGGGCCACTTTCACGGGGGTTAAAAGGCGTCTCAGAGATCTTAAGCTCCCATATTCAATGGCCTACCCAGCAAGGCTGCGCATCGACAAGATTTTTCAACACTCCGATGGAGGCTGCAAGCTGGCTGGATGGCAGGAGAAGACAAAATAGACCCTGAAGCCACCTCAGCTGATGATCATTCTCACCTATTCATTATGTTGAGACTCTGATTCAACGCTGAAAGCTGGTACATCACATTCTTAATGCTTTGTATATGCTACCAAGCAATAACCTCTGAATTCTGCCTCGGTATATATATTTAGCCCGATTACTCTAGGTTAATATTTCATGTTCAATTGTGTACTCAGCAGGGGATCGCTTATACCTTATCCCCTATCCTCCTCCACATCTATTCGTATGCTTAGTATACGGTTATTTAGCCATGCCTTCATTTTGATACTGCTTGACCACTTATGCAATTGGTGACAAGGGCCCGACCCTTGCATGTACCCAGCGGCGGGCTATTTGACCGCACTTTTATTTAGGGCAGTTCAAGCCCACTTATGCACTCCGCTGAGAGCTGACTGGCCTCGCCTTTGTAAAAATAAGCTAGAATCACATATGTATCCACGGAGGAGGTCAAATGGCCTAGTCGTTTTTCCTTTCTACGATTTCCCTTGTTGCCCATTCCCTCCCCCCTCCTCTCTCCCCCCTTTTTTTCCCCTAATCTCCTTTCCCCCTTTGCCCTGTTTACCCTATTCCAACACCTATATCTGCTGGATCTGACCGAAAATCTATAACACAAAACTTGATGTTTATGTTCCACCTTAGTAATGGGTCTTGTGGCGGCTACATCTTACAACTGGAGCTGGAGCTCTCAAGTAGTCTTTATTGTCCTATCCCGTGGCTCTGTTAGTGCAGACAATGACGTTAGTTATCTGCACTCACTGCCACGGCCACTAAATTCTAAATGTATTACCTGCTAGTTCTTAAATAAGTCGCACCTATGTGCAACAATTTATATATTCGCTGTTTTGTTTTTTTCTCCTCTTTCCTAAAAGCTTTGGGCGAAACATGTTTATTACACATGATGTGCACCTGTGCAGACTCCAGTGTACACAAGCTGCTTTGAGGTCCGAGGTGGAGAGTCGTGCTCTGCAGTACATATTGGCTGTATTCACCTGACACACATCCATGGTTAGGTTGTTTAATATGGATATGTCTTGTAACCAACATTATGGCTGAAATACGTGTTCTGTCTTGGAATGTAAGAGGTTTGGGTTCTCCAGGGAAAAGAACATTAGTATTCTTACATATTAGCCGTAATACTCCCCATATTCTATGTATACAAGAAACCCATATAATTCCTGACTTCTTTAGCAGACTACAGAAACCTTGGGTTCAGTGGGTGAGACATGCTTATCACACTACATATTGTAGAGGTGTATCCCTATTGATACATAAGTCTGTCAGATGAAAGGTGGAGAGTTTGACCATAGATCCGGATGGAAGATACATTTTTGTCTCAGCTTTTATTAATTTTATGCATTATTTTATTATGGGTGTTTATGAACCCCCGCCAGCACACATTGCGATACTCAACCAAGCTGCTGCATTTGCTGCAGCGCATCCACATGCTCTGATTTTATGTATGGGCGACTGTAACATGGTAATTAACTCCTCGCTAGATAGATTTACACACCGTCCTCCAGTGGACCGTTTCCCCATTGTTCCCACTCCACTAGCATGTCTGGTGGGAGAGATGGGATGGGTGGACATATTAGTTTACTCCTGTCATTCCTCTTCACATCAGACTCTCTCTCGTATTGACTATATGTTCAGTAACTCAACACTATATAATTGTATCCACCAGATTGAATACGGGGCCAGAGGTATTTCTGACCACTCCCCTCTGTACCTTTCATACGGGCACAGTTGTCAGATATTCCATAGGCCATTAAGTTTGGGCAATAACACTTACTATGTTTTAGGCTACAGTTCGAATCCCCTGCCTCTGATCGGGTATATGTATAAAGGCCAATTTATTGGCCTGAATTTGTGGGAGGGGGGCTCCCCACACCGGAACGGCAGTCTGGCAGCATGCTCCGCTCCCACGTGACTGGTGCTTAGGTTGCAGGAGTCAGCGTGACTCCGTCTGTGTACTTTCGCTGTAGTTACTTTTCAGCAATATTGGGGGTGGCATAGAGAGGATAGGGGAGGGGAGGGGGGTAGTTAACTTCTACTTACCTACAGTCTGTCGCATAAAGTCTGGCACGGGCCACGGTGCTTTTAGCCAGGTAGGGTTATAAGGCCATGATTTATCTGGGAAAGGGGGAAAATGTAGAGCGCCTTAAGTAGTATAACTTTACGATCATGTGTGAAAACGGTTTTGCAGTGCCATAGGGGCCCCTTTTTTTAAGGAAGTACTCTTTTGACCCCTACATGCACTTTATGGCGATATGTGCCGTATTTTCCATATATATGTGGGTTACTAGTGTCAGTATTTTGTGGGCGCTGTCATGTGCCACTTATTACGCATTATATGGCAGTATTTTGTGGGCGCGGAAATCCGGCATTTATTGTGCGTGTGCCGCTTTTTATGGAGTACTCTTTGGACCCTAGATGCACTTTATGGTGATATGTACGGTATGTTCCATATTTATGTGGGTTACTTATGGCAGTATTTTGTGGGAGCGGTAATGCAGCGGTTATTATGTATCATGTGGCAGTATTTTGGGTGTTATATATCAAGGTTTATCTGTACTCCGGGCAGGTCTGTATCAGATATTAGACACTTGGTTCAAATTACCCAGCATAAGGTTTCACACTTACTTGTGCAGCATCTCTTGTAACGTTTTGTACCCAATATATAAAAAAATCAAAAAAATTTGTTTCTCATTTCTGATTACTTTATGTGGGCAGGTTGCTTTCCTCGGTTGCTACAGAGTCCGTGCTACAGAGGCTTTGTGTTCCTTTCTTTTGGTAAGGTCCTCTCTCCGCTGGCTTACACGTTTTCTGCGTTCTACAGCACCCTAACTCTGTTCATTGTCCCTCAGCTTTCATTTTATCACCAGGGTCGATTGCTCCTTTCTTGCATGACGGTTTTCAGCAGATACAGTGTCGGTATAGCCTCACGGGTGTTAGTTGGCGGGTCATCAGACTGCAATGGTTACGTTCGTCAAATTTTGTTTCTTCCTACAGTCTTATCATGTCTCATGTGTCAGATATCGCGGATGCTTCTGGTGAAGACTTTGGTTCCAGGGTTTCTGAATCCGGCAGTATTCCATCACTTGGTTATTGGACTGTACCAAAGCTTATGGCTGAGTTGTCAAAAAGAGGCATTCCGTTTCCGGCTACCGCCCGGAAGGCAGAACTATTTTGGTTGCTTATATCCACCTCAGTAGAAACTGGTCAGCAAGAGGTCTCGATGGCTACTGTCCAAACTTCTTTGACCCAACTTCATGTTATGCTGAATAGTTTAACGTCATCTATCTCAAATGTACAGTCTAGATTGGAGTCAGTGGAGTCAAGGGTCACCGTCTTGTCTTCACCTTCTACACGGTTATCAGTCGCAGCTGCACCAATAGCTAGCACTTTAGGTAACTTCCGTGCCTAATGTTACTCCAGCTCATTTCATTCCCGCTAATATTAAAAAGGACATCCTGGATGGGAGGGACGTGAACCTCGCCTCCCTGTTAATTGCCACTCATGATCTGTCGGACAATAGGGTCATTGCTTGTGGTGATGTCTCTGTCGTCCTGAAAGGTTGCTGATGAGGCAGGTATCACAGGAGTCTTAATGATACCCAGGGGGCGCCACAGAGTCTCCAGTGTAGACAATGAAGTTGTAGTGGATACACTATAGAATTGTTACACTTACTTCACCGGGGAGGAGGGTATAGGATAAAGCTCAAGACACCTATACCTCAACCTCCCCCGCCGAGATCGCTTCAAATGATGTGATGATGGCTTCCTGGTCCCCAAAAAGATGACACCGGGGCTCCAATGTAGTTAGGAAGTTTATTTATTCAGCTCGACGCGTTTCGGGAATATATCCCTTTCTCAAGAGCATGTACATATAATACAAAGACACAAACTTATATAGGGGGATACAAACACATGGTATAGGGTCATCCTCCTTAGGGGAGGGAAAAAGGTCAAAGAAATGGGGTTACTTCCTGTCTAATGTTTTATTCACTGCTTGTAGTGGGAAAACCTGATCCCTTCCAAAGATTCCCATTTGTTTATTGTAAGGAGTTCCCAATATATTCATAAATAGGCATTATTTAAATGCCTGTCCCTAAAAATCAAGGGGAAGTCAATGTGTCCTGCGTTCCACTGTGGAACGCAAGAGTTTCCAGTCTGTATAATATTGTGGAGCTCAATGTGAGCTTGGGGCAGATGGGGACATGTCTCTTGGGTATTTATGAGTCAATGCGCTTTCATTTTTGAGCGCATCGACTAGGTCCACTACTAACGTGGGACTGTGCTTTGAAAAAGACGCTCCGATGCGTTCCACTGTGGAACGCACCATACAGGAAGTGAACCATATCAGTTTCGATGCGTTCCACAGTGGAACGCACCGGACAGGAAGCAGTCTGCATCGGCTGCAAAGTGCTCCACTGCGGGAGCACAGGGGCGGATTCAAGACCAGAGAAGTACGCCCCATTCAATTGTAGGTGGGAGGATAAATGTGTTTCATCTGTGGGTGGACAATACTGTTCCAAAGATTTATAGGGGTATACAATTAAATATCAAATATATATACATTTAAATGGGATTGGATATTTAAGAGAAATAAGAACTATACATAAAATAGATCACTTTAAAAGTTAAATAAAATAAAGAGACAGACATATCTAAAAAATATAATGTATACAAATACACTTGATGTATACATAAAAAGGGGGGGTGCCTACAATATAAAATATAATATATAATATATATATATATATATATATATATAAATGAATGCGCAGTTTGAGTTATTAAAACAGCGGACTGGTTGGAGGGGGTTTGGTGTATAAATATATATATAATCAGCGTAATAAATTAGGGGGGGGAGGGAAAAAAAGTGTATGTATAAATAAGTGTATGTATAAATAAATTGGATTGATGTTTAGGTGACTATCAGTATTACGCAGATTTTTAATAATTGCTGTATTCAAGGGATTCGTTTAGACCAAAAGGAATTAGACTATTAAACCGGAAAATCCAATACATCTCCTTCCTACACAGTTGTTGGAAGGATTTCAGGACCCATTCAATCGGAGTCAGACGTAGGAGTGATGTATCGCCATCATGTTTCAGTGCAAAGTATCTTGAGACACTATGCATATCATACTTTTTCCGGATGTTGGAACGGTGGGAATTGAGTCTTTCTCGGATGCTTTGGGTGGTCCGACCTATATACTGTAGCCCACAGGGACATTCCAGCATGTAGACTATATTTGTAGTGCCGCAATCCATATAACTTGAAATGGGAATTCTTTCTTTCGACGAGTTGATGGTTACCTCGTCTGTGCCATTAGTGATGGTGAGGCAGCATTTGCACCGTGTGTGCCCACATTTGTAGGATCCCTTGGGTTTCTCTACGGATTCCAGGGGTTTTGTTCCGGATATAGTGGCAGTACTAAGTTTGTTTAGCTTCGGACGGGATGGTGCTAGAATCTGCTTTAAAGTCTTGGCTCTACGGAATGTCATGTGTGGTGTCTTTGGTATTGATTTACTCAAAATGGGGTTCTTTAATAGTAAAGGCCAGTGTTGTTTTAAAATTGCTGTAATTGAGTTGTGAGATGATGTATATCGGGTGATAAAATTATAAATATACTGATTATTCTCACTGGGTTGTATTTGGTGTTTCGGTCGTAGACACTCTGTCTGGGTAATTTTCCCGACTTTATTAATGGAATCTGAAATCAGGCCCTCTGGATAACCCTTCTCTAAGAAACTAGACTCTATAATTTTCTATTGGTCTTTAAGGGTCGCATCGTTGGAACAGTTTTTTCTGACCCGCCTCGGCACGTGACAGCGCCCACAAAAGGTCGCGATCTCAGACTTAGTAGGAAATTGACCATCCCAGAATTTTTTCTCACATTTAGTCTGTATAGAGATATCATATGTTCCGTACGACCTGATAGGAGGGAAGAATTGGACCTTTACTTGTTCAGGATCACGGAGCTGGGTTACAAATACGGAGGTTTTGATTTTTATGACTACCATTGCTCCTTTTCCGCCAAAGCGGCAACGGCTCTTAGTCAATTTCAATTTACCACCAATTGGGCGAATATTGAAACAGAAATTTTCTATAGGCATTTCGCAGGTCTAAAAGCCCCAGCATGTTCCTCATGCCAGTCGATTTACCACACGGGCGAGTGGTGTCACAATGCTGCAAATGCTCCAAGGTCCGATGCTTCTGCTCCTACCGCAGGTTCGTTGGATATTACCCAAAATAATTTGTCAATGGATAAACTCGGCCGTCCTATAAAGTACTTAGGTAGATCACAGATCTGCAACAATTATAATTTTTCTGCTTGCAATTATAGCCAGTGCCGTCTGTTGCACATTTGCGTAAATTGTTTCCGTGCTCATCCAAAGGTAGAATGTTCATTAAAAACAGATAAACATTGCATGAGCGTCATCAATGTGGATCTCTTATAGTTTTACTTGCAGGAACATGAGGATTCTTATTTCTGCGATTTTCTTGTGTCTGGTTTCACAACCGGTTTCCACAGAGGCCTTGTGGCTTTACCCGATGACACTTTTGAATGTAGGAACTTACAGTCCGCTTTACACAATCCTGGTTCCATAGATGGGCTGTTACAGATTGAGTTAGGGAAGGGTTACGTCATCGGGCCTTTTTCAGCATCCCCATTTGAATGTTGGAGAGGTAGTCCAATAGAGGTGGTCACGGGTAAATTTAGTAAAAAAGAAAGACTAATATTTGATCTGTCAGCCCCTCACGGGACACATGCACGAAGCCTGAATTCCCTCATACCAGCCGAGGAAGTCAGCATGGTATATGCTTCCATAGATCAGGCGATTGCTCTCATTTTAGCTACAGGTCCTGTCGCAGTTCTGTCCAAAGCAGACATATCGGAAGCTTTTAAATTAATTCCGATCAGGCCAGAGCTTTTGCAATGGCACGGAATTAAGTGGAAAGCCTCATATTATTTTGCCACCAAGCTAACCTTTGGATCCAAAAGCAGCCACTGGATTTTTGATCAGCTGGAAAAAGCGTCACACTGGATTCTTGAGAACAAGTTCGGTTGTGAACACGTCATACACTACCTAGACGATTTCCTACTGATCGAATCTCCACAGGGCGTAAAGGAAGATTTACAGAGCCTCTTAGCTTGTTTTGCGCAGTTAGGGATTCCAGTTTCTCCTAAAAAAGGTGGATGGTCCTTCTACCACCATTACCTTCTTAGGCATCGTGTTGGATACCGGGAACATGTCCGCCAGGTTGCCGGTAGACAAATTTATTAGGGTCAAGGAAGTCATTCATAGATTAACAGTTGGTAGGGTCACCACAAAGGTTGAGTTACAGTCACTATTAGGCATGCTTAATTTTGCTATGCGCGTCATTTCTCAGGGTAGGTCTTTTGTGGCACGTTTATTACCACTCCTTTCAGAAGCCCCCTGTCAGGATAGTCCAGTGTTCCTGGATAGGCAATCACAAGCAGATCTAGTCATGTGGGATCATTTTTTGAGTCACTGGAACGGCGTATCCATGTTCATTCCAGCAGTCTCAAAGAACTCCCCCATCATTTTTTCTAGAAGTTCTGTCGATACTGGTTTTGCTGCAATTTTTGGCCCCCATTGGCTGAACGGGACATGGCCAGTAGAAATGTTCAAGGCCGCGGGGGTTTTCCACTCTACGGAGGCAGGGTAGTTATATCCCATGGTGGCGGCAGCTTATGCTTGGGGTAGCGCTTGGGCGGACTGTACCGTTGTTTTCGCTTCCGATAGTCCCTCCAGTTAGTTAGTGTCCTGAGCAGTGGTAAATCCAAGTCAATACTGGCCATGTCATTCATGAGGCATCTGGTGCAATTGTCGCTAGTGCATAATTTCCGGTTTTGTGGCTCCCTTGTACATGACACGCAGATGGTAGCAGTAGACGCTTTAGCTAAGGATAATTGCTCTCTGTTTTCCCAGTTTTACCCAGGAGCCGATGCCTCAAGAACACCGTCTCCTCATATTGCCTCGCTAGTGATGGGTTAAATAAATACTTAGCCGCTGCCCATGTTCTATTTTCCAGGTCTCTCTCAGCCAACACGACTAGAGCATACAACACCGGGTGGCGGTTGTACTGTAGGTTCCAACAGGAACATTCACAAGGCGATTTAAGTCAGATAGACTACATATTGTCCTTCATTGGATACTGTCATTCACAAATGAACCTCTCACATGGTACCGTCAGAACTTATCTGGCTGGTGTCCAACATCATTTGTCACTCTCACATCCGGAGAGAATCTCGTTGTTTTCAATTCATGTTGTCAAAGCCACTTTAAAAGGTTTGCAGAAAAGTAGTCCAGGTTTCAGCTCCCATAGACAACCCATCTCCGGCACGGTATTTCGAGGCATGTCCGATTTGTTGGATATGAGCCCCTTCGGGGTGCTACAAAGCATAGTAGTCAAAGCTGCCATTTACTTGGCCTTTTACGGCTTCATGAGACCAGGAGAGTTCACTTGTTCGTCACATAGTAGCACTTTCCTGGCCCTTAGGCATTTAATCCACAGCTCAGAGGGTTTTATCCTGTCTTTACCGGAAACCAAAACTTCTCAATCAGGTCCCCCTACTCAGATCAAATTTTTCTGCACCACGCACTAATGGTGTCCAGTTCAGGTATTACAGAAGTTATCATGTTCATTGGCCGATCGCAGTTCGAATACTCCTTTGTTACCCTTCGGTTCGGCGGCTCTATCTACCTCCCAATTTGTATCTCATGTGCGTGTTTTGGCCGTCAATTTAGGTATCGACCCACTCATCATTTCAGGACATTCTTTTAGGATAGGTGCAGCGTCAGCTGTTTCCAAGAATCGAGTCCCTGCACACATTATTCGTAAGTTGGGCCGCTGGCGCTCGTCTTTCTTTTAATAGATATGTTCCTAACCCTGTACAGGAAATTTCATGTGCCTTTCAGAGTTTGGCGTTGTAGTGTCTTAATAAATGTGTTTGAACTTCATGCTGGTTTTTTGGCCTCTTTCAGGTGTACCTTCAACGAGAACGGTTATGGCACAACTCAAACCGTTAGCATCTGTTATGAGTAAATGGGGGAAGGTAGGTTCTTTTACGGGTAGCCTCGATCACAAGTATAAAGGCCGATTTATTGGCCTGAATTTGTGGGAGGGGCGCCCTGCCGCCTATATCAGCCGCTCACCGTGCCACACAGGGCACGGACGGCAGCAGCGTTCCCTCCCTGCCCACCCTTTTCTCAATACTCTCCCACAGGGTATGCCCTCTTTCAGGTGTACCTTTGACGAGAACGGTTATGGCACAACTCAAACCGTTAGCATCTGTTATGAGTAAATGGGGGAAGGTAGGTTCTTTTACGGGTAGCATCGATCACAAATATAAATATGTACTTGTATCTGTCAACTTGTGATATGATGATATGATGCTTTTCTGACAACTTCAATGTATGTTATTTACAATTTACTTGTTTAATAAAACGAGTTAAAAAAATAAATTAAAAAATAAAAATAAAGATTTGGGATGAGGAAATGTCACACAGGAGATATACCGCAGATAATGTTGCTGATGTCAGCAGCGGCTAATATAAAATTGCAGCAAATATCACAGGTATTTTGGATGTGGAAATGTTACACAGGAGATGTAGCTCAGCTAATGTCACTGTCCGCAGTGGACACCGTCTACGGAAAAAGTGCACTGGATGTCACTGATATTTTTTTGGATGTGCACGCGTTACACGAGAGATGTAGCGCAGATAATGTCGTCTGCAGCGGCCTAACTATTGCACACTTTTTATAGCAGGATGCGCTAAAAATAGATACTTTTGGGTCTCTGACAAGTTTTTCTAATGAAAAAAAGAAAATTTCACTCCCTTACTCTCTTTCCCTTCTTCAGCACAGCTCTCCTTGACTAACACTGAGCCAAACATGTGTCATCGGGTGCTATATAGCACCCGATGACTCGTTCCGGCCAGCCAATCACTGTAATGCCAGTAACCAACATGGCTACGGCATTACAGTGAAGGGCAGTACTTACCTGCATGTTTATTGACTGCTCGATCAACACTAGTCCTGTCCATAAAATGGCCGCTGATGGTAGGTCATGTGACCAGACACATCACCTCTATGTGATGTTTCCTCCATTCAAATTCACTGCTCCTGCCATCTGCACTTGTACTGTTGGGAGTGTATAGCAGGTGCAGTGTGTTTGAATAGAGGAGACATCACATGAAGGTGATTTGCCCGGTCACATGACCCTCCACCAGCAGCCATTTTATGGACAGGATCTCTGTGTGGAACGCACAAAAGACGCACAAAAGAAAGGGGGCATACCTTATGAAATATAGAAAATGGTACAGAATTTCAACAAAGACTATATTAGTAAGTGCTATATAATCATCTTATATGCACATTGGTCAACAATAACAAGGGGCCAATACCTTTAAGGGCACCCCAGCCACCATCTGACAGAGGCCCCAGAAAGTCCAGGGTGTGCCCCAAGGGATGAAAGGGTGCATCATGCATTCACTGCACAGCCCCAGGGAGCATTGGAATTAGGACAAACACCACCACCTCCCTCATCAGTGCCACAACTACAACTCCCCTTCACAAGGCTCTCCCCTGAAGGTGTCTGCACTGGTGCTCAGTTCCATCCTTCAAGTATCCTCAGGCAGTTGCATCTTGGATTATGCACAAGAATTGTACTGCCCATTGAGTGGGAGTATCTGTTGGAGGTACTAGAGAGGTTTAGGGTTGGGGGATAGTTTCATAGCTTGGGTGCAGCTGTTATATGGTAGGCATAAAGCGGTACTGGTGACCGGATGTCTATCAGAGGGATTCCGGCTATACAGGGGAACCAGGCAAGGTTGCCCTTATCTCTGTTACTGTTTGCCCTGGTCATCGAGCCATTCGCGGCCATTATTAGGAGTCATGACAGGATTACAGGGTTTAGCTGAGGCTGGTCACAGGAGAAAATTGCATTGTATCAGGTGATTTTGGGCGCTACTTCCAGCTTGGTTATAAATTGGAGCAAATCGGCCCCCTCCCTATGGATAACTGTGGATGATTCTGTGACTTGCTCCAAAAGGCTCAAACCAGCCTGCTAATGGCTCGACAGTGGTACAGAAGAAACTTGATCTTTACAGCGAAGCACTGGAACAGCTGTCTGACACAGGTTAGCTCCGCAACCATACGCATACGCCCAACACTCTTCTGGTGGAGAACTGTAATTTTTAATGGGGTCAATAACTCCTCTTCCTAAAGGCTATGATGCATGTACAGTGCCACCTACAGTGCTGCGTCTTGATGACTATGCATTAACGCTTCCATGGCACCCAGGGTGACTCCTGCTAGACACTAAGTTGCATGAATAATGGATGCCAACATCTGCTGTTTTCCCTATTGCTGTTCACCTTCTTACATTAGGTCCAGTAGCAGTTACTAAACTGTTATTTACATGGGAAGTGAAATAAATTAGTCATGAGGTCTTCCTATAACATATATACAGTTCTGCATCACCACTGGATATTCCAGCAGTGCCAAGAAGAGCAGTGACAGTAAGGACGTTGCTTTAGACTCTATTTAACAGGCATGGCAAGAATGTATTGAGGCCCAGTCATAGGCCAAAAAGTTCTCCGGTGGCCCTCTGTGGCAGTCCTTTAACATAGTAAATATGCAACATTTAAAGAAACAGGGTCTACATATATGTATGTATGGTTAGGCCTTAGCATATCTCATACTGAGCTCATTTTACAGTTAAAGGGGAGGAGGAGGACTGTGACCATGCCCTATTGTCAATGGTTGATACTGTGTCATCTAACTCAAAATTTGTAACTGACAGCAGCTTATCTCAGGCAGGAGCAATGATCTATATGTAACATTTAAAGGGGCTTGTTCATTATAATTAAAAAGCAAATATCAGGCAGCCGTGTGTTAACAAGCATAACCTCACCTTTTAAAAATGCCCTCCATTTCAGTACCATAACTTCCAACAGTCTGCGCTGGATGATTGAGATCTGTTGTTGGTCATGAGTCCTCTGCAGCCAGCCAATGGCCTCAGCAGTCGTGTGCAAAAATTGATGCCACTGCTGGGGCTCAGCAATAACGTGTTATTCTTGCACATGTGGCTGCCTGACAACTGGTTTAAGGTCAGTGCTGTCCTGTGCAATGTAAGTATAATTGGTTCACAAACAAGGATAGGCCATCAGTATTTAAATCTTGGAAAACCCCATTAAGGATAAATCATCAATATATAAATCCCAGAAAACTGCTTTAATATGTGATAAAAAAAAATATAAAGGAAGTGTTAAGTCTAAGCCCTTGAGATACATTTTGTACTGTGGATCAGGGGTATGTCTACAAAAATGCCGCATTTACCTTATCGTAGCCCAAAAATACATAGGTTTGAAAAATGATGAGAATTTGCCATATGTCCAACAGAAAAACAAGAAGTAAGGCCTCTTTCACACGGGTGTCGAGGGTGAGGGCTGGATGTGTTCAGGGTGCATTGCGGGAAACCCGCTTGAGTAGGCACGCAATTTCTGTCTTATATTATCAATTTCAGCCTTATATTAAAGGCTGTCCGTGCCATTCCCCAAATTGCGGACCGCAAAACACACAACAGTTGTGTGCATGTAGCCTTAAAATGACTGTAGTATGATTAGATAGAGCGGTTAGAGTCATAGTAAGGAACTGAGGAGTTCTTCACTTCTGATGAAGTTAGGCTAGTTTCACATCTGCGGTGTGTATTCTGGCAGGCTGTTCCAGCATTGCAAATGGAATGCCCACTGGCCGGCGTCCGGCGGAGATCCTGCTGCATACCGGCAAAAATGCCAAAAATCGACTGGACACAAACTGTTGCAACCTGCGGTTTGTGTCCGGCCGATTTCTGCCATTCTCTGCCGGATCAGGCACCAGATCTCAGTGTCGCAGATGTGAAACTAGTCTTATTCCATGCTTTTTTTGCACAGGGCCCCTGTCTGTCCATGTCCACCACTGTATTCATCTATTGAAGTTAAAGAGGACCTGTCACCAAAAAATGTATTGCAATCTGACAGCATGTTATAGAGCAGAAGGAGCTGAGCAGATTGATGTATAGTTTCAGTTTTTAGGAAAAGGTTCAGTACAACTTGTAATTTATACATTTATAACTGCAGCTCTGTGGAAACCTATGGGTACAGGGAGGAGGTGATACCATACACAGTTATCTCTCTATGTACACTTAGAGCCCTTGCAGATGAGCGTTGGTCACCCTGCGAGTCTGCAGCGCAGCTCCCGGCCTGAACTCCCAGCGCTGCCGAGGGTCACATAGCATTATCTTGATTTATGATTTACGAGCGGGTTTTCCGCGTGACATGAACGCATAGCACCCTCACTTAATCCTGACCCATTCATTTCATGAACGTTTTTTTTAAACGCATAACTTCTGCGTTGCGTGAAAAACGCTGCATGTTCTATAGGCCTCATGCACAATGCTTTGACGACTCGGATGCGGACCCATTCACTTCAATGGGGCCACAAAAGATGCGGACAGCACTCCGTGTGCTGTCCTCATCCGTTGCTCCGTTGCGTGGCCCCGCTAAAAAAATATAACATGTCCTATTCTTGTCCGCAAAGAGCACTTGTCCTGCAAAGAATAGGCATTTATATTGAAGGCTGTCAGTGCCGTTCGTGTTTTGCGGATCCGCAATTTGTGGACCGCAAAACACACCACGGTCCTGTGCATGAGGCCATATTCAGCGTTTTTCACTCAGCCATGGCCCCATAGAAGTGAATGGGTCTTTTTTCACTGATGGTTGCTAAGAGATGTTGTTTGTAAACCTTCAGTTTTTTATCATGCGCATGAAAATCTCATCAAAACTCATTGCACCTACGCAGAAAAAACTGAACCTCTGAACGCAATCGCAGACAAAACTGACTGAACTTGCTTGCAAAATGGCGCGAGTTTCACTGAATGTATCCGGACCTAATCCGTCACGCTTATGTGAAAGAGGCCTAAGGTCTACATAGCATCTTAAATCAATATGATGCTATGTGACCCCTGGCAGCGCTGGGAGTTCAGGCCGGGAGCTGCGCTGCAGACTCGCAGCTTGCCAACGCTTGTCTGCAAGTGCCCTAATACACACAATGCTATCAATCACTGGTCACCCCTCCCTCGTGTACCGATTGGTATTCACAGGGCTGCAGATAAATGAATAAATTGCAACTTTTACATGAATTTTACTTTATATCAATCTGCTCGGCTTCTCCTGCTCTGTAACATGGTGCTGTCAGATTGTATTTCATTTTTTTGGTGACAGGTCCTCTTTAAGAGCATTATGTTATATGTAAACAGAACAGCTTTTAGCAATATCCTTTGCATACTAATCACCCCATTGTTCTGGTCTGCTTTTTAAAGGTTAATATTACTTTAACTCCTGCTATATAATTACTTGTTTCACAGACCTACTATATTTGGGTTGGTATTTGTGCAGCTTTGTATCACTTTCTCAGCTGGTACTAATGAATCATCCAGGGTTTTAACAGATGGTTTTAATATGTTCTCAACCAAAGTTAGATACTTTTCCCTTATTTATTATGGAATTTACACAAGCTAGGCCTTCGTATTGCAGCTGCATGTATACCCAGGCTTAGAAAGGCCTCTCTTAGGCCCCCTTCACACCGGCGTCACGGGTGAGGGCTGGATGCGTTCAGGGTGCATTGCGGGAAACCCGCGCGAGTAGGCACGCAAATGCAGTCAGTTTTGAATGCTATTGCGTTCCGTTGTTCAGTTTTTTCCGCGCGAGTGCAATGCGTTATGCACGAGCGTGAAAAAAAACTGAATGTGGTACCCAAACCCAGACTTCTTCACTGAAGTTCGGGTTTGGGTTTGGTGTTCTGTAGATTTTATTATTTTCAATTATAACATGGTTATAATGGAAAATAATAGCATTCTTTAATACAGAATGATTAGTATAATGTCAATTGAGGGTTCAACAATAATAAAAACATTATTCACCTCATCCACTTGATTGCGCAGCCGGCATTATTTTCTTTCTTATTCTTTCAGGACCTGCAAAAGGACGTTTGATGACATAATCGCGCTCACAACGTGGTGAGCGTGGTGACGTCAGCGCAGGTCCTGCTGAATGAAGATAGAAGGATCTTCTATCTTCATTCAGAAGGACCTGCAATGACGTGGTGAGCACGATGACGTCAGCGAAGGTGATTTTGCAGGTCCTTCAAGAAGAATAAAGAAGAAGATCCCGGCTGCGCAATCAAGTGGATGAGGTGAATAATGTTTTTATTATTTTTTAACCCCTCAAGGCACATTTTAGTAAGCATTCTGTATAAGTGTAAGGCCGATTCATTGGCCTGTATTTGTGGGAGGGGCTTGGCTGCCTACATCAGCGGCCGGCGCCCTCCCACACGTGTACGACGTACAGAGTTCCGGAGCGTGCGTTGTACCTGGCAGTCCTGCCGAACAGGCCAGGTAAGTCGATGTTCGGTGGTGCGGTCGGCCCCGTTGGTAAGCGGGTCCCACGCTCCGGACCACTTCACATGCCCTCGTTCTCCGCTCACAGCGGGCGGGGGCTCTGGCAGAGGTTGGCAACGGGAGGCGGGGCCTCGACGGTAGAGGGTTCCCTCCCGCCCGTGGGCGGCGGCACTTCGTTCGTCCGGCGGAGGTGGTGGAGCCAACGGAGACCGCGCTCCCCTCCTCCGCCGCTTAGGTCGGGCATGGTGGTTGCTCACCGGCGGGGGGCGGGGCCCACGTCCAGGAGAGGCCTCCCCCCGCCCACCTCTTCAGGCCGCCTCCCACGCTCCATGTCCAGCCGGCGCTGCCCCGCTCCCCCACGTGGTGGGCGTGCCCCTCAGCGGCGGGCCGGCCCCCCAGTTGAGGGGAGGCGCCCCTGCCATGAGTTCTCTGCCGGGGAGCGGGGCGGCACCATGTGGCCCCTCCTTGCCACAATTGGGATGGGGCAAGGCCACACAGGCCCCCCCCCCGTCTCTGTCCAAGCCAGGGGGCACCACCGTGTCCCCACGCGGTGGAGATGCCCAGCCGGCGGTGGGTCGGCCCCTCTAACAAAGGGGGGCACCACCGCACTGAGCACTCCACCAGGGAGCGGTGGCCCTCCCACGCGGCACATTGTTAATTGGTAAAAGGGGGAAGGCTGTGTCATGTTAAGCTTCCCCCTGTTCCAAATCATGCCAGGGGGCAACGCCGTTTCCCCACGCGGTGGAGGCGCTCAGCCGGCGGAGGGTCGGCCCTCAGACGGCAGGAGGGCACCCTCGCACTGAGCACTCCACCAGGGACCGGTGAGGCCCCCCACGCGGCATCCCGTTATCGGCATGTGCCGGTTCATGCCTGAGGGCTGCGCAGCTCCCCACGCGGCGGGAGTGCTCAGCCGGCGGGCGGGCCAGCCCTCAGACGGAAGGGGCCCCCCCGCACTGCGCACCCTACCAGGGAGACGCGTTGGAAACAAAAATCGTGTTGCGTGAGGCGCGAGCCGTTGCTCAAAGGCATCCCCCCACTTGGTCCTCGGTGCCAGGGAGCTCCGCGCTCCCCACGCGGTCGCAGTGGAGCACGGTGGGGGACGCAATGGCCCGCGCCTCGCACACACCTAAAGTCTGGCACGGGCCGCCGTGCTGCTTAGGTAGGTAGGGGTTCACCACAAACGACAGACAGAGACAGGGGGTGGACAACGTCAATCAATGCCGCTCCCATCCATTGATCAAATCCACAGCTCACAGCTCGTGCTCCATCAGTTGTACCTCGTGCATTGACTGGTTTCTTTGTGTTGTTTGTTTCCCAGGTCTGAGGAAAAAAAAAAAAAAAACAAGAGAAGTCAGTCTAGGATTTCACTCGAGTTTGCTTTCGAATAAGGTAGTGGTGGTTCACATCAGTGGTCGGGAGGTATTGATCGTTAGCAAGGGAGTGGTCTCATGCACTGTTTTACGTCCAGGTTGTTCCTTTTCCATTTAAAAACATCCGCGGGGTTTAGAGCGCAGAGTTCCTCAGTTGGTAAGTAAGTCAGGTCTCCTAGCGTGTACTTCCGGGTGGCGGTTCCTGGCCACTCTTTCACGGCTTTTCTGGGGTTAGTGTGCGTGCTTCACAGGGACAGTGCACCTTTTCTACCACGTTGTCAAACAGCTTCACGGACACTGGTGGTCGCCCAGGGTAGTCGGTCACCTTGCGTTATTGTTTCCACAGCGTGATGTCGCACGCGTCTGACATTATGGAAGCATCAGTGGATGAAAACGCTGCAGGGACGTCCGAAGGGGGCAGTACACTATCCCTGCGTGCTTGGACTATTCCCAAGCTGATGGCGGAGCTGACGATGCGGGGCGTTCCTTTCCCGGCATCTGCCAGAAAAGCGGAGCTATACCGGCTATGGAAAGACTCCCTGGTGCCCAGCAGCGGTGATCCCCCCGCAACCACGATACAAACATCGCTGGCCCAATTACACCTCATGCTGAACAATTTGACGTCGGCCGTCACGTCCATACAGGCTAGACTAGAGTCAGTCGAGGCTCACAACTCAGCAGTATCGGTTTCTTCCCCCGAGCCTCCGGTCGCCTCCACCTCTGCCGCAGCAGACATTCGCACTGCCCAGCCAGTCCCCAACGTGACTCCGTCTCATTTTGTCCCCATCAGCATCAGAAAGGACATCCTAGAGGGTAGGGATGTAAATCTCGCTTCTCTACTAATAGCCTCCAGGGACCTCTCCGACAACAAGGTCATAGCTTGCGGGGAAGTCTCGGTGGTGCTGAGAAGCCGCGACCACCGGCTCAATCGCAAATTGAACATTCCAGAGTTCGTCATGGCTTTCAGCCTTTTTAGGGACGTCATTTGTACTGCCAGGCCGGACAGGAGGGAGGAACTAGACCTGTACCTCTTTCGGGTCACAGAATTGGATCATAGGTATGGTGGGAACGCGTTCTATGATTACCACTGTTCGTTCTCAGCCAAAGCAGCTGCGGCCCTGTCCCAATTTCAACATGTCACAGACTGGTCCGTCTTGGACACAGAGTTGTTCTGCAGACACTTTGCAGGCCTGAAAGCTCCCTCCTGTTCTGCCTGTCAGTCTATCTTCCACTCAGTAGAGTGGTGCCATAAGTCGGCTGTCAGCACGACATCATACCCCTCCGGCTCTTCAGCAGGACCACTCGACATCTTCAGACCCCCCAATTCGGTAGATAAACTAGGACGACCCATTGTCCAGTTAGGTAGGGCCCAGATATGCAACAATTTTAATTACGCGTCTTGTAATTTCGGGCAATGCCGTTTGTTGCATATCTGTACCAACTGCTTCAGGGCCCACCCCCGAGTAGCTTGCTCATTAAAATCGGTGAAGAATTACATGAGCGTGGTCAATACTAGTCGTCTACAGGTACAATTGCAAGGTCATCACAATCCAGGGTTTGTGCAGTTTCTGGTATCAGGGTTTCATGAGGGTTTCCACACGGGGTTAATCACGACCCCAGAGGTCACACACGAGTGTAGGAACCTTCAGTCAGCCGAAAGGAATCCTGGCTCAGTAGACACACTCATAGAGTCCGAGTTAGACAAAGGGTTCTTAATTGGTCCTTTCGAAGTGCCCCCCTTTCAACGGTGGAGAGTCAGTCCCGTGGGGGTCGTCACAGGCAAGTTCAGTAAGAAGGAGAGACTCATCATTGACTTGTCTGCCCCACATGGCTCCCAGGTCCCCAGCCTTAACTCCCTCATTCCTTCGGAAGAAGTTGGTATGAGGTATTCTTCTATAGACCAGGCCATCGCCATCATCATGAAGACAGGTCCCGGGTCCGTGTTGTCCAAAGCCGATATATCGGACGCCTTTAAATTGCTCCCCATCATGCCGGCACTCTGGCAATGGCACGGTATCAGGTGGAGAGGCCTGTATTATTTCACCACAAAACTCACCTTCGGTTCCAAGAGCAGCCCCTGGCTCTTCGATCAGCTGGCTCAGGCCCTTCACTGGGTTCTGGTACACAAGGTTCGCTGCGAATTCGTCATCCATTACTTAGATGACTTCCTACTGATTGAGAGGCCAGGGGCTACTCCTCTGGGGTTGGGGAAGCTGCTAAGGTGTTTCTCCCAGTTGGGGGTACCAGTTTCTTCAAAGAAAGTAGAGGGTCCGTCCACCGTGATCACCTTTCCGGGCATCGAGTTAGACTCCCAACACATGTTAGCCAGGTTACCTGCGGACAAGCTAACGAGAGTCAGAGAAGTGATCCACAGGTTTTCAGTCACATCGGTGGTCACTAAGACTGATCTTCAGTCGCTACTGGGCATGTTAAATTTTGCCATGCGCATCATTCCGCAGGGCAGAACGTTCATATCCCGCCTGCTGGCGCTCTTAAGCACCGCCCCAGAACAGGACAGCCCAGTGCGTCTGGACAGTCAGGCCTTAGCGGATCTCCGTATGTGGGACCATTTTCTGGTCCCTATTCGTTCCCGAGCTGTCGTGTCAGCCCCCCTTAGTCTTTTCAGACGTGGCGGCCGGCACAGGGTTTGCCGCTATATTTGGAACTCACTGGGTTGCAGACGGATGGCCTGCCGAGGCGGAACTAATCCCAGGGTTCCTCCAAACCTCGGCACTGTTCGAGCTGTACCCCATTGTGGTATCTGCTCACATATGGGGCAGTCTTTGGGCGAATCAGTCCGTCCTGTTTGTGAGGGACAACGCAGCCGTGGTAGACATCATAGACAGTGGGTCATCAAAATCAAGCCACGTCATGTGTTTCCTTAGACGGTTAGTACAGCTCTCCCTACACCACCATTTCCACGTTCATAGCGCGCATGTGCCAGGTGAGCGAAACTTGGCTGCCGACGCCTTATCGAGGGCAAACTTTTCCCGTTTCTTTCAGATCATGCCAGAGGCAGATGCGACAGGCGCCACCGTTCCTCCTCACGAGTCCTTAATGTTAGCGTAACCGACCACCTTGAGACGGCCCACGCTCTGATTCGCAATTCCCTCTCGCCCAACACGACCAGAGCATACCACACCGGGTGGAAGATGTTCTGCAGGTTCCAAGGGGAATGTCCTCAGGGGGAATCCAGTTTTCCAGATCACATCCTGGCGTTCATTGGCTACTGCCACTCAGTGCACAAGCTCTCCCACAGTACGGTGAGGTCGTACCTAGCGGGTGTACAACATTTCCTCTCTGTTAGTCATCCCGAACGACCATCAGTGTTCGCCATGCACGCTGTTAAAGCCGCACTCAAGGGCTTAAGCAAATGCGGACATCAAGGCCAAGGGCGTAGGCAAGCGGTCACCGGGCCCCTTTTGCGCAATCTATCCGACGTCCTGGACAGCAATCCTTTCGGGGTTTTGCCCAGCTTGGTACTCAAATCTGCCATCTATTTAGCCTTTTACGGCTTTCTGAGGCCTGGGGAGTTCACTTGTTCTTCCAGCAGTAGCAAGTTTCTCACGGTCAGCCAGCTGGTCCAGAACACCGAAGGGTTCACATTACTGCTCAAGACGTCCAAGACCTCCCAGGTGGGCCCCCCTGTCCCGGTGTCCTTCTTTCCCACATCACACTAGCTCCGTCAGCTACGGTCCGCCTTGTCAGGGTCTGGGCCTAACAGTCCGCTGTTGCCCTTCGGGATGGTTCCACTCACCACCCATCAGTTCGTATCCCACGTCAGGTCACTGGTGGCCAGCCTGGGCTGTGACCCCTCCACTATTTCAGGACATTCGTTCCGCATAGGCGCTGCGTCTGCAGCATCCAAGAATCAAGTACCAGCACACGTTATTCAGAAATTAGGGCGTTGGCACTCGGCATGTTTCACCCGTTATATACCTCACCCCGATACTGAAATGTCAACAGCTTTTCAGAACCTGGCTTTGTAATAACGTCGCAATAAATTACTTTTGCCTATCAGTATGTCTTTTGCCCTCTTTCAGGCGTCCCTCCACGACGCGGTTGCGGCACAACTCTGACCGCTTAGGGTTAGGTATCCCAGGTAGGGTCAGGTACGTACCTGGTGGCCACGACCACAAGTGTAAGGCCGATTCATTGGCCTGTATTTGTGGGAGGGGCTTGGCTGCCTACATCAGCGGCCGGCGCCCTCCCACACGTGTACGACGTACAGAGTTCTCCCTCCCACCCAACCTCCTTTTCCTGTTACTCTCAAAAGGGATGCCCTCTTTCAGGCGTCCCTCCACGACGCGGTTGCGGCACAACTCTGACCGCTTAGGGTTAGGTATCCCAGGTAGGGTCAGGTACGTACCTGGTGGCCACGACCACAAAGAATGCTATTATTTTTCCTTATAACCATGTTATAAGGGAAACTAATACAGTAAATATACTTTAATGGGGTCCGGGGTTGCTCATCCCTATCATCTCCTAGTAACCATGCGTGAGAATTGCACCGCATCCGCACTTGCTTGCGGATGCTCGCGATTTTCACGCAGCCCCATTAATTTCTATGGGGCCTGTGTTGCGTGAAAAACACAGAATATAGAACATGCTGCGATTTTCACGCAACGCACAAGTGAATGGGTTCACCTCACGCATTGCACCCGCGTGGAATTCTCACCCGTGTGAAAGGGGCCTTAGGCTACTTTCACATCTGCATTTTTGTTGGATCCGTCATGAATCAGAAAAACGATTCCATCATTATAATACAACCGTCTGCATCTGTTATGAACAGATCTGGTTGTATCATCTCTAAAATAGCCCTGACGGATCCGGCACTAAAACACTTTTCTCTTGTGTCCAAAAAAACGGATCCGGCACTATTGAGTTACATTGTGTTTCATGCTGGATCAATCATGCTCCACAACCCATGTAATTCTGGTGCATTTGTTTCAGTTCAGTTTTGTCCCCATTGACAATGAATGGGGACAAAACTGAAGCGTTTTCCTCTGGTTTTGAGATCTTATGATGGATCTCAATAGCAGAAAAGAAAACTCTGATGTAAAAGTAGACCGAGTTTTACTTCATGTTGTACAGGTGTATTCTCGCATATTAGGTAAAAGGGGTCAAAGAGAGGTGAAAAATCCATATTCACAAGCTCCTAAAGAGGATCTGTTAGCTCCTGACTAGGGATGAGCGAACTCGAACTGTATAGTTCGGGTTCGTACCGAATTTTGGGGTGTCCGTGACACGGACCCGAACCCGGACATTTTCGTAAAAGTCCGGGTTCGGGTTCGGTGTTCGTCGCTTTCTTGGCGCTTTTGTGACGCTTTCTTGGCGCTTTTTGAAAGGCTGCAAAGCAGCCAATCAACAAGCGTCATACTACTTGCCCCAAGAGGCCATCACAGCCATGCCTACTATTGGCATGGCTGTGATTGGCCAGAGTACCATGTGACCCAGCCTCTATTTAAGCTGGAGTCACATAGCGCCGCCCGTCACTCTGCTCTGATTAGCGTAGGGAGAGGTTGCGGCTGCGACAGTAGGGCGAGATTAGGCAGATTAACTCCTCCAAAGGACTTGATTAACTGATCGATCTGCAGCTGTGGATCATTGAGCTGCTGATCCTCAATTGCTCACTGTTTTTAGGCTGCCCAGACCGTTTGTCAGTCACATTTTTCTGGGGTGATCGGCGGCCATTTTGTGTCTTGTGGTGCGCCAGCACAAGCTGCGACCAAGTGCATTTAACCCTCAATGGTGTGGTTGTTTTTTGGCTAAAGCCTACATCAGGGTGAAGCTGTCACACCAAGTGCATTTAACCAGCAATAGTCTGTTCATTTTTTGGCCATATACAAAATCAGGGGCAAGCTGCGCCTGTCACCAAGTGCATTTAACCCTCAATGGTGTGGTTGTTTTTTGGCTAAAGCCTACATCAGGGTGAAGCTGTCACACCAAGTGCATTTAACCAGCAATAGTCTGTTCATTTTTTGGCCATATACTAAATCAGGGGCAAGCTGCGCCTGTCACCAAGTGCATTTAACCCTCAATGGTGTGGTTGTTTTTTGGCTAAAGCCTACATCAGGGTGAAGCTGTCACACCAAGTGCATTTAACCAGCAATAGTCTGTTTATTTTTTGGCCATATCCCAGTCTAATTCTGTCACTAAATCCATACCGGTCACCCAGCGCCTAAATACTAGGCCTCAAATTTATATCCCGCTAAATCTGTCCTTAGTGCTGTAGCTGGGCGAGTTATTTAGTGTCCGTTCAAGCACATTTCTTGTTCTGGGTTGAAATACAATTCCCAATTTAGCAATTTCATAATTTAGTGGTTTCTGCTATATCAGAGCTATTTGAAATCTATCCCTAAAAGGGTATATAATATTCAAGGTGCACATTGGGTCATTCAGAATAACTTCACACACACCCGCTACTGTGTATTTCCAAGTCTAATTCTGGCACTAAACCCATACCTGTCACCCAGCGCCTAAATACTAGGCCTCAAATTTATATCCAGCTAAATCTGTCCCTAGTGCTGTAGCTGGGCGAGTTATTTAGTGTCCGTTCAAGCACATTTCTTGTTCTGGGTTGAAATACAATTCCCAATTTAGCAATTTCATAATTTAGTGGTTTCTGCTATATCAGAGCTATTTGAAATCTATCCCTAAAAGGGTATATAATATTCAAGGTGCACATTGGGTCATTCAGAATAACTTCACACACACCCGCTACTGTGTATTTCCAAGTCTAATTCTGGCACTAAACCCATACCTGTCACCCAGCGCCTAAATACTAGGCCTCAAATTTATATCCCGCTAAATCTGTCCTTAGTGCTGTAGCTGGGCGAGTTATTTAGTGTCCGTTCAAGCACATTTCTTGTTCTGGGTTGAAATACAATTCCCAATTTAGCAATTTCATAATTTAGTGGTTTCTGCTATATTAGAGCTATTTGAAATCTATCCCTAAAAGGGTATATAATATTCAAGGTGCACATTGGGTCATTCAGAATAACTTCACACACACCCGCTACTGTGTATTTCCAAGTCTAATTCTGGCACTAAACCCATACCTGTCACCCAGCGCCTAAATACTAGGCCTCAAATTTATATCCCGCTAAATCTGTCCTTAGTGCTGTAGCTGGGCGAGTTATTTAGTGTCCGTTCAAGCACATTTCTTGTTCTGGGTTGAAATACAATTCCCAATTTAGCAATTTCATAATTTAGTGGTTTCTGCTATATCAGAGCTATTTGAAATCTATCCCTAAAAGGGTATATAATATTCAAGGTGCACATTGGGTCATTCAGAATAACTTCACACACACCCGCTACTGTGTATTTCCAAGTCTAATTCTGGCACTAAACCCATACCTGTCACCCAGCGCCTAAATACTAGGCCTCAAATTTATATCCCGCTAAATCTGTCCTTAGTGCTGTAGCTGGGCGAGTTATTTAGTGTCCGTTCAAGCACATTTCTTGTTCTGGGTTGAAATACAATTCCCAATTTAGCAATTTCATAATTTAGTGGTTTCTGCTATATCAGAGCTATTTGAAATCTATCCCTAAAAGGGTATATAATATTCAAGGTGCACATTGGGTCATTCAGAATAACTTCACACACACCCGCTACTGTGTATTTCCAAGTCTAATTCTGGCACTAAACCCATACCTGTCACCCAGCGCCTAAATACTAGGCCTCAAATTTATATCCCGCTAAATCTGTCCCTAGTGCTGTAGCTGGGCGAGTTATTTAGTGTCCGTTCAAGCACATTTCTTGTTCTGGGTTGAAATACAATTCCCAATTTAGCAATTTCATAATTTAGTGGTTTCTGCTATATCAGAGCTATTTGAAATCTATCCCTAAAAGGGTATATAATATTCAAGGTGCACATTGGGTCATTCAGAATAACTTCACACACACCCGCTACTGTGTATTTCCAAGTCTAATTCTGGCACTAAACCCATACCTGTCACCCAGCGCCTAAATACTAGGCCTCAAATTTATATCCCGCTAAATCTGTCCTTAGTGCTGTAGCTGGGCGAGTTATTTAGTGTCCGTTCAAGCACATTTCTTGTTCTGGGTTGAAATACAATTCCCAATTTAGCAATTTCATAATTTAGTGGTTTCTGCTATATCAGAGCTATTTGAAATCTATCCCTAAAAGGGTATATGTGGGGATGTGCTCGTGGTAGGCTACGGTAGCGGCGGCAGTATTGAGGCAATCACAGACAGTCTTTGTGATACACTGTGACTTTATTCACACCAACGGCATAACAGGCAATGTGCAGACCACACAGGTGCATATCCACATAGTGCATAAAACAAAAGTCCTTCCATAGAAAATAAACAGCAGGTTTGAGTCACCTTGTTTTGGACAGGCCACAGCAGTTCTGCAGGCTTCTAGGCTATCTGCCTTTGTCTCCCTCAGGCCAGAGCCCCTTTGGCTTGTAGCACCACAGGTCCCAGGGCTATCCTTCAATGTGTGCGGCGCCCAGACTCTCCTCCATCAGCACTCACTCTGTCTGTGGAAATCTCCAGCACAGCAAGACACCCCCCCCCCCCATCATCAGCAGGCTGGGTTCTTAAAGGCCCAGCTCCACCAAAAACCTGGGCTGGCCGTGGGGAACAGTAAGAACCGGCCCGGACACGCTGCGCCAGCAGCATTCGCCGCTGTAACCGCAATGATCCGGTTCTTACTCCACCGAGGCCAGGACCTCTGGTGGCACGTATCGTCCGTCCATTATTATTCCGGGGACTCTCCTACATATCCCCCCCCTTTGTTCACCCCTGAGGGCTTGAACATACCGTTCAAGCCTGAGGGGGTGAACACACGCACAGCAGTGTACCCGGGACAGGGCATCTGCGTTCCCCTGTAAGCGGCCGGCCCTGTGCTCAACAGTGAACTTAAAGTTTTGGAGGGACAAGAACCACCTGGTAACCCGAGCGCTCCCCTCCTTAGCCCGACTCATCCACTGGAGAGGGGAGTGGTCGGTCACCAGACGGAACCTTCTCCCCAGAAGGTAATATCTGAGAGACTCGAGTGCTCACTTGATGGCGAGGCACTCTCTCTCCACAATGCTATACCGGGTTTCTGCTGGGGTAAGCTTGCGGCTTAGAAAAACCACGGGGTGCTCTTCCCCGTTGAGCTCTTGGGAAAGCACAGCCCCTAGTCCTACTCCCGAGGCATCTGTTTGAACTACAAACTCCCGCTTGAAGTCGGGCGTCACCAGAACTGGGGACTCACATAGGGCCGACTTCAAACGGGAGAACGCCTCCTCCTCCTTCTCCCCCCAGCGAACCATCACCGACTTTCTACCCTTCAAGAGGCCGGTTAACGGGGCTGCCAAGGTGGCAAAATGGGGAATGAACCTCATGTAGTACCCAATCAGGCCCAAAAATGACCGTACTTGCTTGGACGTACGAGGCCTGGGCCAATTCCGGATTGCTTCAACTTTATTTACTTGGGGCCTAATGACTCCGCGTCCAATCACATACCCCAAATAGCGAGCTTCCTCTAGTCCCACCGAGCATTTTTTTGGGTTGGCAGTTAACCCCGCCTTCCTTAGAGAATCTATCACTGCCTGAAGTTTTGACAAATGACCCTCCCAGTCTGGGCTAAACACGACTATATCATCCAGATACGCAGAGGTATACTGGTGATGGGGCTTGAGGACGACATCCATCAGACGCTGGAACGTAGCCGGAGCGCCATGTAACCCAAAAGGCAACACCCTATACTGAAAAAGCCCCTCTGGGGTGACAAAGGCCGTCTTCTCCTTTGCCGCCTCCGTCAGAGGTACCTGCCAGTAGCCCTTCGTGAGATCTAGGATCGAAAAATACCGGGCTTTTCCCAGCCGCTCTATCAACTCGTCTACCCGAGGCATGGGATAGGCGTCAAATTTTGATACCTCATTCAATTTCCTAAAATCATTACAGAACCGTAATGAACCATCCGGTTTGGGAATAAGGACAATCGGGCTAGCCCACTCGCTTTTTGACTCTTCTATGACCCCTAGACGTAGCATCGATCTTACCTCCTGCGAAATGGCCTGTCGCCGAGCCTCCGGTACTCGGTATGGTCTTAGGCGGACTTTCACCCGGGGCTCGGTGATAATGTCATGCTCGATCAAGGTGGTACGTCCAGGAAGGTCAGAGAATACGTCCCTATTCCGACTAACAAATTCTTTCACCTCTTGTGCTTGTTTGGTCGACAGTCCGTCCCCTATCGTCACCCCAGCGGCGCTCTCCGGAACACCTGGTGACCCCGGGTCACTCCCTGACGTCCCGACAGAGGGCGGGCTGTCTGCAAACAAATTCTCTCTGTCTCTCCAAGGTTTTAGTAGATTCACATGATATACCTGTTCGGGCTTCCACCTCCCTGGCTGGTATATCCTGTAATCAACTGGGCCCACCTTCTCCTTAACTTCATAGGGTCCTTGCCACCGGGCCAAGAATTTACTCTCGACCGTGGGCACGAGTACAAGAACTCGGTCCCCCGGGTGAAATGTCCTTACCCGGGCGGTTCGGTTATATACCCGACTCTGGGCCAGTTGTGCCGCTTCCATGTGCTCACGGACGATCGGCAACACGACCCCTATTCGGTCCTGCATTTTTCCTATGTGCTCTATCACACTTTTATGAGGCGTAGGCTGTTGCTCCCATGCTTCCTTAGCGATATCCAGTAGCCCACGGGGATGTCGCCCATATAACAACTCAAAGGGCGAGAACCCCGTGGACGCCTGGGGCACCTCCCGTACCGCAAACAAAACATAGGGCAACAGTAAGTCCCAATCCCTCCCGTCCTTAGCCACGACTCTTTTTAGCATGGACTTCAGGGTCTTATTAAACCGTTCTACTAACCCATCGGTTTGGGGATGGTAGACGGACGTGTGTAGGTGTTTAATATTTAATAGCTTACACAATTCCTTTGTTACTTTGGACATAAAGGGTGTCCCCTGGTCCGTCAGAATCTCCTTTGGTATCCCCACCCGGGCAAACATACTCATGAGCTCTTTAGCTATTACCTTGGCCGACGTATGGCGCAATGGGACCGCCTCCGGATAGCGAGTGGCATAGTCTAACACTACCAGGATGTGTTGGTGACCTCGGGCTGACTTAATAATGGGGCCTACCAGATCCATGGCGATCCTTTCGAAGGGCACCTCTATAATGGGCATAGGTACCAGTGGACTGCGATAGTGAGGTTGGGGGCTAGTCAGCTGACACACTGGACAGGACTGACAGAACCTCCGGACTTCCTCATATATCCCAGGCCAATAGAACCGTTGTAGAATTCGCTCCAGCGTTTTCTTAACCCCTAGATGACCACCCAACACATGCGCATGCGCTAAATCCAAGACCATTCGCCGGTAAGGCTGGGGCACCACCAGTTGTTCCACCACCTCCTGCCTCACCTTGTCTACCCTATATAACAGGTCCTGGTTATAGGCCAGGTGAGGAAATACGGTATCGGCGCCGGGACGCTGGGCAACACCATTAACCACCGACACACCTTCTCTAGCCCGCAACAACGTCGAATCCTGGAGCTGTGCTGTCCCGAAGGTTTCTCGGGGTACCTCCAGATCCAGGATGGACGAACTTTCTACTGTCTCACCCGCCAATACTTCTAGGGGAAACCGGTCAGGGTTACACTCGACCTCCTCTACGGTGACCCCTACAGCTGGGGTCCCTGCCTCGGGGTCCTCGGGCTCGGGACCTGGACATTTTCCTTCCCCATAGGTAGGCAACCCGTTCCTCCACAAAGTCCAGAACAGGGGAAAGTCCCTCCCCAATATTGCGGCATAAGGGAGCCGTCTCCCCACCCCGACGACATGTGGTACCTCCTTTCCACACACTGCCAGGGTAACCTTAGTGGTGGGATACTCCCTGCGATCCCCATGTATACAGACAATGGTAAGGGTTCGCCTTTCTGGGAGTTTTTCCGTTACCAGCGACTCATGGACCAGAGTTACCAGGCTCCCAGAGTCCAGCAGGGCCTGCACGGAGTGTCCATTAACAACGACATCACACACCGGAGGGTTGTCCGCCGCCAGCAGGGGGTCAGCTATATACACCGGTTGGGCATAAAAAGAGGACCGGCGAGCGAACCCGCAGTCCATGGGTTCGGATGCCCTAGGGCAGTTGGATGCCACATGTCCCCAGTCCTGACAATGCCAACATCTGATCCTCGCAGCCTCCCTCCTCCCCAGGGTATTCCTCCCACGGACTGGAGATCCACTCCCCTCCTTATGTGGTGGGATCCCTTTTTCAGGATCCCGGGTCGGCAACGGGGGCTGACGTGACTTCGGTAGTACCGCTGAGTCCCGCACCAAATCCTGAGTGGCCATATACCTCTCCACCAGGCTAACCAGTTGTTCCAGGTTGCCTGGATCGCCTTGTCCCACCCAGCGCTGTATGGCTCTCGGGAGGGTACGCACGAACCTGTCGACCACGACCCTTTCAACCATCTGAGAAGTGCTCAATATTTCAGGCTGAAGCCATTTTTTTACTAGGTGAAGTAAGTCATAGGCTTGTGACCGGGCGGGTCGGGACTCGGCAAACACCCACTGATACACCCTGTGCGCTCGCACATAGGTGTTTACCCCCAACCTGGCCAACACCTCAGTTTTTAGCCTCTCATAGTCCTTGGCCTCATCGCAGCTGAGGTCAAAATAGGCCTTTTGTGCGTCCCCCACCAGAAAAGGCGCCACCACCTCGGCCCACTGCTCCAACGGCAGCCTCTCTTGCTCCGTGGTTCTTTCGAATACCATCAGGAATGCCTCTATATCATCTCCCGGACCCATTTTCCTCAGGGCGGATCGGACTTTGTCCCTGGCGGTAGACACAGTCGGGGTTGTTGCAGTTGAAACTCCTTGCAGGGATGTTCGCACCGACTCTTGCATGGCTACCAGCTGCTGCATTAGGAGATTGTTTGTTTGCTGCTGTGCACACATAGCCTCATCATGTCTTTCCTTCTGAGCCTGCAATGCCTGTTGCTGCTGTACATTACTCTGAATCAGGTGCTTAATGGCCTCCTCCATCTTGTCAGGAACCATAAAACTTGCAGGCCTGATATATGACATGCAGTCCAACACAACTTTTGCCTCAGGCCTGCCTCACTGCAGGAATGCCCGCTCCAAGCCACCAATTGTGGGGATGTGCTCGTGGTAGGCTACGGTAGCGGCGGCAGTATTGAGGCAATCACAGACAGTCTTTGTGATACACTGTGACTTTATTCACACCAACGGCATAACAGGCAATGTGCAGACCACACAGGTGCATATCCACATAGTGCATAAAACAAAAGTCCTTCCATAGAAAATAAACAGCAGGTTTGAGTCACCTTGTTTTGGACAGGCCACAGCAGTTCTGCAGGCTTCTAGGCTATCTGCCTTTGTCTCCCTCAGGCCAGAGCCCCTTTGGCTTGTAGCACCACAGGTCCCAGGGCTATCCTTCAATGTGTGCGGCGCCCAGACTCTCCTCCATCAGCACTCACTCTGTCTGTGGAAATCTCCAGCACAGCAAGACACACCCCCCCCCCCCCATCATCAGCAGGCTGGGTTCTTAAAGGCCCAGCTCCACCAAAAACCTGGGCTGGCCGTGGGGAACAGTAAGAACCGGCCCGGACACGCTGCGCCAGCAGCATTCGCCGCTGTAACCGCAATGATCCGGTTCTTACTCCACCGAGGCCAGGACCTCTGGTGGCACGTATCGTCCGTCCATTATTATTCCGGGGACTCTCCTACATATATAATATTCAAGGTGCACATTGGGTCATTCAGAATAACTTCACACACACCCGCTACTGTGTATTTCCAAGTCTAATTCTGGCACTAAACCCATACCTGTCACCCAGCGCCTAAATACTAGGCCTCAAATTTATATCCCGCTAAATCTGTCCCTAGTGCTGTAGCTGGGCGAGTTATTTAGTGTCCGTTCAAGCACATTTCTTGTTCTGGGTTGAAATACAATTCCCAATTTAGCAATTTCATAATTTAGTGGTTTCTGCTATATCAGAGCTATTTGAAATCTATCCCTAAAAGGGTATATAATATTCAAGGTGCACATAGGGTCATTCAGAATAACTTCACACACCCGCTACTGTGCATTTCCAAATCTAATTCTGTCACTAAACCCATACCTGTCACCCAGCGCCTAAATACTAGGCCTCAAATTTATATCCCGCTAAATCTCTCGTTACCGCTGTCCTGTTGTGGCTGGGAAAGTTATTTAGTATCCGTCAAAGCACATTTTTTGTTCTGGGTTGAAATACAATTCCCAATTTAGCAATTTCATAATTTAGTCGTTTCTGCTATATCAGAGCTATTTGAAATCTATCCCTAAAAGGGTAGATCATATTGAAGGTGCACATAGGGTCATTCAGAATAACTTCACACACACGCTTCTGTGCATTTCCAAGTCTAATTCTGTCACTAAATCCATACCGGTCACCCAGCGCCTAAATACTAGGCCTCAAATTTATATCCCGCTGAATTTGAATACAATACATTGGGCCAAATAATATATTTGTTGTTGTGGTGAACCATAACAATGAGAAAAACATCTAGTAAGGGACGCGGACGTGGACATGGTCGTGGTGGTGTTAGTGGACCCTCTGGTGCTGGGAGAGGACGTGGCCGTTCTGCCACATCCACACGTCCTAGTGTACCAACTACCTCAGGTCCCAGTAGCCGCCAGAATTTACAGCGATATATGGTGGGGCCCAATGCCGTTCTAAGGATGGTAAGGCCTGAGCAGGTACAGGCATTAGTCAATTGGGTGGCCGACAGTGGATCCAGCACGTTCACATTATCTCCCACCCAGTCTTCTGCAGAAAGCGCACAGATGGCGCCTGAAAACCAACCCCATCAGTCTGTCACATCACCCCCATGCATACCAGGGAAACTGTCTCAGCCTCAAGTTATGCAGCAGTCTCTTATGCTGTTTGAAGACTCCGCTGGCAGGGTTTCCCAAGGGCATCCACCTAGCCCTTCCCCAGCGGTGAAAGACATAGAATGCACTGACGCACAACCACTTATGTTTCCTGATGATGAGGACATGGGAATACCACCTCAGCATGTCTCTGATGATGACGAAACACAGGTGCCAACTGCTGCGTCTTTCTGCAGTGTGCAGACTGAACAGGAGGTCAGGGATCAAGACTGGGTGGAAGACGATGCAGGGGACGATGAGGTCCTAGACCCCACATGGAATGAAGGTCGTGCCACTGACTTTCACAGTTCGGAGGAAGAGGCAGTGGTGAGACCGAGCCAACAGCGTAGCAAAAGAGGGAGCAGTGGGCAAAAGCAGAACACCCGCCGCCAAGAGACTCCGCCTGCTACTGACTGCCGCCATCTGGGACCGAGCACCCCAAAGGCAGCTTCAAGGAGTTCCCTGGCATGGCACTTCTTCAAACAATGTGCTGACGACAAGACCCGAGTGGTTTGCACGCTGTGCCATCAGAGCCTGAAGCGAGGCATTAACGTTCTGAACCTGAGCACAACCTGCATGACCAGGCACCTGCATGCAAAGCATGAACTGCAGTGGAGTAAACACCTTAAAACCAAGGAAGTCACTCAGGCTCCCCCTGCTACCTCTTCTGCTGCTGCCGCCTCGGCCTATTCTGCTGCTGCCGCCTCGGCCTCTTCCTCCGCCTCTGGAGGAACGTTGGCACCTGCCGCCCAGCAAACAGGGGATGTACCACCAACACCACCACCACCACCTCCGTCACCAAGCGTCTCAACCATGTCACACGCCAGCGTTCAGCTCTCCATCTCACAAACATTTGATAGAAAGCGTAAATTCCCACCTAGCCACCCTCGATCCCTGGCCCTGAATGCCAGCATTTCTAAACTACTGGCCTATGAAATGCTGTCATTTAGGCTGGTGGACACAGACAGCTTCAAACAGCTCATGTCGCTTGCTGTCCCACAGTATGTTGTTCCCAGCCGGCACTACTTCTCCAAGAGAGCCGTGCCTTCCCTGCACAACCAAGTATCCGATAAAATCAAGTGTGCACTGCGCAACGCCATCTGTGGCAAGGTCCACCTAACCACAGATACGTGGACCAGTAAGCACGGCCAGGGACGCTATATCTCCCTAACTGCACACTGGGTAAATGTAGTGGCAGCTGGGCCCCAGGCGGAGAGCTGTTTGGCGCACGTCCTTCCGCCGCCAAGGATCGCAGGGCAACATTCTTTGCCTCCTGTTGCCACCTCCTCCTTCTCGGCTTCCTCCTCCTCTTCTTCCACCTGCTCATCCAGTCAGCCACACACCTTCACCACCAACTTCAGCACAGCCCGGGGTAAACGTCAGCAGGCCATTCTGAAACTCATATGTTTGGGGGACAGGCCCCACACCGCACAGGAGTTGTGGCGGGGTATAGAACAACAGACCGACGAGTGGTTGCTGCCGGTGAGCCTCAAGCCCGGCCTGGTGGTGTGTGATAATGGGCGAAATCTCGTTGCAGCTCTGGGACTAGCCAATTTGACGCACATCCCTTGCTTGGCGCATGTGCTGAATTTGGTGGTGCAGAAGTTCATTCACAACTACCCCGACATGTCAGAGCTGCTGCATAAAGTGCGGGCCGTCTGTTCGCGCTTCCGGCGTTCACATCCTGCTGCTGCTCGCCTGTCTGCGCTACAGCGTAACTTCGGCCTTCCCGCTCACCGCCTCATATGCGACGTGCCCACCAGGTGGAACTCCACCTTGCACATGCTGGACAGACTGTGCGAGCAGCAGCAGGCCATAGTGGAGTTTCAGCTGCAGCACGCACGGGTCAGTCGCACTACAGAACAGCACCACTTCACCACCAATGACTGGGCCTCCATGCGAGACCTGTGTGCCCTGTTGCGCTGTTTCGAGTACTCCACCAACATGGCCAGTGGCGATGACACCGTTATCAGCGTTACAATACCACTTCTATGTCTCCTTGAGAAAACACTTAGGGCGATGATGGAAGAGGAGGTGGCCCAGGAGGAGGAGGAGGAGGAGGAGGAAGAGGGGTCATTTTTAGCACTTTCAGGCCAGTCTCTTCGAAGTGACTCAGAGGGAGGTTTTTGGCAACAGCAGAGGCCAGGTACAAATGTGGCCAGCCAGGGCCCACTACTGGAGGACGAGGAGGACGAGGATGAGGAGGAGGTGGAGGAGGATGAGGATGAAGCATGGTCACAGCGGGGTGGCACCCAACGCAGCTCGGGTCCATCACTGGTGCGTGGCTGGGGGGAAAGGCAGGACGATGACGATACGCCTCCCACAGAGGACAGCTTGTCCTTACCCCTGGGCAGCCTGGCACACATGAGCGACTACATGCTGCAGTGCCTGCGCAACGACAGCAGAGTTGCCCACATTTTAACCTGTGCGGACTACTGGGTTGCCACCCTGCTGGATCCACGCTACAAAGACAATGTGCCCACCTTACTTCCTGCACTGGAGCGTGATAGGAAGATGCGCGAGTACAAGCGCACGTTGGTAGACGCGCTACTGAGAGCATTCCCAAATGTCACAGGGGAACAAGTGGAAGCCCAAGGCCAAGGCAGAGGAGGAGCAAGAGGTCGCCAAGGCAGCTGTGTCACGGCCAGCTCCTCTGAGGGCAGGGTTAGCATGGCAGAGATGTGGAAAACTTTTGTCAACACGCCACAGCTAACTGCACCACCACCTGATACGCAACGTGTTAGCAGGAGGCAACATTTCACTAACATGGTGGAACAGTACGTGTGCACACCCCTCCACGTACTGACTGATGGTTCGGCCCCATTCAACTTCTGGGTCTCTAAATTGTCCACGTGGCCAGAGCTAGCCTTTTATGCCTTGGAGGTGCTGGCCTGCCCGGCAGCCAGCGTTTTGTCTGAACGTGTATTCAGCACGGCAGGGGGCGTCATTACAGACAAACGCAGCCGCCTGTCTACAGCCAATGTGGACAAGCTGACGTTCATAAAAATGAACCAGGCATGGATCCCACAGGACCTGTCCGTCCCTTGTCCAGATTAGACATTAACTACCTCCCCATAACCATATATTATTGGACTCCAGGGCACTTCCTCATTCAATCCTATTTTTATTTTCATTTTACCATTATATTGCGAGGCTACCCAAAGTTGAATGAACCTCTCCTCTGCCTGTGTGCTAGGCCTAAATATATGCCAATGGACTGTTGCAGTGGTGGCTGACGTGAAGCCTCATTCTCTGCTATGACATGCAGACTGATTCTCTGCTGACATGAAGACAGATTCTCTGTTACGGGACCTCCCTCCTCTGCCTGGGTGCTGGGCCTAAATATATGCCAATGGACTGTTGCAGTGGTGGCTGACATGAAGCCTGATTCTCTGCTATGACATGCAGACTAATTCTCTGCTGACATGAAGCCAGATTGTCTGTTACGGGACCTCTCTCCTCTGCCTGGGTGCTGGGCCTAAATTTATGACAATGGACTGTTGCAGTGGTGGCTGACGTGAAGCCTGATTCTCTGCTATGACATGCAGACTGATTCTCTGCTGACATGAAGCCAGATTGTCTGTTACGGGACCTCTCTGCTCTGCCTGTGTGCTAGGCCTAAATATATGCCAATGGACTGTTGCAGTGGTGGGTGACGTGAAGCCTCATTCTCTGCTATGACATGCAGACTGATTCTCTGCTGACATGAAGACAGATTCTCTGTTACGGGACCTCCCTCCTCTGCCTGGGTGCTGGGCCTAAATATATGCCAATGGACTGTTGCAGTGGTGGCTGACGTGAAGCCTCATTCTCTGCTATGACATGCAGACTGATTCTCTGCTGACATGAAGCCAGATTGTCTGTTACGGGACCTCTCTGCTCTGCCTGTGTGCTAGGCCTAAATATATGCCAATGGACTGTTGCAGTGGTGGCTGACGTGAAGCCTGATTCTCTGCTATGACATGCAGACTGATTCTCTGCTGACATGAAGCCAGATTGTCTGTTACGGGACCTCTCTGCTCTGCCTGTGTGCTAGGCCTAAATATATGCCAATGGACTGTTGCAGTGGTGGGTGACGTGAAGCCTCATTCTCTGCTATGACATGCAGACTGATTCTCTGCTGACATGAAGACAGATTCTCTGTTACGGGACCTCCCTCCTCTGCCTGGGTGCTGGGCCTAAATATATGCCAATGGACTGTTGCAGTGGTGGCTGACGTGAAGCCTGATTCTCTGCTATGACATGCAGACTGATTCTCTGCTGACATGAAGCCAGATTGTCTGTTACGGGACCTCTCTGCTCTGCCTGTGTGCTAGGCCTAAATATATGCCAATGGACTGTTGCAGTGGTGGGTGACGTGAAGCCTCATTCTCTGCTATGACATGCAGACTGATTCTCTGCTGACATGAAGCCAGATTCTCTGTTACGGGACCTCTCTGCTCTGCCTGTGTGCTAGGCCTAAATATATGCCAATGGACTGTTGCAGTGGTGGGTGACGTGAAGCCTCATTCTCTGCTATGACATGCAGACTGATTCTCTGCTGACATGAAGACAGATTCTCTGTTACGGGACCTCCCTCCTCTGCCTGGGTGCTGGGCCTAAATATATGCCAATGGACTGTTGCAGTGGTGGCTGACGTGAAGCCTGATTCTCTGCTATGACATGCAGACTGATTCTCTGCTGACATGAAGCCAGATTCTCTGTTACGGGACCTCTCTGCTCTGCCTGTGTGCTAGGCCTAAATATATGCCAATGGACTGTTGCAGTGGTGGCTGACGTGAAGCCTCATTCTCTGCTATGACATGCAGACTAATTCTCTGCTGACATGAAGACAGATTCTCTGTTACGGGACCTCTCTCCTCTGCCTGGGTGCCGGGGCCTAAATATCTGAGAATGGACTGTTCCAGTGGTGGGTGACGGGAAGCCAGATTCTCTGCTATGGAACCTCTCTCCAATTGATTTTGGTTAATTTTTATTTATTAAATTTTTATTTTTATTCATTTCCCTATCCACATTTGTTTGCAGGGGATTTACCTACATGTTGCTGCCTTTTGCAGCCCTCTAGCTCTTTCCTGGGCTGTTTTACAGCCTTTTTAGTGCCGAAAAGTTCGGGTCCCCATTGACTTCAATGGGGTTCGGGTTCGGGACGAAGTTCGGATCGGGTTCGGATCCCGAACCCGAACATTTCCGGGATGTTCGGCCGAACTTCTCGAACCCGAACATCCAGGTGTTCGCTCAACTCTACTCCTGACTTGTCTGTTTAAGTAAATAAATGCATCTCCCGTGAAAAAACAACTCTGGAGCATCCTTTCTTCGAACTCTGTGCTGTGTTGTTCCTCCTAGAAGGTTATGAATACATTTACTGCGTGTTACCAGTTGGGGCTGGCACTGTCCAATCAGTACTGACAGTGCCAGACCGTGTAGAGACATGCTCCTTTGACAACACCGAGTACACCGTGCTCCAGAATTGTTATTTCATGAGCATTACAATTATTTGCTAAAAAAGACACCTCAGGAGTGGTGACTAGAGTTGAGCGGACACCTGGATGTTCAGGTTCGATGGGTTCGGCCTAACTTCACAAAAAAGTTCGAGGACCCGAACTTGACCCCGAACCTGAACCCCATTGAAGTCAAAGGGGGCCCGAAAATGGCTCTAAAAATGTCATGGGAAGGGCTAGAGGGCTGCAAATGGCATCAAATTGTGGTTAAGAGCATGGCAAGTGCTCTGCAAAGAAATATGGATAGGAATATGACTTACAATAACATAAAATACGCAAAAATTAAAAATAATAATCTTGATCTAG
This sequence comes from Bufo gargarizans, assembly GCF_014858855.1. Classification (NCBI taxonomy): domain Eukaryota; kingdom Metazoa; phylum Chordata; class Amphibia; order Anura; family Bufonidae; genus Bufo; species Bufo gargarizans. Next base: position 518,885,234 of record NC_058082.1, on the reverse strand, counting down.
GAGGACGAGGTCCATATGGAGTAGGAGGTTGAGGAGGCGGTGGATGTGGCGGTGTAGGTGGAAGCGACAGTGGAGGAGGAGGTAGCCAACACTGGTTTTTGGTTTTAATAAAAAAAAAAAAAAAATTTTGTTTAAATTAGGGTACACCCCAAAACATTCGGAAAAATAGCTTATGATAACCCCCTCCAGCCATGCTAAACAAACGTTCAGACTGCAGGGCAGGCCAGCACCTCCAAGGCGTAAAGGGCAAGCTCAGGCCATATCAGACCCAGAAGTTGAAGGGGGCAGACCAATCAGTCAGTACGTATAGGCGTGTGCACACATACTGCTCCACCATGTCGCACATCCCTGTGATGTCCACGATCCAATTGGATATCTGCTCTATCAACTTTCGATGTTCTTTTCTGCATCTACCATGTTGATCACGGTTAGCGGCGAATCAGGATTCCACATCGGAGAGGGAGCATGAGAAAGGGTGACCACATCCAAGGGAGGCCAATGTATGAAATTAAATGTGATCGAGCGGAAATGTGGGACAAATAATTGAAGCCGGAGCTTCCAAGTAAAGAAGGTAGTGACGATAAATAAAAATACAGGACTCTTAAGATGCCCTGTTATTGGAATGATTAATAAAAAATGATAAGGAATGTCACAGGGGTATTTTGGATTTGGAAACGTTAGACAGGAGAGGCCCTGCTGCCGCTTTGTTGACTCTAGATAACCTGCCTGAATCCCTGTGACGTCCACCATCCATTTGGATATCTTCTCTATCAACTTTCGAGGTTCTTTTCTGCGCCTACCATGTTGATCACATTTAACGGCGAATCAGGGTTCCACTCCGGAGAGGGAGCGTGAGAAAGAGATACCACATCCAAGGGAGGTCAATGGCTCCAATGGGATCGAGTGGAAGTGTGGGAGAAGTTGTTAAAGTTGAAGCATCGAATAAAAGGAGGGGGGGCGCGTCAATTAAAGACAAATTTTTGAAATTTAATTCCCTGTCACCTATGCAGAGCAGTGGTTTTTCATCGCCAAAAATGGGTTAATGTCACCCACCAATGGAACAGACGATTTTTTTAAATTTCGGTCCCTGTCACTTATGCAGAGCAGGGGTTTATTCACTGCAAAAATGGTAAAATGTCACCCAAGAATGTAACAGACGAATTAGTGAAATGTATTTCCTTGTCCACAAGGTAGAGCAGGGGTATATCACAGCCCAAAATTGGTGAATCTCACCCGACAATGTAACAGACAAATTTGTGAAATTTATTAACCTGTCTACTAGGTAGAGCAGGGGTATATCACAGCCAAAAATTAGTGAATTTCACCCAACAATGTAACAGAAAAATTAGTGAAATTTGTTAATCTGTCCACTAGGTAGAGCAGGGGTATATCACAGCCCAAAATTGGTGAATGTCACCCAACTATGTAACAGAAAAATTTGTGAAATTTATTAACCTGTCCACTAGGTAGAGCAGGGGTATATCACAGCAAAAAATTGGTGAATTTCACCCGAAAATGTAACAGACAAATTAGTGAAATTTGTTTACCTGTCTACTAGGTAGAGCAGGGGTATATCAGGGCCAAAAATTGGTGAATTTCACCTGAAAATGTAACAGACAAATTATTGAAATGACATAAAATAAAATAACGTACAAATAAAAAAAAATATCTTGATGTATGAGGTGCAGGTCCATATGGAGTAGGAGGTTGAGGAGGCAGTGGATGTAGCTGTGTAGGTGGAAGCGGCGGTGGAAGAGGATTAGATAGCCAACACTGTTTTTTGGTTTACATTTTTTTGGGGGTAAATTAGGGTACACCCCAAAAGAGTGAGAAATATCAAAAATACAACAATGAGTAAATGCGCTGTAGTATAGCAATGGCTGGGTAAGGCTGGCATACATGTCTATTCCGGACAAGATACGGACAAGTCCTGTGGGATCCATGACTCGTTCATTTTAATGAACGTGAGCTTGTCCACATTGGCTGTGGACAGGCGGCTGCGCTTGTCTGTGATAACGCCCCCTGCCATGCTAAACACACATTTAGACAATACATTGGCTGCAGGGCAGGCCAGCACCTCCGAGGCGTAAAGGGAAAGCTCAGGTCATGTGCCCAATTTGGAGACCCAGAAATTGATGGGGGCAGACCCGTCATCCAGTACGTGTAGGCGTGTGCACACATACTGCTCCACCATGTTGCTAAAATGCTGCCTCCTTCTAAGACGTTCTATATCAGCTGGTGTTGCCGGTTGTTGCAGCGTACTAACAAAGCTTTTCCACATTTTGGCCATGCGTTGGTGACCCTGTTCCTCCTCCTCTGCCTTCGCTGTGTGCTTCCACTGTTCCTCCGCTGTCAGGTGGGAATGCCAACAGCAGCGTGTCTACCAGCGTGCGCTTGTACTCGCGCATCTTACGATCACGCTCCAGTGACGGAATTAAGGACGGTATGTTGTCCTTGTAACGGGGATCCAGCAGCGTGGCCACCCAGAAATCAGCACAACTTTGAATGTGGGCAACTCGGCGGTCGTTGTGGAGACACTGCAGCATGTAATCGCTCATGTGTGCCAGGCTGCCCAGAGGCAACGAGAAGCTGTCCTCTGTGGGAGGTGTATCGTCTGTCCTCTGTATCCCCTCAGCCACACACCAGTGATGGTCATGAGCTGGTTTGGGTGCCACCCTGCTGGGAACACGGTTCCTCCTCCTCCATCTCCTCCCCCTCATCCTCCACCGCCTCGTCCTCAAGAACTGTGCCCTGGCTGGACAATTGTGTATCTGGCGTTTGTGGGTGCAGGAAACCACCCTCTGAGCCACTTGTGAATGACTGACCGGAAACCCTATGAAATGATTCCTCTTCCTCCTCCCCCTGTGCCACATCCTCCATCATTGCCAGAAGCGTTTTTTTCAAGGAGGCATAGAAGTGGGATAGTGACGCTGAGAACGGCTTTATCGGCACTGGTCATTTGGTGAAGTACTCGAAACAGCGCAACAAGGCACACAGGTCTCGCATGGAGGCCCAGTCATTAGTGGTGAAGTGGTGATGTTCTGCAGAGTGACTCAACCGTGTGTGCTGCAGCTGAAACTCCACTATCGCCTGCTGCTGCTCGCACAGTCTGACCAGCATGTGCAAGGTGGAGTTCCACCTTGTGGGCACGTTGCATATGAGGCAGTGAAGCGGAAGGCCGAAGTTACACTGCAGCGCTGACAGGCGAGCAGCAGCAGGGTGAGAACGCTGAAAGTGCACACAGACGGCCCACACTTTCTGCAGCAGCTCTGACATATCGGGGTAATTTTTAAGGAACCTCTGCACCACCAAATTCAGCACATGTGCCAGGCAAGGGATGTGCGTCAAACCGGCTAGTCCCAGAGCTGCTACGAGATTTAGCCTATTATCGCACACCACCAGGCCGGGCTTGAGGCTCACTGGCACCAATCACTCATCGGTCTGTTGTTCCATGCCCGTCCACAGCTCCTGCGCGGTGTGGGGTTTGTCCCCCAAACAGATACGTTTTAAAACTGCCTGCTGTCGTTTACCCCTGGCTGTGCTGAAGTTGGTGGTGAAGCTGTGTGGCAAATCCAGCCACATTGAGAACTGTTGGACTGTATCCATGACAATCCCTGTGACTATGGGCCCTGGGCGATTTGGCCCTTTAAATACAGAACTTGGGCATATTGCATGTTATTTCCCTGTTTCTGGGCCTAATGTATTCATTTGTACCATGCTGGGAGGGGTTCTATTGTCCCATTGTGTAGTAACTTTTCAGTTAAGGAGATAATGGGGGAGACACAGTGATTGATTCAATTATCTCCTAGACAGAGGGGAGGAATATGTGTGGGTTGTAACTACAATGTTATCGGGTAATGTATGATAATGTGTGTGTCCGTCTCCTTCAGGGGAGCATGTAATAAAAAGGGCTGCAAGCTAGCAGCCAAGGTAGTTCACCTCCAAGCTATGTGTCATCTAGTTCTTGGAGGGATGGGATATATACACGCTACCTGCATTTCATTCTGATGGTTCCTGTCTACCAGCGGAGATACTGCACTTCACCCTGCCTCTCTGCTACAAGCTGTTACGCTGACCGGATGAGGAGGCGGTAGAGGATAAGGAAGCGGAGTAGGAAGCAACAGGAGGCAAACTGAAGCTCCCTGCAATCCTCGGTGGTGGAAGGACATGCGCCAAACTGCTATCCGCCTCAGGTCCAGCCGCCACTGCATTTACCCAGTGTGTTGTTATGGAGATATAACTTGACGAATGGGGACGGATTATACCAGGCTGAAAAGAGAAACGCTAAAGGCATTACTGGAAGCCAGAGGAATTATTGCCAGTAACAAAGCAAAAAGAGTAATTATTGCGGAACTCATGGAGGGCGATCAAGCAGCAGTTACACCAGCAGCCACGGAAACATATAGCTCAGCATGGGCCAACGAAATGAGGATAAGGCTGGCATTTTTTCCCAGGAATTTCTGGAAAGGACATCAGCTGATATTAATGAATATCTAGCGGCCACCCGACCAAACCTCACTTCACCTGGGGGAGCAAACCCTCCTGCATATCCGGTAATATCAGAAAAACAGAAATTACCGCATCATGCATTTAAAACCTATGTGGAAACCGAGGACATTGATGGGTACCTGCAGGACTTCGAAAGATTATGCCAGCTGCATAAAATCGATCCTGCGGATAAGGTACCCCTATTGGCCGGCAAATTGTCGGGTAGGGCAGCGGAAGCATACCGGACTATGCCAGATGAGGACAGCACAGATTATCAAAAGGTAAAACAAGCCATATTGACCGGGTATGCCATTACCCCTGAGGCATACCGCCAGCGCTTTCGGGAGCTAAAGAAAGCCGAGAGAGATACCCACACGGAATGGGCACATAGATTGACCCGTGCTGCTAAAGGATGGGTACAAGCAGCACAGGTAACCCAGCTGGAAGAGCTGTTACAATTGTTATTACTGGAGCAATTTTTTCAAGGACTGTCTGACGAATTACAAAACTGGTTACGGGATCGCAAACCCAATACCGTACATGTGGCAGCTACTATGGCAGACGAGTACCAAGTCGCCCAGCGGGCACAGAAGGTTGCACAACGACCCCTTTCCGGGGCCCCTACAACTAACCCCGTTCCAGCACCCTACAGATCGAGTGGGGGCAACTACCAACAAGCACCCAGATACCAGTCTCGCCCGCAGGTCAGATGCCATATTTGCAAGCAGCAGGGGCACATCCAGAAAGATTGTCCCAGGAACCGAAACCGTTCCAACTGGGGAAACCCTAGCCAGCAGATTCATCACCCAGCGGCAGTACACTGCTTCCAAAATGAGTTTTCCCAGCAGCAATTGGTGCCAATGCCTACAGGGGAACCCTTGGGCATTCTACACGAGGCCAACCCGATACAGGCAGCATCTGACAACAGACAAGGCCATTGCTAGGCTGTCCACCTAGATGGCAGGAGCCGCCCGGGATTACGAGACTTTGGCGCCACTATCACCTTGGTTCGGAATCACGTGATCCCTGCTCACCAGCTCACCGGTGAATGTGTAGCTGTTCGAGTAGCCGGGGGTAATATCTACAAGATTCCTACTGCCCGGGTACATTTGAATTGGGGAGCGGGGTCTGGAAATGTGGAAGTGGGGCTCATGCAAGATTTGCCAGCGGATATTATTTTGGGCAACGATTTGGGGGAGCTGACTTCGGCGTTTGTGCCACAACGGAACCTCCAGGAAGCTTTACCTGTTGTTACCAGGCAGCAGGCCCACACCAACCCACCAGCAAATCATGCTGAGGCTCAGGTAAAGAACAATACCCCTGTTATCCCTTGGGCCCCCCCATTAGAGTTTGGTAGTGAGGTAGCTAATGACCCTTCCTTGCAAGTATATAAAGATAAAGTAGCAGGAAGCCAAACTGGGTTAGAGGGGGAGAGATATGGGTGGGAAAAGGGGTTACTGTATAGATATGCAGATAAGACAGTAGCCGGTACAGTTCCCGTATCTATGCAACAGTTAGTAGTACCTAAGAGATACCGACGTGAGTTACTACGCATTGCTCATGACATCCCCCTGTCAGGACACTTAGGGGTTAGTCGGACTAAACACCGGTTAACGCAGAACTTCTTTTGGCCCGGTATCTCCAAAGACATTCGGCAGTATTGCCAAACGTGTGACACTTGCCAACGAGTAGGGAAGCGAGGAGATAAATATAAGGCTAAGTTACACTCCCTCCCTATAATTGAAGAACCCTTCAGTAGGGTAGCTGTTGACATTATTGGACCCCTAGCTAAACCCGGCCCCTCGGGGAAGCGGTTTATCCTGACGGTAGTAGATTACGCCACCCGTTACCCTGAGGCAGTGGCATTGACTAATATTCATGCCGAGACTGTAGCCGAGGCCCTTATTAAAATATTCTCTCGCATGGGTTTCCCCCGAGAGATTATTTCTGATAGGGGCACCCAGTTCACCGCTGAAGTCACCCGCCAGTTGTGGAAAACATGTGGGGTAAAGCCGATTATAAACTCGGCCTACCACCCCCAGTCTAATGGCCTCTGTGAACGGTTTAACGGAACATTGAAACAAATGCTCCGTACGTTCATGGAGACCCAGAAGAACTGGGAGCGGTTTTTGCCCCACCTGTTGTTCGCATACAGGGAGGTGCCTCAAGAGTCCACTGGGTTCTCACCTTTCGAGTTATTGTTCGGACGGAGGGTAAGGGGCCCCTTAGATTTAATCCGGGAACATTGGGAGGGGGAAGTCACGATAGAGGGTACTCCTGTTGTACCATATGTGCTGGAGTTTCAGGACCGCTTGGAGGAGCTAACCGAGACCGTACGCTCTAACCTCCGGGCGGCCCAGAGCCGGCAGCGCCGATAGTATGATAGAGGTGCCAGGGACCGCAGTTTTCAAGTGGGGGAAAAGGTGTTGATCCTTAAACCTGTTAAGAATGATAAACTGCAGGCTTCCTGGCAGGGCCCATACAAGGTGGTGGAACAAGTCTGTGACACCACCTATGTGATCGGTCCATGTACTGGAGCAGGAGTTAGGCGGATGCTCCATGTTAACATGTTAAAACCATATCATGAACGCCCAGAGGAGGTAAATGCTATTTGCGCCTCTGCTGCAGAAGATATGGACAATTTACCTCTCCCTGATCGCCTGGGAATGGAGAACCGGAACAATTGGGGGAAAGATTAAACACGCAGGAAAGGGACCAGATTGTAGATCTCTTACGAGAGAAAAGCGAAACCTTCTCTAATGTACCAGGGTATACCCCCCTAGCCACTCACCGAGTGGAGACCCCTGGTCAGCTGCCCATGCGTCAACCCCCTTACCGCATCCCTGAATCTGTCAAGGAACACATGCGTAAGGAGATTGACGAAATGTTAGAGCTTGGGGTGATAGAACACTCCGACAGCCCCTGGGCTTCCCCGGTAGTTCTAGTGCCGAAACGGGACGGCACGACCCGTTTCTGCGTAGACTACCGGAAGTTGAATGACAAGACGGTATCAGACGCCTATCCTATGCCCAGGATAGACGAACTCTTAGATAAGATGGCCCGTGGTCAGTACCTCACGACGATAGATTTGTGTAAGGGGTACTGGCAGATTCCCCTATCCGAGGATGCCATCCCCAAGTCGGCGTTCGTCACCCCATTTGGCCTGTACCAGTTTAAGGTCATGCCATTTGGGATGAAGAATGCCCCGGCTACCTTTCAGAGGATGGTAGATCGGCTATTGGAAGGATCCAAGGAGTTTGCGTGCGCATATTTAGACGATATCGCCATATTCAGCAGCTCCTGGGAAGAACATTTAACCCATATCGGGTTTATCCTAGATAGGATCCAGGAAGCCAACCTGACCCTAAAACCCAGCAAGTGCCATATAGGGATGGCAGAAGTTCAGTATCTGGGACACAGGGTGGGTAGTGGGAAACAGAAGCCAGAACCCGCTAAAATTGAGGCTGTCGCCAAATGGCCAACCCCCCGCACCAAGACCCAGGTATTAGCTTTCTTAGGTACCGCTGGATATTACCAGAAATTTGTACCCAATTATAGCGCCGTAGCAAAACCCCTCACTGACCTTACCCGAAAAAATCTCCCTAAGATTGTAACCTGGAGCCCAGAGTGTGAACAGGCATTCCAAAAACTGAAAGACTCTTTGATAAATGCTCCTGTCTTGGCCGCTCCTGATCCAACTAAACGTTTTCTTGTCCACACAGACGCTTCAATGTTTGGATTGGGAGCAGTACTGAGCCAAGTCGGAGCTGATGGCGGCGAGCATCTTGTAGCTTACTTAAGCAGGAAATTGTTACCCCGAGAGGTAAGCTACGCCGCCATCGAAAAGGAATGCCTGGCCGTGGTGTGGGCCTTAAAGAAATTACAGCCGTACATTTATGGACAACAGTTCTCGCTACTCACCGATCACAACCCGTTGGTATGGCTAAACAGGGTGTCTGGAGACAATGCCCGGCTGTTGCGCTGGAGTTTGGCGCTGCAGCCGTTTGACTTGACAATTCACTACCGCCCTGGGAAGCAGAATGGTAACGCCGACGGGTTGTCCAGACAAACTGACCTCGAACAATGATCGTTGGGTACTCTTCCGGACCTCCCCAAGCCAATCCGTTTGGATCAGACTGTGTATGCCGGCTTGGTTCTGGGGGAGCATTGTGGCAAATCCAGCCACATTGAGAACTGTTGGACTGTATCCGTGACAATCCCTGTGACTATGGGCCCTGGGCGATTTGGCCCTTTAAATACAGAACTTGGGCATATTGCATGTTATTTCCCTGTTTCTGGGCCTAATGTATTCATTTGTACCATGCTGGGTGGGGTTCTATTGTCCCATTGTGTAGTAACTTTTCAGTTCAGGAGATAATGGGGGAGACACAGTGATTGATTCAATTATCTCCTAGACAGAGGGGAGGAATATGTGTGGGTTGTAACTACAATGTTATCAGGTAATGTATGATAATGTGTGTGTCCCTCTCCTTCAGGGGAGCATGTAATAAAAAGGGCTGCAAGCTAGCAGCCAAGGTAGTTCACCTCCAAGCTATGTGTCGTCTAGTTCTTGGAAGCGGAGTAGGAAGCAACAGGAGGCAAACTGAAGCTCCCTGCAATCCTCGGTGGTGGAAGGACATGCGCCAAACTGCTATCCGCCTCAGGTCCAGCCGCCACTGCATTTACCCAGTGTGTTGTTATGGAGATATAACCTCCCTGACCGTGCTTACTGGTCCACGTCTCTGTAGTTAGGTGGACCTTGCCACAGATGGCTTTGCGCAGTGCACACCTGATTTTGTCCCCCACTTGGTTGTGCAGGGAAGGGATGGCTCACCTGGAAAAGTAGTGGCGGCTGGGCACGTCGTACTGTGGGACACCCACCGCCTCTTCGCCTCTACCAGACGGAATGACAGCATTTCAAAGGCCAGTAATTTTGAAATGCTAGCATTCAGAGCTAGGGATCACAGGTGGGTAGGGGGGTACTTCCTCTTCCTCTCCAGTGTTTGCGAAATGGAGAGCTGAATGCTTCCGTAGGACATTGTGGAGATGCTTGGTGACCCAGGTGGTGGTGTTGCTGGCAGATCCTCTGTTTGCGGGCTGGCAGGTGCCACTGTCACTCCAGAGGTGGATGGAGAGGCCAAGACTGCAGCAGAAGAGGAAGCAGGAGGAGCCAGAGACCTTTCTTGGTTTTTGAGGTGTCTACTCCACTGTAGCTTTGCACTTAGATGCCTGGTCATACAGGTTGTGCTCAGGTTGAGAACGTTTATGCCTCGCTTCAGGCTCTGATTGCACAGTGTGCAAACCACTCGTGTCTTGTCATCAGCACATTGTCTGAAGAACTGCCACGCCAGGGAAGTCCTTGGAGCTGGCTTTGGTGTGCTTGGTCCCTTTAGAGTAATTTGAGGGGTGTAGTTTCCAAAATGGGATAATTTATACGGAGGTTCTACTATGTAAGCCCCACAAAGTGACTTCAGACCTGAACTGGTCTGTAAAAAGTGGGTTTTGGAAAATTTTCTTAAAATTTTAATGAGAATTGCTTACAAAATTCTAAGCCTTCTAACGTTCCCAAAAAATTTAATGGCATTTAAAAAAATTATGCCAACATAAAGTGAACATATGGGGAATGTTGAGTAATAAATATTTTGTAAGGTATCACTTTCTGTTTTAAAAGCAGTAAAAATGATGATTACACTCACCGGTAATTGGATTTTCCTGACCCCACGACAGCACCTTAGAGAGATGGCTCCACCCCCAGGATAGGAAACATGCAGCATAAAAAGGTGGAGCCACTCTCCCACCTCAGTGAGTTTCCAGAGCATGAGAGGGACTCCCCCTTACGTTAGTTTTAAATCTTATACATATATACACTTTTTTTTTTTTTTGCGACACCCGTAAACACACAGCCCCACACCAAAAGGGAGGGAATAAAGAGGTGCTGTCGTGAGGTCAGGAAAATCCGATTACCGGTAAGTGTAATCATCATTTTTCCCCTCCCCCACGACAGCAATTTGAGAGAGATTTCAGAGATCATCCTCAGGGTGGCTGACAGTGCCCAAGACCTTTGTGCCAAAGAGTAGGTCAGAAATAGAATCAAGCTGAAGCCTATAGTGCTTATAGAAAGTGGACGGAGAAGCCAAGGTAGCTGCCCGACAAATCTGTTCTATGGATACGCTGGTCCTTTCCGCCCAGGAAGTAGACACCTCCCTCGTGGAGTGTGCCCTCACAGAAACAGGAGGAGAAACACCAGATACTGAATATGCCAGGGATACAGCTTCTCTGATCCAGTGGGCAATAGATGCCTTAGAGGCCGTATTACCTTTCCTAACCCCACCGAATAGTACAAATAAGGCAGAAGATTTTCTCTAATCTTTAGTTACTTCCAGATACTGCAAAATACACTTCTTGACATCAAGGGAATGCAGCTCCTTCTCTCTGTTATCTTTCGGTTCAGAAAAGAAAGCTGGAAGAACTTCCTCCTGAGCCCTATTTGACCTAGAAGGGACTTTCGGCATAAAAAACAGGATCTGGTCTCCGCACTACCCTATCCTCTCAGACAGACATAAAAGGGGGGTTAATGGAGAGGGCTTGAATCTCACCAACCCTCCTGGCTGATGTTAAGGCTACCAACAAAACCAGCTTAAGGGTAAGCTATTTAACTGAGCAAGAATCTAGTGGCTCAAAAGGATGTTTGGTTAAGGCATTCAATACTAAGTTAAGATCCCAGGGAGGAAATCTGGTGCCCTTCACCGGCATCACCCTGTCAACTGCCTGAAAAAACCTAACCACCCATGGGTCCATGGCTAAACTCCTTCTCCCTAAGACTGACAATGCTGACACCTGCACCTTCAGTGTACTTTTTGCTAACCCGAGGGACAACCCTCTCTGCAGGAATTCTAACACCTGTACAACCGAGAATTCTAACGGCCAAGAAACTCTATCTACGCCTATAAAGGGTAGGAACTTTCTCCAGACTCGCGCATAGATAACGTTCGTCACCTCTTTCCTACGTTTCATCAGAGTGGAAACAACTTCCTTTGAAAATCCCTGACTAGCTAAAATTGACCTTTCAAATTCCACGCCGAAAGGTGTAGAGACTCTACCTCCGGGTGGAATACTGGACCCTGCGACAACAGGTTTGGGATCCCTGGCAGAATCCATGGGTCTGAAACTTACATGGCTCTCAAAAGGGAAAACCATGCCCTCTTCGCCAGAAGGGCGCTATTAGAATCACTCTCGCTTCCTCGTACCTGATCTTCCTTATCACTACAGGGAGTGCAGAATTATTAGGCAAATGAGTATTTTGACCACATCATCCTCTTTATGCATGTTGTCTTACTCCAAGCTGTATAGGCTCTAAAGCCTACTACCAATTAAGCATATTAGGTGATGTGCATCTCTGTAATGAGAAGGGGTGTGGTCTAATGACATCAACACCCTATATCAGGTGTGCATAATTATTAGGCAACTTCCTTTCCTTTGGCATAATGGGTCAAAAGAAGGACTTGACAGGCTCAGAAAAGTCAAAAATAGTGAGATATCTTGCAGAGGGATGCAGCACTCTTAAAATTGCAAAGCTTCTGAAGCGTGATCATCGAACAATCAAGCGTTTCATTCAAAATAGTCAACAGGGTCGCAAGAAGCGTGTGGAAAAACCAAGGCGCAAAATAACTGCCCATGAACTGAGAAAAGTCAAGCGTGCAGCTGCCAAGATGCCACTTGCCACCAGTTTGGCCATATTTCAGAGCTGCAACATCACTGGAGTGCCCAAAAGCACAAGGTGTGCAATACTCAGAGACATGGCCAAGGTAAGAAAGGCTGAAAGACGACCACCACTGAACAAGACACACAAGCTGAAATGTCAAGACTGGGCCAAGAAATATCTCAAGACTGATTTTTCTAAGGTTTTATGGACTGATGAAATGAGAGTGAGTCTTGATGGGCCAGATGGATGGGCCCGTGGCTGGATTGGTAAAGGGCAGAGAGCTCCAGTCCGACTCAGACGCCAGCAAGGTGGAGGTGGAGTACTGGTTTGGGCTGGTATCATCAAAGATGAGCTTGTGGGGCCTTTTCGGGTTGAGGATGGAGTCAAGCTCAACTCCCAGTCCTACTGCCAGTTTCTGGAAGACACCTTCTTCAAGCAGTGGTACAGGAAGAAGTCTGCATCCTTCAAGAAAAACATGATTTTCATGCAGGACAATGCTCCATCACACGCGTCCAAGTACTCCACAGCGTGGCTGGCAAGAAAGGGTATAAAAGAAGAAAATCTAATGACATGGCCTCCTTGTTCACCTGATCTGAACCCCATTGAGAACCTGTGGTCCATCATCAAATGTGAGATTTACAAGGAGGGAAAACAGTACACCTCTCTGAACAGTGTCTGGGAGGCTGTGGTTGCTGCTGCACGCAATGTTGATGGTGAACAGATCAAAACACTGACAGAATCCATGGATGGCAGGCTTTTGAGTGTCCTTGTAAAGAAAGGTGGCTATATTGGTCACTGATTTGTTTTTGTTTTGTTTTTGAATGTCAGAAATGTATATTTGTGAATGTTGAGATGTTATATTGGTTTCACTGGTAAAAATAAATAATTGAAATGGGTATATATTTGTTTTTTGTTAAGTTGCCTAATAATTATGCACAGTAATAGTCACCTGCACACACAGATATCCCCCTAAAATAGCTAAAACTAAAAACAAACTAAAAACTACTTCCAAAAATATTCAGCTTTGATATTAATGAGTTTTTTGGGTTCATTGAGAACATGGTTGTTGTTCAATAATAAAATTAATCCTCAAAAATACAACTTGCCTAATAATTCTGCACTCCCTGTAGTGGAATTAACTGTAGAGGGGGGAAAGGCATATCCTAGAGGGAAGTCCCATCTCTGGAGGAAGGCATCCATTCCAAACGGGTACTCCCTTGGACTGAGGGAAAATAACTTTTCAACCTTCCTGTTTTCCCTTGTGGCGAACATGTCTACTGATGGAAGACCCCATAAATCCACTATCTGGGAAAGAACCTCTGGATTCAGAGACCATTCCCCCTGACGTAACCTGTGGCGACTCAAGAAATCTGCTTGAGAATTCTTGACTCCTCTTATGTGAATGGCTGAGAGATGTAGAACTCTCTCTTCTATTGCTTCGAAAATCCATTCCGTCTCCCTCCATAAGGAAATCTGACCTGGTTCCTCCTTGATGATTGAGGTATGAGACGACCGCCCGATTGTCGGACATTACTCTCACATGCCTGTTCTGGATCATTGGTAGAGCTGCTCTCAAAGCTAGTAAGACCGCCCGTAACTCTTTCCGATTTGAAGAAAATATCTCTGACCCTGGGATCATTCTCCCTGAAAAATCTGATCCTCCACATGAGCCCCCCATCCCCAGGGGCTGGCATCTGTAGTTACTACTACTGGTTCCGGAAAGGACCAGGGAACTCCCTGAGTCAAATTCTCTGCTTCCTTACACCAGTTCAGGTATGAAAGCATTAGATCTGATAATTTTATAATCGACTTCAGGGACGTCCCTGCCCGTTTTGTGGCGGCCAGGATCTCTCCTTGTAGTTGCCGAGAGTGCCTTTGAGCCCACTGGACTGCTGGCATACAGGATGTCAGAACTGTCAAAAGGGACATAGCTTTCCTTATGGACAGGGCCTCTCCTGACTGAACCCTCTGAACTGCCTCCTGAACCCCGGAACTTTCTGCACTGTGAGGAAAGTTCTCTCCTGTCTGGAATCCTATACCAGACCCAAGAAAACCTGACTTGTTGATGGCTGCATCCTGGAAGTTCAATAACCATCCTAGGGACTAAAGTACATCCATCACCCGATTCAGCACCCTGACACACATCTCCCGAGACTGGACCACCACCAGAAAATCGTCCAGGTAAGGCATGAATGTGATGTTCTCCTTTCTGATGAAGGAAGCCATCTCTGCCACTACCTTGGTAAAGATCCGAGGCGCCATATAGAGGCCGAAGGGTAGTGCCTGGAACTGAAGGTGAAGAACACCGGAATCAGGTTTTTACAGCCACCCTGAGGAATCTCTGTTGGTCTGGATGTATCGGGATATGATGATAGGCATCCTTTAAATCCAGAACCGCCATATGGCATCCTGGAGATAAAAGATAGATTGCTGACCTGATAGTCTCCATTTTGAATTTTCGGGCCCTCAGAAATTTGTTCAGGTGCTTTAGATTTATAATCGTCCGGTATGACCCATCTGGTTTCTTTACTAGGAACAGAGTAGAATAGAAACCTCTCCCTAGCTCTGGGACAGAAATCAACACCTTTTTATTTGTTCATTTTTTTTATTTCTTGCATTATTGCGAGAGAAGATCTTGAGATCACAAATCTTTCTGCGGGATACTTCAAGAATTCCAATTTTAGCTCTTCCTGCAGAAGTCCAACCAGCCATTTTCCTGCAATCTTCTCCCAAGCAGGAAGGGAGAACTTTAATCTTCCTCCTAATGGTATCATGGCGTCATTGCTTTCCCTGTTTTTCTGCATGGGTTGAGGCTGATCTGAACAAAAAAACCTTATTCCCAGATCTAAGCCTTGCTCCCTGCTCTCTGTATCCCGTCTGCTTTTTACACTGGAATCTGGATGGGTTCCGAAAGGGCCGTTTATACTGCTTAAACTGAGTGAAGGACTCTTGAGTAAATTTTTTCTTTCTATCTGCAGCCTTTTCAAGCAAAGAGTCTAGTTCTGACCCGAAAATAAATTGTCCGTCACAGGGAATGATATAGCCTCAGTTTCGAAGGCATATCTCCTCCTTTCCAATTTTTAAGCCACAAGGCCCGGTGTGCAGATTTAGAAATGGATGCGGCTCTGGCTTCCAGTCTTACCGCATCCACCGAGGCGTCCGCAATAAAGTCTGAGGCCTTTTGGAAAGTGGGTATGGATGCTAACAACTGCTCCCTAGGACACCTGTCCCTGATCTGCCCCTCCAGTCTATCCAGCCATAGAGACATTGACCTCGCGGCTACTGTGGCGGCTATACTAGGCCTGAATGCAGCCGCAGAAGACTCCCAAGTATTTTTAAGTGAAGAATCTATTCTCTTATCTAAAGGGTCTCTTAAAAACCCCATATCCTCAAAAGGCAAGGAGGATCTCTTAGACATTTTTGAAATAGCTACATCTAGTCTTGGGGCTTTATCCCAGGATGTAGATGCTTCTTCCTCAAAGGGGTACTTTCGTTTAAAGGTCTTTGAAATAAATGGCTTCTTATCTGGCTTATTCCATTCTTTCTCTATTACCACTAAAATAGATTTATGAACAGAGAAACATTTACGCTTCCTTTCTCTAAGACCCAAAAATACGGAATCCTCGACTGATCTATCCTCCCTGGTGTCCTCTTACTCCAGGGTAGATCGAATAACTTTTAGTAATTTGTCTGTATCTTCCATTGGTAATAGGAACTTCCTTTCTCTCGCTTCATCCTCTGAAGAGGAGGAATTATCAGTCTCCATCCACAGAATGAGACTCGCTGTCTTCTGACTCCATATCCGACTCCTGCCTCACCACTCTTCTCCTCTTTCTACCGGCTTTCAGGGACACTTTAACTTCGGACATAAGAGACTTCAAATCCTTTAGAATACCCGGAGTCTCTTCCGCCACAGTTTTTTCAATGCACTGCTGACAGTGCTTCTTAGCATATGAAGATATCAGCGAACATTTGCAGATAGGGCATTCCTTATTCTTTTTCTTGGCCACCACTTTTTTAGGCACAGTCTAAGAAAAGAAAACATACACATATCTAAGGAAACAGCCTTAACCCTTTAAGGACCAAACATTAGAACTCACAATACCGGCGCCAGGATCTCAATGTCTGCGCCTTCAGACCTGCTTTCCTCTTCCATAATAGTAGGTAACCCTGCATACAATCAACATTGCAAATAGTTACCACGTGCTACCAGAGTGTCCCTCTCATCTGAGATATCCACTGTATCCTGCAGACCCACCACGCAACGAACACCACTTGGGACAGAACTTCTGCTGTCTATCACCTTTACTCCGACACCCTGAATGCAGCCGCAGAAGACTCAAACATCCGGATCGCTGCCATACCTGATAACTTTTTAAAGATGCCGGGAATGCTGAACTTCTGGTCACCTGACCGGAAGCGCACGGCCGTGGAACGCATGGACTTCCTGTATGACGCCATCACAGCGCGCCTGCGTCCGGTGGCATCCTGGCTGGTCTGCGCTTACGCTGGGGCCTTCTGGCCACACTCTCCACGGTGGTGTGTTCCTCCTCACCTGAAGGACAAACACCTTCTGCCTGCTGCGGACTCCCGATCATCGCCGCTTTCACATATTACTTCAACCCCACACCTATGGGGGAGGAATCTTCAAGGCAGGTAAGAAGAAATTGTTGTCACTGACCCTCCAGTAACTACCAGGGCTTCCAGGTCAGGACAAACTGAACTGCAGGCTCCCGCACTAGGACAGGTAACCTCACTGAGGTGGGAGAGTGGCTCCACCTTTTTATGCTGCAGGTTTCCTGTCCTGGGGGCTGAGCCATCTCTCTAAGGTGTTGTCATGGGGGAGGGGAAAAATTGAAGTTTGGAAATTGCTGATTTTTTTTTAAATTTGGGATTTTTTCATAAATAAAGGGGAAACACATTGACTCAAATTTATGACTGTCATGAACTACAATGTGTCACGAATGGCTTGGATAAGTAAAAGTGTTCCAAAGTTATTACCACATAAAGTGATACATGTCAGATTTTCAAAAAATAAGCCTGGTCATGAAGGTGCAAAATGGCCAGGTCATTAAGGGGTTAAACGGGTGCCTCCGAGGCATGCCATACAGTGCCATCTGTCACCATAGGGTTTCATTATGAAAATAACGTAACATACAGTATAGGTCTTTCTGCTGGAATCTGCAGGATGGAAAAGCCTAGTATTTTAAACATAGGACAAAAACATGATGTGAGGTCTGTGGTGTTTCTCATGTATGACAGAAGACTCATAATAAACAGATGGTAGATTTTATCAATTTAGATCCTGATATTTTGGACTAATGTTAATTTTTACAATGACTTAGGCCCTATAACCAATGGCAGATTATAATAGGGGCGTTCGGGTTCGTAGCCCCGGGCACAGCATCGCTGGGGAGCCTAACACCCACATACTGTGGCGGGGCACGGGAGCGCATAGTTCCTTGCCCCGCCGCCGATCACGCCACCTTTGCAGTAGTGAAATCCCGGCGCAGGTGCGTGTGATGATGTCATTGCACGCCTTTGCCAGGCCGCAGCACAGAGACATGTACGCACCTGGACGTAGGTGAGTAATTAGCATTTATTTATTTTCATTTTATGTGCCAACATTGGGGGACATTGGGGGGGCACAGGAGGAGATATTAGTGACGAGACAGTACATTGGGGGCAAATTACTATATTGGGGCTGGCTGTGTGGGGGCAAATTACTATATTGGAGCTGGCTGGGTGGGGGCAGATAACTATATTGGGGCTGGCTGTGTGGGGGCAAGTTACTATATTGGGGCTGTCTGTGTGGGGGCAGATTACTATATTGGGTCTGGCTGTGTGGGGCAAATTACTATGTGGGTGAAAATTATTATGAGGGGGATTACTATGTGGAGGCAATTTGGGGGAAATTACTGTGCGGGGGCAAATTGCTATATGGGGGCAGTGTGGGGGAAATTGCTGTATGGGGGGAAATTACTATATGAAGGCAGTGTGGTAAAAATTACTATGTGGGGGAAATTACTGTGTGGGGGCAGTCTGGTGGAAATTACTGTGTGGGACAGTGTGGGGAAAATTACTATGTGGGGGAAATTACTGTGTGGGGGCAGCGAAGTGGGCGTTGCTATTGGGGAGGCACTGTAGAGACAATTCTATTATTTTTGGGGACACTATACAGTGATTTTTACCTGGAGCACAATATAGGGTATTATTATTATAATTACTGGGGGCACTCTAGGGAACACTGTGGACACTATAGGAACATTTGGAGTGATTTATCAAACTGGTGTAAAGTAGAACTAGCTTAGTTGCCCATAGCAAACAATCAGATTCCACCTTTCATTTTTGACAGCTCCTTTGGAAATCCAGTTCTACGTTACACCAGTTTGATAAATTACCCCAATTATGTCTATATTGGTCACTATTTTTCAGGGCGACGGACGGGCCACAGGGCACGGTGAGAGTGATGAGAATGGGTGCAGTAGTTGTACTTACTTTTCTGTAGCTCCCTGGGCCGGCGTGCAGTGGAAGGGAAGACATCACTAATTCCTCCGGGGCACTCTCTGTTGCAGGTAACACCAGCCAGATGGAAGTTGAGGTTCCCTTGATGGTAGTTGGGTAACGCTTAGGGTGCTTTGTTGGCTGGGCCCCTGTGTTTGTGACGCCAGCACCGTAAGTTGCAATTAAGAGACGATGTAGAATGATGAGAGAGGCAGTAGTTGAACCAAACAGGAACTTTACTTGTAGTTTGTAATCAGGGCAGTCTTTAATATTGATTGGACCCTGGGCAAGAATTGACTTGGGCCCCCTGAATCCCTCTTTCCCACACCTTAGCATGCAATCACGTCCTCCACCACAACACACACACAGAAAAAAAAATCCACATACCTCGTAGAGTAGTAAATTGAATGATGATGAATGGCCATTATAGATGTTCCTTGGCAGTAATGTAAATACTGCCTTTTTTTCTGAAAAGTCAGTGTTTACATTAAAAAGCTTGCAGAGACATGCTATAGACACCAGAACTGCTACGTTTAGCTGTTGTGATTCTGGTGACTATAGTGTCCCTTAACCCCTTAAGGACTTATGACGTACCAGTACGGCATGTTTCCCGAGTCCTTAAGGACCCATGACGTACCTGTACGTCATAACTTTAAAACTAGATTGCGGCGCGGCGGGGGTTAATAGGAACAGGATGTCCGCTGAAATCATTCAGCGGGCATCCTGTCACAACGCCGGGGGGGTCATGTGACCCCCCCATATCGGCAATCGCCACAAACCGCAGTGCCATCGGGTCCCCATTCGGCTGTAGGGGGGACCCGATGGCATGGAAGGCAGCGAGATGCATAAGGAAGGCATCGCGCTGCCTTCCGGTGATGAGTCTGTGAGATCCGGCCCCCTGGATCATCAGAGGCCGGAAGCTGTATGAGTAATACACACAGTATTACTCATACAGTCAATGCATTCCAATACAGAAGTATTGGAATGCACTGTAAAGGATCAGACCCCCAAAAGTTCAAGTCCCAAAGTGGGACAAAAAATAAAGTGAAAAAAAAGTTGAAAAAATAAAGTTTCCCCCCCCAAAAATTAAAAGTTTAAAGTAAAAATAAACAAAAATGTCATTTTCCCCAAATAAAGTATACATATTAGGTATCGCCGCTTCCATATTGACCGGCACTATAAACATATCACATGACCTAACCCCTCAGATGAACACCATAAAAAAAATATAAACTGTGCAAAATAAAAAATTTTTTGTCACCTTACATCACAAAAAGTACAACAGCAAGCAATCAAAAAGGCCTTTGCCCACCAAACTAGTACCAATCTAACCGTCACCTCATCCCGCAAAAAAAGAGCCCGTAGCTGAGACAATCGCCCAAAAAATAAAAAAAGTATGGCTCAGCATATGGAGACACTAAAACATCATTTTTTTTGTTTTAAAAAAGTTGTTATTGTGTAAAACTTACATAAATAAAAAAAGTATACATATTAGGTATCACCGCGTCCGTATCGAGCGGCTCTATATAAATTTCACATGAACTAACCCCTCAGATGAACACTGTAAAAAATAAAAATAAAAACTGTGCTAAATAAACCATTTTTGTCACCTTACATCACAAAAAGTGTAATAGCAAGCGATCAAAAAGTCATATGCACCCCAAAATAGTGTCAATCCAACCGTCATCTCATCCCCCAAAAATCATACTCTACCCAAGGTAATCGCCCAAAAACTGAAAATATTATGGCTCTCAGACTATGGAAACACTAAAACATGATTTTCTTTTGTTTCAAAAATGAAATCATTGTGTAAAACTTACATAAATAAAAAAAAGTATACATATTAGGTATCGCCGCATCCGTGACAATCTGGTATTTAAAAATATCACATGATCTAACCTGTCAGATGAATGTTGTAAATAATAAAAAATAAAAACGGTGCCAGAACAGCTATTTCTTGTTACCTTGCCTCACAAAAAGTGTAATATAGAGCAACCAAAAATCATATGTACCCTAAACTAGTATCAACAATATTGCCACCCTATCCCGTAGTTTCTAAAATGGGGTCACTTTTTTGGAGTTTCTACTCTAGGGGTGCATCAGGGGGGCTTCAAATGGGACATGGTGTCAAAAAAAACAGTCCAGCAAAATCTGCCTTCCAAAAAACGTATGGCATTCCTTTCCTTCTGCGCCCTGCCGTGTGCCGGTACAGCAGTTTAAGACCACATATGGGGTGTTTCTGTAAATTACAGAATCAGGGCCATAAATATTGAGTTTTGTTTGGCTGTTAACCCTTGCTTTGTCACTAAATTTGCCAAAAAATTGAAATTCTGAAATTTTATCTCAATTTGCCAATAACTCTTGTGGAACACCTAAAGGGTTAACGACGTTTGTAAAATCTGTTTTTAATACATTGAGGGGTGTAGTTTCTTAAAAGGGGTCACCTTTATGGAGTTTCTACTCTAGGGGTGCATCAGGGGGCTTCAAATGGGACATGGTGTCAAAAAAAACTGTCTAGCAAAACCTGCCTTCCAAAAACCGTATAGCATTCCTTTCCTTCTGCACCCTGCCGTGTTCCCGTACAGCGGTTTACGACCACAATGGGGTGTTTCTGTAAACTACAGAATCAGGGCCATACATTTTGAGTTTGGTTTTACTGTTAACCCTTGCTTTGTAACTGGAAAAAAAATTATTAAAATGGAAAATCTTGAATCTCTATTTTCCATTGATTCTTGTGGAACACCCAAAGGGTTAACAAAGTTTGCAAAATCAGTTTTGAATACCTTGAGGGGTGTCGTTTATAGAATGGGTGGTTTCTATTATGTAAGCCTCGCAAAGTGACATCAGACCTGAACTGGTCCCTAAAAATTGGGTTTTGGAAAATTTCTAAAAAAATGTCAAGATTTGCTTCTAAACTTCCAAGCCTTGTAACATCCCCAAAAAATTAAATATCATTCCCAAAATGATCCAAACATGAAGTAGACATGTGGGGAATGTAAAGTAATAACTATTTTTGGAGTTATTACTATGTATTATAGAAGTAGAGAAATTGAAACTTGGAATTTTGCAATTTTTTACACATTTTTGGTAAATTTTGTATTTTTTATAAATAAAAATGATTTTTTTTTACTTCATTTTACCAGTGTCATGAAGTACAATATGTGACGAAAAAAAACAATCTCAGAATGGCCTGGATAAATCAAAGCGTTTAAAGTTATCAGCACTTTAAGTGACACTGGTCAGATTTGCAAAAAATGGCCAAGTCCTTAAGGTCAAATAGGGCTGAGTCCTTAAGGGGTTAATATAGAGATTATTTTTTTACAATGTGCAGATAGTACTGTACTACTAACCTCTCCATCTACCCCTACATACAGGGTAATACAGCGCCACATACCTCTTACATCCAGTGACGTCTCTTTGATGTAGATGTTCTATAAGGTCATCACAGGTCCTAGCAGGAGTGTTGCAGAAGTTAACTGTGGAGCTTTTTTGTGTGAAGATTACATCAGAAAAAGGTGACAGGGGCTGTTATGTTAATATACTGTAAACTACTGTATAGTGGGGTGCTGTATATTGTGTGGGGGCCTGTATACTGTGGAGGGCTGTATATTGTGTGGGACAGTATACTGTGTGGTGGGCTGTATACTGTGTGGTGGGCTGTATACTGTGTGGTGGGCTGTATACTGTGTGGGGGGGCTGTATACTGTGTGGGGGTCTGTATACTGTGTGGGGGTCTGTATACTGTGGGGGGCCTGTATACTGTGGGGGGGCCTGTATACTGTGTGGGGGGCTGTATACTGTGTGGGGGGCTGTATACTGTGTGGGGGGGCTGTATACTGTGTGGGGGCCTGTATACTGTGGGGGGCTGTATACTGTGTGGGGGCCTGTATACTGTGTGGGGGGGGCTGTATAGTGTGTGGGGGGGCTGTATAGTGTGGGGGGGCTGTATAGTGTGGGGGGGCCTGTATAGTGTGGGGGGTCTGTATAGTGTGGGGGGGGCTGTATAGTGTGGGGGGCTGTATAATGTGGGGGGCCTGTATAGTGTGGGGGGCTGTATATTGTGGAGTGCTATACTGCTGTACTGTATACTGTGGGGGGTCTGTATACTGTGGGTGCGGTATAGTGTGGAGTGCTATACTGCTGTACTGTATACTGTGGGGGTCTGTATACTGTGGGTGCGGTATAGTGTGGAGTGCTATACTGCTGTACTGTATAGTGTGGGGGGCTGTATCGTGTATAGTTTGGGGTGCTGTATACAGTGAGGTGTTGTATACTGTGGGGTGCTGTATACTGTGGGCTGCTATACTGCTCTACTATATACTGTGGGGTACTGTATAGTGTGGGGTGCTATACTGTATACTGTGTGGTGCTGTATACTATAGGGTGCTATACTGCATACTGTGGGGTGCTGGGGTGCACTGTAACACTAGGGTGAGCTGAGCCCTGGTCTCCTTCCTGCAGAGCGGTGCCCACTTCCAGCCTGAGCCCAGCTGCCCAGAACACTGATCCTGAGCCGCTGGAGTCTTCAGAACTGGAAGTATTTACAGTAATTTACTGTACTCTACCAGGTGTGTGGATTTTTTGTGTGTGTGTTGTGGTGGAGGGCGTGATTGCCTGCTAAGGTGTGGGAAGGCGGGATCCAGGGGGCCCAAGTAAATTTTTGCCCAGGGTCCAATCAATATTAAAGACGGCCCTGGTCTAAACTATAGCCCAAGTAGTGCCTGGCCTTGACTCTACAATGTAGGATTACTAAATCCTGCTTCTGGATTCCAAAAGTTCAAGTAGCTTACCTCCTCCTCCTCCTAACTCCTCACTCCTAATCTCAACTAAACTAACTTCCTGTGGCTGACCTATATACATGGTGTTATAGAGACCTCTAGTGTTGGTAGTGTGTAATGCATTTCACCAGCCTGTAATAGGAATTTAGCAGCATTGACAAAGGAAAATACAGTGATTAGTGCAAGATGACATAAAAGGGCATATAGCAATTTGGAGTGGCCCATACACACATAAGTGGGACACTACATCAGCAGTATAGTACCTAGAGTATTGGGGAGCACAACAGGCACAGTATTAGGAGTGGCAGCAGGATGACACTGTCGGGACACCAGGATGGGAAGGTTTATGGAAAAATTAAGAAATCTAATGTGTCTGTGTAACAAACTCTGTAAATTAGATGCGGCTGAAAGAATTTGTCATGGCGGTCTGGGTCAAATGGAGGAGAAGAGGAAAGAGAAGGTCTACATGACAGGAGATGTCCCTGGATGTAAGAGGTATGTGGTGCTGTATTCTCCAAGTCTTTTTTTATTACAAACCGGATTCCAAAAAAGTTGGGACATTAAACAAATTGTGAATAAAAACTGAATGCAATGATGTGGAGATGGCAAATGTCAATATTTTATTTGTAATAGAACGTAGATGACAAATCAAATGTTTAATCCGAGTAAATGTATCATTTTAAAGGAAAAATACGTTGATTCAAATTTTCACGGTGTCAACAAATCCCAAAAAAGTTGGGACGAGTAGCAATAAGAGGCTGGAAAAAGTAAATTTGAGCATAACGAAGAGCTGGAAGACCAATTAACACCAATTAGATCAATTGGCAACATGATTGGGTATAAAAAGAGCTTCTCAGAGTGGCAGTGTCTCTCAGAAGCCAAGATGGGTAGAGGATCACCAATTCCCACAATGTTGGGCAGAAAGATAGTGGAGCAATATCAGAAAAGTGTTACCCAGCGAAAAATTGCAAAGCTTTTGCATCTATTATCGTCAACTGTGCATAACATCATCTGAAGATTCAGAGAATCTGGAACAATCTCTGTGCGTAAGGGTCAAGGCCGTAAAACCATACTGGATGCCCGTGATCTCCGGGCCCTTAAACGACACTGCACCACAAACAGGAATGCTACTGTAAAGGAAATCACAGAATGGGCTCAGGAATACTTCCAGAAACCATTGTCAGTGAACACAATTCACCGTGCCATCCGTCGTTGCCAGCTGAAACTCTACAGTGCAAAGAAGAATCCATTTCTAAGCAAGATCCACAAGCTCAGGCGTTTTCACTGGGCCAGGGATCATTTAAAATGGAGTGTGGCAAAATGGAAGACTGTTCTGTGGTCAGACGAGTCACGATTCGAAGTTCTTTTTGGAAATCTGGGACGTCATGTCATCCGGACCAAAGAGGACAAGGACAACCCAAGTTGTTATCAACGCTCAGTTCAGAAGCCTGCATCTCTGATGGTATGGGGTTGCATGAGTGCGTGTGGTATGGGCAGCTTGCATGTCTGGAAAGGCAAAAATATATTCAGGTTCTAGAACAACATATGCTCCCATCCAGACGTCATCTCTTTCAGGGAAGACCCTGCATTTTTCAACAAGATAATGCCAGACCACATTCTGCATCAATCACAACATCATGGCTGTGTAGGAGAAGGATCCGGGTACTGAAATGGCCAGTCTGCAGTCCAGATCTTTCACCTATAGAGAACATTTGGCGCATCATAAAGAAGAAGGTGCAACAAAGAAGGCCCAAGACGATTGAACAATTAGAGGCCTGTATTAGACAAGAATGGGAGAGCATTACTATTTCTAAACTTGAGAAACTGGTCTCCTCGGTCCCCAGACGTCTGTTGAGTGTTGTAAGAAGAAGGGGAGATGCCACACAGTGGTGAAAATGGCCTTGTCCCAACTTTTTGGGGATTTGTTGACACCATGAAATTCTTATTCAACATATTTTTCCCTTAAAATGATACATTTTCTCAGTTTAAACTTTTGTTCCGTGATTTATGTTCTATTCTGAATAAAATATTAGAAGTTGGCACCTCCACATCATTGCATTCAGTTTTTATTCACGATTTGTATAGTGTCCCAACTTTTTGGGAATCCGGTTTGTATATCTTGAAAATCTATCTCTGCCTCTGACCTCTGTAAAGATATATAAAAGATAATAAGGCGTTGAAGGGTGGAAATTCCTATGTAGAGGTGCGATCTTGCAGCATATTGAATCTTAAAAGAGCTCTTTTTATAGGCAGTTTAAGACAAAATCACTAGCTTCTTCAGTGAACATAGGGTGACTATTTGTCAAAAGTAAGAAGTGGTCACAACAATGTGACTTGACTGTGTATATATGATATAGCCGTTGGCCTAGGCTGGTTTCTCCCAGCTCAGCCAAGTGTGAACCTTTTTTTTTTATTGGCGAAAGAACAAAGCTGCCGCTAGACTCCTTTGGCAGTGACTAATCAACCACAGAAATAAGGGATCAAGCCGGTTGATGCTAATCAGTCTGCCCCTGACGGCTACAATTGAGGGAGAGTCAAGATGCCCAAATATGAGAGTCTGCTGATCCTCCTGAAATTAGCAGGTTTGACTGATTGTTATCTTATTTGTATGATTAGTGTACTAAACCTCTTCGATTATAAAATGCCATTGAACTCAGTTGCCTGTTGTCATTCAGTGTTGAGGAATATATGTAGGAGTACTTGGAGACAAGGCAGAGATCAATGAGTACAGGTGGACTTGGCAGCATTTCAAGAGTGCATTAAGCTTTAAAATAATTAGCAATGGTGCAGTGATAAATAAGCACAGACAGCTTCAATGCTTCTGTGAAAAACATCTCGTCCTGAAAGCAATCATCTTGGCTATAAACAATCTTGGTATGTGTCATAGCTTGTGCAAGAAAATGGATTGAAAAATCCCTTGTCTCATAATTTTTTTCAAGATTTAATACATTTGGGCACATAAACTCCAGGCATATACTACTGTGGTGGGAGAAGTAAGTAGACCTTAGGGTCTAAGGTGCCTGCGAGAGTTCTGTAGCCTCTTACATCAGTCGATATATGTAGTAGCGGTGTAGTAACTTGATATTATTCAAGTTGTTTACATCAGTCCATCTACTTCCCTACCATTTACTCAGCAGAGCCTGTGCAGGGTATTGCAGTTTTATCTTATTCAGTTGAATGGGACAGAGTGGTAATATTCTGCACTGTTTCTACCAGTAGATGGAGTGCTTGGTAGACAGACCAGTGAAATAAATGAAAAGTCATTACACTTTTCTGAGCACCGCTGTGTAATGATACTGATTGTTTTCAAGACTGCAGAACTTGACTTCCAAAAAAGATTGCCGAAGCATGTATCAGACAGACAACAAATATAGAATATAAAACTCACCAATAGATGACAGAAAAGTTGATGAGGATGGCAACGAATGAAAAAGATGGAGTCTAGCTATGGAACAGATGGCAATGGTGTACAGGTAGACAAAGATTTATGTAGGTAAAAAAAACTAGCAGAAATTTACACTAAACTGCTGAATCCAACAAAAAAGTTGAAACTCTAAATCCAAACAGCAAAGAGAAAGCTGAAACCAAAACAAACTCAACTATAATACCGACAACAATAAGACTATGCAACTACAAATCCCAGGATGCACTCAAACAAAATCCTACGACTAGGTGTCACGGCGCTACCTCGGTGCAGCTGCAGCATCCAGTTTGGCAGGGAAACTAAATCAGTGAGGCGGCCCTCCCAGCCTCGGGCCAATATAGGATCGGAGTGTCAGCAAGCTAATCTCTTAGCTCCACCCGACACGCAAAGAATCTGGAAGCTAGTGATTTCCAGTGCGCTACATAAGGTTGACTCCTGTATGTGCATGTGCCATTGAATTTCTTGTCCCCCTGCTGTTCCCTTGTGGTATTTCTGAAGACTCCTCTGGCCAGAAGTTTTGGCTTCTGGTGATTTGGTATTGTATTGATCTCCTGGTTCTTGACTTTTTGAAGTGTTGGTTGTCTCATTTGCTTCTGTCAATTTTGGTACTTATTCCTCCACCTGGTTTTTGACCCTTTCCATCTGACTACTCTTGTTCCCTGCTTGTGTGTTGTCCATGCACGTATTTTAGCTTAGGGACTGCCACCCAGTTGCAGGGTCACTGCCTCGGGTGACCGTGCAAGTAGGTAGGGATGGGTCTGAGAAGTTTTAGAGCCGCACTATTCTGTGTGAATGTTGTTGCATTGTCCTGACATTCACTAAACCTAACTCTGCCTTTTGTTTCACATCATGAATCCTGTCCAGGACTTAGCCCAGAGGGTCCATAAAAAGGAGGCTAACCGGGGGTTGCTGGGCAGTACCTCGCCTTCCCCATCTATGAAACCCAAAATTAAATTTTCCGAGAAATTTATGGGTGACAGAAAATAATTTTTTGCCTTTAAGGAAGGCTGTAAACTTTACTTCAGACTCAGGCCTCTTTCTTCTGGTTCTGAGCAGTAGCAAGTAGACATTTTCATTTAATTGTTATGGGGATCCTCAAGAGTGGGCATTCTCTCTTCCCTCCAATTCACCTGTTTTGGTCTTGGTTGACAATTTATTTTGTGTTCTGGGTCTATTGTATGATGAACCGGACAAGACGACTTATACCGAAAGTGAGATCGTCAGTTTAAAACAGGGTTTTCAGCCTTCGGAGGAATATTGCACTGAGTTTAGGAAGTGGTGTATTGCTTTTGAAGGGAACAACCCTGCGTTAAAGTGTCAGTTTTGTAGGGGCCTTTCAGGATTTACTTGTCAGCTCCCCTGCCCCAGACTTGTTAAACGAGACTACTGTATGATGCTTGTGGTATGTTTGGATCGTCGGGTAAGGAAGAGAAATAGGAAATGCATGGTTGCTCAAGGCCCCAGATACCTTCCAGATCCTGACTCCTATTCCTCTTGTACTGATTCCTGACCCAGAAGAACCTATTGTTACCGCCAGTTCTGTGAGAAGGTCTGACAGACGTCCTTCTCTACCTCTTGCATGATGTTCTTTGTTTTGGTTTCACTTTCTCATCTCATTTCCTTCTCCCAGGTGTCACCTATTTAGACTAATCCTCTTTCCTTTATATTCCCTCCCATACTGCCTCACTTTGCGGTTTATTCTACTTCCTGGATTGAAGTGTTCACTGCTGGAGGCTTCTGCTGCTGCTTGTTCAGATAAGTCTTTTCATGTATTGTGTTTCCTTGCTGGCTTGATTCTAGGTGACCCTGACTCCCTCTGTATGAAGTGCAGGGAGCCGGTGGTCGTGTCCCCTCACTATTATAAGGTTTTCAGGTGTCACACAGTCTTAGGTACGTGGGCATACAATCGTCTACCTTTGAGACCCTTGCATGTGCTTAGCAGTCAGGGTGAGCTCTTAGGGTTTTATAGAGGTCATCTATATGCTCCTTAGTTTGGGATCAAGCCAGTCGGACGTTTGTTCATAACTTCCAGCTATCTGCAACATCATCCATGACACCTATGCAGCTTGGTGCCACATCTCTCTCTGTAGAGCAAAGAATGCTCTGAAGACATCAGGGACTTTCTTTTTATTGTGGTGCTACCAATCACTGGGTCAAGTCGTGTCCCAAATGGCCTTCACAGTGTACAAAGATGGAGACGAGAGAGGTTGGGAAAAGGTTATCCGGGAAAAAGGTATTTAGTGACGTCTCTAAAATAATTACTATATACCCATTTGCATTCAGTGTGGGAATAACTGGATCAATTTGACCCTATCTGGGGGTGGCTAATACTTATGTATATTCAATTAATTGCATCACTGGCATTTACATACCCTACTTGCCCCAGATACTAATGATTAAAACTCAACTTTTATTAGTAGCTTGTTATATAAAACAAGAATAGCTGAAGTACATAATTATAATCAGACCAACTGACCAACTGTGTGGCATCATGGGTCACATGTTCAACATGAGCCTGAGGCTGGGGAAGGTTCCACAGCTGTGGAAGACCTCCTGTGTGGTACCAGTGCCAAAGGCCTCACACCTGAAAGACCTCAGCAGCTACAGGCCGGTGTAGTACTGACCTCACACTTGATGAAGACCCTCGAGAGGCTGGTTCTCAACCGTCTTCGCCCCCTGGTGAGGTCTTCATTGGACCCACTGCAGTTTGCTTACCAGCCTGGCATCAGGGTAGATGATGCCATCATCTACCTCCTACACTGAGCTCTAACTCACCTAGAGAGGCCTGGAAGCACTGTGAGGAGCATGTCTTTTGATTTCTCCAGTGCTTTTAACACCATCCAACCTGGACTTCTGAGGGACAAGCTGGAGATGGCAGGGGTGGACCACCACATGTCACATTGGATACTTGACTACCTCACAGAACACCCACAGTTTGTTAAATCACAGGGTTGTGTCTCTGACAAGCTGATCTGCATTACGAGGGCACCACAGAGAACTGTGCAGGCACTGTTCCTCTTCACCTTCTACACTGCAGACTTAGGCATCAACTCTCCAGGCTGCCACCTACAGATGTTCTCTGATGTACTCTGCCATAGTCGGCCTTATGACAGGTGAGGACAACTCAGAGTACAGACAGGGGACACAGGATTTTGTGGACTGGAGTCAGCGGAACCAGCTCCAGATCAACACGGGCAAAACCAAGGAGCTGGTGGTGGATTTCCGCAGACACAGGCACTCTGCTTTTTGTTTACTCTGGTAGACTGCTAGGCGGAGGCTTCCACCTGGCAGTGTTCCTCAGTGACGTCACCGGATCTGATGGGTGGGCTTTATCCCTGCCCTAGCGGTTTTACATGGTAGGGCAGCGCTAAAGCCCACCCATTAGTGCCGGTGACGTCACCAGGCTCACTGCTGGTTGGAAGCCTCCGCCTAGCATTTCCTATGGAGAGCCCGGTACATCACCAGATCTCCAAAAAATGCCTTTGCCCTGTGCAATTCAGAGCAGGGAAAAGGAGAGCATCGGAGCATGAAATGTCAGGGGGGCTGGAGGGTTGAAGATGGGGATATGTCCGGGTTCAACTCTTAACCCTGACAACCCCTTTAAGTTTTAATCATTAGTATCTGGGGCATGTAGAGTATGTATATACCAGTGAGGCAATAATTAATTGAATATACACAGTTTGTAAATAAAAAATTAACTGATAAAAGCGAATTTCATTACTGAGAAATTTGCGATGTCCCTGTCTTCCTTTATCTCCTTTGCTTTGACCGGCAATTGATTCTATCATCTTGGGGAGGGATCACTATGACGGTGGGGATTTCTTGTTAGGAATACCTTGGTTACAGGTTCATAATCCTGTTATTAACTGGGAAACAGGTAAATTAGAGAGTTCGGGTAGAGGTTGTGCAGATCATCTTTCTACTATATCCATGGCTTTGTTGCAAATTATTCCTCTGCAATTGTCTAACCTCATTAATGAGTTTCAGGATGTGTTTGTTGAACCTAGCTCTAATTCTCTTCCTCCCCACAGAATCTACGATGGCACAATTGAGTTGATGCCGGACTCCAAATTCCCTAATGGGCGCATTTTTAATTTGTCGGGTCCAGAACACTAAGGCCATGAGATACTACATTAAAGAAAGTCTGGTAAAAGGATCATATCCGACCATCTGTTTCTCCTATGGGGGCAAGATTATTTTTTGTTAAAAAGAAGGATGGCGGTCTCCGATCGTATATCTTGACCATAGGGACCTTAATAAGATCACAGTCAAGAACCTCTATCCTTTGCCATTAATACCTAAACTCTTTAATCAGATTCAGGGAGCTAAATAGTTCACCAAATTGGGCCTTCATGAGCGCTTATATCCTAATTCGCATCAAGGAGGGTGATGAGTGGAAGACAGCCTTTATACCCCAGAGGTAGACTTTAAGTATTCGATGACGGCATTTGAATTAAGTAATGCCTCTTCAGTCTTTCAAAATTTGGAGAATGACTTGTTTCGGGGATGATAATTTAGTGTATTCTTCCTATATAGGCTCTCATGTCCTTCAGGCAGGGCCAGGACGACGGGTAGGTCATGGTAGGCATCCGCCTAGGGCGCTACCTCGCCACCCATAAGAGTGGGGGCTATCATGGCTGCATCTGTGGCCGTTCAGTCTCATAGAGTATAACGGCCTGAAGTCTATGAGGGAGTAGAGCAACACAAGAGGTTGCAATAACGTCATCACAAGCTCCTGCATCGGGTCTCTCGTGATCATGTAATCAACCCGGAGAAGGAGCAGGGATGTCATGTGGACCACCTGTGCTAGGAGGCGGTAACACAGGCCACAGATCGGAAGAGGTCTGTAGCTTGCAGCACAGACGGCAGCTGGGAAACAGGACAGGAGTGAGTTTTTTTTTTTAAACACTAAGCAGTGGTGTATTGAGGGCACCAAGGAAGGGGGGAGGTAGCAGCATTATATACTTGCACAGGGGGAGCAGCAATATATACTGCCACCAAAGGGGGGGAAAGTCTGGGAGCACTATTACTATGGGGGGATCTGTATGGCACTTATTTCTGACAATATAGTGTTTTGTGGTCTGTATAAATTTGGGGGCTGATTTGAAAAATCTGTAACAGACCCCCATGTGCCATATAGTAATACTGGTGTCTTCTTACTCTTTTGTGGCAGAGGGGGCTGCACATCCCTGACCGACCAAAGACTCCTGCCTGTTATGGTCTGGACCAAATGGAGAAGAAAAGGAAGGTGAAGAACTCAAATCCATGTTGATGTCACCTGTAAGTCACTGGGTCTGCCCTTTATTGCTTATTTTAAATGTGTTTTATAGTTTTATGCAGTATATAAAGTTTTAACATAGTAGTAAAGTTACTTTTATTTTATTTGGGGGTGGGGTAAAGGAGGGGCTTAGCGCAATTTCCCTGCTCCGCCTAGGGCGCCGAAATACCAGGTCCTGGGCCCTGCTCCTGTACCATAGTGCTTTGCCAAGCTTTAGCTGAGCAGAACACAGGTAGGAGCAGGGATGAGAGCTCCCTGCAACTCTATTCCAACAGTACTGTAGAATCTGTACACCCATACACTGAATACATGTCAGGAGTGCACTTGATGTATGGATTCCAAAATGGTGTTTTGTCATTGAAACAGTAAAATCAATAAAGTATATTACAAAAATGAATTATAGGTAATTTAGAATAGTTTTAAATAAAGTCGAATAATAGGTTACTCTTTAAGTTGGCATAGCCCCATATCAACCTGAAGGAGAATTAGTGACAACAGCAGAATGCGTGCAGAAATACTTACTATTGACCCCGCACCTTGATTTTTTTTTTAAATCTAAAATTTGGGTGCATCTTGTGGTTTTCCTACATGCTTGCCAGGGTGTGTGGCTTTGTTAAAAAGGAGACAGGGCATAGCTATAGCCACAGCAGTCGTAGCAATTGAATGTGGGGGACCCAGTTAGCTGCAATATTATTGTACCTTTTTGTAGGAAATAACAATATGGCGGCTTTCTGGTATAATCTGGGTTTTCTGATATATAGTGCTATTATGCATACCTTAAATTTTTTACTTATGATGTTTCAATTTTCTTACACTAGGTGGTGAGGACCCCATCTTATTTTTGCTATGAGGCTCTATGAATTATAGTTATGCTCCTGTGTGGCTCACTGGGCATGGACGTGGCCTAAAATGTGTCAAAATTTCATAACAGAAGATAAATCAATGAAAATTTGTATTCCCATCTAGGACATTTATAGAATATTGATATGAAAAGTATCTGATAGGTGCAGATCCCACCTCTGGGACCTGCTCCTATGTCATGAATGGGGCCCCATCATGAAAGGATATCACATTCACACCTCCATTCACCTCTATAGGACAAAACTAGTTGAGCATTGGTTCATCTATTTTTGGAAGTTAACAGAGGGTGATCATGCAAGTGCTATCTGTTCATGGTAGGACCCCAAACTTGAGACAGGAGCAGGTCCCAAAGGTGGGACCGACACCTATTGGACACTTATCCTATTGATATGCCATAATTATCCCAGATAGGAATACCCCTTAACATTTTTAGACATACTCTGTGTATGTTCTGCTCCATTTAAAGACTCCTTGGGGCTGATTTATTAAAACTGGCTTAATTGACCATAGTAACCAGATTCTACCTTTCATTTTTTTGAGCTCTTTTGGAAAATGAAAGGGGGAATCTGATGATTGATTGCTATTGATAACTAAGCCAGTTTATCCTTTATAACTCTTTTGACAAATCCCCCCCCCCCCCCACATGTCTAATAGTAATTCTGGGTCAAAGGGGCACATTTATTAAGACTACTGTCTTAGCCCTTATACCTGGCAGTGGATCCGCCGGAGTTATGAAGTGGCTAGAAGATAGTAAATGAGATGGGCCTGCTTCCTTGACCGTGCCACGTGCAGACCTGGCGTGAGTAGGAAAAAGTCACATATTGTGGCACAATGGACCTTTGCGCCAGAAATATATCTAATTTGCTGTACTTCTGTTTAAATGACCCCCAAAGTGTCTAGAAAATAAGATGCCCCTTTTTAAAAAATAAATACAACAACACAAAAACTTTTGGTCTGCCATTTTTCTTGACTCGGAAATGACTTTACACTGAGTGCCCTATTTCTCATATATTTACAGCAGACAAAAGGCAAAAGTTTGGTACATCGATAAATCCTCTTCTGTGACATAATTACCCTTTAATTCAACAATGGATCTTAACATGAAGAGACATTTAAGTTTGAACTCTCAGTTTGGGCTTAAAAACCTCAATAAAACTGCATTGTCTGAACACAGCCTTATTTAAGGATCCTTCAGAATTTCTGTTTGTTTACGGGTATTATAATAATCTGTGGAGTTCAAGGGATGCCTGCTGTCAGACGCTACATCAGACAAACTTGTCCTCTTCTCGGGATGCAGAATGATTCATTTGTAACTGTACTGGGATGAAACGATCCAACCAAAAGGCAAGATGCAAATGAGGCCAGTGCGTTCTGTGCGTGTGCTTTACTGCTGCCTGGTTGTTATAGAGATAAACCCGGGGCCTGTGCATCATCGCCTCTACTTAGAAGAACAATCTTCTATTCCACCCGGGAATAAGGCTGGAAGCTCGGAAAAATATCCACCACACTGAATCCCCCGGAGAAGTTCCACATTGTGGAGGGAGCTGCGAAAAGCCTCTTCTGGCCATGCCAGTTCTCAGCCTTGATGCTGAGTCAGAAACAGGTATCCCAAAATCCCTTTGTGGTGATCTTCTCCTAGAAACCATGGAAGAACTGGAGCATACTTGTCCCCAGCCACGCTCGGTAAGTGAACTGAAATGCTACAGTACATGCTACAGTCTGACAAACAAAGGGATGAAGGCGTTATGGAAGGGACTTAGCTGCAGACTGATCCATCTGTGCGGTGTGTCTGCTACAGGATCTGCAGCAAGGGACGTTGCATTACAAAGCATCATTTCTGTGCAGTGCTGAGAAAGCATTCTTCTCTGCCCCTCATTTCCGTTCACTACTCCTAGCAAATAACTAGTTCTTATTGCATGCTTCAATGTAATCAAAAGGGAACCTACCCTGGAAATCTGCTGTGGATAGAACAGCCTTAAAGGGCCACTACATCCTAAAGTGTTAGAGCTTATAAAAGTAAAAAAAATTGAATTTAAAGTGAGCCTGTCACATTTAAAATATAGTCCACTGTGATAGAGCAGGAGGAAGCTGATATACAGTCTAAGGCCTTATGCACACGACCGTGCTGTTTTTTGCGGACCGAAAACCGCGGATCTGCAAAAAACGGAAGCCGCCCGTGTGCCTTCCGCAATTTGCGGAACGGAACGGTGGCCCATTGTAGACATGCTATTCTTGTCCGCAAAATGGACAAGAATAGGACATGCTATATTTTTTTTGCGGGGCCTCGGAATGGAGCAACGGATGTGGACAGCACACGGAGTGCTGTCCGCATCTTTTGCGGCCCTATTGAAGTGAATGGGTCCGCATCCGAGCCGGAAAAACTGCAGCTCGGATGCGGACCCTAAAACCGGTCATGTGCATGAGGCCTAATTAGGAAAATTCCAGTATAATTTGATCCTATTCATTTAAATCCCTGCTCTTTCCAAGCTTAGGAGTCCAGTGGGCGGACCTACGGTAGTCAGTGATTGACAGCGCTCACTGTGTAAGTGAACATACAGAATTAGCTGTCATTTACTGGATCACCATTATTATCAGAATTACAAGTTATACTGGAACTTTCCTAACAAAATATATCAATCTGCTCAGCTCCTCCTGCAATTGTATCAATGTAGCATTTCGGTTTAAGTGTTTGTAGAGTTTCTTAGAACTGGAGATATGTGGGAAGTAGTTATCATGAAGACAGATATTATTTGAAACATAAAAAAACACAGCTCTTTCTAGTTAACCCCTAGAGTCCGGGAGGATTTTTTGTTTTGCGTTTTCATTTTTCCTCCCTGCCTTTTCAGAGCCATAACTTTTTTTCCCCCACTCACATAGCCATATTAGGGCTTGTCTTTTGCGGAACAGCTTGTACTTTCTAATAGCAGCCACTTTATATTGCATACGATGCAGTGGAAAGCAGGTAACAAAAATTCCAAATGGGGTGGAATTGGAAAAAAATGCAATTCAACCAAAGTTCGACCACAGCATCTAAAGGGTTAAATATCTGTGATCAATGTTATCAGCCGGTCACAGACATTAGCCTTGGGCCTCTGCTTTACTTACTTTGCACCTTTTTGTCGTAGTTTTAGACAGGTTTTAAATACCTCCACCTGATCCATGGTTGTATAAAAAGTGGTTTAAATGTGATAGCCGCCTTGTGGTGCATTGGGGGTAATGTACCTGTACGCTACATTTCTGATGTGTTTGCACCATTTATAGCAGGGATGTCAAACTCGTGGCCCTCCAGCTGTTGCAAAACTACAACTCCCATCATGCCTGGGCATACTACAGCTATCAGGGAATGATGGGAGTTGTAGTTTTGCAACATCTGGAGGGCCATGAGTTTGACATCCATGATTTATAGGGTGGTTTGTACTGTGTCTGGCAGTTTACATTTACAACATAGATACAAATATGTATGTAGTAGCTCACCCCCTTTTTTATACTATGGTAAAGGTGCTCTGCTTTTTGGTGACTCACCCAGTCATGAAGTTATAATAGGAGATATTTGTAAAAGAAAAAAACAGGCACTCACCATCTGTATCATAGGTTCAAAAATTAAAACACATTTATTTAAAACATAAATAACCATTAAAATGTATCTAATGAGACGAAATGTACTATATATATATATATATATATATATATATATACAAATGGCACAGGTTAATTGGTGATGTGAAGTATTCAAAGATAACTGTGACTAAATAACAATATCTTCTTATATTATATCAGACTGTGATTAGTCACTATAACTTTACAGTATATTTGCTGAGTATATGAAACTTGTGATAAGCAATTATAACTGTATGTAGTCAGCCTTGATGTACTCAGCGAATATAAAGCTGAGTACATATAAATATTTATAGGTGGTTGAGATAAAATGTCGTCCTATATCTTGTCAGGTTGAAGTGTGTAGATATAACTTTATATTGGCTCGGTATAGGCCATGTTTGAGCTGAGTACATAAGGAACAAAAATCTTTATGATTAGTGATAAAAGTTCAAAAACGTGATGTGTAAAAAAACTTTTTGGGGGAAAGAAAGTTTTCTTGAGGAAACAAATACCAGAAGCCAAAAATTATAATCCGGATCTCTATCCAATGAGCCGAATAGTGAGTCTTGTTAGTAACGTAGCTTATAGGTCTCTACTCACAGGAGACTAACTTGTATATAGGCTGACATCGGGGGCGTCCCACCCGGTGTACAGCCACCCACCCGGCCTTATTCTCCTCTGAAGCGCCGCTCTCTATGCCAGTTCTCTTGTAGAATCAGTCTGTGCTGTAAATTCTGCAGCGGGGATGGCGTTCCACGTGGTTTGCAGTGAATCATGTGATGCGGGGGTAGGTCATCCCGGCGGTGATTGTGGAGTTTTCAGAGGTTATTTCTCTGATTCCTTTTGCGTTTACATGGATGTTAAAAAAAAGATAATATGAATCTTTATGGGTAGTGCAGTCTATAGCTTTGCCAAACACATTTCGAGGTCTTCCAACTTCTTCCTCAATGGCCACTGTAATGGTTATTTATGTTTTAAATAGATGTGTTTTAACTTTTGCCTGTTTTTTTCTTTTGCAAATATTTCCTATTATAACTTCATGACGGGGTGAGTCACCAAAAAGAAGAGCACATCTACCATAGTATAAAACGGGCAGTGAGCTACTATATATGTTTTTGTATCTATGTTGTAGATGCCTATGATGATACAGATGGTGAGTGCCTGTTTTTTTTTCTTTTGTATACATTTACAACATGTATACTAAGGGGTAGCCAGATGTTTTATGAGCTACATTTTTATCCAGATTTATCATTGCATCATGCTGACAAAAAGTCACAAGTCTATTCTAGTCCCTGGTTGCTATACAAATTTATGGAACTAGAGATGAGTGAACTTCCTGAAATTTGTTCATGTCTGAATCGTCAAATGTTTATCAAATATGCTCCAATTGGTCTGAAAATTGGTATATGACACTCTGAGGTCTCCTAGCACTTTTTTTTATATCTGTTATATCATTATATCTTCTTTAAATTTTTATTAATCTTTACTCCTCTATCCCCCCATCCTTTTAAGCTCATTAACGCAATAAAAGCAATAGTACATAATATCAGAGTGACACTGACATATATAGCTATGAGTAAATGCATGGTTGATGGTGTTAACAAGTAATGTGTTTAAAAACACACTGCATCACTGCATCTGTTATGCTTTTTCATATTAGAAACTTTCCAAAAATTGTCCCTAGTTATCAGAAAAAAACTGTGGCTTGTTGGAACCAAGCTTCCAAAAATGTCTTAACAGGGACAGATCTCTGCCCCTGTTTATATACATACGTTAATGGCTTGTTCTGCAGAAAAACAGTGAAAGGCATAATGCCTTCTTGTATTTATACACACAAGTGTTAATTGTCAGAAGAAATAGTAGCTTTTTATGAAGTTGAACAACTTCAGTGGCAGCCATAGTTGCATCAACAGAAGCAGCATAGCATGGAACAAACAAGGCACCAAGTAGATGTGCTCGCAGCTGTGTTGGGGTAGTAGTCATAGTGATGTCGGCTGTGTAGGGGTAGTGGTAGTAGCAGTAGGGGGTAATAAAAGTGGCAGTAGGAGGATTAGCAGCAAGGAGTAGCAACTGCGGTAGTGGTTGCAGCAGCAACCATATGGTGCAGAACTTGATGGTATGCAGGCAGACAGCTACAGTGGTTTGATGGGCCCGGCTATTCATCAGCCTCAGCCAGAGGTGTGTGAAAATCGTCACAGATCCATGCCCGATTCTATTTGACAACACCATCTGCCGCACTGAAAACCCTCTCTGAGATGACACTGGAGGCTAGACAAGACAGTACAGCAAGAGCAAACGGAGCCAGTTCCAGCCACTGTTCCAATCTTCCTGCCTAGAAGTTAATGGGGTTTGGGAAAACAGTATGTGCTGGGTAAAGACTGCAGTCATTTGGAAAACAAAAAAATTAAACAATTAAAAAAATCAAAACCTGGACAGAAATATGAATATCATCAAGTTTTACAGGTGGTCAGGAGTACCAATGCCGTACAGCAGAATTAAATTTGGGTGACAACGCCACCTGTCTCCCCAAATACTAGAGCCTGGACAAGACAGTAGAGAGAGAACAAACTGGGCAGTTCCAGACACTGTTCCACGCCTCCCTAGAAGTCCATGGGGTCAGAATAACATTTTGGTGGAGGCATGGAACTGCGTCACATTTCTATAATGACAAGACAGTTTTTATGGATGTCTGTCTGACAAAAAGTCCAACTGACAGCATGCAGGAAATTCAATTTTAGAATTTTAGGTGTTAAAACTGTGCCACTACGGACACCTGGCCAAAAGTGACTGATGGGATATAGTAAAAACTTTGGCTGGTCACAAATATTTTTCTCATGGCCACACATACCTTTTTGGATGTCTCATAATGGGGCGGAGGACAACGATGAAGAAGAGCCTGAGAAAGAGAAGAAGCAGCTGATGATTCCAAAGACACTGCACTGATTCAGGATGTCGGCTGGCTGCTATAAAGAAGACTTGGAGAAGGAGGACAGACTTGTTATGATTCGGGATGCTGGCCGGTTCTATTTTTCTACAGGATTCGGTGATGCTGCCTTATGTGCTGTATTAAAACACTGGTACCTATGTTTGTGTTTGAATGCCCATGGCTTATTTTAATCCTGCAGATCTTGCAAGTGGATGTGGTTTTGTGTGTTGGCCTTGTGGAGCCAAAACGCTATATGTGAGATATTTGCACAGAACTAGCAGCAGCCAAGCGCGGCCTAGGTCTGGCCTTTTGTGAGCCTCTGCACATAGTAGCAGCAACATCATCAGTCCCTGAGCTGACCACAATAGATGCAGATCTGGCCCTACCAGTTATTTTGGAGGTTATGGCTGCGATGGCCACCACCCTTCTCCTCTAATGTCACCTCCTTCTCCTCAGCACCCCGATCTGGCGTCCAGGTCCTGTTCAAAATGCAATCATCATCATTGTCCTGACCCTTCCCGCCACTTTTATGAGACTGTGATATGTAATGGTGGGATGCTTGGCCCCCTCCTGATTTTCTGCTCTGTATTTTCCCCGATTTCCACTGTTATTACCGTTGCCCCTACTGACACCACCATGGCTACAAGTGTCACTATTAGTACCAGCACCAACTCAACTGCCTGAACTTTCTACTCAGGGCAGTTCAAATACTGACACTTCTTACACAAGTCATCAACAGGAAGACCATCTTTAGTATCTTCCATAAAGAAAGTGTCTCATTAGGAGGGGCCAGCAAAGACAGAGGTAATGCAACTGAAAGGCCTTTCTGGGGCCACAAGGAGGTGGACCAGGAGGAATACTGTGACCCCTGGCTCCAAAGCATGGTGTCAGACTCAGAGGGGACATCAATATCATCCTTCTGTGACTAAAAGGAGGAATGATACATCCAGTCCACAATCTCATCTTCTTTGTCCTCAATAATAATGTGGCTCCGATCAGAAGCCAGGGAGAACTGTGAATTATTACTAATACCGGGTGGACGGATTGTTCTGCTACTGCTGTTTGCACTGCTACCCACATTCAGAATACTTTTGGTACTTAAAAAAAAAGGAAATTAAATATCCCTCCCATTCTACAAGTTACAATGGTAATTCAATGAGTGGAATGAAACTGCTATATTAATGTAAAGGAAAGTTAACTGGCATATAAATGCTGTTATTGCAGCATGACACATTCAATAATAAGGGAGTGTACTGTGTAATAATGCCGATATCTTGATGCCATACAATGTCCTAATGGTTAACTGGTATATACATGCTGTTATTACAGCATGGTATGCATTAAATTGTAAGAGGCAGCCCTGATCATCCAGCAACATTTCCAACACATATATATATAGCAGACTGTCATGTTTCCCTCCAGCCACCAGAGGCCACTGTGGCTGAGTAGGACAGTGAGAGGAGTTGTTTCCAGAGGACAAGGAGTTAAGTGTTTTTCCCGGGCTGAGCAGAGAGCCTGGGGTGCAGGTGTCTGAGTACACAGGAAGAAGGACGCTGTGCACTGAGAGGGAGATTCCACAGGGAAGATTAGAGCGATTTCTCCC
The DNA here is from genome assembly GCF_014858855.1 of Bufo gargarizans. Lineage (NCBI taxonomy): Eukaryota > Metazoa > Chordata > Amphibia > Anura > Bufonidae > Bufo > Bufo gargarizans. The sequence goes on along the minus strand of NC_058082.1, from coordinate 518,844,073 downwards.
TGCCTGCTGTGACACAGTATCTGTGTGCTGTCTGCTGTAGTGTGAGGCACTTACCAGAGAAACTGTGAGTGAATTCCAGGCCCTGCCTGATTACACGTCCAGAGCTGCTGATTATCTCTAACCAGAGTTACAGAGACTACAAAGAGAGGCCAGAGCTGAGCCACGCTGAAGCAAGCAAGCAAGCAAGCAACCAGATCGGGACCCAGACTGTATCTGCCTGCATGTGCCAGACACCGAACTGTGAGTGCACTGATGCTAACCGGAGCTAGGACATAGTGGAATAGGATTTAGTTTAGTGCACCGTAGAGGTGCACCCCGGGTAGCGGGGACAGATAGGACTACCTAGAAGAGAGTAGCCTGCTATTGTCTGTACTTGTGTTTGTGATTCATTTGTGTTCTTTATGCAAATTTCCATTATCTTTGTTGTGAATTCTCAAGCTGTTCATATTGTAAATCTGCTTCTCCGGCAGTTAGAGTTCTCCTTTAATAAAGCCGGTTTCTACTTCAGCCTCCTTGTCTGCTGCACTGTACTTGAGTCCTGCTCTACTGGTCTCTTCCTCTGCTGACCGTTACAAGTGGCGCTGCGAGCAGGGTACAGTCACAGAGATGGAGGCGGCTGAAGGCAATGTGCATGATGTTAATGTGAGTACCTCAGGCAATGGTGGAACCCTTGCAAGGGCCCTTCCTATTGGCACGTTGTTCAACTTGCTACCCAAATTTGATGGCCAGAACATGACACTGTCAGACTGGGTGACAAGGTTACAGAGTGCTGTTAGGATTTACAATGTCAGCCCAGAACTACAAGTAGAAATTGCTTTGGCCGCTCTCGAGGGTGAGGCCCGAAGAAATGTTCTCCTACAGCCAGAAGCCACGCGCAATACATTGCAAGAGATGGTGAGATTCCTGGAAGAAATATATGGGGAAACAGCCAGTGCAGGGCACCTCCGGGCGAAGTTTTTTTACCGGATTCAACGGGAAGACGAAGGTGTCTCTCAGTACGCTACAGCCCTACAGGAAGTGTTGGCCGAGGTACAAAAAAAAGAGGCAGATGGGGTTACTGGCATGGGACCCATAGACCGGATACTGCGGGAACAATTTATTCTGGGGCTCTACAGCAATCCCCTGAAACAGGCTCTGCGGGAACGAGTCAGAGTAGACCCTACCCTAACCTTTCGACAAATTTTGGCAGAGGCCGTGACGCGAAACAAAGAAGACGGCTATGCTTCTGGAGTAATACGGACCCAGACCGTTACACCCCCCGGGGTTACAAGAAATGAGGAAGTCCTGGTCAGAGTGGTACAAGACTTGCAGAGCTCCCTGAGTGCCATGCACGAAAAGTTGACACACCTGGAGAAACGGATAGAGTCGCGCCATACTACTGAGGCTGCCTATCCAGCCCGACAACAAACCTATCAGGCGACTCCGTGGGTTCCTACACCCGAATGCCCTTATGCTAGTTTACCATACCATCAAGCCCCTCATTACCCTTCAGTGGGGCCATCCAGCCAAGCTCAGAGGGCACCTCCCACTCGCAGGCAAAAAGTGGGCCGTCAAGGGGCACAGTGTTGGCGGTGTGGAGATCTAGGACATTTCGCCAGAGAGTGTCGGAATAATCCAGCTGGACGCCAAGAGCCGCCGTTAAACTACCGACCCCTGCAGTAGTGGGGCGTACTGCAGGGGAGGTGGAGAGCCAAGTTACCCAGCAAAGCTCCGAACACCTGGTCGCAGGGTGCCCCACTATACGAGCTGAGTTCGAAGGTGTTCCTGTCGACTGCTTAGTGGATACTGGGTCTCAAGTGACAACTATGCCCGAGTCATTCTTCTACCGTTACTTTCAAGCGCTGGCCAAGCCAGAACGAGAGACACTGGTCCGGGTTACAGCGGCTAACCAACAACAGATTCCTGTCACAGGGGTCGTGTGGATGAATGTACGGCTATGTGGACAGGAAGTGGGGCGGAAAGGTATCCTGTTGGTCCCCGAAACGTTCAAAGAAGATGTGCCGGTGATAATGGGCATGAATATCCTGCGAGAATTGGATCAGATCATGTTCACCAAACGGGGGCCGGGTTACTGGAAACAAGCCACCCCGCACAAACCTACCCAGAAAGCATTTCAACGGCTAATCCGTTTTTGTGGAACACAGAAAAGTGTACCAGCACACCAGGCGGTGGGAACGATCCGAGCGCCAGGAAAGGCTACCTTCACCCTTCCCCCTGGTCGGGAGACCGTGCTGACGTTACCCGTGGGAACTTTCCGTAATCTTGAAGGCATGGAGGTGTTCGTTGAACCAACAGGCCTAGGAGAGCTGGGTCAGGACGTCCTGGTGGCCCGGACACTGGGAGTGGTCCAGAATGGACGAGTACCCATAAGAGCTGTGAATGTGGGCTATCTAGAAGTTCCCTTGACGCCAGGGGTGGAACTGGCTCGTGTGTACCTACATCAGGGAGAAATCCTGAGTCGGAGAGAAGTGACTCTAGCTCCGGTAGGGGATGCTGGTTGGACCCTGGCAGTTACTGCCAGTGCAGAAGAGGCGCCGACCCCAGAATGGAATGGGGGAACCATCTTGGATCAAATGGAGATAGATGTTAAGGCTCTCAGTTTAGACCAACAGCGAGCAGTTGAAACCATGCTGTGGGAGAATCAGGCTGCGTTTGCCCGCCACGCCGATGACTTTGGCTGCACGAATGCTATCACACATGATATACCGACGGGGGACACTCCACCAATTCGGGAGAGATATCGACAGATTCCGCCCAAGTTGTACCAGGAAGTGAAGACGCTATTGAAACAGATGATAGATTCCGGAGTGGTGCGGGGAAGCCAGAGCCCTTGGGCAGCCCCAGTGGTGCTTGTCAAGAAGAAGGACGGCACTATTCGATTTTGTGTGGATTACCGGCGGTTGAATGCTTGCACTGCGCGAGACTCATATCCTCTGCCACGCATCGAGGAGTCTCTGACGGCTCTAGGACGAGCCAAATACTTCTCCACCCTGGATCTAGCAAGTGGGTACTGGCAAGTACCAGTGGCTGAGCAGGACAAGGCAAAGACAGCATTCATACTCCCCATGGGGTTATTTGAATTCAACAGGATGCCATTCGGACTGACTAATGCCCCTGGAACCTTCCAGCGGCTGATGGAGAGATGCCTGGGAGACCTGAATTTTGAAGCCACTCTGATATACCTAGACGATATCATCGTATACTCTGCTACTTTTCAAGAACACTTGAATCGGCTAGGGCAGGTACTCGAGCGACTGCGATCCCATGGCCTGAAGGTAAAGCCAAAGAAGTGTCATCTCTTCAAGAGGGAGATCGAGTACCTGGGCCATGGGGTGTCCCAAGACGGAGTGCTACCGTCCCAAGACAAAGTGGCTGCAATACGACAATGGATAGTGCCGAGAACACTGCGTGAGTTGAAGGCCTTCCTGGGACTGACTGGGTACTACCGGCGGTTCATCAAAGACTACGCAAAAATAGCGGGCCCTCTGAATGAGTTGTTGAGAGGAACAGCTGGGCAACCCAAGGGCCAAAGTATCCCCTGGGGACAGAAACAGGAAGAGGCCTTCCAGGCCCTGAAAGAAGCCCTGACATCGGCCCCCATCTTGGCTTATGCCGATTTTGATAAACCATTCATCTTAGCTACTGATGGCAGCCTCTACGGACTTGGGGCAGTCCTGTCGCAGGTACAAGATGGACATGAGAGAGTGATCGCTTATGCCAGTAGATCCTTGCGAGATACGGAGCGAAACCCCCATAACTACAGTTCCTTCCGGCTGGAACTCCTTGCCCTGGTGTGGGCTATGACGGAGAAATTTGCAGGATATCTGACAGGAGCTAAGATCTTCGTACGGACGGATAACAATCCCCTGGCCCATCTGGGTACTGCCAAGTTGGGAGCCCTGGAGCAACGCTGGGCGGCTCGCCTCGCAAAGTATGACTTCTCAATTCGCTACCGCTCCGCTACAGAGAACACTAATGCTGATGGTCTCTCGAGGGTTACTTTTGAAACTCCAGTAGGGGATATGGATGAACAAAAGGAAGAAGATGAAACTCCTGACTTCCGCAAGTTCGCTCCCCCAACAGTCGCGGCCCAAACAAGTGGGGAGGCCCGTAAGCTACCCAAAGCATTGGGGAGAACTAATGAAGAATGGGGCAGATTGCAAGATGAAGACATTGGACTGCAGCAAATGAAAAGCTGGGTAACCCAGTGCAGGAAACCCAACAAAGAAGAAAGGACTGATCTGGATGCCGAGATGAAGTCCGTTCTACATCAATGGGACAGACTGGAAGTGCATGGAGCTGTTTTGTTCCGCAAGTGGCAACAGCCTGCCGACCTAGAGGCGAGGTGGCAGGTAGTGATACCCAGAAGAATGGCACGGGAGATAGCCAAAGAGGCTCATGAGTTTGGCGCTCACTTCGGGCCAGTCAAGACATACCAGTGGCTGCAGCGTTATGTGTATTGTCCGCGACTGGAGGCCACAGTTGAAGAAGTTTGCCGACAGTGTCGAGTGTGTGAACTCACGAAGAGTACAGAACAGAGAGCACCCCTACAGTCCATCCAGACCACAGAACCGCTGGAAGTGTTGATGATAGACTATCTTCTTGTGGGACAATCGTCAAGAGGTCCACAGTATTGCCTGGTCATGATAGACCACTTCTCCAAGTTTGCAGTAGTCACCCCAACTCTGGACCAGACGGCCGAGTCCGCGGCACGAGCCATTTGTCAAGACTTCATTCGGGTCTATGGGTGTCCAAAGCGGATCCATTCAGATCAAGGGGCGTGCTTTCAAGGAAAAGTGATGGAAGAGCTACATCGACTGTACGGCATTGAAAAATCCAGGACAACTCCTTATCATCCCCAAGGAAACGGAGCCTGTGAGCGCTTTAACCGCACATTGCTGCAAATGCTGAGGACGCTAGAGGAAGACAAGAGGGCACACTGGCCTGACTACCTGCCAGAATTAGTCTGGGCTTACAATAATCGTGTCCACACCACCACCGGTTACACCCCATACATGTTACTGTTCGGTAGGGCTGGTCGAGAGATCGTGGAATTAAACCTAGAACAGCCAGAAGACCTAATAGAGCGATCAACCACCTCATGGGTGAAAGAACACCGTCGGCGTCTCCAGACCATTCGCCGGTTGGCAGGTCAGCGGTTACAGGAGAGAGCTCATACAGACCGTCCTCCAGTTCAGGAGGTTCCATTGCAGCCTGGGGATCGGGTACTGGTACGAGAGAAACGTCCCAGAGGCAAGTTGAGTGAGCGTTGGGAAGTACAGCCGTATAAAGTGATCAAGAGAGTGTACCCTAATGGTCCGGTCTACGAAGTGAAGGTTGAGAATGAGGAATTTGCTTCACGGACTCTACATAGGAATATGTTACGGCCATGCCGGTCCAAAGATCCCGCACCTGTTCAGAGGACACCTCCTCCTGCCCCATACTCAGAACTTGTTATCTCTGATGGAGATTATGGTGAAGACTGGTGGACTGCTCCCAACACTGAAGAAGCCTCCCAGGTTACAGGTGATGAAGGCACTGTCACAGAACCATTGCCAGCCCGTAATGGAGAGGGGCCCTCGGACACACCCGAACCTCCTATTGTGGTGGATGAATCCAGACTGGCAGTTCCTAGTGGAGAGAGTCAGGTCGTAACAGATAGCCAGGACCTCCGGAGATCCAGTAGGCTTACTGCAGGGGTTCCACCAAACAGGTACGCTGCTGATGAGTTCATTTGGTCCACCTGTATGTATTGTGGACAATGTTGTACTGCTGTATAAAAAGTTACATTAACCATTATTTCTATGGACTATATAGCAAGGCCGAGGACGGCCACCTTTAAGTGGGGAGGCATGTAAGAGGCAGCCCTGATCATCCAGCAACATTTCCAACACATATATATATAGCAGACTGTCATGTTTCCCTCCAGCCACCAGAGGCCACTGTGGCTGAGTAGGACAGTGAGAGGAGTTGTTTCCAGAGGACAAGGAGTTAAGTGTTTTTCCCGGGCTGAGCAGAGAGCCTGGGGTGCAGGTGTCTGAGTACACAGGAAGAAGGACGCTGTGCACTGAGAGGGAGATCCACAGGGAAGATTAGAGCGATTTCTCCCTGCCTGCTGTGACACAGTATCTGTGTGCTGTCTGCTGTAGTGTGAGGCACTTACCAGAGAAACTGTGAGTGAATTCCAGGCCCTGCCTGATTACACGTCCAGAGCTGCTGATTATCTCTAACCAGAGTTACAGAGACTACAAAGAGAGGCCAGAGCTGAGCCACGCTGAAGCAAGCAAGCAAGCAAGCAACCAGATCGGGACCCAGACTGTATCTGCCTGCATGTGCCGGACACCGAACTGTGAGTGCACTGATGCTAACCGGAGCTAGGACATAGTGGAATAGGATTTAGTTTAGTGCACCGTAGAGGTGCACCCCGGGTAGCGGGGACAGATAGGACTACCTAGAAGAGAGTAGCCTGCTATTGTCTGTACTTGTGTTTGTGATTCATTTGTGTTCTTTATGCAAATTTCCATTATCTTTGTTGTGAATTCTCAAGCTGTTCATATTGTAAATCTGCTTCTCCGGCAGTTAGAGTTCTCCTTTAATAAAGCCGGTTTCTACTTCAGCCTCCTTGTCTGCTGCACTGTACTTGAGTCCTGCTCTACGGTCTCTTCCTCTGCTGACCGTTACAAAATAATAATACACAGTATGGTTTTTAGAAGAAAAAGGGAAATTTCTCAGTGTTTGCAGCAGAATGTATGCTTTTGATGTGCTAGCAATAAGACTATGAACTGTACAAACTTTTTAGCAAAAAAAAGATAGTTGGCTGTTCATACGAAAAAATAGTTGCTAGTACTATTTTGTAATGCAGAACCTGACAGCTAATTGTAATTGCAACAAACAAGATGGCGACCAGTCCCTCACTCACTCTGCTTTCTTTGATACAAATCTATAATTAACCAAATTCATTCAAATTCTCCATATTCTCTCCCTGTAATGTCCCTAGTAAATTGGTTGTGTCTTCCATTGTTTTTTGGCAGACACAGCTGCAACACATCCTATAAGTGATGGACGAATATCGGCTGGGATGATTCGTCAGCGCGAACGCGCGTTCGCAATCAAATGTTGACAAACCATGCGTTTGCGGCGGGCCCCATTCACTTAAATGGCAGGCGAACCTGAAAAACCTTCCGCTCATTTTTGCAACCAGCAACATGGACAGTGATATACCAGAGTAGGATCATTGGCAAAAATTCCCACAAAAAATATGTATTTTAATCAGGGGTCATTTTTATGCGTCTTAAAGGGAAACTCTGAAAAATGTGCCCTGCTGGAGCCTAGAAGATTTTTATTTCCTATCAGTTTGATGTATACAAATGTGCAGCACTCCACATTTTTGTATCCTGCAGAGTCCATAAAAAAAATGCATGCGTTAACGTAAATTTTCATTCTACCATGGAACTGTATGGTGAACGGACGCCACTGTACGACATCAGTCTGAGGCATCTGTTAATGCATACATTTTTGGTATACATTAAATGGATGGCAAAAATAGGATGTGAACACAGCCCTAGTGTCAGAATAAGCACCAGTACACAGCGGAGCAGCATGGCGGAGAGGGGAGAGGCAGCCATGTACTGAGTGCTACCTGATCCTGGTGGTCAGGGATGACGACTATGTTTCCCAAGGATCATTTTCTACTGGGAAATACAGGGCACAGTATAATACACTATAATCTATATAATATAAAGATATTAACCCTACCCCAGAATAATAATACACTTAGACGTATTTCTATATAATAAATGACCACCTATGTTAGGCGTATTTCTGACACAGATTGTGCTGCAAAGGTCCTAAGCCCCGCAATCTGCATATTTTTCCCGCTCATGCCAGGTCTAAAAAAGGATGGCGTGGGCAGGGAAAGGGATACAGTTATAGCCATCCAGTTATTGGATACCACCGCCATACATTGACCGGATAACACCTCTGTACAGTGACCGGATAACACCGCCATACTGTCAGTGGATAAAGGGTATAAGAGGGCACAGTACAGGGAATGACTAGGGGCCCTGCATAGGGTGTGGTAAGAGGGCACAATGCAGGGTATAAGGGGGCACAGTACAGTACAGGGTGAGGGGCACAGTATGGGGTGGAGTGCACAGTCACATGACCCTATGACATTACAAGTTCCTTATGTTGAATGCGGTTTATACGCCACCATAATGAGAGGCAGAGGACGGAGACAAGTGTGTATATGTGGCTAAAGATAAAAAATCTAACTGTCGGCCAGTACAGGCACCAAAAATTAGGTAATAAGCATTCACCTGACAGCACAGAACTTTGGATTCTGTGGCTGGAGGTACATTAGGCAGTCACAGGATAAATATGTAACTGTCGGCCAGTACAGGCCCCAAATATTTGCCAATAGGCATACACCTGACAGCACAGAACTTTGGATTCTGTGGCTGGAGGTATATTAGGCGGTCACAGGATAAAAATGTAACTGTCGGCCAGTACGGCCAGGGTATTTGGCAATGAATCGCTGCACGACTAAGTTCAGGACGTGTGCCATGCATGGCATGTGTTTTATTTTGCCCTGTTTCAGCGCGCTCATAAGATTGGCACTGTTGTCGCACACCACTTTATCAACTGTCAAATTGAGCGGGGTTAGCCACTGATCAGCCTGTGACCACAGAGCTGAAAGGAGCGCAGGATCGGTGTGACTCTCGGCTTCCAGGCACAACAGCCGCAGCACAGCATGGCAATGTCTCACCTGGCACGTCAAATAGGTTCTGGGGAGCTTGGGGGGTGCAGCGGAAGAGGCGGTAGCAGTGGAAAAGGAAGAGTAAGCCGAGGAGGAGAGAGAGGATGGAGTAGGATGAGGAGAAGAAGAGGCAGGCCTGCATGCAATCCATGGCAGTGACACCAAATCCACATGGGTGCCACGAGTTACATGCTTGACGGACGTCATATATACAAGCTTGCCCTGATTGGCTCAGAGGTTGACAGCTGGATCAGCCAATCAGGAGGCATTAGTTAGCCAGACCCTTCTGCACAGAAAGAAGAAACAACTTTCTGTGTGCAGCTGGGGTTGTGATAGGATGTAGAGATGGCCTTGCGGTTCGCCTGGCGGTCGTTTTGTGGTGAACTCATTTGCGATTCGCCAAACATGCAAACATATGGCGACATTCGCACGCGCCATATTCTTTTGCGTAGCGCCGAAATTTGACCCATGACACATGCATCAGGTGGGAAAGAACAGCCAATTAGGGAGAGGTTGCATTTTGCAGCAGGGACTGTTAGGGACACCAAACGCTAGGTAATAGGGCCACAAAAGTCCTTTTAAGGACTGGTATAGGTGTGCTATCGATAGGTGTGATATAGAGGGGTGTGATATACTTATAATATACTTTCTAACATATTATCTATATTATAGTGTATTTGTATTGTGCAGCAGTTGTGTGCGGTTCTGCTGCGATGCGGCAGCTAGATAGAGGGACAAACGCTATTGGAGTAACTAATTGCAACGGTTGTGATATACCTGTTGCCCCCAAAAAAACTGCTTGAGGGCTGCGATATACCTTCTTCCACAAAATCCTGATTGAGGGGTGCTATCTACCTGTGACCTTGATTATGAAAGATCTCCTAAACAAAAATTACTAAATTGTTGAAGTCCAATCCACGTTGGAATCAAATTAGTTTCCATATAAATTAACAAAAAAAACTAAATGTACCCCCAGAAGACCAGCCACTAGCTACTTAGTGAAAGTTAGCTGTCCAAGATCCATCAGCAGCCTACCATTTTTTTGACAGTATCTAAATGGCCACAGAAAACAGTGACAGGCCTGCTGATACCATCATTGTCTATGTTATGTGTCTATAATGTAGTTTCTTGGGAAACTGATTGTTTATTGCATTGTGCTGTGAGAAAGTAGTCCTTCTATTCACGAGCATATGGGACAGCTCTGCCCAGCCCTGGTCTCCCGATGATGTTTGACAGATCTCTCCCTAATACTGTGCAGCTCATTAATATGAGGAATCCTTCTTCACAGCACCATGCAGCACTGCAGCTAATAAATGGTAACTTTAAAGGGGTTGTCCGGGTTCAGAGCTGAACCCGGACATAACCCCTTCTTTCCTCATTCAGCATGAATGAGTGGAGCATTGGAGCATTTCATGCTCCGATGTTCCCCCTTGCCCTGTGCCACATCGCGCAGGGCAAGGGCTGTTTTGATTACATTTTTACACTGCTGGGCCGAGGCTTCAACCTAGCAGTGTTCCCAGTGACATCACTGGTACTAATGGGCAGTACTTAGAGCTGCCCTAGGCTGTTTTACAGGCTAGGGCAGCGCTAAAGACCGCCCATTAATCCCTGTGATGTCACTGGTAACACTGCTAGGCGGAAACCTCCACCTAGCATAGCCCGGTATGTCACCGGATCTGAAGAGAAAGCCCTTGCCCTGCTCTATGCAGCGCAGGGCAAGGGGAGCATCGGAGCATTTCATTATATACACTTAGAACAGAGACAGCCCTGGAATCATTGTGCCTGTCACAACCTTATGCTGCCCTCATAGAGGTGGAGACATATTCCCTTTAAATCCCCACTTGGATACCTGAAGATGGGATGCAAATAGAAACACAATAAAACATCAAACAGCTTTTAAATGTTTCCTTTCAGTTTAAAGGGCAGATTTTCAACACTAACCATAAACTCCTAGATCCCCTAAGTAGGTGTAAATGGATGGTTTTCCCAGGTGATTACACCTAAAGTATAACATGTGGTGTCTCCAATGCAGCGATAAAGTTTTTCCCATCTCATGTCAAGTCATGACATATCACTGTCTGATCAGTGTAGGTCTGACTGGTGAAGCCCCCAGAAATCTTAAACTGGCCACTCACTATGAAAATGAAATGGGCCATGCTACCATGCTCTGAATAGCAGGTGTCTGGAAGCTAAAACAGCATTGCAGCCCCTATATGTTTTGGACTGTTGGTGGTCCCAGCAGTGGGCACTATCTTAGTTTATGAGACCCCTGTACTGCGTATACTCCTCCTCTTGCTCCATTTAAGCAAGATTCCCACTTTAAATGAATAACTTAAAGAAAGGAAGAGATAGTGAGTCTTATTAGTGAAACATGTGCCAGCATGACATCTGTCATAGGGCTCATGCACACAAATGTATTTTCTTTCCGTGTCCGTTTTTTTTTGTGGACCGTATGCGAAACCATTCATTTCAATGGGTCCGCAAAAAAAGTTACTCCGTGTGCATTCTGTTTCTGTATGCCCGTATTTCCGTTCTGCAAAATAATAGAACATGTCCTATTATTGTCCGCAACACGGACAAGTAAAGTACTGTTTTATTAGGGGCCAGCAGTTCCGTTCCGCAAAATATGGAATGCACACGGATGTCATCCGTGTTTTTTGCGGATCCATTTTTTGCAGACCACAAAATACATACGGTTGTGTGCATGAGCCCATTAGCTGAGAATGGTCACTGATGAGGCCAGTGATTAGCTGAGCGGCATTTCCAGCCAGGACAACAGTAAGGACTATAGTAGTGGAGCAGTTTCGGTGCAGGTGAGTAATTATTCTTCTTACAATTTTTGGCATGGTGGGGGATGGTGCCTCTATACTGTAACTTAAGAGCTTCAAGCAGCAGTGGACATGGACTAAGACCTGTGTCTAAATCAACGGGTTTTGTAAGTGTCCCCCTTAGTCTTGACATTTACAGGCTTAACGGTCTTGAAAATTGCAAGATTTAATTTTTTTTAATATAGTAATGACATGAAAAATGTAAAGAAAAAAAAATAACCAAAAATTCAAAATAATATGTTTAACATAAAAACATGATTTAAAGAATAGGTCATTTTCTGATGACACATTCCCTTTAACAGGTTTGGGAGTTTGGACAGACCTATTGAGCATAAGTCCCCAATGTAGAACGGATCACAGTCATCCTTGCTGCTGGGAAATTAGTGAAATATCTTTGTAATGCATGGAAATATCAACATAAGTTCTCCACTGTGGATAACAGAGGAATCCTGAACAAGGACATTCTGCTCTATTGTACCCATAAAGCCTTAAAAGGAAATAAGGATTAGTTCTTCTTGTACAGATTCAATATCCACCTAGGTTGGTTATTTTCATGTTAAATAATCCCTGAAGACTAATTTAACATTATCTTCATTTTACCACAGCTTTATTTATGCTTCAAACATATTTTAGTGCTTAGGTATTAGTCCTAATAATTATGCCAAAAAAAAGAAAGTCATATTATAGAGATGAGGGTTCTCCAGGCATCATTTCTGGTTTATGAATGTGGAATAGAACCGGCACTCAGAACTATGCTATTTGTATACCGCATTGGGATACAAGCAGCCCCGATTTGCTTTGCCACAGACAGCTGCGATCCAAACGAGTCGGACCCATTGGGGAAGATACGGATGCAGCTTTCCCTGGCATAGAAAAATATATGGGCAGTATGTTTAATTAGATGTTTTTTATTGTTTTATTGTGACCTTTTTGATTGTGACATTTTATAAGTATCTTGAACCCAGTGTACACAGGGTCTATTGTTTAATAAAAATTTTAACTATACATCTCGGTCCCACGTGAATTCCCATAGTTCTGAGTGCCGGTTCTATTCCACATTCATATACCAATTAGAACTAGGGGTGTTTCTTTTGAACCTGTGCACCGATCGTGATAAACCAGAGTGAGCCACCTGCTTAGTATTTACTACTCATCATTTCTGGTTGCCTCCACTTGCAGAGCTGCCTAGGAGGGTGAGTGGGCAGGCCCTCACTACACTGCTCTACAATAGATGGGAATGATAAGATCCTGCCTATGATATGCCATCAAGGCTGAGCATCCTGACTGAAAAACTCACCAATATGTAGTACATGAAATTGCCCGAGCCTAATATGTAGGGCCTACCCCTCACTCCCCTAGGCAGCTCTGCGCATGGCGGCAAACAGTCCTGCTCACATTCTAGAACAGGTTGCTGGCAGCCATTTTGAATAGTTCCTGGAGAACTCCTTTAACCCATTACAGATATCCGCCATACATTTAAAGATGATGCCCACTCTGGAGCAGAGCAAACGCCATAATCGCCGGGTGCTTACTGTTTCATACTGTCATAATGTCTGTGATCAGCAGTAATGCCGATCATGAAAATTCTGGGTCAAGAACGCTTTTCCCCGGCGGAGATCAGGGAAAGTGTTCTATGCTGGTAATGAGCCTAAGCCTGTACTAGGCTGCTAGGCTCATTACCTGTGTATTACAGTTCAATCCAGCAGGTGGCAGCACTGAACTGTAATATACCTTTTTTTTTATAGAATAATGGAGCAAATTATATTATACTATACAAATTGCAATCTGATGATTGCAAAGAAAAAGTTTTGAAAAATATAAAAACTCAAATCATCCCCTTTCTCCAAAATCAAGGTAAATAAACAATAAAAAATAAATAAACAGACTCACAAAAGGACTCAGTCGACAAATTAGACAATAACAGAAATCACGGCACTACTTCTTTTGGAAAGGTGCAAAGTGAGTAAATTTTACTTAATCCATATAACAAAAAGTAATCCAGGCAACAATGTTACACAGCTTCAAGACACTCCAGATACATTCAAGCAATGTTTCGGTCCCAAAAGGACATTTATCAAGCCATATCTGGATGTGATGTGATCAAGGAGTAGAGCAGATGGGGAACGGCCACCAGTGTGCTGAGATAATGTAGCCTCTCGCGCCAGAACAAGCACTTTGATTGGAGCTGGAAGCACAGCTCCATTCAATGTGTAGAGGCCGTGCCAGGTTACTGCAGATCAGCTCCCATTGACTTGAATACAGTGCCTTGAAAAAGTATTCATACCCGCTTGAACTTTTCAAAAAATGTTCACTTTACCCCTACGAACTTAAATGTATTTTATTGGGATTTTATGTGATAGACCAACACAAAGTAGCAAGTATGTACTATGCGGTGAAAAGAAAAAGATATATGGTTTTCATTTGTAATGAAAAAAAAATCTGGAAAGTGTGGCATGCATTCGGATTCAGCTTAATACTTTGTAGGACCACCTTTTGCTGCAATTACCGCTGCACATAGTTTAGGCTATGTCTCTACCAGCTTTGCATATCTAGCGGCTGAATTTTTTCTTCTTTGCAATGGGCCATTTTAATACATGAATATGCTTTGATCTAAACTATTCCATTATAGCTCTGGCTGTATGTTTAGGGTTATTGTCCTGCTAGAAGGTCAACCTCCACCCCAGTCTCAAGTCTTTTGCAGCCTCTACAAAACTTTCCTCCAGGATTGCCCTCGGTTTAGCTCCATCCATCTTCCCATCAACTCTGACCAGCTTCCCTGTCCCTGCTGAAAAAAAGCATCCCCACAGCATGATGTTGCCACAACCATGTTTCACAGTGGTGTGTTCAGGCTGATGTGCAGTGTTAGTTTTCTGCCGCACATAGCATTTTGCATTTAGGCCAAAAAAGTTCAACTTTGGCCTTATCTGACCGGAGCACCTTCTTCCACATGTTTGCTGTGTCCCCTACAAGGCTTGTGGCAAACTGGAACTTCTTATGGCTTGCTTTCAAAATGGCTTTCTTCTTGCCACTCTTCCATAAAGGCTAATTTTGTGGAGTACACGACTAATAGTTGTCATGTGGACAGATTTTCCTATCTGAGCTGTGGATCTCTGAAGCTCCTCCAGAGTGACCATGGGCCTCTTGGCTTCATCTCTAAATACAACTCCTACAAAACCAATGTGCATACCCAAGAATCATACATAATCCAAAATCATCTTAAAATAATGTATTCTTTATTAAATCATCACATTAAAACATATAAGAAAGAGTCCACTCTGCATTGATGAAACAAATAAGTGAGGGACCACTGGAAAGGCTAGCAATAATTACATACCACATTAACGAAGGCTGACATTGAACATAAATAAAATCTACCTACTCCACAGAGATAGTACAAACAAGTCTGAACTATTACAATGCAGGAATAGAGGAAAAGAATTGCGGCACTCACCCAGTCTTGAAAATACTTCAGTGCTTTATTGCTTTCAATTCATAGTAAGGAGAGTCGTAGGCTGGGGAGCGGATAGGCCCTAGGTGTGGATTGGCAGTGATGGCCGTTTCGCGCTCAGCTTGCGCTTCCTCGGATCGCTATGACGCACAAGCGCACCGCCGATCCACACCTACGGCCTATCCGCTCCCCAGCCTACGAATCTCCTGGCTATGAATTGAAAGCAATAAAGCACTGAAGTATTTTCAAGACCGGGTGAGTGCCGCAATTCTTTTCCTCTATTCCCGCATTGTATCAAGTGTCTACTTACATTCTCGCTGAGCACCACGTATACCTGTCTCATTTGCTGAGTCGCTGGTCCGTGATCTTTGCTGCAGTAAGGGGTACAGGTGAGCTGAGAGCAGCAGTGCCGCTGATTCCTCACTCTCTCCCTCAAACAACGTATTAATAAGTCTCAACTATTGCCCAACCCTTGGACTTAAGACTAGGACAGAATGTGAGCCAAAAAAAGTGTATCTATTGTACAAGTGTCCCTCACTCACCCAAGATGCTGTATGCTGCCTATCTATATGTAGTACAGTTAGTCCACTGTGCCATATGCCACTTGTGCAGGGGGTGGGCAATTAGGGGCCAACAGTGCTCTGGGGCCCACTGGGCGATTCACCTGTTCCCCTGTGGGCCAGTCCAAGCCTGGTGATGACCACTTTATATTAATGCTTATTTTGCCACATATTTTTAGCAATCTTACTAAGTATTCCCTTTTAAGCCTTGCCAGTTGATGTGTTGGATCTGATAAAATTTTTGCCACCATTGATATAAGTGGAAGACGATAAAACATTTATAACATCAGCTATAAGTGATCAGATCATAAGCAAGGATCTCTCTGCAGAGACTGCAGTCCCACCTAGGAAATGTTACTGGGTGGACAGTTCTCAAATTATTTGTACTTAGCTCCACAGATGAATCTTCTTTTAGAATAGTAAAATGGCCTACAATAATGCTGGGACAATTTGCTCTGTTTGAAAACAAACGGTGGAACCCAGGCCTATTTTCTTTCAATAATCCCCTAGGGCGCATCCTCTGCCTGACTACAAACTGATTACCAGCTGCAGGCCCCCAAACCATACTTATTATTAGTTTAAGTTTCTAACCTTCTTCTTTATCCCAGCATGAACTGGAGGGGACTACATGATACATAGTGCAACTTGACCTTGCTTGGAGATAAAGACACGGTTTGAGGTCTATTCAAAAGGAATACAGTCATTATGTAATAAAACAATTGTACCTACAAAATCATGCGTTCCAGTAAAGACTCTAGATAACAGACCTAGAGTATAATTCAGGCTCTGTGCCCTCTATGGTTTTATTTGCTGCTTCCACCTTACATTGTAGTAGTAGTAATATAAAAGATTTGTATTATCTAAAGTTACTGGATCATTACACTGTGGCCATATCCTAATATATGGTCTAAAATAACAAAAGAATTGATACTTTCATATTTTCTCCCCCGCTGCTTCCTGTACTGTGCTCTGGTCATCTCTTCTGTTGGTTTCCTGGCTGTAATTGTGACATTATGTGCATAGAGGTCACCGCTGCAGCCAATCACTGGCCTCAGCAATGATGTCCCATATACTACTGAGGCCAGTGATTGGCTATACGGTGACCTGTGTGCATAGAAAGTCACTATGCAGCCAGGAATGTGATGTCAGCAGTAAGGTGGACAGCAGGAGCACATCACTCGAAGCAACGAGAGAAAAATGGGTAATTATCGCTTCTTTTGTTTTGTTAGCACATTTGCAAGAGTTGCCCAAGTTTTTTTTTACTTGGATAACCTCTCTAAGGATGCATTAGATGGAGCAATTATTATATGAACTTTCGTATAATTGAATTTGAGTAATTATCCTTGCGTGTAGTAGGATGCAGCAATCTAATGATAAATGATAAATTGTTTGCTTTACAGTGACTAAATTTTTAAGCAGATTATCGTTAGTCGCCGTCACATAACAAGCCACTAGTGTTGATAGAGCACCGTAGTGCTCGGGTGCTCGGGAGCTTGGGCCGAACACATGGTGATATTCGGGGGCTCAACCGAGCACCCGAGTATAATGGAAGTCAAGAGAATTAAACCAGGTACTCCCTGCTCTGAAGAGGGGAGGGTGCCTGGTTCAAAAGAAAATGTCAGAAATTGTTGGTAACACCACCGAAATGGTTCTGTAATAGCATGGGGAGGATGTATGGATGCATCTTGGACTCGCTGGTCGCTGCTGGAAACTATTTTGTCCAAATAGTATGCCACTTTTACATAATGACAATAATACGCACAAAACCAAGGGGGAAAAAAAATCAATTTTAGAGGAAAAATTTACAGAAAACATTCTTTCCTGAATATTTACTTGTATATAAAGTGCAAGTGTTGCCAAAAATTACAAGGAAGAGGCACTCCGATACACCCTTAGTTACACATAATGGAGGTCACCATACACACCCTTTAAAAATTATGGTTCATGGCCTGCTGGTGACCCTCAAAAACATTAGGAGAAAGGGGCCTGCTGATCTAACCATCTAAAACATTATGGGCGGTGGCCTGCTGCCACTTTGGTGAGTCTAGTTAACCTGGGGCTGATGGCGCGACCTTTGAAGGCGACAATCCATTTGGATGTCTGGCCTATCAACTTTTGATGTAATTGCCAGCTCAAAACCATTGTAAACTATGGGTAATGAGGAATCAGTGTTTGATTCTGGAGATGGAGCCTGAGAAACGGCTACCACATCCAAGGAAGGTAATCGGGTGGCGCGCAAATCACACACTCCCGACTCGTGTAGTGACGATAAATGACAATACAGGACTCTTAAGATGCCCTGTTTTTGGAATGAGTAATAAAAAATTACAGGGAATGTCACTGCAATATTTTGGATGAGGAAACATTAAACAGGAGAGGCCCTGCTGCCGCTTTGCTGACTAGATAACATCTGCCTGATCGCACATCCCTGTGACGTCCACGATCCATTTTGATATCTACCCTATCAACTTTTGATGTTCTTTTATGCGACTAACATGGTGACCACCGGTAACGGGGAATCACTGTTCGATTTCGGAGAGGGAGCCTGATAAACTGCTACGGTTACTACTTCAAAGCAAGGCCTGCTGGTGAGCTGACCCTGTTAAACATTATATGCGAGTGCCTGCGGGTGAGCTGACGCTGTAAAACATAAAGGTGCGAGGGCCTGCAGCTAAGCTGACCCTCTAAAAGATTCTATGCGACGGCCTGCATGTGAGTTGACCCTGCAAAAGATTTGAGTTGCAGGCCTGCTGGTGAGCTGAGGGGGAACCGAAAAACCCAACTTGATTTTGATGGCTGCATTAATCTGCAGGTGACCGTCATACAGTGCTACAGATTTTTTTCCATCTGCATCTTTCTCAACAATCTGGGGCCTCAGTCTTTTATCCAGACTCTGTAATTTTGCCACTATGTAACCTCCTCATGCTGCCATCTCCACACCATGTCACCTTGCCACTCATTTTTATCACCATGCTGCTGCTTAAAAGGCCTTAAACTGATCACCAGGCCCATAATTTAATTAAGGTTTTGGAATCGATAAACTCAACTTGCTTTTGTGGGCTGCATCAGTGGCGTAGCTAGAAATGACTGGGCCCCACAGCAAATTTTAGAATGGGGCTCCATCCCACAGTACTTTTTTAGAGAATACTTCCTTTCATGCCTCCCCCATTCCTGTGGCTAGTAAAAATCGCTCTCTCAGACCAGGGCCGGCAGCTGTTCCATCCATTTTATACACTGTCTATACTGTCACTGTATATAATTTCATTGTGTAATACTGTTTAGGGGGCCCTGAACAAATCCTTTAGTCCTCCTCTTCCTGCATGGGCCCTTCTGGGTCAAGGCCCTGAAGCTACAGCGTCCCCTGCTTCCCCTATAGCTATGCCACTGGTCTGCATTAATCTGCAGGTGACCGTGATACAGCTCCACAGATTTGCTTACATCTGCATCTTTCTAAACAATCTGTGGCCTTAGTCTTTTATCCAGACTCAATCATTGTGCCACTATGTGGCCTCCTCATACTGCCACAGTATGTCACCTTGCCCCTCATTTTTATCACCATGTTGCTGCTGATGCTGCTTAAAAGTCCTTAAACGGATCACCAGGCCCACAATATAATTAAGGTTTTACGCACAAAACCAAAGTAAAAAAAATCTATTTTATAGGAAAAATTGATTGAAAACATTCTTTCCTGTATATTTACTTGTGTATAAAGTGCAAGTGCTGCCAAAAATTACAAGGAAGAGGCACTCCGATACAACCTGTATATCACATAAAGGAGGGCCTCGTTCACATTGAGTTTTGGGCCTGCAGGTGAGCTGACACTGTAAAAGGTTTGATTTGCGGGCCTGTGGGTGAGCTGAACCTGTAAAAGATTTGAATTGCAGGCCTGCAGATGAGCTGACCCTGTAAAAAATTAGATGTGAGGGCCTGCTGGTGAGCGGACACTGTAAAAAAATTAGATGTGAGGGCCTGCTGGTGAGCGGACCCTGTAAAAATTATATGTGAGGGACTGCTGGCGAGCGGACCATGTAAAAAATTATATGTGAGGGCCTGCTGGTGAGCGGACCCTGTAAAAAAAAAAATCAATGTGAGGGCCTGCCGGTGAGCGGACCCTGTAAATAATTCGATGTGAGGGCCTGCTAGTGAGCGGACCGTGTAAAAAGTTAGATGTGAGGGCCTGCTGGTGAGCGGACACTGTAATAAATTTGATGTGAGGGCCTGCCAGTGAACGGACCCTGTAAAAAATTAGATGTGAGGGCCTGCTGGTGAGCGGACCCTGTAGAAAATTAGATGTGAGTGCCTGCTGGTGAGCGGACACTCTAAAAAATTATATGCGAGGGCCTGCTGGTGAGCGGACCCTCTAAAAAATGATATTCGAAGGCCATATATGCGAGGGCATTATATGTGACGAATAAACAATGCATGTTGATATGACGGGAAAAAAGAAGGAGGATGAGAAAAGGAAGATTCAACCATATACCCTTGTTTGTGGTGGAAGAGGTGCATGGGAATACAGTCTATTAACTACATTAAAAACAACACATGTAACACATGAGTCAAGAAGTCATGGTCAATCCATGCCTTGTTCATTTTTATATGAGTCAGCATTTTCAGTTGACAGGCGGATACTCTTATCTGTTATGATGCCATCAGCAGCACTAAATACAAGCTCAGACAAAACGCTGGCGGCAGGGCAGGCCAGCACCTCCAAAGCGTAGAGCGCCAGTTCGTGCCACGTGTCCAGCTTGGACATACAGTAGTTGTAAGGCACTGAGGGATCATTGAGGACGCTGACACGGTCTGCTATGTACTCCTTTACCATCTTCCAAAATTTTTCTCTCCTTGTGGCAGTAGGCCGCACATCAGGGTGAGGGTGCTGGCGGGGTGTCATGAAACTGTCCCAGGCTTTGGAGATTGTTTCCCTGCCTCTGTTGGAACTGCTTTTTGTTCCCCTTGTCTCCCCTCCTCGGTTGGCTAAGAAAGTACAGACTCTGCCGCCAGCGTTGTCAGATGAAAAATTTTGGAGCAATTTTCAAACAAGGATCTTCTGGTATTGCACCATTTTGCCCATCCTTTCCACCAGAGGAATGAGAGATGAGAAGTTCTTTGTAGCGGGGGTCGAGAAGGGTGAACAACCAGTAATCCGTGTTTAAAATGCGTATAATGCACGGGTCGTGGTAAAAGCAGCCTAACATGAAGTCAGCCATGTGTGCCAGAGTACCAACAGGCGAGACTTCGCTGTCGTCATCAGGAGGATCACTCCCAATCTCCTCATCCTCTTCCTCCTCTTCTGCCCACCCACGCAGAACAGATGGAATTAAACTTCCATGGGTACTACCCTCTGTAAGTGAGAAAACCGTCTCCTGCTCCTCCTCCT
The DNA here is from genome assembly GCF_014858855.1 of Bufo gargarizans. Lineage (NCBI taxonomy): Eukaryota > Metazoa > Chordata > Amphibia > Anura > Bufonidae > Bufo > Bufo gargarizans. Next base: position 518,823,102 of record NC_058082.1, on the reverse strand, counting down.
CTTCAGCCTCCAATTTGCGCTGAGAAAATGAACTGAGTGTGGTCTGCGAGCGTTTGAGAAGATACAGAAGCGGGATGGTGATGCTGATAATAGCGTTATCGCTGCTCACCATCTGTGTTGATTCCTCAAAGTTGCGTAACAGAGGTCAGACATCCATGCCCACTCCTAGCTTGTGAAGAGTGGAAGCTAACTGGAAAGGCGACGACCACGTTGAAGCTGGTATTCCACAATTGGCCTCTGCTGCTCACAAAGCCTGGCCAACAGGCGATGAGCTGGCAATTTCAAGTGTTGCTGCAGCGTTGACAGACCGGCTGAAGCTGTCGGTGACTTGCGGAAATGTGCACACACGAGGCGCACCTTCACCAGTAGCTCAGGCAAATTGGGGTATGTTTTTAGAAACCGCTGAACAACAAGGTTGAATACGTGGGCTAGGCATGGGATGTGTCTAAGTTTGCCCAGCTCCAATGCCTCCACCAAGTTACAGCCATTATCAAACAAAACCATGCCTTGTTCTAGGTTGAGTGGCAAGAGCCACAGCTCAGTCTGGTCTCTTATACCCTGCCACAGCTCTGCGGCGGTGTGCTGTTTGTCACCTAGGCAGATAAGCTTCAGCACGGCCTGTTGCCGCTTCTCCACTGCAGTGCTACACTGCTTCCAGCTACTGACAGATGACTGACTGGTGCTGCACGTGGATACTTTTGAGGTGGAAGTGGCAGAGAAGGAGAAGTGGGGGTTGGAGCCACTAACGTAGGTGCTGGCAGAAACCTTGATGGAAGTAGGGTCCGCAATCCTTGGCATTGGTAGCAACTGTGCCATCCCAGGGTACGAGTTGCTCCCGGCCTCCACAACATTTACCTGAGTGCCGTCAGGGAAATGTAGCGTCCCTGGCAGAATACACTTGTCCATGTGTCTATGGTTACCTTCCCAGTAGCTGCGTTGGTCAGGGCACGTGTGATGTTAAGGGACACATGTTGGTGAAAGACTGGCATGGCACACCTTGAAAAATAGTAGCGGCTGGGGACTGCGTAACGAGGGACGGCCACCGACATCAAGCCACGGAAGGCCTTAGTATCCACAAGCTAAAATGGCAACATTTCCAGAGCCAGGGTTAATGACATTTGGACACTGCGCTGGGACAGGGAAGTGGATGTTGTCGCTGATGGTGCTTGCGAAGGTCCAGGTGCAGGGCGGGAGGCATTTGGGCCTGCGTCTTGGACAATGGATTGGCCAGCAGGTAACACAGGGGAAGAGGAGGCAGTGGTGTGACCCGCAGACACAGATTGTGGAGCCAGGCATTCGGCCCAAATATTAGTGTGCTCTGATGACATATGGCGTATCATGCTGGGGGTGGTGAGGTTGCAAACTACTACTATTTTGTTGTCCGCACTTTCCTCATAAAAGCGCCATACTGCTGAACACCTACCGCTTGGCAAGGGAGATTTACGCAAGGAGGTGCTCCGTGGAACCGTTGCAGGCCTGTTCAGTGGTGCCAGCCTTCTACCTTTTGCCACCCCACTGCCTCTTACAGCCTGTTGCAGTGCTGCAGATCCCTCCCCTTCTGTACTGCTCTCCTCGCTCGGTTTGTTGCCACCTTCCCAGGTTGGTTCAGTGACCTCGTCGTCCAGCACCTCCTCTTCCACTTCCTCACCCTGATCATCCTCCTGATTTGTTAAACTAACCACAACCTCAATGATTGACAACTGTGTGTCACCCTCTTCCTCAACCTCTTGAGAGGTTGAGTCATTAGCATCATCATCCACCTCATTAAACACTAATTGCCGTTCCACATGTTCTTGTGACACTGGATGCTCAAGAGGTTGGGAATTGGGGCACAAGATCTCAGGTCCCTCTTGGTCCGTGCTTGGCGAGAAGACCAAATCAATTAATGGCGATGCAAAGATTTCCTCGGAATATCCGAGTGTGGGATCACTTGTTTGGCCAGTCTGTAAATGGTGGGAGGAAGGAGGATCAGGGTGAGAATTGTGTGGACCAGACACCTGGCTGCTGAGACTGGACTAGGTGGAAGACAGGCTGGTGCTTAACCGACTGGAAGCACTATCTGCTATAACCCAACCAACCACCTGCTTGCAATGGGCAGATTTCAAGAGTGGTCTCCTGCGCCGCCCTTCAAACTGGGACATGAAGCTAGGTATCTTGGATGATAACTTTTCTTGTGCTCAGGCAGCAGGCACATTTTCAACGCACCCAGGACCACGGCCTCTGCGTGCACCATCAGTATCACAGCCACTTCCCCGTCCCTTAATGCTCGCCTTCTTCATATTAAATGTTATATGTTATAAGGGACCGTTTATAGAAAAAATGTGGTTAAATTATGGAAAAAATATAATTGTTGTCAGTAATATTTTTCCCAATATCTGGCTCTGACACACAGACGCTATTGCAGCACAGATGTGACAATTCACTGCAGGGAACATTTATAGGAAAAATGTGGATACATTTTGGAAAAAATACAATTCTTTTTGCTAATATTTTTCCCAATATCTGGGCCTGATACACACACACACGCTATTACAGCACAGATGTGACAATTCACTGCAGGGACCATTTATAGGAAAAATGTGGATAATTTATGGAAAATTATTTTTTTTTTTCACTAATATTTTTCCCAATATCTGGGCCTGACACACGCACGCTATTGAAGCACAGATGTGACAATTCATTGCAGGGACCGTTTATAGGAAAATTATGGAAAAAATATATTTGTTGTCAGTAATATTTTTCCCAATATCTGGCTCTGACACACAGATGCTATTGCAGCACAGATGTGCTAATTCACTGCAGGGACCGTTTATAGGAAAAATGTGGATAAATTATGGTAAACATATAATAGTTTTCGCTAATATTTTCCCAATATCTGGGTCTGACACACACACACGTTATTGCAGCACAGATGTGACAATTGACTGCAGGGACCGTTTAAAGGAAAAAGGTGGATAAATTATGGGAAAAATATATTTTTTGTCGCTAATATTTTTCCCAATATCTGGGCCTGACACACAGATGCTATTGCAGCACAGATGTGACAAGTCACTGCAGGGACTGTTTGTTGGAAAAATGTGGATAAATTATGGAAAAAATATAATTGTTTTCAATAATATTCTTCCTATCTTTGCCCCTGACACACAGTATTGCTGAGCAGATGTCACAAGTCACTAGCAGTAGAAAAGATAGTCCAGCACTTCAGAGAAGAATATCAAAACTCCTTTATTGGTTGAATTCAAGATAACATATAGTGGACCCCACAGCACACTTGCTCCTTCAAGTTGACGCGTTTTGACCAAACACTGGTCTTAGTCATAACTGTATGTCCCTTCCTGACTCCGGGCTTAAATACTCACTCCCCTACCTGTAACTATGACGGGGAGGGGATTCAGCCACAGAGTAAGGTGGGGCATTAACTCTGTTTCGAGCAATCACCATTAACCCTATGTGTAACATTGGAACATTCAACCAATAAAGACGGAGTTTGATATTCTTCTCTGAAGTGCTGGACTATCTTTTCTACTACTGCTGATTGATGAACTCATCTGGTTAGGTCCGCGCACAGATTCGACATGCAGGGTGAGCTGGATTTGTTTTCTACTGTGTCACAAGTCACTGCAGACACCCTCTATAGAAAAAGAATCGCAAAGTTTTGAAAAACAAAATCTGACTACTTTGCAAGATTAAATTGCTGCCACCACACACATTAGTCCTTAAAAGGACTTTTGGGTCTTTGAAACTGTTTAAAATTGAATAAATTGTGATCACAAACTCCCTACACTATCTGTCCCTTCCTAAATGCAGATCTCCCTTACTCGCAATAAGCTGAACCCGCGTCATCGGGAGCTATATAGCACCCGATGATGCGTTCCGGCCAGCCAATCACTGTAATGCCAGTAGCCAACATGGCTACTGGCATAACAGTGATGGCAGTACATACCTGCACGTTTATTGGCTGCTTAGCATCCGCGACACGTGCGCGGAGGAGACTCGAGCATGGTGCTCGAGCACCTGTGATACTCGCCCGAGTACCGCCATGTGCCAAGCATAGCAATGCTCGAGCCGAACAGGTATTTGGCCGATCATGCTCACTCAACACTACAAGCCACTTAACGGCAATATCAAGCTAACAGCAAAAATCTTCAGCAATTATTGTCTCTTCTATGCCTTTTTAATAATGCCTTGCTGCTCATTAATTTAATGAACAGCCTGCCGGATACTACTTTTCTTTGCTGGAACCCATTGATTATAATTAATCCGTCACAATTGCTGAGATTCGGCCAGACAATCTTGTGCTTTTTCATAGGTACAACATTTATATAAAAATATCCTAATTATAGTGGATTTGGTATATAATAGGCCATGTAGGCCATGTGTGCTATATTCACTAGAGTTGAGCAGACACCTGGATGTTCGGGTTCGCCAGGTTCGGCCGAACTTCAGTTCAAAGTTCGGGTTCAGGACCCGAACTTGACCCCGAACCTGGACCCCATTAAAGTCATGGGACCCAAACTTCACTTTATTATTTTCTGTTATAACATGGTTGTAACGGAAAATAATACTATTAGGGTACTTTCACTCTTGCGGCAGTGTGATCCGGCGGGCAGTTACGTCGTCGGAACTGCCCGCCAGATCCGCCGATCTGCCGCTGACTGAAAGCATTTGTGAGACGGATCCGGATGTGGATCTGTCTCACAAATGCATTGCAAGGACGGATCTGTCTCTCCGCTTGTCATGCGGACAGATGGATCCGTCTTGTACATTTTTTCACATTTTTACCGGTCTGCGCATGCGCAGGCCGGAAGGACGGATCCGGCATTCCGGTATTTTGAATGCCGAATCCGGCACTAATACATTCCTATGGGAAAAAATGCCGGATCCGGCATTCAGGCATGTCTCCAGTTTTTTTCGCCGGAGATAAAACCGTAGCATGCTACGGTTTTATCTTTTGCTTGATCAGTCAAAGTGACTGAACTGAAGACATCCTAATGCAAACTGAACGGATTACTCTCCATTCAGAATGCATGGGGATATGCCTGATCAGTTCTTTTCCGGTATAGAGCCCCTGTGACGGAACTCTATGCCGGAAAAGAAAAACGCTAGTGTGAAAGTACCCTTAGGTTTTTCAGATCTGAGTTTTCACTCAGATCCGATGGTATATTCTAAAACAGAGGTGTTCCCATGGTGATGGGGATGCCTGAAGTTAAAATATACTATCGGATTAGAGAAAATTCAGATCCGATGGTATATTCTAACACAGAGGCGTTCCCATGGTGATGGAGACGCAACTTTGACAGGGCGCTGCCATCCGCGGCACCTGAGGGGTTAATTGTGCGGGCGGCAGCTCCTTGTCAGAGGTCAGGTACCGGGAATGTTTCTAGAATGTTTGCATTGGTGGGCAGTGCGCCCCTCCCTCCCCAGTGTTAAGATCATTGGTGGGCAGTGCACCCTCCCCCTCCTCAGTATTAAAATCATTGGTGGGCAGTGCATCCTCCCCCCTATCATTGGTGGCAGAGGCAGTTCCGATCGGAGTCCCAGCAGTGTAATCTTGGGGCTCTGATCTGTTATCATGGCAGCCAGGACGCTGCTGAAGTCCTGTCTGCCATGGCCAGTTACTCTGTAGCAATATACTTACATGTGCTGTGGTCACCCAGCGCTCCTTCTTGTAACTCATAGGTCTGTGCGGCGGATTGCTATAAGCATAAGCAATGCGCTGCACAGACCTGTGAGTTGCAAGAAGTAGCTTCCTGGCTGCCATGGTAACCGATCGGAGCCCCAGCATTACACTGCTGGGAATCTGATCGTAACTGCCGCTGCCACCAATGATGGGGGGGAGGGGGAGGGCGCACTGCCCAACAATGATTTTAATACCGGGGAGGGGGGGAGGGCGCACTGCCCACCAATGATTTTAATACTGGGGAGGGCGCACTGCCCACCAATGATTTTAGTACTGGGGAGGGGGGCACACTGCCCACCAATGCAAACATTGTAGAAACATTCCCGTCACCTGACCTCTAACAGGGAGCTGCAGCCGTGCAATTAACCCCTGGATGGCAGCGCCCTGTCAGAGGTGCGTCCCCATCACCATGGAAACGCCTCTGTGTTAGAATATACTATCAGATCGGAGTTTCCTCCAATCCGATGGTATATTTTAACTTCAAGTGTCCCTATCACCATGGGAACGCCTCTGTGTTAGAATATACCATCGGATATGAGTTTTCTCCAATCCAATGGTATATTTTAACTTCAAGCATCCCCATCACCATGGGAACGCCTCAGTATTAGAATAAAATACCCGAACCCAGACTTCAGTGAAGAAGTCCAGGTTCGGGTCTGTGTACCAAAAAACTTAAAGTTTGGTACGAACCTGAACTTTATAGTTTGGGTTCGCTCAACTCTAATATTCACCATTGTGTATGTATTTTAAAGATGGACAAAAGAAATTCATGGAAAGGACACTGTTCATAAGGTTTATTCTCTCATAGATGTACCAGTCTGAGAAAAGTCATTCTTGTCTCCTTATAGATTTATTACTAAGATAAGGATATTTTCTAGACACAGCTGGTGCTAATTACCTCTACAGTTTGGTATCTAATAATGAAGCTGAAAATCTGTAATATCTATATACATTTATAATCAACCTTAGTTTTTGTATCAGAAAATCAATAGGACCTATGTATTGTTTTATATTGAATATTATGAAGGACGTTTATGTATCTGTTATCATATATATATTTCTCAATAGGAATGCATACATTCCTAGAGTATGATGAAAACTGTTTAAGTATAAACCATGTTAATGTCTATGGAAAGATGTGTTATTTTGACTAACCATCAATCACCCATTGGAGTAGCCGAGGATACGCACACATCTGTGAGAGTACAATATCCATTACATTCTTATCGGTACATAAATTTGAGAGTATGGGAATAGTCTAAATGGTGGCCAAACATCTGTTTTTTAGTTGTTTTTTGTGTCAAAACTAATTCCTCAGCTCTGATTTAAGGTTCCATATGTCATGTGTATAGCATGTGAGATAAACTCATACTTGGATATTTAACCCTTACTAGAATGATACTAATAGCTTAGGTAATAGTGTCACCTAGGGGTAAATGAGTAACATTATACCAACAGCAGAAATGCATCTTGGGTAATACAATGACATCACTGTCATTATCATATGTACACGCCTGGCCGACGATGATTGGAAAACTCCAAGTTAGGAAGGCGTGTCTAACTGATAAGTTTGTGATCATAAACCACACACAAATGAGGGAAAAAAAGAGCAACAGGGGAAAGAACAGAGGGAACAAGGAAAACACAGAGAAACAAAGAACACCCAGGAGAAAGATTCCAATGACCAGAACAGATTTTGGAGGTGACTTCCCTTAGTCTCTGCGCGTCATCTGCATTCTCGGGTAATGTATAACTTTATTCCGTGTAGTGTTGATATAAATTAATTAGCCTAATATTTAGAAAACTCCCCGTTGTATGGCAGATGTATAGTTGTTAAAAGTGCTACATCAATATTGTCACTAATCAGTAAAGACGCATATTACTGAATAAAATATCGAAATATTGATTTCAGAGGAACTCTCTGATTGGAATCATTTCATTCCATAGTCAATACAAGGCTAGATAATTTATAAGTTGTGTGACAGTCCTACTCGATTATCCGAGATTCGTCATAGTTTTGTGCAGAGCAAGGGTTCATATCTATTATTAACATTATTGATTTTTTTTATCTGATAATTGTAGTCGAGATGGATCGTATTACATTTTATGTTTGAGAAGTACTGTGTATACGTTGGTCTTGGTGTTAGTGGTGAATTTTGGGTTCTGCATATCAATGTGTGATTTTACATATTAAATAAGTAGATATGAGGGGCACACCTACAAATGAAAATCACATGGACCACCAGCCAATACGTATGTGTAATTATATATTTATTAACACCACACTATAAAATAAGGTGAGGATCCTCAATAATCACATTAAAACATACACATTTGCTAAAAAACATAAAACCACATAGAGAGACTTATATAATAATAAGTGGTAATGTCACTGATGGATGGTAGCTTTATAAGACTAGATCGTATCGTGTTTGTCTATGTATACAAACTTTGAAATGATTCAGATGCACAGGGTCTAATGCGCAATATCTCTATTTGGTTCTGAAAGTTCAGGCCGTAGCCAATATTTAAGAATACATAGACAGTCTTGATCATAGGTTATCTTCACAGCATGTGTCACTTAGTCTGCTGCTAAACCGCACCGTGTGTGAACACACTACTCACTGTTCCGATGTGATGGAGTGACCAATCACTCGTGCTTAGCGTGGCGTCCCACGTGTTGCAGCATCGATGGTCTAAGCTCCGGTCCGCTCTTTTAAGCAGGTGTGTAGATTGCCGAGGCAGGAAAAACAATAAGTTTAGACGCCGGGGTCGAAGATAGTCAGGACCCGATGTGCTGTTCAGCGTTGCTTGGTGTCTTTTGATCCAGACACAACTAAACTTGTGTTTCTTTCTGTCCGCTGTACAAAAAGCGCTTCCGGAAATTCAAAGATGGTGCGCAGATAAAAGGGTGCGGTTTCTTTCTTTACTCGAGACTTGTGTACACCAGACGCGTTTCGGAGTTGGCAGTGACTCCTTCCTCAGTGGTCCAGTGATTTTACATATTATTGACTTTTATATTCGTTAAGCTTTATTTGTATCTTACGTTATTGTATAATAAATCATTTATATTTTTGCATAGACGCTTGTACCATGATTTGCTAATTGCACAACATAATTAAATTAACAAGTATTTCTTTTTGAGGTGTTTTATATGTCCACCTCGATGATCAATTCCCTTCTAAATTTTTCCTTTGATCCTTTCTTTTATATAAAGTATTTGCTTTATATCCCCGACACAAAGATGGAGGTACTGCTGAGATGTTAATTTATTAATTATTTGTGCAAATAGTAAAACGTTCCATAATTTTCTTGGCTAACCAGATTGTTTATCTATCTGTGTACTAATTATTGGCAAGGCAAATAAGCACAGCCAGTAGTGAAGCAGGTTCTGGTGGAGCTACAGGAGGTAGTCCATCTAGCCCGGAACAGTTAAGGCTGCTTTCACACTAGCGTTCGGCTGTCCGCTCGTGAGCTCCGTTTGAAGGGGCTCACGAGCGGACCCGAACGCCTCCGTCCAGCCCTGATGCAGTCTGAATGTAGCGGATGTGCTAAGACTGCATCAGTCTGGCGGCGTTCAGCCTCCGCTCCGCTCGCCTCCGCACGGACAGGCGGACAGCTGAACGCTGCTTGCAGCGTTCGGGTGTCCGCCTGGCCGTGCGGAGGCGTGCGGATCCGTCCAGACTTACAATGTAAGTCAATGGGGACGGATCCGTTTGAAGATGCCACAATATGGCTCAATCTTCAAGCGGATCCGTCCCCCATTGACTTTACATTGAAAGTCTGGACGGATCCGTCCGAGGCTATTTTCACACTTAGCTTTTTTTTGCCATTTTAATGCAGACGGATCCGTTCTGAACGGAGCCTCCGTCTGCATTAATATGATCGGATCCGTTCAGAACGGATCCGATCGAACGCTAGTGTGAAAGTAGCCTTATCCATAACATTGTTGAATATGTGAAATTCACGGTTGTGTTTGAATCAGGATGTAACTGCATGGTTAAGTGAGCTGCAGGTAGAAGCCAAGATAGAATATGTGGATGTATGTATATCATTTGGTACAGTTAGGAGACATCTAACCTATTTTAGTGTGCTTAAAAGTAACACCCATATAGACCAACACCTCTTAAAGATGTTGCCACTAGTCCTTATGCAATATTAGAAGTAAGTACCCTCTTACAGAGTAGACATATGCATATAACAGACATGCAGGCCTATATATCCTATATTCAAAAGAATTGATTAAGGACTTAAAGCGTGAGCTCGATCTCAGCCATGGTGCCTATCATTAACTAAAAAGGGAGGCAGATGAGCTGAACCTCCATTATTGCAGACTTTAGCAAACAGACAGACCAAGTCATTCTATAGTCAATGTTGAAAGTGATCTGTCTGACAATTAGAGATTTTTGGATCCTCTAGCTCTCACACCCCAAAATATAGATATGTCATTATCACGTGTTCTTAAAGCGGAATCCATCCGAGACCGTAAGCCACCCGAGGGCAATGGCATGATTACACAGGAGACCTTAACCCAATTAAGTCAGGCGTTTCAATCTGTAACTGCCTTGCTAGGCGCTAGCGACGTGTCCCCCCACACCTTCCCTTACAGAGGGATGTTAGAGTTAAATCACCTGTGCCAAGTGGGTACGATGGAAGTGTGCAGAGTATGAGTAATTATGACAGTGATGTGGAAAAGTGTGTGGCTTATTCCCCACCGTGCAGGCATGAGTTTGCCCACAAGGAGGATGAGAGTTCCAGGTGACCGTCTTATGCTGAAGTGGTCTCTAGAAAGAAAAATGCTCAGTGTTCAGATGGGGATCAGAGTTCCTCGAGTATCAATAAATTTATAAATGCCACTGTCCCTAAATTCTCTAAGAGAGGTTCTCCTGAAATTGCTGATCACTTAGAACTGTACCATTCCACCATGGATTCTTTAAAATTGTATTCTGATGTGGACATGATCAGATTCCTACCATAGGCATTTGAAAATAAGCATCGCCACTACTTTATTTCCTTCAGGGATAGGGGGATCTGGGATTGGCAGGATGTTTTGCACGAGGTGAAATTAGAGTTCGGCCCTTACCGGACTATTACTTCTGCAAAGCGTGATATTTATAAACCCAATTAAAGTCCCCGGGAATTTCTATCCTTAAAAATGCCTATGGGTTAGTGTATAGGTCCCCAAATTGGGAATCTGGGGAATTCAAACAACTGTTTTATGATGAAATGCCTATGCAAATTAAATTTAGCCTAGCTAGAGTTCTCGATCTTAAAGCTCCCTTGTCACTTCGCTGTATAATATCAGTGAATGCCATACTACGGGTGAGAGAAGATACAAAAGGTCCCCAGAACAAAACTTAGCTGACGCTAAAATAAACCCTAACCTGGGATTTAAAACGCAGTCACAGGACCTTTCCAACAAACCCAGCGACAACAGGTAGGACCCAAGAAAACAAAACCTCATAGGCCCAATGGGTCAGAGGGGGCTAATAAGGGTGATAAGAGGTCAAACGACCGTCCCCAATATTACAATAGGGGTCCCCCGGGATACAGGCGCTGGAATAACAGGCCCAGACAACAGAAGCGAGGTAGGCCTGAACCCTCTACTTCACCTAGAAGTCAGTCATCCACCTCTAGTAAGGGTACACCACAAAACCAAACTGTGCACAAATCAAATGATCGGTTTGATCAGTTGGCAGATCAAGTGGCTAAATTAACTGAAATAGTTAATAAAATGTCCCAGGTGTCCATCGAGAAACAACCTGAGCCTTTTTTAGGGGCGGCTGCAGGTCCCAGCTCAGCCCTATAAGGCAGGGCGGGGTCAGAGCCCAGGCCAACGCAAGGCTACTAAACTGATTGTAGAAGAATTTAATATAATTCCTAATACTATATTGCCTTGCAGCATTCCTGATTCTAAAATTGAGGCCAAAGAGGAGGTGTCTAACGTGTTGTCTATCTTGCAGTCTAACCATGTAAATTCGTGCTCTAATGTGTCTTCTCCAGTGAGTGATCCCATCATCTCAGCGTCAATCTGTGAGCCGCCATCTGTGAGCTGTGATGTAATCCAGTCTTCCCCAAATGTGGGGGCTGCTGCCGCGTGCAGTAAGAATGTTTGGGTTTCTCCAGAAGTCGCACCGCTGAAAAAGGATCAAATCCTCAAAAAGCGTCAGATGAGTGAACATCCTAATTTCTTATGTGAATTGTTTTAGGTTAAAGGCCGATATTTTGTTGCTTCTTAGCTCCAAGATGAACTTATCGGGCCGATTAGGGGTTTACTTGACACGGGATCACAAGCTACTATAGTGTCATATAGTTATTTCCAACAGGTTATGGATGTGACAGCAAAGAGGCCGAAATTGAAGTCGTTTGATGGCTCTTTGATAAGTGTAGGTGGAGACGCTTTGTAGGTAAGAGGTACAGCATGGCTAAAATTTAAAATAGGCAAGAAAGTAATTAGACATCCCACATTCATTGTGGACCTTCCCTACAATTGGCTGATCATAGGAATCGACCTCCTGAATAGATTGAGTTCCATAGTAGACTTCATCAATGAAGTAATCTGGACTGAGGTAAAGGCACCTATTGCCTATGAATATTCTTGCAATGCACAATCCCAATGTAGTTGTCAGGAAGAAGAAGGGCCTAACTCTGTTGAAGTTCGTTTTAGGAACAACCGAATGCCGGATGTCATGATCCTAAAAATGGTAAGCCTGGGGAAAATGTCAATGGTACCACTCATACCATAACCATCCAGAAGGACAGAATTAAAAAGATAACCTTGGATGGGGATGTATTAACTATTTCTCTTAAAGGAGGAAATTACGAAGTTGTGGACCTGACCAAGCATACTCAATCCATAGTGCGGATTGAAAAGGTTAATGATAACTTATTGACTCCCGTACAGATGATCAATATAGCCCAGGTGAAAAATGTCAAGTTGGATCTGAAACACAAAGCCAGTTATATAAGCCTAGGTCTCTTAAAACAGGTCGCCAACCCTAAAGTGATAAAAGTTTCCTATCCACAGGACCAATGGATTCATGATCTGGATGGAGATTCTCAGAGTCATAATGTGATTGCAAGATGTCTATTGTCTATTTCCATAGGAGATAAGACTACGGAACATTTATATATCGTATTAATTGAACCACGGTACTAGATGTACATAGGTAATGACTTTCTACACCGATTTGCAGTGCAGATTGATCTGGTCAACAATACTCTATGGTCCAGATTACCTGGAAAGGATGAAGAGCAAGCCTTGAGATGGGGACAACAGATGCCCTATGCTGTAAGTATTATGGTTGCTCATGAGGTTAAAATCCCTGAAGGCTGCAAGCCATTTGTTCTTCCCATTCAAGTAAAGAAGGGGCAAAAATTGAAGAATGCAGATGCTTTAATCTGTTTGTCTAACCGGATACAGCAACTCAACCTGAAGGTAAAGCCCACTCCGGTGGTAAACATCCATTAGAATCCATTGCATATGGTAATTTATAATATGGCTCCTCACAGCATATCCTTACAGAATGGTACTATAATTGGTCTAGGTATGGATTCGGAGTATTACACTTTTGGATTCCAGAATTATGTAATTGGACTTATTCCTAATGAATACTTGACAGAAGATCAAGTAGTGGAACATTTTTCCTCAACACCTGAGGGGTTATTCAATATCCACTCTGTTTATCCTTTCAGTCCTGAAGAAGGTACATGCCACACTGAAGAATCATCTTTGGTTTTCAACCATGAGATCAATGAGAAGGAGTACGAGTTATGCCAACAAGGAAGAGAGAAGGTAAAGGATACTCAAAACAATTTAGCTAGTGAGCTTTTTAAGAAGCTTATAAGTTAAGTCAACCTGAAATCTTTCCAGAATTTCAGGAACGGGTGGAAGCAAATCTCTATAGCTGACGAATGCTCCAATGAGTCAGAGCGTCAACAGCTAAAGGGGCTCTTTGCAGAATTCCAGGACATGTTTGCTAAGGACTCCTATGACTGTTGGGAAACTGACCTGCACGTTGCAAGAATCCAGACAGATCCCAATGCACCCCCCTGTATATGTCAAACAGTACTGACTTCCAATGGCAGCTTACGAGTCGCTGTCGGAAATCGTCAAGAACTTGGAGAAGTGGGGAATCATCCGTCTGGTGCATAACTCATTCAACCATTCTATACTTGGGATTCTCAAACCAAGTGGTCAGTTTCGCCTCTGTTCAGACCTAAGGCAGTTAAATAAACAGGTATATATATCCGGATGGCCTGTACTGTTAATTGACCAGTGTTTGGTGCAAATACAAGGATCCCAAATTTTCACTGCTCTTGACTGTACGCAAGGATATTGGATGATTAAGGTGGACTAGAAGGATCAATACAAATTAGCCTTCACATTTGGGAAGCAGCAATATGCCTGGACCCGATTGCCTTTCCGGTACATTAATGCAGGCCATGAGTTTGCTGTGTTCATGCATAAGGAGATGCCTGATGCCACTGAATCAGGTACCTTATCCTATGTGGATGACGTCCTGATCAAAAGCACGACTTTTGGGGAACACATTGCGGAACTGAGGCATGTACTAACCCAACTGAGGAAAGCTGGTGTGAAACTTTCTTTGCAGAAGGCTTAATGGTGTTGTACCAAAGTCAATTTCCTAGGTCACAAAATCACTGCTGATGGAATCAACACGCAGAAAAAGAAGGTGAAAGCAGTCACCAATATGAAGTCACCCACAAATCTCAAGAAGTTGAGATCCTTCCTGGGTATGATGAACTTGTTCATAGACAACTATGCTGAGATTACGAAACCTCTTTTGCAGTTTCTGAAGAAAGGAGTGAAATGGAGTGAACGCCACGAGCAAGCTGTGAATGAGCTCAAAGCCAGACTCACCCAAGTCCCATGCCTTGCTTACCCAGAAGGTGGGAAACCTTTCTTCATTGAAACAGGCTTCACCGACAAAAGCGTGAGTGCAGTCTTCTTCCAGAAACAGGAGAACCTGAATAAGATCATTGCCTATGCCAGCAAGTCCTTATCACCGGTTGAGGCAAAATTCAATGACTGTGAAAAAGTATTACTATCAATGGTGTGGGCTTTGCAATATTTCAAGAGTTTTATCCAAGGCGAAAAGATCATTGTGGAAACTGCACACCAACCACTGCAATATTTGCAAAGTGACAGAATCAAGGATGGAAATCTGTCAAACAGCAGGATAACCGCCTGGACGATGTCCCTAATGATACAAACAAAATAAAAATAATCCAGTTGCTCAAGGATTAGCTGAACTACACGATTGTACCAATGCAGGACAAAAGATGAATCAACAGAGAATGATTTTCTGGAAGAACAATCTTTGTCTCCATACAAATCTTATGAAGAAGAGTATTGCAAATCCTTACCATGTGTATATGTAGACAGTTGTTCTTTCCATACCGATATAGGAACTGAACATACATTGGTTGCGGGTAGCGGAGTTGCGTGGAATAATATATTCCCGGATGTGTCCGTGGGGTACAAAATTGGTCCCAAAAGTAGCCAGGTCGCAGAGCTTACTGCTGTGTATAAAGCCGTACAAATGCTATTGAATCTGGTATTAAAGAGTTTGTTATAATCACAGATTCTAATTATGTTCACAACAGCTTTGTGGAGTACTTCCCTGGATGGAAAAGGTCTAACATGGTAAGAAGCAACAATAAGCCGGTCAAGCATGGTAAAATGTTTTGTAGGATCGACAAGATGGTTATCGCCCATGGTCTCACCATTTACTGGAAAAAGGTTAAAGGCCACTCAAAATATCTAGGTGTGGATAAGGAAGGGAATAATTTGGCAGATTCCGTTGCCAAACAAGGAGCCATTAATGGAGAAGTCCTGAACGCTGATGACCTTATGGGAACTGTTCAAGTAGAGACAACGACAAAAAGACAGGCCCAAAAGGAGGCCGAAGCCAATGTGGTGCAATGGAGCCAAGATACCCCTAGTGAGGATCTCATCGCGAGTCAAAAAGGGGATCCAGTCATTACAAACACATTGAAGATCCACAGAATTGTCCCATTACTGTGGAAGACTGTGTAGGCAAAGAAGAGTTACAGATTTTGATGAAGAGTAAGTCCCAATTCTTACAGGATGAATTTTTGATAAGAACCTCGAAGAATGGTATCTCACAATGGGTGGTACCCGTGGCATTCTGAGGTTTGATGTTACAGCACGCCCATGACGCCCCAACGGCTGGTCATCGAGGTGAGAAGTTAAAGTATGAATTATTATTATTGGATTACGCTTATTGGCCTCATATGTTGCAAGACGTTAGCACATATTGTCAAGGATGTTTAATATGTCCTCAATTGCAGCCACAAGCACCCACTCATTGGGAACCGTTGCTGAAAAGGGGGATGTCCATGCCATGATCAGACATCCAGATTGACTTTATTGGACCAGTAACAACTTCATGAAAAGGCAGAAAATATATGTTAACCGTGACTTGTCTATTCACTAAATGGGTGGAATGTTTGCCTTGCAGAACATGCAGTTCAAGTGTATTGACGTCTCTAGTGGAGAATTTTGGGTACTGCATATCACTGTGTGTTATTGCATATTATTGACTTTTATATTCGTTAAGCTTTATTTGTATCTTAAGTTATTGTATAATAAATTATTTATAGTTTTGCATAGTTGCTTGTACCATGATTTACAGATTGCACAACATAATTAAATTAACAATGATTTCTTTTTGAGGTGTTCTATATATCCACTTCGAGGATCAATTCCCTTTGAAATTTTTCCTTTGATCATTTCTTCTATATAAAGCATTTGCTTTATATCCCCGACAACAAGAAACACTGCTCGCAATGGTATTTGTCTGGCCAAAACTTGGCACTAATGTCAAAAACAGGCCAGATCCCCGCCGGGTAACATTATAGTCAATGTGGTCTGGCAGTGCTCTGTCAGTTTCTGGTTATGCCGGATGCAATTAACAATTTTAATGCTAGTGTGAAACTAGTATAATAGAACCCGTAGAACATATATCAGTCTACAGCAATATTATAAAGTTCCCAATTCTGCTCTAGAGAAATTTCTGTGACTGTGCCATAAAAGAGAGTTTTGGAAATCCACGTGATCCTGCCAAAACAAGCCCATGCATATGCCTGGGACAAAATTGTAGTTGTAGAAATTTCAGCAACAAATCTGTTGTGTGTGAACATCATGTAAAACATTAAAGATTTACATTAAATGTGTTTTCCAAGCTATTTATATTGATGACCTATCCTCAGCATAAGTCATCAATATCAGATGGGGGGGGGGGGTTTGACACCAAGCACCCCCGCCAGCTGTGCCCTATCCCATCTCACTTCCTGCTCACTGCTGCTATGTCTATGGCAATCAGGAAGAGAGACAGAGGATGGCACGTGTGCACAGCACGTGCCTTCTCTTCGTACAGCTGATCGGCTGGGGTGCCCAGTGTTGGATCCCCGCTGATCTGATATTGATGACTAGAGATGGAAATCGATCCGAATTTTAGGATAAATTCGATTCGCCTAGAAGCCGAATTTCCTCGTCATCACGCCAGCCGGCGTGATGACGTAATCTCGCGCCACACAGGATTTCGGCCGAGATCTTCAAGCAAGATTTTATTGTTAATTTTACGCTCAGATGCCGAGATCATGTATGAACGCGGTATCTGAGGGGTACGATGACGGGGGCGGCGCTATCGCAACTCCCTGTCATTGCACCCACTACTTACAAAAAAATGCGCTCCATGACGAAGTAATTCATCACAAAGCAAATTTCGGCAAATCAGCCGAATCAAACTTTTAATAAATTCGCTCATCACTATTGATTACCTATCATGAGGATAGGATATCAATATGAAAAGCCTGGAAAACCCCTTTAGCCCTTTCAGTACCGAGACACTTTTCAACTTAAATCCCAGGCCGATTTTTGCAAATCTGACATGTGTCACTTTATGTGCTAATAACTTTGGAATGCTTTTACCTATCCAAGCCATTTTGAGAATGTTTTCTCGTGCCAATTTTCTAAATTAGAATTTCTCTACTTTTAAGACAAATAGTAGTACCTCATAAAATAGTTAGCAATCAACATTCCCCATAAGTCTGCTTTATGTTGGCATAATTTTGTAAAAGTCATTACAAATTTTTAGGACGTTAGAAGGCTTAGAATTTTAGAAGCAATTTCTTAAATGTAAAAAAAAATTCCAAAGCCATTTTTCTTTAAGCAGTTATAAAGTGATTTTGTGGGTCTTATGTAATGGAAACCACCCAGAAATGACCCCATTTTAGAAACTACACCCCTCACATTATTAAAAACTGATGGAGGCGAAATCTCAAAATGTAATTTTTGTGTAGATTTTTTATGTTAATCAATTTTTTCTTGCAATACAGCAAGAATAAACAGCAAAATAAACCTCAATATGACTCTGATTCTTAGTTTACAGAAATACCCCATATGTTGTGCTTTATGGGCACATGGCAGTGGTCAGAAGGAAAGGAGCACCAGATGGTTTTTGGAGGCAGATTTTGCTAGAATGGTTTTTAGGCATCATTTTGTATTTGAAGAGACCCTGACGTACCCCTACAGGTGACCCTTTGACCCCATTTTGGAAACTATACCCCACAAAGAATATATTAAGGGGTGTACTGAGCACTTTGACCCCCTAAGATTTTTACGAAATTTGGAAACACTTGGCTGTGAAAATGAAAAGTTTAATTTCTTCCAATAAAATGTTGCTTTAGCCCCATATTTTTCATTTACACAAAGGGCAAAAAGGAGAAAAAGCACCCCATAATTTGTTATCCATTTTCTCCTGAATACGGCAACACCCCATATGTGGTGTAAACTGCTGTGGGGGCACATGGCAGGACTCAGAAAGGAAGGAGTACCACATGACTTTTGCATTGCACATTTTGATGGATTGGTTTATGGGTGCCATTGGTTTTTATTTTTTGAATGATTGACTCTTATGTGGGGGTTGATTTTTTTTTTCAGGATGAGATGATGTTTTCATTGGTACCATTTTGGGGTATATATGACTTTTTGATCGCTCGATATTATGCCTTTCGTAAGACGAGGTTACAAAAATGACTGTTCTGGCATCGTTTTTACTTATTTTATTTTTACAGTGTTCATCTGACAGAGTATATCATATGACATTTTTATAGAGCAGGTTGTTGCGGACGCGGCAATACCTAATATGTATGATTTAACTTTTACACAGTGAAAGCATTTTTGAATAGCATAAAATCTTGTTTTTGTATTATCATGTTCTAAGAGACTTTTTTTTATTTTTAGGGTGATTGTATTAGGTAGGGGCTCATTTTTTGCGGGATGAGATGAAGATTTGATTGGTATCATTTTGCGGTACATACAACTTTTTGATCGCTTGGTATTACACTGTATTGTAATGCATTGGCTGTAAGTGTATTAGTAGATCATAGACTAAATAACAGCATACAATGCCAGTCAGCTGCCTTTAGGGCCAACATAATTTTCTCTTGTATTAAAAGAGGTATGGACTCGCTGGACAGGGATGTAATATTGGCACTATATAAAGTGTTGGTGCGTCCTCACCTGAAATACGCGGTTCAGTTCTGAGCACCAGTCCATAAAAAGGATGCCCTGGAGTCATAAAAAGTACAGAGGAGAGCAATGAAACTCATAAAGGGCCTGGAAGATCTTAGTTATGAGCAAAGATTAAATGAACTGAATTTATTTAGCCTTGAAAAAAGACGTCTAAGGGGGGACATGATTAACCTATACAAATATATAAACAGACCATACAAAAAAATATTAAGGGCAGCTATTCTGTGTTAAACCCCCTAAAATAACAAGGGGCCACTCCCTACTCCTGGAGAAAAAAATATTCAGTCATAAGAAGTGACAAGTGAATGGGTCTGCATCCGTGATGCGGAATGCACACGGAATGATGTCCATGCTGCAGTATTTTCTCTGGCCAAAATTCCGGAACACTTGCCAGAATGACGGATCCGGCATTAATTTCCATTGAAATATATTAATGCCGGATGCGCAGACCTTTAAAAATGTAAAAAAAAAAAATACCAAATCCATTTTTCTGGATGACACCGGAAGACAGATCCGGTATTTCAATGCATTTGTCAGACGGATCCGCATCCGGATTTGGAAACAAATGCTGTCCGTTTGCACACGGATTTCCGGATCCGGCAGCCAGTTCCGGCAATGGAACTGCCTGCCGGAATCCTCTTTTTACATCAATCATGGCATAACCCCTTCATTATGAATAAATATTTGTGGTGGTTTATGATATTATGCCAAGGGGCAGTATTAGGCAAAATACAAATGTCCGGGTTAGGCTACTTTCACATTAGTGTTTTGGCTTTCCGTTTCTGAGATCCGTCATGGGCTCTCAGAAGCTCCAAAATGGATCAGTTTTGCCCTAATGCATTCTAAATGGCAAAGGATCCGCTCAGAATGCATCAGTTTGCCTCTTTTCAGTCACCATTCCGCTCTAGAGGCAGACACCAAAACGCCGCCTGCAGCGTTTTGCTCTCCACCTGACAAAGCGGAGCCAAACGGATCCGTCCTGACACACAATGTAAGTCAATGGGGACGGATACGTTTTCTCTGACACAATAGAAAACGGATCTGTCCCCCATTGACTTTCAATGGTGTTCATGACGGATCCGTCATGGCTATAGAAGACATAATACAACCGGATCCATTCATGACGAATGCATGCGGTTGTATTACTGTAACAGAAGCGTTTTTGCAAATCCATGACGGATCCACAAAAAACGTTAATGTGAGCGTAGCCCTAGTTCACTTCACCGCCATTGATTTCCATTGTTCTTCTCAGTTCAAGGAGCTGAACAATTAATATGACTCAGGAGGTGGCTGAGAGATCGACACACCACTCAGGGTATGCTTATCCTTTTTTCTTAATCACCAAGTCTGTTTATCCTCACATTTGTCTCCATTTGCCATTGCTTGGGGCTTATTGTCTTGAGGTGTCTTGGTGACCAGCATCTGATTATCTTAATATATTTTTCCCTGACTCCTGGTGTGCTGACCTCCCAGCCCCTCCTTGGGTCCTATTCCTCTCACTTGTGTTCCACCTTTGTGCTGCCTTTTTTAAATCTTTATGTATGTATTTTTACATTGTCAATAAAGTTTATTTATATTTACTATGCAAAGATTTTTGTGCAATTTCTTTGGTGGTAGTTAAGGCTCCTTGTGGGTCCGCAATTCTTAGCGATTTTTTTCTGTCTGGTAACAATTTGGTGGACAATTAATATAACGTAAATGCCAGATTTGGCACATAACTGACCCAAATGGAGGCAAACGGATCCTTTTGACTATAACGGGGTCTGTTTGGTTTCCATTCGGTTGGCTGCTTCATTAATGGAGAAGAAAGTCCTGCATGCAGAACTTTTATCTTTGTAGTTTTTGATGGAGTCTGCAACACAGCCTCCAACACAGATGTGAACCACACCTTAGAAATTCCAGTTCAAATTATATGTAATTTGGGACTTTTAAAAAAAAATTATCTTTCCTGTCTTCAGTGTAGGGGAATCCCACAAACAAGGCTCAAACCTTCTCATCCTTGTGGTTCATGGTTCGGTTCATAAGGCTTATTTTGCTGTGATTTTATGAATTTACATTAAAGCAAATGTACTGTATCATCTGAGAGTTACACTATTTTAATCAGATATTTATTATAAATCTATAGGGGCCACTTAATAAGACTGAAGTTTTACACACTGGTCTTAATCTCCCGCTGCCATCAGATGTGCAACAGTTATTAAGAGGCATCTCTTAATAATTGTGGTGTATCTGTGTAGGTCTTTGCGCCAAAATGGAAATCTAGACTTCTACAATAATATATAGCAGTTTCCTGAAGTAAATTATTCGAGATGAGCTAATTTTTCGGAAAAATTTGCATCGATCCGAATGTATTTGCGGAGAATCACGTTAAAAAAACAGCTATTTCCTGGCTGCATAGAGCCTTTATAATGGTGTAGGACACTGTGCCTTGCAGTAACACGCATAGGGAGTCTGCTGTGGTAGTGAAACAATATTGTGAGTCAGTATGAAATGCAGATGACAGGCGTCGCTCTTAGAATCACTGCACACTTTACTTATTTGGGCAGTCACGGGGGCCAAAACTGACCAAATAACTCAAGTATCAACTCAGCTTTACAGGTAGATGTTAGCGTCAAGAAGAAGCGCACTCCTTTTACACCCTCGTCAGCTGATTCCACATAGATGTCTACAGAACCTGTTCTATTAAACACTTAAAAAGTAGAGCCCCCCCCTCCCTGACAGAGTGGAGAGGGTGTCAACAGTAAGTTTGTGTTCACGTCACTGATTATTTTGCCCTTCCTCTGATCCGTCACAACAATAGCCCCCTCAAAAAAACTGATCCCGTCTGTGGAGCATACGCCATCACTCGGTCAGCATTTGGTCAGTAATCCATCAATATTGCTAATGCAATTAAAGGAAGAGTGGATCTATAACAGAGATGACACGTGAACTGAATATTTGCATGTCTTCTGTGTTTTGTAACCCACTCCTGCTTTTGGCTACCAAATCATAAGCCAAATCTGATGGGACCATACAGGCCTTAAAGCAGCTACAAAGACAGGATCCATTGAGCGTCTCATTTTATCTTTCTTCTGACAGATCAAAAAAAGTGTCAAATAAATGATGATGTCAGCCAGGCCAAAAGCAAAACTAGTGGCCCAGTCATGAAGTGGGGAAGGGTGGGAACAGCATGAGAAGTCAACAGAGTGGCCCAATGACATAGTGGTGAGGTTGAAGCAGCATGAGGAGACCACATAGTGGCCCAATGACAGGGTCTGGAGGTGGCACCAGCATGAGTAGTCCACAGAGTGGCACAATGAAACAGTCTGGAGGTGGCAGCAGCATGAGTAGGCCACACAGTGGCACAATGATCAAGTCTGGAGAAGGCAGCAGCCTGAGTAAGGCCACAGAGTGGCACAACGACAGAGTCTAGAGGTGGCAGCAGCATGTGGAATCCACAGAATGGCACAACAACAGAGTCTGGAGGTGGCAGCAGCATTAGTAGGCCACAGAGTGGCACAATGACAGAGTCTGGAGGTGGCAGCAGCATGTGGAAGCCACAGAATAGCGCAATGACAGAGACTGGAGGTGGAAGCAGCATGGTTAGGCCACAGAGTGGCACAAAGACAGAGTCTGGAGGTGGTAACAGCAGGAGCATCAGGAGAAGGCCAGAGAGTGGGACAACAACAGAATCTGGAGCAGCATGAGTAAGCTGCAGAGTGGCACAATGACAGATTCTGGAGGTGGCAGCAGCATCAGGAAGAGGCCACAGAGTGGCACAATGACCGAGTCTTGATGTGGCAGCAGCTTGTGGAAGCCACAGAATGGCACAACAACAGTGTTTGGAGGTGGCAGCAGCATGAGTAGGCCACAGAGTGGGACAATGACAGAGTCTAGAGGTGGCAGCAGTATGAGTATGTCACAGAGTGGCACAATGACAGAGTCTGTAGGTGGCAGCAGAATGTGGAAGCCACAGAGTGGCACAATAACAGAGCCTGGAGGTGGCAGCAGCATGTGGAAGCCACAGAGTGGCATAATAACAGAGTCTGGAGGTGGCAGCAGCATGAGTATGTCACAGAGTGGCACAACAACAGAGTCTGGAGGTGGCAGCAACATGTGGAAGCCACAGAATGGCACAACGACAGAGTCTGGAGGTTGCAGCAGCATGAGTAGGCCACAAATTGGCACAATGACTGAGTCTGGAGGTGGCAGCAGCATGTGACAGCCACAGAGTGGCACAATGACCAAGTCTGGAGGTGGCAGCAGCGCATGGAAGCCATAGAATGGCGCAACAACAGAGTCTAGAGGTAGCAGCAGCACGAGTAGGCCACAGAGTGGCACAACAACAGAGGTAACAGCAGCAGCATCAGGAGGAGGCCACGGAGTGGCACAATGACCAAGTCTGGAGGTGGCAGCAGCTTGTGGAAGCCATAGAATGGCACAACGACAGAGTCTGGAGGTGGCAGCAGCATGAGTAGGCCACAGAGTGGCACAGCAACAGAGTCTGGAGGTGGCAGCAGCATGGTTAGGCCACAGAGTGGCACAATAACAGAGTCTGGAGGTGACAGCAGCAGCATCAGAAGAAGGCCACAGAGTGGCACAACAACAGAGTCTGGAGGTGGCAGCAACATGTGGAAGCCACAGAATGGCACAACGACAGAGTCTGGAGGTTGCAGCAGCATGAGTAGGCCACAAATTGGCACAATGACTGAGTCTGGAGGTGGCAGCAGCATGTGACAGCCACAGAGTGGCACAATGACCAAGTCTGGAGGTGGCAGCAGCGCATGGAAGCCATAGAATGGCGCAACAACAGAGTCTAGAGGTAGCAGCAGCACGAGTAGGCCACAGAGTGGCACAACAACAGAGGTAACAGCAGCAGCATCAGGAGGAGGCCACGGAGTGGCACAATGACCAAGTCTGGAGGTGGCAGCAGCTTGTGGAAGCCATAGAATGGCACAACGACAGAGTCTGGAGGTGGCAGCAGCATGAGTAGGCCACAGAGTGGCACAGCAACAGTGTCTGGAGGTGGCAGCAGCATGGTTAGGCCACAGAGTGGCACAATAACAGAGTCTGGAGGTGACAGCAGCAGCATCAGAAGGAGGCCACAGAGTGGCACAATGACAGAGTCTGGAGGTGGAAGCAGCATGTGGAAGCCACAGAATGGAACAATAACAGAGTCTGTAGGTGGCAGCAGCATGAGTAGGCCATAGAGTGGCACAATGACAGAGTTTGGAGGTGGCAGCAGCATTAGTAGGCTGCAGAGTGGCACAATGACAGAGTCTAGAGGTGGCAGCAGCGTGTGGAAGCCATAGAATGGCTCAACGACAGACTCTAGAGGTGGTTGCAGCACGAGTAGGCAACAGAGTGGAACAACAACAGAGGTAACAGCAGCAGCATCAGGAGGAGGCCACGGAGTGGCACAATAACCAAGTCTGGAGGTGGCAGCAGCATGTGGAAGCCATAGAATGGCACAACGACAGAGTCTGGAGGTGGGAGCAGCATGAGTAGGCCACAGAGTGGCACAGCAACAGAGTGTGGAGGTGGCAGCAGCATGGTTAGGCCACAGAGTGGCACAATGACAGAGTCTGGAGGTGGCAGCAGCATGAGTAGGCTACAGAGTATGGAGGTCACAGCAACATGAGGAAGCCACAGAATGGCACAATAAGATACTTCTGGTGGAACCTGCCTCGCAAGAACATGCCTCAAGTAGCTACACACAATTAGAAGACAAAGAGTAAAGACAGGGAGTCGATAGAGTGGCTCACCCCCCTATAGCTCTGGTTTGGTGCTTGAACCTAAAATTGAATCACCCTATTCAATACATAAACACTAAACAAATTTGAATAAGCACTCAAACACCGTGGAGCAGGCACAATATTTAATATACGATATAGGTACAATAAAATAGATTAAAATACACTCTAAAATAGCTAAAATAGTATAAAACTAAAGTAAAACTAAGGGCTCTTTCACACCTGCGTTCTTTTCTTCCGGCATAGAGTTGTCGGGGCTCTATGCCAGAAGAATCCTGATCAGTTTTATCCTAATGCATTCTGAATCGAGTGAAATCCGTTCAGAATGCATCAGGATGTCTTCAGTTCCGGAACGGAACGTTTTTTGGCCGGAGAAAATACCGCAGCATGCTGCGCTTTTTGCTCCGGCCAAAAATCCTGAAGACTTGCCGCAAGGCCGGATCCGGAATTAATGCCCATTGAAAGGCATTGATCCGGCCTTAAGCTAAACGTCGTTTCGGCGCATTGCCGGATACGACGTTTAGCTTTTTCTCAATGGTTACCATGGCTGCCGGGACGCTAAAGTCCCGGCAGCCATGGTAAAGTGTAGCGGGGAGCGGGGGAGCAGCATACTTACCATCCATGCAGTTCCCGGGGCGCTCCAGACGCGGACAGTAAGTATGCCGCTCCACGCTCCTACTATGGCAACCAGGACTTTAATAGCGTCCTGGCTGCCATAGTAACACTGAAAGCATTTTGAAGACAGATCCGTCTTCAAAAGCTTTCAGTACACTTGCGTTTTTCCGGATCCGGCGTGTACTTCCGGCAAGTGGAGTACACGCCTTATCCGGACAACGCAAGTGTGAAAGAGGCCTAAAACACACTGTATAACTGAGTAGAAATAGGTGCAGATTAAACTCACGTTCCAGCAGATAATGTTCTTTCCAACTAATATCAATGTTGAATGTCCGGCACCTGTATCCTTTGATGTAACGTTGCATCCGAAAAATTGCAAGAAAAACCGAGAGGAAATTCGCGAAAAAAATCGCAAATAGCAATAGTCCTATATTCAGTTGATATAATGAGTCAGTGATTGCTACTACACACCCATTTGTGTTTGGATATAACGCTGCATCCACAGAAATCGCATCCGAAAGGGGCACAAATGATTATGTTGCTGCACTATACTGGTAACATGCGGATAATCGATTGCTCACTGAGCACTCACCCGACCTGTTGATGTGTAGTCCTCACACTGGCTGGTGTGCGCTCCAATATATATTCTCAAGGTGGGTTTGTATCTGTGTTCCGGTGAAAACTTTCTTACACGTTGCCTTCACTGCCTCTCTGTCCCACTCTGCATGCAGTTCTCGCGAGAGTTGAAGTGCAGATTCACCGATTCAGGTCTCTCCTTGTCTTTGCTGTTCAGATTATTGAAAGATCATATTCTTAGATAATCGTAGAGTCAAAGTCGCATGGCCATGCTTCAATAGTTTGTGGAATCTTTCATAGCATTGGTATCCAGTACCAGGTGCTGGATACTGATGCTATGAAAGATTCCACAAACAATTGAAGCATGGCCATGCGACTTTTCGAGATTTTTCGGATGTAACGTTACATCAAAGGATACAGGTGCTGGCCATTCAACATTGACATTAGTTGGAAAGGATAGCTTTGAGCACGGAAGAGTCGCGAAGTTCATTCAAGATAAGTCACTAAAGATTTTACCACATATAACCACAGCGCTGACCGCAGAATAAATTTTGTTTTTCGACCAACATACTTCAATAAACATTTTACCACATATTACTACAGCGCTGAATGCTGAATACAATTAGTTTTTCCACCGAAATAAGTCACAAAATAGTTTACCGCATATAACTGCAGCGCTGAACATTGATTGCAATTTGTTTAACCACCTAAATACATTACAAAAGATGTTACCGCATATTAATACAGCGCTGAACGCTGAATAAGATTTGTTTCTCCACCGAAATACGTCACAAAAGATTTTAACGCTTATAACTGCAGCGCTGAATGCTTAATAAAATTAGTTTTTCTGCCGAAGTAAGTCACAAAAGATTTTAACGGAGCATGGAGATGGAGAAGGTCTTCGGATTCCCCCCGCACTATACGGACATCTCAGAAATGAACCGCTGCTCCCGACAGCAGCTCCTGGGAAGGTCATGGAGCGTCCCTGGCATCCAACATCTATTCGCTCTGCTAAAGGATTATTTTGAAAGTGTGTAGAAGCCACATGGGGCACCCATGCTGCAGATTTAACATGGAGACATCATGGAAATTTTACCGCATATAACTACAGCGATGAACGCTGAATAAAATTTGTTTTTCGACCGCAATACGTCAATAAAGATTTTACCACATATAACTGCAGCCGTGAACGCTGAATAAATTTAGTTTTTCAACCAAAATACGTCACAAAAGATTTTGCCACATATAACTGCAGCGCTCAACGTTGATTACAATTTGTTTTTCCACCAAAATACATCACAAAAGATTTTACTGCATATTACTAAAGCTCTGAACGCTGAATAAGATTTGTTTTTCCACCGAAATAAGTCACAAAAGATTTTACCACATACAAGGAGTGCAGAATTATTAGGCAAGTTGTATTTTTGAGGATTAATTTTATTATTGAACAACAACCATGTTCTCAATGAACCCAAAAAACTCATTAATATCAAAGCTGAATATTTTTGGAAGTAGTTTTTAGTTTTAGCTATTTTAGGGGGATATCTGTGTGTGCAGGTGACTATTACTGTGCATAATTATTAGGCAACTCAACAAAAAACAAATATATACCCATTTCAATTATTTATTTTTACCAGTGAAACCAATATAACATCTCAGCATTCACAAATATACATTTCTGACATTCAAAAACAAAACAAAAACAAATCAGTGACCAATATAGCCACCTTTCTTTGCAAGGACACTCAAAAGCCTGCCATCCATGGATTCTGTCAGTGTTTTGATCTGTTCACCATCAACATTGCGTGCAGCAGCAACCACAGCCTCCCAGACACTGTTCAGAGAGGTGTACTGTTTTCCCTCCTTGTAAATCTCACATTTGATGATGGACCACAGGTTCTCAATGGGGTTCAGATCAGGTGAACAAGGAGGCCATGTCATTAGATTTTCTTCTTTTATACCCTTTCTTGCCAGCCACGCTGTGGAGTACTTGGACGCGTGTGATGGAGCATTGTCCTGCATGAAAATCATGTTTTTCTTGAAGGATGCAGACTTCTTCCTGTACCACTGCTTGAAGAAGGTGTCTTCCAGAAACTGGCAGTAGGACTGGGAGTTGAGCTTGACTCCATCCTCAACCTGAAAAGGCCCCACAAGCTCATCTTTGATGATACCAGCCCAAACCAGTACCCCACCTCCACCTTGCTGGCGTCTGAGTCGGACTGGAGCTCTCTGCCCTTTACCAATCCAGCCACGGGCCCATCCATCTGGCCCATCAAGACTCACTCTCATTTCATCAGTCCATAAAACCTTAGAAAAATCAGTCTTGAGATATTTCTTGGCCCAGTCTTGACGTTTCAGCTTGTGTGTCTTGTTCAGTGGTGGTCGTCTTTCAGCCTTTCTTACCTTGTAGCCATAGTCTCTGAGTATTGCACACCTTGTGCTTTTGGGCACTCCAGTGATGTTGCAGCTCTGAAATATGGCCAAACTGGTGGCAAGTGGCATCTTGGCAGCTGCACAGCTTGACTTTTCTCAGTTCATGGGCAGTTATTTTGCGCCTTGGTTTTTCCACACGCTTCTTGCGACCCTGTTGACTATTTTGAATGAAACGCTTGATTGTTCGATGATCACGCTTCAGAAGCTTTGCCATTTTAAGAGTGCTGCATCCCTCTGCAAGATATCTCACTATTTTTGACTTTTCTGAGCCTGTCAAGTCCTTCTTTTGACCCATTTTGCCAACGGAAAGGAAGTTGCCTAATAATTATGCACACCTAATATAGGGTGTTGATGTCATTAGACCACACCCCTTCTCATTACAGAGATGCACATCACCTAATATGCTTAATTGGTAATAGGCTTTCGAGCCTATACAGCTTGGAGTAAGACAACATGCATAAAGAGGATGATGTGGTCAAAATACTCATTTGCCTAATAATTCTGCACTCCCTGTATAACTGCAGCGCTGGACGCTGAATACAATTTGTTTTACCACCAAAATACATTGCAAAAGATTTTGCCACATATTACTACAGCGCTGAACAAGATTCGTTTTTCCACCAAAATACGCCACATTTTTTTTACCGCATATAACTACAGTGCTGAACGCTGAATAAATTTTGTTTTTCCACCAAAATAAGATGGCTGCCGTATTTATAGGGCTGTGACATCACAGGCCTGGCTGGCTGCTGATGCGTGGCATTATGGGTCTGCCCGCCTTCCCAGAGTTCCTTGCCCCATGTCCTCACACATGTATCCACCATTGTAGTCTTCATTTTAGGAAAAATTGCAATTCGTTACCACGAAGCGCAAGAAAATTCGCATTCGTTGCAAATCAAAATTTTTCCTGAAATTCGGATCAAATTCAACTTCATCTGATTCGATTCGCTCATCTCTATAAATTATAATAAATGTGTTGGACTGGCTTTAGACGTCCCTGCACCCCCCCAGTTTCACACAATTCTTGAAAAATAGGGTATATCTAAAAGCATGCATGGTTGGGGAATGACAAAACAGACATGATGGCAACACTTTACACACAGATAATACTCTATATGTGTCTCTCCTGCCACTCCCTGATTTCTTAGACTCTACTTTTTTTTTCCTGGAGACAGTATTAGTCTATTTACATTTCTTTTCCTATTAAAAAGGACCTGTCACCTTTCCTGACATGTCTGGTTTAGTATTATTTGTATTCCTCGTGTAATAAGAATTCAGGGGCATCTATTCTTATGACTTCATGTTGTGCCATTCCTTTATTATTCCTGATAGAAGTTATGAATGAATTGCTAAGCTGTCTGCAATAAAGGTCTATTTCAGTGTGACCAGTTGTAGATGTGTTTTTGCACAGTCTGACACTGGCAGCACTGATTAGATAGTGTCAGACTGTGCAGACACACGCCCCCAACTGGCAACACCCAGAAGGACTTTTACTGCACATTCATTCATAACTTCTAGTAGGAATAAGAGAGGAATGACACAACAAAGAGTCATATGAATATGTGCTCCAGAATTCTTATTACATAAGGAATACAAATATTTACTGAAACAGTCATGTTAGGAGAGGTGACAGGTCCTCTTCATCTACTATGAGTTGCAGCTGTCATAAATCCTAGATTCTCAAATTGTAGTACATGTACCCAAGGGATTGTTGGGGTCATTTATTAAGATCGGTGTTTTGTATTAGTAAATTTGTATCACTTAAAGGGGTTGTGTCCCTTCAGCAAGTGACATTTATTATATAGAGAAAGGGAATACAAGGCACTTACTAATGTATTGTAATTGTTCATATTGTCTCCTTTGCTAGCTGGATTTATTTTCCCATCACATTATATACTGCTCGTTTCCATGGTTACAACCACCCTGCCATCCATCATCAGTGGTTGTGCTTGCACACTATAGAAAAAAATGTCGGCCTCTCTGCTGACCAGGACTGTGGGAGCTCACATAGGCTGGTGCTTTTTTTATCCTATGCAAGCGAAGCCACAAGCAGCGTATAATATTATGAAAAAATTAATCCAGCCAGCAAAGGAAGCAATATGGATAATCACAATACATTAGTAAATGCCTTGTATTAACTTTCTTTGCATGATAAATGCTATTTGCTGAAGTGACACAATCGCTTTAAGCCCTGCCCTTAGCCCCCCAAACTCGCTAGGTACCGCCCACTTAGGTTACGTCATGGATCTGCAAAAATGCTTCTGTTACAATAATACAACCGCATGCATCCGTAGAACTTTTTGAGCACCCTCAGGCTCCAGAGCCTCGGTGCAACTGCAACCTGTGCACCACGTATGGTTAAATAGTTACACCCCTGATTTTGGCCAAGCACTCTTAGGCCTCTTGCATACGACCGTATGGCTTTTTCTGTATTCTGCGGTTCGTTTTTCACGGATCCGTTTTTCCCTTTTTTGTTTTCGCTTCCTTTACATTTTGCCGTTTCGTTTTTCCATTTAGTTTCCGTTTGTGATCTGTTTTTTGCGGATGACAAACGGAAATGGAAGTATACAATACTGCTTAAACAGAAAGTACATAAAAAAATTGGGCTGGGCATAACATTTTCAATAGATTGTTCCGCAAAAACGGAATGGATACGGAAGACATATGGATGCATTCGGTATGCATTCCTTTTTTTTGGCGGACCCACTGACTTGAATGGATCGTTATTTGCAGGCAATAATAGGACAAGTTCTATCTTTCAGCGGAATGGAAATACGGAAATACAGAAATGGAATGCATACAGAGTACATTCCATTTTTTTCGGAACTATTGAAATAAATGGTTCCGCATATGGACCGCAAGCGGAATCTGCAAAAACGGAGCAGAGATGGAAAAAAAAAAACATTTGTGTGTGTGGCGGAACCAACCTCGCCACTGGGTTTTGGAAAGGGCTGTTTAAAAGCCTCTTGCCTCAGGATTATGGCCCATAGTAACTGTAAAGGAGAAGACAGACCGGCCGCACAGCTTAAATCTGTCTGTAGAATTGTATTTTATGTTATTATGCGTTCGGTTAAATTGTATGTTATGTGAGGGCACCCAGATAGCTAATATTATTGTATTTGTGTATTCTGAGTGCCATTCACCTAATGATATGCACTCAGACTTGAGCTATCTGGGGATATGTTAAATGTCTGTGTTTGCTGTGGGGGTGTGCCATTGTGTGTTTGGGTGGTGATTCCTGTCCTGTTGTCTCCACATGTGTATTGGTGATCTCCCCTTTGTCCTGAGACATAATTGGATTGTCTTCGGTCGTCTCCGGGACAGAGGGGAGGAAACCATGATGCATTGTGGGGATATGTTGTATCTGCAACAAACTGTAATAAAAACCAGGCTGGGTGTGCCAGCACATCAGAGCACTGCTTGACCCTCAACACGGAGCCTTGTCTCGTCATTGGGGGGATTCCCTGTATGCTGTTGGAGACTGATTGCCAGGAGTGTAAGCTGACTGTACGCTTTTCCTGTTCGCCTGCTGACAGCTACTTGCGAGGTTCCAGTTTGGAGTGCTATTTTGTATCCAGTTCGGGAGGTTGGTGTTCTGCAGTAGCTGTGCCTGTCTCTTGGAAAGGGGCATATCGCCTAAACGGATTTTAACCCCTTGTCTGCCGAAACGGTGCCGTTACATTGGTGGCAGCAGTGGGATCGTTCCTACAGCCAGAAGGACAGCTACAAGAGACACCATTTCTTTGGATTTTACAACTTAAGGGCAACGCATGTCTCAGTACAGTGACCCTAAAAGCACCAGGATGGAACCAGCAGTAGAGTACAGATACTCTGTGGAGGAATTTGACCGTATGATGTGGTTGCGGCTGAACTTCTTCGGACCCAATCCAGGTGAGAAATACGTGAAGTTCGTGAGGAGTCTAGTGTCTAAGACCCTACTATTCCGGGCAGAAGGTGACGGTCAGCTGCCACGTTGGGTGGACCTCCATCGGAAGCTACGGTTGCGGGACAGTGGGAGCCTAGTCTCCATTCCCCAGCGGCAGTGTGAAGTGCAGGGAGAGGAGAGCAGCGGCCTCCCTCCCCAGCGGCAGGCTGAGTTACAGGGGGCAGAGGTAGTTGTTCCTGCCCCCCAGCAGCAGAGTGATATGCCGGGAAGGCAGTGTGAAATGCAGGGAGAGGAGAGCAACGGCCTCCCTCCCCAGCGGCAGGCTGAGTTACAGGGGGCAGAGGTAGTTGTTCCTGCCCCCCAGCAGCAGCATGATTTTTGGGAATTGGGAGCCGAGTCTCCATTCCCCAGCGGCAGGTGGAGTTACAGGGGGCAGAGACGGTCGGTCCTGTCCCCCAGCGGCAGAGTGTCCTACAGGGAATAGAGAGCCCAGTCTCCTTTCCCCAGCAGCAGGACACTGTATTGGGAGCGGAGGCGGTCGGTCGCCCTCCCCAGCGGCTGGAAGTATGTATGGGAGAGGAGCTCGTTACTCCCTCTTCCCAGCGGCAGCTTAACGCACCAGGGGGAGACAGTAAGCCCCACAACAGTGCAGATGGGACCGTGGTCTCTGCACTTACAGCACAGGGGGTAGAGACAGTCGGTCTCCCCCTCCAACAACCAGGCTCCAACCAGGCTTCTTCCGTGGTAGCGCTGGCACCAGGGCAGAGTACCGCTGATCCCTGCCCACAAAGCAACCTCCACTCCAAGCCAGGGAGCAACACAGAGACCGGGAGTACCAGCTACCAATATAACCTTGGTGGACTTACTGGACAGAGACAGGCTACGAAATTCAGCAGGTCCAGTATTGGGTTGTGGGTGGGCTGCCAGACTAACTCAGGTACCGACCGGCGTGAGGTCAGGTATCTGGTTAGTCTTCCCTGGGGGGGGGAGATGTGTGGCGGAACCAACCTCGCCACTGGGTTTTGGAGAGGGCTGTTTAAAAGCCTCTTGCCTCAGGATTATGGCCCATAGTAACTGTAAAGGAGAAGACAGACCGGCCGCACAGCTTAAATCTGTCTGAAGAATTGTATTTTATGTTATTATGCGTTCGGTTAAATTGTATGTTATGTGAGGGCACCCAGATAGCTAATATTATTGTATTTGTGTATTCTGAGTGCCATTCACCTAATGATATGCACTCAGACTTGAGCTATCTGGGGATATGTTAAATGTCTGTGTTTGCTGTGGGGGTGTGCCATTGTGTGTTTGGGTGGTGATTCCTGTCCTGTTGTCTCCACATGTGTATTGGTGATCTCCCCTTTGTCCTGAGACATAATTGGATTGTCTTCGGTCGTCTCCGGGACAGAGGGGAGGAAACCATGATGCATTGTGGGGATATGTTGTATCTGCAACAAACTGTAATAAAAACCAGGCTGGGTGTGCCAGCACATCAGAGCACTGCTTGACCCTCAACACGGAGCCTTGTCTCGTTATTGGGGGGATTCCATGTATGCTGTTGGAGACTGATTGCCAGGAGTGTAAGCTGACTGTACGCTTTTCCTGTTCGTCTGACTGACAGCTATTTGCGAGGTTCCAGTTTGGAGTGCTATTTTGTATCCAGTTCGGGAGGTTGGTGTTCTGCAGTAGCTGTGCCTGTCTCTCGGAAAGGGGCATATCGCCTAAACGGATTTTAACCCCTTGTCTGCCGAAACGGTGCCGTTACAGTGTGCAAGAGGCCTTATGCTGTGGCTCTCAATTCTCACTGTAAGGGCACATTGGCACGTTGTCTGCATGAAACATCCTCATTAATGTATTATTCATCAACCATTCTAATATAAATTCTTGTTACTAGGGTTACTCTCTTTAAACACAAATGATAAAATAATAAGCTCAATGAGCTGCCAGGCATTTTACAGTTTCCCTTAGATTCTCTCAGCAGAATGTAGGCTAATACTTATAACAGCTTTTATCCTTACTAATGTAAATTGAGCAAGTTGAGGCTGAAGGAATTTAAAATGCCCCACAGTTTTCCCGCTCTGAATGTACATGATTGTGAAGAAAAAAATGTATAATATGAAGCATAATTCCATAATATATTACTTGGTGCAACAAAAACAAATGTAGTCACCAAACTGGTCTATAATATTATAATTTTTATTATTATTATTTATAGTGCCATTGACCCTGCTTTTTTTTTACATTATTGACCCTGCCTAATTTTTCAAATCTGACGTGTCACTTTGTGTTTTTTCTTAATACTTTATTAAATATCAAAAAGATCAAGATACATTAAAATCATTTAAACAAAATTCCAGTCCCCCAAATTTCCACATATTCAATATAATGTACTTTCAGAAATAATTTAACCAACGCATATGTTTATTATTTTTTATTTGATTTATTTTCTATTTTTTTCCCCTCTTTCCTGGGGGTTACATGTGTCACTTTATGTAGTAATAACTTTGGAATGCTTTAACTTATCCAAGCGATTCTAAGATTTTTTGTCTTGTGACACATCATACTTCTTATTAGGCCGCATGCACACGGCCATTGTGCGGCCGTTCCGTGCATTGGGGACCGCAATTTGAATGTGTCACTTTATGCGGTCCCCAATGCACGGGCAACATCTGTGCAGCGGGCCAGAACCATTCAACTTGAATGGGTCGGTGGTCTGTCCGTCATATTTATTTGCGGTGTGGAACAACGGAAAGAAACACCACGGAAGCACTCCGTAGTG
Organism: Bufo gargarizans; assembly: GCF_014858855.1. Lineage (NCBI taxonomy): Eukaryota > Metazoa > Chordata > Amphibia > Anura > Bufonidae > Bufo > Bufo gargarizans. Next base: position 518,787,819 of record NC_058082.1, on the reverse strand, counting down.
CTTCCGGTGTTCCGTTCAGTGACTCTGTTCCGCATCTCGGGAATTGCGGACCCATTCAGCGGCCATGGATTGCCGACCCTCCGTTTGCATGAGGCCTTAGTGTTATCATTGCAGGGCTCAAAAGAGAAGAAGTGCCATATGTCCTTTGGAAGGCAAATTTTTCTGGAATGGTTTTCAAGCACCATATCCCATCTAAAGAGACTCTGAGGTACCCCTACAGTGGAAACCCACCAAAATGTACTCAATTTTGTAAATGAAAATCTTCAAGGAATTTTCTGAGGCATGTAGTGTGTGCTTAGACACCAAAGGTGTTCCATAGAATTTAGAAACACTTGGTTGTGAAAATGAAAAATGATATTTTTTTTCCCATTAAAATGTTGCTTTAGGGCCTGATTTTTCATTTTCTCAAGTGGTAACTAGATATGAGTGAATTCGATACGAATTTATTCGCAGCCCATCAAGTTAAAAAACAGCTATATCCTGGCTGCAGAGACCCTGTATAGTGGTGTAGAACACTGTGCCTTGCAGTAACACGCATAGGGAGTCTGCTTTGGTAGTGAAACATAACTGTGAGTCAGTATAACACGCAGATGACAGGCGTCACTCTTAGAATCACTGCACACTTCACTTATTTGGGCAGTTACGGGGCCAAAACAGGCCAAATAACTCAAGTATGAACTCAGCCTTACAGGTCGATGCTAGCGTCAAGAACAAGCTTACTCCTTTTACACTGTTGTCAGCTGATTCCACATTGATGTCTACAGAACCTGTTCTATTAAATGCTTATACAAGTAGAGCCCCCTGACAGAGTGGAGAGGGTGTTAGCAATAAGTTTGTGTATACTGATTATTTTTCCCTTCCTCTGATCCATCAGAACAATAACCCCCAAAAAACAGATCCTGTCTGTTGAGTATCTGTCTTCATTTGGTCAGTAATCCATCAGTATTGCTAATGCCCCAAAAAACATGAGTGGATCCAAAACAGAGATGACACGTGAATGGAATATTTGCATGTCTTCTGTGTTTTGTACCCACTCCTGCTTTTGGCTACCAAATCATAAGCCAATTCTGATGGGACCATATGGGCCTTACAGCTGCTAAACAGACAGGATCCATTGTACGTCTCATTTTTCCTTCCTTCTGACAGATCAGAAGAAGGGTCAAATTGGTGATGTCATCCAGGCCGAAAAGGCAAAATAGTGGCCCAGTCATGAAGTGGGGAGGGTGGGAGAACAGCTTGAGAAGTCCACAGAGTGGCCCATTAACATAGTGGTGAGGTGGAAGCAGCATAAGAAGACCACAGAGTGGCACAATGACAGAGTGTGGAGGTGGCACCAGCAGCATGAGGAGGCCACAGAGTGTCAAGGTGACATAATGTTGAGGTAGCAGCAGCAGCAAGAGGAGGTCACAGAGTGGCACAATGACAGAGTGTAGAGGTGGCAGCAGCAGCATGAGAAGGCCACAGAGTGGCAAGGTGACATAGTGTAGAGGTGGCAGCAGCATGAGTAGACCACAGAGTGGCACAATGACATAGTGTGAAGAAACATAGAAACATAGAATGTGTCGTCAGATAAGAACCATTTGGCCCATCTAGTCTGCCCAATATACTGAATACTATGAATAGCCCCTGGCCCTATCTTATATAAAGGATGGCCTTATGTCTATCCCATGCATGCTTAAACTCCACTGTATTTGCAGCTACCACTTCTGCAGGACGGCTATTCCATGCATCCACTACTCTCTCATTAAAGTAATACTTCCTGATATTCACAAATACAGGGGTCACGCAGATGCAACAGTATTAAAATGTATTGATTTAAAATTCCCTATACATACAATAACATAATATGTATTGGCCAATACTCAATATTTAAAACATTGTACATACATTAGTCCTGAGACTCATATATAGAAAATTTTAATTCACATACTGTATATGACTAATGGTTAAACAAATGTAAAAAATGTGAATGGCTCCTTTAAGGCAAACAGAGGTATGGCCCCTTTAAGGCAAGCAGAGGTAGCTGGATAACTTGCAAAAGGCTACACAATTCTGTTGTAGTGGCTTGAAAACTTGCTGAATCGAAAGTTCAGTGTACACATTTACTTAAACGGCCAGTCTTATATATTCATAAGTATATTGTATGTTCGCGTATTGCGTTTATGCAAACCTTCTTATTCAAAACATTCGATATAGACACAGTGGTACAGTATTTATGAGGTGCTGGCGATTTTATGATGCGTAAGTTCATATATATTATTAATGCAGACTTTCTAATGCCAAAGATTTAGTATAGGCACAATAGAGCAAAGTTCGTAGAGTACTCACGATTTTTTCGGCCTCTCGATTTTTTTCGGCCTTACGTGCAGTTTTTGTAGACACGATAAAACAATATTCATGAAGTACTCACGATTATTATCAACCTTGCACGTGTTCCAAGGTTTCCAATTTACCGCATGTTGTCAGCATGTGTTGCTTTCATTACCCAAAGGTTCAGGGTATATTATCGCAGGATCACCTCTGTGTCTCACTTCCTGGTTGCTTGGTATCTGTTGATGAAGGTTTGCTTGATTTTCATATCAGGCTGGTCTTTTCAAGATGTTTGCTGCCGGCAGTATTTCTTAAAGTTGTTTGTTCCTCAGCTGGCACTGGAAGCCGATTTCTTTGAACGACCCAAACGCGTTTCGGAGTACAATTTTTGGTCTTACTCCTTCCTCAGTGGTCCATTAAATAAATCTGTTGTGGTTTTGCTAGTTCACCGCTAAGCTCTTTTAATAGCTTTCGGTGTATCCCATCAGGCCCCTGTGACTTATTTGTATTAATTTTAGACTGCTGACTTAGAACCTCTTCCTCTGTAAAGACACATGCATCAAAAGATTCATTAGTAGAGTTGAGCGAACACCTGGATGTTCGGGTTCGAGAAGTTCGGCCGAACTTCCCGGAAATGTTCGGGTTCGGGATCCGAACCCGATCCGAACTTCGTCCCGAACCCCATTGAAGTCAATGGGGACCCGAACTTTTCGGCACTAAAAAGGCTGTAAAACAGCCCAGGAAAGGGCTAGAGGGCTGCAAAAGGCAGCAACATGTAGGTAAATCCCCTGCAAACAAATGTGGATAGGGAAATGAATTAAAATAAAAATTAAATAAATAAAAATTAACCAAAATCAATTGGAGAGAGGTCCCATAGCAGAGAATCTGGCTTCCCGTCACCCACCACTGGAACAGTCCATTCTCAGATATTCAGGCCCCGGAACCCAGGCAGAGGAGAGAGGTCCCGTAACAGAGAATCTGGCTTCATGTCAGCAGAGAATTAGTCTGCATGTCATAGCAGAGAATGAGGCTTCACGTCAGCCACCACTGCAACAGTCCATTGGCATATATTTAGGCCCAGCACCCAGGCAGAGGAGAGAGGTCCCGTAACAGACAATCTGGCTTCATGTCAGCAGAGAATCAGTCTTCATGTCATAGCAGAGAATCAGGCTTCACGTCACCCACCACTGTAAGAGTCCATTTTCATAAATTTAGGCCCAGCACCCAGGCAGAGGAGAGAGGTCCCGTAACAGAGGATCTGGCTTCATGTCAGCAGAGAATTAGTCTGCATGTCATAGCAGAGAATGAGGCTTCACGTCAGCCACCACTGCAACAGTCCATTGGCATATATTTAGGCCCAGCACACAGGCAGAGGAGAGAGGTCCCGTAACAGACAATCTGGCTTCATGTCAGCAGAGAATCAGTCTGCATGTCATAGCAGAGAATCAGGCTTCACGTCAGCCACCACTGCAACAGTCCATTGGCATATATTTAGGCCCAGCACACAGGCAGAGGAGAGAGGTCCCGTAACAGACAATCTGGCTTCATGTCAGCAGAGAATTAGTCTGCATGTCATAGCAGAGAATGAGGCTTCACGTCAGCCACCACTGCAACAGTCCATTGGCATATATTTAGGCCCAGCACACAGGCAGAGGAGAGAGGTCCCGTAACAGACAATCTGGCTTCATGTCAGTAGAGAATCAGTCTGCATGTCATAGCAGAGAATCAGGCTTCACGTCACCCACCACTGCAACAGTCCATTTTCATAAGTTTAGACCAAGCACCCAGGCAGAGGAGAGAGGTCCCGTAACAGACAATCTGGCTTCATGTCAGCAGAGAATTAGTCTGCATGTCATAGCAGAGAATGAGGCTTCACGTCAGCCACCACTGCAACAGTCCATTGGCATATATTTAGGCCCAGCACCCAGGCAGAGGAGAGAGGTCCCGTAACAGACAATCTGGCTTCATGTCAGCAGAGAATCAGTCTTCATATCATAGCAGAGAATCAGGCTTCACGTCACCCACCACTGTAAGAGTCCATTTTCATAAATTTAGGCCCAGCACCCAGGCAGAGGAGAGAGGTCCCGTAACAGAGGATCTGGCTTCATGTCAGCAGAGAATCAGTCTGCATGTCATAGCAGAGAATCAGGCTTCACGTCACCCAACATTGGAACAGTCCATTGGCATATATTTAGGCCCCGGCACCCAGACAGAGGAGAGGTTCATTCAACTTTGGGTAGCCTCGCAATATAATGGTAAAATGAAAATAAAAATAGGATTGAATGAGGAAGTGCCCTAGAGTCCAATAATATATGGTTAAGGGGAGGTAGTTAATGTCTAATCTGGACAAGGGACGGACAGATCCTGTGGGATCCATGCCTGGTTCATTTTTATGAACGTCAGCTTGTCCACATTGGCTGTAGACAGGCGGCTGCGTTTGTCTGTAATGACGCCCCCTGCCGTGCTGAATACACGTTCAGACAAAACGCTGGCCGCCGGGCAGGCCAGCACCTCCAAGGCATAAAAGGCTAGCTCTGGCCACGTGGACAATTTAGAGACCCAGAAGTTGAATGGGGCCGAACCATCAGTCAGTACGTGGAGGGGTGTGCACATGTACTGTTCCACCATGTTAGTGAAATGTTGCCTCCTGCTAACACGTTGCGTATCAGGTGGTGGTGCAGTTAGCTGTGGCGTGTTGACAAAAGTTTTCCACATCTCTGCCATGCTAACCCTGCCCTCAAAGGAGCTGGCATTGACACAGCTGCCTTGGCGACCTCTTGCTCCTCCTCTGCCTTGGCCTTGGGCTTCCACTTGTTCCCCTGTGACATTTGGGAATGCTCTCAGTAGCGCGTCTACCAACGTGCGCTTGTACTCGCGCATCTTCCTATCACGCTCCAGTGCAGGAAGTAAGGTGGGCACATTGTCTTTGTAGCGTGGATCCAGCAGGGTGGCAACCCAGTAGTCCGCACAGGTTAAAATGTGGGCAACTCTGCTGTCGTTGCGCAGGCACTGCAGCATGTAGTCGCTCATGTGTGCCAGGCTGCCCAGGGGTAAGGACAAGCTGTCCTCTGTGGGAGGCGTATCGTCATCGTCCTGCCTTTCCCCCCCAGCCACGCACCAGTGATGGACCCGAGCTGCGTTGGGTGCCACCCCGCTGTGACCATGCTTCATCCTCATCCTCCTCCACCTCCTCCTCATCCTCGTACTCCTCGTCCTCCAGTAGTGGGCCCTGGCTGGCCACATTTGTACCTGGCCTCTGCTGTTGCCAAAAACCTCCCTCTGAGTCACTTCGAAGAGACTGGCCTGAAAGTGCTAAAAATGACCCCTCTTCCTCCTCCTCCTCCTCCTCCTCCTCCTGGGCCACCTCCTCTTCCATCATCGCCCTAAGTGTTTTCTCAAGGAGACATAGAAGTGGTATTGTAACGCTGATAACGGCGTCATCGCCACTGGCCATGTTGGTGGAGTACTCGAAACAGCGCAACAGGGCACACAGGTCTCGCATGGAGGCCCAGTCATTGGTGGTGAAGTGGTGCTGTTCTGTAGTGCGACTGACCCGTGCGTGCTGCAGCTGAAACTCCACTATGGCCTGCTGCTGCTCGCACAGTCTGTCCAGCATGTGCAAGGTGGAGTTCCACCTGGTGGGCACGTCGCATATGAGGCGGTGAGCGGGAAGGCCGAAGTTACGCTGTAGCGCAGACAGGCGAGCAGCAGCAGGATGTGAACGCCGGAAGCAGCGAACAGACGGCCCGCACTTTATGCAGCAGCTCTGACATGTCGGGGTAGTTGTGTATGAACTTCTGCACCACCAAATTCAGCACATGCGCCAAGCAAGGGATGTGCGTCAAATTGGCTAGTCCCAGAGCTGCAACGAGATTTCGCCCATTATCACACACCACCAGGCCGGGCTTGAGGCTCACCGGCAGCAACCACTCGTCGGTCTGTTGTTCTATACCCCGCCACAACTCCTGTGCGGTGTGGGGCCTGTCCCCCAAACATATGAGTTTCAGAATGGCCTGCTGACGTTTACCCCGGGCTGTGCTGAAGTTGGTGGTGAAGGTGTGTGGCTGACTGGATGAGCAGGTGGAAGAAGAGGAGGAGGAAGCCGAGAAGGAGGAGGTGGCAACAGGAGGCAAAGAATGTTGCCCTGCGATCCTTGGCGGCGGAAGGACGTGCGCCAAACAGCTCTCCGCCTGGGGCCCAGCTGCCACTACATTTACCCAGTGTGCAGTTAGGGAGATATAGCGTCCCTGGCCGTGCTTACTGGTCCACGTATCTGTGGTTAGGTGGACCTTGCTACAGATGGCGTTGCGCAGTGCACACTTGATTTTATCGGATACTTGGTTGTGCAGGGAAGGCACGGCTCTCTTGGAGAAGTAGTGGTGGCTGGGAACAACATACTGTGGGACAGCAAGCGACATGAGCTGTTTGAAGCTGTCTGTGTCCACCAGCCTAAATGACAGCATTTCATAGGCCAGTAGTTTAGAAATGCTGGCATTCAGGGCCAGGGATCGAGGGTGGCTAGGTGGGAATTTACGCTTTCTCTCAAATGTTTGTGAGATGGAGAGCTGAACGCTGGCGTGTGACATGGTTAAGACGCTTGGTGACGGAGGTGGTGGTGGTGGTGTTGGTGGTACATCCCCTGTTTGCTGGGCGGCAGGTGCCAACGTTCCTCCAGAGGCGGAGGAAGAGGCCGAGGCGGCAGCAGCAGAAGAGGCCGAGGCGGCAGCAGCAGAAGAGGTAGCAGGGGGAGCCTGAGTGACTTCCTTGGTTTTAAGGTGTTTACTCCACTGCAGTTCATGCTTTGCATGCAGGTGCCTGGTCATGCAGGTTGTGCTCAGGTTCAGAACGTTAATGCCTCGCTTCAGGCTCTGATGGCACAGCGTGCAAACCACTCAGGGTCTTGTCGTCAGCACATTGTTTGAAGAAGTGCCATGCCAGGGAACTCCTTGAAGCTGCCTTTGGGGTGCTCGGTCCCAGATGGCGGCGGTCAGTAGCAGGCGGAGTCTCTTGGCGGCGGGTGTTCTGCTTTTGCCCACTGCTCCCTCTTTTGCTACGCTGTTGGCTCGGTCTCACCACTGCCTCTTCCTCCGAACTGTGAAAGTCAGTGGCACGACCTTCATTCCATGTGGGGTCTAGGACCTCATCGTCCCCTGCATCGTCTTCCACCCAGTCTTGATCCCTGACCTCCTGTTCAGTCTGCACACTGCAGAAAGACGCAGCAGTTGGCACCTGTGTTTCGTCATCATCAGAGACATGCTGAGGTGGTATTCCCATGTCCTCATCATCAGGAAACATAAGTGGTTGTGCGTCAGTGCATTCTATGTCTTTCACCGCTGGGGAAGGGCTAGGTGGATGCCCTTGGGAAACCCTGCCAGCGGAGTCTTCAAACAGCATAAGAGACTGCTGCATAACTTGAGGCTGAGACAGTTTCCCTGGTATGCATGGGGGTGATGTGACAGACTGATGGGGTTGGTTTTCAGGCGCCATCTGTGCGCTTTCTGCAGAAGACTGGGTGGGAGATAATGTGAACGTGCTGGATCCACTGTCGGCCACCCAATTGACTAATGCCTGTACCTGCTCAGGCCTTACCATCCTTAGAACGGCATTGGGCCCCACCATATATCGCTGTAAATTCTGGCGGCTACTGGGACCTGAGGTAGTTGGTACACTAGGACGTGTGGATGTGGCAGAACGGCCACGTCCTCTCCCAGCACCAGAGGGTCCACTAACATCACCACGACCATGTCCACAGTCCGCGTCCCTTACTAGATGTTTTCCTCATTGTCATGGTTCACCACAACAACAAAAATATTATTTGGCCCAATGTATTGTATTCAAATTCAGCGGGATATAAATTTGAGGCCTAGTATTTAGGCGCTGGGTGACCGGTATGGATTTACTAACAGAATTGGACTTGGAAATGCACAGTAGCGTGTGTGTGAAGTTATTCTGAATGACCCTATGTGCACCTTGAATATTATATACCCTTTTAGGGATAGATTTCAAATAGCTCTGATATAGCAGAACCACTAAATTATGAAATTGCTAAATTGGGAATTGTATTTCAACCCAGAACAAAAAATGTGCTTTGACGGACACTAAATAACTTTCCCAGCCACAACAGGACAGCGGTAACGAGAGATTTAGCGGGATATAAATTTGAGGCCTAGTATTTAGGCGCTGGGTGACCGGTATGGATTTACTAACAGAATTGGACTTGGAAATGCACAGTAGCGTGTGTGTGAAGTTATTCTGAATGACCCTATGTGCACCTTGAATATTATATACCCTTTTAGGGATAGATTTCAAATAGCTCTGATATAGCAGAAACCACTAAATTATGAAATTGCTAAATTGGGAATTGTATTTCAACCCAGAACAAAAAATGTGCTTTGACGGACACTAAATAACTTTCCCAGCCACAACAGGACAGCGGTAACGAGAGATTTAGCGGGATATAAATTTGAGGCCTAGTATTTAGGCGCTGGGTGACCGGTATGGATTTACTAACAGAATTGGACTTGGAAATGCACAGTAGCGTGTGTGTGAAGTTATTCTGAATGACCCTATGTGCACCTTGAATATTATATACCCTTTTAGGGATAGATTTCAAATAGCTCTGATATAGCAGAAACCACTAAATTATGAAATTGCTAAATTGGGAATTGTATTTCAACCCTGAACAAAAAATGTGCTTTGACGGACACTAAATAACTTGCCCAGCCACAACAGTACAGCGGTAACGACAGATTTAGCGGGATATAAATTTGAGGCCTAGTATTTAGGCGCTGGGTGACCGGTATGGATTTAGTGACAGAATTAGACTGGGATATGGCCAAAAAATAACCACACTATTTCTGGTTAAATGCACTTGGTGACGGGCGCAGCTTGCCCCTGATGTAGTATATGGCCAAAAAATGAACAGACTATTGCTGGTTAAATGCACTTGGTGTCACAGCTTGACCAACCACACTACTGAGGGTTAAATGCACTTGGTGACGGGCGCAGCTTGCCCCTGATGTAGTATATGGCCAAAAAATGAACAGACTATTGCTGGTTAAATGCACTTGGTGACGGGCGCAGCTTGCCCCTGATTTAGTATATGGCCAAAAAATGAACAGACTATTGCTGGTTAAATGCACTTGGTGTGATAGCTTGACCAACCACACTACTGAGGGTTAAATGCACTTGGTGACGGGCGCAGCTTGCCCCTGATGTAGTATATGGCCAAAAAATGAACAGACTATTGCTGGTTAAATGCACTTGGTGACGGGCGCAGCTTGCCCCTGATTTAGTATATGGCCAAAAAATGAACAGACTATTGCTGGTTAAATGCACTTGGTGACAGGCGCAGCTTGCCCCTGATTTAGTATATGGCCAAAAAATGAACAGACTATTGCTGGTTAAATGCACTTGGTGTGATAGCTTGACCAACCACACTACTGAGGGTTAAATGCACTTGGGGACGGGCGCAGCTTGCCCCTGATGTAGTATATGGCCAAAAAATGAACAGACTATTGCTGGTTAAATGCACTTGGTGACGGGCGCAGCTTGCCCCTGATTTAGTATATGGCCAAAAAATGAGCAGACTATTGCTGGTTAAATGCACTTGGTGTGATAGCTTGACCAACCACACTACTGAGGGTTAAATGCACTTGGTGACGGGCGCAGCTTGCCCCTGATGTAGTATATGGCCAAAAAATGAACAGACTATTGCTGGTTAAATGCACTTGGTGTCACAGCTTGACCAACCACACTACTGAGGGTTAAATGCACTTGGTGACGGGCGCAGCTTGCCCCTGATGTAGTATATGGCCAAAAAATGAACAGACTATTGCTGGTTAAATGCACTTGGTGACAGGCGCAGCTTGCCCCTGATTTAGTATATGGCCAAAAAATGAACAGACTATTGCTGGTTAAATGCACTTGGTGTGATAGCTTGACCAACCACACTACTGAGGGTTAAATGCACTTGGTGACGGGCGCAGCTTGCCCCTGATGTAGTATATGGCCAAAAAATGAACAGACTATTGCTGGTTAAATGCACTTGGTGTCACAGCTTGACCAACCACACTACTGAGGGTTAAATGCACTTGGTGACGGGCGCAGCTTGCCCCTGATGTAGTATATGGCCAAAAAATGAACAGACTATTGCTGGTTAAATGCACTTGGTGACGGGCGCAGCTTGCCCCTGATTTAGTATATGGCCAAAAAATGAACAGACTATTGCTGGTTAAATGCACTTGGTGTGATAGCTTGACCAACCACACTACTGAGGGTTAAATGCACTTGGTGACGGGCGTAGCTTGCCCCTGATGTAGTATATGGCCAAAAAATGAACAGACTATTGCTGGTTAAATGCACTTGGTGACGGGCGCAGCTTGCCCCTGATTTAGTATATGGCCAAAAAATGAACAGACTATTGCTGGTTAAATGCACTTGGTGACAGGCGCAGCTTGCCCCTGATTTAGTATATGGCCAAAAAATGAACAGACTATTGCTGGTTAAATGCACTTGGTGTGATAGCTTGACCAACCACACTACTGAGGGTTAAATGCACTTGGGGACGGGCGCAGCTTGCCCCTGATGTAGTATATGGCCAAAAAATGAACAGACTATTGCTGGTTAAATGCACTTGGTGACGGGCGCAGCTTGCCCCTGATTTAGTATATGGCCAAAAAATGAGCAGACTATTGCTGGTTAAATGCACTTGGTGTGATAGCTTGACCAACCACACTACTGAGGGTTAAATGCACTTGGTGACGGGCGCAGCTTGCCCCTGATGTAGTATATGGCCAAAAAATGAACAGACTATTGCTGGTTAAATGCACTTGGTGACAGGCGCAGCTTGCCCCTGATTTAGTATATGGCCAAAAAATGAACAGACTATTGCTGGTTAAATGCACTTGGTGTGATAGCTTGACCAACCACACTACTGAGGGTTAAATGCACTTGGTGACGGGCGCAGCTTGCCCCTGATGTAGTATATGGCCAAAAAATGAACAGACTATTGCTGGTTAAATGCACTTGGTGACGGGCGCAGCTTGCCCCTGATTTAGTATATGGCCAAAAAATGAACAGACTATTGCTGGTTAAATGCACTTGGTGTGATAGCTTGACCAACCACACTACTGAGGGTTAAATGCACTTGGTGACGGGCGCAGCTTGCCCCTGATGTAGTATATGGCCAAAAAATAAACAGACTATTGCTGGTTAAATGCACTTGGTGTGACAGCTTCACCCTGATGTAGGCTTTAGCCAAAAAACAACCACACCATTGAGGGTTAAATGCACTTGGTGACAGGCGCAGCTTGCCCCTGATGTAGTATATGGCCACAAAATAAACAGACTATTGCTGGTTAAATGCACTTGGTGTGACAGCTTCACCCTGATGTAGGCTTTAGCCAAAAAACAACCACACCATTGAGGGTTAAATGCACTTGGTCGCAGCTTGTGCTGGCGCACCACAAGACACAAAATGGCCGCCGATCACCCCAGAAAAATGTGACTGACAAACGGTCTGGGCAGCCTAAAAACAGTGAGCAATTGAGTATCAGCAGCTCAATGATCCACAGCTGCAGATCGATCACTGGATGGAGTCTTTTGGAGGAGTTAATCAGCCTAATCTCGCCCTACTGTCGCAGCTGCAACCTCTCCCTACGCTAATCAGAGCAGAGTGACGGGCGGCGCTATGTGACTCCAGCTTAAATAGAGGCTGGGTCACATGGTGCTCTGGCCAATCACAGCCATGCCAATAGTAGGCATGGCTGTGATGGCCTCTTGGGGCAAGTAGTATGACGCTTGTTGATTGGCTGCTTTGCAGCCTTTCAAAAAGCGCCAAGAAAGCGTCACAAAAGCGCCAAGAAAGCGACGAACACCGAACCCGGACTTTTACGAAAATGTCCGGGTTCGGGTCCGTGTCACGGACACCCCAAAATTCGGTACGAACCCGAACTATACAGTTCGAGTTCGCTCATCCCTATTCATTAGTCTTCTTTCCTGAGGTCCTTTTCCTTCATTTTCCTTTGTAAAAACTGAACAGAAGTATTCATTGAGGCAGTCAGGTAGTTCTTTATCTTCTTCCATATACCTTCCTTCTTTTGTTTTTAATTTGGTAATTCCTTGTTTTAGTTTCCTTTTTTCATTTATGTATCCGAAGAATGTCTTATCACCTTTTTTCACTGACTGAGCTAATTTCTCTTCTGCCTGTGCTTTAGAAGCTCTTATAACTTGCTTGGCCTCTCTCTGCCTAATCTTATAAATTTGCCTGTCATCGTCGTTTTAGTTTTTTTTATAATTACTAAATGCTATCTTTTTGTTTTTAATGATTCTGCTGAGTACCACAGTGGTCTCTTCCCTTTTTTGCTTTTACTGACAAGCCTAATGCAATTATCTGTTGCCTTCAATAGTGCCACTTTTAAGTAGTCCCATTTCTCCTGGACTCCATTGAAACTGTTCCAATCTGATAGAGACTCGTATACCACTAATCTAATTTTAGAAAAATCAGTTTTTCTAAAATCTAAAACTTTTGTTTTTGTGTGGTGTGACTCAGTCACTGTACTTATAGTAAACCACACTGACTGGTGATCACTAGAACCCAAGCTTTCCCCTACAGTAATTTAAGATACCAAATTCCCATTTGTGAATACTAAATCTAAAATGGCCTCCTCCCGGGTTGGCTCCTCAACTACTTGCTGTAGAGATAATCCCAGTAGGGAATTTAGAATATCTGTACTCCTGGCAGAACTAGCTATTTTGGTTTTCCAGTTTACATCAGGAAGATCAAAGTCTCCCATAATGATAACTTCCCCTTTCAATGTCATTTTAGCTATTTCCTCAACTAGTAGATCATCTAATTCTTTGACTTGGCTAGGTGGTCTATATATCACACCTACACAAGTTACCTTATGATTATCAAGCTGCAACGTAAACCAAACTGACTCTAAATTGTTCTTGCTAACTTGTATTAAATTAGATTTTATGCTATCTTTCACATACAGGGCCAACCCTTCCCCTTTCTTGCCTTCTCTGTCTTTCCTATATAGAGAGAACCCTGGTATTGTTATATCCCAGTCATTACTCCCATTGAACCATGTCTCAGTAATAGCCACTAAATCTATATTGTCAGATGCCATTATAGACTCAAGTTCATTGATCTTATTCCCTAAACTGCGAGCATTTGTAGACAAGACTCTGAGCTTGTCATTTCTTAACTTATGTGCTACTGGCATCTTTTGCCATTGTTCCGGGGGGCAGTCGGACTGCTGGATTATCACTCTTTTGCCCCCCTTTCCAAGTTTAAATGCTCCTTAGCAAATATTTTGAACTGTTCTATGAGGACATTCGTTCCCTTGAGAGAAAGATGCAAACCATCTTTCTTGTACAGTTCTTTTCCATTCCAACGACAGCTAACATGAGACACAAAGCCAAACCCTGAATTCCTTAATGCGCATCTTCCTGTCATGTTGAAGGTTATGCACAGGTAAAACTGCAGAGAATGAAACAGTCGATGCAGACTCCTGTAAATCATTACCAAGTGTGTGAAAACCTTCCTTCGCCTTTGAAACCTCATTGCAAGCCAGATCATTTGTCCCAAGATGGACAATAACATCCACCTCTCTTTCCTGCTTTGCTTGCCAAACAATATTAAGGATACGTTGTCTGTCCCTGCTAGTGGTAGCACCAGGGAGACATCTCACAAAACCATTTTCCTCAAACTTCACACCTCTTATGATAAAATCGCCCACCAACAGCTGCTTACTATCAGTTCTCACCTTATCCTTTTTGTCTTTGGCTGCAAACTTGCATACTTTAGGCATAGCAGATGATTGTTCCTCAACCACTGTGCCTGAGCCATGTTGCTCTTGCACTCTGAAAATGCTACAAATGAATTATGGAGAGCCACAGACTGTGGGACATGTCTTCTATTCACAACTCTAAGTCTACCAGAACCTGCAGTAACCCATCCTTCATTTCTAGGGGGCCTCTGTGGCAGTGGCATTGCAACATTCCCAGCCTGAGTTTGTTTAACAGTTAATTTACAAATCTCAGATTTCAAAAATGCAATTTCCTGTTGCATTATGGAGAGCTGTCTACAGATCAGACAGCATCCAAACCTCTGAAGATTGGAACCTGAAATAAAAGTACAACAATTCCTGCACAGAACCAGTTCTGCCATTTTAAAGAGGGGAAAGATTTTAAACAAACACATCTTACTTTTTTAGATTGTATCTACCTCAGATTACCTCCTGAGTATCTCCTAAATATCTCAGATGCAATTAGTAATGCTGCACTTTGAGAATGCTGCAAGCTATAATTAGGCAAGCTAATACTATGTTGCTATATATACACATACTCCCACAAAAGCTCCTTCCCCAACAACAAATTTAACACCTTAATCACCCTATGCTTATTTGCAATCAGACAATAGCAAAAGCCTGGAGGTGGCAGCAGCAGCATGAGGAGACCACAGAGTGACCCGGTGACAGAGTGGGGAGATGGGTGGCAATAACAGTACCCACTGACGATGGTGGGTGTAAGAAGGAACACCTGGAATCAAATGTGTGGCATCAGGCAGGTGGCAGCATCAGAATAGTAGCTGAGGCAGGTAGCCAGAAGAAACCAGTCTCTATTAAGGTTTAAGGTTTGGGTGAGGCAGCATGGATGATCTAATCTGATGCATCAGGCATTGGTGGGTGGAAATCCTGGCTGATCCATGCCCGATTCATCTTGAGAAAGGTCAGTTTCTCCACATTTTGGGTGGACAGGTGGGTTCTCCTTGGGGTAACTATGGCCCCCGCTGCACTAAAACCCCTGCTCTGATGCCACACTACTGGCTAGGAAGGTCAGCTTTTCCAGGGCAAACTCGGCCAGTTGCGGCTAAAATCTAGTTTGGCTTCCCAGTAGTCCAGGGGATCTGCGATGACGGGTGGCAGGGTGCACTCCAAGTATGCAACCACCTGCTGGTTCAGGTTCTGCTCTATGTCTAGCTGCTGGTGAGTAGTTTCTTCACTATGCGGTTGAAAAAAGCTGCTCATCAGCAACTCTAGAGTCAGGCTGCTGCTGATGGAGCTGGTACTGCTACTTCCACCCCCCCCAGCAGCCATTGCAGTGGAACATGAGCGCAGAGGGCCCCCCCCCCCTGGTCAGACCACGACAGGGTGGCTGATGGCGCAGATAGGCAGCAGCCAACTGACTGCATAGGATGTCTCTATAGTAGTTCAGTTTGTCCTCCCTCTCAGCTGGTATAAAAAAGGCCCCCATTTTGGACCGGTAGCGAGGGTCTAACATGGTGGAGAGCCAGTAGTCATCCCTCTGCTGAATGGTGACAATTCGGCTGTCACTACGCAAGCAAGTGAGCATTCATCGGGCCATTTGCGCAAGTGACTCGGAGGGACTCCCTGCCTCCATCTCTACTGCATGCTACCATGGTGTACATGGGTCATCTGCCTCATCTTCCTTATCTCCCTCTTGCTCCTCTGGCTGCTTCTGCTCCTCCTCTCCTGTCACCTGTGTAGAAATAAAAACCATTTCGCTACACATTGCTTGTGCTTCAATGTCCTCCTCCTCCAG
Organism: Bufo gargarizans; assembly: GCF_014858855.1. Taxonomy (NCBI): domain Eukaryota; kingdom Metazoa; phylum Chordata; class Amphibia; order Anura; family Bufonidae; genus Bufo; species Bufo gargarizans. Next base: position 518,771,937 of record NC_058082.1, on the reverse strand, counting down.
TTCAGCCCCCACAGGGTTCATGTGGCCGTGAGATGTAGGCGCCATGTCTCCAGTCCCCTGATCAGACAGATTTACCAGCATCTTTTCCAGGATATGAATCAGTGAAATGACGTTGTTCATCCCGTAGTCCTGACGACTGACAAATAAAGTGAGCTCCTCAAAGGGCACAAGCAAATGACAGGTGTCATGCATGAGCTGCCACTGGCTAACATAGAAGTTACACAGGGAAGTACCTTTCTCTGTTCGTATAATATGTCCAACATATGGAGAGTGGAATTCCAACCGGTGGAAACGTCGCATATCAGTCTATGTTGGGGGACGCCATTCTGCTGCTGCAGCTCAAGGACGGTGTGCAGTTACTCCCCTGTGTGACTCTGTTCGCCCAGGCAAACGAGGTGTAGAACAGCGTGACACTGCCATGCCCTGCAGATGTGGTATTCTAGAGGAGCACTGTGAATTGTCCTTGCAGTGGAGGCTGAGGACACGGTGGAGGACATTGTCGCAAGACCAACGGCGTGAGAACGTGGAGGCGGAAGCGGCGTCACCTGGCCAAGTTGCTGATGTGGCTTGGCAAGAACCACATTTACCCAGTGGGCCATAAAGGACATTATCGTCCTTGACCGTGGTTATAGCTATAGACCATTTTTGCCAAAAGAGGCTGTATCACAAACAAATTTCACCACTGAATGGCTAATTGACAAAATTGTTAGTCCTTAAGGAAGATACTCTATAATCACCCATCAATTTTCCCAAAAAAGGCTGTTTCCCCAAAAATATTTCACCACTGAATGACAATGTAAATTCACTGCAGAACGGCTAATAACAAATACTTATTTTTGCTATTAATGCAGCGCAACAATGTCTGTATGACAATGTAAATTCACCGCAGAACGACTAATAACACGTACCTATTTATCCCATTAATACACCCCAACAATGGCTATACAGGGAGTGCAGAATTATTAGGCAAGTTGTATTTTTGAGGATTAATTTTATTATTGAACAACAACCATGTTCTCAATGAACCCCAAAAACTCATTAATATCAAAGCTGAATATTTTTGGAAGTAGTTTTTAGTTTGTTTTTAGTTTTAGCTATTTTAGGGGGATATCTGTGTGTGCAGGTGACTATTACTGTGCATAATTATTAGGCAACTTAACAAAAAACAAATATATACCCATTTCAATTATTTAGTTTACCAGTGAAACCAATATAACATCTCAACATTCACAAATATACATTTCTGACATTCAAAAACAAAACAAAAACAAATCAGTGACCAATATAGCCACCTTTTTTTGCAAGGACACTCAAAAGCCTGCCATCCATGGATTCTGTCAGTGTTTTGATCTGTTCACCATCAACATTGTGTGCAGAAGCAACCACAGCCTCCCAGACACTGTTCAGAGAGGTGTACTGTTTTCCCTCCTTGTAAATCTCACATTTGATGATGGACCACAGGTTCTCAATGGGGTTCAGATCAGGTGAACAAGGAGGCCATGTCATTAGATTTTCTTCTTTTATACCCTTTCTTGCCAGCCACGCTGTGGAGTACTTGGACACGTGTGATGGAGCATTGTCCTGCATGAAAATCATGTTTTTCTTGAAGGATGCAGACTTCTTCCTGTACCACTGCTTGAAGAAGGTGTCTTCCAGAAACTGGCAGTAGGACTGGGGGTTGAGCTTGACTCCATCCTCAACCCGAAAAGGCCCCACAAGCTCATCTTTGATGATACCAACCCAAACCAGTACTCCACCTCCACCTTGCTGGCATCTGAGTCGGACTGGAGCTCTCTGCCCTTTACCAATCCAGCCACGGGCCCATCCATCTGGCCCATCAAGACTCACTCTCATTTCATCAGTCCATAAAACCTTAGAAAAATCAGTCTTGAGATATTTCTTGGCCCAGTCTTGACGTTTCAGCTTTTGTGTCTTGTTCAGTGGTGGTCGTCTTTCAGCCTTTCTTACCTTGGCCATGTCTCTGAATATTGCACACCTTGTGCTTTTGGGCACTCCAGTGATGTTGCAGCTCTGAAATATGGCCAAACTGGTGGCAAGTGGCATCTTGGCAGCTGCACGCTTGACTTTTCTCAGTTCATGGGCAGTTATTTTGCGCCTTGGTTTTTCCACACGCTTCTTGCGACCCTGTTGACTATTTTGAATGAAACGCTTGATTGTTCGATGATCACGCTTCAGAAGCTTTGCAATTTTAAGAGTGCTGCATCCCTCTGCAAGATATCTCACTATTTTTGACTTTTCTGAGCCTGTCAAGTCCTTCTTTTGACCCATTTTGCCAAAGGAAAGGAAGTTGCCTACTAATTATGCACACCTGATATAGGGTGTTGATGTCATTAGACCACACCCCTTCTCATTACAGAGATGCACATCACCTAATATGCTTAATTGGTAGTAGGCTTTCGAGCCTATACAGCTTGGAGTAAGACAACATGCATAAAGAGGAGGATGTGGTCAAAATACTCATTTGCCTAATAATTCTGCACTCCCTGTATAACAATGTCAGTTCACTGCAAACCGGCTAATAAGACGTATTCTTTTTCCTATTAATACACCCCCCCCCCTAAAAAAATATAACAATCACAATTCACCGCAGAACGGCTAAGGCTACTTTCACACTTGCGTTCAGAGCGGATCCGTCTGAGACGGATCCGCTCATATAATGCAGACGGTGGATCCGTTCAGAACGGATCCGTCTGCATTATATTGTAAAAAAATTTGTAAGTGTGAAAGTAGCCTGAACGGATCCGTCCAGACTTTACATTGAAAGTCAATGGGGGACGGATCCGTTTGAAGATTGAGCCATATTGTGTCATCTTCAAACGGATCCGTCCCCATTGACTTTCATTATAAGTCTGGACGGATCCGCTTGCCTCCGCACGGCCAGGTGGACACCTAAACGCTGCAAGCAGCGTTCAGGTGTCCGCTTGCTGAGCGGAGCAGAGGCTGAACGCTGCCAGACTGATGCATTCTGAGCGGATCCGCGTCCACTCAGAATGCATTAGGGCTGGACGGATGCGTTCGGGTCCGCTTGTGAACCCCTTCAAACAGAACTCACAAGCGGACACCCGAACGCTAGTGTGAAAGTAGCCTAATAGGACGTACTTATCTATCCTATTAATACACCCCATAAATGGCTGTAGTACAATGGAACTTTACAACTGAACGGGAAATAAAGTTTTTTTTGCCAATACAAGTCAAAAAGGGCTTTAATGTTCTCCCTTCACCACACAACGGATAATAAGCCCTTTTTCTTTTTCCACACTAATAGACGACAAAAAAATACTTTAGAAGATATAATTGCGGCCGTGAACGGCAAATAATTTTATAATTTTACCACTAATACATGCCAAAAAGGGCTATAGTTTTCCCACCTAACCACACAACGGCTAATAATCCCTTTTTCTTTTTCCCCACTAATACACGCCAAAAAAAGGTTTAGAGCATATAACTGCGGCCGTGAACGGCAAATAAAGTTTTTTTTTTGCCACTAATACACACCAAAAGGGGCTGTAATTTTCCCACCTAACCACACAACGGCTAATAAGCCTTTTTTATTTTTCCCCACTAATACATGCCAAAAAAAGGCTTTAGAACAGATAACTGCGGCCGTGAACGGCAAATATTTTTTTTTTTGCTACTAATACACGCCAAAAAGAGCAGTAAATTTCTCACTTCACCATACAACGGCTAATAAGCCCCTTCCCCCCCCCCCTCTAATACACGCCAAAAAAAGGGTTTAGAACATATAACTGCGGTCGTAAACGGCAAATAATATTTTTTTTTGCCACTAATACACGCCAAAAAGGGGTGTGCAATTTTCTCACTTCAACACACAACGGCTAATAAGCCCCTTTTTTCCTCCCCCACTTATACACGAAAAAAAAGGCTGCCACTTCACTCACACGCTGCTCAAAGTTACTGTAATCAGCTAACCCTTCACAGGACATAGAATGACAAGACAAAATTCACGTTGTCAAACACACGCCTCACCTTCTACAGTTTGTGTAAGTTAGTAGCAAAATCATACACACAATAACAATACCATATCATTTCAAATTAGTCAATAAAATATTTACATAAATCAATTAACATAAATCAATTAATTACAATCTACCTGAAATGATACCCGCCTTATATGAGTATAATATTGACAGTGACCTCATTACTCTCACAGAACATATATATAACTGCACCACACTAGGGCTAATAAGACCCCAATAACAAGAACGGTTTGCTGGAATTACAAAGATATTGCAAACCTGAAATGAGCAGCAGTATAATGGCAATTGGGATCTGCAGTCAGTGCAGCAAGGTGTAATAGGATTGTTTCTATTACCCATGCTTTAAACACCCCCATTGAACCCTGTTTTGGTACAGTACTGTGGAATAATTCCTACCTATCCTTTCCCTACACTTCTAATGCTCTTTCTCTGTACTTCTATTCAGCAGAATATATGTTTTCAAGTCTTTCCTAGCACTGTCCCTAGCGCCTGCTAATGTCTCTCCCTGCACTAAGTACACTGGAAAATGGCTGAATCAAAGATGGCTGAGGCTATTTAAAGGGCTGTGCCATTACAGGGCTGGCTGGCTGCTGATTGGCTGCATGCATGGCATTGTGGGTGATCCCTCTTTCCCAGAGTTCTTCGCTCCATGTCCTAACATGAGCAGCAGCCATTTTAGGTAAAAATGCGATTTGTTACCGTGTCACATGTCGTCGTGTAGACCTAGCCTAATAGGAGAAAATGGACCCCAAAATTTGTTAACAATCTTCTCCTAAATACGGTAACACTCCATACGAGGTTGTAAACTGTTGGGCACACTGTAGGGTTTAAAACAGAATGAGTATCATGTGCATTTGAGGCCTAGTTTGGTAAGTTTGGCATAGATTTTGTTTATTTATTTTTTACAGAATCTGCTATGTCCTCCTTCTTCTCCTCCTGCTTTCTAAAACTCAGCATAGAATTAATTCAGTGAAAAAATAAATAGCGGTTTACGTTCCACCCTTTTCAAATATCATTCACTGACCAAAGGAATGTTGTGAAAGAATTAGTAAAACTACATCTTTATTGAAACTTGATTAAAATGTTAACAGGAGGGAAAACTGTACCTAATGTAAAAACTCACAATTTTTTTTAATTTATATATTTTTTTTTTATTGATATACAAAAGATTCATTTACATAATACATTACTAATAAATCATTCCCCATCCGCCCCCCACCCCACCTTGCAGGAAACAAAGAAGAAAAGAAAGAAAAAAAAGGAAAAAAAAAAAAAAAAAAAAAAAAAAAAAAAATTGTATGATCTGGAAATAAGAAGCCTGGCTAGAAACATTACTTTGGTCAGTAGTTGGCGTTTTATAGGCTGGTAATTAACCTCTGATAGGTCTCCCAGGACCCATATCCTGGGGGACAGAGGAACTGCAATATTAAGTTTGTGAGCCAAATTGGTTTGGACCGATCTCCAATAGCTGCTCAGCATTGGGCAATCCCAAAACAGATGTAAATGATCTGCCTTGGTGTTGCCGCATCGTGGGCAGTCAGAGGAGGCTCTGTATCCTCTCCTATATAGCCACTTGGGTGTCACATATATTTTGTGAAGAATATTGAATTGTACAACAATGTGATTGAAGTTATGTGAAACTAATTTTAGACTTTCCCCTATGTTATCCCAATCTAGAGGACCCACCTCTGAAAGTAAAGAAGACCAGGATCTTTGTCCTGGAGAGAAAACACCCCAAAAATTTTTTTCATTAAATGTCTATAGCAATGTGATATTTTTATTCTCGTGGCTGTTTTTTTACTGATTAAATCGTGTAAAAATTCAGGAGTATCTATAAAAAAAAGATGACTATTCAAAGTGCTAGAAAGTGCCGACCTCAATTGAAAATATGCGTACCAAGCTACCTCACCCAGATTTGCCCTTTGCCTTAGCTCGATCAGGGGCAAAATTTGTCCGCCATTGACCACCTGATGTAGGTACTGAACGTTCTTAGTCCTCCAGTACTGGCAGCAGCTCAAGTCCCCTAAATTCAAGATCTTTGAATTATGCCATAGTGGGGTGCAAACAAGTGATGCCTTAACTCCACACCAGCTTCTTATAACCAGCCAAGTCCTTATAGCCATTCTGCAAAAAAGTGTGTACCCAATCTGTATATTTGATAGGTAGTCAGACTCCAGTACTGAAAAGAAATCTGAAAGACCTGAGTCTTTCACCATTTTATTGCAGAAATGGCTATTTCTCCCAGTCATTAAAAAAGCAAAGTTGAGAGGCCACAAAATAGCCCTTAAAGTAAGGGAGGTTAAGACCTCCCTGATTATAAGGCATAGAAAAATACAGTGCCTTCAGTCTGACCCGCTTCCTCCCCCACAGTAGATCGTTAAGCATCTGCTCTATAAGTCTAAAATATTTGTCCGCGATCCATACAGGTGAGTTACGCAGAACATACAGAACCTGGGGCAGCACTACCATTTTTATTAGAGAAATTCTGTCCGCCCTTGCAGGCAGAATTTTTTGCCATATCTTAATTTTGGCCCTCAGCTTTGACAACAAGGGAATTAAATTGAGTTGTAGATGTTCCTGAGGTTTAGCAGAAACTAAAATCCCCAGGTACTTTATAAAACCAGAAGTTGTTAACTGGTTATCCCAGTCACCTCGCAACTCATCTATAGGGAGGAGAACGGTCTTCTCCCAATTAATCTCCAAACCCGATGGAGCGGAGAAAGCGCCAACCAAATCCATTATGCGAGGGAGGGTAGTTTCTGTTTGATAAACAAAGACCAAGATGTCATCTGCATAAAGGGATACACGATCCTGTCTCCCCATTATGCCAAAGCCGGACACCTGCAGATCCTGCCTTATGCTAGCTGCTAAGGGTTCAATATAGATATTGAACAAGAGGGGAGAAAGAGGACAGCCTTGGCGAGTGCCTCTTCCCAAGGAGAAGCTCTCTGTAATCGTATCATTGATCCTGATCCTGGCAACTGGAGAGCTATATAATAGCTGAACCATCGCCATGAATCTGGGGCCAAAGCCCATTTTTTTCATCACCTCCCAAAGGAAGATCCACTCCACCCTGTCGAAGGCTTTAGTAGCATCCAGCGACAGGATGGAGCGGGTACCACACCCCGGAGACTGAATATTCATAAATAATCTATGTAAATTATAATGTGTGCCCCTTCCTGGCATAAAGCCATTCTGGTCTGGGTGAATAATAGTGGGTATAACCCGAGAGAGCCTCCTGGCCAGAACTTTGGATAGTAACTTAACGTCAGTATTTAGTAAGGAGATTGGTCTATAGGAGCTCAATTCTATCGGGTCCTTATCCTTTTTAGGAATCAAAACAATGAGGGCCTCCATCATAGAGCATGGCAAGTCCCCTCCCTTCATTGCATGAGAGAAAACCTCTAGCATCTGAGGGAGAATCACTTCACCATTCCTACGATAGAATTCGTATGGGAGGCCATCTAGGCCTGGCGATGAGTTCCCCGAGACAGACCCCAGAGCCTCCTGCAGCTCCGGCAGAGACAACTCCTCCTCTAGACATTCCATTTGGGCTGTACTTAAGGTCGGCAATGGAATCCCATCCAAAAACCGCATCGCCAGGTCAGATGACAGGCCAGGAGAGGATCTATACAACTGGGCAAAGTACTGCAGAAAAGTATCCGCAATCCCCTCTGGTTCTACTATAATTTCCCCCTCTGGGTTGCGAATCGAAAGAATAGGTTTATTTTTCTTATCTTGTTGTGTGATTATTCTGGCCAGGAGCTTACCGGGGCGTCCAGACTCCGAAAAATATTTTAACCCCTTGAAAAATATTCTATGATTTGCTTTCTCGATTAAATATTTCTCAAGGGAGCAGCTCGCTTTCTGCATTTCTTCCCTATTGTATTCAGTAGGATGACTCGTGTATCGCTCAGTTGTGAGTGCAGCAATCTTGACCAGTTCTTTCTCCTTTTCCTTAAATATTCTCTTTGCTGCAGCAATCTCGCTTATAAAGACCCCTCTCAAATATGCTTTCAAAGCATCCCATACTATATTGATGTTGGCAGAGGGGAGGTTCACCTCCCAAAAGGAGGAGATCAGTATTTTAATAGACTGATAGTTGTCCAAAATGGTGAGCCAATATGGATTCAGCTTGAATCCTAGCCCCCTCTTGTCCTTATTCTCCCTAGTGCATACCTCAATTAGTACTGGTGAGTGGTCCGAGACTGTTCTTACTCCATATCGCATTTTCCGGATATTGATCAGGTTGCTCTCATTAGTAAATGCTAGGTCAATCCTAGACATTGCTCTACCTCCCCTAGAGACACAGGAGTATATTTTCTTTCCTCCGCCAAGATATTCCCATATATCCACCACTCCAGCCTCCAGACAAAACTGAGGCAGCGGCGAATTACACGGATTCCTCCCCGATTCTGCATCTAATGTAAATCTGTCTCTTTTAGGGTCCATGACCACATTGAGGTCCCCCATCAAAACTAATCGGCATTCTGGTCTCTTTTCAAGAAAAAACAATAGCTGGATTAGTGGATACATCGAGAATGGCGGAGGTATATAGAAGAAAGCAAGAACATAACTGCAGCCATACAGCTCGCCATACAAAAAAATAAATCTGCCCTGATCATCTATATAAGATTCTATCAGGGTAAAATCTACAGAATTATGGATCAGAACTGAAACGCCCCTAGAGGATCCACTAAAGGTGGAATGATAGGCTTGAGAATACCATCCCATTGTTAAACGGGACACGGTTTCTTTAGTAAGATGGGTTTCTACTATGCAGATAATTGCTGGGAGATATCTTTTTAGTGCATCCATTATAGCTTGCCTTTTGACCCTTTCCCCGAGCCCTCTGACATTCCATGCTACAATTCTAGTAGCCATCAATCACAACAAAGAGAAAAAAAAAAAAAAAAAAAAAAAAAAAAGACCTGCAAGGTGGGTTCCCTCCCCCTGCTCCCTCCCATCCCCCCCTCTCCGTTGATCCGCCCGAGCTGGTCAGCGAATCTCTAACCTCTGGCCATTCTCCCCCTCCCTAGCCTTACCCCCCCCCTCCATCATAATTTTACAGAGTATAATATCATAGACCCATTTGCTCCATCCACTCTAGCACTTGTTGTGGTCTTTCAAAGAATTGTGAAGAATAACATGAGCAGCAGCCATTTTAGGTAAAAATGCGATTTGTTACCGTGTCACATGTCGTCGTGTAGACCTAGCCTAACAGGAGAAAATGGACCCCAAAATTTGTTAACAATCTTCTCCTAAATACGGTAACACTCCATACGAGGTCGTAAACTGTTGGGCACACTGTAGGGTTTAAAACAGAATGAGTATCATGTGCATTTGAGGCCTAGTTTGGTAAGTTTGGCATAGATTTTGTTTATTTATTTTTTACAGAATCTGCTATGTCCTCCTTCTTCTCCTCCTGCTTTCTAAAACTCAGCATGGAATTAATTCAGTGAAAAAATAAATAGCGGTTTACGTTCCACCCTTTTCAAATATCATTCACTGACCAAAGGAATGTTGTGAAAGAATTAGTAAAACTACATCTTTATTGAAACTTGATTAAAATGTTAACAGGAGGGAAAACTGTACCTAATGTAAAAACTCACAATTGACAAACATATATCCACACCAATACAGGCGACAGATAACATGGCACCAGCTGGTCTAATGCGATTGCGCAAGACCCAGCCTGCCCTGTAGCTCAGGTGTGAACACAAGTCAATTTGGGAAACAATGTAAGTGGAACAAACTACACACGTGTGTTGGTCCACGAACACATGTTTGGTCCACAGCAGTATGACACTAGGCAGTAAACACTGCTCTATAATCCTGAGCAGTAATAAACCACTCTTGTACATACAAGGCGGGTGTATTCACTGTGGTGTAAGTGGCAATAAGTGACAATGCTCAATTGTCCGGCCATGCCACTAAATTACTTGCCCTAGAAATTTTAAACTCCTTGATAAACATCGGCCCATGCTAAGCAGTTGCGACCTGTAAATTAATGCACATGCCCACTGTGATGTGTGGTGCAAGTGTAACATCCCAGAGTTATGTTACTGAACTCTTTTTCCACCGCTACTATTTGTTGGTAACATGTGCCTTGTCATCTAATATGATTTTATTTTATATTCCTCACAAATGTGCATTTTCTAAGCCTGTTAAATGTATTTGCTGTAATTTCCATGTACATCAGCAGGTGGCAGCAATGTTACCAGGGACTTAGAGACAGTTTAGCATATCTAGACTGGAATAGTACATTCCAATTTAGCTCCCCCTCTATGAGCAGAAGTGGGCTGGCCTATGTCCTCCCTCATGGGGAGGAAAGGAAGTTACAGTTAGTGTGTGCCAGCCACCCCAGCTAGGGGAAGGCTGTGCTGGTAGGAGCTCCCAGTTCTAGGGATCCCAACCCAGGATTGAGTCTCCGCTGAGACCAAAGATCTTCATGCCCATTCTGAGCCTTCTGCCTCAGCTGGTTGACAGGCAAGCAGCACCTCCAGAACTCCAGGACGAACCATTACCTGTGAGCATAACTGTGAGTACTATCCAGAGACCAGGAGAAGCCAAATTCCTCCTCAGCTAGTCAGTCCCATACACAGCAGAAGATAGACAGAGCAGAAGATAGATTCCTGCCATATTCTCCAGGCACATGATAGGAGCAGAAGAGATATTGATCCCTGCCATATATTCATGTGGATAAATGCTGCCTCCAGTAAAGACAAGTTGAATTATATTCCAAGTCTGGATCTCATTCATTACTACCAAGTTCCTCAATTACTCCTACTAGCAACACACTAATTTATTGCAAGTGAGCCAGGATCCAGGAGTCCAGCCGTACCAAGGTAGGAGACACCGTTGACACTATACCTACTACTACACAGAGACATTACCCCACTCTGGCATTCCTAACCTGGTACGAGAGTCGCAACACCTTAAAGTATAACTGTCGTATTTTTTTTTGGGGAGTATTGGATTGTGGTGATTAATATCTCCTTGGTGGCCCTATTTCAACTTTTCACTGTGTATTCAATTACCCCTTAATTCCACATTTTTGTTCCCTGTACTGCCTACTTTTACCTCTGCTTAAAATAGGGTTGCTAGGCAGGTCCGTCTATCTGTTGAAGGACGGAGGACGCAGAAGCAGGCTGCGTGCAAGGTCAGATTACTGACAGCCAGGGACTGTAAGTAAATGATTAAAGCCAGGTCCTCCCCAGCAGCTGATAACAGTGCCTGGGTGTGTGCACTTCTCCCTGTCCCTGCGCTTGGCAGACGTTCCCTCACTCAGCAGAGCTGGAGAAGTAGAGTTGAAGCAGTGCAGAGCAGGGAAGGGAGATCTGCCATCTGCTCAGTGTATAAATGAAAGCAACATATGGTAAGAAGACCCCTTTGTGTTGCAGGAAATTAACCCTTTAGGGGGAGGGCTCTGGTTACTGACACTTTTGGGGGGCTATTGTTACTGGCTAGTGAGGGCAGGCGGGATTAGCCTCAGGGTGAGGGCAGTGGCGGCCATCTTAACTGAATAGTGAAATTGCAGTTTAATGCAGACTGGTTGCTAAGGGATGAATCTTATAAAATATGGGGTAAGTCAGTCTAATAGTAACTGATTCTGGAATATCATTAGTAACTACATATATGGAAATTGAAATTAGGGTCTAAATGTGACAGTTATCCTTTAAAGGGCCCTGAGACTGTACCCTGTGCACACTGCAATTGGCGTCACAAACAAAAACAATAGACTTCTATACCCATATCCGGACCCACTGCATATTTTGGCGTCCACGTAACGGTACCACGGTCCTGCTCATTGCACAAGTGCTGTCATCCGCTGCTGCATGAGCACGAATCAAGGGAGGTATTTACTAGGCAGCCCTATGACACTTGTGATGCCTGCATATGAGCACACTGTTTGATAAACATCTGCCCACACTCATCAGAGGGCTGAAAATACAGGCCACTACTGCGGTGTGAACACAAATCAAACAGACTAAACCTGGCTGTGTGTATCATAAGTTTGTCCCCACTAACAGCTCTATGCATTTCGCCATTTTGGGCTCATCAGGAGCAGATTAGATGTGGGGATGGACAAACAACAAAAAAGCCACCAGCCTCCGTCCAGAGGCAGAGGCAACAGCGCTACAATGGCCGTACGCAGCCGCAAGGATGCGCAGCTGATTAGGAGGAAGCCCCTCCCCTTAGCCGAATAAAGCACCTGGAGTGGCCAATGGAGGATCAAGGGGTGCGGCTATGCCGCAGTTGAACCCCGCCCATCTTGTCCGCCACCTCCTTGGAGCGATCACGTGTGAAGTTTCAAAACACTCTTACTTGGGGAATGAGGGACCAAACGGCAGTGTATATATACAACAATAATGTATCTGACAACATCAAGGTACCACAATGACAGGGATTAGTTAATCACATGTTTTCAATATATATAAATCTGATGAAAAGATGTGACATATTGCTGGCTACCGGATAGGCTGTAATAGCCCTTGGTAGCAATAGGAACATCGTACACCATAGATGTTACAAACTGGTGACTAGTGGGTGAACTATAACTACCATTGGTATCAAATAAAGAATATAGGACATGTTCTATCTTTGAACGGAACGGAAAAATGGAAACGGAAGGCATACGGAGTATCTTCATTTTTTTTTGCGGATCCATTGAAATGAATGGTTCCGTATACGGAATGCAAAAAACTGATCGTAAGCGGAAAAAATAAAACTTTGTGTGGAAGAGGCCTAAGTATGTCAGTGACTGCATTTTTCCGGTACTGTAAACTGTGTGATATGCATGTTTTTATTATACAGTATATCTGCAACCAAACATAAGCCAAATGAACACCCTTTTGTCAGTTGTTTGCACATGAAAGCCTATGGCGATGTCAGTGTTTTCTCTGGGACATTTTTTCTATTAGATATGTTGATACGTTGCAATATAGATATTGTGTGAATTGAGCCTTAACATTTTTTTTCCTACCCCAAGTGCATAACATTACATTTACGGCTCATGCACACGACCGTAGTTTTGGTCCGCAATTTTTGCACATTAGATGCGGATCCATTCATCTCTGTTGGGCTGCAAAAGATGTGGACAGCACACCCATGTGCTGTCCGCATCCGTAAGTCCGTTCCACGGCCTCGCAAGAAAATGTTGTATTCTTGTTCGTTGTGTGGACAAGGATAGGACATTGTGAAGGAGTAAAAAAAAAATCATGGCAGTCTCTCGGGCAGTATCCATGTTTTGACAGACCGGAAAAAACGTATATGGTTGTGTGCAGGATCCCTTATCAGCATTAATCTTCATTCGTCTTTTCTCTGCCAAGTCATTCTGTAATAATATTATTCTCATTCCTTTACAGAGAGCATATTATCTGCAAATATTGAAATTGTACTCTGTAAGTCATATACAAGGTCTCTATTACATATTACTCCCATACTACAGGATATTGCTTGGTTCTCCAAGTAATCTCCTGTAGTGATAGTGGTCTGTAATAAGTACACATGAAAAAATTACTACATAGTAACTCCTTCCAACCCTGCGTCTTAGTAGTACCCGCCAGACACTGTTCTATTATGCTGCAGCAATTGAACAGTCACAAGAGCTGTAGCTGTGCGACCAAGTAGGGGTGCTGAGTGTATCATATAACTGATACCCTTATCATAACCAGGATCGGTTATCAGCTGTTTAACCCTCAATACTGACTGCGGGATCTAAATAATTAGACAGAAGGAGGCCTTTGCCACATTTCCCCCTAGACCCTGGAACATGATCGTGTGGTGCTGACAGATTACTATGGCAGCCCAAGGCCTCCCAATCAGGCCTCGTTCACACTTCAGTGTTTGGTCAGTGATTTCCATCAGTGATTTGTGAGCCAAAACCAGAAGTGGAGCCTCCACAGACATGAGGTAGAAGGGAAAGATCTGCTCCTGTTCTGTGTTTAAAGTTGCACCTGGTTTTGGCTCACAAATCACTGATGGAAATCACTGACCAAACACTGAAGTGTGAACGAGGCCTAACATGCTTGGAAGCCAACTAGACTCTGCCCCTATTAGTCTTTTTCACTGCAATGGTACTACAATAAGGCCTCATGCATACCATGCATTGGGGACCGCAAATTGCATGGGTCCGTGATCCGGCCGCACCACGAAAAATAGAACATGTTCTGTAGTGCCCGCATATTGAGGACCCACTGTTTGACGGGCAACGGCCGTGTGCATGAGGCCTAACAGATATAACCCATGGACAATTGTTAGGGAAAAACAGTCATGCTTTCCAAGTCCTGGACAATTCCTTAAGGCTACATGCACACAAACGTATTTTGTTTCTGTGTCCGTTCAGTTGTTTTTTTTGTGGATAGGATGCGGACCCATTCATTTCAATGGGTCAGCAAAATATGCGGATAGCACACCGTGTGCTGCCCGTATCAGTATGTCCGTTCCGTAGCCCCACAAAACAAAATAGAACATGGTACTGTTTTGACATGGTCCGTTTTGCGGACAAGGATAGGCATTGTTACAATGGATCCGCAAAAAAAAAAGGATGACATACGGACGTCATCCGTTTTTTTTTTTTTTTGCGGACTGCAAAACACATACGGTCGAGTGCATGTAGCCTTAAATACAAATTTAGTGTTTTTTTGTAATGTTTCTGTTGGGCATAGATATATAGGGTACACTTAATTCCTGCCCAATATTGTCCAGCACTTAAAAGGGCCATTTAGCATGCGCAGTTTCACTCACATGTATAACTTGTAAGATTGAAAGGGGTTGAAATATTTCTAGTATGTAGATTTCAGAAGTAGAAATACCTGAGCAATTCCAGTATATCTGCAGTGAGTTTTCTCTCTTTTCTTCTTACTTTCCTCCTGATTGCTAGTATGACCTTCAGGAGACAATCATTCCCTGCTGTGAGCCTGTTCCAGGAACTCTAGTTACTCTGGTGTTTTTTTTAGAATTCTGTTTTCAATTGATCGATTTTACCGCGTCCTTTGATTGAGATGTAGTGTGTCTGCTTCCAAGTTAAATGCCCTGAGTCATGGTGTAAAAAACACGCCAGCAATTTCTTTAGGTCATCAAAAGGAATATGACAAATCTATATATTGTAAGAATCAAAAGTGGAATAGTAGTAAAAATGGCTAAACAGAGATTTAAGTGATGGGGGCTATTTCTTTGCCTGGCTGCAGTAGAGATTACACCCTGTAAATGTATTGATTCACACTGGAACAAAAATAATCCAGGCTCAAAAATAACATTTTGAAAACAAAAAAAAATGTGTTCTTTGTTGTTCATGTATCATTTGTACTATTTGACCATGCTATTTGACAAGATCTTTATATTAAAAAAAAAAGTATATATTCTTATTATAGAGGGAGTGATAGGGACAAATAGTACTAGACAATAGAAATTAGCACTACCACATGTCAGCACTGACATCTTCTGCCAATAATCTACACAAGACATAATCCAGGCCATGAATCGAGTATATGAGAGTCCAGACTGAACTGAGAACACGGTGATAAGGTTAGGATTTCATATTGGATGTCTTCCTGGGGTTTTTACAAGGAGATGGGAATAAATGCAATAAGCGCTGGCCAGCGAGGCATAAATAAGGAAATGGCAGAACAGCCGGCACTCCACTGTAACTTCCATAGCAGCAGATGGGAGCTGCACTGTGTCCGTAACTCGGTGTCACGGTGGGGAGTGGGGAAAACCCCCCACCGTATGATGACTGAGGGATAAGGAAAGCAACTAGGCCTGAACATAAGGATAAGGGAGCAGGTCACCTCCTATTGCATCCCTATACCTCGTCCTAACTCCTCACCATATGAGCGGACCTGGATGGTAGGACGACTCATACCCTGGATACCTGAGGCCCTGAGTCACCCTGAGAAAAAAGCTAAGGAGAGGTGCCCTGTTCTTCCAGGACATGGAAGAACAGGAGTCTCAAAAGACCTAGAAGCAGGGAAAGGAAAAAACCATATGCAGCAACTGGATCGGCAGGTAAGAACACCGGAAAACACACTTACCTGCCGATCCAGTTGCTGCATATGGTCTTTTCCTTTCCCTTCTTCTAGGCCTTTTGAGACTCCTGTTCTTCTGTGTCCTGGAAGAACAGGGCGCCTCTCCTTAGCTTCTTTGTGAGGGATTTTCAGAGCGACTCATGGCCTCAGGTATCCAGGGTATGAGCTGTCCTACCATTCAGGCCCACTCATACGGTGACGAGTTAGGGGGCGAGGTATAGGAATGCAATAGGAGGTGACCTGCTCCCTTATCCTTGTGTTCAGGCCTAGTTGCTTTCCTTATCCCTCAGTCATCATACGGTGGGGGGTTTTTCCCACTCCCCACCGTGACACCGAGTTACGGACACACTTATCCTTGTGTTCAGGCCTAGTTGCTTTCCTTATGGACCCTCATAGTAACATTATTAAAGGTTACGTTTTATCTTTATGTATATTCTAATGGATTGCCTTCCTTGTACAATGTTATAATATACTTTCTATGTTAGAAAGTATATTATAGTGCATTTGTATTGAGCGGCAGTTGTGTGCGGTTCTGCTGCGATACTGCAGGTATATAGAGGGACAAGCGTTATTGGAACAAGTAATTTCTACTGGTCTGATATACCAGTCACCCCCCAAAAAAACCTGATTGAAGCAGGGTGTTATATACCAATATACTTTCTTTATAGTGCATTTGGGTACTTTATAGTCCATTTCCACATGCGCGTACGCGAAAATTATATTGCTGATATTTCGCATTGAAAAAAATGTTCGTCCATCACTAGTAATAAACCTAGCCATTACATATTTTTTCTTATCAGATGTTTTACTCACAAAGAGGAACTCACAGCAAGATCTTTTTGCTCCTATATATCCTTTCTTTATATCCTTCTGGGTATAGTCCCTTTCTTGATTTCCCTTTTTTAGGTTGCTTGCTTGTCTCTCAAACTTAACATCATTGGAGCAGATGTGGTACATCCATAAAAACTGACCCACTGGAATTGCTTTTTTTTTTGTGCCTGGCGATAGTCAGAGGATCCAGACCATCATGTAAGAGGCAGTTGGTCAATTTATTTTTTCTATACACTTGGAGATAAATCTACCCCTGTCCTTTTCAGTCAAAACATCAAGGAATTACACTCAGGATTGACTATACTTCCATGTGAGCTTGATGGTCAGTTTAATGGAAGTATGGGCAAATTCCTCCAGTTGTGAAATGCCAAAATATAGTGCATAAATTTTGACCACGACATCGTAGAGTAATGTCCTAAGGTATTTTGGACATCATCTTTTCCCCACAGGCTGTGGTGGAATAAGGCAGCAATAGAAAATAAATTATAGAGGGTTTTCCATTCCTTAGAGAAAGAAAATCACAATTTCATGTCGAAGTGAGAGGGAACAAATTGCTTGCATACACATGTGGAATTACGGATTGGAGCAGATTGAAAAAGAAATACAAAAGAACTGAAAGATAAAACATAACAATTTTTGGTCAGGGAAGATATCTGATAAGGCACTAGAGGTGGATCATAGAAAGTGAAAAAGGACAGATGATGACCCTGCCATAGCTGCTTCAATCAAGAAGGAGGCGAGGGGCATGCAGAGGAAGCTTGAGGAGCAAAGGTGCACAGAGCCGCTTTGGCCTGCCCTTAACTGCTCATTTGCATATGGATTAAAAGTACTAGAATAAAGCAACAAATTGGTAAGATTCAACTGAGCTAGTCCTTCAAGGCATTGTGCCTGGTTTAACAATGAATTTCCAGATCCCATTTAGATTAATATATGACACATGGAAAATACCTGAGTAAGAATGCATTCATTATTTAAAGTAGTAAAAAAATGTAGTCTGTAATAAATCAATATGGGATAGCACGCTATAAATTTTTCTCATAACAAATGTTTTAAACTATTAAAAGTTCACAGTGGGATTATATTTTATTAACTCAAAGCAGGAACATTTGCTTTAAAAGGTTTGTCTCGTCTGGATAAACCCTTCTCTAAATGAGCAGCCTCTAGCAGTTATCTCTTGGGGAAGCTGTGGGTGGCTGCATGTAGTATCAAAGGAATGGGTGACCATGTATTACATAGTTGCTGTGTATCCTTCAGTTTGGCAGCCAATCTTTACAGTGGCTCTCTACTTTATCTAATAGAGAGTATACTTAGGACATGTGGACAAGAGTTATCCAAACAGGATAACCATTTTTATTATTTTTTACAGTTTTTTGCAGTGTTTTTAATGCTTCCAGATTCTATGTAGCGAGTCTATACAGGATTATTAAATTCACTACATGCAAGCCTTTTTTGGTCAAAAAATAAGATGTCAACAGAACCTAAAGGTCTTTTTACATAGACTGATGTTTCATGCAATTATTGGGAACAAACCAAATGTTCCTGATAATTGCCTGATCCTCAGTGAAGATGAGGGCTCCATTTGCATGCAGAAATCGCTTCCACTGTATGAGGATAATCAATCGCAACAGCAATAACTTGTCCCCATAGAAAATCTTTGTTTCTGGGCAGCAGATCCCTGTCTACATCGCGTGATCTGCTACACAGAAACTATGATTTTTGCTGCTGGCTGAATGACACAATCACCCGATGAATGACCTTTTCTTTATCCAAAGTAGCAAAAAATGTACTCTATAATAAACGAAAATATCAGATAGCTTGCTGTCAATACTTCTCATGACTATTGTTTTAAAAATCATGTGATGAATGAACATTTGCTTGTTCATCAGGTGATTGCTGGCATCTTTAGCACAGGCCAATTATTGGGAATAAGTATTTGTACAAACACTCATCCCTGATGACTGGCCTGATTACCGGTTCTTGTGAAAGGACCGTTCGTCTATGTCGGCATTAATAGACTTGCTTGACACAATGGTTAGAATGCAGCTTAATTCAGAGTAGAACATTTCTGCATTGATAAGCTCTAGATGTCACAGAATTTAGGAACTATAGCGTCTAAGCCTAAAGATCCTTCAATAATTACATCTGCAAACTGAAATAACGCACTGAGATATAAAAGTCAACTCTTTTACAGAGACACGTGCAGCCCCAATATGGCAGAAAACCTGTGCGGCATGCGGATTTATTCCAAAATGGATCTTTTTAAATTGTACTGCTTTTTACCTGTGGGGACTTCACAATAGCTAGAGATCCTTATTTATTATGTTTATTTATATACATATATCTAAATATAATTTTTATTATATTTTTTCCTCTCTCGCTGGAATCCAACTCCCGTTTGCCATCCCCAGATAGGCCCCTGTTTGTCTCTCACTGAAATATTTATGTATGCAATTTAAAGAGGACCTTTCACCAGGATACATGTATTGAAATAGTTATATTACCTTACAGTGCGGCCCCCAGGGATGTCTTTCCGCGTTTTTTTTTCAAAGGACCCCCACCTTTCGTCCACTGTAGTCTCCGTTTGTTTTGGCGCCATCATATTCTAATGAGGTGATTCGGTTAAACTAGGCGGGGACTTGAATTTGTCCTGGGCGCGGTTATCTTCTCCCTGGCTGTGAGCGCATTTAATCAGAGCCCCCCGCTCTAAGCCAGGGAGAAGGAGCTCAAGTTCTCACAAGATTCAATGTCTCTTAGGGAGTGGTGGGAGGTAAATCTGTAAAACTAACATCATGCTCATTTGCCTAGGGGGAGTATTAGTAAAGGTTGAACAAGTTGCTTGTTTTCTAGGGTTGTTTTTCATACTTACCCACAGGATGCTGCTGCTGTCGCCATTGTGATGCTCTCCGCCAAGATGGCGCACAGCTCGGGATGTGTAGAAGCTCAAGTTCTCGCGAATATTGCAAGAACTTGAGCTCCTTCTCCCTGGCTAAGAGCGGGGCGCTCTGATTGGATGCGTTTACAGCCAGGGAGAAGATAACCGCGCCCAGGACAAATTCAAGTCCCCGCCTAGTTGACCGAATCGCTTCATTAGCATATGAGGTGACAAAACAAACGGGGACCACAGGGACCACAGCAAAAAAAAAAAAAGACATCACTCGGGGCCGCACTGTAAGGTAATATAACTATTTCAATACATGTATCCTGGTGAAAGGTCCTCTTTAATTGTGGTGTAATCTATATGGAAGAATTGGGCATGATGTCTCTATGAGGTGATATTCCCCTGTTTATTGGATTATAATGTGCTGTACTTTTTTGACTAATAAATAAAAAGTCTGCTTTATACCTGTGACTACAATGTATGTCCGTACCCTGGAAATATCACACATTTTGATTGTATCAGAGGACCTGTCAGTCGTAGCATCAGTGTTGAAGATTTTATTCTGCACTTCATCAATGAGAGGGAGGTTTCTGGATCTAACAATATATTTCAAGCAAGACAAAAAGGGCAATCACGTATTCGTAATTAAAATGATTTCAGAAGCATATTCTTATCAAACAAAACACAGCAGGGCATAATGGTATACAGCACACTTGTGAATAGTGATGTCCTAGTTAGAGCTGCACACATAAGAAATAATGGCTTCTTTTCTCTTCTGCATTATTTTCTAGACTCTTGCCATACCTGCTCCATTTGCTGTTGACACAATCTGCCAATGCCAAGCTCCACATGAGAAATTAACCATTGCACAGGCCCATTTAGGAACACCGGGTGAGTCACAATGTTTTATGCTTTTGAAACAAGTTATTTATTTATTTTTTCAAAACATAAATTATTTAATCCTACATATTTCAGAGAAAATGTATGCGTTGTAGATGTTTCTTAATGCATTAAAGTGGTATTCCCATTTTAAGCAATTACTAAATATCCACTGTATATACAGTAAAATAAATATCTGATAAGTCAGGGTCCCAAAGGTAACAACCATTCTCCATTGAAGTCTATGGGAATTACAGATAGAGTCAACCCAAGCGACACATTAGAGAGAAACAGATGAGACCTGCACATATCAAGCATTTAAGACCTGTCGTGACTTTTACTCATGAAAACTGAGTACCTAACTGTTGAAATTGGTGTGTGAATGGGGTCGGTGATGACACATTTCACAGGATTCCACAGTCCAATACCATTTATTTTCCATCCAAGTTATAGTCACTTGAGTGAATCCACGGTACCAAAACAGAACATGAACAACAAAACTTTGCATGTATTGGCACTAACTAAACAATAGGCTTTTTTCTCACCTATAGTCTCAGCATAACATGGGAGATTAAGCTTTTCACAGCGAACGGGTAAGGCAGCTTCCAGGCTTCTGACCCTGAATGACCATTTTAGCTCTGTACTTATCTCCATATTAATCCAGCAGCTACACCTGGATTTTCCTCAGGCTGGAGGAAAGTGTTGTACTGGAGTGGGGAGGGAATGGCATGTACTACTACCAACACCTGCATGTCATTCCATTAAAATCCAGGCCCATAAAACACTTTAAAGAAAACTGCCTCAGCAAACTACACGTTGCTGAAACAACCCATCTTTCCTGTATTCTTTTACCTCATCCATCTGACCATACTGGGTGAGATATAGACACCCTCCAGTACTTTACCAGCCACCATGCTAACTAACCTAATTCTATGCTGGCCCTCTGAGAAGCCCTCTTTTTTTTCCCTTAATGTGACCTCCTTATTTCAGAAATATGGACACTGGTGGGAGTTATGTTAGGTACTCAGCTTATATTTATAAAAGACATGACAGGTCCTGTAAATCCCTCTTCAAAGAAGAAGTAGCTGGAGAGTGAAAAGTCCAAGAGAACAAGGAAGAATAACATTCTTTAGAGTGCCATCAGGATGCGGTCTATCAGCGGGATCTATGTTTGGATTATGGGCTGCACCTGTACATGTTATTTGAAGCTATAACATATACAGATGTACAGGTGCGTCCCAGCAACTATTAGAGTATACTGAAAATTTTCCGCTGCAGAATTGCAGCAGAAAATCTGTAGCATATTACAGTACCAGCAAGTGGAATAGATTTTATAAAATCTCATTGAAATGCTGTGGAAAATACACGCAGCGGAAATCGACCTGTGGTGCATATATTAAATCTGCAGTTTGTTAATTTATGCTATGGATTTCCATCATCTCCGGCAATCTACTACAGATAAATTGTAATATAATTACTTTTGAGAAAGGCATCCAGACTTTTTTCCATTTCAGATACAGTATGTTTTTCGCTTGTGTACACTCTGCAGCTAATTTGCACTAATAAAAAAATGCTGAAAAAGTGACAACCAATCTGTCACCCACCGAGGTTAACAGCAAAAAGAAAAATATCCCAATGAATACTGTAAAAATTCTTACAGCAATGACACATTAACCCTTTCATGACTAAGGGTGTATTGGGCCTTTATGACAATAGCAAAATTTGCCTTTTCTTGGAATACTGAATTCTAAATGTCAACCTTTGGCCCTGATTTATCAAGACCGGCATGTGCTACACCAGTCTTGATGGGGTCTGCACTGCCGGAGGGGGCATAAAATTTATGAAGAAGTGCAGGCCTCATAAAACACATGCCTCCACTGGAAGTCCATGCAGCAGAATGAAAGCTCAGAGCTGCCATAAATTTCAGTCATTACAAAAATATAGGCCCTGATTTACCAAGACAGGCATGTCTTGATAGGGCACACAGAAAGAGGCATTTCATTTATGACGAGGTGCAGATCTCATCATACTCTATATGTAGCCTATGGCAGCCCATGAGCCAGACCAAAATCTACTCCAGCTCATACAGTAGCTGGCATAGATCTCAGTCATCATTTACAACAGTTTCTGGCTGAAATGAGGATGAATGTGCCAGAGCCGATGGCTACGCTGGCACCCCAATCGGGAAAGGGTGGTGTAAAAACACTAGTTGCGACGATATTTAGTCGCAATGGTGTTTAAACCTGGGTTTTATGACTTATTAATGGCAAAAACATAGGGTAGGGGAATGATAAATTTCCCACATAATGTTTTTGGAAAAAAAAGAAGTTAGCGTGCATCAACCCTATGGTTGTTGCCACATGGAATTTTGATATGACTTTCTTTGCAAAAAAATTATTCAAAAACACCTGCCATGTTGCATTTTAATTCTGTGTTTTTGACCTAATAGTGTATTTGAGCAAATGCCTTTTTAAAGGAGTGTTACAGCAATGCCTGCATTATTATATAGGAAATTATATACCCTTGTGATGTCAAATCATCTGTACAGCAGTATTAAAAAATGACTTTGACAAAATATAAAAAACATTAAATAATTGCACTTCCTTGGTGATTTTTTTTTTATTGCAACATGCTCTGGGTGTGGCGTTTTTTTTTTTTTTCAGATGTTTTCCCGTAGCCTTCTTTATAGGAAAATAAAAACGGCTTTCTTAGTCTACCCCAAAATGTTTTGCTTCTTTTGTTGCAGGACATGTGGGTGTTCTTACTATTTAATCCTTTTAAGACCAAGCCATTTTTCACCTTCATGACCAGGCTTAATTTTGCAAATCTGACATGTGTCACTTTATGTGCTAATAACTTTGGAATACTTTTATTTATCCAAACCATTCTGAGATTGTTTTCTCGTGACATCACTTACTTACTGTTAGGGGTAAATTTGGGTCAAAAAGTTTTACCTTTATATTATAAAAAATTCATAACGTACAGAAAATTTGAAAAAAAATATAATTTTCAAAATTTTAATTTCTACGCATTAAAGTCAGATAGTGATACCTCATTAGATATTTTTTACTTAATATTCCCTATATGTCTACTTTATGTTGGCATCATTTTGAAAATCACATTTTATTTTTTTAGGTTGTTAGAAAGCTTAGGCCTCTTTTACTCGAGCGTGGCGTGTGAGGGCCCGATAAGATTCGGGTGCGTTGCTGTAAAATGCGTGATTTTTCCGCACGAGTGTAAAGCGTTTTAATGCGTTTTGCACACGCGTGAGAAAAATCACCATGTTTGGTACCTAGACCCGAACCCGGACTTCATCACTGAAGTTCAGGTTTTGGATCGGTATTGTGTAGATTTTATTATTTTCCCTTATAACATGGTTAACCTACCTGCTCCATAGCTGCCGGTCTCTGTTCTATCTTCAGGACCTGGCAAAAGACCTGTGGTGACGTCACTGTGCTCATCACATGGTCCAATCACATGAGTGTTGCATCATACTTGAAGGCACACTAGGGCATCCCTACAGTAGAAACAGTCCAAAAGTTACTCCATTTTGTAAACTACACCCCTCAAATAACTCATTGAGGGGTTTACTGACCACTTTTACCTCAGAGGTATTTCATAATATTTAAAAACACATGGCTGTGAAAGCTAATTTTCTTCTTTTTTACAAGAAAAATTCGCCAAAAAGCCCAAATTTTTCCCTTTAACAAGGGATAACAGGAGAAAATGCACCCCATAATTTGTTACCCATTTCTCCTGAATACAACACCCTATATGTGGTTGTAAACTGCTGTATGAGCAGACGGCAGAATGCAAACGGAAAGGAGCATTTTCTAAAATTATTTTGCTAAAATAGATTTTAAGGGCCATAACTTTTTTTATCTTTTTGTTGACTGAGCTGCGTGGGGGCTCATGTTTTGCAGGGTGAGCTTTAGTTTTTAATGGTACCCTTTTTGGGTTCATGTGACTTTTTTATCACTTTTTATTTAATTTTTTATGACGTGAAGTGCCAGTGTCTTTTTATTTTTATTTTTTATGGGGTTCTCCATGTGGTATACTTGATAAGATGTTTGTATTCTGTGGGTTGATACAGTTATAGCGATACCAAACTTATATTGTTTTATATTCATGTTCTACCACTTTTATATAATAAAATCACTTTTTATTAAACTTTTCTTTTTGCATCACCAAATCGAAAACCTTCATTTTTCCATCAATGTAGTTGTGTGAGAGCTTGTTTTTTTGCAGGATGGGCTGTAATTTTTATTGGTACCATTTTGGGGTCGACATGGCTTTTTTAGTGCTTTTTATAAAAAAATTTAGGAGGTAAAGCGGGCAAAAATAGCTTTTCTGTCACTGTTTTTTATTTCAATTTTTTATGGAGTTCTCTATGTGGTATATTTGATATAATTTTATTCTGTGGGATGATACGGTTATGGCAACACCAAAATTGTAACGTTTTTTCATTTTCTACCACTTTTTAATCATAAAATCACTTTTTATTAAACTTTTTGCATCACCAAAATCTAAAACCCATACATTTTTTATTTTTCCATCAACATAGTTGTATTAGGGCTTATTTTTAGTGGGATGGGCAGTAGTTTTTATTGGTATAATTTTTGAGCCGTTTATGACTGTGTGATCACTTTTTATTAAATATTTTTGGGAGGTGAAGCAAAAAAACACCATACAATTTTTTTTTTTACAGCATTCACAATGTAGGATTGGTACTATGATCATTTTATAGATCAGGTCATTACGGACGTGGCGATACCAACTATGTGTAGTTTATTTAAATTTTTATCTCTTATAAATGAGCGGATGTAAGAAAAGGCAATTTTATTTTTAATTTACTTAATACATTTTTTTTACATTTATTTTTTACTTTTTTTTAATCAAGTCCCACTTGGATCTTGAAGATCCAGTGGGGCTTAATGGCTGTAGTATACTTTGCAATGCTCTTGCATTGCAAAGTATAATACTATAAAAAAAATTGCAAGGCGTCCGGTTCCCATGGCAACCATCGGGATACTGCCATCGCAGCGCGGCAGCTCAATGGTTAAGAGAGGGAGCCCCCTTCCTCTATTAACCCCTTGGATGTCACTGACAGTGGCATCTAAGGGGTTACAGCAGAGTGTCAGCATACAGCTGACACTTGCTGCTGATGGTGGTGGCTCAGGAAGAGAGTCGCCACCATCAGATACAGCAGGGGCACCGCACAAGGGGGCACAGATGAGGACTGGGGAGGGGACACAGATCGCAGGGGACATGGATGGGGGCAGAGGCCATGGATGGGGGCAGGCGGGCACAGTTGGCGGCACATACACAGTGCACAGCTTGCAAAGCTGGAGGCAGAGTGCACAGAAGGGGGCACAGATCGGCACAGGGGGGCTCACATATTGGTGGCACAGATTGGGGGCACGGAGGATATGGTACCTGATTTCAGGCTCTGAACTGCAGAGTGCAGATCAGAGCCTGAAACAAGCACTTTACCACACAGTCTCTACACAGATTAACGAATCAGATTGATCGCCGGCAAGGGACCACTCTGATTGGTCCCTTGCCAGCATTACTGGACTCTGCACTGTCCCTGACAGCAGCAGTGCTGGGGCAGAAGCTTTAATCCAAGCGCTGTGCAGCTCTTGTATTAAAGAGCTGCCATGACGTTTATATACGTGCTAGGGGGTATGTCGGAAAGGGGTTAATAAGAAATCCCACCTCTTAAATTTCTCATATCTTCTGCTGTCCATGCACCAGAACAGAAATCTACTCCAGCAGGCACTGGGGTTTCTGATGTTATATACGGCAGTTGTCTTGTTAATATGCTAAATGAGTTGGGCTGTAGAGCTTCTGCCCCTGCCTACTCTTGCCCATACCCTGCCCACTTTTTGGAAAAGTGGTGTAGGTATTAAAAAAAATACAAAGTCATAATTGTTTTATGCCAAAAAACTGGTGCATAATGGTACATGAACACCATTGTTTAGTAAAATTTAGTAAAAAGAAAATTTGAGTAGAAGACCATCTCTCTTTTTACCTTCACAACAATTGTGTTGAGAACTTGACAACTGGTAAAATAGAGTATTCAATAATCAGTGCCTAACATCAAAGATTGCATCTTCTATTCATGGTTTCTAAGGTCCCCTCTCCACTGGGAGTCCCTGCCATCACTGACGTCATGTGGTTCGACTAGCAAGGCAACACTTCCACATTTGGGAACACAGCACTCTAAGAATTTCCTCTGCACATTTGCCATCAATTTTATGTGGATTTCACCCTACAGTATGCATTGCAAAGGGTTAAAAACCATAGAGCAAATCTGCAGCATAAATTGACACACTGCAGATCTAAAATCTGTACCACAAGTTTGTCCATATTGTATGGATGAAATTACTTGGATGGAACTCTCATCCACTTTGCTAGTACTATAAAATGCAGTTGATTTTCTGCACCCAAATCCATGGTGTCAAAACTTCAGTGTATCCATTTTGTGTGTACCTACATTAATGGTTTCTTCACTATTCATTCCTCTTAAAATCGGATCTCTTACAACTGTGATAGGAGTCCAGTTGATCCAGATGTAGTAGTAACCTATGATGCTGCCAGATTAAGTAATCCACTACGGTCTCAGATTAGTTCTTACATCACTTCACAGTAAAAAAAAAAAAATCCCATAAAGTCTTAACGGATCCGATCGAACGCTAGTGTGAAAGTAGCCTTATATGCACCATATAGCATTACTGTCATTGATTGCGTTTATCTATGAATGTGATTTAGGTTGAGTAGATCCCTCTTTTAATTAGGTTGAGTAGATCCCTCTCTGTGGGGATTGTATTAGGTCGTATTAGACTGAGTAGATTCCTGTTTGTGTAATATTTCTGGGTTTGCATTGCGTCTATACCATATGGCGATGGAAGCAACACTTTAATGCTTTGAAGAAGATTAGCGTGAAGCATAGAAATCAACTCACGGATGTGTTTGGCCTGAGAACACAGATGGCAGGAAGAGCCGAGAATAGAAGGCTTAAATGTTACAAGAGTTCTCATTTGGAAAGGAATTTCTTTGTTAGGTGACAAACAAATTACAGGCGCATAAAAGAAGAGTAGCGTAGCCTTTGTGATAATACAAATTGTATTGTGCCATGAAAATTTCTTTTCTTCAGAGAAGCACAGTTGATCCTGCAATTTTCCTTTCAATGATGATATCTCAATGGACCATTGCATTATATCAATTCCAAATAGTGAACACAACAGTTCATCTTTTATTCAGAGGAATGGCTATAGAAAGAAAATGGGGTGTGCCACCTCCAAATCCCCTCACTTTCTGAATACTTCCAGTAGAAAATGTTTATTTATAATACTATCCAGAAACATTATCTGTCTGAGTGGCAGAAGCTTGTGTAACAAGACTATGACAGCGCCAGGTAATGGGTGCGTGGTGTAAACCTACACAAGTGTATTGAAGCCAAGAAACTACCTCAACTGCTGATAGTTTTATATTGAATAGTTATCACTCAATAGAGCACCTCTCATGTTGTTTTCTATACAGACAGAACCCTACTCTTTATCAGAACACATATCAACCAGAGATCAGGGGGCCTATGATGACCACTAGCGGTTGGCTGAAAGAAAAAACTAAGAGGGTGGACATACCTTCTGTGCAGTCGATACAGCTGCATAGGGACCCAGGGGGAAGAACGGCCCTTTCCAGCTGTAGAGCAGTAGCAGAAGTGCACAGGCTGCACTGCTAACCTGAGTGTGGAGTTTAGCGGGCTGCCAGAGGCAGAGCTTTATGGTGTTATGTGGAGGAACTTGGAGGTGCAACAGAAACTGCTAGACATAACTTTGATTGGGGTTCCAGAAATGCCAAATCTACCCCTGTGTGGCATATAATGTAGATCCACAATCGTTGACATCTACAACAGCAGACAAAAGTGGACTGAAAACCAGAAAGGTTGTCAGACAGAACAAGGTGTAAGATGTGCTGGTACAAGTTTAATACCAAAGACCTGGGGGGGGGGGGGGGGGGGGGGAGGGGGTGTACTACAATTTTGTAAATAGTTTTATATTGTAATGTTATGTGTTATTTTATATGCTTCTGGCTGTTTGCTCCAGATAGATATGGCAGTGGTTGACTGCACCAGCTTTCTTTTCTCTCCCTATTTAGAACATATGCATCCTTGGCTCATGCATGGGAGGATGGGGGAGTCAGGACAAGACAACTCCAGCACCACCCATAACAACGCCCATCTAGTAACATCACAGGAAATAAGAAAGAGCTGCATGGACACAGTTATGTGACTACAGCCCAGAACAGAGGATTGGGGCAATAAATTTAAAAACAGTACATTACAAACTACAGCTAGCTTCATAAGTGATTATTTTAAAGAATATTGATGTAAATATTCTTTGCAGTGGTTGACAGGCACAGGGCTAATCACCCTGTTCTTCCCTTCTTGTTAGGAATGGGCTGGTCCTGCTACTTGCCAGGAGGGGAAGTTCCTAAGTTACCATAGAGGGAAGAGGAAGCACAAGCCTGAGCTCCTGCTCCTATATAGGATTCTCCAGAGAGATCAGCTTACTTTAAGCCTCAAATTAAGTCTTGAGATGCTACACAGCAGACTACACTGTTATAACCAGTATCTATAGACACTGCTGAAAGGTGAGGGACTACGGCTAAGACACCCATCACCCAGAATATCACTAGGCCAGTACGACCAAAATGTGAAATTGCTGCCGCCCAACCTGACTCCATAATCCTTGCTGGTGCCAGAAAAGTTTGTACTTGAAGTCTGCTGCTGGATGTATATGATGTTCTGTTCTACATTGCACTTAGTAAAATAGGACTGTTATATATTTAATTCTGGCCTCATTCTTCAATATTACATTTCCACAGCACAGATTCCCCGGGAGCAATGGCCTGAGGGAATACACTCTGACACAACACTTTATAAGGGCCACTACCACTCCCAACCTCTGCAGCAGCTCCTCTGTGCACCCTGCACACCTGCCTTTAAAAAATGGCAATGACCTATGACAACTCTGAAACAGATATATACATCTTTTTGTATGACTGTGTGTACAACCAATGTTGTTTACCTGGATACACCTTTATGAACAGTGGCAAAAATAAACCCACTGTTGGAAGACATCATGGCCAACGTTAGGGTAAAGAGGTGTCTGAAATTCTGTTATCATTCGGAAAAAAGGTTCTATATTCTAATTAAATTAAAAGGGAGTTTTTGAGATTTTTGTAAGTGAGGCACTAAATCTAAGGGGCTCTCCGGTTATTACCAGTAACTTTCACATATGTTGGACTTCCCTTCAGAAAAAATAAATCATGTTTTGATAGGCCTCAAAGGATTGCAACCCCTCTGTGTATGTAGGGTGGCCACTGGCTTCACCCTAGAATGCTGGACCTCACCGGCCATGCCCCAAACCACACCCACAATGCCCCAAACCACACCCACAAAGCCCCAAACCATGCCTCAAACCACATGAAGCCGCACCCCCGCATCCGTAAAGCCACGCCCCCACCGCCGGCCCGAAAAACACGGGGGAGGAGAGGGAAGAACTTTGTGAATGGAAGGTGAGCAGGGGCAGCCGGGGTGCTTCTCTCCCCCTCAGTAAGCCACACAGAGCCTTATCTGCAGCTCTAGTGACTGACTGGGGGTGAGAGAAGCCTCGGTCAGTTGCTGCAGCTCACGCTCAGACAGCACAATGTGCGTGAGCTACTGAAAAGGAGGACATGCAGTACGCCAGTCCTGCAGGGTGAGCGATTGTGAGGTCACAGGGTACAGTTAACAGACTGAGGGTTGCTATTGGTACTCACAGTTTTTAATATACCCTGGACAGGCATACAGCAGTGATGGAGAGGCTGGCACATAGATCCTCTGGGGCACTCTCTGGGTATAGGGACCAGGCCTGGTGGTAGGTGAGGTGCCCTGGGTGTTGTAGGTTTAGTGTGCCGGTGGCAAGATCCCTTATAGTTCGTGACGCCAGTGCCCATAATGGTGGCACACCGATTTATTGTAGGAATAATTGAGGTACACACAGTTGTAGTGAACCAGAACTCCTTTTTACTGAACAGTTCAACTATATACAGGTTTCAGTTAGTTCCATATGCAGGGTCTTGGTAACAGGCAGGCTTCACATAAGTGGCAGGCAAAGTTCTTGCAAGATACACATAGGGTATAAACACTTACAGATCAGGCTGTACTTTCTTTAGATCCTGTCTGGCTTTCTCCAAGGCCCGTATGCCCTATTGCTGGCTTTATCCTTGGGTAGGGAAACCTTGCTCTGGTATAAATCCTCTTGCTGTAAATATCCTTCTGCCCTTCAGCTTTCTACTTGTCTGGATAAAATTGTCTCTCCTCTGTACTTGGCAAAATGCAGGGTACTTCAGGAGGAAACTTCTTCTCCTGGGTGCAAGCTAGAAACCTGGGCTATCTAGCTGCATGTTAGAAGCTGCACTTCAGCTACTCTCTAGCTAAAGTGAACACACTGGCTTCTAACCATACACTCTCCTTCACTAGCTCTCCCTGAACTGGACCTGACTATATATACTAGGGGGTTCCCTAGCTCCCTGCCTAGGAGGAGGAACTACACCCCTAACAGGCCTGGTACAGGAGATAACAGGATAATACACATTAAAATACAATACAAAATACAATGACCATGTTCCACGTAAAGGTGGGGAACAATGTGACCCAATTGACCCTTGAGTGGTGCCCACATTTACTGTAACCTGAAAGACAAAAATGCGAAGCAGGCATATACAACATTCACTACATTTGCAATAAAATATCAGGCAGCTCCGCTGGCAAAGGAACAAGTGCGGTGAAAAGGGCCGTCGTTCTCTTCTCAAGTTGGCACATGGAACAGGGGCGCTGACCTGGTACAGCGTATCAGGAATAACCAGTATAGTCCATAATAATAAAATACAGCAGTCCTATAAAACAACATCTCAGAGGCCCACAAGCACTGTGGTCATCTCTGGGCACAGTTCTTGAATTAGCATGGCATATAAAAGTCACAGCACAAAACTCCACATCTCAGGGATATTTTCCCCTGGCAAGTCCTGGTAGATAAAAGAAGTGCTGTAATATCCCCTACTCAAAGATGCAAAAACAGCAGGCACAACTTGGAATGGCACTTAAAGCAGGCAAGTTGTCCTGGAAAACAATATGGCAGAAGAGCAATTGGAATTCTCAGTGGCCTTACAACCACCACTGGGCCGTGGGAAAACTGGCAGCAGCTCATTGTGCCAAAACATAGGTCTCCTGTCCTGAAACAGTTAAATTCGCTGTAAGGGTCCCTCAGCAATAATGGCCTAGCAGGCCTACTCACAGGTATGTGTCCAGTTCGTCTTGATCATCAGACGTGGTGCAACGGAAATTCTCACTTGGCTGGGCCCACAAAATAGTGTTAACAGGCAACTGAAGAACAAATGGGCCTGTCAACGGTATAGGCTCCGCAAGCCTAGAGGAAAATGATGCAGGAGGCTCCATAGGTCTGGGTGTCACTGGCTTTATACGATGGACCCGACACCTGGTGTAGCAAAGTTTCTCTGCTGGCGCAGTCATGGTGGTTGATGAACTGGTGGCGACGGGATCTTTTGCTGCAGGCCCGGGGACATCAGAGTTCTTGGATGAATCGCTACTGTCAGGTGGTATTGGTGCCACTCTGGACGCAGCAATCTGACACAGGCAATCGAGGTGGACTTCTAGCCTGGAGATCTATTCCTCCAGAGTCTCATGTGATGCTCCGCTGCAGGGATCCGGTGCTGTCGCAGCAGTTACAGGCGCTGAATCATGACTCTTTCCTTGCCGCAGGACATCAAGGGTCTCATGGAATTTCTGCATATTTTCCATCTCTACTTGTGTCTTCTCCCTGCAGGGCAATTCAGGGGAAGGATATGGACTCACCCATTTCTCTGACACCGTGGGCTGCCAGAAGATGTTGGGGCCGGTGAAGGAACCCTTCTCCTGGTAAGTGTTGCGAGCCGGCTCTGCCGGATTCTCTGGCTCGCATGCTGGACTGGTAGGCTCCTCAGGCTCTTCCCAATCCTCCGGTTCTGACTTGGGACGGGTTACCGCCATTGCGTAAGGACCCCTCAGGCCCTCGGCCGGGGTGAATTCCACTTTTTCCCCTTCTCGGAGGTTATGCAAATGTTCGGGTAAGTAACTGCATTTCACAGACCTCCGATTCACATAAAGGTCTCGGCCGGTGGAGAAGTCCTTGATGAACCCGAAACCTCCGCCTTTATCGAATGTTACCACCACTCCAGAGGGGGCTGAGTATTCGCATGGTGCTTGTATACCGTCTTCGCAAGCTCCTTAAAGTATTTTTTTTTTGCAGTTGTTTTTCGTATAGCCCCAGCGCGTATCTTGGCCATCAGCAGGGGCCATTGCGCAGAGGGCTTGACAAATCCCCCACGCGAGCCAAAGCATGGCTCGGGCGGTGACTGCAGTGGGGAGCAAGGTGGCCTCTCCGATCCCGGAGTATAGGCGGGTGGTGCTTCTACCTCTTCGATCATTGCAGGCTCTGTGGTCTTGTCTGCAGGTGAAGCCATTCTGTCTGAGGAATCCTCACTCTCCAACATGCCTGATCCCTCTACTGCGCATAACAGGGCGGCACGGAGTACTTCAAACAAGACCTCCTACTGCTCTTGGAGGCCGCCCCCTAGGTACTCTAACATGGGGGAGGCGGAGTCCATCTTGGCATAATATGCAAATTAGAGGCAGTGGCACGAAAATACAGTCCTTCCCGCTCTTTTCAGCAGAAGGCGCCAAATTCTTCCAGCCAATACAATACAGCGATGGTGCAGCAGAAATTTCAGTCAGCTTAGGCGGCCATCTTTAAGCATAATGCTGTCAATTCATTGACAGCAAGTGGTGGCTCAGAAATCAACAAACAGTCCACAATATACAGTTTCACACCGCGATTTTTTTGACAGTTCTTTGGCCCCAAATTTTCAAATAAACGGATAGGGCAATTTATCACTTAGTAGGCAATTATGGCACACAGTTCAAATTCCACTATGGCGTATAAATATTTGCATCCTGTTCGTGACGCCCAAATATGCAATACGCCAGTCCAGCAGTGTGAGCGATTGTGAGGTCACAGGGTACAGTTAACAGACCGAGGGTTGCTATTGGTACTTACAGTTTTTAATATACCCTGGGCAGGAGTACAGCAGTGATGGAGAGGCTGGCACATAGATCCTCTGGGGCAGTCTCTGGGTATAGAGACCAGGCCTGGTGGTAGGTGAGGTGCCCTGGGTGTTGTAGGTTTAGTGTGCCGGTGGCAAGATCCCTTATAGATTTAATGTAGAAATAATTGAGGTACACACAGTTGTAGTGAACCAGAACTCCTTTTTACTGAACAGTTCAACTATATACAGGTTTCAGTTGGTTTCATATGCAGGGTCTTGGTAACAGGCAGGCTTCACATAAATAGAAAATGGATCTGTCCTGAACACGATTCAAAGTCAATGGGGGACGAATCCATTTTCTATTGTGTCCGAGAATACGGATCTGTCCCCACTGACTTACATTGTGAGGCATGACAGATCCGTCTTGCTCCGCACCACATTGCGGATAAAAAAACGCTGCTTACAGTGTTATTCTGTCCGCCATAGCTGTGTTAAAGAATATACCGGATTCATTCATAAAGGATGCAGACAGTTGTATTATTCTGACTGAAGTGTTTTTGCTGATCCATGACGGATCCAGCAAAACCGCTGGTGTGAAAGTAGCCTAATGTGTATGGCCACCTTTAGAATACAGTGATGGGTGCAGTCTCAAAACTTCAAGAAGAGACCCTGTGGAGTCTAGTCAACGTGGAAGAGAAGTTAAGTCATGCCGGCAGCAGAACAGCTGTTTGTTGCAATTATGCTCAGAGTATGCTTCTCTACATTGTTCTCTGGAAGACTTGTGAAAGTACTGATTATAATAAAAACAGAAAACTCCAGGGAAATCTGACTGCAACTTGGTAAAAGATTCTGAGTAAGACCAGGCCCAAATATAAAGTTAGTTACAAAAACAAGACCAAAACAGAGTCTGGATCTCAATAAAATTAAGGATCTGTAGCTAGAGTTAAAAATAGCTGCACACGTAATATCACCATGTAGCTTGACAGAGCTTAAAGAGTTGTGTAAAGGACAAAGTGGAACAATTACAGTGCCCACAGGTAAAAAGCTGATTGAGACCCATGTATTATCTGTCTACAGTTTTTTCGGAAAGTCTTCAGACCCTTTCACTTTTTTTTCACATTTTGTCATGTTGCGGCCTTATGCTAAAATAAACCAAAAAAATGCAGTTTTTCCCCATCAATCTGCACACAATACCCCTTAATAAAAAATGAAAACAGAATTTTAGAAAAATCTGCAAATTTATTAAAAAGGAAGGAATTAAATTTTGCATGGACATAAGTATGCATACCCTTTGCTGTGACACTTAAAATTTAGCTCTGGGGGCATCCCATTTCTCTCGATCATATTTGAGATGTTTCTACACCTTGATTGGTGGTAAATTCAGTTGATTGGACATGATTTGGAAAAACACAGCCCTGTTTATATAGGAGAAGGAAAGAACTGCCTATGGAGCACAGAGATAGGATTGTGTGGAGGCACAGATCTGGAGAGGGGTACTAAAAATTTTGCTGCACTGAAAGTTCCCAAGAGCACAGTGGCCTCTAAAATTCTTAAAGGAAATGTGATATCAGAAAATGACCTATCGTTTAAATCATATTTTTATGTTTAAGATTTTTTAAAATAATTTTTGGTGATGTTATTTTTAATTTTCCACTTCACTATCTTTATTTAAATAAAATCATACAATTGGCACTGGCCACTAAGCCTAATAATAGGCACCACTTCTTCTGTACAGATCACTTTACTGCAGTTACAGCTTAGGCCCCTTTCACACGAGCGGGTTTTCCACGCAGGTGTAATGCATGATTCCACGCAGGTGTAAAGCATCATTCTATGTTCTATATTCTGCGTATTTCCCGCAGCCTTGGCCCCATAGAAGTGAATGGGGCTTCAGTGAAAAACGCATTTCATACGGAAGCAAGTGTGGATGCAATGCGTTTTTGACTGATGGTTGCTAAGAGATGTTGTTTGTAAACCTTCAGTTTTTTATCACGTGTATTGCACTCTCGTGAAAAAACTGAACGCAATTGCAGACAAAACTGAGTGAACGTGCTTGCAAAATGGTGTGAGTTTCACTGAACGCACCCTGAACGCATCCGGACTTAATCCATCATGTTCGTATGAAAGAGGCCTTACTGTATCTATACACAGAGGTGAGATAATTACAGGCAGGGTTAAAATAAAATAGGACAGGATGCACCTTTCACAATTTTTGATTGTCAAAGTGTATCTATTCTTTCCTTGTATAATGACCTCAGCACAGGTCACAGAGCATACCTAGAAAACTCTCCCATATAAGTCAATAGGGTCCCCTCCTGACCATTGTGTCTATGGACCATGTGGCTGCTGTAAAGCAATTTTCTTAATGCTTTCTTAATTATGTTAAGAACAGCTCAGGCAAGATGGCTGCTCCCATAATCATGTTCAGGAAATAGAATAACAAAATCTGCAACCAGAAAATAAAAACAGATTAGAAAAATGCATATGTGTTACTATCTGGTTTTAACTGACAGATAACATTTTTGGTGACACATTTCCTTTAAATGAAGAAATTTGGAAAATTACAACCAGGACTCCTAGAGCTCACTGCTCCACCAAACAAAGTAACCTGAGAAGAAAGGCCTTAGATAGAGATCCTGTGTGCAGATTGCAGAAACTTCCAGAAGGTCAACCATCACTGCACCATGCCACCAATCTGGGCTTAATGGCCGAGTGGCCAGAAAGAAGCCTCTTCTCAGTAAAAGACACATGAAAGCTTGCAAAAAAGTGCCTAAAAACTCAGACTGTGAGAAAACAAAATTCTCTCGTCTGGTAAAATCAAGATTGAACATTTGAGCCTCAATTCTAAGAATCATGTTTGGAGGAAACCAGGCACTGCCCACTACCATCTCTACAGTGACGCATGGTGATGGCAGCATGATGCTGTGAAGGTATTTTTAAGCAACTGGGACATGGAGACTGGTCAGATTTGAGGTAAAGCTGAATGTAGCAAAGTACAGAGATATATATTTTTTTTAATCAGATCATTTTTATTAAAGGTTTTACATACAGCCAATTATTCAGATAAACCATACATTATATGACAATAGGATATCAATACAGTAAAATCAATCATACTTTATCCAAATCAGCATGTCAATAACACTGCATCAAATAAACCTTTATTAAATCT
This sequence comes from Bufo gargarizans, assembly GCF_014858855.1. NCBI lineage: Eukaryota > Metazoa > Chordata > Amphibia > Anura > Bufonidae > Bufo > Bufo gargarizans. Next base: position 518,734,977 of record NC_058082.1, on the reverse strand, counting down.
CCCAGTCCCCCCCAACTCCCTTCCCCTCTCCGTGTGGTCATCTCCCTCAACATGGACAAAAATGCTCAAATTCTCTTACATCTTAACTTCCAAATAGTACAGAGATATTTTTAATTAAAACCTAATCCAGTGTACTCTGAACCACAAACTGGGCCGAAGGTTTACCTTTCAACAAGATAATGACCTAAGCACACAGCCGAGACAACACAGGAGTGGCTTAGGGATAACTCTGAGAATTTTCCAGCCAGAGCCCTGCCTTTAATCCACTCCCCATCCAACCTGAAAGTTTGAGAGAATCTGCAGAGAAAAATTGCAAAACACCAATCCAGGTGTGCAAACCTTGTGGCATCAGACCCAAGAAGACTGGACAATGTAACCACTGCCAAAGGTGCCTCAACCAAGTACTAAGCAAAGGGTCTGAACACCTATCTCAATGCAAGATTTTAGTTTTTCCTGTTCAATAAATTAGCAAATATTTCTAATATTCTGTTTTCACTTTGTCAGTATGGGGGACAGTATGCAGGAATGCAGATTGATGGGGAAAAAGTTAAACTTTTTTTTAACACAAGCCCACAACATAACGAAATGTAAAAAGGGTCTGAAGACTTTCCAAATGCATTGTATCTATCTATCTCATCCCCGTAGTATCATGGTAGTATCATGGTTTGGACCTGTTTTGCTGCATCTGAACCAGGATAGCTTGTCATCATTGATGGAAAAATACATTCTGAATTATACCAGCAAATTCTAAAAGAAAATGGCAGGAGTTGTTTCTCAAGAGATGGTGAGTCATGCGGCAAGGCAATGACCCTAACACACAAGTCATTATACCAAAGAATGGTTAAAGAAGAAGTTAAAGTTTTGGAAAGGCCAACTGAAAGTCCTTATCTTAATCCAATAGAAATGTTGTGGAAGGACCTGAACTGAGCAGTTCATCCGAGGAAACCACCAACATAACAGATATAAAGCTGTTTTGAACAGAGGAATGGGCTAAAATTCCTCCAAGTTGATGTGACTAATTAACAATTATAACATTTAGTCACAGTTACACGTATTTCTACACAATGAGGTCACACGAGATACTGAAAGTAAAGGTTCACATACTTTTGTCCCTCACAGACATGTGATATTGGATCATTGTCCTCAATAAACAAATGACCAAGTCTAATATTTTTTACTCATTTGTTTGATTTGACTATCTTTATCCACTTGTGTGAAAATCTGATGTAGTTCTCATGTAGACCATCTATCCACATGGTGGCCGAGATTTAAAAGCATGTTAACTGTGCATCCAATTGCTCCCTCTATCTAGATATCTGTCTACCTTTTTTCTATAAACAAAATAAACGGCACATTTTTGTATGGGTTCCCCCCATAACCATCCTGGCCTCATATGTGTACATGTGTAAGAGTGGGTTTATGTCATGTTTTTCCCATACATTTGACGTATACATTAGAAAAAAAAGGGACGTAAAAACGCAGCACACCACGGTTATCCTTCAGAGTCCAGTAAAAGGGCGTATATATGTTAACATACACTTTTTTTTTTACAATGGAGCTCTTTGGGTGCGGTTGCCACTGTATGATATCTGTCTGAGGCATCCGTTAACTTATCCATTTTTTATATAATCTAAACGGATGTCAAAAACACGATGTGAACCCAGCTTTAGTGTGCCAAAATAAGCACTAGTACACAGTTCAGCAGTGTGGCAGAGAGGGGAGTCTGCCATGTACTGTATGCTATAGTACAGTGGGCTGACAGTGCACAGCTTTGTCCTGGTGGTCAGTGGTGTGGACTGTGTTCCCCAAGGCCCATTTACTCTATTGGGAAATACAGGACACACTGCAGTATCACTTACTTGAATCCACAGTATATACTGTAAATATATTAGCCCTACCCCCCAAATAATAATAGATCTAGTGACTCTATATTACCCACATACAGAGACTAAATAATACTGCCATACTGGAAAATTGCCATACAGTGACTGGATAATGCTGTCATACACTGACTGGATAACACCACCATACAGGGACTGGATAACACTGCCATACAATGAATGGCTAGCACCACATACAGTGACTGGATTAGGGTGGGTTCACACTAGAGTTCACACTAGCGTTATAGAGTCTGCTATGGCTACGGAACATAACGGAATCCATAGGATGGAATGCAAAACGGAAGCCTTTAAGAGGCATTCTGTTTTGCTCCGTCCTAATAGAAGTCTATGGGAAAACATAATGGATCCCTCTGGGTCCCGTTATGCAAGACGGAAAACAAAGTCCTGCGACAGGACTTTGTTTTCCGTCTTGCATAACGGGAACCAGACAGATCCGTTTTGATTCCTATAGACTTCTATTAGGACGGAGAGAAAACTGAATGCCTTTTAAACGCGTCCGTTTTGCATTCCTTCATAATGCAAGTCTATGGGCAGCAAAATGGATCCATCTTATGGATTCCGTTATGTTCCGCTATAACCCTATCATAACGGATAGCCATACCGGACTCCATAACGCTAATGTGAACCCACCCTAACACTGCCATACAATGAATGGATAACACCACCATACAGTGACTGGATAACACTGCTATACTGGGACTGCATAACATCTCCATACAGTGACTACATAACACCTCTATACAGTGACTGCATAATACCTCTATATAATGAATAAATAACACCGCCATACAGTGACTGGATAACACTACCATACAGTGACCAGATAACACCACCATACAATAACCATATAACACCAGCATACAGTGATTGGATAACACCACCATACAGTTATCGGATAACATGGCCATACAGTGACTGGATAACACCTCCATACAGTAACTGGGTAATGTCGCCATACAGTGACTGGATACAGGGTATATGGGGACATAGTATAGAGTATAAGAGGGCACAGTACAAGGAATGAATAGGGACACTGTACAGGGTATGGTAAGGGGGAACAATGCAGGGTATAAGGTGGCATAGTATACGGTAGGGGCCACAGTCACTTGACCCTGTGATGGTAGAAGGTCCTTATGATGCATGTGGCAGAGAAGTTAGACAGGCAACCGGGCCGTGTATGGACAGGGGGGGTGGACACATCAAGGGCAGCAATAGGAGATAGGAGGGGTGGAATAAAAGCCCTGGATACATGAGGGAAGAAAGGGGACAACAGGGGCTTGGTGAGGATGAGTGAGTAAGAAAAGAACGGGATATGTGTGTCAGGGGGTTGAATAGGTGTCAGGGAGTCTATGGAGGCAAACAAACTGCTTAATGAGGCAGTAAATACTATTAAATAAGCATTGAAGCCAGACAGCAGCAGTTTCAAGAGTACCCCGACCTCCCTCGTTCCACAGAGAAGAGACAGTGCAGACTCACTTGCAGGCTGTCTGCATCTCTTCACTGCTCCTGCCTTTGCGCACTCCCGGAAGACGTCCTGCTCTGCAGAATGGAGAGAAGACCCTCCAAGAAGTAGGAGCAGTGAAGAGATGTATGTCTGACTCCACAGCACGGGAGCTTGTAAGGGGGACAGTAGCTGGCCTCTGCATCTTGCATTAAATAGGCTGTCAAGCAGTGGCTTCCCGTATATAGCTACGCCCCTGATGCTATGTATGCTTATTGCATAGATTTCCAGTGAGCATGTGGACACTCGGTGAAGTGGATTTGGAATTAAAAAAAAAGGCATAGGCCCTGACTTATCATATCTAACTCCAGAATTCAGGCTTTTGCAACTTTTTACACTCGCACAAAATTTAAGCGATTGTGCAAAATTTTGCATTTTTTCGAATTTTTTACACCACTCACTATAGTTTTGTAATGTGGGTGGAAAAGTGGGTGTGGTTAGAAATGTTAATGAGTTTCACTTCAGGATTATCATTGAGACTTAAAAAAAAAAAAAAAAAAAAGTTGCTATAAAGTCGCAATTTCACTCCTGAATGAGGGTGGAGTAGGAAAACTGGAGGATCTTCTCTAGACAAAAGTGTTGGGTTTAAGGATAAGACAAATGTATCAAACAACATGAGACATTTGATAAATGTGGCATAAAGTACTTCAACACAGACTCAAGCAAAGCTGACTTCAAATATCTCCCTTATGATAAATTCACCCCATACTTAGATTTCCCTAAGTGCAGGATGAAAAGAAAGTTGCAGAGCTCTTGAGACACATGTTGAGGTCTTTCCTTTGTCTTTTCCAGTTGACCGACCTGTCAGGGTGTATGCGGATGGAATCTTTGATCTCTTCCACTCAGGTCATGCAAGAGCCCTTATGCAAGCCAAGAACCTGTTCCCAAACAGTTACCTGCTAGTTGGAGGTAAACTATGGACTGACAAAAAATATTTTGTCTTAATAGATCCTGAAATTATAATTTTATCAAATAGGAATGCAATATAAATACCCAGCTATGAGTTTTTCAGTCTGCTTTATTGCATTATTCTATTGGCCTACCTTTAAAGGGTTTCTACCACCTCATTTTGACCGAATTAGCTTTCAGACACTAGCGATCTGCTAGTGTTTGATCTCCATAACCATGCAATTCTCAGACCTTTGTGTGGAGCCGTTTCATTAAAAAACTCACTTTTATTCCTATGCAAATGAGCCTCTAGGTGCTATGGGGGCGTCTTTTAAGCACCTAGAGGCTCGATCTACTCACACTGTATGCCGCCCCGCTCGTCTGTCAATCCCGCCCATCTCAGTCTTTAATGCCTGCCTCCATCTCAGCCATCAGACTAATTCTCGCGCCTGCGCCGTGAGGAATCCGGCACCAGGAGCGCATCATTCACTCACTGCGCCTGCGCCGAAGACAGAAGTGAACGGCGCAGGCGCGAGAATTCGTCCGATTGCTTAGATGAAGGCAGGCATTCAAGACGAGATGGGCGGGCTTGACGGATGAGTGGGGCGGCATACAGTGTGAGTAGACCGAGCCTCTAGGTGCTGAAAAGACGCCCCCACAGCACCTAGAGGCTCATTTGCATAGGAATAAAAGTTAGTTTTTTTTATGAAACGGCTCCACACAAAGGTCTGAGAATTGCATGGTTATGGAGATCAGACACTAGCAGATCACTAGTGTCTGAAAGCTAATTCGGTCAAAATGAGGTGGTAGAAACCCTTTAAAAAAAACTTTTTTATTTTTATTAGAGAAATGCTTCAAAAGTAAACCTCCTGCATTGCATACAGTGTTTTGGTGTGGTCACCTCTATTGGAAAGCAGGTTATACAAAAGAAACAGTATACCTGCCTGGTGGATGCCAAAAGGACACTCCTTTGGTATCCTTTTGGTGTATTGACGTGTGCATAGTATGCACTAGGAGCAGAATGGTGTGAACATAACCTTAGGAAACTAAGGGTTTAGACCTTGTATGCACTGAAAAGGAATTGAATTATCCTCAGTAGAAGCTAATGTTCATATCAATGTTTCATTTAGTTATTACAACAGATTAGGCTTCGTTCACATCACTATTCAGCCTTTCTATTCTCCTGCCCCGTTTAGAGGCAGGGAAATGGAAAGGACGGATTCGGCATATAACTGAACCGAACGGAGCCCATGGGTATAATGGGGTCCGTTAGGTTTCTGCTCAGAAGAAGATTTTTGAGCGGAGACAAAAGTTGTGCATGCAGGACTTTTGTCTCCGCTTCAAAAATCTTCTTCTGAGCGGAAATCTAACGGACCCCATTATAGTCTATGGGGCCCATGGGCTCCGTTCGGCTCAGTTATGTGCCGAATCTGTCCTTTCCGTTTTTCTGCTCCTAAACGGGCCAGGAGAATGGAAAGACTGAACGATGATGTGAATGAAGCTTTAGTAATTAGCCTTTAGTACCAGTTCATTGCACACTCTTCTATCTCCTCAAACTCATTGATGTCTATAAAATGGAGAAAGTGGTGATCTTTTTGTAGGGGCTCTCATGGCTGTCCCTTTAAATACAAATATGCCATGCAGAGAGCTTAAAGGGAACCTGTCACCGGGATTTTGACCATAGAGCTGGGGACATGGGCTGCTAGATGGCCACTAGCACATCTGCAATACCCAGTCCCCATAGCTCTGTGTGCTTTTATTGTGTTAAAAAACTGTTTTGATCGATATGCAAATGAACCTCATATGTGTCCTGTATCCGGAGATGAGTCCAGCGGAAAGGAGCCCAGCACCGCCCCGCGTCCTCCGAATCTCCTCCTTGCTGGCTGACGTCACAGAGCTGGAGCGCCGAAATCTCGCGATGCGCGAGCTAGCGCATGCGCAGTGTCGGCATCATGTTCATTCCCTGTGCTGGCATCAGCACAGGGAACGAACTACACATGCGCTAGCTCGCGCATCGCGGGATTTCGGCGCTCCAGCTCTGTGACGTCAGCCAGCAAGGAGGAGATTCGGAGGACACGGGGCGGTGCTGGGCTCCTTTCCGCTTGACTCATCTCCGGATACAGGACACATATGAGGTTCATTTGCATATCGATCAAAACTGTTTTTTAACACAATAAAAGCACACAGAGCTATGGGGACTGGGTATTGCAGATGTGCTAGCAGCCATCTAGCAGCCCATGTCCCCAGCTCTATGGCCAAAATCCCGGCGACAGGTTCCCTTTAACTAGTAAATTATTTAACTTCGTGCCTCCAACCATATCTCATCTTGTATCCAGGCTAGAGGTGGCCCAACAGGATATTAGAGCCTTCTTTCCATTGTACAGTTGTCCTTTCTCTCTAATATTGTAATCACTTACATATATCATCATTACATTCACACATAGAAAGTTTCATTGATTCCAACAACTCTTTCTTGGTGCATTATTTTTTTATGCAAACGGTCAAAATTTGTGGCGTAAAAAAGTTGCAGACTACACGTTTGTGACTTTTTCAATGGCAGTTGCATAGAAAATTGTGCGCAGGTGCCTTGCCACTCTCCAGAAAAGGGGGCATAGTGAGGGTGTAGACTTCTCTTCACGAGCACGGAGTGCTAGATTCTCCGCCTAATTTATCACGAGGCGTGCTGGGCTATGATAAATCTGCCCCAATGAGTGTATATTAGGAAAAGTAAACAATTAGCCATGGGTATTGTGTATAGGTGTTGTTATTGTCTCCATTGTACAGTATCTGAAGGCAGAAATGACCACAGGAACAGTTTTCTAATGGCGTTTGTCAGTTTGCAGTGATGAGCTAACTCACAAGTACAAAGGTTTCACAGTAATGAATGAGAATGAACGCTATGAGGCTCTCCGCCATTGTAGGTATGTGGATGAAGTGATCACCGATGCACCGTGGACGCTGACCCCAGAATTTTTAGAGAAACATAAGGTAATTATGAACTGCAAAAATCTGTATTCATTATTCTTTATAGTTCACATCTGTGTAAGGAATTCAGTTTTTCTATTCTGTTCATCACAGGATGGACACCGATGAAGACTGACGGACCCCAGTGACTTATAATAGGATCATTGGGTTCTGTCATGGTGTCCGTCATTTTACCAAATATGCCAAATACGCACATGTGAAAAGTGTCTATCTGACTGATCTGCCTATCTGTCTAATAATTCATATTTAACCTAATTTCCTGTCATCACAATTAGGGCTCATGCACACGACCGTATGTATTTTGCAGTCCGCAAAAGCGGATCAGCAAAAAATACGGATGACGTCCGTGTGCATTCAGTATTTTGTGGAACAGAACAGCTGGCCCCTAATAGAACAGTCCTATCCTTGTCCGTAATGCGGACAATAATAAGACATGTTCTATTTTTTTGCAGAACGGAAATACGGACATACAGAAACGGAATGCACATGGAGTTACTTCAGTTTTTTTTGTGGTCCCTTTGAAGTGAATGGTTCTGCATCCGCAAAAAAAAAAAACTGAACGGACACGGAAAGAAAATCAGTTTGTGTGCATGAGCTCTTAGTTTGTGACTGTACTTCTGATACAAAAAAGGATCCATCGAGGAGGCAGAAACTATTATGTTAAATATCAAACATGGGAGTAGCAGCACTTAAGTCATGGGGAAAATACTTCAGGATGTATTAAGGGTTAGAAAAATATCTGCTTTCTTCCAAAAACAGTGTCCCACCTGCCCACAGGTTATGTACCCGTCATGGACAATACTGGACAACCTATAATATTTAACGGGATTATCTTAAAATAAAACTCGGGCAGATAGATTTCATTGACTAACTCAGTAGGTATAATACATTTTTAATTACATGCAATTGCAAAAGTATTTACGGTAGATCCTGGTGGTAGTTTGAAAAATGTTAATATATTTTTCATGGGACAACTAGTAGCGACCTCCCTATCAAACTGTTTAAATAGACACATAGCTGTGGTTCACCTGATTAAACTGCTGTTTTTCTATAGTTGATCCGAGGCTTGGTTCTCAAGTTATGATACTTCGTAATATGTAAATTAGTCTTTCAGTGCAATGAGAGCATCATGATTGCTCTTGTTGCACCCAAGCTCCCCACTGTCCTGTGGCCAGACCCCCCCTTGCTCCGTTGCCACTGTCGGCCCTGTCAATGAAAGAAGCGAGGAAGGGGCTGAACACAGAAAGGAGTGGAGCTTGTGATCAACAAGGGCATTAGTAACATCCTCATTGAACCAAAGGCCTAAGGGTGGGTTCACACTAGCGTTATGGAGTCCGTTATGGCTTTCTGTTATACATAACAGAATCCATAAGACGGAAGGACTGATCCGTTTTGCTGCCCATAGACTTGCATTATGTGGGAATGCAAAACGGACGCGTTTAAAAGGCATTCTGTTTGCTCTCTGTCCTAATAGAAGTCTATGGGAATCAAAACGGATCCGTCTGGGTCCCGTTATGCAAGACAGAAAGCAAAGTCCTGTCGACAAGACTTTGTTTTCCGTCTTGCATAACGGGACCCAGACGGATCCGTTATGTTTTCCCATAGACTTTCCATTAGGACGGAGCAAAACGGAGCAAAATGGAATGCCTTTTAAAGGCTTCCATTTTGCATTCCATCCTATGGATTCTGTTATGTTCCGTTATAACCCTGTTATAACGGAAAGCTAACGGACTCCATAACGCTAGTGTGAACCCACCCTAAGTTGCACATCAGAATAAGTATCATAACTTGGGAAAAGGGCCTCAGATCAACAAAAGAAAAACAGCATTTTAACCTCTTCAGGACCCTGTAAGTTTCCATTTTTGCATTGTCATTTTTCACTCCCTGCCTTCATGCAGTATTACCTTTTTTTTTTTCATTCACATAGCTTATGGGAGCTTGTTTTTTGTGGTGAAAGTATTACTTTTTATTGGCACCATTATTATTGCATGCAATTTAGTGGGAAGCTGGAAAAAAATCCAAAAGAGGTGGAATTGGAAAAAAAACAACACCGTTTTAGGGCTCATGCACACAACCGTATGGCTCTTTCCGTTTTTTTACGGATCCGTTGTTCTGTTGTGTTTCCGTTTCCTTTCCGTTTTTCCGTATGCCAAATACAGTATACAGTAATTACATAGAAAAAATTGGACTGGGCATAACATTTTCAATAGATGGTTCCACAAAAACGGAACGGACACGGAAGACATACGGATGCATTTCCTTTTTTTGCGGACGCATTGACTTGAATGGAGCCAAGCAGCGTGATTTGCGGACAAGAATAAGGCATGTTCTATCTTTTCACAGTACGGAAATACTGAAACGGAATGCACACGGAGACACTTCAGTTTTTTTTGCTGAACCATTGAAATGAATAGTTCAGTATATGTACCGCATACTGAACTAAAAAAAACGGTCAGTATACTGAACGCAAAATACCGTTGTGTGCATGAGCCCTTATGGTTTTTGTTTTTACATTGTTTACTGTGCGGTAAAACTGACTTATCACCTTCATTCTCCAGGTCAGTATGGTTATGGTGATACCACATTTATATATTTTTTTTGGTTTTAATACTGGAAAATCTTTGGAATTTTTTTTTCTCTTTTCATCACCATATTCTGAACCCCATAACTTTTTTATAGTTATGTTTACATTTCTGTGAGAGGGCTCATTTTTTGTGGGGTGATCTGTAGTTTTTATTGATACTATTTTGGAGTGTTGTGACTTTTTGACCACTTATTACATTTTGTTTGGGAGATGCAGTGACAAAGTGTCCTTTATTTTTTTATTTTTATATATTAATAGTATGGGAGTTTTCGGACATGACGATGCCCATGATGTTTATTTTTATTTTATTTTATGGTTTATGTGTTTGTTTTTTATTCTGGGGATAGAGGGGTGAGTGGAATTTTTATATTTTTATATATTTTTTAAATGTTTTTATTTTTAATTTGTTTTACTTTTTTTAAATCACCCTAGGTGACTATAACATGCAATTATTAGATTGCATCTTGTATTCTGTAGTGCATATCAATGCATTACAGAATACTGAATTCTGTATATTTCGATGCAGTGCTGCCACCTACAGATCTGCAGTGGAATATACTACTAATTGGCCTGTAGGCCTTACCCGATCTCAGCCAGGCAAGGTGGCTCTGGCCAGGAAGCACGTGTCTCTCAGTTTTAGTGCTCCCAGGTGCCTTGGTTACATTTGACCACGGCATCTGAGGGCTTAAATGTCTGCAATTGCCAGCAGAAATCCGACTATACATGTACGGTGTAGGCCCGGAAAGGGTTAATGAGGTGAACCACAGCTATGTGTCTATGCAAACAGTTTGATAGGGAAGTCACTGATGACAGATTCCATTTAAGTATCCCTTAGCAGCGTAGTGTAAAGCATTCTCTTCACATTTCAGTACTGCTCTGCGAAGACGGTTTTTCCTCAGCAACTCTAATTTAGAGAGCGCTGGTAAGGGACACTTCAGAGACATTTTATTTTTTTCACACAAATGTACAAATTCACTTAGGCTACTTTCACACTTGCGTTCAGAACGGATCCGTCTGCATTATATTCTAGAAAAAATTCTAAGTGTGAAAGTATGAAAATTGAGCCATATTGTGTCAAATTCAAACGGATCCGTCCCCATTGACTAACATTGTAAGTCTGGACGGATCCGTTTGCCTCCGCACGGCCAGGCGTGGCCAGGCGGACGCCCGAACGCTGCAAGCAGCGTTCAGGTGTCCGCCTGATGAGCGGAGCGGAGGACAGACGGTGCCAGACTGATGCATTCTGAGCGGATCCACATCCACTCAGAATGCATTAGCGCTGGATGGATGCGTTCGGGGCCGCTTGTGAGAGCCTTCAAACGGAACTCACAAGCGGAGCCCCGAACGCAAGTGTGAAAGTAGCCTTAAAGGGGTTCTCCAGGAATTAAGAAAATGAAAATACCTAAATATTACTTTATTATAAATATATTTCCAAATACCTTTCTTTAGTTATATGACTCATTTTGTCTGGGAGCAATCATCAGGGCAAATAAAATGGCTGCCGTCCTATTAGTGCTCACAACACCTGTCCTACTCACAAGAGGACAAGTTGCTTCACAACACTCAGGTAAGTAGCTGCCTCATCCTTCTCTTCTGCGTGTCAAGTATTATTATCCTGTATACAGTTTAATATGATCTTCAGCTGAATCTCTGAAGGAATGGAGTTAATGAGGAGACATGAAGTACAGAGGATGGACAGGACAGACTGTGGTAATGGAGACTGCAGACAAGTTCTGCTGCTCATCAGCCTCACCTCCACCTCATCTCTGTACTTCATGTCTCTTCATGATCTCCATTCCTACAGAGATTCAGCTGAAGATCTTATTATCTGTATACTTAGGATAATAATCTCTGACAAGTGGAGCAGAGAGGAGGATGAGGCAGCTCTTTACCTCAGTATTCTGAAGTAACTTGTCCTGCTATGTGCTTAGGACACACTTTGTGAGTACTAATAGGACGGCGTCCATTTTATTTTCCCTGATGATTGCTCCCCAGACAAAACTAGCCATTATAACTAATGGAAGATATTTGGGAATATATTTATAATAAAGTAATATTTAGGTATTTTCATTTTTTTTATTCCGGGAGAACCCCTTTAATAAAGTACATTCCATTACAAAATATAAAACTGAAAATGACAGTTACACTTTAAAGGGGTTTTCCTAATATAACTTTGTATGACCTCCTTATAGAAAAGATCATTAAAAAAATCATGGGTGGTAATAGGTCTGTTGACACCCATTAAACTAACCCGTTCACTGGAAAACAGCTGTGATTAAGGCTTCATTCACAATGTCCTATTACAGATTCTTGTGGTCTCTCTCTCTCTATATATATCTACATACTGTATATATACACTGTATATATAGACATCAGCATATGCAGGACCCTATCAGCAGTATATATGGAACATGCCCATGACCTTACCTATGGAAAGCAGAATGCTGAGCATGTTTTGTAGCACAATTAATAATTTAGATGTGACAGCAAATTAGGAAGAAATGATTCCCATATTCCCTTGATCTCTTCTTCATCCTACTGTATTTGCATGCTCTACAGAGATAGGGCTCATGCACATAAACGTATGGGTTCTGCTTCCGTATTGCGGACAGCATATGTGGATCCGCAATAAAGGGACACCATTCCGTGTGCATCCTGCATCACGGATGGGGACCCATTCACTTGAATATGTCTCAAAACCGGAGATGCGGAGCGGTGCGGAACAGAAGCATGAAACGGAACCCTACGAAGTGCTTCTGTGGGGTTCCGTTCCATACTTCCGTTATGCAAAAAGATAGAACATGTCCTATCTTTTTGCGGAACAGACGAATGCAGACCCATTCAAGTATTCATCACGGCGACAGTACGGAGGTTGCCTGTGCATTGGGGACCGCAAATTGCACGGAACGGCCCACCTAAGGCTGTGTGAATGAGCCCATACTGATTGCTTTGATCAAATACTGGCTGGATCTTAACAAGTTTCCAAGTAGAGCTTCAACATGCAACAAGAAGAAATGGGAGTGAGACAAAACATTTTTTGAGCATTCAATTTAATGAAAACAACGAATAAACTGAAACAGGCTGTTTTTCAGCTGATCAAAAGTTTAGGACCACACCTCCCAAAAAAAACTAAACCCCCCCAAAACAGAACTCCAACTTCCAAACATGAACTCAGTAATGAGTAGCTCCGCCGTTATTGTTTATCACTTCAAAAATTCGTTTTGGCATGCTTGATGCAAGCGTTTCCATGAGGTGAGTGGGAACATTTCTCCAAGTGGTGACTTCCCTTGCCATCCATCCCCAAAGGTTCTCAATTGTATTTAGATTAGGGGAAGATGCAGGATGGGCCAAAGAGTGATGTTATTCTCCTGGAAGAAGTCCCTTGTCCTGCGGGCATTTTGTACTATAGCGTTGTCCTGTCCTCGTCTGTTACCAGACAGACGAGCGTCCTCAGTCATGAGGAATGCTCTCTGCAACATCTGGACATAGCCAGCGGCCGTTTGACGCCCCTGCACTTCCTAAAGCTCCATTGTTCCACTGAAGGAAAAAGCACCCCAGACCATTATGGCGCATCTCAAGTGGGATCTGGGGATCTGCCAGTAACGTTGGAAACCATCAGGACTATCAAGGTCAATTTTTTTCTCATCAGAGAATAAAACTTTCTTTCACCTTTGAATGTCCCATGTTTGGAGCAGTTCTGTGGCGTTCAAGGAGACGAGGTCTTTGAAGACGTTTTATGTTTTTGAAGCCCTTCAGTCTTAGATGCCGTCTGATGGTTATGAGGCTGCAGTCAGCACCAGTAAGGGCCTTCATTTGGGTCGAGGATCATCCAGTGTCTTGACGGACAGCCAACTGGATCCTCCAGCTCAGTGCTGATGAAATTTTTTGGGGTCTTCCGCTTTACTTTTTTGTTCCATAACCCTCAGGACATTTAAGAAATTCCAAATGACTGTCTTACTGCGTCCCACCTTAGCAGCGATGGTGCGCTGTGAGAGACCCTGCTTATGCAGTTCAACAACCCGACCACGTTCAAAAAGGAAGAGTTTTTTTGCCTTTGCCATCACAACGTGTGACTACCTGACAGAAAATGACAATGAATCCACATCTTTGCACAGATTTGGCCTTTTAAAGGCATGTGGTCCTAAAATTTGGATATGCTGAAAAACAGCCTGTTTCAGTTTAATCATTATTTTCAATTAATTGAATGCTCAATTTTTTTTTGTCTCACTCTCATTTCTTCTTGTTGCATGTTGAAGCTCTACTTGGAACCTTGTTAAGATCCAACAATATAAAACATGATTTTTTGCAATTTTTCAAGTGGCCTTAAACTTTTGATCAGGACTGTATAAATATCGCTATAGCGTTAATCCTGGTGACAGAATCTCTTTATGTTTTCATACAGTTCCATAGAACTTCCCTGCCAGACCTAGACCTAGGCTGAATTTGCTGATCTTTCTTTTATACTTATCAGATTATAGTTTATTTTATGTCTATGGGCCAGTCTGGTGAAGCTCTACATTAGTATTTTCACAGAAGCAATATATTCCAGTGAGCATTGTGCCCTGGAACTGGTATTAACTAGGTATTAACTGGTTTCATTGACTTCATGTCCTGTATAATAACGTGTAGGTTTTAAAGTTCAATAACGTTTTGTATCCTTTATTTCCAGATTGATTTTGTGGCACATGATGACATCCCATATTCATCAGCAGGTTCTGATGATGTCTACAAACACATAAAGGAGGCAGGTAATCTGCTTTATGATGCAGCCTGGGATCTGCAAGGTGTTCCGGTGGGGGAGGAGGGTAGCATCTACACACAGAGAGGTCCATTCAAGGGGAAGAAATAGGTCTTGTTCCAAAATCCCTTATCATAAAATGTATCCTACTGTAGAAGTATTGTGGGAACAAGGTTACAAACTGAATCACTAAGGGTCCGTTCACATGGCGGATTTTCATGCTGTGTTTTCCGCCGTGGTTGTTTGCTTTAAATACCGCGGACCTGCTCATGGCTTAACTCTATTGAATGAAGTGAAAAAAATGCTGCTTTATTTTAATGAGACATCTCTGTTGAGCATTTCTTAATTGTACAGTTAGACATCCAAAAGACTGAGGCGTGACTGTATCATCTGCTTCAACAGTGTGATTTTTCATGTGCAAAGTCCTGTGGCTATTAAAATATAGGTATGACTGGGTATAGTGGGAGAGGTGACCACTCAAGAAAATGAAAGGTGTAATCTCACTGGTTTCTGTAGGCAACTAAGCCAGTTTCCTTTTACACCAGTCTTGATAAAGCCCCAGTTGGTGGAGATTTATGAAAACCATCTAACAGTAAAACTGTCTTTGTTGCCCATAGCAACCAATCACATCATCTTTCCTGTTGTATTTTTTTAAATCTATGCAGTGATTGGTTGATAGTGGCAACTAGTTTTTTTCCTTTTAGACAGTTTTCCATAAGAAAATTCCTGTCTTTGTTGCCCATAGAAACCAATCACAGTGCTGCTTTTATTTATCAGGAGCAGGATATGAAATGTAAGCTGAGCTGTGATTGGTTGCTACTGGCACCAAAGACAGGATTTGTTTAGACAGTTTTCACAAATCTGCCGGATTAGGGTCCATTCAGACATCCGTAGTTCAGGGTCCATATATGTTCCGCAATTGTGCGGAACGGGCACGGACCCATTCATTTCAATGGGACTGCAAAAGGCATTTTTGTCACAGGGCCGGCCTGATCCGCAATTTGCAACTTGCAGATGTGTGAATGGACCCTTAATGTGTTTTTTTTTTTTCTTACAAATATAGCAGATTTAGTAAACTGTCTAAAAGAAAGCCCTGTCTTTGTTGCCCATAGCAACCAATCACAGCTTACAAATAAAAAAATATACAAGGACAGCTGTGATTGGTTGCTATGGGCAACATAGACAGTTTTTCCATTTAGACAGCTATAGTCATGATAGCTACCATAGATCTGCCAAAAACAAAGTTCACAACGTTGTAAAATGACCAGATTCACATTGACTTCTCGCGTTTTTTACAGCGTCTGAAGCAATATTTGTTCTGAGGGATTAATGGTAAAAACTGTGTGGGTTACAGATGATATCCATGAGATTGGTAGATAATCATGTTGTAACCACATTCAAATAAAATCCTATCATCCAGCGCACCTTTTCCTCTCTGTGACAGGCATGTTTGTACCAACACAGAGGACAGAAGGTATCTCAACGTCAGACATAATCACTAGAATCGTCCGTGATTATGATGTTTATGCCAGGCGCAATCTCCAGAGGGGATACACTGCAAAGGAGCTAAATGTTAGCTTTATAAACGTAAGTAAAAAGATGCCGACAACGCCGCTTCCTAGAGCGCCGACTTTCCCCCCCTTTGTTAAGCACAGTGTTTAAAACCGTGTCATTTGCTGCGCCTTCTCAATGCAGAGTGCGCAGTGTTATGTACAACATGGGAGCAAAATCATAAATTATTACTACACTTTGATGGATTATAGGGGGATTAGACATATAATCCCCTCCTAAACCTAAATGAATTCCACATGTAATACCAGGGTTCATTTCTTATTCCTGATAATAATGTTTAGCGTTAGAAATCCCAGTGAGAACGGTTTGTAATGATAACCCCGCATCACCTGACGAGACACATGGAGGGAATTTATCATGTGGCCGATTTCTGATGTCAGTTTTTGTTCAGCAGGTGTTGCCATAAATCCAGCCAAGCTTATCAAATGTTGTAAGTTGTTTGAGCAATTTGGTGCATCTTTTAACATACACATTTGTCTAGAGATGCTTTTTACTCCATCCCCCTAGGAGAGAAATATTCCTAATTAACATAGCTAAATGCACGACTTTTCTACATCCTTTTCAAAAGTGGTGAGGGTGGTGTAAAATCACAAAAAGTTGCAATATTTTGTGCAAAAAGTAACATAGGGGGTCATTTACGCCTATACTAGGCATATTTCTGGTGAAGACAGAGGCAAAACGGTTAGTTGTGCCGCAATCTGTAACTTTTTCCCGCTAACGCCAGGTCTAGAAACAGTGGGAGGGGAAGAGGACGGGCCAGCAGGCCTTTCTCAGGCCTCTTGCACACGAAGGTTGTGCATCCGTTCCATGCTTTGGGGACCGCAATTTGCGGTCCCCAATGCACGGGCAATGTCCGTGCAGTGGCCGAGACGGATCGAGACCCATTCAACTTAAACAAGTTCTATTATTTTTTTTTTGTGCTTCCGTGGGGTTCCGATCCGTGCTTGCTTTCCGCATCTCCGTGATTGCGGACCCATTCAAGTGAATGGGTACGCATCCGTGATGAGGAGTGCACACAGGCCAGTGCCTGTGTATTGCGGACCCGCCGTATGCGGCCAAGGGCACACAACGTTTGTGTGCAAGAGGCCTTATTCATCATTTTCTCTCATGAGGTAGAAGCCAATTTTCCACATTTTAGCGGAAAAAAACTTTCCCCAACTCCAATCAGGCAATCAGAATAACTCCCTGGATCAACGACCCCTCTCTAGTAGCTATAGCCTGTAATATCATTACACTCCAGAAATACATCCAGGCCCCTCCTGAACTCTTTTAGCGAACTCACCATCACCACCTCCTCGGGCAGAGAGTTCCATAGTTATTAGATCTCCAATCAGTCGTCAGTGAATAACCCTAATTTTGATCATCTTTAGGGGTACTGTAGTCCACCCATTCCAGTTATTACTTTAGTTGCCCTCCTTGGAAACCCTCTTCAGCTTTGCTATGTCTGCCTTGTTCACAGGAGCCCAGAACTGTACTCCATGTGTGGTCTGACTAGTGATTTGTAAAGGACTATGTTCTCATCACCGACATCCATGCCCCTTTTGATGCAACCTTTTGATGATTCCAAGTGAATTCTGGCAAAGGGAACAATAAATTCCCTCATGGTCCACAATCCACTGTCCACTATTTAATATACTTTATGTATATGCAGTGATATTTTCCAGAGCACTGCATAATAAATATGAAATACATTCCATATACATGGCAATCAGATAAAAAATATAGAAATACATTTATATCTTGAGAATTGTGTTCTAGGTTCATTTTTATTGTTAGGCTGAGTTCACACGGGCGAGATTTCCGCGCAGGTGCAATGCAGGAGGTGAACGCATTGCACCCGCACTGAATCTGGACCCATTTATTTCTATGGGGCTGTGCACATGAGCTGTGATTTTCACGCATCACTTATGCGTTGCGTGAAAATCGCAGCAAGCTCTATATTGTGCGTTTATCACGCAACGCAGGCCCCATAGAAGTGAATGGGGCTGAGTGAAAATCGCAAGCATCCGCAAGCAATTTTCATGCATGGTTGTATTATTTTCCCTTATAACATGGTTCCCGGTCTCTTCTTTACTTCTTTAATGATGAGCTGTCGGCTAAAGGACCTGTGATGACGTCAGATCACATGCTCCAATCACATGATCCATCACCGTGGTGATGGTCTGATGGACCATGTGATTGGAGCATGTGATCTGACGTCACCACAGGTCCTAGCCGGTAGTTCATCATTAAAGAAGTAAAGAAGAGACCGGGAACTACGCGATCAAGAGGAGAAGGTGAGTTAATTTTATTTATTTTTTTAACCCTCAATTGATCACTTACTAAGCATTCTGTATTCAGAATGCTATTATTTTCCCTTATAACCATGTTATAAGGGAAAATAATAACATCTACACAACACCGATCCCAGACCTGAACTTCTGTGAAGAAGTTCGGGTCTGGGTACCACAGTCGTTTTTTTTATCACACGAGTGCAAAACACATTGCACCCACGCGATAAAAACTGAACATCGGAACGCAATCGCAGTCAAAACTGACTGCAATTGCGTACCTAATTGCGCGGGTTTGCCGCAATACACCGGGACGCATCCGGACCTAATCTGGACACGCCCGTGTGAACCCAGCCTTATAGCCTTTCTTTACCCAATCATATATTTGCTTCCCATCCTAAAATGTTAGGTCCTATTCTCATTAGAGACACGGCTTCCATATATGATTGAGACATGAAAATCATGCTGGATTTGTTTTCAGGACTCCAGTGAATCCTAACTGATGCCTTTGACTTATACGTCCAGTATTCTGCATAGCAATAACAGAGGTGCTGACTTCTATATTCTTGCCGTCAAAAACACCAGAACTTGTGATGGAAAACTGAAAAAATGTGGTAGGGACAGAGCCTCGTAAGATGGTTTTGGTGGCCGGAAATATTCTGGCGTTACGGATACATGAACTCACAAAAAAATAAAAAATTAGTGAAGACTGGTAAAGAAATGTGAAAACTTTGCTAAACCTCTGTTATAGTGACGGTCCAAGGAAATGTTAATGATAAAATGGATCCACTAGAGTAATTTACATTTCAGGACCCTTTCTGCCATTAGTCAGTACATAGCACCTGGCCTACTCTCCCACCCCCTCCACTAACTTTGCACAAAATATTGTTAAAGAGGTTATGCCACGATTGATGTAAAAAATGAAAATCAGATATCATAAAGTAGATGACAATCTCTTTCTGACAAAGATAAAACCAGCCCTGTACCTCACATTGCTCCAGAGATCTCCCTATCCATTACTCCAATTCCTCTACTTTTAGTTCGATTTTGAGTTTGGGGGGAACGTCCTTTGTCAGGGGGCATGCCGTTTGTGCTGCAGCTCTCTCACTGTAAGGCCTCATGCACATGACCGTTGTTCTGGTCCTCATCCGAGCCACAGTTTTTGAGGCTCAGGTGCGGACCCATTCACTTAAATGGGGCCGCAAAAGATGCGGACAGTACTCCGTGTGCTGTCCGCATCTGTTGCTTGCGTTCCGTCGCCCTGCAATAAAAATATAACATGTCCTATTCTTGTCTGTTTTGCAGACAATAATAGGCATTTCTACAATGGGCCGCCTGTTCCGTTCCGCAAATTGCGGAAGGCTCATGGGCGGCTTCCGTGTTTTGCGGATCCGCAATTTGTGGACCGCAAAAAAACTGAACGGTCGTGTGCATGAGGCCTAAGGCCTCTTTCACACAACTGTATGGCTTTTTCAGTATTTTGCAGTCCGTTTTTCACAGATTTTTTGTTTCCATTTCTGTTCAGTTTGTCTGTTCCGTTTTTCCGTATGGCATTGTGGTGTCTCACAGGGTGAAGTAATTGAGGGTATATACGTGTCTCCCAGGTTCTTAGCATATGCTGAAGAAAGTTGTTTAGGAAAGGGTTAAGAAAAACCTAAGCCTGGGTCCTGATGAGCTGCACCTGGGGAGTTGCTAGAAAAACTGGGCTGTCAACACACTTGGTCAGAACTCCCTGGGAGTGAGAGAAGCCACATCTCACTGAGGGACCCTAAAGGTCCAGAGCCTGCAAACTGCAAGTATCACAGGTTGCTGTACAGACAGCGTGCTTATTTTGCGTGGACTGAGGTTAGCTCATCCATGTCCTAGAGAAGGACCTATTGTTTAGTTAGAGCCTGGATAAGGCTAGGTGTTCCGTTTATGTTTTTGTGCTTTAAATGCAACCTGTGAAATAAAGCTGGCAGGACGCCAGTGGAAATGCACTTCTGTCTCCTGAGGTCTCCTTCAGCGACATAATCTGACTAATCCCCCTACCTTTTCGCCGCTGGAAGGGCGAGCTAAATAACTGACTGTCACAGGCATATACAGTATACAGTAATTAGATATAAAAATTTGGGCTGGGCAAAAAATTTTCAATAGATGGTTCCGCAAAAACGGAACAGATACGGAAGACATACGGATGCATTTCCGTATGTGTTCCATTTTTTTGGGCGGACCCATTGACTTGAATGAAGCCACGGAACATGATTTGCGGGCAATAATGGGACCTTTTCTATCTCTCAACGGAACTGAAAAATGGAAATATGGAAACGGAATGCATACGGAGTACATTCAGGTTTTTCTGCGGCGCCATTGAAATGAATGGTTCCGTATATGGACCATATACAGAACGCAAAAAACGGCCCGTAAATGGGGAAAAAAAACAGTTGTGTGAAAGAGGCCTAAAGAGAATATTTCACAAGCTCGAGCATTATTTTTTTAACAAACTAAATTACAAAAGAAAATAGTTTTTTCATGCTGAATTAAATTAATATTTAATGGTGAAACAACCCTTTTAAAACAGACAGATCTCTGCTTCCTTTCAGGTAATTCTATCTGCCTTTTAGTCTCACTAACAAGGATGAGTCCATTCCCCAATTACCCACAGGGCAGCAGATGCATATAAATTAGTATATGTTCAGATCAGCTGCTAGTTAACAAATATGTGCTAAAATCTGTCGTGAGCTTCAGATTTCTGCATGGATTTGCAATGTGCACTGCAACTGATCTGTACACTGATTATCCCCATTCAATGGGCTAATCTGTGTGTGGCTACTTGCTTTGGGTTCCACTTTTTTCAAATCTGTGCATGAAAATACTGCGCCATGTCAACTACAGCACTAATTCCTACTGAAAATAGTAGGAGGCAGAACAAACGTAGTTCTCAGGCGAATTTTGGCACCTATTTGTCGTAGAAAATCATCCATCTGAATATGTCCTCACATTAATTTAACTAGTGTTCCAGTTACGGTATATGCCTGCTGGCACTTTCTATGTCTGCTGTAGAATACCTCAAGAATATTTTGAACTGTTTTTTTGGTTTGTCATCAGGAGAAAAAATACAGATTTCAAAACCAAGTTGATAAAATGAAAGAAAAAGTGAAAAATGTGGAAGAAAAATCCAAAGAATTTGTCTACAAGGTGGAAGAAAAGAGTCATGACTTAATCCAGAAGTGGGAGGAGAAGTCAAGGGAGTTTATTGGAAATTTTCTAGAGCTGTTTGGTCCTGATGGTGCCTGGGTACGTTCACAATTTGCCTTTTATAGATAGTCTTAACCCCTTAAGGACCGAGGACGTACCGGTACGCCCTATTTCCCGAGTCCTTAAGGACCGAGGACGTACCGGTACGTCCTGACTTAAAACCGTAACTCCGGCGCCGCGGGGGTTAATCGGAACGGGATTTCGGCTGAAATCATTCAGCCGGCATCCCGTAACAACGCAGGGGGGGGGGTCATTTGACCCCCCCGTATCGGCGATCGCAGAAAACCGCATGTCAATTCAGACCTGCGGTTTTCTGCGTTTCCGGTCCATTCGGGTGTCCTGTGACCCGATGAACCGGAAAAAGACTGCGATCGGTGGCGTAATTATACACCACCAATCGCAGTCCGAGGATTTGAGGAGGCGGTGCTGGCCCTGGTGCTGAACACTGCTGTCCAGGGTGCTGATTGGTGCAGGGGAGAGAGGCGCGAGATTCAAACTTCCTGCGCTCCTCTCTCCCCTCCTCTTCCTGTTCTGCACGAGCACCCGGCAGCATCGTCCAGCACCAGCTCCTGTGTCCCCCTAATCGGCATCCATCACCCTCCTGCACCCATCGCCACCCAGGTAGGTTAGGGTCAGTGAGGGAGAGGCACCGTTAGGCAGGGAAAGAAGGGAAAAGTAAGTTAGGAAAAAAAAAAAAAAAAAAAAAAAACTTATCCAAACTTCCATCTATCCATCTAACCCTAACCCAGACCCCCCCCTGACACTTACTGGTTTCCCGGCCCACCAAATAAGTCCACCGGAGACCCCTGCCGATGAACTTAGCTGGTGTCCCCCAGTGGACTTTGAGCCTGAGATTCCGGATTTCGCTGGCAATCCTGGAATCCAGATTCCCACAGTGGGGTTTACTGAAATAGACTATTAGTTTTTTTTTCAGTAACCCACTGGTGAATTTGATGGTGGAGCAGACGAATCTGTACGCCCAACAGTTCGTCGCTCAAAACCCAGGCTCAGTTTTGGCTAGACCCGGTGGCTGGACGCCGGTCAGTGCAGCCGAAATGAGGACATTTTGGGGCCTCGTGCTGCATATGGGTCTAGTCCAAAAACCCAGTGTCAGACAATACTGGAGTGGGGACGTCTTGTACCAGACCCCACTGTACAGTATGGTCATGACACGTCACCGGTTTGAGGCCATCCGGAAATGTCTGCATTATTCCGATAATGCAGCATGTCCACCCCGAGGTGATCCTGCCTATGACCGGCTGTATAAGATACGGCCGGTCATCGATCACTTTGGGGCCACATTTCAGCAGGCCTACGTACCTGGAAGGGAGGTCGCGGTTGATGAGTCGCTCATTGCGTTCAAGGGGAGACTCAGTTTCCGCCAATATATTCCCACAAAGCGGGCGAGGTATGGCGTGAAGCTATACAAAATTTGTGAGTACCTCAGGGTACACTTACAAATTTCGTGTGTACGAGGGGCGAGATTCCCGTATTCAACCCCCAGAATGTCCCCCCACTCTGGGTGTTAGCGGGAAACTCGTGTGGGACCTTATGTACCCACTGCTGGATAGTGGTTACCACTTGTACGTGGATAACTTTTATACCAGCATTCCCTTGTTCAGGTCCCTTGCCGCCAGATCCACGTTCGCTTGTGGGACCGTGCGGAAAAATCAGCGCGGCCTCCCTGCCTACCCCCTCCAGGTACCTATCCCCAGGGGTGAGACCCGTGCACTTACCAGTGGAAACCTGTTGCTGGTCAGGTATAAGGACAAGAGGGATGTCCTTATGCTGTCCACAATCCACGGTAACGGCACCACCCCAGTCCCTGTGCGAGGTACCGCGGCAACGGTCCTCAAGCCCGATTGTATCGTCGACTACAATCGGTATATGGGAGGAGTTGATCTCTCTGATCAAGTCCTCACGCCATATAACGCCATGCGCAAAACCCGGGCATGGTACAAAAAAGTTGCGGTCTACTTGGTGCAGGTTGCCATGTACAACTCTTTTGTACTATCCCGAAGCGCTGGCAGCACAGGGACATTCCTCCAATTCTATGAGGCAGTCCTCAAGGACCTGATCTTTTCGGACCGGGAAAGAGCAGGCCGGAGTACCTCGGGAACTGGAGGCGCCCGGATCGTCCCTGGCCAACACTTTCCAGGTGTGGTCCCCAATACTGGAAAGAAGGGACGAACCCAAAAAAAGTGCAGAGTGTGTCACAAGAGGGGGATACGGAAGGACACCACAACTCAGTGTGACACGTGCCCCGATCATCCGGGCCTCTGCATTATCAATTGCTTCAGGGAGTATCACACTTCCATGGAGTACTAAATTTTTATAATCCCCAACAGTTCACTAGAGAACATAAAACACTATGGCTCTCAGACTTTGGAGACACGAAAACTATTTTTCTTTCCCCAAAAAATATTAGTTTTAGTGCAGGCATCCTCAAACTGCGGCCCTCCAGATGTTGTAAAACTATAACTCCCAGCATGCCCAGACAACCTACAGCCATCATCAGGGCATAGTGGGAATTGTAGTTTTACAACATCTGGAGGGCCGCAGATTTAGGATGCCTGCTTAGTGTGTCCAAAGTCTGAGAGCCATACATATTGGGCATCGTCGCGTGCGTAAAAGTCGTCGCTATAAAAATAACTTTTGACCAAACGCCTCGGATGAACGGTGTTAAAAATATAAAATAAAAACTGTGCCAAAACACCTATTTTTGGGCAAAATTTCAATTTAAATCCATTTTGCCAGTAATAAAGCAAGGGTTAACAGCCAAACAAAACTCAATATTTATGGCCCTGATTCTGTAGTTTGCAGAAACACCCCATATGTGGTCGTAAATGGCTATATAGCCGCACGGCAGGGCATAGAACGAAGGGAACGCCATACGGTTTCTGGAAGGCAGATTTTGATGGACAGTTTTTTTTTTGACACCATGTCCCATTAGAAGCCCCCCCTGATGTAGCCTAGACTAGAAACTCCAAAAAAGTGACCCCATCTAAGAAACTACACCCCTCAAGGTATTCAAAAGTTACTTTACAAACTATGTTAACCCTTTAGGTGTTCCACAAAACTAAATAGCGAATGTAGAAACAATTTTAGAATTTAATTTTTTTGTTACATTGCCTCAAAAAAGAGTAATATAGAGCAACCAAAAATCATATTTACCCCTAAAATAGTCCCAAAACAACAACCACCTTATCCCGTAGTTTCCTAGATGGGGTCACTTTTATGGAGTTTCTACTCTAGGGGTGCATCAGGGGGCTTGAAAGGGTACATGGTGTAAATAAACCAGTCCAGCAAAATCTGCCTTCCAAAAACCATATGGCGTTCCCCTTCTTCTATGTCCTGCCGTTTAGCCAAATAGTAGTTTACCACCACATATGGGGTGTTTCTGCAAACTACAGAATCAGGGCAACCCATTTTGAGTGTTGTTTGGCAGTTAACCCTTCTTTTACTCCTGGAAAAAATTGATTATATTGGAAAATTTTCCAAAAAATTGAAATTTCAAAATTGTTTCTCCATCTGCCATTAACTCTTGTGGAACACCTAAAGGGTTAACAAAGTTTGTAAACCCAGTTTTGAATACCTTGAGGGGTGTACTTTCTTAGATGGAGTCACTTTTCTGAAATTTCTATTCTAGGGGTGCAACAGGGGGCTTCAAATGGGACATGGTATAAACAAAACCAGTCCTGCAAAATCTGCCTTCCAAAACCCATATGGTGTTCCCCTCCTTCTATGTGCTACCGTTCGGCCAAACAGTAGTTTACGACCACATATGGGGTGTTTCTGCAAACTACAGAATCAGGGCAACCCATTTTGAGTGGTGTTTGGCAGTTAACCCTTGTTTTACTCCTGGAAAAAATTGATTATATTGGAAAATTTTCCAAAAAATAGAAATTTCAAAATTGTTTCTCCATCTGCCATTAACTCTTGTGGAAGACCTAAAGGGTTAATAAAGTTTGAAAAAACAGTTTTGAATACCTTGAGGGGTGTAGTTTCTAGAATGGGGTCATTTTTGGGAGGTTTCTATTATCTAATCCTCACAATATGACTTCAAACCTGAACTGGTCCATAAAAAGTGGGATTTTGAAGATTTCTCAAAAATTTCAAAATTTGCTTCTAAACTTCTAAGCCTTGTAACATCCCCAAAAAATAAAATATCATTCCCAAAATGCTACAAACATGAAGTAGACATATGGGGAATGTAAAGTCATCACAATTTTTGGGGGTATTACTATGTATTACAGAAGTAGAGAAACTGAAACTTTGAAATTTGCTAATTTTTCTAAATTTTTGGTAAAAAATGTATTTTTTTATGCAAAAAAAATAACTTTTTTGACCCAATTTTAGCAGTGTCATGAAGTACAATATGTGACGAAAAAACAATCTCAGAACGGCCTGGGTAAGTCAAAGCGTTTTAAAGTTATGAGCACTTAAAGTGACACTGGTCAGATTTGCAAAAAATGGCCTGGTCCTTAAGGTGAAAATGAGCCCGGTCCTTAAGGGGTTGATCCATCTCTTTTAACATTATGCTATCTCAGTATATACAGTATATACTGTGTGTGTGTGTGTGTGTATATATATATATATATATATATATATATATATATATATATACACACACATATTTACATAGCGTAAACTTAGACTAGACAGTCTAAAGATATGCAAAATATATCACAATTGTTCAAGGTGAAAGATAAATTTGACACATGTTGGTAGACGGATCCCTAAATAAATAGTCGTTTTGCTGTTATCCTTTTAAACAAATACAATGTACTGGTATCTATAGAGATGAATCTGTAAATACTAGTACATTGCATGGAAATTATGTTTTTAGACATAGAAAATTCTCCCAATGTGTACAGTTAACCCTGTGGCTTAAATAAGACCTGACGTGATCTCTTGACAGGTCTATGGATCCTGGTCATTGTCAGGATACATTCGAAAACCCTAAGATGACAGCAGGTAGCCGAAGAACTGCACCTCGTGTACACACTTCTCTAATTTTGCAAACAATTTATTATCCCTTAGGATCTGTAACACCTGTCTCACATGATTCTGATTTGTTTCCATGTCAGGAGAATAAATAAGAATGTCATCCATATACACGATCACAAACCTCCCCACCAGGTGATGAAAGATGTCATTCACAAAATGTTGGAAGACCGCCGGGGCATTGGTCAACCCGAAAGGCATGACCAGGTTCTCAAAGTGCCCCTCAGGAGTATTAAAAACCGTCTTCCATTCATTCCCTTCCTTGATCCTAACCAGATTATATGCCCCCTCTTAAGTCCAACTTGAAGGACACCTTGGCATTAGTGATGCTCGAGCACCAAAGTATTCGGTGTTCGGGTGTTTGGCCCGAACACATTGCTATATTTGTGTGCTCGACCGAGCACCCGAGTATAATGGAAGTCAATGGGAGACAACCAGGCACCCCCTGCTCTGAAGAGGGGAGTGTGCCTGGTCCATTGGAAAACATCAGAAAGTGACAAACACCACCAAAATGGATCAGGAACAGCATGGGGACGATGTCTGGATGCATGTTGGACTCCCAGGTCGCTGCTGGGAACCATGTTGTCCGAGTTGTAAGCCACTTTTGCAGACTGACAAAAGTACGCACAAACCCTCCCCCCCCCCCCAAAAAAAATCTATTTTACAGGAAAAATTGTTAGGAAACATTCTTTCCTGTATATTCAATTGTATATAAAGTGCAAGTGCTGCAAATAATTGCAAGCAAGAGGCACTCCGAAACAGCCTGTATATCACATAAAGGAGGGCCTCATTCACATTGTGGTTCAATGTTCATTCAATTGTTCAGGCAGTGGGACTCCTACACTCATAAAGCCTATGCACTAAGTGAAAGGGCTGTCAAAAATTACAAGGAACTGGCACTACAATACACCCTTTTTTTTTACACATAAAGGAGTGCATCATAAACACCCTTGAAAAATTATGATTGATGGCCTGCTAGTGACCCATAAAAACATTCGGAGCAGAGGCATGCTGATCTGACTATCCAAAACTTCAGGGGCGAGGGCCTGCTGCTGAGCTGACCCTCTGAAACATTAGGGGTGAGGGCGTGCTGGTGAGCTGACGCTCTAAAACATTATATGCGAGTGCATGCTGTTCAAATGACACTCTAAAAGATTATATTCAAGTGCATGCTGTTCAGCTGACGCTCTAAAACATTATATACTAGTGCATGCTGTTCAGCACACCTTCACTAGTAGCTCTGGCAAATTGGGGTAGGTTTTGATAAACCGCTGAACCACTAAGTTTAAGACGTGGGCTAGGCATGGGATGTGTGTCAGGTTGCCAAGTTCCAAAGCCGTCACCAAGTTACGGCCATTGTCAGACACAACCATGCCTGGTTGAGTGGCGAGAGCCACAGCTCGGTCTAGTCCCATATACCCTGCCACAGCTCTGCGGCGGTGTGCTGTTTGTCCCCTAAGCAGATCAGCTTCAGCACGGCCTGTTGACGCTTACCCACAGCAGTGCTACACTGCTTCCAGCTAGCGACTGATGGCTGACTGCTGCTGGAGGTGGAAGTGGAGGAGGACGCGGCGGAGGAGGACGCGGCGGAGGAGGAGAAGTGAGGGTTGGAGCCAGTAACATAGCGGCTGGCGGAGACACTGATTGATGAAGGGCCTGCAATCCTGGGCATAGGTAGCACCTGTGCCATCTCAGGGTACGACTCACTCCCAGCCTCCACAACATTCACCCAGTGTGCGGTCAGGGAAATGTAGTGTCCCTGGCCACCAGCACTTGTCCATGTGTCCGTAGTGAAGTGGACCTTCCCAGTAAGTGCGTTTGTCAGGGCACGGGGGATGTTCTGGGACACATGCTGGTGTAAGAGGAGCATGGCACACCGTGAAAAATAGTGGCGGCTGGGGACTGCGTACCGAGGGACGGCCGCCGACATCAGGCTGTGGACGGCCTCAGTATCCACAAGCCTAAATGGCAACATTTCAAGAGCCAGTAATTTCGAAAGTTGCGCATTTAGTGCTATGGCCTGTGGGTGGGTATTTGCACTTGCGTTCAAATGACTGTGTTATGGACATTTGGACGCTGTGCTGGGACAGGGAAGTGGATGTTGTTGCTGATGGCTCATGGGGCCTGCACCTTCAACAGGGGATTGGCCAGCACTGCGTAACACAGGGGAAGAGGCGGCAGTGATGTGACCCGCAGACCCAGATTGTGGACCCAGGCGTTCGGCCCACTTATTAGGGTGCTTGGATGCCATGTGGCAGATCATGCTGGTGGTGATGAGGTTGCTAGTGTTCACACCCCGACTCATTTTTGGATGGTACAGGTTGCAAACTTTCACTCTTTTGTCGTCTTCACTTTCCTCAAAAAATCGCCATACTTTAGAATGCCTACCCCTTGGCAAGGTAGATTTACGCATGGGGGTGCTCGGTGTAACGGTTGCAGGCCTGTTTGGTGTGGGCCGACTTCTCCATTTTGCAACCCCACTGCCTCTTCCAGCCTGTTGCGGTGCTGCGGATCCCTCCCCCTCTATACTG
This sequence comes from Bufo gargarizans, assembly GCF_014858855.1. Classification (NCBI taxonomy): domain Eukaryota; kingdom Metazoa; phylum Chordata; class Amphibia; order Anura; family Bufonidae; genus Bufo; species Bufo gargarizans. Next base: position 518,705,763 of record NC_058082.1, on the reverse strand, counting down.
CTGTCCTCGCTCGGCTTTTTACCTTCCCATGTTGGGTCAGAGACCTCATCATCCACCACCTCCTCTTCCACTTCCTCACTGTGCTCATCCTCCTGACTTGACCTAACCACAACTTCAGTGATTGACAACTGTGTCTCATCATCATCCACCTCATGAACGAATGATTGCCGTTCACCACCGTCATCTTCTTGAGACTGTGAAGGCTCAAGAGCTTGGGAATCAGGGCACAATATCTCAGGTCCCTCTTCAAGCGTGCTGGGCGCAAGGGCCAAATGTAATAGTGGTGCTGGAAAGAGCTCCTCGTAATATCCGAGTGTGAGATCACTCGTTTGGCAAGCCTCTCCATGGTGGAAGGAAGGATGATCAGAGTGAGGATTCTGTTGACCAGACTCTTGGCTACAAAGACTGGACTTGATGGAAGAGAGGGTGGTGCTTAACCGACTGGAAGCATTATCTTCAGCAATCCAACCGACCAACTGTTCGCACTGGTCTGACTTGGACAGTGTTGTCCTGCACTGCCCAGCTAAGTTGGACATGAAGCTGGGTACGGTGGATATTTTTTTTTTTTTTTTTTTGCAGTAGGCATAATTTCATTGCACTTCCCCATCCCTTAGTGCTCGCCTTCTTCATATTAATGGTTTTGTCACTAGATGTGGTGCAGATTGTTTCACAGTCTGCTTGTCACTGTCATATTGGTGTTTGACCGTGACGCTGTTGCCGTGCAGACTTGTTGCTTGTGGCAACGTGTGGTTTGCACGTACACTTTCTCTTTAAGTTGTGTCTCCCTGCTGCGTGGCGTGCGTGGGGTTAATATGCTGACTTGGTTAGGGTGTGGTCTCTTCTAGCTATTTAAAAGGTAATAGGTGAAATGAGGGGGCACACACACCAGGGAAACAATTGATGGATGAATAATTAATATTTATTACTCTAAAAACACTCCCCTAAAAAGATATATATAAAACATACATAAAGGGTATTGATAACAACCTATAATTCATGTACATCTAAATCCACTGGTATAAATGATAATGTCCACTGTTCAACTGCAGTGCTTTGGATACTGTTATGGGTACAATAAAATAAAGTTCATCCAAATGATTACCCAGTTCGCACGGTGCTAAGAAGATGTATAATAGCACAAAATGGTACGGAGTATCCAGAAGATGGCACCAACGGGTGTATTCAATTCAAATGCAATGGAACAATACTGCTGATTGAATGGCAATGTCCAGTATAACATATATGAATGTATGCATAGATCCACAGATTACTCAGTGTCCAGCCGCTTGCAGTCTCCCAGTCTCACCCGGTCTCACCCCTCCTTGTTGCACGGCTGTAGCGCTGATTTTCCAGGTAGCCGAACACGGCCGTCTGTGGCGTCCCACGTGACCTAATGCTCTGGGGTTCCGGGCGGACGCTTAGATGACGTCACTGCTATGCGGCGGTAATTTCAAATCTGATAGCGGATCTCATGTGCTGGCAACTTGATATTCTGTTTCTTTATTCTTTATTCTTTTGCTTTCCTTGAATCCACGCTCACTCCACAATGCCAGACGCGTTTCGGGGTCTTACGCCCCTTCCTCAGTGGCGTAAGACCCCGAAACGCGTCTGGCATTGTGGAGTGAGCGTGGATTCAAGGAAAGCAAAAGAATAAAGAATAAAGAAACAGAATATCAAGTTGCCAGCACATGAGATCCGCTATCAGATTTGAAATTACCGCCGCATAGCAGTGACGTCATCTAAGCGTCCGCCCGGAACCCCAGAGCATTAGGTCACGTGGGACGCCACAGACGGCCGTGTTCGGCTACCTGGAAAATCAGCGCTACAGCCGTGCAACAAGGAGGGGTGAGACCGGGTGAGACTGGGAGACTGCAAGCGGCTGGACACTGTGAGTAATCTGTGGATCTATGCATACATTCATATATGTTATACTGGACATTGCCATTCAATCAGCAGTATTGTTCCATTGCATTTGAATTGAATACACCCGTTGGTGCCATCTTCTGGTTACTCCGTACCATTTTGTGCTATTATACATCTTCTTAGCACCGTGCGAACTGGGTAATCATTTGGATGAACTTTATTTTATTGTACCCATAACAGTATCCAGAGCACTGCAGTTGAACAGTGGACATTATCATTTATACCAGTGGATTTAGATGTACATGAATTATAGGTTGTTATCAATACCCTTTATGTATGTTTTATATATATCTTTTTAGGGGAGTGTTTTTAGAGTAATAAATATTAATTATTCATCCATCAATTGTTTCCCTGGTGTGTGTGCCCCCTCATTTCACCTATTACCTTTTGAATCTTTTGGGGTCCTGAGGGTAGGACCAGAGGGTGAGCACCTACCCATACGTAATAGGGGTGAGCCGCTGTATTCAATTTACGATTTCTTCTAGCTATTTAGCCTTTGCTTGTAGCTTGGAGGTTAGTTGTGCTCTAGCCTTGCTTTGGGCTATGCTCATTGGGCTGTGGCTATTCCATCTGCCCAGTCATTGATGGCCACCTTGTTGGACATTGAGGTCTCTTAGCAATGTCATTCCTTTGTCTCCCTTGTATCCTATATGTACCCAACCTCACTTGTATGTTTGGTGTCGGTTTATGTTCAGGATTTTTTGTACGTCTTGTTTATTACGTGTCTGGGATGTTGTTAGTGTTTGTCTCTGCATGAGTGTAAGATGTTTCCCTGTGTGTGTTGTCCCTACGGAAGGGGGTTGGTTTCCCGGAGGGGTGAATCATTTTCCTAGGATGTGCAGTTGCTGTAGTCCTGGTTCATGTGTGTCAGTACGGACTGCATCCGGGAGGTGTTTGAATGGCAGCGCGTCTGTTTGGGTTCCAGGTTACTTCAGTTGTGTTCTTCTATGGCGTCTTCTAGCAGCTGCAGCAGGTAAGTGACCAGATTTACTGTTGTTGTTGGTTCATTGTTTCTGGCCACTGGTTACTTACCTGTCATTTCCTTGGTGTTGTTGTCCTTTGTCTCTTGGCCTGTCGGAGACTCTGGTTCATCCGTGCTGTGGATGAACCAGTTGGTCTCTTGTCCCTTTCTCCTTATCTCAGGGTAATTCAGGTATTTCAGTGTTCTGAGGTTCCGGCGTATGAGCCCTCATACCATCTGGGTCAGCTCATACAGATGGGAGACTAGGGCCAGATTTAGGGATGCTTTAGGAGGTGACCTGCTCCCTTTTCCCAGCATCCAGGCTTAGTTGCTACCTTATATCAATGGCATTGTACGGTGAGGGGGTTTTCCCCACTCCCCACCGTGACACCGCTAAAGACACAGTTTTCGGATGCAGGACAGTATATGTCACAGAAACCCACAGAATATGGACACTATATTAGGCCCAGATTATTGGAATTTGCAATATAGACACTGTTTTCTGATATAGTACAGTATTGGTTACAGAACACCACATATTATGGACACTATATTATGCCAGGAATATTGGAATTTGCAATACAGACACTGTTTTCTGATGTAACACAGTATTGGTTACAGAACACCACAGATTATGGACACTCGGTCCTCGGTCAACTCAGGATTCTCATGAAAGGCCAAAGCATCCTTCAGCCTCTCAGATTATCCCTGACAAAACTGGCTACGGAGAGCTGGATCGTTCCTAAATTCAGAACAATAGATCTCCGCCGAACGCTCTTCCTGATGCAGGCCACGTAATTTAGTCTCGGCCAGGGAGGTTCGGTCCGGGTCATCATAGTTGAGACCTAAAGCTCAGAAAAATGCCTCTACTGATCGGAGAGACTGTGATCCGATCAGCAGAGAAAAAGCTCAAGACTGGGCGTCCCCTTTAAGCAACAAAATAATCACACCCACTCTCGTCCCCAGATGAGTGTGGACATAGCTTAAAGTACCATTTGCACGCCTCCCTGAACGAAATAAAATTATCACCCCCACCGAGAATCTATCCGGGAGAGCAACTTTAGGTTCAGGACAGGTCAGGTAACCACAACTAGGATCAGCCAACAGTGGTCTCTGCATCTGTGAGACGGTCGTGCGGAGGTCATCCACCTCAAGAGACAGCCCCTGTCAGTGCAGCGATAGCACCCATGGCTGAACTGATACAGACAACAAAATGACGGTTATTGTCATGATCAGTGTTGGGTGAAAACTCCTCACTGAACACAGGAGGGAAGAGAACAGTAACTGGGACTGGAAACTAGGGAAGGAACAGGTCACCTCATAAACAATCCTAATCCGGGCCCTAACTAACTATCAATATGAATAGACCTTGAAGGTAGGAATATTCATAAGCTGTATACCTATCCCTATAAGGCCCTGGAATGAGGTTAAGACCAGAGAAACCCATTCCTCCCCAGATGGACGAATGGAAGTCTCTGTCTAAGGCCCAGATACAACAGGGAATATAACAAACACGATACAATAAGAAAAGACAAGACTTAGCTGAAAGTAGAAAACTGGCAACTCCAGAAACACCACAGAGTACCGACCAGCTAGTTAGAATAGAGGAAGAAAATCTATAAACCACATGTTCAAGAGTGAGAAGCGGCTACTTATGGGAAAGGTAAATTACCAACAAGCAACACCTGAATCAAGGGGTGTGGCATTCACCAAAACACAGACACAATAAGATCCACAGGGAACCTGTCTATTTAACCCACGAGTTGCCAGTCTCTCCGATCTCCTGGTACCTGCCACAGGAACGTCCGTGACACCATGGACCCTACTGGGAAACTTCCTTGTGGCCACCATTGGATACATAAAAACCTGATGCTGCCAGAGTTAATTGCTGAGAGTGTCAGGTCCTTATAGACCCGTCCAGTGGCTGGAAAGGTCTGGAAGATGAGTCGCAGGTACCCTTCTTTCTCAGTTCAACTGTGTTGCTGTCCTTAGGATGATGATACCATTCACTAACAGCAAGGCACAGCTTCCAGTGTCTCCCTGTCCCATTCTTCACCCTTGTAAGGAACAGGTTATTAGGCATGAAGCCTATGACATAGTGTATCAGCAACATTATCACAACCCCCTGCGCTGGGACACAGACTCTCAGGTCACAGTCCACAAAACGCTTGTAGCCTGCACCCAGGGCCTGCGCCACCCATAAGCAAAGTAGGCCACCGCGTAGAGCGCACTCTTGCTGGGGGCGCCACTCTGGCAGTGACGTAGTAGTTGCTGCAGCAACGCCCCACCCCCAGCGCGGTGAGCAGTAGGAAGTGGCCGGTTACCATCCCTCGGGTCCAGGATCAATGGAGGAGAAGATTGGGGGGCACAAGGAGCGGCCATGGTGCTGGTAAAAGAGTTGTAAGTTGCCGGATAGGGGCTGTATGGGGACGTGCTGTCCTGGGGGAGGGAGAGCGGGGAATAAATGAGGGGAGAACAGCATGCAAAAGCGATGATGGGATTAGTGCTGGCAGGATGTGTGAGAGGCTGGGACTGAGCTGGGCTATGGGATGGAGAGGTGACATACAGGTGACAGATGTCTATACATAGCACGGGGGCCTATAGATCAGACTGAGGATGTGTATACATAGTATGGGAGCCTATAGATCACAGCTGAGGATGTGAGGACAAAAAAGGGGCGAGTCAATGGGCGGAGTCAAGTGGGCGGCCAAATTAGCCTTTGCCTAGGGTGGGAAAAATCTTTGCACCAGTCCTGTCTGCACCACAGATGCAGCATTAAATGGGGTTCAGGTGAGTATTAGTATTTTTTTCTTTCATAGTCTGAGCCACACTGGGGGAACATACTACTGGAGCAATTGTTATTACTGGGGGCATTATAGGGCCAATATTATTACTACTGGTGTAACTATAGGGACAATATTATAACTGCTGAGTTCACTATATGGATCATTATTACTGGGGGCACTATAGGGGGCATTATTGTTACTGGGGAAGTATAGGGGGCATTTTTTTTTACTGGGGGCAGTAATTCTAATGATGGTACTACAGTGGGCTTTACCACTACTGGTGGCCCCGTAGGGGGGACTTTATTACTACTGGGGGCATTCTGGGAGAGCAAATTATTATTGAAGCTATATTATATACTATGGTACTGCACGATGCACTCCCTACCCACCTTCACTGTTGTCAGTGCCTTGAAAACACAATATACAATGTAATTTATTTTTATTTTTTTGGAGAGCAGCGGCAGCGGTACCGCTGCTGTACCGCAGCGTCAGTTGTTGAGAGGTAGAAGCGCCTGTGTAACTAAGTAGAATACAGAGTGTCTCACTTATTATTGAAGCTACTATATGAGGCATTATTAGTACTAGGGGCATTATAAGGGTGGACTGTTAATGTTGAGGGCACTGTGCCTAGCACAATTATTTTTGTAAGGTACTATTACACTACTTTCATGTAAACTATCTGTATGGCATTGATTTCTCAGCAGTATAGCATTTGTGCCTAGCACAATTATTTTTGTAAGGTACTATTACACTACTTTCATGGAAACTATCTGTATGGCATTGATCTTTCAGCAGTATAGCATTTGGAGGTTTGGGGGAGCATAGGGGGAACATCAGGATGGGGAGCATCGGGGTGCAGCAGGATGACACTGCTTGAGCATCAGGATGGGGAGTTTGTGTTGAGATGGTGAAGAGTGTGATAGGAAATTGAAGAACCTAAGAAGTCTGTGTGTCAAACTGTGGATAGATGAGACTTGGTTGGGAGAAGTTGTCATGGTGGTCAAATGGAGAAGATAAGGAAGGAAGGAAACATCACTGTCAGTTATAGGTGTAGTGCTGTATTCTTCTGTATGTTTAGTAGTGCTGAAAAACCAGGCAACATTCTGAAGGTAGGGCTGGCTCCATAGTGTGTCCAACATCTCACCTCTATAGTCCCCTCCTCCATATCTTAATTAGGGATAACTACTAAGAGTTGGAGGGGAGGACAGAACGTGGCAGCTGGAGCTGGCCTCCACAGACAGGCAGTCCTGTTGACACAAGGAGAGAGTCCCATCTAAGAGAGGTTATCCCGTCATGGTGGATGGGTGCAATTCATTTACATAGTGAATATAGCATTAGTAAAATGTATAATCCACATTAAAAAAAATATAATTGCCCTATAAGATGCACCTGCCCATAAGACGCACCTAGGTTTTAGAAGAGTAAAATAATTAAAAAACATTTTTTAGATGACCAATTTAAATTAGATGACTAATGTTAGTCAGGCCTCAGCATCAGACCCCCAATGTTAATAAGACCCCCAATCAGACCTCAGATCAGACTCCCAATGTTAATAAGACCCCAATTAGGTCTCAGATTAGGCCCCCAATGTTCATAAGGCTCCTATTCAGACCTCAGACCTCAGATCAGTCCCCCAATTAAACCATTAATCATGTACCCAGTTGTTATAAGACCCCCAATCAGACCTCAGATCAGACCTTGATGTAAATAAGCCCCAATGTGAAGCAAACCTCAGCTGAGACGTCCTTGTAAATAAGCCCCTGTTTGAAGCAGACCTCAGATCAGACGTCCTTGTAAATAAGCCCCCATTTGAAGCAGACCTCAGATCAGACTCGTTTGTAGATAGGTCCCCATGTGAAGCAGACCTGAGATCAGAAAAAAAAAAAAAATCTAACTTACCTTTCCTGCTCTGGACGCTGCTTCCTGGTCTACAGGCCGCACACTGTGCTGTGATGTCCTCACGCTGTGCGCAGTCACAGCACAGGCAGTATCAGCGGAAGACCAGGAAGCAGTGAGTACAGAGACCGGGAAGCGTTGCATTCACAGCTTCCAGGTCCTCCTATAGTAACAAGCGCTTCCATAATAGAAGAGCTAATTGGTATTTGCCCCATAAGACAAACTGACATTTTCCCCCTATTTTTAGGGGCAAAAAAGTGCATCTTACAGGGCAAAAAAAGAGTTGCTTTTGTATTTTCAGCCACAGAGAAGCGTTCCTGCACATTTATTTCATTTTATAGTATGTGCTAACAATTTTTTGATTTTGCTTTACGTATAGATAGGTATATACTCAGGGCAAGCATTATTTAGAACAGTCATGCTCAACCTGCGGCCTTCCAGCTGTTACAAAACTACAACTCCCAGCATGCCCGAACAGCCTACAGCTATCAGCCTACAGCAGGGCATTGTGGGAGTTGTAGTTTTACAACAGCTGGAGGGCCACAGGTTGAGCATGCCTGATTTAGAAAACTCATTTTTATATGCCTTATTGGGAATCTTGAGTTCCTGTAAGGGCTCTATAAGTCCAAGTGGAAAGCAGCTCCAAAGTGTCTCCCACACTGGAGGACCCAGCACACCCACACATTATATAGATGCTTCATTTCATCTATGGTGGTGCTGCAGGAAAACTGAACACAGGTTACAGTTTGAGAACACCTTTCCTGCTTATCATTAGGGAACCCCTCTAACAATACATGGATAATCTTAAAGTGTATCCATTATGGTTAGGCATTGCCAAGATCATTTGGGTTTTATATTTTGTCAAGATTCACAATGAATCAAAGGAACACTGACACAGTAGTTCTGTTGTAATTAAGCAACCTGCAAAGATTTACATTTTAATGAACATAAGAATTAGTTTATATCCTTTGTAGTAGAAAAGTTATTTCTGCTGTATTTTCTGATAATAAGACCCCATTACATATACTGTAATAGGAATAAATTATTTTCAAAAAATCACATGGTTTACATAATTAACTGAACTGACAATGTTCATTTTCTTCCAGAAGCAGATGTTTCAGGAGAGGAGTGGGAGGATGCTTCAAGCACTATCTCCAAGACAGAGTCCTTCAAGCAGTCCAACCCGAGAACGTTCTCCATCTCGTTCTCCTTCGCCTATAGTGCCATGGATGCTAAATAAGCCCTCGCCACCATTATCACCCAAAGGTGCAACCTCTGCTTCAATCAGCAGTATGAGTGAAGGAGATGAAGATGAAAAGTAACCAGTACATGAAATGTTTTCAACTATAATCAGAGAGGCCTTTTCCCACCGAAGGGGCTACACCCCTTATTGCATAGGTGGCCTCTGAAGGGTTAGAACAGATTTGCTGTTGAGTAAAGTTTAATCTGAGGATTAATATTGAGAGCAGGGTTTGTTTTTCCGGCTCCCTAGTTAAAAATTCTGAGAATAATTTTAGAGCTGCGTCCTGAGACACCACTGTAAGTATGTGTAGACAAATTAGTATGGAAGGCTTAGTGTGCAGTAAATTAATAGATTTTTTTTTTGGTCAGAATTTAAAATACCAAAGCTGTTTGAAAATAAACGGATTAGAACAGAAATTAAAATCTACAATCTAGAAAAATTTCTCTACAAAAATGGGAAAATGTGACAATTATTTGGTGTAATATTGACATGTGTTCCTGGTATACTTGAACCCTGTGTATGGCTGCAAACCATGCACAGATTATAGGCCAGTAATAATGTGTAAAAAAAAATCTTTAGAAGATGCAAGAATAGAGCATTTTGCATCTTCTGCATGCTCCATTGTGTTAGCTCTCAGAAACCTAAGGTGCAGGTCAAGCAATTCATTTTATGAATTTAATTTGCAGTAATTGTATAAATTCTTGATATACCGGTGCTGGAGAAAGGATAATCTGAGTAAGTGTTCAGGCAGATAAAACACTTATTTACTTAGACTTCTGCTTCAGATTCTTTTGTCAAAACTTAGCTTCCATCATCATTACATTGTTGCTGACATATATAACATATAACATTGTTGCTGACATATAACAATCTAACTTCATTCAGAAGGCAGATGCTTGACATTAACTGGGGGAGATATACAAAGACTGGCTGATCCATCTGCCAGTCTTGATCTCCCTGCACTGGCGTGAGATGTGCCTGATTTGTTAAGAGGCAGAAGCCTCTTAACAAATCAGGCATATCTCTGCCCTGGTGTGCGCCAGAAAGTGAACTCTTCGCCAGTTACAGGTTGGCATAGACTTCAGCTATAACTTCCGCCACATTCTTGCGAAAGCTATAGTAAATGTGGTGGCGGCGTGAAGCCACAACCCCTTTTCTCTGCAATTCTGAAAAGTGTCGAAGCTCAAAAAGTCACAAATTATGGTGCACACATGTTATGCGCCATAATATGCAACGTTTTTGTGCGTATAAGCCTTGATAAATGTCTCTCACTATGTAAAATCATAATAAGGTCCCATACACTGAGCCATATAATGGCTCCATACAAACATTGGGTTCTAGTAAAACAGCAAAAGACTTATCTTTTAAGACTATCCATAATTCAATTAACGTTTATATACTTTGGGCGTCATTATATACAAGTGTGACCAGCTTCCTATTATATGTTGTGTTCATTTTCTAGTAAAACAGCATCCTAATAAGTGTACAAGTCCATATTGTTCCTCTATATGCAGTGCATTTGGAAATTCTTCAGAACCTCTCACTTTTTTCATATTTTACTATGCTGTGGCATTGAGATAAAATAAAGTTTTCCCCATCTGCACTCAATACCACATAATGACAAAGTGGAAACATAATGAAATCTTAGCATTTTTATTAAAAAGGAAAATCTAAAATATTGCATTGGCATAAGCATTCAGACCCTTTACTCAGTCCTTAGTTGAAGCACCTTTGGTGGCAATTACAGCCTCCAATCTTCCTGGGTATGATGAGACAAAGTTTGCACACCTGGCTTTGGGGAATTTTTTGCCATTCTTCCCTGCAAATCCTCTCAAGTTCTATCAGGATCGATGAGGACCATCGGTGGACAGACATTTTCAGGTCTCTCCAGAGATGTTCAATTAGGTTCAAGTCAGGGCTCTGACTGGGCCACTTAGGCTGGGTTCACACAGGCGAGATTTCCGCATTGCACCCGCACTGAAACTGGACCCATTCACTTCTATGGGGCTTTGCAGATGAGGGGTCATTTTCACGCGTCACGTTTTTCACTCAACGCAGGCCCAATAGAAGTGAATGGGCTGCATGAAAATCGCAAGCATTCACAAGCAAGTGCGGATGCGGTGCGATTTTCACGCATGGTTGCTAGGATGAAAGTCTAGTCATTGTATTATTTTCCCTTATAACATGGTTATAGGGGAAAATAATAGCATTCTTAATACAGAATGCTTAGTAGAAGGTCAATTGAGGGTTAAAAAAATAAATAAAATGAACTCACCTCCTCCATTTGATCACGTAGTTGCCGATCTCTTCTTATCTCTTTAATCATGAGCTGCTGGCTAAAGGACCTGTGGTGACGTCATATCACATGGTCCATCACCGTGGTGATGGACCATGTGATTAGCTTAGTCACGTCACCACAGGTCCTTTGACAGGTCCTGAAGAAAGAACAGGAGACCGGCAGCTACGCAATCAATTGGAGGAGGTGAGTTAATTTTGTATTTTTTTTGTAACCCTCAATTGACCTTCTACTAAGCATTATGTATTAAAGAATGCTATTATTTTCCCTTATAATCATGTTATAAGGGAAAATAATTACATCTACACAACACGGAACCCAAACCTGAACTTCAGTGAAGAAGTTCGGATCTGGGTACCACAGTCAGTTTTTCATCACCCTGACCAGTCTCCCTGTCCAACACTCCCATACCATTATGGCACCACCATAATGCTTCACTGTAGGGATGGCGCTGGACAAGTGATAAGCAGTGCCTGGTTTCTTCCAGATATGATGCTTAAATGGGTTCTACAGGAATTAAAAAAATTAAAATACCTAAATATTATTTTATAATAAATATATGCACAGATACCTTTCATTACTTAGAATGGTTCATTTTTTCTAGGGAGCAATCATTAGGAGAAATAAAATGGCCGCCGTCCTATTAGTCCACACAAAACCTGTCCTAATCACACAGGAGGACAAGTTACTGCACCACAATGACTGAGCCATAGTGCTGCCTCATCCTCCTCTCAGCTCTGCTTGTCAGGAATCATGATCCTAAACATGTAGGTGAATCTCTGTGGAAATAGAGAAGATGAGGAGACATGAGAGATGGGTGAGGTATGGATAATGAGCAGCAGCACTTATTTACAGTCTCCATTACCATAGTCCTACATTACCACAGCCTGTCCTGTCCATCCTCTATGTACTTCATGTCTCCTCATGAACTAAATTCCCAAGCGATTCAGCTAAAAATCTTATCTGTATTCAGGATCATAATCCCTGACAAGCAGAGAGGAGGATGAAGCAGCTCTTTACCTCAGTGTTGTAAAGTAACTTGTCCTGCTGTGTAATTAGGACAGGTTTTGTGTGAACTGATGGGACATCAGCCATTTTGTTTCCCCTGATGATCGCTCCCCAGACAAAACGAGCCATTCTAAATAATGAAAGGTATTTGAGAATATACAGACGTGGACAAAATTGTTGGTACCCTTTGGTCAATGAAAGAAAAAGTCACAATGGTCACAGAAATAACTTTAATCTGACAAAAGTAATAATAAATTAAAATTCTATAAATGTTAACCAATGAAAGTCAGACATTGTTTTTCAACCATGCTTCAACAGAATTATGTAAAAAAATAAACTCATGAAACAGGCATGGACAAAAATGATGGTACCCCTAACTTAATATTTTGTTGCGCAACCTTTTGAGGCAATCACTGCAATCAAACGCTTCCTGTAACTGTCAATGAGACATCTGCACCTCTCAGCAGGTATTTTGGCCCACTCCTCATGAGCAAACTGCTCCAGTTGTGTCCGGTTTGAAGGGTGCCTTTTCCAGACTGCATGTTTCAGCTCCTTCCAAAGATGCTCAATAGGATTGAGGTCAGGGCTCATAGAAGGCCACTTTAGAATAGTCCAATTTTTTCCTCTTAGCCATTCTTGGGTGTTTTTAGCGGTGTGTTTTGGGTCATTGTCCTGTTGCAAGACCCATGACCTGCGACTGAGACCAAGCTTTCTGACACTGGCTAGTACATTTCTCTCTAGAATTCCTTGATAGTCTTGAGATTTCATTGTACCCTGCACAGATTCAAGACACCCTGTGCCAGACGCAGCAAAGCAGCCCCAGAACATAACAGAGCCTCCTCCATGTTTCACAGTAGGGACAGTGTTCTTTTCTTGATATGCTTCATTTTTTCGTCTGTGAACATACAGCTGATGTGCCTTGGCAAAAACTTCGATTTTTGTCTCATCTGTCCACAGGACATTCTCCCAGAAGCTTTGTGGCTTGTCAACATGTAGTTTGGCATATTCCAGTCTTGCTTTTTTATGATTCGTTTTCAACAATGGTGTCCTCCTTGGTCGTCTCCCATGTAGTCCACTTTGGCTCAAACAACGACGGATGGTGCGATCTGACACTGATGTTCCTTGAGCATGAAGTTCACCTTGAATCTCTTTAGAAGTCTTTCTAGGCTCTTTTGTTACCATTCGGATTATCCGTCTCTTAGATTTGTCATCAATTTTCCTCCTGCGGCCACGTCCAGGGAGGTTGGCTACAGTCCCATGGATCTTAAACTTATGAATAATATGTGCAACTGTACTCACAGGAACATCTAGTTGCTTGGAGATGGTCTTATAGCCTTTACCTTTAACATGCTTGTCTATAATTTTCTTTCTGATCTCTTGAGACAGCTCTTTCCTTTGCTTCCTCTGGTCCATGTCGAGTGTGGTACACACCATATCACCAAACAACACAGTGATTACCTGGAGCCATATATATAGGCCCAATGGCTGATTACAAGGTTGTAGACACCTGTGATGCTAATTAGTGGACACACCTTGAATTAACATGTCCCTTTGGTCACATTATGTTCTGTGTTTTCTAGGGGTACCATCATTTTTGTCCATGCCTGTTTCATGAGTTTATTTTTTTACATAATTCTGTTGAAGCATGGTTGAAAAACAATGTCTGACTTTCATTGGTTAACATTTATAGAATTTTAATTTATTATTACTTTTGTCAGATTAAAGTTATTTCTGTGACCATTGTGACTTTTTCTTTCATTGACCAAAGGGTACCAACAATTTTGTCCACGTCTGTATTTATAATAAAGTAATATTTAAGTATTTTCATTTTCTTAATTCCCGGAGAACCCCTTTAAGGCTGTATTACACCTGCTGATTTTTCAGCAGATGATTGCTAATGAGCATTCGTATGAACGCTCGTTAGTAATAATCTTGCAGTATAATACTGGCTCCAATTGCTCAATGAATCAGCAAACACTTGGTTATCAGGCAATTGTGATTTTTAAATGCGCTTAAAAATCATTGTTTGCCAGCGGCAGATTGTGGTGTCTAATTACGATCTGCCGCCGGAAAACCACTAGACAGAATGGGAACATGTGATGGCTTAGCGATTTCTTCTCCCTATGCCGCAAAGGAGATCTCTTTATGTAATAGCAGCAGTCTTCGCTAGCGAGCAGGCGATTGCCAGGAGGGAACGCTTCAATCCTGACAATCGCTTGTTGAATCTGCCAGTGTAATACAGGCTTAGAATTAAGGCCAAAAAGTTCAATCTTGGTTTCATCAGACCAGAGGATCTTGTTTCTCACGGTCTGAGAGTCCTTTATGTGCTTTTATTTTAAACTACAGGAGGGTTTTCATGTGTCTTTTACTGAAGAGAGGCTTCTTTGTGGCCACTCTGCCATAAAGCCCAGATTCATAGAGTATAGCAGTGATGGCTGACCTTTTTGTACCCTTCTCTAGATCTGTGCCTCTACATATTCCTGTCTCTAAGCTGTACAGGCAGTTCTTTCCTCCTCATGGCTTGGTTTTTGCTCTGAGCTGTGAGACAGGGGTAGGTCTTTCCAAATTATCTGTCCAATCACCTGAATTTACCACTGGTGGAAACATCTTAAAGATGATCAAGAGAATTCAGAGTCCCCTAGAACTCAATTTCAAGTGTCATAGCAAAGGGTCTGAAAACTTATGTTCATGATAAATTATAGTTTATACACATTCTTAAAATTCTGTTTTCACATTCTTATTATTGAGCATTGAGTTCAGATTGATGGGGGGAAAATTGATTTTTTTTATTTTTTTTATTTTAGCACAAGGCTGCAAAATAACAAAATGTGAAGAAGAGTGAAAGGGCCTGAAGACTTATCATATGCATTGTATGTCCATTTTCATGCAGAAACATGAAGAATTTTGTATTGGCAGATTCACGTGGAATCTGACTATCAAAACATCTTGGCATTATACATTGGAAGATCCATTATTTCTAGGACAGAAAATCTTTATATAGCAATGATGCCTTTTATGGCAGCACATAGAATACCTAGAACTGCGTAGTAAACGTTTAGGACTCTGTGTATTACCATATAATG
This sequence comes from Bufo gargarizans, assembly GCF_014858855.1. Taxonomy (NCBI): domain Eukaryota; kingdom Metazoa; phylum Chordata; class Amphibia; order Anura; family Bufonidae; genus Bufo; species Bufo gargarizans. The sequence continues at coordinate 518,690,567 of NC_058082.1, read as the reverse complement.
TAGGCACTCTACTCACAGCATGAGCGCTTATCCTTGTAGAAAGGATGGTGTCCATCCTGATTACCAACCAATCCCTTACCTTGACTATTGAATGTTACGATATCACATATTGGAAAGGGAATGCATGATAAAATGTTTGTATTTTTGGAAAGTCCAAAGGTATAAAAGCACAGAAAAGGCACATACCTTAATACTGTTGTCTGCCCTGTGATATTGCAGATACATATGTGAAAATATGGTGTGTAACTACTCATTAGTCCTCAAAAGTTACGGACTATAATAGCTAAATCACTGAATAAAGTGGCCTAAATGGGAGGAAATGCTCAACCCCAAACACTGTAGCATGTTTATAATCGGGGGAGCGATTCCTCCGCAAGTGATCCGATGATAACAGCAATCCCCAGCAAAAATGCATACAATGGAGGATGTCAGCAGCGGACCACATGCACCACAAAAACATCCTACACAAGATTAAATAATGTGTGGATGAAAATATAAAAATACATAAATCACTGAAAAAAGGTGCACCACAATAATATGCGACTGACCATACTGGCTAGACCATCACACTGATGTTAAAATCTGAGACTTTAGCCAATATCTTCCAGTCAGGAACAGATCGAAGCCCTGTGCATCCTGTAAAGGTATCTCAGTGTGGCGTGGGTCCTACCGCTAAACTACCTATCGTGTGTGAACACGGTCTGATAGGTGCTAACAACCGACTCACAGCCAAGCTCCTACATACCTCCATAGTAAGATCCCTAATACAACGGGAAGGAGGAGGAGGCTGCGAGCCCCACCTATAACAGGCCATGTTACACAGGCTACCAGGTGCACCAGAATGTTACCAATGACAAGCATTAGCACATTCAATACATGTGAAGAAAAATCACTTAATAAAGTAGTCTAAATGGGAGGAAATGCTCAAAACCCCCAAACACTGTAGCGTGTTTATAATTGGGGGAGCAATTCCTCCGCAAGTGATCCGTTGCTAACGGCAATATAATAGCTAAAACTACTTGATCATTAAAACTTGCATTTTGCCAGTGTTGAGATTGTTATTATTTTTATACAATTTAACTTTTTCGATATGTTTTTTTTTTGTGTTTAGACACGCACAGGGCATCAAATGAAAATACAAGCTGACATGTCTACTAAGCAGGGTTTTAGACTGGCTCTGAGTAATCACATTTGAGCCAGTTAATCAATCTCCTTATACCCATAAATAATAGTCTTCACTAGAAAGCTTTAAATCTTGGTAGAAATTATCCTATAAATATACGTTTGTAACTTTAAACACAGTCTTGCACAGAGACCTTTAAATGCCACATATTATTAATATTAACAACCAAAAACCTATTGCATGTGGCCCCCTATTGCCCAAACATAAAGTACAATTATATGACATGCAGTTATCTTCGTTTTTGTTTCTATCCCAAGCTATTTTTAACCCAATAAATTATACCCTTCATAAGAAAAGATGAAAGCAGAATGTGTCAAACACTGTCTACATATCATGGTGGGACCAGTGCTCATGGAAAGAATCAAAGGTCCAAGTGTAGTTGATAAAAAAAAGGTTCATAGGTTATTATTATGAACACTGTCAAGACAATGGAATTGCTCATAAGAACCATAATGTTTTTGCTGCAATAACATGCATTCCATATTGTTCTTGCTTTTTTTTTATTTTTTTATGTGAAGATGTTTAAATTGAAATCAAAGCTAACAGGAACATGCCATACTAGGGTGGAGATAATCATTTACTTCAAAGCCTACACCATCTATGGAAATTGTTCTGTCCATCCTATGTAATTATGGTGATTTTACACTGCACAGGCAATGGGAGATGGTTGGATACAGTGCAAAAGCCTCTACATGTATCTATTGATGTAGCCATTTTGTGACCTAGAATGCATAGTCAAATATATGTGGACTGGACACTTGACCTTCACACCTATATGAGCTTGTTGGACATCCCATTCCAAAACCATGGATGGTAACATACAGTTGGCCCTCACTTTTGTGGCTCTATCAGCCTCCACTCTTCTGGGAAGTTATTCTGCAAGATTTTGATGTGCGTCTGTGGAAATGTATTAACATCCAGTCGAAAGGTAAATTTGTGAGGTCAGGTGCTGACTGACGTTTGAGGAGAAAGTCTACCTGACTAATGGTGTTCCAATTCATCCCAAAGGTGTTTGATAGGGTTGTGCTCAGTTCTCTGAGCAGCAACTCGAGGTTCTCCACATCGCACCCATCCCATTTATGGGTCTCACTTTTTGCACAGGAACACAGTGATGCTACAAAGGAATGGACCTTTTCCAAACTGTTGCCTTGAAGTTGGAAGGGGCAATTGTCTTAAATGCCTTTTGTATGCTATAGTATTATTCTTACCCTTCACTGGAAATAAGGGGCTTAGTCCAAATCCTGGAGTAGCCCCATACTCATCCTTGCTCTAACAATTCAGTAGGCACTAAGAATCCCAGCAAGCAGCAATTTCTGGGCATCTGTCAAGCCCAGTTTGGTCAATCAGACTGCAAGATAGTGAAATTTGTGTTTTCAATACAGAGAAAACACTGCTCCAAAGCCCAATGGTGGTATGCTTTACACCACTCCAGACAATGCCTGGCATTGTTCATGGTGACCTGAGGCTTCTGTGTTACTGATCAACCATGGAAACCCATTTCCTGGAGTTCCCAAAGCACAGTTCTTGTGCTGATGTCACTTCCAGAGACAGTTTAAAACTATGTAGGGAGTGATACAATTTAGAATAGATGTTTTTTTATGTACCTAGATGCTGCCACTTTCCAGCAATAACACAGCTCACCAAGGCAGAGCAAACAAGACAGAATCAGCTAACTTAGGCTAAAGGTGGCATCCTATAATAGTGCCACAGCTAAACCCATTGAGCTCTGCAGTGTGACCCATACTACTACTACTACTACTACTACTACTACTACTATGAATCTTTGTCTATGGAGATTTAATGGCTCTGTGCTTGATTTTTTTTTTTATGCCCTTGTTTGCAGTGGGGTGTGGCTGAACTCCATAATTATGAGGGTTGTCCACATACTTTGGGTCATATAGGTTAAGTCCTTTTTCATGAAACATTAGATACTATTTTAGTAATAAATGACCAGTATGTATTTGTAAAGAAATGGTCACAAAAGACCTCATGCATGTCACTTGGCCCAAAAACACTTTGTTTGGGTTGCAAAATGGCTACCTCCTTTTTTATGTGGGCAACAAGTACATTTGAATTAATAATGGAAGATTACTAGTATTAAAGTCCTTTTACATGGGTCGAGAATTTACATGGGTGGAGAATCAGGCCAACTATCAAGAACGAACATTACAATGAATGCATTTTCACGATTATTGGCCCATGTAAATGTGCTGTCAATCTCCCAACTAATGACAGGACAAATGATCTGTATGGGGGTGAGCGATGGCGGTAGCAATCATTCATCTTCATTCAGAAGGGAATATTGATTGCTGCATGTAAATGTAACTAAAAGAGTAGGAAATTATTGTCAATGAACAACTCGTTCTCGATCTTTGCTCTTTTTATCAGCCTACATTAATGGGGCCTTAGTGTGATACTTTCATTCCATAGTGTCCCACCTCAATACATCCACATGTACGATGTGCATAGTCTGGAGAGAAAGTACTCGTGGCTGGGGCTGAAGAGATAGGTGGACAACATTGTCATTGTCCTTGGAAATAAAAGGTGATTGATCAGCTTTAATAACTGTAAATTGCATGATTTTCTATAAAATATTGATAATAAAGATATTATTAAACCTGCGAGTCTATGTGTACAATTCCAAAACTTTTGTACTTGGGAATGTCATGAAAAAGACACAAATCACACACATGATGTTGAAGAAAGTTTTCTATTCTTATTTAAAGGGTTTCTACCACTAGATTTTCACCTATTTAGCTGTCTGACACTAGCGATCTGCTAGTGTCTGCTGTACCTAACCATGTTCATGTATTACCTTTGTATGGAGCGGTTAAGCTTAAAAACGTAGTTTTATTGATATGCAAATGAGCCTCTTGGTTCTATAGGGGTATCTTTTCAGCACCTAGAGCAGAGGTGCACAACGTTTCCTGGTTGGGGGCCACAATGCCAGACTGAACCAATGACGAGGGCCGAAATTAAAATTTAAAGGTGTATTAACAACTGAAATATTGTACTTATGGCATATTGAACACACATTATATACCATTAATGTCTAGTTACACTTCAGGACTCCCATCTAATGGGAGAAATACATGAAAAATACATGAGAGCAGCCACAAGACATAGGCATACATGTCTGTTACCAGATGGTTGAGGGCCGCATAGAATGGTATCAAGGGCCGCATGTGGCCCCCGGGCCGCAGGTTGTGCACCCCTGACCTAGAGGCTCCGTCTACTCACTATTTCTGCCGCCCATCTCGTCCGTCCAGCCCGCCCCTCTTGTCTAGATTGACAGCCTACTTCTCTCCATCTTGGCCGAATTCTCGCGCCTGCGCCGTGTGCTTCTGTATTCGGCGCAGGTGCAGTGACTGTCGGACCGCTCCCTGCGCCGGCATCCTCACTGCGCCTGCACCGATTACGGTGCAGGGAGCAGTCCGACAGTCACTGCGCCGAATACAGAAGCACACGGCGCAGGCGCGGGAATTCGGCCGAGATAGAGAGAAGTAGGCTGTCAATCTAGACAAGAGGGACGGGATGGAGGGACGAGATGGGCGGCAGAAATAGTGAGTAGACGGAGTCTCTAGGTGCTGAAAAGACGCCCCCATAGCACCTAGAGACTCATTTGCATATCAATAAAGCTACGTTTTTAAGCTTAACCGCGCCATACAAAGGTAATACATGAACATAGTTAGGTACAGCAGATCGCTAGTGTCAGACAGCTAAATAGGTGAAAATCTGGTGGTAGAAACCCTTTAAAGAGGACCTTTCACCGATCCTGACATTGTGAACTAAGTATACAGACATGGAGAGCGGCGCCCGGGGCGCCGCTCCGGCCTCCCGCTATGTCCTCCGGTATCTTCAGTCACTAAGTTATAGTAGGCAGAGATTTCCGTCACTAAGTTATAGTAGGCGGAGTCTGCCCTTGTTCTGCTGTAGCGCTGGCCAGTCGCAGCGCAGAGCTCACAGCCTGGGAGGTTATTTTCTCCCAGGCTCTGCGAGCTCTACAGTAGAACAAGGGCAGACTCTGCCTACTATAACTTAGTGACCGAAGATACCGGAGGGCATAGCGGGAGAACGGAGCGGAGCCCAGGGATAATAGTAAGTGCAGTGAGATACCCGGGCGCTTCTCTCCATGTCTGTATACTTAGTTCACAATGTCAGGATCAGTGAAAGGTCCTCTTTAAGTACATTCGTCCACACAAGCAGACCCCTCTCTACATTGGGAGATATTGGAGCATTCAAGGTGGCGATTCATTTCATGTATTATATTGGACAATACAATACCAGATTAAGTGAGGTTACAGACAGAACAAATCCTCACTGGCCAGTGTACTGAATTCATAATCTCCAATAATGATGAGCGGCAGGGCCAATATTTGAATTGAAGATTATATTCTTGATTGCGAAAATCGGCAATGTAATATTCACGTAATGCGTTTGAAATACAGGTGTGGGACACTTATGCTACATTTTTCAAGCTGGCATAAGTTTCCTGAGACTGGAGAAAATGGTTGGCACGGCAGAACATTAGAATAGCTTTATATGCAGATAGAGTGCTCCAATATATTTGCGAATTTTCAGCAATAGTAAGGGGTAGGCAACTTTTCTATTGGTTGATAGGGATGTTGCTAAGCTGTGACAAAGCATTCTCATTGGCACACAAGCTAGAAGAAGGGAGGGATGATCACCTGATGTGTACTGTGTTAAAAAAAAAAAAAATATTAGATTTTACGAATATATAGCGCTATAATCTAAATATTCACGAATTCTCAAAGTGCCGATATTAGTGATTAAAATTCCCTATTCGAATATTCGTGCTCAACACTAATCTTCAGCATGATCCACCATTACTAAGTTAATTCTTTATCACAACAAATGCCTTTCAGATTCTTTAACCCTTTCAGGACCGGGCCATTTTTCACCTTTCTGCCCAGGCCATTTTTAGCAAATCTGACATGTGTCACTTTATGTGGTAATAACTTTAAAACGCTTTTACTTATCCAGGCCATTCTGAGATAGTTTTTTCGTCACATATGGTACTTCATGACAGTGGTAAAAGTGAGTAAAAAAAATTCATTTTTATTTATAAAAAAAATAGCACATTTACTAAATATTATGAAAAATTCGAAAATGTACAAATTTCTATTTCTCTACTTTTATAATAGATAGTAATAACTCCAAAATAGTTATTACTTTACATTCCCAATATGTCTACTTCATGTTTGGACCATTATCAAAATTATTTTTTGGGGACATTAGAAGGCTTAGAAGTTTAGAATCAAATCTTAAAATTTTAAGAACTTTTCCAAACCCCAATTTTTTCAGGACCAGTACAGTTATGAAGTCACTTTCTGGGGCTTACATATTAGAAACCACCCATAAATCCCCCCATTTTAGAAACTACACCCCTCAAGCTATTCAAAATGGATTTTACAAACTTTGTCAACCCTTTAGGTGCCCCACGAGAATTAAATGAAGTTTCACTTTTTTTGCTGATTTTAAATTTTAATCTTTTTTTCTGCAACACATCAAGGGTTAACAGCCAAAAAACACTCTAAATCTATTACTCTGAATCTGAAGTTTACAGAAACAACCCCATGTGTGCTCAAAAACTGGTGTATGGGCACACAGCATGCTTCAGAGTGGAAGGAGCACTATATGGCTTTTGGAGAGTGGATTTAGTTGGAATGGTAATTGGGAGCTATGTCGCATATGAAGACACCCTGAGGTGACCCTACAGTGGAAACCCCCAAAAAGTGACCCCATTTCGGAAACTATACCCATAAAGGAATATTTGAAGGTGTGTAGTAAGCACTTTGACCCATCTGGCATTTCACAGAATTAGGAAATGCTTGGCTATGAAAATACGAATACGCCAACACCCCATATGTGCTAAAAAAATTATGTATGGATGCATGGCAGGGTTCAAAAATGAAGTAGCCCCATAGGGCTTTTGGAGGACAGATTTTGCAGGATTGGCTTTTGGGAGCTACGTTGCATATGAAGACACCCTGAGGTACCTCTAGAGTGGAAACCCCCAAAAAGTGACCCTATTCTGGAAATTACACCCCTAAAGGAATATTTCAAGATGTGTAGTGAGAATTTTGTCCTCAACAGTGATTCATGGAATTGGCTATGAAAATTAAATTTATTTCCTGAAAAATTAAATTTAGGCCCAAATTTTTCACTTTCACATGGGGGAACTGTAGAAAATGTACCCCCTTATTTATTGCCCATTTTCTCCTGATTACAGCAATACCCCATATGTGCTTGTATACTGCTATATGGGTGTACCACAGGGTTCAGAAGGAAAGGACCACCAAATGGCTTCTGGAAGGCAGATTTCACCGGAATAATTGACAGGCGCCATCTTGCAATTAAACACACCCTGAAGTACCTCTAGAGTGGAAACCCCCAAAAAGTGACCCCATTTCGGAAACTACACCCCTCAATGAATATTTAAGGGTGTGTAGTGAGCACTTTAACTCATCGGGCATTTCACAGAGAGACGCTTGGCTATGAAAATGAAAAATACATTTTTTTTCCAGAAAAAGTTGCTTCTCACCCACATTTTTCACTTTCACAAGGGGTAACAGGACAAAATGCACCCCACCATATATTCCCCATTTACCCCTGAATACGCCAACACCCAATATGTGCAAAAAAAATTATGTATGGGCGCACAGCATGCTTCAGAGTGGAAGGAGCATCGTATGGCGTTAGGAGAGCGGATTTAGCTGGAATGGTAATTGGGACCTATGTCTTATGTGTAAACACCCTGAGGTGGTCCTACAGTGTAAACCCCCAAAAAGTGACCCTATTCCAGAAACTACACCCCTCAAGAAATATTTAAAGGTGTGTAGTGAGCCCTTTGACACATCGGGCGTTTAACAGAATTAGGAAACACTTGGCTGTGAAAATGAAAAATTACAATATTTTCAAGAAAAAGTTGCTTTAGTCCCACATTTTTCAATTTCACAAGAGGTAACAGGACAAAATGCACCCCGCATTTTGTTCCCCCTTTCCCCACGAATACGCTAACATCCCATATGTGCTCAAAAACTGATGTATGGGTGCACAGCATGCTTCAGAGTGGAAGGAGCACCATAGGGCGTTAGGAAAGAGGATTTAGCTGGAATGGTAATTGAGAGCTATGTCGCATGTGAAGACACCCTGAGGTGGACCTATGAACATTTTAAGGGTACTTTTCAGCAAACAGGTGTCTCACAGAAGACAGAAATACTTGTAAAAGCATTTCAAACCACATATTTGTAAAAAAAAATAAAAAAATTACTAGCAGACCCCAAATTTTTCCCCACAAGGGATTAAAGGAGAAAATGCACGCTAGGTTGTGTTCCCCATTTTCTCCACATTCAGGAAACACCCCATATGTGATTATAGACTGCTGTATGGGCGTACAGCAGGCAAACGGCAATATATGAATTTTGCTGACATGCCTAAATTGGCAGACATGGATTTTAGCTGCCATGTCACATTAAATAAATTTCCTGAGGTCCCCAGAAAAAAAAAAAAAGTGACCCCATTTCAGAAAGAGCAAGTGACCCCAATTTTTCACTTTCACAAGGGGTAAAAGGAGAAAATGCACCACAGTATATGTTCCCCATTTTCTCCCCTTTTTGAAAACGCCCCATATGTGCTTTTAGCCTGCTATATTGGCGCACAGCAGGTCTCCAGAGGCAAAGTGCAGAAATAGTTTTTTGTAGGCCTGAATAAACAGACATGGATTTTAGCTGCCATGTCGCATTGAATACATTTCCTGAGGTCCACAGAAATGAAAAACCCCAAGAAATGACCCCATTTCGGAAAGAGCACCGCCGTACGAACATTTTAAGTGGTGGAAAGGGTACTTTTCAGCAAACAGGTGTCTCACAGAAGACAGAAATACTTGTGAAAGCATTTCAAACCACATATTTGTGAAAAATGTTAATTACTAGCAGACCCCAATTTTTTTTCACAAGGGGTTAAAGGAGAAAATGCACGCCAGGTTGTGTTTCCAATTTTCTCCGCATTCATGAAACAACCCACATGTGCTTGTAGCCTGCTATATTGGCGCATAGCAGGCGAACAGCAATATATGAATTTTGCTGACAGGCCTGAATTGGCAGCCATGGATTTTAGGTGCCATGTCGCATTAAATAAATTCCTGAGATTCCCAGAAATGAAAAACACCAAGAAGTGACCTAATTTCAGAAAGAGCACCCCAGTACGAACATTTTAAGTGTTAGAAAGGGTACTTTTCATAAAACAGGTGTCTCACAGAAGACAGAAATACTTGTAAAAGCATTTCAAACCACATATTTGTGAGAAAAAAAATCACTAGCAGACCCCAAAGGAGGTGTAACATTTCAAATGACCCACTAACCCAGAAGATCAAATTGAATATTTCAATAGTCTGCCGACTATAATTTCTGTTTCTGGTTTTGTGATTAAAATATCACCTTTATTTTTATTTTTAATAAACAATATACCACAAAAAACATAAAGTGTGTTATTAAAAATACATATGGAGGGCTGGACTTTTGGAGGCAGTTCCTCTAATTTTAAGATAAGGGGAACCATGTATCACTAAAAGCCAGGTGCAGGCTATTTGTATCTACCCTGTGTTGTTACACTTTTAGTATCCTTAGTGTCAGCCGACACCAGGCGTTGTTCATCTAAGCCGCACCTTTATTGGCTACATATTCTCCTAAAGGGACTTCCCTTGGTTATATACATGTATCCCTGACTGATAATCTCTCAGTATCTGTACTACTTGTACTGTCCTATCCGAACTGACCCTCAGTGGGCTCGGCGCCTGCAGGTCGCCTATCCCTAGTCCTTTCTTAGCCCTGCCATAATCGTTAAAACGTTAAAGACACAGCTCCCCCAACATGTTTCACCGCGATGCAGCGTCTTCAGGGGGATGGAGCTACTATCTCCATCCCCCTGAAGACGCTGCATCAAAATTTTCCCACGACGCACCCGCATCCTATCCGGGCCTTACACGCGATGCCCGTGTGAAAGATGCCTAAGACTTGAACTACCTCAACTGAGACTGAAGCAAGGCAAAGAGCAGAATATCAGTGAGTACATAATTTACTACCGTAGCCTGAGACATAACTACAAGTACAGCCTGTTACTGGGATTCATCACATCAAACTTGCATGTGTATCAGAGACTACTTTATTACTGGATGTAATCTGTCATCAAGAACCTGGTTATAGTAAAGTTCTCAGTTGGATTCAAACCTGCCTCATTCTTCTATATCCATACTACTACCACTATCAACATTTTGCACCATCAAGGTGCTGGCGTCACGACATTACTTAATTCAGGGGCCCAGCCGCACAACCCAATCACCATCAAGGGCACCTCAATCACCTCCTGGCCGGTGTCCCCTGTAATCGAGTGTGCCCTGGAGAATCTAGTTCTCCCCTTCACTGCACTGCTGGCCCAGGGAGGCATCTGCTAAACCGTGAGTAACCGATAAACTGTTTTGTACACTTCGGCCCACCGTGAACCTCATGTGTTCTACCCCTATAGACTGGCATGTTGCATATATTCCCCATTTTCTCCCCTTTTTGCAAACACCCCATATGTGCTTGTAGCCTGCTGTATTGGTGCATAGCAGGTCTCTAGAGGCAAAGTGCAAAAATAGTTTTTTGTAGCCGTGAATAAACAGACATGGATTTTAGGTGCCATGTTGTATTAAATACATTTTCTGACCTCCCCAGAAATGAAAAACCCCAAGAAGTGACCCCATTTTGCAAAGAGTACCCCCGTACAAACATTTTAAGTGGTGGAAAGGGTACTTTTCAGCAAATGGGTGTCTCACAGAAGACAAAAATACTGGTGAAAGAATTTCAAAGCACACATTTGTAAAAATGAAAAATTACTAGCAGACCCCAATTTTTCACTTTCACAAGGGGTGAAGACCAATCTTCCTGATTCTCTGAAACAAAACATCTCAAGTAAGTCTCCAGATTCTGATTAGTGCGCTCCGTCTGTCAGTTCAACTGAGAATGAAAAGCCGAAGAGAAGGACAATTGTACACCCAGACGAATACAGAACGCTTTCCAGAATCTGGAAACAAACTGAGTCCCTCTATCGGACACCACATCAGAGGGAATGCCATGTAGTTTCACAATGTTGTCGACAAACACCTGTGCAAGAGTTTTAGCATTGGGTAGACTAGGCAATGCAATAAGGTGTGCCATTTTACTAAAACGATCTACAACCACCAGAATCACAGTTTTTCCCGAAGAATTCGGTAAATCCGTGATAAAATCCATGGACAAATGGGTCCAAGGTCTGGACGGGATGGGCAATGGAAGCAGAGATCTGGAAGGCCGAGTATGTGTCACCTTAGCACGTGCACAGGTACCACAGGCTGACACATAGCCCTCAACACACTTACGCAACCCCAGCCACCAAAATCTGCAGTCGATCAACAGTCGATCTGCTCCCAGGGTGCCCAGCAAGCACTGAACAGTGATGTTCCTCAAACACCTTGTGACAAAATTCGGAGGGAACAAACAACTTCCCCGGAGGACAAGAGTCCCTAGCATCCTCCTGTGCCTCCAACACCCTAGCCTCAAGATCAGGATAAAGAGCGGATACAACTACCCCTTCAAATAAAATGGGACTAGGGTCATTAGACTCACCCCCCCCCCCCCCCCCCCAGGAAAGCTATGCGACAAAGCGTCCGCCTTGACGTTCTTAACCCCAGGGTGGTAAGTGACGATGAAGTTAAATCTGGTGAAAAACAATGACCATCTGGCCTGCCTTGGGTTCAGTCACTTAGCCGACTCCAGGTAGGCCAGATTCTTGTGATCCATAATTACCGTAATAGGGTGAATTGCTTCTTCCAACCAATGCCGCCATTCCTCGAACGCCAACTTAATAGCCAGCAATTGCCTATTCCCCACATCATAATTTCTTTCAGCAGTAGAGAGTTTTTTAGCGAAAAATGCACATGGGCGCCATTTACTAGGTGAAGGACCTTGCAACAATATTGCTCCTACCCCTACCTCGAACGCGTAAACCTCAACAATAAATGGCTGAGTCACATCCGGTTGCATCAGAATAGGGGCCGAAGCAAAACATTATTTCACAGCAGAAAAGGCCTGTAATGCCGCATCACACCAGACAGAAATATCCGCACCCTTCCTAGTCATGTCTGTTAAAGGTTTATCTACCGATGAATAGTTCAAGATAAATTTACGGTAGTAGTTCGTAAACCCCAAAAACCGCATAAGCGCTTTCAGATTTTCGGGTCGATCCCAGTCCAACACGGCACGGACCTTCTCGGGATCCATACGAAAACCTGAGGATGAGAGCAGGTAACCCAGAAATTGCACTTCCTGTACAGCAAATACACACTTTTCCTTCTTAGCATACAACTTATTCTCTCTTAAGATCTGTAACAATTGTCTCACATGATCCTGATGAGTCTCTATATTAGGCGAATAAATTAGTATGTCATCAAGGTATACAACGACAAACCTCCCCACCAGATGATGAAAGATGTTATTGAAAAAGTGTTGAAAAACTGCAGGAGCATTGGTTAACCCAAAGGGCATGACCAGGTTTTCAAAACGACCCTCAGTGGTATTAAATGCAGTCTTCCACTCATCCCCCCCCCCTCCTTGATCCTTACCAGATTATATGCCCCCCTCAGATCCAATTTAGAGAACACCTTGGCACCGACAATCTGACTAAACAAATCCGGAATCGAAGGAATGGGGTAAGGATCACGGACGGTAATACGATTGAGCTCACGGAAGTCCAGGCTTGGTCTCAGGGTACCATTTTTTTTCTTTACAAAGAAAAACCCAGCAGCCACTGGGGACTTGGATGGTCTAATATGTCCCTTTGCCAAACTCTCGGTAATATACTCTCGCATGGCCTTTCTTTCGGGTTCCGAAAGATTATACAATCGAGATTTGGGCAATTTAGCTCCGGGAATAAGATTGATGGGACAGTCATACTCCCGGTGCAAAGGCAACTCCTGATTTCCACTCTCAGAGAAAACATCAGAAAATTCTGAAATGAACGAGGGTACAGTTTTAGTGGTAACCAAAGAGAATGATGCATTAAGACAGTTGTCCATGCAAAAGTCACTCCAATCGAGAATCTGTCTCGCTTGCCAGTCGATGTTAGGGTTATGTTTGCTTAACCATGGTAAGCCCAACACCAACGGAGCAGGCAGACCCTCCAATACATAACAGGAGATAGATTCCTGATGCAAATCACCCACTCTTAAATGAATGTCATTCACTATCTGCGACAGGCATTTTTGGGTGAGAGGTGCTGAGTCAATTGCAAAGACAGAAATTATTTTCTCTAATGCATTAGTAGTCAACCCATGAATGCATACAAACTCTCCATCAATCAAGTTAACTCCTGCCCCACTGTCGATAAATGCTTTGATTTTCACAGTTTTGGACTCTAGCGCCACCTCGGCAGACAGGAGAAAACGGGTACTACCAGTAAAAGACAAAAGTAGGTTTACTTGCTCCCCATCCACACCACCAATAGTAATTTGAGGATTAAAAGTTTTTTCCTTTTTGTTTGCACCTTGATGCTGCAAGTACAGACAAATATTCACAAAATGTCCCTTCTTGCCACAATAAAAGCAGACTCCTTTCACATGACCGAAGCTTTTGCCAGGAGTATCTCCTCCTGACTGCATAGGCTCATCACAAGGCGCAACTACCAGTGTCTCTCCACCATAAGTGTCAAAGGAAGCAGTACCCTTATTGGACAGTATGTCCTAAAGGTGAGGACCCCTAGATCTCTCCCTCAGGTGTCTATCTAGACGTACAGCAAGGGACATAGCTGAATCCAATGGCACAGGATTTTCATGAAAAGCCAACGTGTCCAGAGAGACCCTGACAGAATTGGCTATGGAGAGCAGGATCGTTCCACTCAGTATCGGTAGCCCATCTCCTAAATAAATTTCTGTGAATCCTGTGCAGTCAATTTGGATTCCAGAGTTTCCCACAAACTCTGGAATTTGGGGCTGATATTCGTCAGGGGGTGGGGTCCATAAGGGTTCACTCTGGTGGGCTGCCTCCTTTGCTACCCTGGGGTGCTTTCTAGAGGGTCCCTCATCAGCGGATGATGATGATGGGGTAGAGGAATAGAGGAAAGTGGCATCCTCTTCTCCCTCACTGGCAGACTCGGTATCGGAGGCAAGCATTTATACACATTGGAACGGATGTGCCATTTTTATTTTATTGGGGTGTGATGTGTGAAACGTGTAAACCTTTATTTAGTGTGGGGTGTGTATGTAGTGTTTTCACATGTGAAGGGGCTTGTAATACATTTTAAATTAAATTTAGAAGAAAAGTTGTACAAAAAAAGTATTTTCTGCACAAAATGTATTTTCTGCACAAAAAAGTATTTTCTGCAACACAAAAATAAATAACTTGCAGTGCAAACTGAGCAGACACAATCAGTAATGGACACTACTGATTGGTGCTCAGTGGTTACAAAATGCACATACGCAGATGGGGCGTTCGTGCAAAAACCCCAGGATTACCCAAAGAGCTTAGCTTATACTGATCATTAAAGAACTTGAGGACCACATAGAAGGAAGGCAGTACAAATTACATTGGTCTCCTCAAATCCTTTTCACACGAGCCCCACTTGATAGAAAACCATCCTGTTAAAATCTGCACATTTCAGACGTTCTAAAAGAATGCTTAAGTCTTGAAAACATTTAAAAAATAATGCATTTTTTTATTTATTAAATTAGTCTTTATTTCAATTTCATAGAAAAAACATCCAGAAAACACATTAATCTAATAATAAAAGAACATAGATATTAACAATTCATAATTGTAATTTATCTTTATTTATACCCTCCCACTACCCATAGGAAGAGGGGGGGGGGGGGGGACGTGAGAAAAAAAAAAAAAAAAACACATCCAGCCCTAGAATAGCTAATTTTTCCATACTTCATCAAGATTTTGTGATTTTTTAGTATAACTCTCCATCGCACGTTCTTCTATAATTAAGTTATCTATTGCTTTTTTCCACTGTCCCACTGTCGGTGGATCTGCCATTATCCATTTCCTAAGTATAAGAAGTCTGGCTTGGAATAATACTTTATTCAAAACCAATCGTATTTTTTTATCTAACTTCAAATGTTCAGTTGCCCCTAAAATACAGATGACTGGGTCATTGGGCAGCTGAACTTTCAAACGCAAAAATATGATTTCTACTATTTCTGTCCAATATCTAAAAAGTTTGGGGCATCTCCAAAAGCAATGTATTAAATCGGCTTTCTCCTCCCAACATTTTAAACACTTATCTGACTCCCTCACACCCATTCTTTTCAACATCCATGGAGATCGATGTAATCTATGCAGTATGAAGAATTGTGAGATCTTGTGTGAACCCCTGTCAGAGACCCTCGCATAATTTCTAAGGGCATCTCTCCATTTCTCTTCCGTAAAAGATTCTAGTTCTTTCTCCCATTTTCTTACGGCCGGCATTATAATCCTTTTTTTCTTTCCCGCCATCAAAATCCCCTATCTCCTTGCGGTTATTCCTCCTCCTTCCCCTCCTCTAATAAATTTATCCAGCATATCCGATTTTTCCCTTCTATACCTATCATCTTGCTCCACTGTCCGCAGCGCATTCCTAAACTGAAAATATTTATACATATCTCTATGGGGAATCCCAAATTCCGTTACCATTGTATTAAAGTCCTTCAGATTGTCTTCCTCTAAGATCTGATCTATATATTTCATTCCTTTTTCCCCCCAGTCTATATAAACCCTGATCGTTTCTAGTTCCTTTAAATTAAGATTTTTCCAAATCGGTGTATAATGCAAAAATCCTTTAATCTCTAATATTTTTTTAATTTCCCCCCATACGTATTCTATTAAGTTTAGTATTCTGTTACCAGTATTTTTTTCCCCAAAAAACCTGATTTCAACACCTCTAAGTGATTCCACTCCTCTTTCCATCCCCATCTATTTATTTCTTGACTACCCACTAAACTTTCTAAACTACCCTTTATATTCCCATATTTGTGTTATTAGATAGTAGAAAAACAAATTAGGAACCGCTAATCCTCCATCCCGCACTGGAAGCTGAAGGACTTCTTTCTTTATCCGAGGGATAGCTCCCTTCCAAATAAATTCCCCCATTAGGCTATCAAATAGCTTAAAAATATTCTGCGATATTCTCAGTATTTTAGTTCTTAATTCTTTTATTAAGGGGAGGACATTTAGTTTTTCATATTCTTCTATATTTCCAGAGATTTGTATACCAAGATATTTAAAATTCTCATTTTTTTCAAGGACATGAACCCGTGAATCTCCCTGTGATTGTCCATCTCCTAATAGTAGCATGGGTGATTTCCCCCAATTAATATTTAAACCAGAAAACAAACCAAACTTATCTATTATTTCTATCACTCTATTGAACTGATCCCCAGTATTATGCAAAAAAAGTAAAATATCGTCCGCATACATTAACATTTTTTCCTCTCCACCCACATATTGAAACCCTTTGATCTCCCTATCATTTCTTATTATGCTTGCCAGAGGCTCAATTGCAATAGCAAATAACGGTGGGGAGAGAGGGCATCCCTGCCTAGTGCCACGATATAGGGCAAACGGCAGGGACAAGCTCCCGTCCACCACCACTCTGGCCCTTGGGTTAAGATATATTAACTGAATCCACCTTATAAATCCCTCCCCTATACCAACCCTTTTTAATACTGTCCATAGTTACTCCCATTCAATTCATTGGATGCCTTTTGGGCATCCAATGAAAGTATCGCTTTCTCCCCTGCGTCTAAATTATTAGCTTCGATGTTAAGGAACAACCTTCTTATATTTGAGTATATTGTTCTACCCGGAATGAAGCCTGTCTGATCTTTATTTATTATTACTTTAATGACCTTTGACAGCCTATCCGCCAAGACCTTTGCCAAAATTTTTACATCCGTATTCAGAAGAGATATTGGCCTATATGACCCGGGATCTAATTGTTCTTTTCCCTTTTTTGGGATTAATGTAATAATTGCTTCCTTCATGGAGTTGGGTAGATCACCCAATTTTCGGGCTTCATCCAATGTTGTTTTTAACTCAGGTACTAAAACCTGGGAGAAGGTTTTATATATTTCAAAAGGGAGCCCATCACCCCCTGGTGCTTTTTCGGCTTTTACCTTCCCCAACACTGAATTTATTTCTGCCACCGATATTTCTTTTTCTAAATATTCTTTTTGGGCCTGGGATATCTTACTGAAAGGAATCTTATCTAGGTATAAATCTAACTCTTGTTTTGAGTATTGTGCCCTAGACTTATAAAGCTTTAGGAAATACTTTTAGCTTTTAATTTTTAGCTCCTCAATTATATTCTCTTTATCTGTGATCAATGCTAACCAATGAGGGTTAAACTTGAACAACGGCACAATATTATTTTTATTCAAGTCTAGCTCAATTACCATTGCATTATGGTCTGACAAAGCCATAGGTATATACTTTATCCTGGTCCTATTTTGGGAGATTAAATTTTTATTTCCAAAAAGCATATCTATTCTTGACCAGGTTTGATGTGTTTTTGAATAACAGGAGTACATAGTTTCGTCCGGATTTTGAATGCGCCAAACATCTACCCAATTAAATTCCTGGGCTAGCTTACATAAATCTACATTTTGTGCTCCTCCCCCTCTGCCAGACGTTCTATCCCTGAGTGGATCCATAACCGCATTATAATCGCCCACTGCAATCAATATACATTCCTGTTTGTTCAACATAAATCTATACAAGTGGTGGGATATATATATTGGCAATTACAGTTTTAATCCCTTCTACGTAACAATGTAAGAAGAGGTATCTGCCATAGTCATCGGCCTCACATGCCACAACTTCGAATTTAATCTTCTTGTGTATCAAAATTGAGACCCCTCTAGAATGGGTAGTATACACAGAGTGATATCCCTCTACCATCCATTTCCTCTCCAACCACCTTACTGATTCCTTATCCAAATGTGTCTCCTGGAGACAGATGATGGCTGGCAGAAACCTCTTCATCCACTCAAGGATAGCGTATCTTTTAACCCTCTCGCGAAGCCCTCTCACATTCAATGAAAGGATCCTAACCATCTTCTAGCAGAGGGGGAGGAAAAGGAGAAAAGAAAAAAAAAAGAAAAAAAAAAAACACACACGTCTCCCCCTCCCACATCCCATATATACCCCCCTATGCAAATAATCACCCCTTCTGCTAACCAGCAGTCTGGGCGACTCCATAGCTTAGCATAGAGACTCCTTTCACCTCCACCACCCCCGGCCTCAAAGGGCCTCCCGTCCGCCCATTCACTAAATTCTTCCAGAGTCTGGAAAAAAACGCTCCTGCCTTTATATTCCACCCTTAATTTTGCCGGAAAGAGCAAGCTATACTTTAGACCTACCTCCCTTAATCTTTTTTTTTACGGTTATAAATTCTCTTCTTTGTGCGTTAGTACTGGGTGAATAATCTGGAAAAAGTTTAATCTTTACACCCTGTATATGGTATTTTTCTGAAGTTCTGGCATCAAATAGTATTCCATCCCAGTCCTTAGTCAATAAACATTTCACCAATATAGGCCTAGGATAGTCCCCTGGGACCCTATTTTTTGTGGGGACCCTATGTACTCTTTCGATAGAGAATAAAGGGGAGAGAGTACCCTCTTTACTATTTTCCCTTATCCATTTCTCCATAAATTCAGTACAGTTATCTCCCTCTGCTCGTTCTGGGACCCCCACACATCTTATGTTAGATCTTCTTGATCTATCCTCCTGATCAACCAGTATTTGTTCCATCTTACCATTTATCTGTTTTAAAGATACCACCTCCTTCTCTAACTTCTGCACAGATTGCTCTAGGGTGGGGATCCTTTTCTCCATCTCATACAAACGCTGCCTTACTTTCTCCATCTCACCTCGTATAACCATAACATCAGTTTGCACTGCCCCGAGCTACGTTACCAGATTGCCCATTAGATTTTCCATCCGCGAAACAGTGCAAAGTATATCCTGCACCATCTTTACATCTGTTTCTGTATATATCACTGGGGTTCCCCTCTCCCCCTCTCCCCCCTCAGGTGTTATCTCATGTGTTGGGCCCTGAAGTCTAGCATCTGCAGTTTTTTCTTTTTGTGGGGATCTAGGCCCAGGTGAATTCGGGAGCAAATATTTATTTAAACCCTGTTGTTTGGATCCACTTTCTAGCCCTGTTACTGATCGCCTGGCGGTACTCCCTGTTGGGCCACGCTGTTCCTCCCTTCTTTTTGATGGCATTTTCAGTTTCATAACCTTCCCTCCCCCCTTACTATATAAGCCCTTGGAAAAAAGTCTCCTCTATTCCCTTCTCTTCCTCCTCTCTCCCTTCCCCCTACCTATTTTATCAGACAATTAGTTACAAGATTGTTAACAGGAGTCAGGGAGAGAGAAGAGAAAAGGGAGAAAAAAAAGAAAAGAACTACAGATACTTACTAACCTCCGCTAACGTAATAATAAGACAGAGTATAAACCCTGTTAACACAGTGATAAAACAAAATATAAACCCCTTTTCAAATTAGTCATAAAGATCAAGACACAAACAAATAACAGCAAATTAGTCCATATTTAGACACTAATTAATCCAAAAGAGGAAAAAAAAAAGAGAAGGGAAAAAAAAAAAAATCTGTGATGTTAATTAGACCTTGAGCCTGAGCCTCCCGAAAGAGCCAAGGACCAAAGGCCTATAATCCAGGCGTATGGGAAAGCGTGGTTAGTCCAGAGAAGTTTAGTAGAGTTATTCTAACTTTTAAACCTGTAATAGGAAGAGTTTTGGAGGTGTTAAAAGGGGGTTAGTCCTTTTAGAAGAACTTCATCAGAGGATTAGAGTCGAAGTCAAAATGGAGGTAGCAGTAGGGGCTTGAATACAAATAAGCCAACTGCTGTGCACTGTAATCCGCGGCCGACAAGGTATCTTCACCCCATTTTATTTAATTTTTTTACTCCCACTTCTCTCAGTTTTTACTTTCTTTCCTCCAAAAATACAAATAAACCGGCAGCTATACCCTGGAGTCCACGGCCGACAAGGTATCTTCACCCCTTTCTTTCTTCTTCTTCTTTCTTTCCCCTACTCCCACTTCTCTCACTTTTTACTTTCTTTCCTCCAAAAAGACACTCACCCCCTCATACCAGTACTGTGCAGTTTTACAAAACCACCTCCGTTTTTCCACTCCTCACGCTCCAACTTCCGACCCCTGAAGATATCTTTGGCTCTCTCTTTTATGGGGTGAGGAGCATCGGAACATGCATAGGGGAAGGAAGAGGGGAAAAAAAACTGTGGAAAATAATGCATTTTTAAAAATAAATCAATGTTTGGGAAATCATATCCTCCCATTCTGCTACTGCTCACTTTCTCCATGTTTGATCCCCCCAAAAAAACACAAAAAGCTTTCTTGTCATCCTTTTAGTCCATAACTGTGCAGGTGGAAAAATCACTGCTGTATAGCAGCAAAGGGAGAATCACAGTCTTCATAATTAAAATCTTCCCTTTCAGTGACAAATTTCTTAAATTCCAAAAATGAATATTCATGTTCACTTTCTTTTCCAGCTCTGTAACTTCTTTCTCCTTTGAGATCTTTTTCAAAAACAATCCCCAGCACTTTCAGTTCATTCTTTTTGATCATTCCTTCCACCTCCACATCCACCATCCTACCAAAATTACACAACTGAGTTTGCTCCAATTAACTGACATCCCTGCTATACAACAAAATATTCGTATATGCAAATTAACCCTATTCAAATCTGCTTGTGAATTACAAAAAAAAAAAACACACATCATACATATAGTCCAGAGACTTCACATTTCCTCCATTACTACCAGCGATCAGAAAACCATCAACACACTTGTCCCTCTGCATGCTTTTCAGTAGATCGTCCATAATACAAATAAAAAGTATTGGAGACAGCGGGCAGGCCTGCCTCACACCAGACAATATACTAAAATTCTCTCCGACATGTCTATTAATTAAAATCTGACTGGTAGCACTATGGTAAACCCCTTTATAATTAGCAACTTCTCAGGGACCCCCAAACGTGCGAGTGCTGCAAACCTAAACCTATGAGATACCTTGTCGTATGCCTTCTCAAAATCAACAGCCAGTAAAACCCCATTATTAAAATATGTATGATGCACCATATCCCTTAAAAGCATCAGATTATCAGACATTCTCCTACCTGGTACTGCACAGGTCTGATACTCCCCTACCAACAAACCAATTATTTCTGACATCCTATCTGCTATGATTTTAGTAACAATTTTGTAGTCACTATTTAACAAGGATATCAGGTGCCAGTTTTTAGTATCTCTTTTATCCCCCTTCTTATGCACACCTTATTTCATGGAATTTGATAAAATGCCTGTGTTGAAAACATATTGCATGATCCGACTTCTGTATTTTGGCCTGATCAGGGCCGGCCTTAGGTGTTCAGGCGCCCTGTGCGAGCTAACCTTGTGGCGCCCCCCCCCCCCCTTACCCCTGTTCACATAAACATACACAAAGAGGAAAAAAAATCTCTGAGTACAGTCTACAGATAATATAGTAGATGTCACCTGCAGTCCTATGTGACACCACAAATAACACATAGCTCTCTGAATACGGATAACACACTGATGGCTTTCTGATTTCCGAAAATGTAGTAGTGTTGTTACCTTCGGTCCTATGTAAAACCACAGATAACACTAGTGCTGATGATGTAGTAGTGTTACCTGCAGTCCTATGTAAAACCACAGATAACACTAGTGTAGATCATGTGGAAGGGTTGCTTTCATCCTTAGTGTGCCATCCTGTGTCTATCGTACGGACTTCATGCTGGCGCTGCCTCCTCTTCCATCTTCTTCTTTTTCTCTTGCACAGAACGTTCTGAAGCAGCTGCGTCAAGACATAGGAACACTGTGGGCATGGTGATGGTGACACACACAGGGAGAGACACACACACACACAGGGACGGACACACACACACACAGGGACGGACACACACACACACAGGGACGAACACACACACACATACGGACGAACACACACACACAGGGACGGACACACACACAGGGACGGACACACACACACAGGGAAGGACAGTCATACACACACACAGAGACGGACACACACACAGGGACGGACAGTCACACACACAGAGACGGACACACACACACACACAGGGAAGGACAGTCACACACACACACACAGACGGACACACACACACAGAGAGACGGGGACACACACACACAGGGACGGACAGTCATACACACACAGTGACGGAGACAGTCTCTCACACACACACACACACACACACACACAGGGACGGACACACACACATACATACAATAAATATGATCGCCACACGGCTCCTGCCTGTCTGCTTTGGCAAAGCAGGGCATAGCTGGGCTGTGCCAGGCTTTAGCAGAGTGGGCACAGGACAGTGGACACAGGGCACGATATGTATGCGAGCACAGCCGAGCGAATGCAGGACAAAGGCCCGCATACACATTGCCCCTCCTGCCTGTCATACCACCCCCCCCACCGGGCATTTTGGTGGAACTTGCTTAGTTGCTTGAGCTGTGTCTGTTGTGGCTGCTGACTGGCGCTCGGGCTCACTCCACCTCCTCCTTCTCTCTGACTGTGACTGGGGCCCTGGTGGCGGAGCTCAGTGGCAACGTCAAAAGCAAAGACGTGCCTGTGCGGCAGCTGCGTCGTGCTCCAGCAGCCACTGGTCTGCTCTGTTAAAGAGACAGGCAGGCCAGGCAGCAGAGCGCAGAGCGGCAGCGGGCCCCGCCCCCTCCTCACTCAGTCTTTTTCTAAAGTCCGTGACTCCGTGCTGTTAGCCGGCCAGCGGGCGGCGGCCGCAACAAAATACTAGTAACTAGATAGAGTTAGTTTGCGGCGGGCTGTCGGCCGCCCGGCGCCCCTGTTGCTATGGCACTATGTGCGGCCGCACAGCCCGCACACCCCAAAGGCCGGCCCTGGGCCTGATACACTATATTCTTCCCTCTGTTCTTTAGATTCGCCTTTATTTCTTCTTTAACCTGCACAATTTCTTGATTCACCTCTAATCCTATCTGTCTGAATTTATATAAGGCTTCCAGCTTAGATACAAGAACAGCAGGTTCGCCGAATTTTTGGGGAAAAATTTGATTCGATCCAGGGGCGGCCTGACAACTCATGGGGCCCCCAGGCAATAGGAGATTATGGGGCCACTGTGTCCCTGCCCACCCTAAAGCCACACACAGCCGCAACCACAAATCGGGCCGCCTACATCACCTACACCATGTACAGAATAAATTAGCTAGGAGGTGGCGCCGCGGGCCGGGGGCCAGCGCCTCCAGCAAGAGTGCGCTCTACACAGTGGCATACCTTGCTTACGGGTGGCGCCGGCCCTGATCTCTCCTCATTATTCACCATCCGCCCCACATCAGTGAGCTGCAAGTCTTTTATTATGTCATTTAGCACAGGTGAGGTAGCGTCTACCCTCGTTTCAAGTGCCTTCTCTATCTTTAATCCTTTGGCTACCAGAGGTTTTGTTTGTTTTTGCATTTTCATTTTTCTTCCCTATTTTCCGTGAGCCATAACTTTTTTATTTTTCCGGTCATATAGCTTTACGAGGGCTTATTTTTTGCGGGACAAGTTGTACTTTCTAATGCCACCATTAATTATGGCATAAAATGTTATGGGGAGCGGTAAAACAATTCCAAATGGGGTGGAATTGGAAAAAAAACGCAATCCCTCCACAGTTTTACAGGTTTTGCTCCCACAGTGTTTTGTTTATGGCAAAACTGACCCATACCCTTCATTCTCTGGGTCAGTATGATCACAACAATTTCCCATATCCATAGGTTCTTTATGTCTAAATAGTGTAAAAATAAATTGAACCTTTGAGAATTTTTTTTTTATATCAGCATATTCTGACCCCCATAACTTTTTTATACTTATGTCTACTGAACTCATTAGGGGATCATTTTTTGCAGAACAATCTGTACTTTTAATGGATACCATTTTGGAGTATGCGTGACTTTTCAAGATTAATTTTTCTGCGACTTCAGCGTCGCAGTCGCAGCACGTCTCATGTTGCCGTGCAACACCATAGACTATTATTATAAAAATTGTTGTGTGACATCGGTGCGACAAAATGTCGCGCAACAAATGTTGCAGTGTAGTTGTGCCCTATCTGTCACGTGACTTATTGTCGCGTGACAAATGTCGTTGTGTAGACCTAGCCTTACAATATTCAACGCAACTACCTATGCCCGAATTGGACACACGGGGCATAGGTAGGAAGCGCATTTAGGTGCCGTGATCTCACTTGATCATGGCATCTAAAGCATTTAATTATCGCCATCGGCATTATTGCCGGTCACGGTAATTAGCCGCAGGTCTCTGCTGTGTGAAACAGCAGATATCTTCCAGCCATGACACCATCTGCACTTGCAAGCGGGTGTCATGTTTACACATCGCACCAGCGCTGTACATGTACGGGGCTGGTAGCCTAAGCGTTAACAGATCTGATACAATTAAGATCACCAGCTACCACTTTAAAATCTCTACCAGGCAAATAAAACTTTAGAGTTTCTAAAAATGGCAACTGTGCTTGTTTCTCAGCAGGAGCATATATGTTAAAAACATGGATCCTTTGTCCTAAAAACTCCAAGTTTAAAATCATAAAACGCCCAGGTAAAACTATTTTACAGTCTAAAACAACATGACTACTTCTAATTAAAAAAAACAACTCCTTCGCTTTTGTTATGCAGACCAGTTGACCAAAAGAACTGTCCTTTTCTCCATTCATTTTCTTGAGGAGAGGATCTTATTGCACATTCCTGTAAACAAATAATATCAGCTTGCACATTCTCCAAATAATCAAAAACTACCTGCCTCCTGAAGCTGGAGCAGAGGCTCCTCATATTCAGTGTGTCTATAACAATACTCATCACAAAAAATAATGCTTTCTGAAACTTATCCATCATGACTCTGATTTGCTGTCATACCCACCAATCTTCCTACTTAAGCTGTAATCAACATCAAACATCAAACGACCCCACCAAGGAGTCCCTGTCACTGTGATAAATTCCAGGATCGATTGCATCTTCCTGTCTTCCTGAATAACTACCACCTGACTTATAATGCTTTCTTTGGGAACCAGTCACCACATCTTCATCAATATCAATCTCTTTTTTTTGCTATCCAGTTCACCCACCTCTTCTTCACTCTGCAATTCCTGCTGCCCTGGCGTAATCCCATCATCCTCACTTCCTTCCTCCTGACACTCCATGTTCTCACCTTCTCCAATAACAGGGTCTGGACATATATCTTCTTTACCTGCTGCCTCACTAGAAATGCCTCCTTCAAACAAAGACGCAAACCCTGTATCCACCTTTTGTCCACCATTATAAAGAGGACCTTTCACCAGGATACATGTATTGAAATAGTTATATTACCTTACAGTGCGGCCCCCAGTGATGCCTTTCTGCTTTTTTTTTTTTTTTAAAAGGACCCCCCCTTTCATCCGCTGTGGTCCCCATTTGTTTTGGCACCTCATATGCTAATGAGGCGATTTGGTTCAACTAGGCGGGGACTTGAATTTGTCCTGGGCGCGGTTATCTTCTAGCAGAAAGGCATCACTGGGGGCCGCACTGTAAGGTAATATAACTATTTCAATACATGTATCATGGTGAAAGGTCCTCTTTAAGCAACAACCCAAGTATCTATTTTAGATTCAATAGCAGTTTCCAGGCTCCCCTTTTTACCAGCCGACGCCTTACCCTGAAGACAATAACAGAAACTCCTGAAAACCTTTCATTACTCTTTTCTTTATGATTACTTTCATTAGGAACCTCTCTTTCTGCTTCCCCAACCTTAGAACTAGAGATGAGCGAATGTAAAAAAAAAATGATTCGCAGGTTCGCCGAATTTTTGGGGAAAAATTTGATTCGATCCAGGGGCGGACTGACAACTCATGGGGCCCCCAGGCAATAGGAGATTATGGGGCCTCTGTGTCCCTGCCCACCCTAAAGCCACACACAGCCGCAACCACAAATCGGGCCGCCTACATCACCTACACCATGTACAGAATTTCTCTTCACTATGTTCAAAATAAAAGTTAATTATAGTTAATGTGGCCGGCGGGCATTCTGTCTGCATCCAGTCGGAACAACCTGCCAAAATCACTAACGCATATGTGAAGGCAGCCTAATACAGCGCCACATACCTCTTACATCCAGTGACGTCTCCTTTGATGTAGATGTTCTCTTTCTTCATCTTCTACATTCAGACCAGACCGACATGATGATTTCTTTCAGCCATCTCTTATCTCTGCAGAGTTTGACAGACAGACATCTTACTTTCCTACTTTTCCTCCCACTGTCACGCCCTGCCCTGTGAGTGTTCTGAGGAGATGTGTCAGAATTGCTGCACGTGACTCAATCTGACAGTTTGTTTTGTTGTGGGTTTGAGCTGAATCCCACCTCCTCCCAGCTGTTGTTCTTTAGGTAATTGGTGAGGCTATTTATTCCTCTCTCTCTCTATAGCCTTTGCAGGTTATAGTTCTGCCTTGTGTGAGCTCTGGTAGTTTGGTGGATCGTCTGCTCCAACACATCTCAAGATAAGTCCTTTTCCCTTTTCCCTTCTGTGTCTGTTTTTACTAGGCCTCTAGGGCAGTGGTGGGCAACCTTATTAGTAAAATGAGCCAAATATCGACAAAACAGCGATTTTTATTTTTTTGAGAGCCAAATTTTTTAAACTTCAAATATATAGGAAGGTACATTGTTATTTACTTCATAAGGGTATTCCTAACCATCTGAACATACTTTTCTCAATCCTCGACACTACATCTTCTTTCACTCCACAACATTTTACCCTATAAGACGCACATAGGTTTTAGAGGAGGACAATATGGAAAAAAAATATTTTTCATTACACCTCAGGTCAGACCACTAATCAGAACCTCAATGTTTGAAATCTCTTTTGAAATTTGAAAAAAAGGAACTCGGGGGTTCTGTACCAACGCAACACTGTCTTAACAGAGTTTTCTTGAATTTTTATGCACTTGGAAAAGCCGTGCAAAGATTTCTGAATCCATTTACTGTCAGTGTCACTAAATTCAAGGTGGAGTTCTTTTCCCCACTCAGCAACCCAGGGCGGTACGCTAGAATAGCTCTCACTTAGAATCTGCCTATAAATGAGGGTGGTGCATTTATGAGGTAAATTTGGCAGCAGAACATAATTCTCCAACCATGATGGATCAGGGAGAGGGGTAAATTTGGAAATCATAAACTGCCTACAAGCATTCTCAAAGTCATTTCTTTGAATGAAATCTTTACCAAGGGCAGGTACACCCGAGAGGGCAGTATAGAAGTCGGAAGTGATCTGTAACCCTTTCAAATCTCCTAATCTGTGATGTGACATTGATAGCCAAATGTCTGATGGAGATTTAATTTGTGGGAACAGTAGTGTGGGGATAACTGAGATAGGAGCTAAGGGAGAAATCTTGTCCTGAGCAGATGTTAAGACCAAAGACTTATGGCAAATATGCAGCATTCCTCTGGTGAGTACGCTATCTACTTTGGTCCCTTCTCCTGTCCTCTCAGGTGTCCATAACCTATGGAACAATTCCTTACCCAACAGGGCCAATTCTAAATCTACATGCATACAGAATGTCTCTTGTCTGGCCAGTTTAAGCCACCTTTCCAAACTAATAGCCTGTATATAGGTTGATAGGTCAGGGAGGGAGATACCCTCATGTTTCTTTCTTCGGGAAAGAAGGCGAAAGGACATTCTAGTGCGCTTCTTATCCCACAAATAACTGCTGATGGATTGTAGTTTATTAATGAAACTAACAGGTACCGATATGGGTAGGGCTCTCAAGGTGTACATTATCAGCGGCAGGATGTAGGTGGTGAGGACATTTTTCCTGCCTAGCCAGGTTAGGAAAGGAGAGCTGCTCTTAGAGAGAATAGAGGTGACTTTGGAGAGTAGCGGGGGGAAATTAAGACTAAACAACAACTTGGGGTCCATCGGGATCGTCACCCCCAAATATTTTATTGCTTGTGTAGGCCACTTGAATGGTGTGAGGGCTTTGACCTTAGTACGCAGGACAGCTGGGAGGGAAACGCCAAGGGCCTTCCGACTTATCGAAATTTATCTTAAAATTTGAGATAACCACAAAAGTTTCGAAAATCTGCATAACCTCCAGCAAAGCCTTTTCAGGATTTGACAACAGGAGCAGTAAATCATCAGGAGCAGTAAATCTGCCTAGTTTCACTCCTTTGATCGTGTGGGATTGGCGGAACTTAAGAAGAAGCGTCTCTAGGGTGAGTACAAACAAGGTGGGGGATAATGGGCATCCTTGACGAGTACCGTTTCTAATTTGGAAGGCGTTCGATAGGGTGCCGTTGACTAGTACTCTCGCAGATGGTGCAGAGTATAGAGTATAGATAGCTCTGATGAGGCCTTCAGGGAAGCCAAAGGCTTGTAGTACTTTCTCCATATAGGCCCAGCTAACCCTATCGAACGCCTTCTCCGCATCTGTGCCCAGGAGTACAAGAGGGGACTTAGATTTGATGGCGTGAGTGATCGCATGTATGACTCTACTGATATTATGCCTACCCTCTCTACCTGCAACGAAACCTACCTGTTCTTCACCCACAAGCCCAGGGAGCAACCCTGACATCCTGCTGTTAAGCAGTTTAGCCCACCACTTCAAATCGGTGTTCAGCAGTGAAATCGGCCTGTAACTTCCACATGCTTCCTTATCCTTCCCTTCTTTATGGATAATCGTTATGTGCGCTTCCTAGGCTTGTGGGGTCAGAGAGCCACCTGTAAGGAGGAGATTGCATGCCGTGCAAAAATGTGGGACTAAAATATCTTTATACTTTTTGTAATATGAGCTTGGAAAACCGTCAGGTCCGGGACTCCTGCCTGAAGGGATAGACATTAGAACCTTTTCTACCTCTTCCGTTGTAAACGGTTGAAGCAGCTGATGTATATCGACCTCAGAAATTCTTGGGATGTTAATAGAGCTAAGGAACTCCGATGTGCGTGTCTCGATTTGCTGGCTGGTGAGGGGTATTGGGAGGTTATACAGATTTGAATAAAAGGAGCAAAACTCCTGAGCTATCGCTGGAGTATTAATAAGTCGGGGGCCTGATGCTGATTTGATGGCTTGAATAAAGGATTTATTTCTTTGGTTCTTAATAAGGTTGGAGACTAACTTAGAACCCCTATTCCCATGAAGGTATTGTTTGAAGCGCAATACGAACATTCAAAAAGTCAGTGACCTTATGCCTCAAGCACTTAAGCAGAACCTCAATGTTAATAAGACCTCCCTGAGATCAGATGTCAGCTCAGACCCCAAAGTAAATGACCCCCTCAATCAGACCTCAGATAAGAGCCCCATGCCTCTAATCATCCCCATTATCAACCATGATGCCTCTCATCATCACCATTATCATCCATGATGCCTCTCATCATCCATGATGCCTCTCATATCCCCCATTATGATTCTCATCACCTCATTGCCTCAGATCAGCCCCAAGTTTCATAAAATAAAAAAGCACTTACCTCTCCGGCTCCTGGATGCCGCTGCTCCTCACCACCCACGCTCTGTGTTCCTCCTGCTGTCCGCTGTGCTGTGAACTGGCGTGCACAGAGTGACATCACAGAGCGCCTCACACTGTGCGCAGCCCTGCACAGCCCAAAACCGAGGACCAGGAAGCGGTGAGTACAGAGCCTTCACCGCTTCCTGGTCTTCACCCTCCTACCTATTTTTGCTAAGGGCAACGAAAATGCTATCGTACTGTACATGTGAGCCCGCACCTGGAAGAGCCAATATCAGGGGGCTAAAGAGCCGCATGTGGCTCTAGAGCTGCAGGTTGCTGACCACTGCTCTAGGGTGACGCTAACTCCTTTAGTTGTAGAAGGAGCTGGGTGTCTCTTTCCCTCTTCCCTACAGCTGAGGGTTTGGTTCAGTGTGTTACAGTCCTAGGTACATGGGCATGTGCATATCTACCATTCAGATATGCACATGGGCATAGCAGTTTAGGGAGAGTATTTTAGAGATTGCTAGGAGGTGACCCCTTTGTTCCCTAGCATTTAGGGCCTAGTTGTTTTTGTTTGCTTTGCCTTGTTCTGTTTCCTTCCCTTATCTTACCTACAGTGACACCCACCTTCTCAATATCCCATCATGCACCCCCAATACTGAGACGCTGTACCCCCCAAAACTATACTGTAGAAACAGATAAACCCCCTGAAAATACTAGTTACACACAGATTGCGCCCCCTTCAATAATTATTGGAACACAATGCTCTAAAAAATATCTGCACCCAGTGCCCCTGACACTAATAGTGTAGCCATAATGTCCCCTAAAAATAACTATGCTAAGCTGATACTGTGCCAGGGTGCCTCCATAGTAATAGTGCTCCCCAAAATCCCAGCAATAGAAATAATTCTGTGCCAGAGTGCATTTAGTAGTAATAGTGCTCCTACAGTGCCCCCAAGAGTAATTGTGTTCCAGAATTAATAATGCTCCCATAGTCCCCCAGTTGTAATAAAGCTCCCTTATAATGTGCGCCAGTACAAAAAATGTCCTGTCTTGTGACAGAAAAAAAAAAAAAAAAAAAAAAAAAAAAAAAACTCTTAGTGCCCCCAGTACAGCCAATGTCCCCAGAGTGCCCTCATGTGATCAAATGACCCGTACTGTGTGCCACCCAGTTGAGCTAAGGTGCCCATATTGCCTCTATAATTTGTGCGAGTATAAAATACTCCTATATAGTGCACCCAGAAGATGCCCCCATAGTGCTCCCCCCGTCCCCATAGTGCCCTCCATAATGTGCCAGTATAAAATGCCCCTATAGACTGTCCCTTCCCCATAGTGGCACCGAAATGGGTGCCAGTATTAAATGCCCCTATATAATTCCCCCATAGTGCTCTTCTCCCCCACTTCTCCATTGTGCCCCCCCATAATGCATTCCAGTGTATAGGGCCCCCAGTAGAAGCTCCCATAGTGCCCCCCATATTTGCCAATATATAGAGCCCTAAGTAGATGCCCCCAATGTGATCCTTCCCCCCTTCTCCATAGTGCCCCCCCATAATGTGCCAGTATATAGAACCACTAGTAGATGCCCCGATAGTGCTCCTCCCGCCTTCTCCATGGTGCCCCCCATAATGTGCCAGTATATAGGGGCCCCCAATAGATGCCCCCATAGTGCTCTCCCCCCTCTCCATAGTGCACCCCCATAATGTGCCAGTATATAGGGGCCCCCAATAGATGCCCCCATAGTGCTACTTCCCCCCACCCCCCTTCTTGCCATACTATACTAAAAATAATTAAAATAATAAACACTTATACTTATCTCCATGACATTCTCAGTGATGTGATGCAGGCCTCTTCCGGCCTGTGTCCCGCTCTGTATGGCTCAGGCGGCGCGATTACGTCATTCCTGCACCGGCCTCTGATAGGCTACAGGCACTATACCTGCAGCCTATCAGAGGAACGGGCAAGGGAGAAGCCTCTCCCCTACCCCCCATCGTTCATCTGTATCGCCGTCCTCCGGACGGTGATGCAGATGAATATAATCATAAGCACTTCCACAATGGAAGCGCTTATCTCTCCCTGCTGCTGCCACGCCACCTAGTGGCCGCGGGCCCTCGGTCCATGACCGAGTGCCCGAATGGTCAGTCCGCCCCTGCACACAGTCTGAACTATTTCTCCTTGACTTGTAGTAAACAAAACCAGCCAATTCATCGAGTTCTACCAACAATTGTACAGTATAGATGGTGCTGCACCTTTGGGATTCATGGCCTGATAATTCTGTTATGTACCCAACTGATGATATGGATTCTCTAACAGCAGGTCTTCAGCCTCACAGATAGGAAGCGCTGGTGTGGTAGAGTGGAGCAGATGTAGCAATGCCAGAAAACTGGAGTGGCAGAATGTAGACCTGATACAGTACAGCTGAATAGGAGTATGACAGTTAATGCAGCAATGTAGTATGGTTGAGGCAGTATAATTTCAGAGTGACTGAAGCAACTGAGGAATGTCATGCGGGATGGAGAGAGGGAACGCTGGAAATTAACTAACTTGGCTGTAAGCCCTAAATGGAGGGACAAAAAACAGACATACAGTACGTTATTAGAAGATACAGCCACTGCCATGTACTGTTGTTAATCACACAAGTGTGTATGGTGTGGCGATTTGCTCTGATACAGAGGGTGTGCGGACGCAGTACAGAGGCAAATTACCAGTTCTTAAATCAAAATTCTGTGTTTATTCACACATAAAGCAAAAACAAAGCATCACTTTGCAGTCTTGGTGTTAGTTCACACACAATGGAAAGTGCACAAAGCAAAAATCACCTTGTTGGCAGTTCTGCCTCCAGCAGTCCATAGCAGGGTTTTAGGGGGCCCATTTCCCTTACAGCCCTCCAGCGCGACACAAGCCTCAGATTCCAGCACACACACCTCCTGAGCTCCACTGACAGACTGAGGTAATCCTCCTCACCTGGCAGTGCTGGCTGGTTTTTAGGCCTGGCAAAGCCTGGCCTGGAACATGGGGAGTAGTCACCCACCCAGCACTTTGACTACTCCCAGTAAGAGCCGTCCCTGATCAGCTATTACAGCCATACTAAGTATTAAGGTGTCAAACAGCAACTGCTGCTGACACATAAAAACAGGCTCTTACTCCACCGAGGCCAGGAACCTCGGTGACACGTACCTATCATCCATGATGATTCCTTCTACCTTCTTACAATGGTCACAGTAAAAGAACATAGTATATGTACATTATAGGCATGACAAAGATAGACACCAGTGGAAGAAGCACTCCCTATGCCACAGCTGCCCTTTGTGTTTTTTGATTATGTATTTTATTGTGTTAATTATTTAATCGTGCTTATTAATTGAAAAAAGATGTTACACTTAATTGCCATGTACTGTACAATAAGTGTTGTTAACCAGTATTTTTACTCTACTACTATGGGAGCTATGCCACCTGCTGGACAAAACAGGATTTCTCTACAAATATACAATATGATGCTTCTAAGTGCATTAACAATTTATTAATTCGAGCCTTCTAAACAAAAATTTTATTTCCCAGTAAAACAGACTGCATCAGATATACTCCAGTGCATTTGGGTGATAAAAAGAGTAACATACTGATTGTGGATGATAATAATAATCATCCCTAATGCCTAAGGGTGCTGTACGTACAGAGGTCCCAACTGCATGTGTGTGCTTATTTTCCTGTTCAGCTACATGGTAGTAAATGCAGAAGAACAGAAAAAGATGTGCACACATCCAGTCGGGCCACGAGGAGAAGAGCTCACGGCCTGCGCTAGCGCAGTGGGGACATTGGCAGAGCAAGGGAAGGGTAAGGATTAATGAAACCATCTTTATTCCACAGGTCCACGGAATGCTTGTATTTTTCATGAAGCCCAGAAATCTCTTTCAAGATTTAGCTTAAAATCGCATAGCTATTAACAGCAAGTAAATCCTTAAAGGGGTTATCTGGGAAATAACAATGATGACTTATCCTCAGGATCACAGCAGTAGGGTCCAAGTCCCAGCACCCTCACCGATCAGTTGTTTCAGGGAGCTTCTGCGCTCGCGGGAGCTCTAGTAAGCGATGGAGGCTTTCCAAGGACAATGGTATTGCAGCTCAGCCCCATTGACTTGAACTGGTTTGAGCTGGAACTAGGCTATGTGACCAATGTACAGTGATATCACTGGCCTAGGAAGAGGCTTCAGCTCTCACTGGCCAAGGAAGAGGCTGCAGCTAGTCGACGGGGGTCCTGAGTGTTGTTACCCCCTCAGATCTGAAACTAGTGAGCTATCCTGAGCAGAGGCATAGCTAGAACTGACTGGGCCCCACAGCAAATTACACTTACACACTTCTTCACAAACCCCCTCCTGCTGTACAAACCCCTCTCATATGGCTATTTTGTGACTTTTTATTTACTGTATTTATTGTCATTTTTAGCACAGCTTTATTGTTTTTTAACATTTATAGTTGCTGACGGAGTTTATATTCAACTCAACCCCTTTAAAACTTGTGCTGCAATTGTAATAGACATGTCTGATTTACCTCTACATATCCACAAGTATTTTAGCCTCTGTACCTTTCATACTGCAGCCATGGACGTAGTCATACATGCACTCTCCACATACTGTGGGAAAGCGCAAGGGGCCGTCATTGATGGAAGGTATGTGTCACCGAGATTCCTGGCCTCGGTAAAGTAAGAGCCGGTAGTTTTAAGTGTCAGCGGCAGCTAGTACTGACTGACACTGTTTTTTGTTAGTATGGATGTAAAGCCGATCGGGGCCGGCTCTTAGTGGGAGTAGTCAATGTGCTGGGTGGGTGGCTTCTACCCACGCTCCAGGCCAGGTCTTTTTGGCCTATATAAAAAACCCAGCCAGCAATCTCAGCTGGGTGTGGTTTATCCTCTATCTGACAGAGAAGCTGGGGAGTCTGTGTGTTTTGGGACCTGTGAAGTTGTGCCGTGCTAAAGTGCTGAGAGCCGCATGCTGGGAAACAAGCCCCTAAAGCCTGCGGGTGGAAAACTGCTAACCAGGTGAAGATTTTGTTCTATGGACATTGCATGTTGTGAACAAACACTAAGACTGTGAACAGTCATTTTAGTTTTTCCTTATATGTGAATAAACACCAAACTGTTTAAGTTAAAGACTTTGTGATTGCCTCTATACTGTGTCCGCTAGCCTGTCTACCAGAGTAAAACCCCACAATTGGTGTCAGATGCGGCTAAATGCAGTGAGGCAGGCCTGAAAGCCGAAAAGTTTTTTTCGTTTTTTCTGTGCACAAGTGCATGTCCTATATTAAGCCGGCAAGGTTACGACCCGTGTCCCTGGATAAAATGGAGGCGGTCGTGAAAGCCCTCGTGGAGACTAACTTGCAGCAGCGGAAGGCTAACAATCATCAGCAGGAAACGAACTAGCTGCTATTACAACATGGCGATGTTCGAAAAGGTGGCCGAGAGGGAGAAACTGCCCCGAGATCAGTGGGCTGAGGTCGTCGCTCCTTTCCTGGTCTCATGCCTTCACCAAGTTTATTGTTAATTTATGCATAACTTTCATACATAGTTAATGTGTTTTCTGTATCATTCTCTGTTGATTGTGTAACAGCTCCATCTAGTGGTTATTTTACTTACAATTGCAGCTACTCACACTACAAGTTTGGTCTACTTCAGCTTCCATATCTTAGTGACATCATCATCCCTGCACATAGCAGCCATTTTGTTCATTCACAGTCATCAATGCATGAGGATAGCACATGGCTTGGAAGTCTCTTGAGTCATCCTCTACATCTAAGCTGACAGTAGCATCGCTGGTATGTCACATAGCCACATTACAGCCTGTTTGTATATGTATTTTGCATATCTTTTTCCTCTCCTTTATAGCAGCTTACAGTTAGCAGCTAGGGACCATGCTTGTTATGCAGATAAGAAACATGCTCTGGTTAGATGCATCTCTGCTTGTATTGCATTGCTATGCATAGAAATGTATTATTATATGTCAGACCCCATTAGTAAGCGCATTGTTTTTTCTGTTCCCCAGTTTTACCGCGCATTTACATCCTTGCAATAAAGATAAAGTTGGACGTTACTCCATTGTCAATTCATTGCCGGGATAAGATTTAGCTGTCTGTCAAGTTATGTACCTTCACACATAAGGAGGACAGAACACCTGGCGTCTGGACCCCAGCAAGTGTTTTTTTGATCTCCCTAATGATCAAGCAGACGACTACCCGACCGTAAAAGGTGAGATCCTGGCAAGACTGGGGGTGAATGTATTGGTCCGGGCTCAGCGGGTGCACCAATGGGAATTTAACTTGGCTGAACCCGCCAGACCACAATATTATGACCTGCTACACCGGTTTCAGAAATGGCTGCAGCCTGACACATTGACTCCCACTACAATGCTGGACCGTCTGTTGGCGGATGGGTTTTGGAAGGCTTTGCTGTACCCTCTCCAGCAGTGGATCGGCCAGGTGTCTTCTGGTAATGCCTTAGAGATGGTCGACCTGGTAAAGCGCTACGAGGGCACCAGAAATTTGCAGGGGGGGGGGTATTTTGGGAGGGGGGCAATCAAACCCCGGAAATCTCCACCCCAGACCCGGCAGTCGGTTGCCTGCCAAACCCGCCTGGGACGTATCCCCTGCAGACCCAGCCCCGGTGGTTTGCTGGCGGTGTCACGAGCCTGGACACATAAGGGCCGACTGTCCCCATTGGGATGAGCCCATGGATACCAACTATGGCTACCGCCACTCATTGTATGCCACTCATTGTATGCCAGGAAGCTGTGTGCCACAGGTACCTCTGAAACTGTAGACAATAGCCACCTATGCCAGGTGGAAGTGGGGGACACTTTGGCCATGGCACTGCTGGATTCAGGGCGCCTGGTGTCCCTGGCAACAGCTGCCCTGGTGCGGTCCGTCGATTATATTGGCCGAAAGGTCGGCGTTGAGTGCATTCATGGGGACTTTGGGTATAGAGCTGAGGACATGGGTTGCTAGATGGCCACTAGCACATCCGCAATACCCAGTCCCCATAGCTCTGTGTGCTTTTATTGTGTATAAAAACTGATTTGATACATATGCAAATTAACCTGAGATGAGTCAGAGCTTGAAAATATGACTCTTCTCTGGTCACACAAGTAAGATATGACTATTTTATGTTAATTTGCATATGTATCAAATCGTTTTTTTACACATTAAATAAAAGCACAGAGAGCTACGGGGACTGGGTATTGCGGATGTGCTAGTGGCCACCTAGCAACCCATGTCATCAGCTCTATACCCAAAATCCCGGTGAGAGGTTTCGTTTAAAGGACTATCCCACCACCCTGGTTTCTATATCAACGGTGGCCCTGGTAAGTGTGATGGTGGGAGACATGGATGACTTTCCGCCACGTCCGGAGCTAGTCAACCTCAATGTCTCCGGGGATAATTTGGTACTGCACAACTTCGGGACCTAACCCTATCCCGAGCCTGGGAAAATGTATTAATAATAGATGGGGAACCACAACAACCTGGGGCAGAGTCAATGTTTTCCCGTTTTGTGGTTTGTCAAGAGATGTTGTATCAAGTAAAACAGCTGCGAGGTGAATCCATTGAACAGTTGGTGGTGCTCCAGGCTCATTGCAAACTCGTGTTACAGTTAAGCCACCAGCATGTTCTCGGGGGTCATCTGGGAATGCAAAAAGCGCAGCGGTTTTACTGGCCCAGTGTGTTTAGAGAGGTAGAAGAATATTGTAAGTCTTTCCCAACCTGCCAGATAACAAGCTCCCAGCCACATTTCCGTGTCCCCCGGTACCCCTCCCGATTATTGAGGTCCGGTTTGAGCGAATCACTATGGTTCTCGTAGGCCCGGTACCGAAGTCTGTTAGGGGACACCAACACATCTTGGTTATCCTCGACTACGCCACTCAGTTCCCGGAGGCAGTGCCACTGCGTCATACATCAACCAAACTCATAGCTAAGGAGTTAATGGAGATGTTTTCTCAAGTGGGTCTGCCTAAGGAGGTTCTGACTGACCAAGGGACCCTGTTTATTTCCAAGGTCATGAAGGAACTCTGTAAGTTGCTCCACATAAAACAGCTACGGACGTCTGTGTATCATCCGCAAACGGATGTCCTGGTAGAGAGGTTTAATCAAACATAAAAAAATATGCTAAAAAGAGGTCTCTAAGGATGGGAGGGACTCAGACCTTCTTCTGCCCTATCTCATGTTCGCAGTGCGAGTGGTGCCCCAGGCCTCTACTGGGTTCTCGCCCTTTGAACTGCTATACGGCAGACACCCTCGTGGTCTGTTGGATGTGGCCAAAGAGGTGTGGGAACAACAACCCACACCGCACAGAAGTGTTGTTGAGTATGTCACCCAGATGCAAGGACGGATGGAAACAGTTTTTCCTCTGGTTAGGGAGCATATGGAGGCAGCGCAGCGAGCCCAGAGTAGGATCTATAATCGGCAGGCTCGAGTCCGGACATTTAACCCGGGTGATCGGATATTGGTTCTGGTACCAACCATAGATAGTAAGTTCCTAGCTAGATGGCAGGGGCCCTATGAGGTGCTTGAAAAAATTGGAAAGGTAAATTACAAGGTACACCATCCAGGGAGGCGTAAGTCAGAGCAGGTGTACCATGTGAATCTGCTCAAACCCTGGAAAGATAGGGAAACCTGTACGGAAGACAGCCCGCGACCAGGGTTCCTAGGGGAAGCGGTTTTGGCCCCTCTGTCTGAAGCAAGGGAAGCGGCTGCCACAGTGAAAATTGCTGACAGCCTCTCCTCTAAGCAGGCTCAGGAAGCCAGGGAGTTTATTAGTCGAAACACAGATGTGTTCTCGGACCTCCCTGGATGCGCTTCCATAGACCGACATACCTATAGTCTTAATACCCCCGGACGGGACATTATGGTTCTGTAACCACTTCCACAAACTGAATGAGGTGTCCAGGTTTGACACATATCCCATGCCCCGAGTGGATGAGCTTATTGAGAAGTTGGGCCAAGCCCTGTATTTTTCTGTGTTGGACCTCACCAAAGGTTACTGGCAGGTACCCTTGACAGAGGCTGCCAAGTAAAAAAATGGCTTTCAGCATGCCAGAGGGCCTATATCAGTAAAAGGCATTACCCTTTGGTCTACATGGCGCTCCCGCCACGTTTCAAAGGCTAATGGACATTATACTCCGTCCACATCGTCGGTACGCTTCGGCGTACCTGGACGATAACGTTATCCACAGAACCGACTGGGAAAGTCACCTACCTAAAGTACAGGCTGTAGTGGACTACTTTAGGAAGGCTGGCTCAACTGTTAACCCCAAAAAGTGCGCAATAGGGTTAGAAGAGACCAAGTACCTGGGGTATGTAATTGGGTGCGGAACTATCAAACCTTAGGTGAACAAAATTGAGGCAATTAGGAATTGGCCCCGACCTGTCACTACTCGGCAAGTAAAGTCGTTCCTGGGTATGGTGGGGTATTATATGAGGTTTGTCCCCAATTTTGCTACAGTAGCCGCACCATTGACAGGCCTTTTGAAGGGACGCAAGTCAGTGACGGTTCAGTGGAATGAGCAGGCGGAAAAGGCTTCCTCTGCTTTGAAGTCTGCCCTGTGTGGGTCCCTGGTATTGGTGACGCCTGACTTCAAGAGGGAGTTTGTGGTACAGACAGATGCCTCTGAAGTAGGCCTCTGAGCTGTACTCTCTCAGGACATCAATGGGGGGGAACATCCTGTTATTTTCCTGAGCCGGAAGCTTACCCCAGCCACGACTAGGTACAGTATAGTGGAGAGAGAGTGCCTGGCCTTCAAATGGGCATGCAAGTCTCTCCGCTATTTTCTGTTGGGGAGAAAGCTCAGTTTAGTGACCGACCCTCCCCTCTCAAGTGGATGAGCCCAGCCAAAGAGAGGAATGCTCGAGTCACCAGATGGTTCTTATCTTTACAAAACTTCAAGTTTTCCGTGGAACATAGGGCAGGCAGGTTACAGGGAAATGCAGATGCCCTGTCCTGGGTACACTGTCTGGTGGGTGCTCACCCCCTCAGGGTTGAACAAAGGAGGGAGGTTTGTAGGAAGTCGCAAGGGGCCGTCATTGATGGAAGGTATGTGTCACTGAGATTTCTGGCCTCGGTGAGGTAAGAGCAGGGAGTTTTAAGTGTCAGCGGCAGCTAGTGCTAACTGACACAGTTTTCTGTTAGTATGGCTGTAAAGCCGATCCGGGCCGGCTCTTACTGGGAGTAGCCAATGTGCTGGGTGGGTGGCTTCTCCCCACGCTCCAGGCCGGGTCTTTTTGGCCTATGTAATAAAAAACAGCCAGGACTCTCATCTGGGTGTGGTTTATCCTCCATCTGACAGAGAAACTGTGGAGTCTCTGTGTTTTGTCACAGTAAGTAAGATAAGGGAAAGAAAGAGGAATACGGCAAAGCAAACAAAACAACTGACTAGGCCCCAAAAGCTAGGGAACAAAGGGGTCACCTCCTAGCAATCCCTAAAAGACTTTCCCTACGCTGCTATGCCCATGTGCATATCTCGATGGTAGATGTGCACAGGCCCACGTACCTAAAGCTGTAACACACTGGACCAAACCCTCAGCAGTAGGGAAAAGGGAAAGAGACCACCAGCTCCTTCAACCACCGAAAGAGCTAGCGTCACTCTAGGGGCCTAGTGAAAACAGACACAAAAGGAAAAAGGCAAAAGGACTTATCTATAGATGAGTTGGAGCAGACGATCCACCAAAATTTCCAGCACTCAAACAAGGAAGAACTATAACCCGCAAAGGCTATAGGGGAGGTAGGAATAAATAGCCTCCCCAATGACCAAACGAACCACACCCGATAGGAGGTGGGATTCTGTTCAAACCCAAAACAAACTGTCAGATCGAGTCACGTGCAGCAATTCTGACAGGTCGTCTCAGAAAACCCACAGGGCAGGGCGTGACTGTGTCCCAGACATGAACAACCCTTTAATACATCATACATACCCTATAATTCCTATCAAAACTATTATTATTATTCAAATTCTCATACAGCTACATTAAATAACAAAATATGACTGCCGAAACACAGAAGAGGACAAAAAATCACTGGTCTTTAAAAGAGTTGCCCCATAAAAAATATTCTACATTTTTCAAACCAGCCCCTGGATCTGAATACTTGAGAAAGGTCATAGCAATTGGGGCAATGAATGAGAAAATCTCGGGATCCATGTGAGGTACAGGGCTGGTTCTTGCATTGTTAAAGTTTGTTATGCTCTATATTACAGGGAGTGCAGAATTATTAGGCAAATGAGTATTTTGACCACATCATCCTCTTTATGCATGTTGTCTTACTCCAAGCTGTATAGGCTCGAAAGCCTACTACCAATTAAGCATATTAGGTGATGTGCATCTCTGTAATGAGAAGGGGTGTGGTCTAATGACATCAACACCCTATATCAGGTGTGCATAATTATTAGGCAACTTCCTTTCCTTTGGCAAACTGGGTCAAAAGAAGGACTTGACAGGCTCAGAAAAGTCAAAAATAGTGAGATATCTTGCAGAGGGATGCAGCACTCTTAAAATTGCAAAGCTTCTGAAGCGTGATCATCGAACAATCAAGCGTTTCATTCAAAATAGTCAACAGGGTCGCAAGAAGCGTGTGGAAAAACCAAGGCGCAAAATAACTGCCCATGAACTGAGAAAAGTCAAGCGTGCAGCTGCCAAGATGCCACTTGCCACCAGTTTGGCCATATTTCAGAGCTGCAAATTCACTGGAGTGCCCAAAAGCACAAGGTGTGCAATACTCAGAGACATGGCAAAGGTAAGAAAGGCTGAAAGATGACCACCACTGAACAAGACACACAAGATGAAACGTCAAGACTGGGCCAAGAAATATCTCAAGACTGATTTTTCTAAGGTTTTATGGACTGATGAAATGAGAGTGAGTCTTGATGGGCCAGATGGATGGGCCCGTGGCTGGATGGGTAAAGGGCAGAGAGCTCCAGTCCGACTCAGACACCAGCAAGGTGGAGGTGGAGTACTGGTTTGGGCTGGTATCATCAAAGATGAGCTTGTGGGGCCTTTTCGGGTTGAGGATGGAGTCAAGCTCAACTCCCAGTCCTACTGCCAGTTTCTGGAAGACACCTTCTTCAAGCAGTGGTACAGGAAGAAGTCTGCATCCTTCAAGAAAAACATGATTTTCATGCAGGACAATACTCCATCACACGCATCCAAGTACTCCACAGC
The DNA here is from genome assembly GCF_014858855.1 of Bufo gargarizans. Classification (NCBI taxonomy): domain Eukaryota; kingdom Metazoa; phylum Chordata; class Amphibia; order Anura; family Bufonidae; genus Bufo; species Bufo gargarizans. The sequence continues at coordinate 518,648,614 of NC_058082.1, read as the reverse complement.
GTGGCTGGCAAGAAAGGGTATAAAAGAAGAAAATCTAATGACATGGCCTCCTTGTTCACCTGATCTGAACCCCATTGAGAACCTGTGGTCCATCATCAAATGTGAGATTTACAAGGAGGGAAAACAGTACACCTCTCTGAACAGTGTCTGGGAGGCTGTGGTTGCTGCTGCACGCAATGTTGATGGTGAACAGATCAAAACACTGACAGAATCCATGGATGGCAGGCTTTTGAGTGTCCTTGCAAAGAAAGGTGGCTATATTGGTCACTGATTTGTTTTTGAATGTCAGAAATGTATATTTGTGAATGTTGAGGTGTTATATTGGTTTCACTGGTAAAAATAAATAATTGAAATGGGTATATATTTGTTTTTTGTTAAGTTGCCTAATAATTATGCACAGTAATAGTCACCTGCACACACAGATATCCCCCTAAAATAGCTAAAACTAAAAACAAACTAAAAACTACTTCCAAAAATATTCAGCTTTGATATTAATGAGTTTTTTGGGTTCATTGAGAACATGTTTGTTGTTCAATAATAAAATTAATCCTCAAAAATACAACTTGCCTAATAATTCTGCACTCCCTGTATGTCTGATGTTTTTATTTTTATAAACCTGGTATCACCCCTTAAAGGCTAAAATAACTTACTAGGGGTAAAAAAATTGACGTAAAAAAAAAGCACCAAATTTATCAAATACCCTGCAATGTATAATGCATTTGATGTAAATTAATACATAGCAGATACAAAGCGAAATCAACTTCAATAATTGCTCTCATGATAAATTCCACCCAACACGTCTATGATCGAACAGTCTGCCTTAGGCCTCTTGCACGCGAACGTCGCGTGCCCGTGGCCGGCGGGTCTGCAATACACGGGCACCGGCCCTTGTGCACTGCGCATCATGGATGCGGACCCATTCCCTTTCACAAGGTAATGGATGTTTTAAACTATATCACACTTCCTTAGGCATCTTCCATCGTGACATTAGTGTGCTCTGTACGAGCGCTCATTCACTCTACCGTTCCCACTTGGGAATTCATAACATTTCGGGTCTCCTTCCCTCCACTGGTGCCTCCAGTTTCTCTTATCTTTGGAAAAAAACCTTTTCCTTAAAGATCTGATTAACCCTCTTTTGTATTTTGTATTTTTTACATATCCATCTGATTGTTGTGACAGGCTGTAACTGAACAGACAGGGGTGCTCTCAACTAAGATCCTTGATGTGAGCGCAACCCCTGCTGGTTGAAAAGTTAGCTGTGAGCTTACTGCCCATGAATTCTAATAATTCACTTTTTTTCTTAAAAAAATAAGAAGTTAACAAAAGAGTATTAGCAGACTATGTACATACAAATTTTTTCCCTTTTTATATCATAATTGTTTTTATTTAGGTATTCATTTTAGCTATATTTAGTATCGCTTAGCTTTTTGTGTTCATTAAATATAAAGAAAACATACACTTTTATGAAAAAATAAAAAAAGCCAAAAGTTTAAAATGTTTACATTTCTCCAAGATGGATTCCTTAGGCCAACATAAAAAATAATTTTGAAGGAGTTTCTAATATTTAGACCCAGCAATAGAAATAGGCTGCCAAAATACAAAATGCGTTCTGGTCCACTGAAGTCTTGCTTTGGGCCCAGCCAGTAGATAAATTGCACAAGTAGCATCCATTTTCATAGTACAAACATATGGTAATTGTTTTAGAAATGTTTGTCTTGAAATCTTTTGTAACAGAACAGACATTGATAAGAAATGTATTCTGTGAAAAATAATACCAAATACAGGTAGGTTAGCTCAGAAGTTAAATGCTTGGGATGGGGGGGATTTATCATGAGGAGTATATTTGAAGTCAGTCTGGAGTCTGTGTTGGTGTACTTTGTGCCACATTTATCAAATGTCACAGGTTGTTTGATAAATTTGGCTTGTCCTTAAACCTAACACTTCTGTCTAGAGAAGCTACTCCAGTTTTCCTACTCCACCCTCCTCCTGGAGTGAGCTTGTGACTTTTAAAAAAGGCTCAATGATAAATCTATATTGAAACTCATTAACATAGCTAACCACACCCATTTTTCCACCCATATTACAAAACTGGATTAAGTGGTGTACAAATGCAAAAAGTCGCAACATTTTTGCACAAGTGAGTGTAAAAAGTCGAAAATTTTTGTGCACATTTTACGTGAGTGAGTGCAAAGAAAGTCGCAAAAGCCCTATTTTGCGACTTTTTGATGCCATAATTCTGGAGTGAAGGAATGATAAATTAGGACCTTGCTGTTTTTGCAGTTAGATGGGCCTATTGTGAAAATTGAAAAATTAGACTGGTAAGGATGGGGGGGAGGGGGGTAAACACACCGGTAATGAAGTGGTTAAAAAAATGGAAGCTGCAAATGTTTAAGCAATCTGCTAAAGAAATAGATACAAGTGAACGTTTTTGGTCCTTCTTCAGACATTGCCAAAATTACCCAAAGAAGGCCACAAGGCCCAAGAGACCCGCAATAATGTGCATATCCACAAATTGTAAAATAGAGCAATGTTATTGGACTACAAAGACACACAAACATAAATTAAAATTTTTATACAATACATCATGTGCTGGTAAAAGTAAAACCAAGCGCAGACCCAGTGTCCACCAAAGTCCACAAATAGGGACACAGTGTATATAGTCTGAGACAGAATGACATACAATGTTAAACCCAAACAGGTTCACAATAAATAATGATAATGTGGCATCAAAAAATAACATTACATAATACCTGAAAGGAATAAAAAAAAAATGTGAGTCTCGGACTAGAAGGGTGTATATGGGTCACAGGATTGCGCCCCACGCGTATCGCCATCACCATCCAGCTTCCTCAGGGGTAAATGTCTGTGTGTGATAGAGTCCTTTATATACACCAATGTAATTAATCAAAATTGTAAAGGCCATCACCTTTGTATTCTAAGGTACATAATTATATGATCCCAGCGTCCTGGACCCTGTGCTGCGCATGTGCAAGATATCCACAAACAGGAAATGTAAAGTAACATGTGATCAAAAGTAATGAAACACACCTCATTCCGGAAGTACAATCTAGTGACCATCGCATCTAACCAATATGGCCGCACAACCGGAAATCTCACAAATCATGTGACGCTATATACCGGAAGTGCGCGTCTTCCAAATGGAACGCAAATGCGTTCCATATGAAACGTGAATACATCTTGATCTATGAGATAATGCAAGTTATGTGGCAATGATTAATCCTGAAATATAAAGCGAATCCTTAAAAAAACATGATTGTGTTAAATAAATAAACAATTACATGATGAATATAGAAAATAATGAGGTATAATATACAGTACAGACCAAAAGTTTGGACACACCTTCTCATTGAAAGAGTTTTCTTTATTTTCATGACTATGAAAATTGTAGATTCACACTGAAGGCATCAAAACTATGAATTAACACATGTGGAATTATATACATAACAAAAAAGTGTGAAACAACTGAAAATTTGTCATATTCGAGGTTCTTCAAAGTAGCCACCTTTTGCTTTGATTACTGCTTTGCACACTCTTGGCATTCTCTTGATGAGCTTCAAGAGGTAGTCACCTGAAATGGTCTTCCAACAGTCTTGAAGGAGTTTCCAGAGATGCTTAGAACTTGTTGGCCCTTTTGCCTTCACTCTGCGGTCCAGCTCACCCCAAATCATCTCGATTGGGTTCAGGTCCGGTGACTGTGGAGGCCAGGTCATCTGGCGCAGCACCCCATCACTCTCCTTCATGGTCAAATAGCCCTTACACAGCCTGGAGGTGTGTTTGGGGTCATTGTCCTGTTGAAAATCAAATGATGGTCCAACTAAACGCAAACCGGATGGAATAGCATGCCGCTGCAAGATGCTGTGGTAGCCATGCTGGTTCAGTATGCCTTCAATTTTGAATAAATCCCCAACAGTGTCACCAGCAAAGCACCCCCACACCATCACACCTCCTCCTCCATGCTTCACGGTGGGAACCAGGCATGTAGAGTCCATCCGTTCGCCTTTTCTGCGTCGCACAAAGACACAGTGGTTGGAACCAAAGATCTCAAATTTGGACTCATCAGACCAAAGCACAGATTTCCACTGGTCTAATGTCCATTCCTTGTGTTCTTTAGCCCAAACAAGTCTCTTCTGCTTGTTGCCTGTCCTTAGCAGTGGTTTCCTAGCAGATATTCTACCATGAAGGCCTGATTCACACAGTCTCCTCTTAACAGTTGTTCTAAAGATGTGTCTGCTGCTAGAACTCTGTGTGGCATTGACCTGGTCTCTAATCTGAGCTGCTGTTAACCTGCGATTTCTGAGGCTGGTGACTCGGATGAACTTATCCTCCGCAGCAGAGGTGACTCTTGGTCTTCCTTTCCTGGGGCGGTCCGCATGTGAGCAAGTTTCTTTGTAGCGCTTGATGGTTTTTGTGACTGCACTTGGGGACCCTTTTCAAAGTTTTCCCAATTTTTCGGACTGACAGACCTTCATTTCTTAAAGTAATGATGGCCACTCGTTTTTCTTTACTTAGCTGCTTTTTTCTTGCCATAATACAAATTTTAGCAGTCTATTCAGTAGGACTATCAGCTGTGTATCCACCTGACTTCTCCACAACGCAACTGATGATCCCAACCCCATTTATAAGGCAAGAAATCCCACTTATTAAGCCTGACAGGGCACACCTGTGAAGTGAAAACCATTTCAGGTGACTACCTCTTGAAGCTCATCAAGAGAATGCCAAGAGTGTGCAAAGCAGTAATCAAAGCAAAAGGTGGCTACTTTGAAGAACCTAGAATATGACATATTTTCAGTAGTTTCACACTTTTTTGTTATGTATATAATTCCACATGTGTTAATTCATAGTTTTGATGCCTTCAGTGTGAATCTACAATTTTCATAGTCATGAAAATAAAGAAAACTCTTTGAATGAGAAGGTGTGTCCAAACTTTTGGTCTGTAATGTATATTTGTATTGAAAGGCACTCGTACCCTAATAACCAAAAGTGACAAAAACTATATTTGCAAAAGTATGTATTACAATATAAAATATAATTAAAATACATATATAGATACGAAAAAAATATAATAAAACTCAAAATTCATGATTAATCAATTTGGCACATGATAATTAAAAAATATATAAAAATATATAATACTTAAGAATATATATAAATTATCCATATCATGATTTATTGGCCAATAAATGCTATAATAACTAATGATCCAATTAATAACTCATAATATCAGTGTATATATAATAAATAATCTATAAAATTTCACCATAATAAATACCATAAAAATCCCAAAAATTCATACAAAAGTTGCAGCACAACACAGGATTCAGGACACCAGGAAAGGGAGAAAAAAAAAACTACATTTTTCTCTTTCTCTCCTCTTCTTTCTTTAATTCATGTAAAATAAGTAATAGCAGCCAGGGACCAGAATATCATATAAAATGGAAAGCTTCAGTGGATCCACTATGTAATGGAGAAAGCGAGTAGTAAGAATAGAAAGATGTCCATTATTATACAAATCATATGCCTCCAAGTAAGTATACAATAAGTGTTCGTGAGCCAGGACATCGGGTAGGTAAGAGGTTCCAGTGGATCCATTATGAGAGTGAAATAATGTCCAACAATTGTGCCAATTATGCGCCTGTGAATACTAAAAACAAAGAAAAACATTAGTGGGGAAAAAAGAGAAAAATAAAAATGTGAAATGATGATTACCTCTAAATTGACCTACCTTATCATCCACTCCCCCCCCCCTTCCTTATCCTTCCCTGTTGAATATGAGCATTTTTCCCTTCCCCCATGACAGCACCACAGAGAGAGGGGATCCGCCCCCAGGGACAGGAAACCTGCAGAAATAAAAGGGAGGCGCCCCTCTCCCACCTCAGTGGTTTCCGGTCCCTGGAGCTGGGAACCTGCAGTTTACTTTTAGGTGCCACTAGTCTGCAAGTCCCAGAGGTTCTGGAGGGCTAGCTGGCAGACTAACCTGCTGGGGTCTATCACCTGCCACAGTCACTTGTGGCAGGTACGTGCGCCCCTCCGGTTGGAGTCAGGCCACGTAAGAATGGGTATTGGAAGCAGCCTCAGTCGGAGTGATGCGCTCCTATGCGCGCAGCTGAAAGAACCTCTTCCCGGTGTGCAGTTGCAGACAGCGAGGGACGCCTTCCAGGAGCTTCCGCTAAGCAGATGAAGCACTTCCGGCGGCGGGCGCTCCACTGAGTCCCCTTTGGATGACGGGTGCGTTTCACATGATGCACTACCGGTGGCATTCGTTCCACTACCCTTTTTTCTGGCTGGATATGCCGAGGAAGTCCTGGGTGGAGCGCGTTTAGTGTTAAATTGCTAGAGCAGTGACACAAGTGTGGTCCTATCTGCTGATCCCTGTAAGCTGTCTGCCCTCCTGCCAGGTATTTGGCATCAGGAAAATTCTAAAGTGTCGGGTTCTCCTTGCCTGGATCTTGGCTGCTTGTACTCTGCATCCTTTCAATATGTATTTTTTTCTAGTAGTATGGAAGAAGAAAAGAGACCCAACTTGGCGGAAGGAGAAAACCCTGAGCCGTTATTTCATCTCAGAGGCTAGAAATCATAGGGGTAAGTACCCAAGACTATACGAGAGAGATTGATGGGGTCATTTATCTGTTTTGTTGTAGACAAGACCCAGGAAAGTTTTCACAAAACGTAAAAACTAAGAATTTGCCCTGTGTAGATGCTCTTTGTCTTCCTCCTACACTAAAAGGTTGTGTCAACAATGTATAGACAAAACAGTGGCGGAATAGTCTCCTTGTTTTCTCAAGAACATAAAATCCCTCATTAGGACGGAAGTGAAATCCTCCTTAAAATCCTGTAAAAAACAAATAAGATCGACGGAAGCTTGGTCATCAGAAGCAGATTCTTCAGATAGTAACCAAGAGCAGGAGATATGTAATTCTGACTACTCCTCATCCTCAGGGGAAGATCTAGAGAAGAGTAACTTATTTCCAGCAGAAGATACAGAAAAGTTATTAAAAAGCGATCCGATCTACCTTAGAATTGAAGGATATTAAAGAAGATAGGTCGGTGGTGGATACGGTTTTTGAAGGTCTTCAGCAGAAAAAAAGTAAGATGCTTTCCTTTACATAAGAGTGTTATAGCCCTCATTAATAAAGAGTGGAAAAAAACGGACAAAAAAGTCTTTAGTCCCAAAATTTTTAAAAGGAATTATCCCTTTGAGGAGGAGGTTGCTTCTTCCTGGAGCAAAGTGCCTAAGATTGATGTGGCCATTTCTAAAATATCTAAAAAAAATCCTCTCTTACATTCGAGGACTTGGGGTCCTTAAGGGATCCATTAGATAAAAAGATTGACTCCTGCCTAAAGAGTATCTGGGAAGCCTCCGCCTTTAGACCTAGTATAGCCTCAACTGTTTGGCTAGATAGGTTAGAGGCCCAGATTCATGAAAAATGTCCCCGAGATCAGATCCCATCCTCCATTCCTACCTTACAGAAAACAGCAGAATTTTTGGCATATGCCTCTGCAGATTCTATCAGACTGTCAGCCCAGGCCTTTTCCCTTTCTAATTCAGCACGCAGGGCTCTGTGGCTAAAGATTTGGAGAGGAGGTGACCTAGTGTCAAAGCAACGTTTATGTGGCATTTCCTGTCAGGGTGAATTCCTATTTGGGCCTGATTTGGATTCCTTAATTGAGAAGGCTGTGTCTTCAGGGTTCCCTGAAAATTCCTTTTCAAGACCCAGGCGTTCCTTTTGCGCCCCCCGGATTTAGAACAAGGAGCCGTGGTAATAAAAGAAGCCAGAACGCTAAGTCCAGAGGATTTGGAGGCAGAGGTTTCCTTTTTGTAAATGCCTCATACCAACCTAAAAAACCATCCCAACAGCAACCATGATGCCAGAAGCTGGGTGGGAGGAAGAATAAAATACTTCCTTTCCGCTTGGGAAGAAGTTGGGTTAAAAAAATAATAAAAGAAGGTTTGAGACTAGAATTCCATTTTACCCCCCCCCCCCCCCACCTCAAAGATTCAGGATCACAGATCCTCAAGTCTCAGATTTAGGTCAGTCAGCAATGGTGAAGGAAGTATTACGTTTAGTGGAAAAACAGATCCTAATTCCGGTGCCAATAGGGGAACAAGGAAGGGGATACTATTCTCTTCTCTTTTTGGTAAAAAAAAAAAAAACTGATGGAACCTTTCACACGATTATAAATCTCAAACATTGAAACAATCATCTTGTTCAGAGAAAATTCAAGATGGAAACAATAAAATCCGCAATTCAACTTCTTTTCCCAAATTGTCACATGTCAGTACTCGATTTGAAAGACGCGTATTGCCATGTCCCCATTCACCATTCTCACCAGCAGTTCATCAGAGTGGCTATAAAAATCAGAGGCCAGATTCATCATTTCCAGTATCCGTCGCTTCCATTTGGTCTTTCCATGGCACCAAGAATTTTTACGAAGGTCATCTCAGAAGTGACATCCTTCAAGGAAAGAAGACATACTGTTTCTACCATACCTAGACGATTTCCTCATCATTGCAGACTCTAATCGGAATTGTGTAAATGCAGTTCAGAAAGAATTTACAGTATTTAGGTTGGATTATAAATCTGAAGAGAAGTCCCGGCTGCACCAAAAATGCATCAATTATTCCTAGGTCTCCTCCTGGATTCCAGATCCCAGAGGGTGTTTCTTACGGAAGAATAAATTTCAAGGATACAGAGGAAGCGTCATATGTTAAAATCTTCAAATCACCTGTCCATTTGGAAGGCCATGTCTCTGCTGGGGTCACTGACATCTTGTATCCCAGCAGTAGCGTTCGCTCAATTCCACACTCGAGCCCTATAAATGGAGATCCTGTTCGCCTTCAGAATCCAGGGGAACTCCTTAGAGACAAAAATAAAAATCTCATCGAAAATTCTGAAGAGTCTGGAATGGTGTCAGGAGAAGTCATAGAAACATAGTATATAAGGCCGAAGAAAGACATTTGTCCATCCAGTTCGGCCTGTTATCCTGCAAGTTGATCCAGAGGAAGGCAAAAAAAACCTGTGAGGTACAAGCCAATTTTCTCCACTTCAGGGGGGAAAAACTCCTTCCCGACTCCAATAAGGTAATCAGAATAACTCCCTGGATCAACATCCCCTCTCTAGTAGCTATAGCCTGTTATATTATTACACTCCAGAAATTCATCCAAGCCCCTCTTGAATTATTTTACTCACTCATTCTGTACTCACCATCACCACCTCCTCAGGCAGAGAGTTCCATAGTCTCACTGCTCTTACCGTAAAGAATCTTTTTGTATGTTTGTGTGCAAACCTTCTTTCCTCTAGGCGCAGAGGGTGTCCCCTCGTCACAGTCACAGTCCTGGAGATAAATAGATGATGGTAGAGATCTCTGTACTGACCCCTGATATATTTATACATAATAATTAGATCTCCCTCAGTTGTCTTTTTTCTAAAGTGAATAACCCTAATTTTGATAATCTTTTAGGGTACTGTAGTTGCCCCATTCCAGTTCTTTAGTTGCCCTCCTCTGTACCCTCTCCAGCTCTGCTATGTCTGCCTTGTTCACAGGAGCCCAGAACTGTACACAGTACTCCATGTGTGGTCTGACAAGTGATTTGTAAAGTGGTAGGGCAAGGGCATGTATGCCCCTTTTGATGCAACCCATTATCTTATTGGCATTGGCAGCAGCTGCCTGACACTGGTTTTTACTGCTTAGTTTGCGGTTTATTAAAATTCCTAGGTCCTTTTCCATGTCAGTGTTACCCAGTGTTTTACCATTTAGTATGTACGGGTGATTTGCATTATTCCTTCCCATGTGCATAACCTAACATTTTATATATTAAAAAGAGACTGGGCACACCTCCAGATATTTGGCCACTAATTTTAATAGTTAAGATGGTTAAAATAATTTAGACAGACAATAGTAAAAATAATGTTCAAGATAATATTGAGACTGATAATTGGATATTCAGACAAATAGTGATCATAAAACTTCCAATAGATAGTGAGCACTAGTGGATAAAATACTAAATAATCAGTATTACTAAAATACTTGACTCATAAAACTTCAAACACAATAAAAGACTTAGGTCACATGAAATATCAAAGCATTAGTGGTGGTTTAAAATGGAGCTCGATAGCAGTCATATGAGTGGCATATTGGCCATAGCCTAGTTGCGGAGAATGGCTAGCACTAGTATGGGAGAGTTCATTGAGAGTTGCCGTAAAAGGAAATAAACTCCGTATCTCACAGGCGGCTTTGTACTGCCTATATAGCGCATGCAGTGAAAGCAAGGAGAAGTTGAACAAACAGCGGCGTCCCGCTGTATGTGTGCTTCTGCAGTGGTGTCCTGTTATATTGTGGGTATAATGACCTCTAGGTCGGAATGGTCTTACCCTCTTGGTGCGGCTCCAGCCGTCCTGCAGAGATCGAGTATACTTGCGTTGTCTTTTCCTCCAAAATATCTTACCCTGGCGTAGACTTGTACACGTGGGTCCGCCGGTTTGGCTTCGGATCCAATTGAGTGTAATTTTCTACGTGGGTTTTCAATGGACACAGAATATATATTTTATATATTTTATAATTTTAAATGTACGTGTTCACAATATTAACTATAAATTCGGGATATTACGTGCCCTGTTTTCCGTGTACTGCATATTTTAAAACATAATCTATGATGTACTTTATAATATATTCTATATATCTTATCATTATTCATTTAGATGTAATTATATCAAAGTTATAGAGCGCCACTATATAAACACTGTTTTAAAATAAAATGGACAATTATGAGGAAAAATATAGGGATATTTGTACACATACATTGCAGTCATCTATAATATATATGAAACTACAGATGAGTGTGCTATACGTACGAATAAAGAAAAAATGGGAGGATGTATTAAAGAATGGAACCATTGCGCTCAAGCTGGAAAAAGATATGCAAGGGTTAAATAAACAAAAAGCTGGGAATAGTTCCGGGTGATGACCTGAGCCGAACCTAGATTTCAAGCCTTTTTCACTATAAAAGAGACACTTCGGGGGGGGGGGGGGGAGGTCTGATTACCACTGAAGAAGGGGATATCTCAGCCCCGAAACGCGTCTGGTCGGACCCCCCATCAACCAAAGGAGTAGTGCACTACCCACAAGGACAAAGACCTTATTCTGTGTCCATTGAAAACCCACGTAGAAAATTACACTCAATTGGATCCGAAGCCAAACCGGCGGACCCACGTGTACAAGTCTACGCCAGGGTAAGATATTTTGGAGGAAAAGACAACGCAAGTATACTCGATCTCTGCAGGACGGCTGGAGCCGCACCAAGAGGGTAAGACCATTCCGACCTAGAGGTCATTATACCCACAATATAACAGGACACCACTGCAGAAGCACACATACAGCGGGACGCCGCTGTTTGTTCAACTTCTCCTTGCTTTCACTGCATGCGCTATATAGGCAGTACAAAGCCGCCTGTGAGATACGGAGTTTATTTCCTTTTACGGCAACTCTCAATGAACTCTCCCATACTAGTGCTAGCCATTCTCCGCAACTAGGCTATGACCAATATGCCACTCATATGACTGCTATCGAGCTCCATTTTAAACCACCACTAATGCTTTGATATTTCATGTGACCTAAGTCTTTTATTGTGTTTGAAGTTTTATGAGTCAAGTATTTTAGTAATACTGATTATTTAGTATTTTATCCACTAGTGCTCACTATCTATTGGAAGTTTTATGATCACTATTTGTCTGAATATCCAATTATCAGTCTCAATATTATCTTGAACATTATTTTTACTATTGTCTGTCTAAATTATTTTAACCATCTTAACTATTAAAATTAGTGGCCAAATATCTGGAGGTGTGCCCAGTCTCTTTTTAATATATACAATTTCCATTTTTGAGTAGTGGGGTGTTACTACTCGACTGTGGGCACCCCGTATGGTGGTTATTCAGACCTGTGCGTCTTAAACTCTCTTGAATTTATTATAACCTAACATTTGTTAGTGTTAAACCTCATCTGCCACTTATCTGCCCAAGCCTCTAATCTATCCAGATCCATCTGTAGCTGTAAAGTGTCCTCTTCAGTGTTAATTACTTTACACAGTTTAGTGTAATCTGCAAAAATTGGGCCCAATCTGAGTGTGTACCATTATTAACCACCCTCTGTTTTCTATCACTGAGCCAGTTACTTACCCACATACAGATGTTTTCTCCCAGTCCGAGCATTCTCATTTTATATACTAACCTTTTATGTGGTACAGTGTCAAATGCTTTGGAGAAGTCCAGATATACGACATCCATTGATTCGCCGCTGTCAAGTCTAGAACTTACCTCCTCATAGAAACTGATTAAATTAGTTTAACATGACGGATCCCTCATGAAGCCATGCTGATATGATGTTATTTGCTTGTTTTCATTGAGATCCTCCAAGAGAGCATGTCTTAGAAAACCTTCAAACAGTTTACCCACAACAGATGTTAAACTTACCGACCTATAGTTTCCTCATCACTCTCTGCATCTCCCCCCTCATTACTCTGTAGAGGGCCGACACCTTCAGATTTATACTTTTTACCATTTATATAATTGAAGAACATTTTAGGGTTAGTTTTGCTCTCTTTTGCAATTAATCTCTCGGTCTCTAGTTTGGCGGCTTTTATTTGTTTTTTACATATTCTATTTTATTGCCTTCTTTACAGTTCTATTTATCCACATTGGTTTCTTCTTGTTCCTTAACCTTTTAGTCCTATAAGGTATGTACCTCTCACATTTAGATTTTAGGATGCTTTTACAAATATCCCATTTTGTGGCTGTATTTTTATTTTTGAGGACTTTGTCCCAGTTAGTTAGGCCTATGGCCTCTTAGTTGGCCAAAGTTTGCTTTTTTGAAGTTTGGTATTTTTGTTCCTCCCTGTAGAAATTCTCGCTTGAAGGATAATTGGAAGGTTATTCCTTTATGGTCACTATTTCCCAGGTGTCCCCAACCTGCACTTCTGTTGTTCTGTTAGGTCTATTAGTTAATACTAAGTCCAGTATGGCCATCCCTCTAGTCGGGTCCTGAACCATTTGGGAAAGGAAATTGTCTTTGGTTATTGCCAAGAACCTGTTTCCTTTATGAGATGTACAGCTCTCAGTTTCCCAGTCTTTATCTGGGTAGTTGAAGTCCCCTATAATAACCACCTCATTATGATTTGCCGCCTTGTCTATCTCGTTTAGTAGTAGATTTTCTGTGGACTCTGGTATATTAGGTGGTTTATAATAAACTCCTATTAGTTATTTATTATTATTTTTGCCTCTATGTATTTCTACCCACAGTGACTCCACATGTTCATGTCCCTCACTTGTATCTTCTCGGACTGTGGGCTTTATACAGGACTTTACATAAAGGCAGACCCCTCCCCCTCTCCGGTTTTGACAATCCTTTCTAAACAGACTGTAACCTTTTACATTAACTGCCCAGTCATAGCTATCATCCAGCCATGTCTCAGTTATTCCCACTATGCAATAGTCCTCCTTCCACATCACTAATTCCTGTTCACCAGTTTTATTAGTCAGGCTTCTGGCATTAGTATACATACAATTAAGAGGTTTATGTATCCTTCTGAACTGTTCTAGTCCCTCCTTCCATTCCTCCCCCAGTCCCATTACCTTGCCCCGGGTCTCTATCTGCCCTATCTTCCCATCCTATAACATAATTACCCTCCCCCCAGTACCTAGTTTAAACACTCCTCCAACCTACTAGCCATCTTTAACCCCAACACAGCTGCCCCTTCCCCATTGAGGTGCAGCCCATCCCTACGATAGAGCCTGTAGCTGACAGAGAAGTCAACCCTGTTCTCCAGGAACCCAAACGCCTCCTTCCTACACCAGTTCTTGAGCCACTTGTTTACCTCCCTAATCTCCAGCTGCCTTTCTTGTGTGGCTCGTGGTACAGGCAGTATTTTGGAAAACACTACCTTTGAGGTCCTTGCTTTTTACCTAAATCCCTAAAATCATTTTTAAGGACTCCCCCCCTTCCTCTAACTTTGTCATTGGTTCTGATATGGACCATGACCACTTTCCTGTTTGCTCAGGTGGCAAACCGGACGATAGACGGAAGACCCCATGCACTGACTATTTCTCTAAAGATAATCTGATTTAGTGACCATTCCCCCTGTCTTAGCTGTTGGCGACTCAGGAAATCTGCCTGGACATTGTTTTTTCCCGTTATGTGGAGAGCCGAGATCTGTCCAATCTTCCCCTCCACAAACTAAAACAGAAGGGAACTCTCCCTCATGAGGGATCTGGATTTTGTGCCCCCCGGTGATTTATATATGCCACTATATAAATGCACGATTGTCTGATAATATTCTTATATGATCTAAATAGATTAGGGGGACTTCTTTTTGTAGGGCAAGTCTGACTGCCAACAATTCTTTCCTGTTTGAGGAGAAGGTCTCCAGTTCAGCAGAGACCTTCCCTTCTCATAAAGGGTCCTGTTTGCCATCCAGACTTCAGAGGTTTAAATCTGACAGCCTGGAATTTTAAAGGACGCTATTGATCAACCAGGGGTTTTCTGAGGCTGCGGTGTCCACCTTGCTAAAGAGCAAGAAAGAGGTTACCATATCAATTTACGTGAGAGTCTGGAGGAAATACCTTGAATTTCGAGGGATCAGGTCAGGCTCTGTTCCTTCAGAAACATCTATTTTCCAGATTCTGGAGTTTCTACAAAAAAGGGTTATCTGGGGGTTAGCTAAAAGTACCCTAAAAGTTCCAGGTTTCTGCACTTTCTGCCCTTTTCCATAGGAATTTTGCTTCCAACCCATGGGTAGTAAGATTTTTTTAAAGCAATAGACAGAATATTGCTATTAAAGTCTCCCAGTTTTGCTCCATGGGATTTGAATTTAGTTTAAAATTCCTTAACCATTGAACCATTTGAACCATTATCCTCCTGTTCAAAATTAGCCTGGTAAGGACGGGTGGTAAACACATCGGTAATAAAGTGGTTAACAAAATGGAAGCTGCAAATGTAACCACTTCACATCCGCCCATAGGATATAAACGTCCTATGGGTGGATGTTTATCTCTGAATGGATGTTCAGCTGGAGATGGCAGGGACAGTTCCCAGGTGTCCCTGCCTTCTAAATCGCTGCATATGCAGCGCTCAGGGAGCGCTGTGTATAGAGATCAGGAAGCGGCCTGGTGGTCATGTGTCTGCCGGGGCCGGGAGAGTGCAGGAGCTGTCGGGTCTTTCACAGACCATGATCAGCCCTGCACTTAGGCTGTACAGTGTTGTATTCTGCTGTAAAGCCTCACTGGAAGCTGTATTTCACCTGCAACTGGGGCTACTATGTCAGTCCCAGTTACAGGAGAAATCAATTGGTATGTCCGCGTCCATAATGACCAGCTTTATAAATATATCACATGATCCACCCCGTCCGATAAACACCATAAAAAAAACCTGTGTCAAAAAAAGCCATTTTTGTCACCTTACATCACAAACGGTGCAACTCAAAGTGATCAAAAAGGCATATGTCCCACAAAACGGAACCAATAAAATCGAAAAAATGAGCCCCTACATAAGAAAATCGCCCATGTGTTGATGTGTTAAAGAACAAAATGGATTAAAATGGAAAATCTGCCCAAAAAATGAAATTTAAACATTTTATGACCATTTTACTTTAATTCTTGTGGAACACCTAAAGGGTTAACAAAGTTTGTAAAATCAGTTTTGAGTAACTTGAGGGGTGTAGTTTCTACAATGTGGTCATTTATAGGGGGTTTCCACTATGTAAGCCTATGTATGTAAGCCCCACAAAGTGACTTCAGACCTGAATTGGTCCTTAAAAAGTGGGTTTTTGATTTTTTAAAAACATTTTAAGAATTGCTTCTAGAATTCTAAGCCTTCTAACATCCTAAAAAAATAAAGTGACATTTGCAAAATGATGCCAACATAAAGTAGACATATGTGGAATGTTAAGTAATAGATATTTTATGAGGTATCACTTTTTTATTAAAAAGAGATATTGAAATTTTGAAAATTGCTAATTTTTCAAACTTTTTGGTAAATTTTGGATTATTTTACAAATAAAGGTGAAATATATTGACTCAAATTTACCACTGTCATGAAGTACAATGTGTCAGGAGAAAACAATCCCAGAATGGCTTGGATAAGTAAAAGCTGTAACCGATCACCTGGCACCCCGACTGAGTACCTCCGTTGCTGGATGCTCCTAGCGTTTTCCTGAGATCTCCAAGCACTCTGGCAGACACCACAATCACCGAACCGAAGCAGCATAGAAATCCTCTTCAAGCATATGAATGCTGTAGACAGTTGAATAGGAAACCATACGAATAGGTTTACACTCCTAGCAGTCAAACTGGGACAGCATGCAATAAATCCTCCCCCAAGAATGAGACGACACTTCACCTTGAGGGTAAAAACAGGAACTGACTTTATTTGGACATAGCACACCTACTTTAAACCCCCCCAACAGCCTCATTTGCATACAATAGGGCACATGGAGGGCTATGGTACAAGGAAGGGTGGGGCCCGACAATAGCAAGGGCTGATGGGAGATTTGAGGGGGGACAGGAAAAGGGGGAGGAGAAGAGGCACAGAACAGCAATGCCTTTAACATCACAGCAAGAGCAAGATACACACAGCCCACAATACATCGCAATACAATCCAACCGAACCCATAACAACATACACAATATTCAAGACAGCCCGAATGCAATCTGTTACACAGTCTCAAAGGCCATTGTTCCCCAAAAGTCACATGTCCACGGATGGTCCCCAAAGGGCCAGCAGCAGCAACACAAAACACCACATGCCCAAATTGCATTCAAACGTACAAATTTACCAGGGGCCATAGTCAGCAGGTAGGAGGCGGGTAGCCAGTCCTTTCCAATGCCCAGTGGCGAGGCGGGTTCCGCCACATTTCTCCCCTTTCCCATTGAGACTATCCAGACTCCAGACCTCCAGTCGGTCTGGGGCTCTGATAGTCAGCCGGCTTTTCTCAAAGGGTGTAGTTGTCCCTATGGCCCCCTGCCACTTGTGCCCAGTTGTAGATCCATGGCTTGGGGGGAAGATAACCAGGGTGCCCTCTCCCCTGGTGGAACAAAGCTGTTGCTGGGGGGAAGGGGTAACAGGCTCCTCTCGCTGTGACACCCTCCCTTGTTGCAGGGGAAAACAGACTGCCTCTCCTTCCAATACATTGTCCTGTTGTTGTGGACCAGGACAGACTGTCCATATCTCCAGTGGTGCAGGTACAGAGACTACGGTCCCATCTGCACTGTTGTGGGGCGTACTGTCTCCCCTTGGTGTGCTAGGCCGCCGCTGGGGAGAGGGGGTAACAAACTCCTCTCCCTTACACACTTTCAGCCGCTGGGGAGAGGGGGTAACAGGCTCCTCTCCCTGAACCGTAGACTGCCAGTGGGGAGAGGGGGTAACAGGCTCCTCTCCCTGCGACACCCTTTCTTGTTGTAGGGGAAAAGCGACTGTCTCCCCTTCCAATACTTTGTCTTGCTGTTGTGGACCAGGACAGACTGTCCCTATCCCCAGTGGTGTAGGTGCAGAGACTACGGTCCCATCTGCACTGTTGTGGGGCTTACTGTCTCCCCTTGGTGGGCTAGGCTGCCGCTGGGGAGGGGGAACGAGACTCTCCCCTCCCGGTGGAATATTCTGCCGCTGGGGATCTGGGCCAACTGCCCAGCATCCCTGTAGAGCCGGTAGAGAGACCGCAGTCCCATCTCCACCTGCCATCTGTGGGTCTTCCCAGGACCAGTCAATAAGGTCCCTTATTTCTGGAGCTGGTTGGGGGGTAGGAGGTACCGAATGCAAGTCTCCTGATGACGGGCTTAGCTGTTGGGGAGGGGGAACGAAACTCACCGCTCCTAATGGTGTACAGTCCATAAGCCCCATCAGGTTAGAGACAGGCGGTGTCACTTGATTATATAAGTCCGCATAATACCGTTCAATCTCCCACTGCTGTGGTGGTACTTGCAGGGTATAGGGTGACTGACTGGAGCTGAACAGGTGCTGGTAATCCTGCTCCAGTTCCCATTCCTGGACAGCTAGTTCAATGAGGTCTGGCCTTAGGTCCTCGGCCATAGGGAGATCCAGCACGGCCTCTCTGTAGTCAAATATGTCCCAAAGCCGTGACTCTGCTGCACTCCCAAATTCCGGTTCTGCAAAGGTCCCCCATAATAAGCCAGGGCCATTATAATCCTTGCCCTCGGGTTTGTCAAATTTGGCCATTCCGGGAACCCGCTGAACCGCGTACCAACGTAGCGCTTGGTATGCATCATCGAGACCCAGTTCCCTCCATGCCAGTGAATTAAGTTGCATCACCAATTCCTCCTGGGCCTGTTCTCCCAGCATAGGTATCCGTAGGGCCACTCTGGCCTGTAACCGCTGCTCCTTGCTGGGAAGACACTCACCTCGCCAACGCTGGACACCTTCTAGGGTTTCTTCCCACATCTCTTGTCGGGCGCTCTCTCTGCAGTCCAACCTGGTTGCCTCTCCTATTGGCTTGACCAGTGGTGCCAAGAGGTTCTGTAACCTCCGGTTAAATTCATTTCCTACCTCGAGCGTTGTCCAGGGACTCGCTGGTTCTATGCCGCTCCATAATAATTCCTGTGTCTCCAGGGTGTTGTTCCTCTCACACCAGGACGCCATCCCACTGCTTGCCACCAATGTAACGGATCACCAAAGCGTTCCAAAGTTGTTACCACATAACGTGACACATGTCAAATTTGCAAAATTAGGCTCTGTCAGGAAGGGGGAAATGGCCCGGATTTGAAGTTGTTAAGCAATCCGCAAAATAAATAGATACAAGTGAACGTTTTTGGTTCGAACATGCACCTTCTTTAGACGTTTGACCTTCAGATATTGGATAATGCAGTGTTCATTTGTTCTGTTTCTTCTCTGGATTGCTTAAAGGGATTGTCTCACTTTAGCAAATGGCATTTATTATGTAAAGGAAGTTAATACAAGGCATTTACTAATGTATTGTAATTATCTATATTGCCTTGCTTTGCTGGTTTGATACATTTTTTCATCACATTATACACTGCTCGTTTCCATGGTTACAACTAGGGATGAGCAAATCTACTTCGGATGAAACATCCGAAGTCGATTGGCATAAAACTTCGTTCAAATACTGTACGAAGCAGGAGCTCCGTACAGTATTAGAATGTATTGGCTCTGATAGAGCCATAGTTATTGCTTTATTGCTCTGATAGAGCCAAAGTTAATAACTTCATAAATTAATTTGCACTGTAAAAAAACATTTCCCAAACTCGGGTTCGGTTCCAAGTGGTACCTTGGAACTGAACCCGAGTTCGGGAAATGTTTTTTTCCAGAACAAAGGGTCAAATAAATGATGATGTCAACCAGGCCAAAAAGGCAAAATAGTGTCCTTGTCATGGAGTGTTGAGGTGGCAACAGCATGAGAAGACCACAGAGTGGCCCAATGACATAGTGGTGAGCTGGCAGCAGCATGAGGAGGCCACAGAGTGTTGAAGTGGCAGTAGCATGAGGAGACCACAGAGTTGCCTAGTGACATAGTGGTGAGGTGGCAGCAGCATTTGGAGTCCACAGAGCGATGAGGTGGCAGCAGCATGAAGAGACTACTGAGTGGCCCAGTGACATAGTGGTGAGGTGGCAGCAGCATGAGGAGACCACAGAGTTTCCCACTGACAGAGTGGGGAGGTGGAGGGCAATACCAGTACCAGCTGAAGATGGTGGGTGGCAGTAGGAGTACCTGGCAGCAGGTGTGGCATCAGGCGGATGGCAGCATTAGAATAGTAGCTGAAGCAGGTAGCCAGAAGAACCAGGTCTCTTTTGACAAAGTTTAGGTGTGGCACCATGGATGATCTAATCTGATGCATCAGGCACTGGTGTTTGAAAATCCTGGCTGATCCACGCCTGATTCATCTTCACAAAGGTCAGTTTCTCCACATTTTGGGTGTACAGGCGAGTTGTCCTTGGGGTAACTATGGCCCCCACCACAGTAAACACCCGCTCTGATGCCACACTGCTTGCCGGGCAGGAAAGCTTGTCCACGGCAAACTCAGCCAGCTGGGGCCGCAAATCGAGTTTGGCTGCCCAGTAGTCCTGGGGATCTTTGATGTGGGGTAGCAGGGTGCACTCCAAGTATGCCACAACCTGCTGGTTCAGGTTCTGCTCTATGTATAGCTGCTGCTGCGGGTGAGTAGTTTCTTTAGTAGGCGGGTGAAGAAAACTGCTCATCAGCGACTCTAGACTTAAGTTGCTGCTGATGGAGCTCGTACTGCTCCTGCCCCCCCAGCAGCCATGGCAGTGGAACAAGAGCGCAGTGGGCCCCCCGGTCAGACCTGAGTGAGGATGGTCGATGGAGCACATAGGCAGTGGCCAACTGACTACATAGGATGTCTCGATAGTAGTTCAATTTGTCCTCCCTCTTAGGGCTCTTTCACACCTGCGTTCTTTTCTTCCGGCATAGAGTTCTGTCGTCGGGGCTCTATGCCGGAAGAATCCTGATCAGTTTTATCCTAATGCATTCTGAATGGAGAGAAATCCGTTCTGGATGCATCAGGATGTCTTCAGTTCCGGACCGGAACATTTTTTGGCCGGAGAAAATACCGCAGCATGCTGCGCTTTTTGCTCCGGCCAAAAATCCTGAAGACTTGCCGCAAGGCCGGATCCGGATTCAATGCCCATTGAAAGGCATTGATCCAGATCCGGCCTTAAGCTAAACGTCGTTTCGGCGCTGGTTACCATGGCTGCCGGGATGCTAAAGTCCTGGCAGCCATGGTAAAGTGTAGTGGGGAGCGGGGAGCAGTATACTTACCATCCGTGCGGCTCCCGGGGCGCTTCAGAGTGACGTCAGGGCACCCACACGCATGGATGATGTGATCGCATGGCACGTCATCCATGCGCATGGGGCGCTCTGACGTCATTCTGGAGCGCCCCGGGAGCCGCACAGACTGTAAGTATACCGCTCCCCCGCTCCCCACTACTACTATGGCAACCAGGACTTTAATAGCGTCCTGGGTGCCATAGTAACACTGAACGCATTTTGAAGACGGATCCGTCTTCAAATGCTTTCAGTTCACTTGCGTTTTTCCGGATCCGGCGTGTAATTCCGGCAAGTGGAGTACACGCCGGATCCGGACAACGCAAGTGTGAAAGAGGCCTTAGCGGGTGTAAAAAAGGCCCCTATTTTGGACTGGTAGCAAGGGTTTAACATGGTGGAGTGCCAGTAGTCATCCTTCTGCCGAAAGGTGACAATTCGGCTGTCACTACGCAAGCAGTTGAGCATCCATTGGGCCATTTGTGTAAGTGACTCGGAGGGACTCCCTGCCACAGTGTGTCTGGGTCTTCTGGCTCATCTTTTTCATCTAACTGTAGCTCCTCAGGATGCTCCTGCTCCTCCTCTCCTGTCACCTGTGTAGAAAAACAGCCATTTCTCTACGCATTGCTTGTGCTCGAATGTCCTCCTCCTCCTCTAGTTCAGCCCCCACAGGGCTCATGTGGCATGAGATGTAGTCGCCATGTCTCCTGTCCCCTGGCCAGCCAGATTTAGCATAATCTGTTCCAGGACATGAATCAGTGGAATGACGTTTTTCATCCGGTTGTCCTGGTGACTGACAAATAAAGTGGCCTCCTCAAAGGGCCCAAGCAAACGGCAGGTGCCACGCATGAGCTGCCACTGGCTACCATCGAAGTTACACAGGGGAGTACCTCTGTCAGCCTGTATCATCAAGAAATAGTTTATTGCCTTTCTCTGCTCATATAATCGGTCCAACATATGGAGGGTGGTATTCCAACGGGTGGAAACCTAGCATATTTACCTATGTTGGAGGACGCCGTTCTACAGCTGCAGCTCAAGAAGGGTGTGCTTTGCTGTGTACGAGTGGCTGAAGTGCATGCAAAGTTTCCTGGCCATTTTCAGGATGTCTTGCAGATGGGGTCAAGACTTCAGGAACTGCTTTACAGCCAGATTGAACACGTTCGCCATGCAGGGCGCATGACTCAGCCCTCCTTGACGCAGCGCCGACACCATGTTCTTCCCATTGTCTGTCACCATGGTTCCAATTTTGAGTTGTGGAGGAGAAAGACAGGATTTGATTTCTTGATGAAGGACGCAGAGCAGTTCCTCCCCTGTGTGACTCTGTTCGCCCAGGCAAACTAGGAGCAGAAAAGCGTGACACATCCGTGCCCTGTACATGTGGTATGCAGGAGGAGCACTGTGAATGGTCCCTGCAGTGGAGGCTGAGGACACAGTGGAGGATGAGGAGGCAGAGGCAAATTAAGACATATTTTTTCCGATTAATATTTCCTTTCAATACACCCTGTAAATGGCTGTAGTACAATGCAACTTCACCGCAGAACGGCAATTATGACATATTTTTTCTTCCCCCCCCCCCTATTAATACACCCCCTCAAAAAAAGTAAAACAATATAAAATCAATGCAGAACAGCTAATAGGACGTACATATCTTTCCTATTAGTCCCCCCCAAAGAAAAACAATCAAAATTTACCGCAGAACAGCTACTAGGACAGAGGTATATTTCCCATTAATACACCCCATAAATAACTGTAGTACAATGTAATTTCACCACAGAACGGCAATTAAAACATATTTTTACTATTAATAAACCCCCCCAAAAAAGTGGTATGCTGGAGGAGCACTGTGAATTGTCCCTGCAGTGGAGGCTGAGGACACAGTGGAGGATGATGAGGCAGAGGAGAATTAAGACATATTTTTCCGATTAATGGCCCGTCCCCAAAAAAAATATAACAGTCACAATTTACTGCAGAATGGCTAATAGGATGTACGTTTTTTTCCTTTCAATACACTCTGTAAATGGCTGTATTACAATGTAACTTCACCGCAGAACGGCAATTAAGACTGTTTCTTTTTCCTATTAATACACCCCCAAAAAAAGAAATATAACATATCTTTCCTTTTAACCCCCCCAAAGAAAAACAATCAAAATTTACCGCAGAACGGCTACTAGGACAGAGGTATATTTCCTATTAATACACCCCGTAAATAACTGTAGTACAATGTAATTTCACCACAGAACAGCAATTAAAACATATTATTTTTAATTAATATAATTAATAAAAAAATAATAATAATAATGTGGTATGCTGGAGGAGCACTGTGAATTGTCCCTGCAGTGGAGGCGAATTAAGACATATAAAAACAAAACAAAAAACAAAAAAATAACAGTCACAATTTACTGCAAAATGGCTAATAGGATGTACATTTATTTCCTTTTAATACACCCCGCAAATGGCTGTAGTACAATCTAACTTCACTGCAGAACGGCAATTAAGACGTATTCTTTTTCCTATTAATACACCCCAAAAAAAGAAATATAATAATCAGAATTCACCACAGAACGGCTAATAGGACGCACGTATCTTTCCTATTAATTCACCCCCGTAAATGGCTGTAGTACAATGTAACTTTACTGCTGAAAGGCAATTATGACATAAATGTTTTTCCTTTTTTCTCCTATTAATACACCCCCCTCCCCAAAAAAAAAAGTTAAACAATGTAAAATCAATGCAGAGCGGCTAATAGGATGTACATATATTTCCTATTAATACACCCCATAAATGGCTGTATCACACAGAACTTGCACCCCAATAAAAAGCAAGGTTTGCTGGAATTACTGATGTATCATATAGTGCAAATAACCTAAAAGCATCAGTATAACAGCAATCTGGACCCCCAATTAGTGCAGCAAGGTGTAATAGAATCGCTCCTATTACCCAGGCTGTTCTATTGCACCCTGTTCTCCTTTTATAGTGTAGATGATGCCTCCCTATCATTTCCCTACACCTTGAACTTCTAAATCGATTTTCGGTGCGAATCAAATTTTTCCTGAAATTCGGATCGAATTCCACTTCGTCAACTTCAATTTTCTCGGGGGCGGAGCCAACGGAGCATGGTGCAGGACGCTTGAACTCAGAGCTCCTCACCACACAGCCCGGCTTAACAGCTAAAATAGCATTTTCACCTGCCTAAACATGGGCAAGATCGGCAAGGAGAGAAGCAAGGACCCGGAGGCTACCACACGGGTCAAGAAATCACAAGGGGACATGAATAACTACTTCCAGAAGAAGTTGTCTCTAACGGCCGAGCGCCGCAAAATGGCGCCTGCTGACTTCAGCGACGCGGCACAAGAAGAGGATGACTCGGATGGCGCGAGTTCGTGCACCCAGTCCGAAGCACGAGGCGGGAAAGACCCGATGCCCATCACTAGATCCTTCCTGAAGCACACCTTAGCACAAGCCTTAACGCCGGTGATGAAGGAGCTGGCGGATATAAAATCGGAGGTGAAGCTTATGGGTCACAGAGTGGAGGCTCTGGAAGATTCTCAGGCCGCGATAGTCCAACATAGCACAGGGATGCAGTCGCAAGTGCAAACGCTCCGCTCACAGATAAATAATGCCTACCTGTATCTTGAAGATCAAGAAAACAGGGGAAGGAGAAAAAATGTGAGGCTGAGAGGCATCCCTGAATCAGTTCCTGCAGAAGAGCTAACTGGAGCGGTTCGCCGCATATTCGCCATGCTACTGGGAGAGGAGCGCGCAGCCATTATCACTATTGAAAGAGCGCATAGAGCACTGAGGCCAAAACCTCCGGCGGGGGACCCCCCGAGGGACACCATATGTGCTTTGCTCAATTATCTGGACACTTCAGAAGTCCTAAAAGCTGCTAGAGATAAAGAAGAAATCCTGCTTGATGACAACAAGATCTTACTGTTCCAGGATCTCGCTGCAAGCACATTAGCCAAGCGCAGAGCCCTTCGGCCGCTGACATCGGAGCTGAGATCCAGGAAGCACCCACATAGATGGCTATTCCCATTCAGCCTAAGCACCACCATTAATGGGAGACAGATCATAGTGAAACAGCCTGAAGATCTACGAAAGATATGGGAAGCACTCGATATTGCACCAATGGACATCCCACCGTGGCTACCAGTAGCCGATTTTGAGGAGCTCCCACAGTTATCTACGCCTCCTCCATGGAATCGAGTGGCGAAGTTCAAGTCTCCAAAGAAGAGGGTTGTTCCGGCCGATTGAGGTCCCTCACGTGAGACTCTTGTGATTATTGAATTAACCCTTTGCTTTTTAGGTCCGAGTGAAGGGACTCATCTGCACTATTGTCAGTCAACAGTTGTGTTCATTTTGATGTCTGGACATGCATCGAGCCCTTATTATAGGATGTAGGAGTATGCAACGCTTTTTGATTAATTATCTTTTTCATGTCTAGTATGTAGCCGGTAATGTCACTGTTTTTATGAATCGCAGGGTTAACAGTGGGATTTGGGGTGGATACTTGGGGGTGACTAGGCCATAACAATGATTTCTCTTTAGACTGCTAGACTGGTCAACCCTGGGGAGACATCCTATGACCCTCAGTATACAGCTTATTGCAGGTTACATTTTGCCTAAGCCGTGGTTGTGGTGCTCCGAATGTGATTTTGGCTCCCACCACTATGTTATTACCCCCAACACGCATTTTTATGTGTGTAGTCTCACCTTTGTTTAGTTTTAGGTTCCTGAGGTGTCCCCACCCATATGGTAGGTGGACGCTGGTTTATGACCTTTTCTTGTTCTTCTTTTTTTTTAAACTAGTCAGGATCTTAATTTTAATGATAGAGTACATGCTCAAGTATTCCTCAAATGGCTAAGGTTACGGTTGTGACACTAAATGTGAATGGGATGAACATACCACAAAAACGTAGTCAAATATACCATATGCTTAGGAAGGAGAGAGCGGATATAGCGTTTCTTCAAGAAACCCATTTCAGACACCTCCATATACCCAATTTAGTAAACAGACACTTTGTAAACTGGTATCATTCTACTTATACTTCAGCAGCTAGAGGTGCTTCAATTGGGATTAGTAATAATATTCCTATGGTGGTCATGGATAAGATAGTGGACCCTGAAGGACGATATGTATTTATCAAGGGTAAAATTTTAAACTCCATGGTTACGCTGGCTAATTTGTATGCTCCTAACACCAAGCAAGTCCTTTGGTTGTGCCAGACATTAAACATACTGAAATCCTTTGCTGAGGGAACGCTCATCATGGGCGGTGATCTCAATTTAGCAATAGACCCCTCAAAAGACTCCACCTCTAAACATACTTCTATATCCCCGAAACAAATCCGAAGGCTCCAGATAGGGTTGGCAGCTTTGGGAATATCAGATGCCTGGAGAATCCTCCACCCTGGTGAGAGAGACTATACTTATTATTCACAGGTCCATAGGTCTTACCAAAGGTTGGATTATTTATTCCTGTCAAATACGGCCCTGGGGTCAGTCATGGGCGCGTCTATAGGCTCTATAACAGTTTCTGACCATGCCTCAGTTAGCTTGCAAGTGAGGCTTAAGGACATACCACCTAAAGCCTGGTCTTGGAGACTTAATACCACACTATTAGAAGATACGGTTAATAGAGACCAAATTAAAGAGAATATTTTAGAGTATTTTAGGAATAATGACACGCCTGATATCCCTAAAACAACGATATGGGAGGCCCACAAAACAGTTCTTAGAGGGGAATTGATCAGCCTAGGTACTAGGGTAAAAAAACAGAGAACCGAAAAAATAGAACACATTCTATCACGTATTTCCGCACTGGAAAAACAACATAAGTCCAACATGACAGAGGCTACACAAAATGCTCTAAATCTGCTACGTTCCCAGTTGAAAGATACGCTAAATGTCAAATCAGCTAGAACTTTAAGGTCGCTAAGGTTTAAGTATTACTCGCATGGAGATAAGGGCTCCAAATTAATGTCCTCTCTTTTGAAAGCTCAGAGGAATAAAACTTTTGTTAGCGCAGTTAAAGATAAGGATAGTAATAGGCTGATCACGACTCCTGCCATTGCAGTAGAGTTTTGTAAATTCTACAAATCACTGTATAACATCGAGGTAAGCTCAGATGTTACAGGAGATAATCCCTCTCACCTACAAAACCTCATTGACTCCTTTCTCCAATCCATTAAAATCCCAACTATTTCAGAAGCAGGGAAAAATAGCCTTCTATCACCTTTCACGGAGTTGGAAGTAAGACAAATACTTAATACTATCCCATCTGGAAAAAGCCCTGGCCCTGACGGGTTTCCTATTGCTTACTATAAAAAGTACCAAGAGGTCCTGATACCACACTTCACCAAAATGTGCAACTCTCTGATGTTGGGGTCTTCCCTCTCTCCTCAGGCTCAATTAGCTCACATTACCATTCTACATAAGGAGGGGAAAGATCCAGAGGAATGTGGTAGTTATAGGCCCATTTCACTCCTCAACACAGATCTGAAGTGGTGGGCGAAACTATTGAGCCAACGCATTTCTAAGCTGCTCCCAGAGCTGATAGGAGAGGAACAGGTGGGATTTGTGCCTGGCAGGGAGGGAAGACACAACGTCAGTAGAGTACTGCATGCAATATTCCTAGCCAAGGAGAAGAAATCGCCATTGTTACTTTTAGGAACCGATGCTGAAAAGGCGTTCGACAGAGTTAATTGGCTGTTTATGAAGTCCTGTTTAGTAGCTTACGGCTTCCCTTTGCAAACTATTGATGCCATTTTTTCCCTATATTCAGCCCCATCCGCAAGAGTGCTAGTTAATGGAGCTCTGTCGGACGCCTTTCAGATTAGGAACGGCACTAGACAGGGGTGCCCCCTTTCACCCTCCCTCTTTGTTCTAACATTAGAGATCTTACTACTGAAGTTCAGACAATCTACCAATATTGAGGGGATACAGTTAGAAGGTGTCCAACATAAGATGGCGGCGTTTGCCGACGACCTTTTACTGATGATAACGAACCCCAAAGAAGCAATGCCTCATGTATTGGAGATTTTCAAGAGCTTTGGAGCTATCTCTAACTTTAAAATAAATATGGGAAAATCTGAAGCCTTGGGAGTATCACTTGATCCGGATACAAAGAGTCACATAATGGCCTTGACCCCATTCAAGTGGCCCAGTGAGGCCATAAAATATTTAGGAATATTAGTACCGGCTAACCCGAACCTTCTCTTTCGACTGAATTATAGCCCCATGATAAATAAAATCAAATCATTTCTCTCTAGGGCCTCAGTGCCTAATCTGTCTTGGCTAGGGAGGAAAAACATCCTTACGACGTATGTGCTACCCCAAGTTATGTATACTTTTAGATCTCTCCCCATTTCAGTCCCTAAATCTTTCCTTAATAGTCTTAAGGTACTCATGGGAAAGTTTCTATGGGCGGGGAAAAGAGCTAGACTTTCCTTCTCTCTTCTTACGAGGAAAAGGAAACAAGGAGGTATTTCCCTTCCGGATTTGAATGCCTATATCCAAGCTATACATTTAGAGAGGTGGATTGCTTTGTCCAGGCCTCAACCCTTTCCTCTTCATGTAGCTATGGAGAGAGCGGTGATGGGAAAAAATAGGGAACACCTTCTTTGGAGCTACAACGGCAAAACCCCCGTTAGAGGAGAGGTAAAAAGTGAAATTACGAGGTGTACTATTGTTCATTGTAATATGTCTCCGGCACTTAACATGAGTGGCAAGAGACTTTCTCCTTTAATGCCGCTTCATTTGCTACCACATGTACTTTCAAGCAATCCCATCAAAAGACCTACGGCTTGGAAGTTTGTTCAAAGTTACAGATTAGGAGATCTATTTAGATCGCCACCAAATTCTGAGTTTTTCAAGGCCCTCACTGGGACTTCTGCTTCCGAAATAAACATGATCCAGAAATGGGACTTTGAGAGTACGTGTGCCAAGTTTTCAAAGACTGATTTCCTACCTCTTCCAGATCCAACCTGGTTAGAGAACTATGTACTTCTACCTTCCACTCCCCCAAAGTGCTTGTCATTAATTTATAGACATTTGCTAACTGAAAGGGATAAACATACGCCGGCATATTTGAGAGAGTGGGAGAGAGAACTAAACATCACAATAAATGACCCTGATAAGGCGTTTATACTTTCCCATTCTCATGGATTTTCGAGGTGTGTAAGAGTCCAAGAAAACTCGGTAAAGATACTTACCAGGTGGTATCGCACACCAGAATTTCTTCATAAGATTAATCTGATCCCTTCTAATGATTGTTGGAGGTGCTCTAATGGAGTGGGTAATATCTCCCATATTTGGTGGTCCTGCCCGGCTCTGAGACATTTTTGGCATGAGGTTGAATCAGCTATTAACAAGGTGTGCTGTTCTCAAATTAAACTTACAGGCCCCTTGATTCTATTGTGGCTTCCTGAGAAGGAGTTCAGACCAAGTAAATCTTCCTTAGCCACACATATGATTACTGCTGCAAAACTTCTCATTCCAATTAAATGGAGAGAAACAGATCCCCCCACTTTGAACATGTGGTATGAAAAAATGAACCTTTTGTGTCAAATGGAGGAATTGGCGGGGTGGGAGAATAACAATAGGGGTAACTATTTGAAAATATGGCAACCTTGGCTTTCACATATGGAAGAGAAATATGCCTTGGCTGCTGTGTAGATCCACCAGATATGTATTTTCCTCAATAGGGTGCAAGATATGTGCAATGTCATCCCTATTACTACATTTGGAATAGAGGTTCACTTTGAGTAGCTAAAACCAAATACTCGTGTGTTGAGATCCTGACTGACTTATTATTTCTTTATTTCTGAACTCTGTTTATTGTATGTGTAGTTCTTTTTGTTCGTAAATCACATTCCAACTTGATCATTATGGAACAGGACCAAACGTTAGAGATTCGCTCATTGGATAAATAATTTATACGGTATCAGTAGATATCAGCATGATTGGAGGGGTTAGTCGACCCTAGCTCATTGTATACTTTATATACTGTTACCTCTTATATGTAGTTCAGGTCTTCCAGCTACTATGAGTGGGGCTCCACAGTCATCCCGCTGGATTAACAGATCTTGGTCTATGTTTTGTAAGGATATGTCGCTTTTATGGATGTACAAGAATGTGCTTTGCGTGTTTTATTATTGGAAAATGACACAAATAAAGATTTTCAAAAAAAAACTTCAATTTTCTCATCTCTATTTATTATGGTTTTCCAATTTGTCCATAAAAAATGTTGACTGTCCGTGATTTTGGGATAAGTTGTCCAGAAAAAAGAAAAATTCAGGTTGGCAATCCTGCTGTCAGAACGTACTTGCTCTCCGATTGTCACACATGGAGTCTTTTGTTTCCCCCCCAGAAATGGAGCGTGCACATGAGCACTTGCCAACCAATCTCCCTTGGCAGGCTTGGACTGGCCCACCGGAGAGCCAGTAAAATCCTTGGTGGGCCCCCGAACCAGCAGTCAGCTTCCTTGCTTAGAAGCTGTCTGTGATAAGCTCCACCCCCTGTACAAAGTTGGATGCATGCTGCCTGCAATTCATCCTAAATGAGAAGGAGGGCTCCATACCAGCGCTGATTCATGGGAACTGACAATTTTTGTGTAAACAAAAAGTAATATAAATATGAGAGCTCACTGGAATATAGCTCAGGCTGCTATACCACCTAGATAACTCAGTAAAATATGTAATAACTGGCCAGCTCTTCATCAACAATGTACTAACATTTAATCACAGACATAAACCGTATTTTTCGCCCCATAAGATGCACTTTTTCCCCCCAAAAGTGTGGGAAAATGCCCCTGCGTCTTATGGGGCGAATACTAATGAGTGCTTCCATTATGAAAGCACTCATTAGTACTGGAGGACCAGGAAGCGGTGAAGGCTCTGTACTCACCGCTTCCTGGTCCTCGTCTGTCGGCTGTGAAGGCTGCGCACAGTGTGAGTGCTTTCTGTGACCTCACGCTGTGCGCGCCAGTTCACAGCACAGCCGACATCAGGAGGAGGAGGATTGCAATCTATAGTATTCATTATCTTTTATTGAATGCATCTACCTTTACTTTAATGTCATTCACCTGCTGTTCCAATTCTGTTATTAATTGTTGTCTTCTCCTTACAATCAATTCCTCTAAAGGTATTGACTGTAACTTAAAAAAACAGTGCAAGACCTCACACATAGGTCTGATGCAGGGGTTTTATATAATGTCAAACCCTTTGGTGTAATACCTGTTTTAAAATAATGCTGTAAAGACTTCACCTTCCACTGTTGTCTTAATTGTTTAATTCGACTAAGTGCATATAATTGGTCCAGGCAGAGACAAGGGTGTGTAATGAAGGTGCTGCCTGTGTCTGCATGGTGGAAACAAAACTGTTGGAGCAGCTTGTGCTTGTCGACAAGTCAAATGACCCTGTCCACCAGAGGTCTGTCTGGGACATCCAGAACCTGTTGGCCGTGTGACTCCTCACAAACACTGTTCCCAACACCTCCTAAGAGCTATGTCAGAACGACCTTGGCATGCAATTTGTCAAAACAACCACGCTGCTTCTATCAGTCCAATGATGCACTCCCTCTGAAAGTCTGTCAACTGGGCAAAACGTCTTCAAGTGCGTCATAAAAGCATGTCTACTGGGTGTGGATGTTGGGGATGTATATTTCTGGACTTTGTGATTATTTGCTTCCCTATATGAGCTCATTTATTACACTGTTCACTCATGAACCAAGTGCATCACTTTTGGATGCATTTTATATTTAAAAAAATGATGGAACAAAATAGTTATATATATATATAAATAAAAAAATAAATAAAAAAAAGGCTTCAGTATGATCAAACCATTTCTCTCAAATAACAGCACCGCGCATGTGTGGCTGCTATTTATTTGTTCCTATGGGAGCAACGAAAATAGCTTTTCGGCAGTCCTGTTGAAATGAATGGGAAGCACAATATGCAAGTGCGGCCACTACTCTATTCACTTGGGGCAGATGGAAATAGCCAAGCCTGCACTCGGCTATTTTCGGCGCTCCCATAGGAATAAATGCAAGTGTGGCCACCCTCCTTCACTTTGCGGCTCCGTTCTAAAGATAGGTGTGTGTCCTAGCGATATGCCCCCAATGTCATAGGTGATACAACTCCGTTAAGCCATGTCCCCAAACCACAACCCCCTTTTTCCTGCATAAACTTGGCTGGTATTTTGTGTTGGGAAAGGGGAAAACCCTTTCCTAAAGTCAATAGGAATGTTCATGGAAACAGTTACTTTATGTAGGCATGGTATTTGAACACTTTCTGCCAGTTCACATTGAGTTTTTTGGGCACTGATTTTGGATCATTTCTGCCTTAAAACAGTCTCCTATTCATTTTAATGGGAAGCAGCACTTGCTTTTTTTCCATGTGGAAAAAAGAGGCAACTTGCCCTATATCTTGGGGCAGAATCCGCACTGAATCTCCTATCAAAATGAATGGGAAGCATAAAAAAACTGCTCTATTTAAGTAATAAATTTTTTGGTGCAGCTGTGCGCAAAAAAACCTCAAGCTGAAACTTTGTATTAAAAAAAAACAAAAACAAAACAAAAAACAAAGAAAAAAGCATAAAAACTCCATAAAATCTGTTGTGTGAACAGACTTATCACACTGACTAAAAGAAATGGCAACCAATCACAGCACAGCTTTTATTATGTATTCACCTCTCAAAACATAAAAGCTGCACAGTGATTGGTTGCTATGGATGGACAACAAAGACAGTGTCATAAACCTGCCCCTTACTGTTTTTATCCCTGTTTTATATGATTTGAACTTAATGAAAAAGAGCCAAGGAAAATCAAATAAATGAGTCAATGCATTCTTAAAAAAATAGTTTTTTTTTATTTTCCAGAAATCTATCTTTTGTTTAACATAGAATATAGAATGTAATAATCCATTAGAGGAGTAAAAGCAGCAGGTTCACGGAAACACTCAATATAAATAATGCATAATAATAGTGAACTACAAGAATCAGATAAAATGAAATTACATAGACGGCAAAAGGAATAAGAAAATGAAGGTCATGTTTAACCAGGCCTAGTCTAAAGATTACAACTTTAAATAATGTACCTTTTATTGTTCTACATGAGGCATTTCAACCCTAAAGGCCTCTACTAAACACATTGTAGCATAAGAAGTTATAATGCTTTTATATAAAACATGAACACAAAGATAGGATTTGATGCAGATGAAATCAAGACATGATAAGGCCAAGGTCACACTTAGCAGTTTTGTTATGTTTTAAACCCGTCTTAGCCAAATCCAGGAGTGGATCCTAAAGGTACAACAGAGGAAAGATTTGTGTGTCCCTGGTCTAAGACTTGATTTACACATATGGGGGGTCATTTATCAAACTGTTGTAAAGAACTGGCTTAGTTGCCCATAGCAACCAATGAGATTCCACCTTTCATTTTTGACAGCTCCTTTGGAAAATGAAAGGTGAAATCTGATTGGTTGCTATGGTGCAACTGATCCAAACACAGCAGTGGCTATAAGTGACAGGTGAAGTTTCTGGGTTTAAAAAAATAAAATAAAAATGTATTTGTGAATGCAGCCTTAGGGCCAATTCAGACGGCTGTAGTGCTTTGCGAATCCGCAAAACACGGATACCAGCCGTGTGCGTTCCGCAATCTGCACATGGCTGCAACCATAATTGAAAATGCCTATTCTTGTTCTATCTTTACCACGGAGCCACGGAACGGAACCATTGATGCAGATAGCACACAGTGTGCTGTCCGCATCTTTTGCGGCCCCATTGAAATGAATGGGTCCACACCCGTTCCGCAAAATTGCGGAACGGATGCGGACTCATTCATGTGGCCGTCTGAATGAGCCCTTATACTTTAATTGCAGACCGCATCTGTACACATAAAGGAGTTGTGAACTCATATCCAGACCTCTCAGACTGATGGGAGCCACGTTGGTGATCATACTCGCCTGGCCCCGATGCTGCTTCCCAACTTTCTTGCTCGTCTTAGGTTCTTCCATGTAAACCTTCTGTTTGACGCAGCTACAGCCAATCACTGCTGCTCCCTTGCCTCATGTCAAATGGGCACATGACTCAAGGGGAGCAGATTTGTGATTGGCTGCAGCTGCGTCAAAACGGTAGTTTACATGGAGGGACTTGAGACAAGCAGTGGAGGCTGGGGAGCGAATGAGCCAGAACCCAGCTCCAGGGATCAGGCAAGTATGATCACCAAAGCGCCTCCTGCCAGTCTGAGGGGCCTGGAAATTAGTGAACAACCCCTTTAATGTTCGGTCCAAAAGATAAGAGACGTTATATTGTAATTGTACATCTGTCATCATGAATAAATCAGCAATAACAATTGATCAGGCTTGTGCCAGACAGATACCCAAGCTAAGTTCTGTGTACTTTAAATGTTTTAGTAAAGGCTCATGCATACAACCGCGTGCTGGCTGGGCCCGTGCTGCGGACCGCAAATTGCAGTCCGCAATGCACGGGCACCGACCGTGGGGCAGCCGCATGTGGATTGCGGACCCATGCACTTGAATGGGGTTCGTGATCAACATCTGACGGTCCGCACAGCAAAAAAGTAGTGCATGCACTACTTTTTGGCGATGCGGAGGCACAGACAGAAAACCTACGGAAGCACTTCGTAGTGCTTCTGATCTGTGCCTCCGTTCCGCATTTCCGTGATTGCGGACCCATTCAAGTGAATGGGTCCGTGATCCGTGGGGCAGGGTGCACACAGCCGATGCCCGTGTATTGCGGACCCTCTGTATGCGTGCTCCAATACAGCCACGGCCGGGTGCATGAGCCCTAATTCATAATTTTTTTTTTTTAGCCCATCAACCGTATGATTTTTTTTTTTTTATTAATGTATAAAACAGCTAAAACACAGTGGCATGCCTTCCATGGAGGCAGACCATGCAACTGTAAAGGGGGGTAAAAGGGGCCTAGCGCTGAACTCTTTCCTCCTCTTTTCTCCAACAAGAAAACTCAGGGGCACATTTATTAAAACTGCCGTTTTAGACGCTGGTCTTAATAAGACCCTATTGCTGGATCCGCCAGAGTTATGAACAGACCGGCCTGTCCCTTTCCCTGCCCATCCCATGGCCCCTTTTTAAGACCTGACTTGAGCGGGGAGAAGTTGCAGATTCCGGCACTAATTTAGGCGTATTTCTGTTTGATTAATGACCCCCTCATTATTTTCATGCAACTACCAGGGAAGCTCAGTGAAAAATGATTTTTAACGCTTCTATTGCATTCAATGGTAACTGTATAAATTCCTAGGCACGGAGCTTCCCTAGTGGCAGTTTCAGACAGTTTTATAATACACTGTATGAGGCAAGCCACAGACATAGAAATGGATGGGGAGATTTACCATTGTATTTATGGCAGTTCTGTGGCTCAGAATGGGCACCATATTTACGTAGCAATTGCTAAAGTGGGTGAGGCAGAAAGTCAGCTTCTCTATTCCAATTCTTTTATTATTATTTATTCTGCTTAAAAAAAAAATAAAAAATCATAAGCCAGAAATATGTTGCCTGTAAGCGTTTGCTACATGCATACTGGGAAATAAGGTGGGCCATGCTAAGTTTTCCTACAGGGCCCTGAACGATCTATGTACGGTACATCCCGTCTGAAACATATTGTTTATTCTATTTTCTGTATAGGATTATGGAGGCAACCATCATGCTTGGGCTGCTGCCCTGCAGAAGAGATGACTCAATTCTGAAGGAAGCTTGGGGGAATGCTTTTCTGAATGGTGTGATCTTGTGTCACCTATAAATAGGTGTCATCTGCCAATGTCATCCTGCCAGTGATAATAATGAGATGACTGCTGAAAAGAGATCACTAGAGAGGTGGCAGTACCTGACTATTGTGAGGCTTGCACAGTGAAACAAATGGAAGATTTTAGTATTATTTTTAAATATGGATAATGAAATGAGAAGTAAAAAAAAAAAAAAAAATCACCAAAAATGATTAAAGGGGTTGTCCAAGTTATATTTATTAATGACCTATCCTCAGGATAGCTCATCAATATCAGATCGGCTGGGGTCCGACACCCAGCACCCGCGCCGATCAGCTGTTTGAAGAGGAGGCGCGCGCCGTGCCAGCGCTGCCTCCTCTTCACTGTTTACCTGCTCGGGGTTGCATCTGCAGCGGTGAGCAGGTGTAATTACACCCAAGCCGTCCCATTCACGTCACTGGTACGGATCGCTCCTATACAAGTGTATGGGAACGATCCGTCCAATTGAAATGAATGGGACGGTTAGGTGTAATTACACCTGCTCACCGCTGCAGATGGAACGGCGAGAAGGTAAACAGTGAAGAGGAGGCAGCGCTGGCACGGCGCGCGCATCCTCTTCAAACAGCTGATTGGCGGGGGTGCCGGGTGTCGGACCCCAGCCGATCTGATATTGATGACCTATCCTGAGGATAGGTCATCAATAAATATAACTTTGACAACCCCTTTAACATAAAATGTCATGTGATTTAAACAACAGGTCATTTAAAGAAACACTCAGCAAAAAGTTTTGCGTGTGTAAAGGGGGCAGTGTATGACACCGATATTCCTTGTGTAATGCTCAACCCACACAGCTTGCACCAGGAATAACCAGGTGTATAAATTAAATATTCTCTGTGTCAGAATATTGGGTCAACATGGCTGCTGTTATCGGGGCACTACACACTAAAGGGCAGCCTCATCCTTTGACTGTGGACACATCTACATATGTGCCAGATAAATAGTGTAATTTATGCAAGTGAGGTTATACACAATCTTCTTTGGTAATGAAGTGTTTTGGAACTGAAAACCACATCAGAGAAAATCAACTAAATTGCCATTATCAGGCTATTCACGTATTCGAGAATTAGTACACATCCATATTACATGCGATAGAGCCTGACCCGAATTCAAAGTATCATACAGTCCCATGATGCTGTAAGTTCAGGTCAGTTAAAGCCATGGTGTGCCATGACACACGTGAATAATATGGATGTTTAATACATCCAGAACACACTAATGTGAAAAGCCCACAAGTTGTATTGCAGACGCCCCCCCCCCCCCACCCCCATTAACAATAAGACCATTTTAAGTAATTAAAATTAGGAACACAATAAATACAATGCATGTTTCATGTTTCTACCCGTTCTCAATTACGTTTCTACCCGTTCTCAAAGTATTGCCAAAAAATACTACTGTAGGTAAGCAAACAGTAGAATGTGCATATCAGCAGAGATATATACACCGAATAATTTAACTGTCCATTACATAATAAGGTCATTCTTTAAAGTTGCTCATTACTGCAGCTTCACACTGGGTAAAACTTCAGCTATTTTTCAAAACAATATTCCCATTTTTTAACTTACATGGAATAAAAATAACATTTCAGACTCAAACAAAGCATTGTCCACCGGACAAGTGGCATGTTTTCTTACTATGTCCACCGGACAAGTGGCTTGTTTTTTACTTTGTCCATTGGGCAAGTGGCATGTTTTTTATGAATTATAAAGCTACCCCAATTTCAGCGATCAAATGACCACTCCAAATGGGTCAATACCTAAACCACAATAGCAGTGCTTGCAAGTTTATGAACCCTTCAAAATGTTCTACATTTCTACATGAATTTGACCTAAAACTACATCAGATTTTCACACAAGTCCTAAAAGTAGATAAAGATAACCAATTCAGTCAAATTAGTAAAAATAATAAACTTGGTCATCTATTGAGGAAAATGATCCAATATTACAGGTCTGTGACTGGCAAATATGTGTGTCAACCTTTGCTTACAGTATCTGGTGTGACCCCCTGGTGTAGCAATAACTGCAACTAAATGTTTCCGGTAATTGTTGATTAGTCCTGCACATCGGCTTAGAGGAATTTAAGTCCATTCCTCCATACAAAACAGCTTCAACTCTTATGTTGGTGGTTTCCCCCCATAAACTGCTCACTTCAGGTCCACAACATTTCTACTGCCTAGTGTTATGTCAAATTTATGTCAAAATATAGAAAATTCGAAAGCGTTCACAAAACTTTTAAGAGCCACTGTACTATAAACAAAGTTATAAAATATGGCCAGCATCTCTTTTACCCATGCTGCAGATAGCTATATTCAGTTCCATTCTATTCATCACTGTTCTTTGCTATCTACACTGTTTTACTAAATATTATTGCATATGCAATTATCCATTACTTAAAGTGAACTTAAAAGGGCATCTGTCAGCAGATTTGTACCTATGACACTGGCTGACCTGTTACATGTGCACTTGGCAGTTGAAGCCATCTATGTTGGTCCCATGTCCATATATGCCTGCATTGCTGAGAAAAAATGTTTTATTATATGCAAATGAGCCTCTAGGAGCAAAGGGGGCATTGCCATTACACCTATAGGCTCTGCTCTCTCTGCAACTGTCGTGCCCTATCCACTTTGATTAACCGGGCCAAGCAGTGAAAATGTCGTCACTGCCTGGCCCTGTCAATCAAAGTGGAGAGCGTGCGGCAGTTGCAGAGAAATCGGAGCTCTAGGTGTAACAGCAACGCCCCCGTTGCCCCTAGTTTACCATTTGCATAAATTAAATATACTTTTTCTCAGCAATGCGGGCACATATTAACATGGGACTAACACAAATGCCTTCAGCTGCCAAGTGCACATGTAACAGGTCAGCCAGTGTCATAGGTACAAAGTTGCTGACAGATGCCATTTAAATACCATCTCAAAATAATATAGTGTCAATCCTTGTTGAACACCAAGATAAAATAGCAGTTAATGCCACAAATCAACTGTGCATAAAAGCTAATCTAATAACAGCAGCGAACTGTTGAGGTACAAAGATCCATAAACAGCAGTGCAAACCTTCAGTTCTGGTTAAATTGAACCAAGCCATCTTTTGTAAGTCACAGAAGGTGTTCTGATCAGCAAGTACTGGCTTTTTTCTTGTAACTAAGACCACTGATAATTCTAAGGCTGGTTTCACACGGGCGTTGCGGGAAAAGGTGCGGGAACATGCTAAATTTTTCCGTGCGAGTGCAAAACATTGTAATGCATTTTGCACGCGCGTGAGAAAAATCGCGCATGTTTGGTACCCAAACCCGAACTTTTTCACAGAAGTTCTGTCTGTCTTCTGTGCTGTGTGGAGGAACAGGACCTGTGGTGACGTCACTCCGGTCCATCACATGATTCATCACCATGGTAAAAGATCATGTGATGACCGGAGAGACGTCACCACAGGTCCTGTTCCTCCACACAGCACAGAAGACAGACAGAAGAGAAGCCGGGCTGCGCGAGCAAGTGGATTAAGGTAAGTTAATTTTTTTTTTTACCCCAGTGCTATTTTACTATGCATTCTGTATTCAGAATGCTATTATTTTCCCTTAGAACCATGTTATAAGGGAAAATAATAATGAACGGGTCTCCATCCCGATCGTCTCCTAGCAACCGTGCGTGAAAATCGCACCGCATCCACACTTGCTTGCAGATGCTTGCGATTTTCACGCAACCCCATTCATTTCTATGGGGCCTGCGTTACGTGAAAAACACACAAAATAGAGCATGCTGCGATTTTCACGCAACGCATAAGTGATGCGTGAAAATCACTGCTCATGTGAACAGCCCCATAGAAATGAATGGGTCGGGATTCAGTGCGGGTGCAATGCGTTCAACTCGCGCATCGCATCCGTGCAGAATACTCGCCCGTGTGAAAGGGGCCTAAGAGTGTTCCCCATTATTATTACAGTGATTTTGTAACCCCAGAAACTGCCCAAATATAAGAGCAATACACATGTCGATCCTAAAGGCGGCCTATTTATTAGCCTTGTACTTTGAAGCATCCCGTGGCTCTCTGCTTGGGTTGCTCCAGTCGTCGGCTTCTGCCGCATTCTTGTAGTGTCGCCATGCTGATTTGTTAAATACTGGCAGTCTCTCAAATGAGTCGCCGGAAACAGCCTAAACGTAAAAAAAAGGTAAAAGATTATTATTAAAAAATCTATGAAAATGTATAAATATATGAGATTTGATGGATTAAAGATCCACAAATCTTTAACCTCTGTAAGTAATACCTTAAGGTAGATAACCGCGTCTGTACCAACACCTTCCATGGAATAGAGTTTAAGGTCACCTTGGAAATAACGAGCATAGAGTCGAGAGATGGGTAATCCATACCCAAAACCAGCCTAAATGTAAATAAAAAATGTGAATTAAGGCACAATGACTTTCTTCTAGACCAGTAAATACATTATTACAGTGGGATTGATAGAAAAAGGGAGAAATATTATTTTGCTCCATCATTGAAATAGAGATATGATTGTTTAGTTTTAGTACGCCAATCCCGTTAAATGAACATTAACTTATGCATTTTCTGTAGCCAAATTTGTAACTACCTAAAAGGACAATGACAGTATGCAACTGTATAGACATACATCCAAAGAGAATGAGCAGACAGTTGTGTGGTTGCCTGCAGACAGGAGAAAATCTACAAGGCTTCACCGGGGGCCCAGGAAGACTTGAGACACTAAGGCCTCCTGCACATGACTGTAGCAGGGCCATGCCTGTATTGCAGCCTGCAAACAGCCACTGACTTGAATGGGTCCACAATTGGGAAGATACGGTGCGGAATCGATGCACAGATCTGAAGCCATTGAAGCACTACTAAGTGCTTCTGTGGGTTTTCTGTCCATGTCTCCGCACCAAAAAAAGTAGTGCATGCACTACTTTTTTGCTGTGCAGACCGCCAGACCGCCGGATGTGTATCGTGGACCACATTCAAATGAACAGGTCCGCGTCCGCAAACAGCGGGCACGCGGTCGGTGCCAGTGCATTGCAGACCGCAGCACAGGCACGGCCGGCCCACAGATGTGTGCATGGGGCCTTACAAGCATTGTAATGTGTATCTCAGTACGTAGAATTTGTTCTGCAAATGTTCAGCACAGATACGAAGCAGCCTTAGCCAGGCCACTTTCCCTGCACATTCGCCATCTTGGGTGAATGCAGGGGCACTATGGGAATACGGTTCAGATATCCCATCAGCACACATAGCTTTGTGGGGAAAGCATCATCATGATCAGACAGCCCACCCGTGCAACCTGAAATGATACAGATCCCATGGGGAAATTAAAAGTTGGAAAAAGTAAAAACAAAAACAAAAAAAGCTGACTATTTGTATGTATAACTATTGCGCACGTGGAGACATTAACATCTTAGCAACTTGTAGTAGTGGGAGGACCTGTCCATATCGGTGTCACCAGTTGTGGTGTGTCCTGCACAGTCTGACACTGGCAGCACTGATTGAATAATGTGAAACTGTGAAGGGACACTTTTATTGTGGACTATTGAACCAAGCGGTGGGGACCAGATAAGTATGATCACCACCGCTGGACGGCCACTCTGTGAGGTCTGATATAATGTTTGATATCCCCAAATGATCGCTAATATTTTTTCTAGTAAGAAAGACCCCTTTAACTATCTTTCAACTTAAAATAAGTAATGGAACAGTTGATACTAAAAACAATAAGTTGTGTAAAATGCTTTAGTTTGCTCAGTTTTCTTACAAAGCTGGGAAGAACCTACATACAGTGGATATAAAAAGTCTACACACCCCTGTTAAAATTTCAGGTTTCTGTGATGTAAAAAAATTTGACAAAGATAAATCATTTCAGAACTTTTCCCACCTTTAATGTGACCTATTAACTGTACCACTCAATTGAAAAACCAAACTGAAATCTTTTAGGTAGAGGGAAGAAAAAATATAAAAATAAACTAATACTTTGTTGAAGCACCTTTTGATTTTATTACAGCACTCAGTCTTTTTAGGTATGAGTCTATCAGCATGGCACATTTTGACTTGGCAAGATTTGCCCACTCTTCTTTGCAAAAACACTCTAAATCTGTCAGATTGCGAGGGCATCTCTTGTGCACAGCCCTCTTCAGATCACCCCACAGATTTTCAATCGAATTCAGGTCTGTGCTCTGGCTAGGCCCTTTCAAAACTTTAATCTTCTTCTGGTGAAGTCATTCCTTTGTTGATTTGGATGTATGCTTTGGGTTGTTGTCATGATGAAAGATGAAGTTCCTCTC
This sequence comes from Bufo gargarizans, assembly GCF_014858855.1. Lineage (NCBI taxonomy): Eukaryota > Metazoa > Chordata > Amphibia > Anura > Bufonidae > Bufo > Bufo gargarizans. Next base: position 518,606,735 of record NC_058082.1, on the reverse strand, counting down.
CATGTTCAGCTTTCTAGCAGAAGCCTAAAGGTTTTGTGCCAATATTGACTGGTATTTGGAACTGTTCATAATTGCCTCTAGCTTAACTAAGGCTCCAGTTCCAGCTGAAGAAAAACAGCTCCAAAGCATGATGCTGCCTCCACCATGCTTCACTGTGGGTATGGTGTTCTTTTGGTGATGTGCAGTGTTGTTTTTGCGCCAAACATATCTTTTGGAATTATGGACAAAAAGTTCCACCTTGGTTTCATCAGACCATAACACCTTTTCCCACATGCTTTTGGGAGACTTCAGATGTGTTTTTGCAACATGTAGCCTGGTTCGGATGTTTTTCTTCGTAAGAAAAGGCTTTTGTCTTGCCACTCTACCCCATAGCCCAGACATATGAAGACTACGGGAGATTTTTGTCACATGTACCACACAGCCAGTGCTTGCCGGATATTCCTGCAGCTCCTGTATGTTGCTGTAGGCCTCTTGGTAGCCTTCCAGACCAGTTTTCTTCTCGTCTCTTCATCAATTTTGGAGGGACGTCCAGTTCTTGGTAATGTTACTGTTGTGCCATATTTTCTCCACTTGATGATGACTGTCTTCACTGTGCTCCATGTTACATCTAATGCCTTGGAAATTCTTTTGTACCCTTCTCCTGACTGATACCTTTTAACAATGAGATCCCTTTGATGCTTTGGAAGCTCTCTGTGGACCATGGCTTTTGCTGTGGGATGCGACTAAGAAAATTTCAGGAAAGACCAACTAGAGCAGCTGAACTTTATTTGGAGTTAATCAGAGGCACTTTAAATGATGGCAGGTGTATGCTGACTCCTATTTAACATGATTTTGAATGTGATAGCTTAATTATGAACACAGCTACATCTCCAGTTATTTTAGTTTTTTTTGTTCTCTTTCCTCCACCTTAAATATTTAAGTGTGTTTTTCAATTGAGTGGTGCAGTTTATAGGTCACATTAAAGGTGGAAAAAGTTATGAAATTATTTATCTTTGTCTCATTTTTTTACAGCACAGAAACCTGACATTTTAACAAGGGTGTATAGACTTTTTATATCCACTGTACATACAAGATGTTTTCAACTTACCAAAGGAGCTGCTCTGCTTGGCTCTAAACTGGGTCTAGGTGCTGTGGAATACATGTAATTGAACAGGCGATCTATCTTCCGCAATGGCACTCCACCACCTTGGTCACTGATCTAGGGAAGGGTAACATGTTACTTCTCACAATGATTTAACCTGAGGTGACAGTATGCAGTGAGCTCCCAATAACACCTACTGTTTTAGATTTAAAAAGACTATCAGCATGATCGATTCTAAGCATACTGTCTGGTGAGGTTGATCACGCTGATTGAAATGATACCCATCTTTTGTCTGTATGTTAAACAGCTGCAGAAATATCAGTGTTTTTATTCGTATGCAAATGAGCACTTTGGAGCACCATTTGGCAGAACTGAATTCTTTGAAAAGTGCCTGGAGGTAAGTGGTCAGCCTTGCAAATACATGTCCTAGGTTCAAATCCCAGGAGAAAATTCCGGAACTGTTTCTTCAGTTATTTTTTTTCTCCCTCATTTAACCCATAATAAAAGGCTATAGCCTTAATTTTTTGAGAATAGAGGTTGTCTATACTAAGGAAGCTAATACATATTACTGGTGTCTTTATATTCATATATTGTGCCTGTGAGTAAACCAACAATATGTATTAACTTTCTAAGCATAGAAAACCTCTATTCTCAATATATTAAGGCTATAGCCTTTTTTAAAGAAACAGATCCAGAATGCTCTCCTGGGATTTGAACCTGGGACATGTACTTGCAAGGCTGACCACTTACCACCAAGCTATAGCCTTATCATACTGCGAGGAATAGTTTTCTATTCTTAGAAAGTTAATACATATTACTGGTGTCTTTATAATCATATATTGTGCCTGTGAGTAAGGCAGTAAGATGTATTATCTTTCTAAGCATAGAAAACCTGTATTCTCAACACTGTGAGACTAAAGTAAGTAGTGTATATGATATATACATGCTAGGACACAGCTTTGCCCTCAGCATGCTGATGTCTAGCCATGTCATTCAAGGGGAGATGGGAGTAAACAGCACAGGGGTGTTATAAAAGCAGTGCTCCAAGTATTCAGCCCCGCCTGCTGGTGCTCCAACTTGCTCATTTACTGATGAATAAAAACACAGCTATCTCTGCAGCTGTTTAATATACAATGAAAGGTATCATTTTAATAAGAATGATAAACCCTAAAAGCCAGTATGGTTCATTAGGGTTGATAATGCTGACCGGGGCTGTTTAAGGCTTTCAATATGTATAAACTATAGTGACAGACACAAACAGCTTTGTAATTATTTCTTCTTATTTGCCTATTACACGATTAAAAATACTAATTTAATGCATATAGGAGGGAGGATAATATATAGTATGAACATGCCTTTATAGATAGATCTTCCTTTCCAAGTGTGACCAATGTCTTCACAGGTGGCAGGGCCTCAGTGCGGCCTTCATGTTGCTCCACAGTGGCTCTCATTGAATTCTTGAGGGAACAGAAATGTGAGATTTTATGGCATGAATTCTTGAGGGAACAGAAATGTGAGATTTTATGGCATATTTGGACCTAAGAACAGACACACACTGAGTACAGATATACTAACTAGCTAAAAAAAAAATTACAAGGAAAATAAATAAAATGATCATAGATTGCTATTAAGCTGTGCATTGGGAAAATTCTTTAGAGATACATAACTAAAATGAGTTACTAAATGCAAAAAAATACAAAAATTACATGCAATGGCTTACTCATCATTAAGAATACTGTAATATGTTAAAGCAGTAATACAAATTAATGTATTGAGAACATGAGGTCCGGCCGACAGCCTAATGTTTATGGGAGATCCCAACTCTCCTTTGATAGATGATGTTGGGAGAGAGAAGGATCAGGCAAAGTAAATATTTTTGCCTGATCCTTTTGTTCTCCCGGGAGACGAGCTACAGTCAAAAATGTCTAGAAGCGGTTTTCTCCCCTCTTCCTATTGAATACACATTCATATTCAGCCAAACCGAACGTGAAGGTCTATAAGCAAATCATGGGGAGTCGGGAGAGAGAGCTGTCGTACTGCTGACCACTATCAAATGTGTATGGCGCCTTGAATTTCAGGATCCTACAAAGATGGTTTCAGATACATACAGTAGTGGGACACTCACGTCTATCTACAGCATAACTACTCATAATACCTAATGCTTAAACATGGAGACTAACATTTTAAGCACCACAAGCAACCTGTTAAGAGCTTTATACTTCATGCCCATGGTTCAACCAAGAGGGTTCCTGGTTACAAACAAAATCTGAATGGAGAGGCGTTTCAGAGAAAAGAAGCCAGGAACAGGGAGAGGCGTCAACTTTTCTCTGCCTGGTCTTTTTTTTTTTTACTATAGACAATAGGGACAGACCTGTCAACCAGGCCGAGCGGAGTGTGGTAAAAACGGAGAACAGAACCCCCAACTAATCTTCTCCCCATTCTCGGTTTCTTTCTAAACTAAGCTTTCTTTGAAATGCTGCAGTGCCTCAGAGTGCATCATGGCTGTAGCCAGTTAAACTTGTTATTTGATTTAGTGCATGGTTGGCCGAACTGTTCGCTGCGTCGTGAAGACAATGTAATGTGTATGGGGAGCTCCCAATTTAGAATGTGTCGGCAGATAAGAACCATTTGGCCCATCTAGTCTGCCCAATGTACTGAATACTATGAATAGCCCTATCTTATATGAAGGATGGCATTATGCCTATCCCATGCATGTTTAAACTCCTTCACTGTATTTGCAGCCAGTGATGACCAGTTTGCATTGTTCGCCTGCGAACATATGCGGGCTGCCATCTTTTTTCACAAGTCCGGCGAGGCACAGGTAAGCCCTTACCTGTACGCGACCCGGTCTGAAAACAAGTGCGATCAGCGGGAGCAGGCAGTTCTGAGAACAGCCACCGGGGGCCTTCATCAGGCTGTTCTTGGAACTGCCTGCTCCCGGTGACCGCATTTGTTTTCAGACCAGCTCGCGGCACAGGCACAGGTAAGGGCTTACCTGTGCCTCGTCAGACTTGTGAAAAAAGATGGCAGGCTGCATATGTTCGCGGGCGAACAATGCGAACTGGCCATCACTGTTTGCAGCTACCACTTCTGCAGGAAGGCTATTCCAATCTAATGTGTATGGGGAGCTCCCAATTTCACGTTGCCTGATCCTTCTCTGCCCTGGCATCATCTGTCAGGAAAAGAACTGGGCAAGCTGAATTTATTTTTTTTGTCTGACCCAGAGCTGATACACAATGTGATGGCCCCAGTTTTTCCAATGTATTGCAGATCTAATCTTAATGTCGGATATTTACTATACACTAGGGCTTACTTGTAAATGGCAGGTAGCACTCGGGGTGGCCTGGCCCTGCCGGATATGTACAGATATTACTGTGCTGTCCAGCTGACATATGCAAGCTGGTGGGTAAGAGCGGATGCCAGCAACCCAGCAGTGGTGCTGGAGGCGGCACTCCTTGGATCATATGAGGCCCTGACAATTTTTTTTTTAACAGATTAGGTAAATACCCAGCAGGACATTTCACCTTTAACATGACAGCAGTAATAAAAGTATGGAACGATTATGTGTGGGTATGGGGTAATAAGGGGAGGGGGGAGGGATGGTCCCCTGTATTGCCATTGTGGAGAAATGCAAAGTTACCGGAACTAGACACAATTCCAGATTTTGAGTTTTGGCCGAAACATGGAATCAAATACATGACCCAGATATTCTCAGAAGGAACGTATATAGCTGTTCATGAATTAAGGGAGGAGTACTGTTTACCCAGGAACAGTCTCTTTAGATATTTTAAATTAAGACACGCTTCTGTAAAGCAATTTGGTAGCGGCAGGATCGAGATAAAGTATGGAGAGATCGAAAAAATTGTTAGACAAACAAACTTATGCAAGCCAATATCCTCCTTTTATTCAGTACTTATATCCCAATTAGCCTCCCCGTTGACCATAGCTATGGCAAAGTGGCAGAAAGATGTCATCAGATTAGAAGATATGCATGAGAAGGAACTCACACACAACTGGAGGAACACAGTCATAAGCGCTAGAGACCAACTGATACAAGTAAAGTGGCTACAGAGTTCACCTAACCCTGGTCAAATTAGAACAAATGCATCAACTTGAGAGTTCACTATGTTCTAGATGTAATGGAGAGACAGGCACTCTGATCCACATGATTTGGGAGTGCCCCAAAATTGTTAGGACTGGGAGATGATCTATTGCAAACCAAATACTCTAAAAAAAAAATATATCGACATCTAATGTTCTATGCTAGGAAGTCTATCCTATTGAATTGGAAGCCCCCTAAAGTCCCCTCAATCCAACACTGAATGCAACTAATGGAAGAAGCCTTGCCAATGTACAAGATGACATATTTAGCCAGAAATAACCCGGAGAAATTTGATAAAATCTGGGGATTATAGCTCAATGCTAAAACATAGATAGCCTAAAGGAAGGTGGGAATCCAGCGGAGTTGTGGAGGTGTGTATGAGCGAGCGAATGAGGTAAAAATGCATAACATAATTATTATTCAGCAATGGCAAAAACTCTGTTCTGAAGGAAATACAATGACAGACTTCTGTGGTATCTCTTCATTGCTCCAAACCGTTGTTGAAATGTCTAATTGATTGTGTGCATCTACGTTACTGAACTGTTTTAAATGTGTTTTTTCCCTAAAAAATGAAAGAAAAAAAAAAAAAACACACAGCAGGTAACATAAAAGAAAAATAATAATTGAGAATATTACAGTACAACATATGTACAGCTGTGCAGCCCTTCTATAAGTAATGACAGAGCCCCTATCCATTAAGTGTATTTGAAAATGTGACTGCTGAATAGTTTTGTTTAATTCCTAAATTTTGGAGAGGGCCCAACAACCAGATTATGGTGTCGATATCGGCCGAGAGAAGTATTGCGTGCTTCGTGCCAGTAGGGGAATACTGCTGTAAGCAACAAGAAGACTGAACTCAAGTCTTCTTTGAGTCAAAATTACTACTTTCTGCTACTATGATTACTAATTATAAAAGTAAAATAACAAGGTAATAGGCTTAACTTCAGAATAAAGTAGCTATTTAAATGCCCAATTATTAATAAAATTGTTGCTCAAGGACTGCGTGTAACAAGGCACCACAATATATCATTGTGGAAACTGCCAATCTCTTCTCATGAAATGAAATGCTTGCTGCTTCACGCCACCCAAGTCGTGTTATCCCTTATTATAGCAGTAAATTACTCTGGAACCAGGTTGAACTGAAGCCAAGATTAGGATAGTGATACCTCTAATTCTAAATAATTATGGCAAGGCATTTTATCCTTAACTGGATTCCAATACACACTGTTATTACTTTGTTCCGGAAAGAATTATGTGAACATTTCAAAAGGCACAAGTTCTGACCCATAATGCTTTGCTGCTCCTTCACCAAGACATATTTTTAATATGCCTTAAAAAGAAGAATTTCCAATGACCATGTTTTCTCATGAGTCTGGGATTAACTTTTTATTATCCTTTTTTCCAAGTCTGGGCAGTGACCTAAGTCCACAGGAATTAAACCACATAATGCTTGGCTTAACCATTAAAGCAGATATTATTGTAGAGAAGGCTGAACATTGAAGGGAATTTCTGGGACTCATATTGGTTTATCCACAGGATAGGTCATCAGTATCTGATCAGTGGGGGTCCAACTCTTGGCACCCCTGCAGATCAGCTGTTTGAAGAGGCTGCGGGACTCCCATTAGTGCTGCAGCCTCTTTCTAGGCCAGTAACGTAACATAAATCTGTCCCATGGTCTAATTGCAGCTCAGTCCATTCAACTGAATGGGCCTAGGCTGCAATATCAAGCAAAGCCACAATACAATTTACTACACCAAAGTGCCATAGCCTCTTCCAACAGCTGGTCGGAGGTGGTGCGAGGTGTCTGACCCCTAGTGATCAGATATTGATGATCTATCCTGTAGATAGGCCATCAATATCAAAAACCTGGAAACCCTTTTAGACTAATGTAGAACAGCAGATTTGGAAAAAAAAATTGGGATAACCATTGAGTCCCTACCCAAGACTCCACATTACTGTATGATAGTCTCTCAACATTACCAAGGGGCCTGTAATACCAAATCATTGCTCTATGCTAACACACAAATCCAGAACAGACAAACTTTAATGTAACTGTCTTTTTCCTAATAAGGTGGTGCTAAGAAGTTAAAGTGTGACATGATAATTTGCATCTGGAAAATGATATAAAGAATATTTATTGAGAAGGAAAAAGCTTTTTTCTGAAGTGCTATTTTTTTCTGGATATTTGCCCTCATCACCCCAGAACACATAGGCATACTATTTCCCAGTGAGGTGTGTAAATGCCATCTCATGTAGCCATCTACTGTAAATGTCCTAGTGAGACTGGGGAGTTGTGGAGACTTTCCTGCTCAAGGAGGAAAAATATCATTCCTGCTGCATTCTTCTACGTTATTACCCAGTGAATGAACACACCTTGAATAAAAGCGTCCACATGGAGTCTAACTTCTAATTTGCAAAATTGCACACATTAGAATACCCACAAATGGCTCACTGCAATGGACTTCGGCCTTTCTAAAACAAAAATAATTGTAGTACAGAAATCTGCTGTTGACCACAAAGGGTGCAAGTTTCTCTTTCCAGTAATTGGATTTCCCATTAACCTCCACAACGGCACGAACAGGAGGATCTCCCTAACTCTCAAGGGACAGGAAACGACAAAGAAGCCCCAAATAAAAAGCCTCCTCCCTCTTACCTACTTCAGTTTTAGTGACAGAGAAATCAGAGTGACACATAAAAAAATATGTATTTCAACACAAATTTTAAACAGAACAAAAAACATAAGGGTGGGAATCCCCAGTGTTGTTGTCAAGGTTAATGGGAAATTCAATTACTGGTAACAGTAATTTTCATCTTTACCTGACACCTCCACAATGACACTGAAAGGAGGATTTACAGAGAAAAACCAAATATTCATTTGTTAGAATGTCCAAATTATAATGTTTAAAAAAAGGTAGATGGACATGATGCAGAAATAGCTCTGGTTGAATGTGTCCTAAGCCCTATTTGAGGAGATAACGCTTTTTCCTGATAACAGAAAAAATAGCATGTCAGATCCATTGTGTTATTTTAGCTTTACTTGCCGATTTCCCTGTGTTGGGCCCTTCATACTTCACGAGAAGTTGGTGCATGTTTCTGAATGATTTTGTAACCTCCAAGTATGTTATAATGCATTTATGCACATCCAGATTTTGCCTGTGCACAAAAGGAAAAAAGATACTTCCCGCTGGCAATGAAATCTGGAGAAGACCTTTGGGAGAAAAAGCTTGGAAATGTTTCAGGATTATCCTATCCTCTATAATAGTAGGTAATGGTAGTCTGCATGAGAAAGCTTGAAGTTCTTCCACTCTGCAGGCTGTGGGTAGGGAAGGTGGTCTTGTAAGTAAGGTTTTAAAGAAATGTCTGATACAGGCTCAAACAGAGGGAACATGAGGACTGTCAAAACCAGATTTAAGTCTTATGGCGAAACCTGTAACCCTGTTCGATGTTTTTAGGACCCAGGTCGATGAGGTTATATTCTCCTATGCCTGATGGAAAATACAGCCGTCCACTGGAAACCTGGCATTATTGTGATTTTTTGGTGGATCTGTCAGGATTAAACAGGAATTCCTTCGCTCTGCCCTTTGCTGGTTGCCACCTGTGAGTAGATTCCTTTTTTCTTTGTTCTTGTCTTCCCCTTCCCTGGATATTATTATTATTTATTTTAAGGCGCCATTAATTCCATGATGCTGTACATCCAGATGGGATGCGAAAGGAACGCCTCTGCTGGAAAAAACAGGACTCAGAGGGAAATTATTTTTTCTTGTCCGATGCCTTTTCAAAAATGTTGTCCAAAGCAAAACCAAATAATCTGTCTCCTTCACAGGGTATAGAAAAAAAGTCTGATTTTTGACCCTGAGTCTCCTAACAAGGATCAGAGCCAGACAGCTTTGTGTGTGGCATTGGACAAGGCAGCCGATCTAGTTGTCAGCCTCCCCAAGTCTGCGGAGGCATCTGCTAGAATGTTAGAGGCTTGCTTTACTACTGAAAGGGATGCAATCATCTATGCCTGGCCTAAACATGGCTGTATTTGTCTCCCCGAGAGCATAAGGGCTTTTTATATGCGGTGGGTAAGGCTTTCCTACAAATAGCACAATTCTTCCTGGACGTGTCACTGGCAGCAGATTTAGGCCTCATGCACACGACCGTTGTTTTGGTCCGCATCCAAGCCGCAGTTTGTCACCGTAAGTACGTCACAAGCCCACTGGGAATCACTATCTGCAATAGCCGCAGTGACGGACGATCCTGTGAGCACAAAGCGCTAACCCGGGGCTGCCTTAATAAAAAGGGCTTACTGTAAGCCAAGAAGCGGTAAGAAGAGTGCATGAGAGTGCACACTCCACCCAGAGCCCCTGTTCAATACCCAGTCCTCCCAGATTACTGGGAAAAAGTATAGACTGGGTGAAAGGATTCCTAACAGGAGGACTTCCATGCATCCCTCAAGGGACAGGAAACAAAAACTGAAGTAAGTAAGAGGAGGCTTTTTATTTGGGGCTTCTACGTAGTTTCCTGTCCCTTGAGAGGAAGGTAGATCTTCCTGTTAGTACTGTTTTGGTGGTGTCAGGGAAATAGTAATTTCAATTATTGGCCTAAAGGGTGCTATTTAATATGTCACTATTAATGGTGCCTTCAGATGCAAATGGGTAGTACACCTGCCCAAAGCCCTATCTAACTACTTTCCTAGGGATCAATTGTGTTTTACAGTTATTAAAATCAAGGGTCTATCCTTCATATAAGGCTATCAATATTAGGCTCCATTCACACGTCCGTTATAACACTCTGTTTCCGTTCCATTTTAAATCGGAACGTTTTTTCGGATCCATTAATTTCAATTGCCTCAGTAAAAATGCGGACACCAATCATAGTGCTTTCCGAATCACTGAATCCGTTCCGTTTTCCTATTTTCGAGTATGCGGATCCTGAAAAAAAATGAAGCTTGTCCTACTTTCTGTCAGTTTTTCTGGTCCGTTGTCCATTCAAGTCAATGGATCCGCATAAAAACTGATGACATGCACAAAACCATCCGAATGTCATCAGTTTTTTAACTGATCAGTTGACAGGAAACTAAAAAAAAAAAAATTAAGTCCAGCCCTCAGTGCCTGTGGTGAGAGAAGTTCAGGTCATCTTCTGCTCTCCTGCAAAATGGCATATGAAGTGGACCGATTGATCACTATGATCCAGGTACATTATCCAAGTCTTCAGACATGACGATCGGGGAGATAACTGTAGAAAACTAAGCTAGCAAGGCAGAGATTTCTTACACAGCTCCTACTACACCAAAAGCCCAATAAATTGGCACCTGTTCTAGAAGATGTCCTCTGTTTTCACCAGTTTTTTTTTTTTTTTTGGTACCCTAGCAACATCTATTCCTCCTCTTTATTCTTTTGGGAAAAAAAACAAAAAACAAAAAAACGGAATCACAGAAACACAGAACGGATTCGGAAGCACTTTAGTAAAAAAACTGAAGGTTGTACTGAAAAACGGATCCGCAAAAAAAAGGAACGTTTATCTGGAAAGGTAAAAATACTGATGTGTGAATGGACCCTTAGGTGGAGGTTCAATTCTCGGCACCTTCTCCAATTAGCTGTTTGAAGTACCAGCAGCCCTTTGGCAAATGCTGTGTCTTCTTCATTGTTTACACTTGTCCGTTTGTTCCATTCACTTGGGTGGCACAAAGCTGCAATACCCAGCACTGTCACTATTAAATGTAGGCATAAATAATAAAGAGGCTGCAGAGCTCACTGCAGAGCCCTGCCCCCATTAAATAGCTCATTGGCAAAGGGGTTAACAATTGGACTTCCACCAATCTAATACAAAAGGTCAACGATTTAAAAGAAATAGGAAAATTGACAAGTGATCCCTTGTAGACAATGGCAATCCAGGGGTTTCATTTAATGGTTGTCTAGAATGGTTTAGGGCAGTGATGTCGAACCTTTTAGAGGCCGAGTGCCCAAACTGCAACCCAAAACCCACTTATTTATCGTAAAGTGCCTACACGGCAATTTAACCTGAATACTATAGTTCAATATAGTATATATTCCATGTACTTTATCATTTAACTATTAAAGCCTGCCTACATTCAGTGCCCTGTCTGTGCTGTACATAGTGCGCCCTACGCTGATGAATGGCAGGAAAAGTCTAAGGCATATTGGTACACCATAGACTTTTTTCACAGTGCGAGTGCCCACAGAGAGGGCTCTGAGTGCCACCTCTGGCACCCGTGCCATAGGTTCGCCATCACTGGTTTAGGGGATAATAGTTTGGGTGGTCTATGGTGGCTAATAAATATTATTCCTGGCAGGTAAATGGTAACATCATTGGTATTCTGATGTGGAAAAGGTTTTAGTGGAACAGCCATTAATTACTTCACTAGACTCCAGTGCTGTCAGAGATCAGTGCATGGAAATGGGTAGAGAGGACTGCATGCTCATCATTTAAAGTTGGTCTGTTAAAGGGGTTCTCTGGGAATTAAGAAAATGAAAATACTTAAATATTACTTTATAATAAATATATTTCCAAATACCTTTCATTATATATTAAGGCTTGTTTTATCGGGGGAGCAATCATCAGGAGAAACAAAATGGCCGCTGTCCTGTTAGTTCACACAAAACCTGTCCTAATCACACAGGAGAACAAGTTACTTCACAACACTGAGGTAAACAGTTGCCTCATCCTCCTCTCCTACTTGTCAGGGATTATGATCCTGAATACAGCGGATAAGAACTTTAGCAGAATTTTTGGGGAATTTAGTTCAGAGGAGACATGACGTACAGAGAGGACAGACAGGACAGTTTGTGATGACATGGAGCTGTGGTAATGGAGACTGCATACAAGTGCTGCTGCTCATTATCCCCACCCTCCTCTCTGTACTTCATGTCTCGTCATCATTTAAATTCTCACAGAGCAGAGAGGAGGATGAGGCAGCTCTTCAGCTCAGTGTTGTAAAGTAACTTGTCCTCCTGTGTGATTAGGACCTGTTTTGTGTGTACTGGTAGGACGGCGGCCATTTTATTTCTCCTAGTGATTGCTCTGTAGACAAAACTAGCGACTTTAACTAATGAAAGGTATTTGGGAATATATTTATTATAAAGTCATATTTAAGTATTTTTATTTTCTTAATTCCCCGAGAACCCCTTTAACCCCTTAAGGACTCAGCCCTATTTCACCTTAAGGACTTAGCCATTTTTTGCAAATCTCACTTTAAGTGCTGATAACTTTAAACGCTTTGACTTATCCAGGCCATTCTGAGAAAGTTTTTTCGTCACATATTGTACTTCATGACACTGGTAAAATGAAGTAAAAAAAAGTAATTTTTATTTATAAAAAAATACAAAATTTACCTTTTTTTTTTTTTTAAATTGCAAATTTCCAAGTTTCAATTTCTCTACTTCTATAATACATAGTAATATCTACAAAAATAGTTATTACTTTACATTCCCCATATGTCTACTTCATGTTTTGGAATGATATTTAATTTTTTGGGGATGTTACAAGGCTTAGAAGTTTAGAAGCAAATCTTGAAATTTTTCAGAAATTTTCAAAAACCCAATTTTTATGGACCAGTTCAGGTCTGAAGTCACTTTGCGAGGCTAACATAATAGAAACCACCCAAAAATGACCCCATTCTATGAACTACACCCCTCAAGGTATTCAAAACTGATTTTACAAACAATTTAAAATTTTCACTTTTTTGGCAGATTTTCCATTTTAATAATTTTTTTCCAGGTACAAAGCAATGGTTAACAGCCAAACCAAACTTCCAGAAGGAAAGGAATGCCATACGGTTTTTGGAAGGCAGGTTTTGCTGGACTGTTTTTTTTTTTACACCATGTTTTGAAGCCCCCCTGATGCACCCCTAGAGTAGAAACTCCATAAAAGTGACCCCATCTAAGAAACTACACCCCTCAAGGTATTCAAAACTGATTTTACAAACATCGTTAAAGGGAACCTGTCACCTGGATTTTGTGTATAGAGCTGAGGACATGGGTTGCTAGATGGCCGCTAGCACATCCGCAATACCCAGTCCCCATAGCTCTGTATGCTTTTATTGTATCAAAAAACTATTTGATACATATGCAAATTAACCTGAGATGAGTCCTGTCCCTGAGATGAGTCACATACAGGACTCATCTCAGGTTCATTTGCATATGTATCAAATCTGTTTTTTTACACAATAAAAGCACACAGAGCTATGGGGACTGGGTATTGCGGATGTGCTAGCGGCCATCTAGCAACCCATGTCCTCAGCTCTATACCCAAAATCCCGGTGACAGGTTCCCTTTAACCCTTTAGGTGTTCCACAAGAATTAATGGAAAATAGAGATACAATTTCAAAATTTCACTTATTTGGCAGATTTTCCATTCTAATAATTTTCTTCCAGTTACAAAGCAAGGGTTAACAGCCAAACCAAACTCAATATTTATGGCCCCGATTCTGTAGTTTACAGAAACACCCCATACGTGGTTGTAAACCGCTGCATGGGCACACAGCAGGGCGCAGAAGGAAAGGAATGCCACACGGTTTTTGGAAGGCAGGTTTTGCTGGACTGTTTTTTTTTTTACACCATGTTTTGAAGCCCCCCTGATGCACCCCTAGAGTAGAAACTCCATAAAAGTGACCCCATCTAAGAAACTACACCCCTCAAGGTATTCAAAACTGATTTTACAAACATCGTTAAAGGGAACCTGTCACCTGGATTTTGTGTATAGAGCTGAGGACATGGGTTGCTAGATGGCCGCTAGCACATCCGCAATACCCAGTCCCCATAGCTCTGTATGCTTTTATTGTATCAAAAAAACTATTTGATACATATGCAAATTAACCTGAGATGAGTCCTGTCCCTGAGATGAGTCACATACAGGACTCATCTCAGGTTCATTTGCATATGTATCAAATCTGTTTTTTTACACAATAAAAGCACACAGAGCTATGGGGACTGGGTATTGCGGATGTGCTAGCGGCCATCTAGCAACCCATGTCCTCAGCTCTATACCCAAAATCCCGGTGACAGGTTCCCTTTAACCCTTTAGGTGTTCCACAAGAATTAATGGAAAATAGAGATACAATTTCAAAATTTCACTTATTTGGCAGATTTTCCATTCTAATAATTTTCTTCCAGTTACAAAGCAAGGGTTAACAGCCAAACCAAACTCAATATTTATGGCCCCGATTCTGTAGTTTACAGAAACACCCCATACGTGGTTGTAAACCGCTGCATGGGCACACGGCAGGGCGCAGAAGGAAAGGAATGCCACACGGTTTTTGGAAGGCAGGTTTTGCTGGACTCATTTTTTTTTACACCATGTCCCATTTGAAGCCCCCCTGATGCACCCCTAGAGTAGAAACTCCAAAAAAGTGACCCCATTTCAGAAACTACGGGATATGTTGGCAGTATTGTTGGTACTAGTTTAGGGTACATATGATTTTTGGTTGCTCTATATTACACTTTTTGTGAGGCAAGGTAACAAGAAATAGCTGCTTTGGCACCGTTTTTATTTTTTGTTATTTACAACATTCATCTGACAGGTTAGATCATGTGATATTTTTATAAACCAGGTTGTCACGGATGCTGCAATATCTAATATGTATACCCCCCCCCTATTTTTTACCATTTTTTTTTTAACTTTATTTGGGGAAAATTATGTTTTTGTTTATTTTAACTTGAAACTTTAAATTTTTTTGGGGGGAAAACTTTATATTTTCAACTTTTATTTTCACTTTATTTTTTGTCCCACTTTGGGACTTGAACTTTTGGGGGTCTAATCCCCTTTAGAATGCATTCCAATACTTCTCTATTGGAATGCATTGGCTGTATGAATACTGTGTGTATTACTCATACAGCTTCCGGCCTGTGATGTCCAGGGGGCTGGATCTCACAGGCACGTCACAGGAAGGCAGCGGCGATGCCTCTGGAAGGCATCGCGCTGCCTTCCATGCCATCGGGTCCCCCTACAGCCCCATGGGGACCCGATTGCACCGCCGATCGCCGCCGCAAACCTCAGGTAAAGCTGCAAACTGCAGGTCTGAATTGACCTGCGGTTTGCGGCGATCACCGCCCCCCGGCGTTGTGACAGGATGCCCGCTGAATGGTTTCAGCGGACATCCTGTTCCTATTAACCCCCGCTGCAATCTAGTTTTAAAGTTATGATGCACCGGTACGTCATGGGTCCTTAAGGACTCGGGAAATATGTCGTACTGGTACATCATAAGTCCTTAAGGGGTTAAACTAGTCACAATGCCTTGTAGAGCTAGCTCAGCCGAATGCAATGATACCTTTTAATTGGTGATCCATTGCTTCCTTCTAGAGAAAGAGTACATTTGATCCTAATCTAAATGACCAGTTAAGTACACAAAAGGCGTGTCCAAGCCACTCTGTGCACCCTTGCTCCTTCTGTTTCTTCTGTCATCCCCTCCTTCTCCTTTCTGATTGACAAGGAGAGTGAGATTACTAGACAACAAACTGTGGGGGAGGGTGTACAGTACTGCTCTTTGTTTTAAATGCAAAATGGTGCACACCGAAAAAAATCACACGATTAAATCACAAATTTTATTGTTATCCAAAAAATGATCACAAAAACTTGTAAAAAAACATTAAAAATGAAATATTATTTCATGAGAGGTGTAATACCAGATGAGTAAAGTGACCAGCGCATATAACGTGCAAAAAGTAAAAGTGAACATGTATCGCCGCTCCTGTGGATTCGACAGGGGTCGGCAGGAGCAGCGATATGTGTGGGGCTTTGGTCCTTCCACAACGACCAATATGTGAAACTCTCTTTGCACTGAATATTTTGTTCGCTAATTTCTGTGTATGCTTAATCAGTTTTCTTTACAGATATTTGTCATTCTTAATATACATTAATTGATGTAATTTCAGAGTCGTCAAGTTCACTTATAGGACCTTATTAGGGGTAGATTATGTGGAAGGAGAGAGGTGTAGGTTTTTATATCTTGTTTACACTTTCCATTAAATATTGTTTTTAATGGTTTTTAAATGTTCTTGTGATCAGGTTTTAGATACCAATACAATCTGTGATTTTATCATGTGATTTTTCGATGTGCGCCATTTTGTTTTTTTCATTTACTTCTTGTAATTTAATGTATGCATTTGTACACATGGGCAGCACCTTTGAGTTTTTGAACTGATACTGTGGTGGCCGCTTTCTGCAATATATTACACTCTACTACTATTTGTGACCCAAATAATGTGGAACACAAAGGATGTTATTCATGATGAGGGAAGGTTTAAGAGTTTTAACACTAATCTTGCATCCATCTGGAAAGCAGAGCATTCGGAGACCTGCGATTTCTCTTTTCTCATATGACTAAGCACTAAGGTTGGGTTCACATGTGGCAAAAACTGATTGCACCTAAAAGCAGTTCATTGTTAATGGGTCTGCAGTTGTGCAGCTTACCAGCAGTTTACCACAAGGCCTTTAACAATAAAATTACCCTTAGCTGCACTTCTGACAACCACACCGATCTACATGTCACAGTGGTTTTGGTTGAAATGCAGGACGCACTTTGTTTGCACTTCATCTGCAATGTGTGAATCTAGCCTCAAAGTGAAAATGTCTTCTCTATGGTAGGGTTTTAACGCCACCATAGACATTAGTGGCCTTAAAGGCTATGTACACCTTTCGGAGCAATTTTTTTAAATTATTATTGCATTGTACTAATTTTGAGCTAAAAACAATTTTTTAAATTGGTCTTTATTAAAAACATGGTGTCCTTTTTTTCTGTACATAGCTGACATGCTCTAGTAGCACCCAGGGGTGGGCTGAGACAGGCTGGGACTGGGACAGGCTGGGACATTTTTTATTTATTTTTTCCTCAGGGCCGCAACGCCGATCACCACAGGCGGCGCGGCCCTGGATGTAATTGCGGCACCGGCGGGCAGTAGGAGATGAGCGCTTCCATTGTGGAAGCGCTCATCTCCATATTCGTCTGTATCTCTGTCCTCAGGACAGCGATACAGATGCCTGTGCTGCTGGGCAGGGGAGGGAGAGCTGTCTCCCTTCCCCTGTTCTTCTGATAGGCGGTAGGCACTAATGCCTTCAGTCTATCAGAGGCCGGCTCAGGAGGCGCAATGACTTCATTATCATCGCGCCGCCTGAGCCGGGCAGCACACAGCGGGGGGCACAGGCCGGAAGAGGCCTGCATCGCACTGCTGCTGATGGAGGTAAGTATTAGTGTTTTGGGGGGGGGGGGAGCTGGCATTTCTTACAGCCCCATTTTTTTGGGGTGGCATTCTGGGGGCATTTATTTCTTGCCCATTTGGGGGGGCACTATGGGGGCATTTCTTACTGGCACAATATGGGGGGCACCATGGGGGAGAGAAGCACTATGGGGGCATCTGGGGGCTCTTATTATTATTGGCACATTATGGGGGGCACTATGGCATCTGGTGGTACTAAGGGGGCATTTTTTACTGACACATTATGGGAGGCATTATAGGGGAGAGCGGCACTATGGGACATTATTCGGGGGCACTATGAGGGAGTGGAGCACTATTGGGGCATCTGGTGGCACTAAGAAGGGGCATTTTTTACTGGCACATTATGGGGGAGAGGAGCACTATAGGGGCATCTGCTGGGGGCACTAAGAAGTGGCATTTTTTTACTGGAATATTATGGGGGACACTATGGGGAAGGGGGAGAGGAGCACTATGAAGGGATTTACTGGGGCACTATAGAGGGGTATTTTATACTGGCATACATTATGGGTACATTAGCTCAACTGCAAGCACTAAGCGGGGGTATTTAATGTACTGTCATATTATAGGGAGAATTATTACTACTAGGAGGTATTATGGGGAGCTTTACTACTACTGGGGGGCTATGAGGAACATAATTACTAGTATGAGCACTATAGGGGCATTATTACTACTAAGTGTGCTCTGCCAGACAATTATTTGTTAGTGGGATTTGGGGGAGCACTGTTACTTTGGGGGACACCCTGGCACAGTATCAGCTTAGCAAAATTATTTTTGGGGGACATTATCTTTATACTATTATTGTCTGGGTGCAGTTATTTTTTAGAGCACTGTGTGCCAATAATTGTTGAAGGGGGCACTCTCTGTGTGGTAGTAGTATTTCCAGGGGGACTGTTTCTGCAGTATAATATTGGGGGCACTATCTGTGTGGTAGTAGTATTTCCAGGGGGACTGTTTCTGCAGTATAGTATTGGGGCACAGTGGGCACAGTATTGGGGGCACTATCTGTGTGGTAGTAGTATTTCCAGGGGGACTGTTTCTGCAGTATAGTATTGGGGGCACAGCGGGCACAGTATTGGGGGCACTATCTGTGTGGTAGCAGTATTTCCAGGGGGACTGTTTCTGCAGTATAGTATTGGGGGCACAGCGGGCACAGTATTGGGGGCACTATCTGTGTGGTAGTAGTATTTCCAGGGTTACCGTTTCTGCAGTCTAGTATTGGGGGTGGCAGGAAAGGGTGTTCAGAAGATGTGAAGATGATGGAAATGTGGGAAACTAATGTCTGTTTGTCAATCTCTGCAGAGACGGGAGATGGCAGAAAAATAATCATGGCTGTCTGGTCTGAATGGAGAAGATTAGGAAAGAGAACGTCTACAACAAAGGTGACATCACTGGATGTAAGAGGTATGTGGCACTGTGTAGGAGAGGAGATGCTTTGGCTCCTCCCCCTGCCATTTGCAGAAGCAGGATTCAGAGCTGGGTGAGAATGGCCAAAGGGGGCAGCAGGCCACGGGCAGGTGGCAGATGGTGGGGGGGGGGGGGACCACAGTCCTTGAGCAGGATCTGGGGAGGGAGTAGAGAGGAGGAGCTTCCTGGCTGTAGCCTGCTGTCTAACTATTGTATAATGTGAAGCAGGCAGTGCAGCCAGGACATGCCCTCCCCTCTCCGTATGATGTGTAGAGACAGGCCTCAACAATAGAATTTCAGCTGTACAGTGTTTGTTGGGAGTGGCCTATTATATGTAGGAGGGGCTTTTAATAATGGGTGGGGCTAAAAAAAACGTCCACTTGACTGGATTTGCTCCCCAGCACTAAGGCTGCCAGCCCTCCCCTGGACTAGCACCCTTTGGATTTTCTGTTTTTTCCGTCAGACCAGGAGCTGACGGACTCCTCATCTCTGCTCTCTGACCTCCTTAACACTCAATATAGCTTAGTTCTTATCTTAGTGTCTTAGTGATAAGAATGTGGCTTAAATAAGTGTTTATGACCTCTCAGTAGCTTACAAATAAGGTTTATTAAATGACCGCACAAAGTCAAAGTACCAGTCACGTAGTTAGAAAAACAGTTAACCCTTTGTGACAATACAGCTCAATATTTTTAATAAAGGCCAATTAAAAAAATGATTTTTAGCTCTCTGCCTCCTCCCATTGTATGCATGGTTACATGCTGGAGGTTACTGGGAGATTGCTTTGAGTCAGACCTTGCACTCCTGTAATTCGCCCACTGGCTCCTGGTATTGCCCACACGGCCCAGGTAGGTTTAGCGTTAGGTCCCGAGCTACTTGAGAAACCTTGGCACGGTGCTCGGGCTCAGACATGGCCTAACGTAGGACATGTTGGCTAATCTCTCAATTTTAACACCAGTTTGAGGGCTTAGTAAGACCGCAGAGTGCACCTGTCTTTGTTATATTATTTATACTGTTTATCACATCCACACATTTGCTATCCTGTGTAGGATGTCCATTGTGGTACTTGTGGTCCGCTGCAGGCATCCTCCATTGTATGCATTTTTGCTGGGGATTGCCGTTAGCAGCGTACCACAAGTGCAGGATCTGTCCCCCGGTTTAGATGCACCACTGCATATGGGGTTGAGCACTTCCTGCTTTTTAATAGCATGCCAATTTGTAGTTTGTACCAAAAATAAGTAACAAGCAATCATAAAAAATTGCCTCCAAAAGTGTACATAGCCTTTAAGAACAGCAGGCTTGGCTGACAACCTAATGTGTATGGGTATCTCCAATGACCTGAGTACTAATTGGCGGTCAGCTGATCTATGCCCAGCCAGGACAGTCTTTAATGCAGGGCAAAAGGGGCAGCTGCCCCGGGCCCAGTTCCTTCAGGCGGAACCCAAGGCAGCTGCCTCTTGAGCCCCGCTGGCCACTGGTGACGTGAGGAGCGGCGGCAGGGAACAGGAAGATGAACGCTTCCATTGTCGGGCAGCGATACAGATGGAAATGCTGCGGCAGGGAAGGGGAGGGAGAGGCCTGCAGCCTATCAGAGGCTGGTGGAGGCGGCGAAATGATGTGATCGAGCTGCACACCGCGGGACACAGGCCGAAAGAGGCCTGCATCACATCGCTGCCAGCCTGATGGAGGTAAGTATAAGTGTTTTTTTTTATATGGTACTACTACTGGCATATGATTAAGGGGCATCTATGGGAGCACCTGTTACTGGCACATGATTAGGGTCATCTATGGGGGCACTTGTTACTGGCACATGATTGGGGGGCACCTATGGGGCACTTGTTATTGGCACATGATTGGGGGGCATATATGGGGGCACCTGTTACTGGCACATGATTGGGGGGCATCTATGGGGTACCTGTTACTGGCACATGATTGGGGGGCACCCATGGGGGTACTTGTTACTGGCACATTATTGGGTGGCACTATGGGGGCATTTCTTACTGGCACATATTTGGGGGCATCTACTGAGGCCACAAAGAAGGGGTATTTTATATGGGGGCTCTGTGTAGGGGCATTTTATACTGGGGAGGGGAGAGAGGAGTACTATGGGCTCATCTATGGGGGACACTAAGAAGGGGTATTTTATACTTGCAAATTATGTGGGACACTGAGGACCTCTACTGGGGTACTATATATGGGGCATTTTATACTGGTACATTATGGGGGGCACTAGGAAGAAGGGGGAGAGGAGCACTATGGGGGCATTTACTGGGGGCACTATATAGTGGCATTTTATACAGGTACATGATGGGGGCACTATGGGGACATTAGCTCAACTGAGGGCATTAAAAGAGGGTATTTTTTGCACTGGCACATTATAAGGAGAATTATTACTACTGGGGGGCATTATGATGGGCTTTACTACTACTGGGAGTCTATGGGGAACATGATTACTAGTATGGGCACTATGAGAGCATTATCACTTGGGGTACAGTGGGGACATGTTTGGGGCACTCTAGAGGCACTATTACTACCGTGTGTGTTCTAGCAAAGAATTATTCCCATTGGTGGGACTTTTGGGAGCACTATTACTGTGGGGGCACCTAGGCACAGTATCTGCTTACCACAGTTATTTTTGGGGGACGTAATGTTTACACTAGTAGTATCAGGGGCACTATTTGCTGGGCGCAGTTATTTTAGGGCACTGTGTGCCAATAATTATTAAAGGGCACTATCTGCATGGTACTACTATTATCAGTTTTTTTTTCTGTTTCTGCAGTATAGTATTGGGGAGCACAGCAGCACAGTATTGGGGTGGTGGGATGATTTGTCAAGAAGATGGGAGGATGATGGAGAAGTAGTAAACTAAGATTTTGTTTGTCAAACTGCAGAAACGACAAATGGCTGAAAAATGGTGGTCTGGTCTGAAGGGAGAAGATGAGGAAAGAGAACATCTACATCAAAGCGACGTCACTGGATGTAAGAGGTATGTGGCGCTGTATTACCCTGCATGTAGGGGTGGATCGAGGGGTTAGTAGTACACTACTATCTGCACATTGTAAAAATAAAAAGTAATCTGCAAAATACTATATATTTGTGTCAGAAGTTGTGCTTTTAAAATGTTTAGAATAATGGTACAGCCATTTTATTTGATACTTTAGTGCTGATTCTTTTTAATTCTCTATATTAAGGGACACTATAGTCACCAGAACCACAACAGCTAAACATAGTAGTTCTGGTGTCTATAGCATGTCTCTGCAAGCTTTTTAATGTAAACACTGCCTTTTCAGAAAAAAAGGCAGTATTTACATTACTGCCAAGGAACACCTCTAATGGCCACTCATCATCATTAACTTTACTACTCTATGAGGAGTGTGGATTTTTTTTTTCTGTGTGTGTGTTGTGGTGGAGGACGTGATTGCATGCTAGGGTGTGGGAAGGCGGGATCCAGGGGGCCCAAGTAAATTCTTGCCCAGGGTCCAATCAATATTAACCCCTTAAGGACTTAGGGCGTATCGGTACGCCCTATTTCCTGAGTCCTTAAGGACTCAGGGCGTACCGGTACGTCCTAAGTTTAAATAGTGATTGCGGCGACTCGGGGGTTAATCCGAACAGGATGCCGACTGAAATCATTCAGCCGGCATCCTGTCACAACGCCAGGGGGGGTCATGAATTGACCTGCGGTTTGCTGCGCTTTCTGCAGTTTCTGATCCCCGCGGTCAGATCAGAAACTTTAGTGTGCCTAAAATAAAGATTTTGCACCCCTGCATGATTGTGGGCGGTTGGGGGGTTGTGGGCGGTGGGTGTACAGTGGTTATACCAGAGTGTCAGCACATTGCTGACACTCTGGTATAAACGGCTGACATCTGTGCAGATGTCAGCCGTTTAACCCTTTCCATACAGCGGTCCGTACGCACCGCGGTATGGAAAAGGTTAACTGTCAGGGTCAAGGGGCTCCCTCCCTCTCCCACCGGGGGGCTGCTGTGCCTTTGCAGCCCCCAGACAGGATGGGGTCACAGAGGTAGGGAGCCCCCCTCCTTACCTTTCCCCGTCTGCGCAGTTCTGGCCACTACTGAGCAGGCGTCCTGCTGTCCATGGTGCTGAACAGATCTATGCTAAAAGGCATAGATCTGTTCAGACAAAGTGTAAGTAAAATACAGTACAGTGCACTATATAGTGTACTGTACTGTATTATACAGACATCAGACCCACTGGATCTTCAAGAACCAAGTGGGCCTGGGTCAAAAAATGTAAAAAAAAAAGTGAAAAAGTTAAGATAAAAATAAAAAACATTTATCACTGAATAAAAATGAAAAAAATAAAATACACTACACATATTAGGTATCGCCGCATCCGTAACGAACTGATCTATAAAACGGTCATGTTACTTTCCCCGCACGGTGAACGCCATAAAAATAAAAACTATGAAAAAATTGAAATTTTGCCCATCTTACTTGCCAAAAAAGGTAATAAAAGTGATCAAAAACGTCGCATGTACGCCAAAATAGTATCAATCAAACAGTCATCTCATCCCGCAAAAATCATACCCTACCCAAGATAATTGCCCAAAAACTGAAGAAAATATGGCTCTTAGAGTATGGAAACACTAAAACATGATTTTTTTTGTTTCAAAAATGAAATCATTGTGTAAAACTTACATAAATAAAAATAAAGAATACATATTAGGTATCGCCGCATCCGTATCGACCGGCTCTATAAAAATATCACATGACCTAACCCCTCAGGTGACCACCGTAAAAAACAAAAAAACAAAAAACAAAACGGTGTAAAAAAAAGCAATTTTTTGTCATCTTACATCACAAAAAGTGTAATAGCAAGCGATCAAAAAGTCATATGCACCCCAATATAGTGCCAATCAAACTGTCATCTCATCCTGCAAAAAATGAGACCCTACTCAAGATAATCGCCCAAAAACTGAAAAAACTATGGCTCTTAGACTATGGAGACACTAAAACATGTTTTTGGTTTTAAAAATGAAGTCATTGTATAAAACTTACATAAATAAAAAAAATTGTATACATATTAGGTATCGCCACGTCCGTGACAACCTGCTCTATAAAATTACCACATGATCTAACCTGTCAGATGAATGTTGTAAATAACAAAAAAAAAACGTGCCAAAAAAGCTATTTCTTGTTACCTTGCCGCACAAAAAGTGTAATATAGAGCAACCAAAAATCATATGTACCCTAAACTAGTACCAACAATACTGCCACCCTATTCCGTAGTTTCTAAAATGGGGTCACTTTTTTGGAGTTTCTACTCTAGGGGTGCATCAGGGGGGCTTCAAATGGGACATGGTGTCAGAAAAAAACAGTCCAGCAAAATCTGCCTTCCAAAAACCGTATGGCATTCCTTTCCTTCTGCGCCCTGCCGTGTGCCCGTACAGCAGTTTACGACCACATATGGGGTGTTTCTGTAAACTACAGAATCAGGGCCATAAATAATGAGTTTTGTTTGGCTGTTAACCCTTGCTTTGTAACTGGAAAAAAATATTAAAATGGAAAATCTGCCCAAAAAGTGAAATTTTGAAATTGTATCTCTATTTTCCATTAAATCTTGTGCAACACCTAAACGGTTAACAAAGTTTGTAAAATCAGTTTTGAATACCTTGAGGGGTGTAGTTTCTTAGATGGGGTCACTTTTATGGAGTTTCTACTCTAGGGGTGCATAAGGGGGATTCAAATGGGACATGGTGTCAAAAAAAAACAGTCCAGCTAAATCTAGCTTCCAAAAACCAAACGGCGCACCTTTCCCTCTACGCCCTACTGTGTGCCCGTACAGTAGTTTACGGCCACATATGGGGTGTTTCTGTAAACGACAGAGTCAGGGCAATAAAGATACAGTCTTGTTTGGCTGTTAACCCTTGCTTTGTTAGTGGAAAAAATGGGTTAAAATGGAAAATTAGGCAAAAAAAATGAAATCCCCATTTGCCAATAACTCTTGTGCAACACCTAAAGAGTTAACGAAGTTTGTAAAATCAGTTTTGAATACCTTGAGGGGTGTAGTTTATAGAATGGGGTCATTTTTGGGCGGGCACAGGGATAATACTTATATGAATTGGAAACTTATTATAAGACCTAGGGGGGCATATAAAGAGCTAATTATGCTCAGAAGGCCTGTCAGTGTCCCTTTAAGGTGAAGTAAGGCTGAGTCCTTAAGGGGTTAAAGACGTCCCTGTGCCCAGCAGTTTATATACCAGGCAGTTATCTATGGTAGTAGCTGCGAGTGGCTGCACATTTCTACTACATACAGAGAGGTTTTACATGATGTTCAATGACATGAATGGGTCATCTATTTAAATGCATGGTCACGTTGAATTGAGTCCTCCAGAGTGGTAACAGCAGTTTGCTGCCTCCTGTCTGATATCCACTAACCCCAATAAGGCATACTGTATGGACAGGGGTTGAGTTTATAAAGTGTGTAGTCACAATACAACAGATGCAACCTGTATATATTCAGGCATAACTGGTATGATCAAAAGATGCCCACGGAGTATATACATTAAGCATAGACATACTGTATTATGTGCAATATAATGATATGCGTGAAACCAGCCTCTAAATTTTCTTTATAGCATGAATAAAATAAGGCCATGCTCAGGAAGCAGATATCAAAACAGCTGACATACTATACATGTTTAAAGAACTATTTAAAATGCTGAAAATCAAAAAAGTAAGGAACCAACAAATCTTGAAATGTAAAATTTACGTTTATTTAAGCTGACATACCTTAAACAATTCAAACAGCATATGAAACAAATGAGAGGGCACATACACCACTTGGAGCGGTCTACCAGGAGCTTTAGCTACAAAAGAAATCAAAAGAATATATAAAAATCTAATAAGTAAGTGAAATATAATAAGTATAAATGATAAGTCAGTAAACTTCAAATATTCAGTAATGGCAGGGACCGCCAAGATGCCAGATTATTGGACATGAACACAGTACATTCTCCATATACACACTCATCCTATTCTCAGTGGCAGATCCAGGGGTGCAATGTTTTGGAGATTCAGGGCTGATGTTGGTCAGTTGGGAACACTGACAATGATGCAAATGCACATGGTTGATAATATGTACAGACATTGATGATGAAGTATCACAGCCGACACGCACATGTATCCTATAGACAATGAATAGGGTGGCAGGAGGCATACCTGATCTGTTGCTCCATCAGGACGGGGGAATGGGTCAGGCCCCCACTATCAGTTAGTTATCCACTAACCTGTAGATGGTGATAGCTTTAATGTTGGCCACAACTTCTTTAACATTAACTTTGGACCTGTCATTGAGGGCTTAAAGTACCTATCAGGTAAATTTCCGGTAGTCTGGCATGGTACTGGTTTTGTTGCATGTTGGACCATCAGGTGCTAGACTAACTCCATAACATGCAGTGCCACCATTTTTTTAATGATAGCACCAGTCTTTATCTACAAGTACTTGTATATATCCTCACAGAAAGGCTCCATTCACACGTCCGCAATTTAGTTCCACAAACGGAATTGCAGACCCTTTTATTTCTATGGGGCAGCACGATGTTCTGCCCGGATACGGAATTGCAGACCCGCACTTCCGGGTCCACAATTCCGTTCCCCCAAAAAATAGAACATGTCCTATTCTTGTCCGCAATTGCGGATTCTATTAGTGCTGGCAATGTGCGGTCCGCAAAATGCGGAACGCACATTGCCGCTGTCCGTGTTTTGCAGATCTGTGGATCCACAAAACACACACGGTAGTGTGAATGGACCCAAAAAGATAGGAATATATTACTTTCAATTAAGCATCCAAAAATATAACAGACACATTTTCATCTTTTTAGTACATTTGAGTTTGAAAGTTATCCATTTTCTACACATTCGGTTATTCAAATAAATCTTTCTTCAGTGATACATGGAGCTTTATTTTTATGTAATTTTTTACTTTAGTTACTGGTATTTTGTATTTTATTAATACTTAAAATTAAAGAGGACCTTTCACTTGAATAAAACTTCTAAACTAACTATACAGACATGTAGAGCGGCGCCCAGGGATCCCCCTGCACTTACTGTTATACCTGGGCGCCGCTCCGTTCTCCTGGTATAGCCTCGGGTATCTTCATAGTTAGGCTCCACCCAGTTGACCCCGCCAGCGTCTCATTCTCCCATGCTGTAGCGCTGGCCAATCGCAGCGCTCAGCTCATAGCCTGAGAGGCTTTTTTTTCTCTCAGGCTATGAGGTGAGCGCTGCGATTGGCCAGCGCTACAGCATGGGAGAATGAGACGCCGGCGGGTTCAACTGGGTGGAGCCTAACTATGAAGATACCGGAGGCTATACCGGGGGAACGGAGCGGCGCCCAGGTATAACAGTAAGTGCAGGGAGATCCCTGGGCGCCGCTCTACATGTCTGTATAGTTAGTCTAGATGTTTTATTCTAGTGAAAGGTCCTCTTTAAAAGTACTGGTATTCTGTTGCAGTCATTTTTTGTATAGTTAAAGAAAGGTAAAGATAGGGCTGAGCACTCAAATACTGGAATACTGCATATATAAGGTAATAAATTAATAATATTTATTCTCTGCAAGGCATACACAATAAAAGCGATATAAAACTGACATATATAACAAATATGGACATGTACGTCCTAAAATAAACTCTGCATTAAATGGATCCAAATACATTTGATGATATATTGCAATGTAATATCAGTTGATTCTCTCACATGAAGGGGTTAAAATACATGAAGTAGTAGAATCAGCAAGGTTTGGTATGTATCCACCTCAAGTTTAAATGGTGAGTGTGTATACACCTCAAGTTCAGTTTGTTTGTCCACCTGCAGGAAAATACCCACACTGTTCCAGGCCAAATTAGTAAAATGTGAAGCGGTCATATAATGAACAGTAAAACCGTCATAAAATAAGGCAAAATGGCAGAAGGATTCGTAGTGTATTTGTGGCGTCCCACTACAAGGCCATACAAGACATTTTGGGAGCAACATAGCTTTCCAATATTGATTTTTATGAGTGATTTCCTTTATAGCTGGGGCTTAGACTAGTCCCAGTTACAGGTTAAATACAGGTGCTGAAGACTCACTGCAGAGAGGATCTGGGTCTGCTAAGAGCCAGCAGCTACTGCAGTTACTTTGCACCCTGTGATCACATGATCACCGGAATGAGAGCAGGAAGCTACTTGAGTGCCATGTATGAAGCAATTGGGAAAGCACAGACCATACTAAACTTCTCTATGGGGAGTACAGTCGTCACTGACAACTGGCTTTACACTCCTGCAGCTGCATGATCTCCATGCAGCCGCAGACGTGTCAGGGTATTCAAAAACATACTTGCAGAGTTACATGACCTGCTGGATGTTTTAAGTTGTCTGTTGGTATGAAAATTGTCTAAGAGAATTTGTGACCAGTGACCTCTCTATCAAACTGTTAACATAGACACATAGCTGTGGTTGATCTGATTAACACCGCTTTTATTTTTTTTTGATCCAAGGCTCAGCTCCTGAGTTATGATACTTTTTTTTTTTTTACATGCAAGTTAGGTATTTGGTGCAATGAGGGAGTCACCATTGCTCGCCTTTCACTTAAGCTCCACTCCTTTCAGTGGCCTGACTGCTTTGAGTCACAGGGACAGTCAGTGGAAAAACAATGATGGAGGGCTGGCCACAGAAAGGAGTAGAGCTTGGGTGCAATGAGAGGAATGGTGATGCCCTGCTATGTGTCTATGCAAACAATCGAATATGGAGATTGCTGGTGACAGATTCCCTTAAGAGGTTTTTCCAGGGAGAT
Source organism: Bufo gargarizans (assembly GCF_014858855.1). Taxonomy (NCBI): domain Eukaryota; kingdom Metazoa; phylum Chordata; class Amphibia; order Anura; family Bufonidae; genus Bufo; species Bufo gargarizans. The sequence goes on along the minus strand of NC_058082.1, from coordinate 518,578,145 downwards.
CAATTTTTTTTTAAAACTAGGTCAGAAAGAGTAAAAATTAAAGAAAAAGCATTATTCACCTCCACCAATACCCCACCGCTGCTGCTCTCCACGTCCTGTCCCAGCATATCGTGCTGGAAATGTCAGGAATGGTCCACTCAGCCAACTGCTGGCTGAAGCGGGAAGCCCATAAGGTCAAAGATTGGCTGAGTGGACCTTTCCTCACATTTCCAATGTGTCAAGCCTGGACAGTAATGCTTCTAATGTTTCCCTTCTGACCCATCTCTCCAGGAAAAGCTTGAGTTTTTGCACATCACAAACTCATTTTATGAATACATGATATAGGCTATATTACCATTGTACTCTTCAATCTTAAGTTCAGGTGCTGCCAAGTAGTATTGCTCACAAAGCATTTTTGCCGTTTCATAGGCATCTGTCAAGAAAAACATTTGTTAGTGTTGCCTTACTCAAGACAAAAATATAAAGTGAAAAGTTTCTGTATGTAAGCCATGTCAAAATGCATTTACATTCCAACCTTTTCACATAATGCAAGTGCATATTAAAAATATGCACAATCTACAATCAACTACTTAATATGCGTGATCATCACAATGTCATCTTCTGAACTTACACACACTCCGACTCTTGGAGGCCAACTGAAGGGCTTGTCTCAAATGTCACGAGGAGGGTCCCCTGTTCAAGACCGCACTCTAGGAGTATGAGCTGAGAGGCACACACAAAGAGCAGCTCTTACTCTAGAGGACTCAGCATGCAAGGATATAGTCAGAAGTTTGACTTACCGACTCTACAGCCCTGCCAAGGTGTCCATGTACCATACGGAAAGGTTGGCTATTCAACTGAATGGCCAGCACATAATAGTACATTTCCCATGCAGCATCCACTGCAGGGCAAACATCTGAATAGACATCTACCCTACACAGATTATTACCACCTATAGATATAAACAATGCTGCCTAATTGGTTTAGACTTTGAAGGAGACCATATCAGTTATTTGGTATGCCTCCATGATACATCGGTCCTTCGTTTGAAGCTCACAGTGCCCAACCACTCTTGCTTGCTCAATGTTTGCACAAAGCTTGACCCAATGAATTACATTAAGGGAAATGCTGTACAGTAATTTAAAGTAGGAAAAAATGACTGTGCCACTGCATCATAAGAGCTCTGCTAAGCAGTTAGGGATGAGTCGGGTAGTAAGCTTGTCAAATTTCCAATAAAAGCTAGCACAACTGTGAATGCAGCTCTGGATGAGAATGAGCTAATACAAGCTAAAAAGCATTTAGAAAGTCACTTAATTAATTTTACCGAATGTAGATTATTATTACGTTGAGTTTTTAACCAGAATATAGCATAGGTACAGTTCTTGCTATCCCTAAAGAGTCAGCCCTGTGTGGAGACTTACTGAAAGTGCTCCATGATATACAGGCTTACTGGCAATACACTATGGAAAAACAATATACTAAGAGGTATCTCCCAAGGAAAGAGTGCAATCTCACTAGCACCACCTTGTGGAAGTGGCTCCCTATGAGCCAAAATCTAACTTTTTAACCCCTTAAGGACCTCCGCTGTATATGTACGGCGGAAGTCTGGTCCCCAAACATGGCGCCCGGTCGCACGTGCAGCGGGCGCCAATGCCGCCGGGTTTCTGCTATTTTAAATAGCAGAGACCCGCAGCACATGTATGTGATCAGCCATAAGGCTGATCACATACATTTTCCCCTTCAGATACTGTGGCCAAATGTGACCACGGCATTTTTGCAGTCCGGAAGCGGAGATCGGCTTCGGAGCTTATTACAGACCTATACCAATACAGACCACTAGGTGGCAGCATTGTATTGGTATAGTGCAAATGGAGTCTTCAATGATGGCTATATAGCCATCAATGAACACAATGGGCAATCTAATGATTGCCAGTTATTGTCACCCAAGGCTTAAATAAAGTAAGCAAAAAAGTTTAAAAAAAAGTTTTTACAAATATAAAAAAATAAATATAAAAAAATACAAATAAAAGTTCAAATCACCCATACAATTAAAATATAACAATATTAATGGCATACGGCAAATAACAGGAAAAAAAAATGCCAATTAGCCATTTTTTGTCACTTCAACTACCCAATAATTTATTTATAAAAAGTGATCAAAAAGTTGCACACACTTCAAATTGGTATCACTAAAAAGAACAGATCGTCCCGCAAAAAATGAGCCCTCACACAGAATATGGTTATAAATTTTTATTATTTTTTTTCCTCAAAAGGTTTTAATTTTCTTTTCGGTATTAAAATGCAAGAAAAATTATACAAGTGTGGTATCGTTGTAACCGTACTGACCTGGAGAATGAAGATAACAGGTCAATTTTACCGCATAGTGTACAGTGTAAAAAAATAAATAAAAACCTCTCTCAGAATTGTGTTTTTTCCCAATTCGACCCATTTGGAATTTTTTCCTGCTTCCTACTACATGGTATGCAACCGTAAATGGTGCCATTAGAAAGTACAACTTGTCCTTCAAAAAAGAAGCCCTCATAAGGCTTTGTGAATGGAAAAATAAAAAAGTTAGGACTATGGGAAGGCGGGGAGTGAAAAACGGAAAAAGCAAAAATGGAAAACCTCATGGTCCTTAAGGGGTTAATAAGCCTTGGGACACAATAAGGGAAAATAGCCAAGGCAAATATCCATCAGTTGTTTCAGGGTGCTTGCCCTTCATCAGTATGGAGCAGGATTGTGATTCCATACTGATGAGGCACAAGCATCCCGAAACAGATGTCTACGGGTGGATATTTGGCTTGGCTATTTTCCCTCGTCAAGTCCCAAGGCTTGTTAAAAAGTCAGATTTTGACTCATGGTGAGCCACTTCCAGAAGGTGTCGCTAGTGAGATGGTTCTCTTTCCTTGGGAAATACCTCTTTGCAACTAGAAAATATATATGAACACTGTGGACAGCCTTACCTTTCACTACCTCTGGAACATTGCAGGAGGGATCAATGCTGCCAATATGCTTTGGATGTGCAGGATTTATGTCCCCTCCAAACAGAAGAGCTTAAAGCAAACAGATAAAGAGAAGTTACGTCTGCTGATAGGGAATTAAGAAAATGATGAGGCAAGGCATAAAAATTTTAACAACATGGGTGATGTTGGAGAATTTAGGGCATGATCATATAAAAAGGGGAAATTATATACACCAAATGAGGGTTGTTTTCCTTCTGAAAACCCCTTCACCTACATACACCATCACTCCTATGTTAAAGATAACTGTTCCATATTCATGTAGTTAACGGAAGATTTGAACATGATGAGATCCTGGATGGTTACTGGGCAAATATCAGTCCGTGTTAAAGGATCCTAACACGTTTGAAAGATAAGATCTGTGCACGTCCCTGGTATTTGAGAGTCTGTAATAGTCTGAGATTTCTCCAATTGACACATTAATCTCAGCTGCCATAAAGCACACACACCCTGCTAAACTCTCTATACAGGACGGGTTTGTCTCCAATATGGCTACCCCCATAGAAGTTTCTTAGATAAAACTCAGATTTTCACATATCAACAGGATACTCTCCTACGAGGCACATAGTAAAATAGATGGGAAATATAAATGAAAACAGTACAATAGGTAATAAAGATAAAATACTAAATGTAATAGTGCTCACTCTATAGCTGAAGCTTCGCTTTAGTTACATAAACTCTACCTGTTACTATAAGGAACATGATCTGAAACGTGAAATATAGTAAATCAATATATTGTTATTGTTCCTTTTCTTTTCTGCAACATCTTGAAACAGCTTTCATGCATGACCACCTTTGTGCAATTTTTCCTTCAGGAAAAATTTGCAGCCAAACTAGGGAACATCTACATTTTCAACAAGCAGCTTTAGATACTTACTGTGCTGATTAATGAGCATACGAAATGAGATCCTGTTTGTGTAGAACCTGTCCAGGAAATACTGGATATTACTGCTGACAAACGGGTCAAATCCATATTTCTCCTTGTATTCGATCACACCTTGGGCCATGGTGGGGACCACATCATTGTGTCGATTTCTCACTTCAATGAGAATGTTTAAAAAGCTGAAAAAGGGAGGAGAAAGGAAACGGTCTTTAACTGTACTAATATAAGTAGCTTTTTTAGGAGAAAGGAAGCGGTCTTTAACGTTACTAATATAAGTAGCTTTTTTTTTTTTTTTTACACAATGTAGCACAGCAGCAGTCTTCTGTATACAAGGCTCAAGGTGACAGTCTCCTAAGACCTAATGTTAGTGGTCACAGACTAGAAAAGTGGCCATATTCATTAGTCCATCAAAACAGATGATGTGAAATTTAACAACGATTGTACTAGACGACTGATAAAAATCGCCTGGAAGAAGTTAAACATTTTCATCAGATAGTCACCAGTCCGTGACGTGAAAGAATGTTCCATAGTGAAAGCTTGTTAGTCTTGTGCCCGGCCACTGAACACATATGGCCAGTTTGAACAACTGTACTGTCCAATATGGATTACAATGTGCATGGCCGCATCAATGTACGAAATGATCATTCAATCAATGGTTGTTCAACCATCAACCTACTTATATCTAATGTCTATGGCCATGTTCATTCACACAGAAGGACAAAGACCACCCACAAGCAGTTATCGAATATTTCTTCCTGTCCTGGAGAAGGGTGGGAGGACAGTGCTGTAACGGAGGGAAAGAATGTGCAGAGATGTAGAGGTTTAAAACGTGACACTTAACACAGTCGCATCAAACTTCAAATTGACACAAATATTTAAAAGGCCAAGTTTAGGAGGTTCTCTGCTCTGGATAGGTCCTAAATATCAGATCAGCTGTTTTAAGCAGCCGTGGCGGCGGAAACTATACAGTGTAAGGAACTGGAGGCAGACACCGAGTAGTGGCTGTAACCGAGAGACTGCAGGTCAGCTCTATTTCAAGTGAATGGGAAGTGAACTTCAGTATGCCAGCGCTGGAAACTACACAGTGTATGGAGCCTTCTGCTTCTGTCCATACACTGTATAGTTTCCAGCACCTCAGCTACCCCAAACAGCTGATCGGTGGGGGTGCCAGGTGTCAGACCCCCATTGATCTGATATTGATGACCTATCCTGAGGACAGGTCATCAATAACCGTAGCCTGGAGAAACCCTTTAAACTTTGATGCAACTGTGTATTTAATATGTCAATTATTAAGTTAAACACTACTACATCTGTATGCAAGATACAAGGTAATGTACCAAAAGTTAGGGATTTTGTTAAATTCAGAATAGGGAATTTTTGTTATTGAATTAGGTTTTAAAGAGGACCTTTCACCACTCCTGACATTCCTGGTAACCAGTTGGGGGGGGGGGGGGGGGGGGGGGGAGGGTGTACCTGCAGAGATTGACTCTATCCAATCAGTGCTGCCATTTTCAGACTGGTTACCTCGCCCCCCCAAACTGGTTACCTCGCCTCTGTACCCTTACTGAAGGCTAATAGCAATTCATTCATAAATTCTAGTGCAAATAATAAAGGAATGACACAACATACAGACATAAGATGGGATGCTCCCGAATTGTTAGTACGTGGGGAATGTATGTAGCTATTAAAATAGACATGTCAGGAGTGGTGAAAGGTCCACTTTAAAGTCAATGAACAACTCAGATATCCAATGCACAATACACAGTAGTTCTACATTTGTTTTGTCATATTTGTTATAATTCATTATACCAGAGTTAAAGGCTATGTACATCTTTGGGGGCAATTGTTTTATTATTGCATTCTACTCATTTTGAGCTACAAATCATTTTAATTGGTCTTTATTACAAATATGGAGCCCTTTTTTCTGTACAGAGCTGAGATGCTCTAATAGAGGGATGAACATTTCCTCTCTGCTCAGTCAGCCAGCTAATCTGACGGTTCCTTATCTCTGCTCTCTGACATTATAAACACTCATAGCTAGGTTCTTATGGGTATATTACTGATAAGAATGTGACTTAAATAAGTGTTAAAGAGATCAGGGTTATTACATGACTGTCACAAACAGTTAACCCTTTGTGACGGAATTCCTCAATAAAGACTAACTGAAAAAATTATTTTTAGCCCAAAATGAGTAAAATGCAATTGTAAAAAAAAATTGCCTCAGATTCTTCACCAATCATTATAAGTTGAAAAAAGAAGTAATATATATTTTTTGCAACAAGATGCAGATTGTAAAACTAATAGACCAGATGTGTTGATGAGTCAATTTTTAAATCCATTTTTATTTGCTGAATACATCTGAATACATCTTATTTATGTAGGAGGGATCAGGTTATAGGCCTGCAAGATCTTCGGCTAGGGCTACACGACGACAATAAGTCGTGCAACACATAGGGCACAACTATACTACCACATTGATGTTGCGCGACAATTTTTATAATGATAGTCTATGGTGTCGCACTGCGACATGCTGAGACTTCGCCATTGGTAGAAAAATCCATCTTGGATGGATTTTTTGCTACTGTCGAAGTCGCAGCATATCGCAGTGCGACACCATAGACTATCATTGTCATCGTGTAGCCCTAGCCGAAGATGTTGCACCATATTGTGCAGATGTTGAAGATGTTGCACCATAGGCTATCAAAATTACAAATGCCGTTGTGTAGCCCTAGCCTTCCACTCACATTTACTGTTATTACCAGAAACGGTTTTTACTGGGAAAGTGCTACTCATGAGAAGGACAATTTACTTACTCATACAGGACATCTGGGTCATCAGGGCTCTTATTCTCATACTCTAAAAGTTCAAGAAAACTCTGCATATACCTAAAAGGGAAGCAGAAAGTACATTTCACTACAGCATCTCCCTATCTGAAATCTGCAGAACTATTTGTGTACAATCATGTTACATTATTTCTTTCATTAGGTCAAATCTTCAAATAAATTAAGTTTTGCAAAGTTTGTAGACTTCTGCTTCAAAGATAATTTTGCTTTTACATTTTCAAGACTAGATGGGGGCATTTATATAAATCAGGGCTCATGCACACGGCCGTAGCCGCTTTTTGCAAAATCAGGGGGACCTTGAATCAGCTAGACATGGTAATATATCATGTTTTTAAAAATCTATTTGATCCTGGACAACCCCTTTAAGGTGGTCATACACATTAGCCTAAAGCCTCATGCACAAGACTGTATTTTCCATCAGTGTGCAATTCACATTTTTGTATGGGTTGCACAGACCCATTCATTTCCATGGGTCCACAAATAAAAATGGCCAGCACACAGATGTCATCCGTGGTTTGTCTGCATCCATAGGTCTGTTCCACAAATTATAAAACATGTCCTATTCTTGACAGACAAGAATAATAATTTCTATAGATGGGAGTAAGAACAATGTGGATTGCACAGGTATCCGTATTTTGTGGATCCGTGGCTTGCAGGTTGCAATACAGATACTTTGTGTGTGTGAGGCCTAAAGTTTATCATAATGGATGATCTCAACCAAAACAATCATCCGTCATGTGAAATTTAACACCGTTTTAGACGACCGATGACAGACCATTACTTTCTGAAAAGTTGGCGGGGTTTAATATTTTCTTCTGATATTTGAACAAAATATCTTTCATTCAAATAAAAATTATTCATGGAGCAAAGATCTTTCTTTGAAAGAAGTTTCCCAGAAAAATCTTTTGTCCACCACCCGGTTTCATTTCATCTATTGTCAGCTTGAACAGCTGTAACAGCCAATGTGGACTACAATGTGTATGGCGGCGTCTGTGAAACGATTGTTCTCTAGATGTTTGTTTGTCCAACTGCTGTTCAACCATCAACCAACTTCTATCTAATGTGTATGGCTATTTCTCATAGCCAATTTTCTGACAATGTATATATTTCAGTATCAAGAGAATCACTGCCTATAGAAATGTCTAAAACAAAAGGAAAACATTTTTATTGATGTGAAAATGTATATGAAATTAAGGTAGGTTCCACCTGCAAGTCCATGTGAACTAGTCTGGAGAAACAGGGATGTTATTATCGAGGTTGTAACCTCACACTTTGTTTGGTGCGGGTGGCATCTACCTTTATTTTAATAATTTTCACATCAATAACATTTTTGGTGGTTTTAAACGTTTCTATAGGCAGTGATTCTACTAATGTGTGTGGCCACCTTGTGAATCAATAGGTCACCAATGTAATTTGTGAAAAATCTCTTTAACCTTATATGAGGTGCAACTCACCAGGTCCGGACTAATTTCACAGATGGCCTTTGGAGCAGGTTTTCAGGCAGCAAATTAACTTCCTTTAGTGTATTTGCAATACGTACTGGTAATTCTTTCCGCAAAAAGAGATAAGATGTTTTCTCACAGGCATTGTTGCGACCTGCAATGGAATCAAAAGAATCACTCATTTGGTAAGGGTTTGTGGTAAAATTCTGTTGTATCTATACATGATGATAAGCTGCTAACACTGGGGGAAGCAATGACTGTCCATACATGTCTTATTACATAGGGGCTATTCGAATAGTTGACTAAACAATGCATGAATGCACCAGGACTGCCATAGGGGTAGCCAGTCTTAGATAGCAACTCACCGTTTTGGCCCATAGTGGTGTAGTCCCGTAACAGACCACATGGAAACTATTAAAAGGTTTTTCCAGGATTGCTATGGTTTTTAAAGGTATGCACATGAAGTTGCTTACCTCATGTACATCTTCCCTATGTATTTGGACCCTCCTGACCCGATTTCACGATGTAAACAAATCCCTCTGGGGGGCGTGGCCAGCCGCGGGAATGTACAGACGTGCTTAAGTGAGCTCCGCTCCACGCTATCTCAACTCTTATCATCCTGAACCTTAACAGCCGTCACAATTCCTTAATACAGAGGCAGGAGGTCGGGCAACCCCGGGGACGCAGTATGGCAAGGAACAAGTCCCTCACAGCAGCAGAGAAGCTAAAATTATTTGCACGCACAGAAGCTCAAGATGGCACTGACTCACCATCCAGACCTTCCTCCCCGGAAGCTGCAGATGCAGAGGCGGGAGAGACAGTACCAGACGCTGAACCTACTTTGAAACAGGTCACCGACCAACTACTACATGCTATCTCAGCCTGCAGATAGTTATTATTGGGTAAGATGGAGGAGGTTAAAATGGACCTAGGGCTATTAAGGCACGATATGCAAAACTTGCGTGACAGGGTCCGAGAAGCTGAGTCTCTGAGCTAGAAGACCGTACCGCACCTATCCCTGCGCAACTTGCCTCTCTTAAGAAAAAAGTCGACTTTTGGCTGCAAAAATGTGACGATTATGAAAATCGCTTAAGGAGAAATAACCTGAGAATTATCGGCCTGCCTGAACGGGCTGAAGGCTCTAACCCCTGTGAATTAATGATTCAGTGGCTTAAGGCCACGTTTCTAGAAGCTAAGTTTTCCACTGCATTCGCCATTGAGAGGGCTCATCGTGTCCCAGCTAAGCCTCCTCCAAGTGCTCCTCCTCACCCTATGCTTGCCCGCTTACTTAACTCCACTAATCGAGACCACATCCTACAACTAGCCAGAAGAAAACAAGAAATCAGATTTGAGAACACTTCCATTATGCTGTTCCCGGATTTCTCAGCTGAGCTACAGAAACGAGAGCAGTGGTCAAGAGAAGACTCAGAGAGCTAAACATGCCATACTCGATGGCGTATCCTGCCAGATTGCGAATAGTTGATGGGGAAACACACCCACTGAAGCAAGTGCCTGGATCGACGGCAAGGAAGACCTGCCAGGCCTGTGATGTGAGCCAACATTCTGGAGTCCACTGCCTTGTAGACATAGGACTTTCACTCCTCGCTACCTCCTTGATGCATGAGATATACTCAATTTAGCTAAAATGGCACTATTCTCATTGTTACATGTTTGCACTTTTCCCTTTGTTCACGTGGCAACATTAGTGCAAGTGACGACAACAGTCACCAGCACTCCGTCATGACAATTATTGCACAAACAGTTATGTGCATTTTTCACTTATGGTTTACACACTTTTCTTTTTCCTTTCTAATTTTTTTTTCTTGGTTTCTTTGTAATGCTGCTATACTAGTCATGCATGTCATACGTCTTACTCTAAGGCCCCTTTCACACGGGCGAGTATTCCGTGCAGGTGCGATGAGCGAGTTAAACGCATTGCACCCGCACTGAATACTGACCCATTCATTTCTATGGGGCTGTTCACATGAGCGGTGATTTTCACGCATCACTTGTGCGTTGCGTGAAAAACGCAGAATATAGAGTAACGCAGGCCCCATAGAAATTAATGGGGTTGCGTGAAAATCGCAAGCATCCGCAAGCAAGTGCTGATGCAGTGTGATTTTCACGCACGGTTGCTAGGAGACGATCGGGATGGAGACCCGATCATTATTATTTTCCCTTATAACATGGTTATAAGGGAAAATAATAGCATTCGGAATACAGAATGCATAGTAAAATAGCGCTGGAGGGGTTAAAAATAAATGAATAATAATTTAACTCACCTTAGTCCACTTGTTCGCGTAGCCGGCATCTCCTTCTGTCTTCATCTTAGCTTTGTGTAGCAACAAGGACCTTTGGTGACGTCACAGTCATCACATGAGCCATCACAAGATCTTAACCAAATCTCTTTTTATTGAGATAGCAAATAGTTAGAAAGTGCCACAGTACAGCATATACGCCATACGCAGATGGCATCAGAATAGTGCAATCAAATATAACAATAGTCAAACAAATGAGGGGGAAATAAACACATATAGACAAACAGGACAACGGACAGGGATAAAGAAAACACATACAAGAAGAAGGGAGGAAGGGGGGGGGGGGGGAATGCCATCACATGATCTTTTACCATGGTGATGGATCATGTGATGACTGTGACATCACCAAAGGTCCTTGTTGCTACAAAAAGCTAAGATGAAGACAGAAGGAGATGCCAGCTACGCGAACAAGTGGACTAAGGTGAGTTAAATTGTTTTTTAATTTCACTGCTGCCTTTCCACAGGCCTTGATTATATGCATTGGTGATTATAATATGCTTTTAGACCCTTCAATAGATAAACTTAACCCAACAAACAATGCAGAACCCATCTCCCATACCCCCACCCCGCTAGCTAACCTACTACAGGAGGTGGGATGGGTAGACATATAGAGACTCAGGAATCCTAATATCGCTACCTCCTCTAGTCATTAATCTCTCTCGCACAGACTATGCTTTGGGCAACCCTCTGCTGTACGGCAAAGTTTCAGATGTAAATTATGGGGTACGAGGAATATCTGATCACTCACCCATACAATTAACCATATCTACTTCAATGGATCAACCAACTGTCTCCATGAGAATACATCCATTTTGGCTTACACTTCTAACACCGAATGACCAGATACTTGATCAGCTATCCATATTTTTAACTAATCTGGAGTCCTTTGAAAATCCATCAGTACTATGGGGAACCCTGAAAGCTTTCCTTAGTGGTTGCCTGAAGTCAAACATAGCATATGTTAAATGAGCTTCAGCCCCTCAGGAGGGGGAATTGGCAGAGGAATGTACTAGACTAGAGGCGGCTTATGTAGCTGACCCCACTGATCCCAATAGACAGGAATGGTTATTTAACTCCTTAAGGACACAGCCTTATTTCACCTTAAGGACCAGGCCATTTTTTCCAATCTGACCAGTGTCACTTTGACTTATCCAGGCCATTCTGAGATTGTTTTTAGTCACATATTGTACTTTATGACAGTGGTAAAATGGAGTAAAAAATTATAATTTTTATTTATAAAAAATACAAAATTTTCCCAAAATTTAGAAAAATTAGCAAATTTCCAAGTTTCAATTTCTCTACTTGTATGATACATAGTAATACCTACAAAAATAGTTATTACTTTACATTCCCCATATGTCTACTTCATGTTAGGATCATTTTGGGAATGAAATTTTATTTTTGGGGGACGTTACAAGGCTTAGAAGTTTAGAAGTAAATCTTGAAATTTCTCCGAAATTTTCAAAAACCAACTTTTTAAGGACCAGTTCAGGTCTGAAGTCACTTTGTGAGGCTTACATAATAGAAACCACCCAAAAACACCCTCAAGGTATTCAAAACTGATTTTACAAACGTTGTTAACCCTTTAGGTGTTCCACAAGAATTCATGGAAAATAGAGATACAATTTAAAAATTTCACTTTTTTGGCAGATTTTTCATTTTAATATTTTTTTTTCAGTTACAAAGCAAAGGTTAACAGCCAAACAAAACACAATATATATGGCCCTGATTCTGTAGTTTACAGAAACACCCGATATGTTGTCGTAAACTGCTGTATGGGCACACGGCAGGGCGCAGAAGGAAAGGAATGCCATACGGTTTTTGGAAGGCAGATTTTGCTGGAGTGTTTTTTTTTATACCATGTCCCATTTGAAGCCCCCTGATGCACCCCTAGAGTAGAAACTCCAAAAAAGTGACCCCATTTTAGAAACTACGGAATAGGGTGGAAGTTTTGTTGGTACTAGTTTAGGGTACATATGATTTTTGGTTGCTCTATATTACACTTTTTGTGAGGCAAGTTAACAAGAAATAGCTGTTTTGGCACCGTTTTTTTTTGTTATTTACAAAATTCATCTGACAGGTAAGATCACGTGGTATTTTTATAGAGCAGGTTGTCATGGACGTGGCGATACCTAATATGTATACAATTTTTTTTTATTATGTACATTTTACACAATGATTTCATTTTTGAAACAAAAAAAAAGTTTTAGGGTCTCCATAGTCTGAGAGCCATAGTTTTTTCAGTTTTTGGGCGATTATCTTAGGTAGGGTATGATTTTTGCGGGATGAGATGACGGTTTGATTGGCACTATTTTGGGGTGCATATGACTTTTTGATCGCTTGCTATTACACTTTTTGTGATGTAAGATGACAAAAAATGGTGATATTTTTATAGAGTAACTTATTACAGACGTGGCAATACCTAATATGTATACATTTTTTTTTATTTATGTAAGTTTTACACAATAACAGCTTTTTTAAAAGAAAAAAAAAATGATGTTTTAGTGTCTCCATATTCTGAGCCATAGTTTTTTTTATTTTTTGGGTGATTGTCTCAGGAAGGGGCTCATTTTTTGCGGGATGAGGTGACGGTTAGATTGGTAATATTTTGGTGGGCGTGCACTTTTTTGATCGCTTGCTGTTGTACTTTTTGTGATGTAAGGTGACAAAAAAATGGTTTATTTAGCACAGTTCAGCTGAGGGGTTAGGTCATGTGATATGTTTAAAAGCTGGTCGATACGCACGCGGCGATACCTAATATGTCTATTTTTTTTACTTTATTTGGGGAAAATTACGTTTTTGTTTATTTTTGCTTTAAACTTTACATTTTTTTGAGGAAAACTTTATTTTTTCAACTTTTTTTTGTCCCACTTTGGGACTTGAACTTTTGGGGGTCTGATCCTTTACAATGCATTCCAATACTTCTGTATTGAACTGCAGTTTGCGGCGATCGCCGATATGGGGTGGGTCTCGGGACCCCCCGCGCATTTAGCCGAAGTGCCTGCTCAATGATTTGAGCAGGTACCGGCTTCCGATCACCGCCCGCTGCGGTGATCGGAAATACACAGGGCGTACAGGTACGCCCTGTGCCCTTAAGTACCAGGACATAAGGGCGTACCTGTACGCCCTGTGTCCTGAAGAGGTTTAGGGTCGCCAATACCTTACTCTATTGAAGGAGAAAGCACAACGCAAATTGTTCTTTACTAAACAAACATACTTTGAATTAGGTAACCATTCCAGTAAATTACTGGCACACTTGGTGCATTAAAATCAGAGGTCTCCAGCAGGTTTGCGCATTCAGTCAGTAGATGGTGCCCCGCTGCTTGAGGCAACGGCGATAGTCCACCTCTTTCAGGAATTCTATCATAACTTGTACCAATCCCAAGTTCACGCTACTCTTGAGGAAATAGATTCCTACCTTTCCAAATTACAATTCCCTCAACTTTCCCTTACTGACTCGGCTATAATGGACTCCCCCATCACTAAGGGGGAGATCGCATCGGCGGTGTCCTCTCTGGCTAATGGGAAGTCGGGCGGACCCAGACGGTATTCCATTACAAGCATATGCTAAATATTTAGATCTCCTCTTAGATCTTCTAGAGAAAATTTATACAGCGGCCTTCTCAACAGTCATGTTACCACCATCCCTATATGACGCCACAATAGTGGTTATTCTTAAACCTGATAAGAATCCATTGGAATGTGGCTCGTAGCAGCCGATTTCTTTGTTGAACCTTGACTATAAAATTCTTGCTAAGATTTTAGCAGTCAAGTTGAATAAATGCATCCTCAGTATTATCCACACGGATCAATCTGGATTTATGCTGGGTAAATCCACGACTGAAAATATCAGACGAGTACAAGTACTTACTCAGATAAGAGTTAGACAAGAACAGCGGTAGGCTATGGCGTCCCTCAACGCAGCTAAGGCATTTGACTCAGTTGAATGGCCAAAATTATTGCATACACTCCAGCGATTTGGTTTTGGGACGTCATTTATCAAATGGGTTTCCATCCTATATAGGACCCCAGATCCAATGTGTCCGTTAATGGTGTCTCCTCCCCTTATTTCACTTTGGGGAGAGGAACTCGACAGGGATGCCCATTATCCCCCCTTGTTTGCCCTAGCCTTTGAGCCTCTTGCACTTAAGTTGCAGCAAGACGGCATATATCAGGGCATAGGCGATAGAGAGCACAGAGTTTGGTTGTATGCCGATGATATGATATTATTTATGTCCATTGTGGAAGAAACACTACCTCGAGCCATAACGCTTATCAATGATTTTGGGCAATATTTAGGTTTGTGCATCAACTGGTCAAAATCCTCATTCTTTCCACCAAGAACTATCCATGAACTACCCACAGTTCACCAATTCAAATACCTAGGTATTGTCATCTCCAAAGATTCTGATACCTTTCACTCAGTGAATATACACCCACTTTTAAACTACTGTAAAGATACGTTTCGAGTGTGGGGATCACTTCCCCTATCAGTTGCAGGGCACATAAACCTGATTAAAATGATGGTTCTCCCTAAATGCTTACACATACTGGAACACTCTCCTTACACTATCCCCAAGAGTTTTTTTTCAACGATTAAACTCCTTGATATAACCCTTTATATAGGACTCTACTAGACCTAAGCTCTCCATCTCCACCCTTTGTCGTCCCAGATCTCAGGGTGTCTTTACCTGATCTCTACCTTTATTACCTAGCGGGGCAACTACGTTATCTGAAAATCTGTCTCATGTCATACGAGCAGATGCCGAATTCAGAGGGCCATCTAGCCACGTACCTGAATCGAAGGTCCTTATGGCCAGTGTTGGAGAGACCGCAGTTATTTCCACCAAAATTACTCCCCATTCATAGAGTTGCCATACAGGTATGGTTGGCTGCTAAGAATATACATGACTTCAAAAATGTGATGAGTGACCTGCCGCTTTGGGATAACCCTATGTTTCCGATTTTGTCTGACTTTCCCGACTCCCACTATTGGAAAACACATAACATATGCTGTCTTAAGGATGTATACCAAGACAGTGTGGTTTATCCATTTAGTCACTTTCAACTCAATGTCATATGACCTGTACAGGTTTCTACCGCTACTTGCAGGTCAGACATGCGCTAAAAGCCCAATTTCCTGGCACCGTGGTATCTATATCCAAATATCCTTTAATTGGAGTTTTGAGGTCACAGTGTCCAAGAGGTATTATATCTATTATATACACTAATTTGCTCCCTACTAGAATACAATCTACACAGTTAAAGGTGCTGGATAGATGGAGGACTGTGGTCCCTGACTTGTCTGATGAAGACATTTCTCAATTGCTGAAACTCGCCTATGTATGTGTCCCCGGCGATTAATAATCATTTCATACAGCTATGTATTATCCATCAAAGTTACCTCTCACCAGGCTGCATAAGATGGATAGATTACCCCACACCAGATGCCATCGCTGTGCCAGGGATGGTGCAGATTTTTGGCATTTGCTGTGGACTTGCCCCATTTTCAGAGCATTCTGGACGGAAATCACTCAATTCCTAGCAGATTTGACCAAGCTACCGATTGACACCCACCCTAAGATATGTCTATTCGGTATATTAGATGATGCGGTATACTCTCATTATATCAGAGTATTCCTCCGAGAATCACTATTCTTGGCAAGGAAAGCCATTGCCTTGAGATTGATCGGAGAGAGAAGTCCGTCACTTAACCAGTGGAAAACATTGGTAAATGTCATAATTTCTTATGAATATATTGTATATAAGCATAGGCTTTCAGCACGATACATGAATAACGCATTATCTTCAGCTTAAATAAAATGTATCAATAAAACCCACCTCTGTAACGCCATCATTACCTTCCTTGTGTATGTGCCCTTCCATCCATGTCTGATGTGTTTATAGTCATGTGAAATACGATCATGTACAATAAATACCATGTCAAGAAATGCACGAATATAGCATAAACACTTCAAGTAAGGTAACCCATGTACACCAATTTCATTTTATTTTTTAATAGGGTTGAAATGATTCATCCCTATTTCCTTGCATCGAGGATTCGTTTAAGTCACATGACTATGGAGCATGAGTGAAATTAAGCTTCTCACTCAATGCTCTGTGGCCCCCCGACTCGGCATCGCGCTGCAGGGCCTTGCGTTCACACATCGCCAGCGCGTGTCTTCTGTGGACTCCATGTGTCAGCACATGCCGCACTGCCGGGAAAGGAAAGTATAAAGTTAGCAGCACCAACGGCGGGGGGCGGAAATGGGAGTATCTGTGATTTGGCAATGGCATGTATAAAGCTTTTGGCGGGGGGGGGGGTTAATAGGGGCACCTGTGATTTGGCAATGGCATGTATAAAGTTATTGGCGAGGGGAGGGGTTAATGGGGGCACCTATGATTTGGCAATGACATGTATAAAGTTATTGGCGGGGAAGAGGGGTTAATCAGGGCACCTGTGATTTGGCAATGGCATGTATAAAGTTATTGGAGGGGGGGGAGAGGGGTTAATGAGGGCACCTGTGATTTGGCAGCAATGGCATGTATAAAGTTATTGGCGGGAGGGTGGAGAGGGGTTAATGGGGGTACCTGTGATTTGGCAATGATATGTATAGTTATTGGCGGGAGGGGGAAGGGGTTAATTGGGGCACCTGTGATTTGGCAATGATATGTATAGTTATTGGCGGGAGGGGGAAGGGGTTAATTGGGGCACCTGTGATTTGGCAATTACATGTATAGTTATTGGCGGGAGGGGGAGAGGGGTTAATTGGGGCACCTGTGATTTGGCAATGACATGTATAGTTATTGGCGGGAGGGGGAGAGGGGTTAATTGGGGCACCTGTGATTTGGCAATAGTATGTATAAAGTTATTGGCGGGGGGATAGTGGGGTTAATGGGGGCACCTGTGATTTGGCAATAGCATGTATAAAGTTATTGGCGGGGGGAGGGGTTAATGGGGGCACCTGAGATTTGGCAATAGCATGTATAAAGTTATTGGCGGGGGAGGGGTTAATGGGGGCACCTGTGATTTGGCATGTATAAAGTTATTGGCGGGGGGAGAGGGGTTAATGGGGGCACTTGTGATTTGGCATGGAGGGGCCGATCTGGGGGAGTGGGGGACATGGTGGATGGCATGGAGGCACTGGGGAAGGGAGACATCATGGCAGCCAGTGAACTCCGGCAGTCTGTTCCTCCACCGGAACACACTGACTGAGTTCACAATATAACCTTAGACACACATTCTGGCAAAACAACAGCCTGCAGGAGTATACCGTATTGGGTATATCTAGATACAACCAGCTATATGCTCTCATTGACTATAATGTGGTCCAAGGCTATCTGGCCATGTTTTGGCATACATGCTAGGTATTGTCCAAAGCCTTTTTTTTTGTCCGGGCAAAACCCAGCTTGAATGCTGTAACAAGGCCGGACCCCATTACAGTCAATCGCTGCAGCAGCCGGCAGTATCCAGCTATACCAGATACGGTACATTCCGGCTGGCTGTTCTTCTGACAGAATGTATATTGCTGCTGTGAAAGAAGCCTTATATATGTGTGCAATTATTTTCTATACCACTGTAAGAAATAAAAATATTGTTTTTATAAAGGAATACGTTATTTTATTTTTTATTAGATTACGCGATTAATCGTAAAAATGTAATCGATAGATTACTCGATTACTAAAATATTAGTTTACTGCAGGCCTATTTTGTAACTTATTTTAAATTCCATTGTTCAATAAAACAAGTTTAAAAAAAAAAAATGAAAAAAATGAAAATCCCTCTGGTTTGTTTCCATCCTGTATTTAAAACATCCTGTTGCTGTATCCAACCAAACCCATGATGCACTTCTCCTTTCTCAGCCACACCTCCAGCACTGCCCCCAACAACGCTCAGCTAGTTTATAGCTCCTCCCACCCCGCTAGTTACATAGACACTCTCCTATTATTGCCCCTATTACTGCTTTGACATACCCATGGACATAACATCACACGAAATAAGAAAGAAAGAGCTGCATGGACACAGTCATGCGACCACAGCCCACAACGGAAGATAGGTGCAATAAAGGTAAAATAAATACATTACAAAATTACAGCTATCTTCATAAATGATTACTAGTACATTGACACCAACCAGAGAACCTCTTTAAGTGAAAGGAAAGTACTATTATATATGCAAACACTAATGTAGATAGGGCTCAGATGTATTTAAAGCCATCTGACTGATCTTAGAGAAAAATAAACAACTTAACCTTAGGTGGAGCTTAGCCACTGTGCTTGAAGGCTGCACATTTCTAGGCTCCTGCTTTACATAGGGCTACATAGCTGGTCATTGCATCCCTGCAGCATCCAAATCACCCACCTTCAATTTTGGACAGTGCCCTGTCTTTAACTGGCCTGATGGCAAAAAGAAAAACCAAGTGTGCTTGCAGATTTATTTGACTTAGCTATTCCAAGTTCTACTACCCTCCTGTTCCTCGTTAGATCTCACAATTAATAGAGAGAAGAATCCATTTTATCATATTAAAGATAAAATGGCAGAGTGCAGGAAAAGGAGTTCTTTCCCAGACTTTTCACCAACATTTCAGATGCGCCAAAAATTTGCTCTAATCACCTCCATCCTCTGCAACACTAAGACACAAGTGGAGTTTCCCCACCAAACTTTCTTGAGACCCATTCTCTCACCCCATTTCACCTGTAGTGTGGATCAAGCACAGTGCTTTATTAGTCTAATTGTTTAGGTTAAAATGTTCTGACACATATTTAATGCATCCAGTCAGACAAAAAAGAGAAAGGGGGTACTTATTGCAATTAAAGAGGACCTTTCACCGATCCTGACACTGTGAACTAAGTATACAGACATGGAGAGCGGCGCCGGGGGATCTCACTGCACTTACTGTTATACCTGGGTGCCGCTCCGTTCTCCCGCTATGCCCTCCGGTATCTTCAGTCACTAAGTTATGGTAGGCGGAGTCTGCCCTTGTTCTGCTCTAGCGCTGGCCAATCGCAGCGCAGAGCTCACAGCCTGAGAGGTTATTTTCTCCCAGGCTGTGAGCTCTGCAATGCGATTGGCCAGCGCTACAAGAACAAGGGCAGACTCCGCCTACTATAACTTAGTGACCGGAGATACCGGAGGGCATAGCAGGAGAACAGAGCGGCACCCAGGGATAATAGTAAGTGCAGTGAGATCCCGGGCGCCGCTCTCCATGTCTGTATTCTTAGTAACTTAGTAACTCTTTAAAGATAGCGTTGCATTTACTTTGGATTCCCAATATTCAGACCCTTATGATTGTTTTATTATGTTGGTATGCCATATTAATATTATTCTGTACACTTTTGCAAATGTTAATTTCCTGCATAAGTGACAACATAGATTCTGGTCCAAAAGTATTGACACGTTTAGATAAATTAGGATGGGTCTGAAAATCCTAGGTAGAGACTTATTTCTGTCCTGGGCCCCTTGTTGGATTCTTCCACCACAATCAGGCCTCCTTTGGCTGTTATTCCTCTATTACACAAGAGAGAATTATTTGATGCCTGTCTTTGCCTACAATGCTCTGAGAGGGATTTAACTTTGTTTCTCCTTCAAGAGCATTTTATTCCCGAATAGAACGTGTTTCTGTTAGAAAGTGGAAGAGACTGAGACCAGAACCATAACATGGTTGGACCATGCTCTCATATCGATTACTATAACAGAATGTCTAACTCATGCTTAATGAAGATATACTATCCTATTCAGAATATCAGAGTGCCTTGGAGACTGAGCTTAGAAAGTACTTTGACTCTAATCGTCACTCCTTCTCCAATGTATACTCTGCCTGAGCTGCACGCAAGGCATTTAGGAGAGCGGTTTGTATTAAGGCTTAAAGGGAAAAAAAATGAATAAGGCAAAAAAATAAGTCCTCTGTCAACAGAACTTCAGACTTGTTTAGAGACCAGAGAACTCATCCAGTTAAAACATATGATTCTGATTTAAAAAAAAATATGAATGAACTTTTATGCACCATGGCAACGATTCCTGGGCTTTATTAGCTATAAATCTGAAGGGTTGAGAACAGTTGGAGTCCACATAAATCCCTATCTCCAGTAAAAAAAAAAATGTCTTGGTCTTCAAATCATCTGGTCTGGGCAGATTCTTGAATGGATTCTAAATAGAAATATAGAAAATTCCTTGTACCTTATTTGGCTTCTGTGTTCAATAAAGCTATGGACTTGGATTCATTCCTCTGAGAAAGGCCTCATGCACACGACAGTTTTTTTTCACGGTCCGCAAAAACGGGGTCCGTGGGTCCGTGATCCGTGACCGTTTTTTCATCCGTGGGTCTTCCTTGATTTTTGGAGGATCCACGGACATGAAAAAAAAGTCGTTTTGGTGTCCGCCTGGCCGTGCGGAGCCAAACGGATCCGTCCTGAATTACAATGCAAGTCAATGGGGACGGATCCGTTTGATGTTGACACAATATGGTGCCATTTCAAACGGATCCGTCCCCATTGACTTTCAATGTAAAGTCTGGAGTTCTTTTATACCATCGGATTGGAGTTTTCTCCAATCCGATGGTATATTTTAACTTGAAGCGTCCCCATCACCATGGGAACGCCTCTATGTTAGAATATACTGTCGGATATGAGCTACTTCGTGAACCTCAGATCCGACAGTATATTCTAACACAGAGGCGTTCCCATGGTGATGGGGACGCTTCAGGTTAGAATACACTACAAACTTTGTACAAGACTGCCCCCTGCTGCCTGGCAGCACCCGATCTCTTACTGGGGGATATGATAGCACAATTAACCCCTTTAGGTGCGGCACCTAAAGGGGTTAATTGTACTATCATATTCCCCTGTAGGAGATCAGGGCTGCCAGGCAGCAGGGGGCAGCCCCCCCCCCCTCCCCAGTTTGAATATCGTTGGTGGCACAGTGTGCCCCCACCATCGCCCCCCCCTCCCTCCCTCTATTGTATTAAATCGTTGGTGGCACAGTGTGCCAACCACCATCGGCCCCCCTCCCTCCCTCTATTGTATTAAATCGTTGGTGGCACAGTGTGCCAACCACCATCGGCCCCCCTCCCTCCCTCTATTGTATTAAATCGTTGGTGGCACAGTGTGCCAACCACCATCGCCCCCCCCCCCTCCCTCTATAGCGGTAACATTGGTGGCAGTGTGCGGTCTCAACAGTAGAAGATTCATACTTACCGGCTTGCTGCTGCGATGTCTGTGTCCGGCCGGGAGCTCCTCCTACTGGTAAGTGAAAGGTCTGTGCGGCGCATTGCTAAAGAACTGTCACTTACCAGTAGGAGGAGCTCCCGGCCGTTCACAGACATCGCAGCAGCAAGCAGGTAAGTATGAATCTTCTACTGTTGAGACCGCACACTGCCACCAATGTTACTGCTATAGAGGGAGGGGGGGGGGGGGGGGGGGGGCGATGGTGGTTGGCACACTGTGCCACCAACGATTTAATACAATAGAGGGAGGGAGGGGGGCCGATGGTGGTTGGCACACTGTGCCACCAACGATTTAATACAATAGAGGGAGGGAGGGGGGCCGATGGTGGTTGGCACACTGTGCCACCAACGATTTAATACAATAGAGGGAGGGAGGGGGGGCGATGGTGGTTGGCACACTGTGCCACCAACGATATTCAAACTGGGGAGGGGGGGGGGTCTGCCCCCTGCTGCCTGGCAGCCCTGATCTCTTACAGGGGAATATGATAGTACAATTAACCCCTTTAGGTGCCACACCTGAAGGGGTTAATTGTGCTATCATATCCCCCTGTAAGAGATCGGGTGCTGCCAGGCAGCAGGGGGCAGTCTTGTACAAAGTTTGCAGTGTATTCTAACTAGAAGCGTCCCCATCACCATGGGAACGCTTCTGTGTTAGAATATACTGTCGGAAATGAGTTTTCACGAAGTGAAAACTTAGATCAGAAAAAGCTTTTATGCAGACGGATCTTCGGATCCGTCTGTATGAAAGCAACCTACGGCCACGGATCACGGACACGGATGCCAATCTTGTGTGCATCCGTGTTCTTTCACGGACCCATTGACTTGAATGGGTCCGTGAACCGTTGTCCGTCAAAAAAATAGGACAGGTCATATTTTTTTGACGGACAGGATACACGGATCACGGCCTCGGCTGCAAAACGGTGCATTTTCCGATTTTTCCACGGACCCATTGAAAGTCAATGGGTCCGCGAAAAAAAACGGAAAACGGCACAACGGCCACGGATGCACACAACGGTCGTGTGCATGAGGCCAAATGTTGTAAGCTCCATAGTTACTTTGTCCAAACCTGGTAAAGAAGCCACCCACTCAGCAAATTGTCATCTTATATTGCTTCTGAACACAGATGTCAAGGTGTTATCTAACAGTATTTATAGAGCGTTGTCCACTCTGACTTCGCCGGACCAGGTAAGGTTTGTTCCACAGAGGCAGGTTCCAGACGGCATTAGGAGATTTTTTTGACATTAAGGGGATCATTTACGAACAAATATATGCCACTTTTTGAATTATGTTGCAGATTGCGGTGCAGTGTTTATTTTAAAATAAATATACATTTAGGGGGAGTGGCGGGGGTAGGGAAAAGGGCGGACCGACAGGCCTGTCTCATTTATCATTTTGTACACCTGTTATAGGCATTGAAAATTGTCTAAATCTATTTCAAACAAGGGAGCTGGCATAGATTTAGACAAGTGTAAAGTCTGAGAACCGCCAGTGCAGGAGGGACTGAGAGCGGCGTCCAAATCGTCAGTCTTCATAAATGTCCCCCTAAGTTTGCGTAGGCTGATCAGACACCTTCTCTGCTGCTTTCACTGGATGTGGTGGAGACGTTTGGCTGGATTCACTGGAGATTCATGCTGGACATTCTGGATAGATTTAGCTTTTCGATGGCTTTTGAAATTACTAATGGGACCCATCAGGATTGCTACATTCTTTCCCGACGGTCGGCTGCTCGCTCAGTGGAGGAGAAAGCTGCATTTACATGCAGCGATCTTCTCCGCAATATGAGAACGAGGGATCGGTATTGCGATTGCTCATCCTCACAGAGCAGCATTGTTTCTGGGCAGCAGATCGCTGTTTAGACAGCATTATCTGCTGATACGAAAGGATAATTTAGGCGCCTGTACAAACAGCAGGGTCACTGATGAACAAGCAAGCGTTTTGCTTGTTCATCGGGTGATCGATGGCACCTTAAGGCCTTACGCACACGGCAGTTGTTTTGGTCCGCATAAGATGCGGACAGCACTCCGTGTGCTGTCAGCATCCGTTGCTCCATTCCGTGGTCCGCAAAAAAAAATATAACCTGTCCTAGTCTTGTCCGTGCTTTGCGGACAAGAATAGGCAGTTATATTGAAGGCTGTCCATGCAGTTCCGCAAATTGCGGAACGCACACGGACACCATCCGTGTTTTGCGGATTCGCTGTTTGCGGACCGCAAAACACACAACGGTCGTGTGCATGAGGCCTAAAGGTTCGAATCCGACCAAAGACCACAACTGCATGAAGCATGTATGTTTTCCGAGGGTTTCCTCCAGGTTCTCCAGTTTCCTCCAACACTCCAAAGACATATTAAATAGGGAACTTAGATTATGAGCCCCATTGCGGACAGCCTAATGCTAATGTCTGTAAAGCGTGCTGGAATATAGTATCGCTATATAAGTGTATAAAAAAAATGAATAAAAACCTCTCACAACAGATTATAAATAGGTATAAGACAAATTGCATTTTATTCAGAAGAATAGCATTAACAAGGGGAAAATACATACCGCTATGTAATTTGCTATACATCAACTACAAATGACCAGTCAGTAATTTCGACAAAAATGGATTCTAAGAAAACACAAGGAAACACTCCCCATTAATAAAGAAAATAACCATCATTTACCGTATATATGTAAACGGACTTACACAATGAGTCCTCTTTTAATAGCTGCCTTGTCCACAATATAAACACTTTAACTAACCCACATTGCACTTACATTATTAAATACCCATTGCTTTCAACATTGGACCAATTACCCTGACATTATCGTGGTCTTTTGAATGAAACCATTCCGTTTAAGTATTTACTAAACAAGCCGTTTTCTGGCTGGATTTCCACTAAGTTGGCAAAATCCATTTCTTTTCTTTTGATAATCAAGGGTTTCTTTCACAATGAATCCAGAGGGAAAAAAAGCAGTCTGGTTTGAGAGCTGCACTTATACAAGCAGTCAAACAACGCGAGTTTGTGAGCGTTCGCGTGTTTGATTTCAAGTGTATGTTTGTATTAAGTGTGTGACTTTAGATTACGTGAGGGAGTATCTGTGAGAGCTAATTATTTGTGTGCATTGCTAAGTTGCTGTGCCTGACTTGATTGTACTCTATACCAAGTCAGAGCAGTGTAGTCTAGTGCAGTGTTTCCCAACCAGTGTGCCTCCAGCTGTTGCAAAACTACAACTCCCAGCAAGCCTGGACAGCTTTTGGCTGTGCGGGCATGCTGGGAGTTGTAGTTTTGCAACAGCTGGAGGCACACTGGTTGGGAAACACTGGTCTAGTGTATACACCATGACTTGCTTTTGCTGCCAGGTTTATTTAATAGCAGCAGAGAGTATACTGTGATTACATTTTTTTTCATTTATTTATATTTTTTCTCTTCCTTCTCCAGAGTGTTGCACAGGTGAGTAATTAGGGTGTGGATAAGGAAAGTGAGGTAGCTAGCTGGATAAAAGTTAGAAAGCAGGTTAGAGGGAAGAGTGCCAGGCAGGCTAGCCCTGATCTGACACACCTCAACAAGTTTGCAAGGTTGGCAGATGAGGGGGATGTCAGTTCAGGGAGACCCCTGCTGCAGTATCTGGTGTGAACCTGCCCGTGTACGTGTGTACCCCTTTGACTGTATCTCTATTCTGTTCGGTTTTCCTGGTTGCCATGGGCAACACCCAGTTACAGTTGCAAGAAAAAGTATGTGAGCTCTTTGGAATTATATGGATTTCTGCACAAATTTGTCATAAAATGTGATCTGGTACAGGTAGTATTACGGAAAGCACTACCTAAGGTCCTTTCCCTAAGTTTGTGACATAAATCCCTAAAATCATTTTTAAGGACACTCCACCTACCTTTAACTTTGTCATTGGTTCTGATATGGACCATGACTGCTGGATCTTCTCCAGCCCCCTCCCCCCCCAGTAATCTGTCAACCCGATCCGCAATATGTCAAACTTGAGCCCCAGGAAGACAACACACCCTTTGACGAGCCCGGTCTTTGTGACAGATCGCCCTATTGTACCCATAATAATTGAGTCTCCCACTACCAGCACCTGTCAGGTCTGCCCTGCTCTTCATCTAAGTCACAACAATAGACAATCACAGTCTGCTTAAACTAATAACACACAAAGACTTAAATGTTACCATGTTTTTATTGAACACACCATGTAAACATTCACAGTGCAGATGTAAAAAGTATGTGAACCCGTGGATTTAATAACTGGTTGAACCTCCTTTGGCAGCAATAACTTCCACCAAACATTTCCTGTAGTTGCGGATCAGACGTGCACAACGGTCAGGAGTAATTCTTGACCATTCCTCTATTCAGAACTGTTTCAGTATATCAATATTCTTGGGATGTCTGGTGAGAATCGCTTTCTTGAGGTCATGCCACAACATCTCAATCGGGTTGAGGTCAGGACTCTGACTGGGCCACTCCAGAAGGCGTATTTTCTTCTGTTTAAGCCATTCTGTTGTTGATTTACTTCTATGCTTTGGGTTGTTTTCCTGTTGTAACACCCATCTTCTGTTGAGCTTCAGCCGGTGGACAGATGGCCTTAAGTTCTCCTGCAAAATGTCTTGATAAACTTGGGAATTTATTTTTCCTTCGATGATAGCAATCCGTCCAGACCGTGACGCAGCAAAGCAGCCCCAAACCATGATACCCCCACCGCTATACTTCCCACTTGGGATGAACTTTGGTTTCATCTGGCCACAGAATATATTGCCACTACTGCTGTGGAACATCCAGTTGCTCTTGTGCAAACTGTAAACGTGCAGCAATATTTTTTTGGGATAGCAGTGGCTGCCTCTGTGGTATCCTCCCATAAAATCCATTCTTGTTCAGTGTTTTACATATCGTAGATTCGCTAACAGGGATGTTAGCATATGCCAGAGACTTTTGTAAGTCTTTAGCTGACACACTAGGATTCTTCTTCACCTCATTGAGCAGCCTGCGCTGTGCTCTTGCAGTCATCTTTACAGGACGGCCACTCTTAGGGAGAGTAGCAGCAGTGCTGAACTTTTTCCACTTATAGACAATTTATTTTACCGTGGACTGATGAACAGCAAGGCTTTTGGAGATATTTTTATAACCCTTTCCAGCTATATGCAGTCAACAATTCTTAATTGTAGGTCTTCTGAGAGCTCTTCTGTGCAAGGCATCATTCACATCAGCCAATGCTTCTTGTGAAAAGCAAACCCAGAACTGGTGTGTTTTTTTTTATAGGGCAGCTGTAACCAACACCTCCAATCTCATATCATTGATTGGACTCCAGTTGGCTTACATATCACTCTAATTAGCTCTTGAGGATGTCATTAGTCTAGGGGTTTGCATACTTTTTCCACCTGTACTGTGAATGTTTACATGGGGTGTTCAATAAAAACAAGGTAACATTTAATTCTTTGCATGTTATTAGTTTAAGCAGACTGTGATTATCTATTGTTGTGACCTAGATGAAGATCAGATAACATTTCATGACCAATTTGTGCAGAAATCCATATCATTCCAAAGGGTTCACATACTTTTTCTTGCAACTGTATGTATCAGTGTATGCTGGTTGCCAGGGGCAACGTCCGGTTCTGTTCCTGTGTGTTTGTCTGTCTGAGCTCCGGTTCTGCTGTGCCTGGGTGTGTCTTCCCAGGTGCCTCATTACCCAGCTATATTGACCTGTAGTTGGGGGTCAGTTCTGTTTTGTCTGTCAGTTTGTTACGTTCAGTTGGTCAGTCTTTGTCAGTCTGTCCTGAGTCCTGTCTGTGGCTACTAGGTTGCACCTCGCGTCTGTTCCTGGGGGTTTTCAGTTACCCTTCTGCTTGGTCTCGCCTGTTTTTGCATTGCTAGTCTCTGTTAAGTCTATATCTGCTCTGTTCTGGTGTATTTGATATGTCCTGTACTGCGTCCGATATCTATTTCTGCCCTGTATATTTGTTTTATGTTTCCTCCGGAAGGGGGTTCCTGGCTTCCCCGGAGGGGGAATCGCTAACCTGTGTGTTCCTCTGGTTCTGTTGTCTGTTCCACTGGAGGTTCCACCAGCCTTTTCCTGGCAGGTAGGGGCCAAGTGTACCGGGACCTTCCTGAAGGTGCGTACTGTGAGCCCTTGGCCCAGTCATCCCCACCACTCGGGTTCTGTAGTATGGCGCTCACTGGTCGGCCGGTGCACTTGGTTGTGTGTTTTCGTTACCTACTTTTCTGTCATCTCTGTTCTGTTTGCCTGTGACCTGCTCGTATGACGTCCCAGAGGTCTGCCTTGAACCCCCGGCACATGACACCTGTACATACTAAATGGTAAAACACTGGGTAACACTGACATGGAAAAGGACCTAGGAATTTTAGCGAACAGCAAACTAAGCTGTAGAAACTAGTTTCAGGCAGCTGCTGCCAAGGCTAATAGGATAATGGGTTGCCTCAAAAGAGGCATAGATGCCCGTGATGAGAACATAGTCCTACCACTTTGCAAATCACTAGTCAGACCACACATGAAGTACTGTGTACAGTTCTGGGCTCCTGTGAACAAGGCAGACATAGCAGAGCTAGAGATGGTTCAGAGGAGGGCAACATAGAATGTGTCAGCAGATCAGAACCATTTGGCCCATCTAGTCTGCCCAATATACTAAATACTATGGATAGCCCCTGGCTCCATCTTATATGAAGGATGGCCTTATGCCTATCCCATGCATGCTTAAACTCCTTCACTGTATTTGCAGCTACCACTTCTGCAGGAAGGCTATTCCATGCATCCACTACTCTCTCAGTAAAGTAATACTTCCTGATATTACTTTTAAACCTTTGCCCCTCTAATATAAAACTATGTCCTCTTGTAGCAGTTTTTCTTCTTTTAAATATTCTCTCCTCTTTTACCTTGTTGATTCCCTTTATGTATTTAAAAAAGTTTCTATCATATCCCCTCTGTCTCGTCTTTCTTCCAAGCTATACATGTTAAGGTCCTTTAACCACTTCAGCCCCGCTAGCTGAAACCCCCTTCATGACCAGAGCACTTTTTACACTTCGGCACTACACTACTTTCACCGTTTATCGCTCAGTCATGCAACTTACCACCCAAATGAATTTTACCTCCTTTTCTTCTCACTAATAGAGCTTTCATTTGGTGGTATTTTATTGCTGCTGACATTTTTACTTTTTTTGTTATTAATCAAAATGTAACGATTTTTTTGCAAAAAAATGACATTTTTCACTTTCAGCTGTAAAATTTTGCAAAAAAAAACGAGATCCATATATAAATTTTTCGCTAAATTTATAGTTCTACATGTCTTTGATAAAAAAAAAAAATGTTTGGGTAAAAGTTATAGCGTTTAAAAACTATGGTACAAAAATGTGAATTTTCGCTTTTTGAAGCAGCTCTGACTTTCTGAGCACCTGTCATGATTCCTGAGGTTCTACAATGCCCAGACAGTAGAAAAACCCCACAAATGACCCCATTTCGGAAAGAAGACACCCTAAGGTATTCGCTGATGGGCATAGTGAGTTCATAGAACTTTTTATTTTTTGTCACAAGTTAGCGGAAAATGATGATGATTTTTTCTTTTTCTTTTTTTCTTACAAAGTCTCATATTCCACTAACTTGCGACAAAAAATTAAAAATTCTAGGAACTCGCCATGCCCCTCACGGAATACCTTGGGGTGTCTTCTTTCCAAAATGGGGTCACTTGTGGGGTAGTTATACTGCCCAGGCAATTTAGGGGCCCAAATGTGTGAGAAGAACTTTGCAATCGAAATGTGTAAAAAATGACCGGTGAAATCCGAAAGGTGCACTTTGGAATATGTGCCCCTTTGCCCACCTTGGCTGCAAAAAAGTGTCACACATCTGGTATCGCCGTACTCAGGAGAAGTTGGGGAATGTGTTTTGGGATGTCATTTTACATATACCCATGCTGGGTGAGAGAAATATCTTGGCAAAAGACAACTTTTCCAATTTTTTTATACAAAGTTGGCATTTGACCAAGATATTTTTCTCACCCAGCATGGGTATATGTAAAATGACACCCCAAAACACATTGCCCAACTTCTCCTGAGTACGGCGATACCAGATGTGTGACACTTTTTTGCAGCCTAGATGCGCAAAGGGGCCCAAATTCCTTTTAGGAGGGCATTTTTAGACATTTGGATCCCAGACTTCTTCTCACACTTTCGGGCCCCTAAAAAGCCAGGGCAGTATAAATACCCCACATGTGACCCCACTTTGGAAAGAAGACACCCCAAGGTATTCAATGAGGGGCCTGGCGAGTTCCTAGAATTATTATTTTTTTTTTGCATAAGTTAGCGGATATTGATTTTTTTTGTTTTTTTCTCACAAAGTCTCACTTTCCGCTAACTTAGGACAAAAATTTCAATCTTTCATGGACTCGCCATGCCCCTCACGGAATACCTTGGGGTGTCTTCTTTCCGAAATGGGGTCACATGTGGGGTATTTATACTGCCCTGGCTTTTTAGGGGCCCTAAAGCGTGAGAAGAAGTCTGGAATATAAATGTCTAAAAATGTTTACGCATTTGGATTCCGTGAGGGGTATGGTGAGTTCATGTGAGATTTTATTTTTTGACACAAGTTAGTGGAATATGAGACTTAGTAAGAAAAAACAAAAACAAACAAAAAATTTCCGCTAACTTGTGCCAAAAAAATGTCTGAATGGAGCCTTACAGGGGGGGGGTGATCAATGACAGCGGGGTGATCATTGACAGGGGGGTGATCAATGACAGGGGGGTGATCACCCATATAGACTCCCGGATCACCCCCGTGTCATTGATAACCCCCCTGGTAAGGCTCCATTCAGACGTCCGTATAATTTTTACGGATCCATGGATCGGATCCGCAAAACACATGCGGACGTCTGAATGGAGCCTTACAGGGGGGTGATCAATGACAGGGGGGTGATCAATGACAGGGGGGTGATCAATGACAGGGGGGTGATCACCCATATAGACTCCCTGATCACCCCCCTGTCATTGATCACCCCCCTGTAAGGCTCCATTCAGACGTCCGTATGATTTTTACGGATACATGGATCGGATCCGCAAAACACATGCGGACGTCTGAATGGAGCCTTACAGGGGGGTTATTAATGACAGGGGGTGATCAGGGTGATCACCCCCCTGTCACTGATCACCCCCCCTGTAAGGCTCCATTCAGACGTCCGTATGATTTTTACGGATCCATGGATCGGATCCGCAAAACACATGCGGACGTCTGAATGGAGCCTTACAGGGGGGGTTATCAATGACAGGGGGTGATCACCCCCCTGTCACTGATCACCCCCCCTGTAAGGCTCCATTCAGACGTCCGTATGATTTTTACGGATCCATGGATACATGGATCGGATCCGCAAAACACATGCGGACGTCTGAATGGAGCCTTACAGGGGGGTGATCAGGGAGTGTATATGGGTGATCACCCGCCTGTCATTGATCACCCCCCTGTAAGGCTCCATTCAGACGTCCGCATGTGTTTTGCGGATCCGATCCATGTATCCATGGATCCGTAAAAATCATGCGGACGTCTGAATGGAGCCTTACAGGGGGGTGATCAATGACAGGGGGGTTATCAATGACAGGGGGTGATCAGGGAGTGTATATGGGTGATCACCCGCCTGCCATTGATCACCCCCCTGTAAGGCTCCATTCAGACGTCCGCATGTGTTTTGCGGATCCGATCCATGTATCCATGGATCCGTAAAAATCATGCGGACGTCTGAATGGAGCCTTACAGGGGGGTGATCAATGACAGGGGGGTGATCAATGACAGGGGGTGATCAGGGAGTGTATATGGGTGATCACCCGCCTGTCATTGATCACCCCCCTGTAAGGCTCCATTCAGACGTCCGCATGTGTTTTGCGGATCCGATCCATGTATCCATGGATCCGTAAAAATCATACGGACGTCTGAACGGAGCCTGACAGGGGGGTGATCAATGACAGGGGGGTGATCAATGACAGGGGGGTGATCAGGGAGTTTATATGGGGTGATCATGGGTGATCAGGGGTTCATAAAGGGTTAATAAGTGACGGGGGGGGGGGGTGTAGTGTAGTGTAGTGTTTCGTGCGACTTTACTGACCTACCTGTGTCCTCTGGTGCTCGATCCTAACAAAAGGGACCACCAGAGGACCAGGTAGGAGGTATATTAGACGCTGTTATCAAAACAGCGTCTAATATACCTGTTAGGGGTTAAAAAATTCGGATCTCCAGCCTGCCAGCGAGCGATCGCCGCTGGCAGGCTGGAGATCCACTCGCTTACCTTCCGTTCCTGTGAGCGCACGCGCCTGTGTGCGCGTGTTCACAGGAAATCCCGGCCCTCGCGAGATGATGCGTATATGCGTCGTCGTGCGCAGGGCTGCCGCCTCCGGACCGCACATCTGCGTTAGGCGGTCCGGAGGCGGTTAATCTTTCCTGGTAAGTTTTATCCTGCAATCCATGTACCAGTTTAGTAGCTCTTCTCTGAACTCTCTCCAAAGTATCAATATCCTTCTGGAGATATGGTCCCCAGTACTGAGCACCATACTCTAAATTAGGTCTCACTAGTGCTCTGTAGAGCGGCATGAGCACCTCCCTCTTTGTACTGGTAATTCCTCTCCCTATACACCCAAGCATTCTGCTAGCAATTCCTGCTGCTCTATGACATTGTCTGCCTACCTTTAAAGGGAGTCTGTCACCAGATTGTGACCTTATAGACTGCTTACATAGCGCTCTAGCATAGCAGTCTATGATTCTAATGGTACCTTTGATGTTTGCTTCTGAAGTTCCCCCAAGGCAAAAACTGACTTTTATTCATATGTAAATTAGGGCTCGCAAGTGCCCAGGGAGGGGTTCACCTCGTTGGAGCCCAGGCTGTTCTGCCTCTTTTCGTCATATCCCTGCCCCAGCCTCCTCTGCCCGCCCTGCTCTTCCTTTGCGTCCTCCTTCTCTGCAGCCGAATCCCGCGCCTGCGCTATCCATTGCTTGGCCAGGGCATGCACACTGTGATGCCCATTGTGGGTGTCTCTAGTTCGCCTCCTCGCCGCTGTTTCTCGCCGTTGGCCGGCGCATGTGTAGTAGCTACTGCGATGCCGTGCCCACAATGGGCATCGCAGTGCGATGCCCCGGCCAAGCAATGGATAGCGCGGGATCCGGCTGCAGAGAAGGAGGACGCAAAGGAAGAGCGGGGCGGGCAGAGGAAGAGGCCGGGATGGGGATATGACGAAAAGAGGCAGAACAGCCTGGGCTCCAACGAGGTGAACCCCTCCCTGGGCACTTGCGAGCCCTAATTTACATATGAATAAAAGTCCGTTTTTGCCTTGGGGGAACTTCAGAAGCAAAACATGAAAGGTACCATTAGAATCATAGACTGCTATGCTAGAGCGCTATGTAAGCAGTCTATAAGGTCACAATCTGGTGACAGACTCCCTTTAAGTCTTCTGAAATAATGATCCCTAAATCCCTTTCCCCAGATGCTGAGGTTAGGACTGTATCACTGATTTTATATTCTGCTCTTGGGTTTTTACGTCCCAGGTGCATTATCTTGCACTTATCAACATTACATTTTAGTTGCCAGATTTTTGACCATTCCTCTAGTTTTCCTAAGTCCTTATCCATTTGGTGTATCCCTCCAGGAACATCAACCCTGTTACAAATCTTTGTGTCATCAGCAAAAAGACACCTTACCACTGAGGCCTTCTGCAATTTCGCTGATAAAGATATTAAACAATATGGGTCCCAGAACAGATCCCTGAGGTACCCCACTGGTAACAAGACCTTGGTCTGAATATACTCCATTAACTACAACCCTCTGTTGCCTGTCCCTCAGCCACTGCCTAATCCAGTCAACAATATGGGAGTCCAAGCCCAAAGACTGCACTTTATTGATAAGCCTTCTATGTGGGACAGTATCAAAAGCCTTACTAAAGTCTAGATAAGCGATGTCTACTGCACCTCCTCCATCTATTATTTTAGTCACCCAAGCAAAAAAATCAATAAGATTAGTTTGACATGATCTCCCTGAAGTAAACCCATGCTGTTTTTCATCTTTCAATCCATGGGATTTTAGATGTTCCACAATCCTCTCCTTAAGTATGGTTTCCATTAATTTCCCCACTATTGATGTCAGGCTTACTGGCCTATAGTTGCCCGAATCCTCCCTACTACCTTTCTTGTGAATGGGCACAACATTTGCTAATTTCCAATCTTCTGGGACTGTTGCCAGTGATTGGTTAAATAAATCTGTTAATGGTTTTGCTAGTTCACCGCTTATTTTAATAGCTTTGGGTGTATCCCATCAGGCCCCTGTGACTCATTTGTATTAATTTTAGACAGTTGACTTAGAACCTCTTCCTCTGTAAATACACATGCATCAAAAGATTCATTAGTCTTCTTTCCTAACTGAGGCCCTTCTCCTTCATTTTCCTTTGGAAAAACTGAACAGAAGTATTCATTGAGGCAGTCAGGTAGTTCTTTATCTTCTTCCATATACCTTCCTTCTTTTGTTTTTAATTTGGTAATTCCTTGTTTTAGTTTCCTTTTTTCATTTATGTATCTGAAGAATGCCTTATCGCCTTTTTTCCCTGACTGAGCTAATTTCTCTTCTGCATGTGCTTTAGAAGCTCTTATAACTTGTTTGGCCTCTCTCTGCCTAATCTTATAAATTTGTCTGTCATCCTCGTTTTGTTTTGTTTTTATAATTTCTAAATGCTATCTTTTTGTTTTTAGTGATTTTGGCCACTTCTGCTGAGTACCACAGTGGTCTCTTCCTTTTTTTGCTTTTACCGACAAGCCTAATGCAATATTCTGTTGCCTTCAATAGTGCCACTTTTAAGTAGTCCCATTTCTCCTGGACTCCAATGAAGCTGTTCCAGTCTGATAGGGACTCGTATACCACTAATCTAATTTTAGAAAAGTCAGTTTTTCTAAAATCTAAAACTTTTGTTTTTGTGTGGTGTGACTCAGTCACTGTACTTATAGTAAACCACACTGACTGGTGATCACTAGATCCCAAGCTTTCCCCTACAGTAATATCAGATACCAAATTCCCATTTGTGAATACTAAATCTAAAATGGCCTCCTTCCGGGTTGGCTCCTCCACTACTTGCTGTAGAGATAATCCCAGTAGGGAATTTAGAATATCTGTACTCCTGGCAGAACTAGCTATTTTGGTTTTCCAGTTTACATCTGGAAGATGTCATTTTGTCATTTTGTTCAATGTCATTTTAGCTATTTCCTCGACTAGTAGATCATCTAATTCTTTGACTTGGCTAGGTGGTCTATATATCACACCTACACGAGTTACCTTGTGATTATCAAGCTGCAAGGTAATCCAAACTGACACTAAATTGTTCTCGCTAACTTGTATCAAATTAGATATTATGCTATCTTTCACATACAGGGCCACCCCTCCCCCCTTCTCTATCTTTCCTGTATAGAGAGAACCCTGGTATTGATATATCCCAGTCATTACTCCCCTTGAACCACGTCTCAGTAACAGCCACTACATCTATATTCTCAGATGCCATTATAGCCTCAAGTTCATTGATCTTATTCCCTAGACTGCGAGCATTTGTAGACAAGACTCTGAGCTTGTCATTTCTTAACCTTTGTGCTACTGGCCTCTTCTGGCATTGTTCCGGGGGGCAGTTGGACTGCTGGATTATCACTCTTTTGCCCCCCTTTCCTAGTTTAAATGCTTCTTAGCAAATACTTGGAACTGTTCACCGAGGACATTCGTTCCCTTGAGAGAAAGATGCAAACCATCTTTCTTGTACAGTTCTTTTCCATTCCAACAAGAGCTAACATGAGACACAAAGCCAAACCCTTGGTTCAGACACCATTCACCAAGCCATACATTGAATTCCTTAATGCGTATCTTCCTGTCATGCTGAAGGTTATACGCAGGCAAAACTGCAGAGAATGAAACAGTTGATGCAACCTCCCGTATATCCTTTCCAAGTGTGTGAAAAGCTTCTTTCACCTTTGAAACCTCACTGCAAGCCAGATCGTTTGTCTCAAGATGGAGAATAACATCCACTTCCCTTTCCTGCTTTGCTTGCCTAACAGTATTAAGGATCCGTCGTCTATCCCTGCTGGCGGTAGCACCAGGGAGACATCTCACTAAAGTAATAACTGGAATGGGGCAACTACAGTACCCTAAAAGATTATCAACATGAGGGTTATTCACTTTAGAAAAAAAGACTACTGATGGGAGATCTAATTACTATGTATAAATATATCAGGGGTCAGTACAGAGATCTATCCCATCATCTATTTATCCCCAGGACTGTGACTGCGACAAGGGGACATCCTCTGCGTCTGGAGGAAAGAAGGTTTGTACACAAACATAGAAGAGGATTCTTTACGGTAAGTGCAGTGAGACTATGGAACTCTCTGACTGAGGAGGCAGTGATGGTGAGTTCACTAAAAGAGTTCAAGGGGGGCTTGGATGAATTTCTGGAGTGTAATAATATTACAGGCTATAGCTACTAGAGATGGGTAGTTGAGCCAGGGAGTTATTCTGATTGCCTGATTGGAGTCAGGAAGGAATTTTTTCCCCCTTAAGTGGAGAAAATTGGCTTCTACCTCACCGTTTGTTTTTGCTTTCCTCTGGATCAACTTGCAGGATAACAGGCCAAACTGGATGGACAGGTGTCTTTTTTTGGTCTTATAAACTATGTTACTATGTTAACGAGCTCACTATAATTTGCCTAATGTAATATGCTTTGAGGGCACCCACCAAACAACTGTTGTTACAGTTTTTTTTAAAATTTATTTTCAAATTCCTATAAAGGATAATAGACTTTACGTTCTTGTAAAAGAGATCATTGAGCAGTACCACTTTCCGATATTATTGGGGCTGTCTGAGCAAATGCTGTATAATAGAGGTCCTCTTTATATTCTATGCGCTACCTTCAACTTTGCGTGATGGTTGATGACCACATTCAATTGAAATATGGAGGTACTGTATTTAACACAGAAACACAAAATCTTAAAACTTCAAACCTTTGCAGATACGGATTTCAGATTAAAATTTGACAGACTAGTATTCTGCCACCCAAGTAGGCAGTGCTCTGGGTATAGGAGGGCTCCTATGGTTAGCCACACAACTGGGGAACATGAGCCACTGTTTTGGGACCACTGCTGTAAGATGTTCTAGCAGCCCCCTCTTGATGTCAGCAAGTATGGCACATAACCCGGGGGAGGATTAAGTGCATGACAGGCCCGGGGCTGTCTACCCAACTTGGGCCCCTCCCTCCATTTTAGTTTAGTTTT
Organism: Bufo gargarizans; assembly: GCF_014858855.1. Taxonomy (NCBI): domain Eukaryota; kingdom Metazoa; phylum Chordata; class Amphibia; order Anura; family Bufonidae; genus Bufo; species Bufo gargarizans. The sequence goes on along the minus strand of NC_058082.1, from coordinate 518,541,188 downwards.
ATTTTGTATGAAGAGGCTGCGGTGCTTCGTGAGCGCCACAGTCTCTTTCTAGGCCATATGACATCTCCAGACTAAAAGAAAATACCCCAAATTGGCTCTTAAACTTAAAAATGTGGTTGCCAAATTTAAAATACATATAATAAAAAAAATAAAGACTTGGAGGAGAATACAGGACCACATACCTCTTACATCCAGGGACAACTCCTTTGTCTTCTTTTTGCCACATACCTCTTACATCCAGGGACAACTCCTTTGTCTTCTTTTTACTCTTCTCCTCTGTTAGACCGCCCACGATAAATTCTTTCAGCCGCATCTCATCTCTACAGAGTTTGTAACACAGACACGTTAGATTTCTCAATTTTGCCATCAACCTCCCTGTCCTGGTGTCCCCACAGTGTCATCCTGTTGCCACTCCCAATACTGTGCCTGTTGTGCTCCCCAATGTCCCAGGTACCATACTGCTGAAAAAATAGTGACCCTAATAGACACAATTGGGGTCATTTATCAAACTGGTGTAAAGTAGAACTGGATTTTCAAAAGAGCTGTCAAAAATGAATGGTGGAACCTGATTGGCTGCTATGGGCAACTAAGCCAGTTCTAATTTACACCAGTATGATAATTTACCCCAAATGTCTCTATTGTATTCACAGCAGCTATAATGTCCCCTAGAGTGCCCCCAGTAATAATAACATTCTATATTGTGCTCCAGGCAATAATCCCTGTATAGTGTCCCCAAAATAATAGAATTGCCCCTACAGTGCCTCCCCAATAGCAAGGCCCCCCACGTTTCCCCCACACTGCCCCCCCCCACACAGTAATTTCTCCCACACTGCCCCATATAGTAGTTTGCCCCCACACAGTAATTTCCCCAACACTGCCCCCATACAGTAGTTTCCCCCACACTGCTCCACACAGTAGTTTACCCCACACTGCCCTCACACAGTAGTTTTCTCCACATTGCCCCATCTAGTAATCCCCCCCATTATAATTTGCCCCCACATAGTGATCCCTCCCATAATAATTTGCCCCCATATAGTAATTTTCCCCAGATGTACTGTCTGTTCACATGTCCTCCTGTGTGTCCCCCAAAGTTGGCACATAAAAAAGCTAAATACTCACCTATGTCCAGGCGCGCAATGGCAGGTGCACACACTTCACTGTGCTGCGTCCCAGCACAGATGCGCACAATGATGTCATCATGCACGCCTGCACCGGGATTTCACTACCGCATAGGCCTCAGGCCTACTAGGCTGGTGATCGGCGGCAGGGAACTATGCGCTCCCATGCCCCACCGCAGTATATGGTGGGTTGGGTCTGCGTTGGGCCCCCAGAGGTGCTGGGCCCGAGGCTGCCGACCCAAATGTCCCTATTGTAATCCGCCACTGACATAACCACTCAGTCAAGCCTGTATATGGCGCAGACCAGTAGGACCTGGCAGACTATCTGCATTGGATTGGCAGGGGACTGAAGAGAGGGGTATTGTTTTTTGATATTTTACTTCTTCTCAACTATTGCCAGGGATCCATACATGCTACCATCTATGGCCGTTGATCAATCAATGGCTTCAGCAGTGATGTGTAAAAGAATGCCATGTGACTGCTACAACCCCTTTAAGGTTACCTTTACCCAAAAACTGAAAAAGTAGGTTTGGGTAATGATCAACAACTATTATAATATATCATTAACTTCTGCTGTCCAGGGTTTTGTTATTATAGATTTGTTTTATAGGGCATTTGTTAAAGACCTGTTCCAATACCTAGTTCATAGTGAGCACCCATTTTTTGGGCATAGTGAAAAATCTTTCCATTTCTACATTAAATATAATTTGACATTTAGAGGTGTTGCACAGGATTGAAAATAGAGGGTGTTTCCTTTACAAAGCCTTGTTCTAGTACAGGTCTAAACTGGTCACATTAGATGAAAGTCATCCAAACGCTATTTTGGCAGGACCGCCCGACTATAATGTGTATGGGGATGTCCCGACTCTTCCCCTGACAACAGATGTAGAAATTACAGACTGAGCGAGCTGGATTTTAACATGCCTGATACTTTGGTTATGTGGCAGATAAGCCACTGAGGAGTCTGCTGTAGGAAAAGAAAACATGCATATTTGGCTGAATGGTCAACCGACAGCTATCTGCTAAGTTTTTATACATACCGATTAATGGTACACTAATCCTAGGGAACTGACAGATGTATAAGGGACCAATGTACACTTGATATATTTTCTTGTTATATCCCCATTATATCAGGTTTTGTGCGCTACAACCTTAAACACATCTACCAGCCAAGAGGTTTAGAGAAGGCCAAACGATGGTAAAGAGCTTATCTCATGAATGATGTAAACATTTAAATGTAAGAATTGGTTGGTCACCGTTTTTAATGGAGAACTAAAACATTTGAATTGTTAAAAAATGTAATTTGCTATCACTAGTGAGGATTGGCTTAGATGTCTACAACTGGTGTATGCTTGTAAGAAAGCTGCGACAGGTATCTCCTTTCACACTAAAGGCTAAAATGTATATGACTGACTAAGAGAACAAAGTGGAGCGGTGTCGTTTCTGTGGTTTATAAATCCTATTAGAGTATAACATCTCCCATATAAAGTTTAATAATAGGAAATGCTGGGACAAGTTTATGGGTCAAGCTGGTCGTCCACAATGGCAGGGCATCTATCAAAATATTTAAAACACTTCCTGAATGCCTCACATACCCACCCAGCTGTTTTGGTGGCGCTCAAAATTAGTTAGATACTGGACTGAGATTATGAATTATATTAATACGATCCTAACTAAAGAATTAAAGCTTGATCCTCTCGTGTTTGTCTTGGGTGATCTGAATGTGGATAAGCTCAAACAGGATAAATTATAATCTTGTTTTCCAGCTATTGTTCCTTGGCCGTCTTTGTATATTACATAAATGGATCTCAGAAAAAAAATCCCAGTTTTAGGCTACATGCACACGGCAGTGGTTTTTTGCAGCCTCCGTTAAAAATGCGGTGGACTTTTCTGTCCACGTCCGCTGTCCGTGTTTCCCGTCCACAAAAAAAAGTATTGCATGTCCTATTCTTGTCCGCAATAAAAGTTTTGCGGACCCATTGAAGTCAATGCGGATGACCAACGGAAGCCATCCATATGTCATCAGCAACGGAAGACACACGGTAACACAACCTACAAAATTTGCAGACAAACGGAACGGATATTGATGTAAAAAAAAACAGGAACACGGATCCACTATTTGCGGACCGCAAAAAACTACTCGTGTGCATGTAGCCTTAAGGACTGGAAACATCAAGTTGGCAGGGTGGCAATTTGAAAAACACTATTTTAGGATGAACCCTTCAGCTCGTTGGATAGGTAAAAAATGGAATAGGTGGGTTAGGTAGTTGTTTTCAATGCTATCAGCCTCGCTGACGAGGCTGATAGTATTCAGTCTGCAGTTCTTATTTTGGCGACCAGATGGCAGGCCAACATAATAAAATGAGCAATTCACAGTAATAAAGTCAATTTAAAAATCCCTGATTGCACAAAATGAAAAATAAAAAACGGAATTTATCGGCTCATATATGAGCTTTAAAATCATTACAAAATTTTTAAAAAGTTAAAAAAATGTTTAAATCACCCTCCTTTACTTATAATAAAAAATAAATACCTAAATAACAATAAATATAAAAATCATGGGTATCAATGTACCGAAAATATTAAAATATAAAAAATAAATTCAAATACGGTGAATGGAATAATGGTAAAAAGCATCAAAATGGCCGATTTGCAATTTTTTCATTGCTTTTCTTACCCCCAAAAAGTGATTAAAAAGTCACACACACACCAAAATGGTATCAATAAATACTACAGATTGTCCCGCAAAAAATGAGCCCCTATACAGCTCAGTAGACATAAGTATAAAAAAGTTACAATTTATTTTTACACTATTTAGACATACAAAACCTATACATATGGAATATCATTGTAATCATACTGACCCAGAGAATGAAGGGCATGGGTCCATTTTGCCACAAACAAAACACAGTGGGAACAAAACCCGTAAAACGGTGGAGGAATTGCGTTTTTTTTTCCCATTTCCACCCCATTTGGATTTTTTTTTACAGCTTCCAACTACATTGTATGCCATAATTAATGGTGGAATTCGAAAGTACAACTTGTCCCGCAAAAAATAAGCCCTCATTATGTGAATGGAAATATTAAAAAGTTATGGCTCAAGTAGGAAAAGAAAAATGAAAACGCAAAAAAATAAAATAAAACTCCGGTAGTAAAAGGGTTAAAATAAAGTTTTGGTGATTTTTATTTTTTGTTTTTTTAATTAATTGTCCAAGTCATTATCTATATTTGAGGACCCAGGACGAGAATGCTTGTCCTAAGTAGCCGGTACTTAGTGCCCCAGGACGAGCATTCTCGTCCTGCGGTCCTTCTGTTCCCCCATATGCGGTGCCGCCAACAGCGGAAGGGATCTGGCTGTTACTGACAGCCGGGCCCCTGCTGCATCCACCAGCATCGGTGATAACACCGATACCTTAACCCCTCATATGCCGTGGTCAACAGTGACCACGGCATATGGAAGGTTTGCGCTCCCTCTCCCCATCCATCGGGTCCCTACGCTACGGTTACGGAGACCTGATGATTGCCATGGTAGTCCAAAGCCATTCAAAAGGCCTTGGGGTCTGACAGCTATGGAGGCCTATGAGGCCCAGCCCCCAGGCTGGGTCTCATAGGTAAACTATCAGTGTATTAGGGCTCATGCACAGTAGTGCATGTCCTATTATTGTCCGCAAATCATGGATCCGAGGCCCCATTCAGGTCAATGGGTTCGCAAAAAATACGGAACGCACACAGAACACATCCGTATATTGCGGATCCATACTGTAGAAATGCTATGCTCAGTCGATATTGCTCATGCGTTTGGTGATTAAAACGGATTGCATACGGAAACCATACAGATGTGTTTTGTGGAATAATAGAACGAAAGAGGACTCAGATATGGAACAGATCCGTGAAAAACGGACCGCAAAACAACAACGGTTGTGTGCATGAGCCCTTACACTGTGTAATACACTGATAGTCATTGCAGTACAATACACATGCTGCATTGAAACAGGTATCAAACCCTGCAATGTTGAAGTCCCATAGTGGGACAAAAATAAAAAATGATAAAAGTGAAATAACAGTGTTTTGAACAATAAAATAAATTAAAGTTTCAATAAAAAAAGCCCCTTTCACATAAAAGACATATAAATTTGTAAAACAAAAAAAAAAAAAAAAACAGCAGACCTATTTGGTATCGCCGCGTCACAACCTGCTCTTTAAAAATATTGCATAAGGCCTCTTTCACACTTGCGTTGTCCGGATCCGGCGTGTACTCCACTTGCCGGAATTACACGCCGGATCCGGAAAAACGCAAGTGTACTGAAAGCATTTGAAGAGGGATCCGTCTTCAAAATGCTTTCAGTGTTACTATGGCATCCAGGACGCTATTAAAGTCCTGGTTGCCATAGTAGTAGTGGGGAGCGGGGGAGCAGCATACTTACCATCCGTTCGGCTCCCGGGGCGCTCCAGAGTGACGTCAGAGCGCCCCATGCGCATGGATGACGTGTCCATGTGATCACGTGATCCATGCGCTTGGGGCGCCCTGACGTCACTCTGGAGCGCCCTGGGAGCCGCACGGATGGTAAGTATGCTGCTCCCCGCTCCCCACTGCACTTTACCATGGCTGCCAGGACTTTAGCGTCCCGGCAGCCATGGTAACCATTGAGAAAAAGCTAAACGTCTCATCCGGCAATGCGCCGAAACGACGTTTAGCTTAAGGCCGGATCTGGATCAATGCCTTTCAATGGGCATTCATTCCGGATCCGGCCTTGCGGCAAGTGTTCCGGATTTTTGGCCGGAGCAAAAAGCGCAGCATGCTGCGCTATTTGCTGCGGCCAAAAAACGTTCCGTTCCGGAACGGAAGACATCCTGATGCGGCCTGAAGGACGGACTGTCCATTCAGAATGCATTAGGAAAATCCTGATCAGTATTCTTCCGGCATAGAGCCCCGACGACGGAACTCTATGCCGGAAGACTATAACGCAGATGTGAAAGAGCCCTAATCCACCCCGTCTGGACAAAACCAGAAAAAAAAAAAAATGAATAAAAACTGTGCTAAAAAAAGCCATTTTTTGTCACCTTTCATCACAAAAAGTGTAATACCAAGTGATCAAAACGTCATATGTACCCAAACATAATACCAATCAGTCATCTCATCCTGCAAAAAATGAGACCCTAAGATAATCCCCCCAAAAATTAAAAAAAGATATGGCTTTCAGAAAATGGAGACATAAAAACATAATTTTTTGTTACAAAAATACTTTTTTGTTCAAAACCAAAATATATATTTTTTAAAACAGACATATTTGGTATCACCACGTGCGTAACAACCGGCTCGTTAAATATGTCGTATGATCCACCCAGTCTGCTCAACACTGTAAAATAAATAAATAAATGAATGAATAAATAAATTAAAAAAAGCTAAAAAAGCTATTTTTTGTCACCTTTCATCACAAAAAGTGTAATACCAAGTGAACAAAATCTAGCATGCACCCCAAAATAGTACCACTCAAACAGTCATCTCATCCCACATAAACTGAGCCCCTACATGAGACAATCGCCCGAAATATTTAAAAAAATCTAGCTTTCAGACGACAGGAGACACAAAAACATGATTTTAAAAAAAATGCTTTATTATGTAAACCTGCAACAAAATAAAAATAAAAGAAGACATATTTGATATCGTCACCTCCGTAACAACATGCTCTATAAAAAATATCACATGATATAACCTGTCAGGTGAACAGAAAAATAAAAACTGTGCCAGAACAGGGATTTTTGGGTTACCTTGCCTCACAAAAAGCGTAATAAAGAGCAATCAAATATATCACAAAATAGTACCAAAAAAAGTGTCCCCTTCTCCTATAATTTCCAAAATGGGGTCACTTTTTTGGAATTTCTACTAGGGGTGCATTTTTTTGGAATTTCTAAGGGTTGTTTTCACTGGGATAACTTTAAGTTGCCATATTAAATCTGCCCTCCAAAATCTACATGGTGCTCCTTTCCTTCTGCGCCCTGCTGTGTGCACATACAGCAGTTTACGACCACATATGAGGCGTTTCTGTAAACTGCAGAATCAGGAATATAAATATTAAGTTTAATTTGGCTGTTATAAGAAAAAATGAATTAAAATGGAAAATCTTCCAAAAAAGTGAAATTAAAAAATGTAATCTCCTTAACAAAAAGGTTGTAAAATAAGTTTTGAATAACTTGAGGGGTGTCGTTTCGACAATGGGGTCATTTATGGGTTGTTTCCACTATGCAAGCCCCACAAAGTGACTTTAGAATTCAAGTGGTCCTTAAAAAAGTGGGTTTTGGAAATTTTCTTAAAAATTGCTTCTAAAATTCTAAGCCCTATAAAATCCTAAAAAATAAAATTACATTTACAAAATAATGCAAACATGAAAGTGGACATATGGGAAATGTACAGTAATAACTCTTTTATAATGCATCGCTATCTGTCTTAAAAGCAGATCAATTCAAATTTTGAAAACTTTTCGGTAAATTTTGGAGTTTTAATAAAGGTGAATTATATTGACTAAAATTTTTCACTATCATGAAGTACAATGTGTCGCGAGAAAACAATCTCAGAATCGCTTGGATAAGGAGAAGCATTCCAAAGTTATTAACAAATAAAGTGACACATGTCAAGTTTCCAATAAACGGCATGGTTCTTAAAGGGAACCTGTCATCAACTTTATGCTGCCCATACTAACGGCAGAACAAAGTAGAGACAGGTGACTTGATTTCAGAGGTCTGTCATTTATAAGTTAAAATTAAGTGGGTGCCGAGAACTAACATCACAATCGTTGCAGACTGGGCCTGGAAAAGAGTCCTGGCCGCCTGAGAAGAGTCATGGTTAGGCTGAGTTCACACGGGCGAGATTTTCCGCGCAGGTGCAATGCGGGAGGTGAACGCATTGCACCCGCACTGAATCTGGACCCATTCATTTATATGGGGCTGTGCACATGAGCTGTGATTTTCACGCATCACTTATGCGTTGCGTGAAAATCGCAGCATGCTCTATATTCTGCGTTTATCACGCAACGCAGGCCCCATAGAAGTGAATGAAGCTGAGTGAAAATCGCAAGCATCCGCAATCGTGTGCGGATGCGGTGTGATTTTAACGCATGGTTGCTAAGATGACGGTCTATTCACTGTATTATTTTCCCTTATAACATGGTTATAAGGGAAAATAATAGCATTCTTTAATACCGTGGTGATGGACCATGTGATTGGACCATGTGATCTGACATCACCACAGGTCCTTTAGCCGGCAGCTCATGATTAAAGAAGTAAGAAGAGACCGGCAGCTACGCGATCAAGAGGAGAAGGTGAGTTTTAACCCTCAATTGACCACCTACTAAGCATTCTGCATTAAAGAATGCTATTATTTTCCCTTATAACCATGTTATAAGGGAAAATAATAACATCTACACAACACCGAACCCAAACCTGGTACCACAGTCACGCGATATGTATACCGGATACAGTGAATACAGGAACAGACTGCCAGAGTTTAAAGCACATATGTGAACCAGGTGTTAGGCTTAGTGACCAGTGCGAAACCTGAACAACTCTGTGACTTTTTAAAAAATAGGCAGTGACATGGAAGCTAAAAAAAAATGAAAATACTAACAATTATAAAAAAAATATATTTTTCAAATAAAAATTTGATTTAAACAATAAGCCATTTTCTGATAACACATTCTCTTTAATAAAGTAGAATCTCTAATGTTAATGGCACCTAGATATTTCTGGATGCCAAAAATTTGTACCTTAAAAAAGTCCTTTAGAATCCGCCATGTTGGCACCTTCGGATGTGGCAGATGACGACCATTCTCTTCTATTATGTTAGCAATAGCGCTCTACATGAGAAGATGCTCCACCAACGGCACACAGCTGTAGAGCAGTAAATGTAACACCATCACAGCACACGTTTTTATGACCTGCAATTTCTTAAAAGCTTTTACAATTCTATTCATTGAATTGTGAGGACAAACTTCACTGCCGATTCCACCGCCACAACAATTGCTATGTACAATGTGTAGTTAATTAACGCGGCTGCTGAAAAGCACTATGACAATCATTTTATAAACCTCTCTAATCAATGAGCTACCTTCTATCTTCTGCCCATTTTTCCCAAATACTATGCCGGAAAAGGTTATTCTTATATGTGGCTACAAACCTTTTATAAATGTTTCATCAAATGGTTACCCTTCAAAGAGCTACAATGTAATGTCCAGCAGGTTTATGAAGCAAACACTTTTCTGAGGCCATTTATAAATAAATTGCTAAACCTTAGCAACTTGATCCCAACAAGATAAAAAAAAAAAATAGATCAACCAAAATGTACTATAAAAAAGGTGTCCACCAGAGGTCGCAATTAAGCCTATACAAGCGTCATAGAAGCCTGTTCAGGCCATTTTACTCCCTGCAAAAAGACTCACATTTTTACGCATGGTCTTTTTCTAGTCAGGAGCGCTGTATCAGAAGCTGCCAGGTCTGGTACACGTGAAGCCCCACCCCTCACATACATCTGTCTCACCAGGAGCAGCTCCAGAGTCAGAACTAAACACTACATTGTGATTACAGGACCTGTGGTGATGTCACAGTCATGTGATCAGCCATGTGTGTGGGAGGAGTTAGGGGAACATAGGCTCCGTATAGGACTGTGCTGGTGGAGAATGCAGAGGTACTTTATGTATGGAAGGTGTGTATAAAGCAGGGCTATGTCAGTGTAACCAGTCTATTGTAACAGTAATATGCACACACTAGTTCTGTTTGTGTAATGGACATCTAGCAGAGCTGTGTGTGCAATGTGTATATATTAAACTATCTGTGTAATGGGCAGAGTTGGGTAGAGCTGTAATGGGCAGAGAATGGGTAGAGCTGTATATGTAATATGTATATAGTAGTGTAGGTGGGCCCTGTGTATGGCAGCGTCAGGTGGGCCCTGTGTATGGAAGCATCAGGTGGGACCCGTGTATGGCAGCATCAGGTGGGACCCGTGTATGGCAGCGTCAGGTGGGACCCGTGTATGGCAGCGTCAGGTGGGACCCGTGTATGGCAGCATCAGGTGGGCCCTGTGTATGGCAGCGTCGGGTGGGCCCTGTGTATGGCAGCGTCGGGTGGGCCCTGTGTATGGCAGCGTCGGGTGGGCCCTGTGTATGGCAGCGTCGGGTGGGCCCTGTGTATGGCAGCGTCGGGTGGGCCCTGTGTATGGCAGCGTCGGGTGGGCCCTGTGTATGGCAGCGTCAGGTGGGCCCTGTGTATGGCAGCGTCAGGTGGGCCCTGTGTATGGCAGCGTCAGGTGGGCCCTGTGTATGGCAGCGTCAGGTGGGCCCTGTGTATGGCAGCGTCAGGTGGGCCCTGTGTATGGCAGCATCAGGTGGGCCCTGTGTATGGCAGCAGTGATCTTATGTTTAGTGTATGATGTTGGATAAATGTAAAATTGTTAGGGATCGACCGATATTGATTTTTTAGGGCCGATACCGATACCGATAATTTGTGAACTTTCAGGCCGATAGCCGATAATTTATACCGATATTCTGGGAATTTTCATTTTTGAAAAAAAAATTAAAATTCCCACAAATCTGCTGAAAATTAATGTTTATTGTTAATGTGTATTTTTATTTTTTTTTGTAAATCTTTCTTTTTCATTTATATTTAATATTTTGGTGTTTTTATTTTTATTACTTTTTTTTTAACTAACTTTTAGCCCCCTTAGGGACTAGAACCCTTGTCCTATTCACCCTGATAGAGCTCTATCAGGGTGAATAGGAGCTCACACTGTCCCTGCTGCTGTGTGCTTTGTGCACACAGCAGCATGGAGCTTACCATGACAGCCAGGGCTTCAATAGCGTCCTGGCTGCCATGGTAACCGATCGGAGCCCCAGCATTACACTGCTGGGGCTCCGATCGGAGGAGCAGGGGAGAGGGAATCCTGTGGGGGGCGCACTGCGACTGGGGTGGGGGGGGCGCACCACTGTTTAATACTGGGGGGGAGGGGGGGCGCACTGCGCCACCAATGCTTAATACTGGGGGGGCTTGGGGGGGGAGGCGCACTGCGCCACCAATGCCTAATATTGGGGGGGGGGGGCGCACTGCGCCACCAATGTCTGATACAGGGGGGCTTGGGGGGGCGCACTGCGCCACCAATGAAGCTTAATCTCACATTTATTCATATACAGGAGGCGGGAGCTGGCTGCAGGATCACATAGCCGGCTCCCGACCTCTATGAGCTGTAGCTGCGATCCGCGGCACCTGAGGAGTTAACTACCGCAGATCGCAGCTACAGCTCATAGAGGCCGGGAGCCGGCTATGTGATTCTGCAGCTCCCGCCTCCTGTATATGAATTAATGTAAGATTAAGCTTCATTGGTGGCGCAGTGGCCATAGCTCCTCCCCTCCTCTTGTCCCCTGTCCTCCCATTGGCTGGAGCGGCAGCAGCAGCACAGGGGGAGGAGACACTGCTCCTTCTCCCCTGTGCTGCTGCTGAGGGAACACGGAGAGCGCTGTCAGCAGCGCGATCTGTGTTCCCAGGACGTTATCGGAATATCGGCAAAATAAATGCCGATACCGATAACGTTCAAAATCCGGAATATCGGCCGATAATATCGGTAAATCCGATAATCGGTCGATCCCTAAAAATTGTCTACATTTATTTCTGCATGGCAGACTAGCAATGGTTTCCCTGCAGAAATATCAGCCTCATAACGATATATATGGGCCTATGCATTATATACAGGTCCTTAAAAAAAAAGATTTGCATATTGTGATAAAGTTCATTATTTTCTGTAATGTACTGATAAACATTAGACTTTCATATATTTTAGATTCATTACACACGAACTGAAGCAGTTCAAGCCTTTTATTGTTTTAATATTGATGATTTTGGCATACAGCTCATGAAAACCCAAATTTCCTATCTCAAAAAATTTGCATATTTCATCCGACCAATAAAAGAAAAGTGTTTTTAATACAAAAAAAGTCAACCTTCAAATAATTATATTCAGTTATGCACTCAATACTTGATCGGGAATCCTTTTGCAGAAATGACTGCTTCAATGCGGCGTGGCATGGAGGCAATCAGCCTGTGGCACTGCTGAGGTGTTATGGAGGCCCAGGATGCTTCGATAGCGGCCTTAAGCTCATCCAGAGTGTTGGGTCTTGCGTCTCTCAACTTTCTCTTCCCAATATCCCACAGATTCTCTATGGGGTTGAGGTCAGGAGAGTTGGCAGGCCAATTGAGCACAGTAATACCATGGTCAGTAAACCATTTACCAGTGGTTTTGGCACTGTGAGCAGGTGCCAGGTCGTGCTGAAAAATGAAATCTTCATCTCCATAAAGCTTTTCAGCAGATGGAAGCATGAAGTGCTCCAAAATCTCCTGATAGCTAGCTGCATTGACCCTGCCCTTGATAAAACACAGTGGACCAACACCAGCAGCTGACATGGCACCCCAGACCATCACTGACTGTGGGTACTTGACACTGGACTTCAGGCATTTTGCCATTTCCCTCTCCCCAGTCTTCCTCCAGACTCTGGCACCTTGATTTCCGAATGAAAAAAGTACTTTGGACCACTGAGCAACAGTCCAGGGCTGCTTCTCTGTAGCCCAGGTCAGGCGCTTCTGCCGCTGTTTCTGGTTCAAAAGTGGCTGTAGCCCATTTCCTGCACACGCCTGTACACGGTGGCTCTGGATGTTTCTACTCCAGACTCAGTCCACTGCTTCCGCAGGTCCCCAAGGTCTGGAATTGGTCCTTCTCCACAATCTTCCTCAGGGTCCGGTCACCTCTTCTCGTTGTGCAGTGTTTTCTGCCACACTTTTTCCTTCCCACAGACTTCCTTCCCACTGAGGTGCCTTGATACAGCACTCTGGGAACAGCCTATTCGTTCAGAAATTTCTTTCTGTGTCTTACCCTCTTGCTTGAGGGTGTCAATGATGGCCTTCTGGACAGCAGTCAGGTCGGCAGCCTTACCCATGATTGCGGTTTTGAGTAATGAACCAGGCTGGGAGTTTTTTATAAAGCCTCAGGAATCTTTTGCAGGTGTTTAGAGTTAATTAGTTGATTCAGATGATTAGGTTAATAGCTCGTTTAGAGAACCTTTTCATGATATGCTAATTTTTTTAGATAGGAATTTGGGGTTTTCATGAGCTGTATGCCAAAATCATCAATATTAAAACAATAAAAGGCTTGAACTACTTCAGTTGGTGTGTAATGAATCTAAAATATATGAAAGTCTAATGTTTATCAGTACATTACAGAAAATAATGAACTTTATCACAATATGCTAAATTTTTTTTTAGAAGGACCTGTATATGAATTACCGCAAAATTCGTACTCCTCCTCGGCTAAAAATACTCCTCAAAATTGTATTTCCACCCTTCTGGAAAAAATGTAGTGCGACCTATGGTGGCCACACACCTTCTATAGCTGTCGGTAGACAGCTAATCTCAAGACTCCCCTCTACACACTCAGCTCAACCAAGCTTGCATGTGCTCCAAATAGGAAGAGGTGAGTAAGCCGATACCAGATTTGGACGTTGAAATTTTTACCCCTTTCTGTCACGAAATCAGCTCGTGACAGACGAAGATATGCACTGAGCAATAGGAGTTGTCATCTGTGAGCAGTTTATTGGCGTTCACACATGACGTATCAGGTAAAGCTAAAGATATTCCAAGTTCCCATATTGAAGCAAATCCAGGAGGAGAGAATGCCTCGGCTTGTTCTCACACCTCCCAACAACTGAATACTACCCCCAGTCTCAGAGATATCCAGAAAACACATCCGCCCCTCCCCTGTCTGTACTCACTAGCAGGGGACCAAACCTAACATTTCCTGGGCGTCACAGAGGTCATCAGCATACCTTATCTGTGGTTCCAGGGAGATGTAAAGACCATCAATACAACCCTCACTATGCAATACAACACACACTGACTAATAAATGAAGCACATTGACCAGATATATACAGAATCATAGGAAAATGACGGTCCATGGCGCCATCCTTCCTTGCTTCTGCTGCAGACTGCTCTTGCTTGGACTAGGACGATGAATGTTTCATCCTTTTTTTCCCCATTTCTGGGGGTGGGAAAAGATTTAGTATAACTGCTTTCTATGCTCAGGAGTCCGGTGGGTGGTCTTAGTGATTAACAGCTATCTGTCTATGTACACTTATACATGGATGGCTTAAAATTATTGAGTAGGACCCCCCACTGGACTACTAGGCATATAAATAGTACGTATTAAAACGACAGGCAGATAAAAGGTTCCCATTAAGAAGTGGAAAACAAAGTCTGATTTGAGAGCCAAAGAGCTGTCACTATCAGTGAAGCAAGCCATCATTAGGCTGAAAAAAACTAAACAAACCCATCAGAGAGATAGCAAAAACATTAGGCGTGGCCAAAACAACTGTTTGGAACATTCTTAAAAAGAAGGAACACACCGGTGAGCTCAGCAAAACCAAAAGACCCGAATACCACGGAAAACAACTGTGGTGGATGACCGAAGAATTCTTTCCCTGGTGAAGAAAACACCCTTCACAGCAGTTGGCCAGATCAAGAACACTCTCCAGGAGGTAGGTGTATGTGTGTCAAAGCCAACAAGCAAGAGAAGACCTTCACCAGAGTGAATACAGAGGGTTTACCACAAGATGTAAACCATTGGAGAGCCTCAAAAACAGGAAGGCCAGATTAGAGTTTGCCAAATAACATCTAAAAAAGCCTTCACAGTTCTAGAACAACATCCTATGGACAGGTGAGACCAAGGTCAACTTGTACCAGAGTGATGGGAAGAGAAGAGGATGTAGAAGGAAAGGAACTGCTCATGATCCCAAGCATACCACCTCATCAGTGAAGCATGGTGGTGGTAGTGTCATGCGTGGGCATGTATGGCTGCCAATGGAACTGGTTCTCTTGTATTTATTGATGATGTGACTGCTGACAAAAGCAGCAGGATGAATTCTGAAGTGTTTCAGGCAATATTATCTGCTTATATTCAGGCAAATGCTTCAGAACTCATTGGATGGCGCTTCACAGTGCAGATGGACAATGACCCAAAGCATACTGCAAAAGCAACCAAAGAGTTTTTTTTTAAGGGAAAGAAGTGGAATGTTATGCAATGGCCAAGTCAGTCACCTGACCTGAATCCGATTGAGCATGAATTTCACTTGCTGAAGACAAAACTGAAGGGAAAATGCCCCAAGAACAAACAGGAACTGAAGCAAGTTGAAGTAGAGGCCTGGCAGCGCATCACCAGGGATGAAACCCAGCGTCTGGTGCTGTCTATTAGTTCCAGACTTCAGGCTGTAATTGACTGCAAAGGATTTGTAACCAAGTATTAAAAAGTGAAAGTTTGATTTATGATTATTATTATTATAATTAGGGAATAACACACACCTGGCCATGGAACAGCTGAGAAGCCAATTGTCCCATTAGTTTTGGTTCCTTAACAAGTGGGAGGTACATATGCAAACTGTTGTAATTCCTAAACCGTTCACCTAAATTGGATGTAAATACCCTCAAATTAAAGCTGACAGTCTGCAGTTAAAGCAGATCTTGTTCATTTCATTTCAAATCTATTGTGGTGGTGTATAGAGCCAAAAAGTTTAGAATTGTGGTGATGTACCAATATTTATGGACCTGACTGTAGTTTTGTGTCTACAGCCTCTATTCAGTCCTATGCATCTCCATGGTAACAGACTACAAACTGACCCAATGTAGTCGGCTCTTTTGGCAGTATTGCCTTCCGTATGCCCACTTCTTTTTGCTAACCTACCAAATTTTCATTAGAGACCACCTTTTCTACTGTGAAGAGTCAAATACCAACTTATTACATAATAGAAAACACCAAACCTTTTTTGCAACTGAAAATAAAAAAGTCATATTTAACATGATAAAAAATAAAAATAGCCATTGTACTAGCGTGATAAATTCTCTGCCACCTTACGGCCTCAGAAAGCTTTGATGTTTTATGTTACGGTATGTCTGTGGAAACTGGACTCTTTTAATTGCTTTCTAAAAATACGTTTGTAACATTACACAGCAGGAGGCTCTGCTTCTAATCTAAGGGGCATTGAATCTCAGCACATCATATCTGCTATGGCTTTCCACAGTCTGAATCATTTGCTCTGCAGGAGTCAAAGGGCTGCACGTCATGATAATGGAATATACATTGAGATTTGGGGTGGGCGATATGGCCTAAAATCTATATTGCGATATAATTTTAAGCATGTGCGATATGCGATATATATTGCAATATTGTTTTCTATATTTGGGTGGGGGGGGTTTAAACTTTATTTTTTTACTTTTTATTTAATAACTATTAGCCCCCTTAAAGGCTAGAACCTTTGTCATATTCACCCTAATAGAGCTCTAACAGGGTGAATAGGACTTTACACTCTCCCTGCTGCCCTATGCTTTGTGCACACAACAGCAGGGAGCTGACCATGGCAGCCGGCCTCTCATGTACCCCGCAGCCTCTGATCAGCTCCCCAGCGTCATGTGCCCCCCAGACTATAATCCGCCCTCCAGCCTCTGATGTGACCCCCAGCCTCTCCCTCTTATCAGCCCCCTCTGGTAACTCAAAGCCACCCCCCTCCCTCCCTAGTATAAATCATTGGTGGCAGTGGCCACAGGGTCCCCCTCCTCCCCCCCCTCATTGGTGGCAGTGGGCAGTGCGCCCCCCCCTCCCCCTCCCCAGTCTTGATCATTGGTGGCAGGGGCCCCCTTCCCCCCAACATCATTGGTGGCAGCAGCAGTTCCGATCAGAGTCCCCAGCAATGCTGGGGCTCCAATCGGTTACCATGGCAGCCAGGACGCTACTAAAGTCCTGGCTGCCATGGTATGCAAGTGAGCAGCATTATACTCACGTGCGCCGTGGCCGCCGGGCGCTCCTTCTTCTGTCTGTGCGGCGCATTGCTAATGCTTATAGCTCACGTGCGCTGTGGCCGCCGCGTGCTCCTTATTCTGTCTGTTTATAGCATTAGCAATGCGCCGCACAGACCTATGAGAAGAAGGAGCACCTGGCGGCCACGGCACACGTGAGCTATAAGCATTAGCAATGCGCCGGACATGGTAACCGATCGGAGCCCCAGCATTACACTGCTGGGACTCCGATCGGAACTGCCGCTCCTCGGTCATTTCGCAGTCCGGCGATATGCACAAAATCCATATCGTGGCACAAATTTATATTGCATATCGCCTATACAGCCCACCTCTACTTGAGATCATAAGAACCACAAAGAGGACCGAAAAGCGAACAATTTACGCAGAATGCTTAATTTGCTAACTATAGATGGGACACAGTAGGATATATATGGTACAACCATGTATGTTGTGCTTTAAAAATTCAGAAGTTAAAAATAATGTCTGTACCTGAGCAGATGGAATGGAAGGAACAGTGTGGCAGACATTCTGACGGGTGGATTCCTTGGAATGAAAACTGGTGTAAAGCAAGGTGTATAGGCTCAGGTCATTGTATATTATCTATAGTCATGTTTATCGTACAATGGCCTAAACATTTTAGACTATCCTATACTACAATATACTTTGTCCAGCACCAATTTACTGATTTTTTTAAGATTTTTTTTTCCCGCAGTGTATATGTTTTGTCTGAAGTATTCCTACCAATGTATACCTTTTAACCCCTTCAGGATCTTGCGATCCCGTTCTAGCGTTTTTATTTTTCACTCTCTGTCTTCCCGGAGCAATAGCTTTTTTTATTTTTTCATTCACGTAGACATTTCAGGGCTTGTTTATTTTTATTTTTTTGCAGGACAAGTTGCACTTTCTATTGGCACCATTTTATGTTGCATATGATGTAGTGGGAAGCTGGCAAAACATTCCAAATGAGATGGAATTAAAAATAAAACTCCTTTTTTTTTTTTTTTTCAACGTGTTCCTTACGCGATGAAACTGACCCTTGCCCCCTCATTCTCTGGGGTTTATTTTTTTGGGGTGTGTTTTAATACTGATTTAATACTGAGAATACTTTTGCTACAGTGCAAAAGTGCAATAAAAAAAAAGTGTCTGTCTTACAGAGTTTTTTTTTAAATGACTTATTGGAGGACATATTAAGAAACCAACTGAAAAAAATGGCTTGGTGTTAAACAGGCAGGAAGTGCTCAAACCCATATGCAGTTGTGCATGTGTAACAGGGGAGAATAGCATACAGTGGAGGATGCCCACAGCGGACCACAAGTACCACAATAGACATCTTACACAAGATAGCAATTATGTGGATGTGATAACCAATATAACAATATAATAACATTTGCAAAGGCAGGTGCACTCTGCAGACATATTAAGAGACAAAAATACATTTAAAAAAAGGTAGGACAATCAAAACAAATAAAACAAAAATATACATAAAGGGCCATTAAACCACCACTTGTGCTTAAATCACACAAGAAGTGCACAGCCATTTTCAGGCCCGGTCATTAAGGAGTTAGGACTGCTATATCATACACCAGTTTCATCTAAAAGTGCACTGAAGTAAGATGCAACAGGCCTCTTCAGCAGATTTGTACCGATAAAAAAATGGCTGACCTGTTGCATGTGTACTTGGCAGCTGAAGACATCTGTGTTGGTCCACTGAATATATGTGGCCGCATCGCTGAGAAAAATGATGCTTTAGTATATGCAAATGTCCCTCTAGAAGCAAAGGGGGCATTGCCAGTACAACTGCAACTGCCATGCCCCCTGCACTTTGATTGATGTGATGTGGCAGTTGCAGAGAGAGCAGAGCCTCTAGGACTCATGGACACGTGCACGGACGCCGCGCGTGCGCTCTCAGGGGTAGGGAGATCTGACGGTCTTTTGTCTTGTTAAATCTCATTAACCTCACACTGCGTACACGCGGATTTCAAAATCTGCTTACCCTCACTACACAGCGTGCTTGAGATTCACTGCTGGCTGGCTTCGATGATTTTACAATCCGCGCATGCGCAGTGTGAGGGTAAGGAGATTTAACAAGACAAAAGACCATCAGATCTCCTTAACCCTGAGAGCGCACGCGCAGTGTCCTTGCACGTGTCTATGAGTCAAGGCTCACTGTAATTTTACCTTACCCATGCACTGGTACTGCGCTTGCGTGGAGGCGCCGTGCCATGGTACTGCGCTTGTGCGGAGGCACACACCCCCGGAAGTCATGTGGGGTAAGGGAATCTGACAAGGTAAGGTCAGCACACGGGCAAGTGCCCACTGCTCCTGGGGGTGCCCACTGTGCCTGCTCACTCCTGCAGCTGTACCCTGGTCTTAATTACCCCAGCAATGCAGACGTTCTGTGCGGGGTAAAAAGAAGAAGGTGGAAGAGGAGGCAGTGCCACCAGCATGGAGTCAATGGGAGAGACACAGGGAGGCACACTGAGGACGTAGGTAACTGTCAGAACTATTGAGTATGAATAAAGTCCATAATTATAAGGCCTATATAAGTGAATGGACATGAGCCTAAGGGACAACCATTTTGTCTTATTTTAAGGCAGAGTGAATTCAGGATTTTTTTTTACTCTGAAATTGCTAACCTAAGGTTTACGATATATACCAAAGTGTTTACCTAGGTCTGTTTTGTGAGAAGGAGATGTCCCAAGGTCTAATGAAATGTGATGGCCTAGATAAGACAATGTATTTGAATTCTGATGATTTTAGTAAATAGAAAGACTCTAATCTTTCTTTGTGATTTTTATATTAATCAATATAGGAGTAGATTGATTTTATATAACCAATTTTAATAGGTGTGCTGAATATATAGTATATATATAAGAGTATAGTCCTCATAGATATATTCAATTGTAAGATTAGAAATGAGGTATAAACTCCTCTGTCATGTTTAGAATCTGTCTCAGTGGAACACACAAATTAATTATTTCTTTCCTGGAATGGGAAAATGTGGACACAGGTGATCATGAACAAACCCTGTCTCATCCAAGAACAATGAATTGAGATAGCCATATTTATCTTGATTTAATCAAGTCTGGTCAAAAGACTTAAGGATACACAAGTTAGTTGACCAAGTATAAAACTCATTGTCTCTTTAAGATCTTCTCAAGGTTTGTCTGAAACCTTAGATTACATTTTAGTGCTATTATATGAATAAGAGAAATAAATGAATGCTTCGATTTTTTTTGTATGGAATACTAGTGCCATCTAGTGTTAGGGTAACAAAGATCTAGGGTATATTTTTCCCTAGAGGAAGGTTCTATTAATTATAAAGTGAGGTCACTAGTTAATGATAAAACTTGGCCAAGCCCTTTCTAAGATAGGATAAAAAGATGGTATGGGCTGACAGAAGGGTTCGATCTGACTCTCTCTCTGAACATCATCTTGACCATCTTGCCAGTCATTGGAGGCAGCCATCTTAGAACCATTGAAACTGATTTCTGCTAGCTGACATTTTGGTATAGTATAACCTTACCTATATTTTATAGGATAATTAATTAATATAATACATATCTATAGATATATTCAATTAACCATACTTTGTGTATAGTATCTGTTTTGGAATAAGATTGGGGGTGTACCTGCAGCATCATCCTGAAAATTAATCCAATACAGGGAGATTAAAAATATACTAGTGAAAACACGGTATTATCTCCAAGGAACTGTATTCAGTTCTAGACCAGTATGGTTGATAATATATATATATTTATATAGATAAAAGATAAACCAGATTTGGGTTTAATCGGACATTTGTCGGCTGAGAGAAATCAAGTATTAAATTGACTTTTAATATAAGTGAGGGGTATTATTATAAGAAGGCATAATTGTGTATATATAGATATATGTTCTCAATTATTTTTGTCTTTACCACTATTTTGCATATCATTGATTAAATTTTATTACCGCCAATTTTGTTATATATATTATTTTGCACTATAAATTGTATTAATAAATTACATATATATTTTGTCTATAACTGGGTTTTGTCTTCAATTCAACGCAGATCACGAGCTTGTTTTAGCTTGATATTTATGATAATAAGTTAGAATCTCCTTTATTACCGATTTTAATTTATTCACATAAATCATATAGACTGTCAATCGGAGACAGCATAAATATTCCGACATAACACTACCACATTATCAGCACTAGTTTTATCAGTGGTTTTACATAGAACTGCAGGTAACACTACCACATTATTAGCACTAGTGTCATCTGTGGTTTTACATAGGACTGCAGGTGATAACTAGTATATTTTCTGTACTCAGAGAGTTATCACTGTGTAAGGGGGCCCACTGAGAATTTATCGCCCAAGGGCCCCCATGAACCTGGAGCCGGACCTGACCGGGTCTGGGTCAGTGCACCAGATGTCGCTGTGCTGGCCACTAGGGCAGAAACGATTATTCGACTGAATCGAGTAATTCGACACAAAAAAAAAAATCAATCATCAAAGCTAATTTTGTGCATCGAGGATTCGTTTGTGTCATGCGACCACGTAGCTGGAGTGAAGAGCTTGCTATTACTTACTGCTCCATGGCCACCCGCCGGCACTTACTGCGCTGCACTGGATCCTGACACATCGTCAGGTCATAGTGCACGTAAGCGCGCACTATGACCCGACGCTGTGTGACATCAGGATCTAGTGCAGCGTGCTGAGAAGAAGAGGAAGGAGCTGTGGAGCGGCGCCCTTACAGGAAAGGTAAGTATTTTATTTCACTGGCGCTGGGGACATGGCACTGAAGGGGGACAGCAGGCAATGGATGGCATGGAGGGGCAGGTGGGAGTGGGGAACATGGAGGGGCTGATCTGATGGCACTGGGGGACATGGAGGGGCTGATCTGATGGCACTGGGGTAGTGGGAGACATGGCATGGAGGGGCTGATGGCACTGGGGGAGTGGCGCTGAAGGCACTGTTGTGGGGGAGTGGCGCTGAAGGCACCGGAGGTGGGGGATAGCTAAAGGCACTGGGGGAACTGATGCACTTGGGCTGATCGCACAGGGGGAAGCGTGTTGGGGACTGATGGCAGGGGGTCTGATGAGTTTTTTTTAAAGGAAAACTGTCTATTCATTAATTTTTCTTATTAGATTACTCGATTAATCGTAAAAAATAATCAATAGAATACTTGATTACTGAAATAATAGTTTACTGCAGCCCTACTGGCCACGCCCACCTGCACTGCTGTCTGCCCTGTGTCTCCCTCTCCCTGGATTCTTCAGGAAACTTTAACCCCTTCTGCAGCACAGACTCAAAACTGAAGGCAGTGAAGAAACAAATGCTCAGGATCTGCCCTCCTCAGTCTGCAGACACAGAGCTGACAGACTGGAGGAGTTCTGCAGAGCATTGCACAAGAATAGGTAGGGGGAAGATCCTGTGTGTACCAGCAGTGTCACTGTACAGCTGAGACTTGTAGTCCTACACACACAACATGCTGCTGAGTATCCCAGCAGTCGGGGCAGCACTGTTATTCACTCCCTTTGCACAGCACATTCATAGATTGTTGTTATTGCAGGTAAACAGAGGTCAGAAGAGAACCAGGGAAATTAGGAAATAGATTTTCTTTTTGCCTGAAACTTTCATTGCTTATGTATATACTGTATTGCTGACCATCAGATTTACAGTGCTGTATTATTATTATTTTTTATATAATTCGGACAAACCCTTTAAATACATCCTCCAGCGGTTTGTGCGCTTCACTTAGGGAGTTGCCCGGTACTTTAACTCTTACCTCCATAACAAGCAGCTCTCTAGTAGTGTGCATTATTGTTGTAATTTATGCGTGTATATTACCTATCATGGTTTCGTAAGGAAAATACCGGTTATTGGGGTAGCTGCTTGATACGCTAATGAATTCATAGTCAATATAATTAATGCGCCAAGTGTTCTTAGCACACAGGGCAAAACAATATCCAGGAACACAGGCTTGCCAATGCTCTGCCAAAGCAAATGACCCGATATGAACTTCAGCCAATCATTCATCCACAATCAGCTTTCTCTGACTAATTGACTGTTGTGGAACAAAATCTAAAGGGAGAATGTTTTGCAACTAGGTAACTAGAAGAAAAGCCAACAAGGAGAAGCGAAGGACATAAACATGGCCAGGTATGAATAATGGAAATATAATTAAATTGTTTTTAAACCTGCTATTGTAAATTACCATCATTACAGCTGCAGGTTCCTCAGTCGGGAGACGAGAAATAACACACTGACCTAAACCTAGTACATTGCAAGCCATAGCATGGCTACTCAGTTTAAAGGGACACTGACAGGCCTTCTGAGCATAATTAGCCATTTATATGCCCCCCTAGGTCTTATAATAAGTTCCCAATTCATATAAGTATTAACCCTGTGCGCATTATAAAACGTTAAAAATAATCTTTATAATCACCTATCCTTTCTTCCCAAGGGGCGTTCTTTGTGCCGCATGTGTGCCCAGCCGCGTCCCAACTGCCGGATCCTTAGACACGCCCATCTCATTAGTATTCACTTCGCTGGGCGGTATTTTCCAGTCCCCGACATTCGGAGATCCTGCGCATGCGCCCGGCACCCTCGCTCGCCGGGATCACATTGCGCCAAGTGAATACTAATGAGATGGGCGTGTCTAAGTATCCGGCAGTTGGGACGCGGCTGGGCACACATGCGGCACAAAGAACGCCCCTTGGGCAGAAAGGACAGGTGATTATAAAGATTATTTTTAACGTTTTATAATGCGCACAGGGATAATACTTATATGAATTGGGAACTTATTATGAGACCTAGGGGGCATATAAAGAGCTAATTATGCTCAGAAGGCCTGTCAGTGTCCCTTTAAGGCCTCATGCACATGGCCTCAGCAGTTTTTGCGGTCCGCAAATAGTGTATCCACAAAACACGGATCTCGACCAAGTGCTTGCCTCCATGTTTTTTCTCCTTCCAAAACGGGCAAGAATAGGACATGTTTTTTTTTTTTGTTTTTTTTTTTGCAGGGGTGTGAAATGAATGGGTCCACATCCAATCCACAAAAGAAGCGGATTGGAATTGGACCAAAACTATGACCTAAAAAAATAGCTTCTAATAGTACATACAGTTGCAAGAAAAAGTATGTGAACCCTTTGGAATTACAGTACAGACCAAAAGTTTGGACACACCTTCTAATTCAAAGAGTTTTCTTTATTTTCATGACTATGAAAATTGTACATTCAAACTGAAGGCATCAAAACTATGAATTAACACATGTGGAATTATATACATAACAAAAAAGTGTGAAACAACTGAAAATATGTCATATTCTAGGTTCTTCAAAGTAGCCACCTTTTACTTTGTTTACTGCTTTGCACACTCTTGGCATTCTCTTGATGAGCTTCAAGAGGTAGTCACCTGAAATGGTTTTCACTTCACAGGTGTCAGGTTTAATAAGTGGGATTTCTTGCCTTATAAATGGGGTTGGGACCATCAGTTGCGTTGTGGAGAAGTCAGGTGGATACACAGCTGATAGTCCTACTGAATAGACTGTTAGAATTTGTATTATGGCAAGAAAAAAGCAGTTAAGTAAAGAAAAACGAGTGGCCATCATTACTTTAAGAAATGAAGGTCAGTCAGTCCGAAAAATTGGGAAAACTTTGAAAGTGTCCCCAAGTGCAGTCACAAAAACCATCAAGCGCTACAAAGAAACTGGCTCACATGCGGACTGCCGCAGGAAAGGAAGACCAAGCGTCACCTCTGCTGCGGAGGATAAGTTCATCCGAGTCACCAGTCTCAGAAGTCGCAGGTTAACAGCAACATACAGAGTTCTAGCAGCAGACACATCTCTAGAACAACTGTTACTGGAGACTGTGTGAATCAGGCCTTCATGGTAGAATATCTGCTAGGAAACCACTGCTAAGGACAAGCAACAAGCAGAAGAGACTTGTTTGGGCTAAAGAACACAAGGAATGGACATTAGACCAGTGGAAATCTGTGCTTTGGTCTGATGAGACCAAATTTGAGATCTTTGGTTCCATTCACCGTGTCTTTGTGCGACGCAGAAAAGGTGAACGGATGGACTCTACATGCCTGGTTCCCACCGTGAAGCATGGAGGAGGTGGTGTGATGGTGCTTTGCTGGTGACACTGTTGGGGATTTATTCAAAATTGAAGGCATACTGAACCAAGCATGGCTACCACAGCATCTTGCAGCGGCATGCTATTCCATCCGGTTTGCGTTTAGTTGGACCATCATTTATTTTTCAACAGGACAATGACCCCAAACACACCTCCAGGCTGTGTAAGGGCTATTTGACCATGAAGGAGAGTGATGGGGTGCTGCGCCAGATGACCTGGCCTCCACAGTCACCGGACCTGAACCCAATCGAGATGGTTTGGGGTGAGCTGGACCGAAGAGTGAAGGCAAAAGGGCCAACAAGTGCTAAGCATCTCTGGGAACTCCTTCAAGACTGTTGGAAGACAATTTCAGGTGACTACCTCTTGAAGCTCATCAAGAGAATGCCAAGAGTGTGCGAAGCAGTAATTAAAGCAAAAGGTGGCTACTTTGAAGAACCTAGAATATGACATATTTTTCAGTTGTTTCACACTTTTTTGTTATGTATATCCACATGTGTTAATTCATAGTTTTGATGCCTTCAGTGTGAATGTACAATTTTCATATTCATGAAAATAAAGAAAACTCTTTGAATGAGAAGGTGTGTCCAAACTTTTGGTCTGTACTGTATATGGATTTCTGTAATGAAAGTTTTTGGAACCGCGCTGCTCTGGACTATAATCTCCGGTCAACGGTGGATGGTGCCGGGCTCCAACACCTTTCCTTTCCACCCACAAAGGTCCAATCTTCCACAGATGGTTTCCTCTATAGGGTTCAAGGAAATTGATACAATAGTGAAGCACCCTTTGGCTTGATGTTTTTTAAAAGGTTTTATTGTACTCACAAGAGTCGATCAACAAAAGGCATATATCAATAGATACAATCGTCTCGTTTCTGCCCGACCCGGGTTTCGCTGCCTCGCTTCTTCAGGGGCGACAACTACGCATATGCGCAATGGGGCCCTTTAAATAGCCCAGCTTGTCTCAATATATGAGCCGGTGGTGATCCGGATCAAATCCCAAGAAGGCCTGAGATGGCAACTCACTCTGATCACTGAAGAGGAGGAGGATTTAATAGGTTGGGAAAGAGTATTGAAATGAATGTGCGTGGAAAGTCATGCAATATATTATCACAGTCCGAAAGAATAAGTTAAAGAAGATTAATAAGGTGATTGATGATTTACAAGAGGTGATTAAACCTAAAAAAAATGGGAACAAAGAGATATATGATAAATGTAGCAAACAGTGTCAGGAAGCAGTACTTAAATCCGAAAAGGAAATAAGGAACAAGAAACACAAGAAATATGTTAAGATTTGTAATGAATATAAAACTGATAAAGTATATAAGTGGAAAAACAAACAGAAAAACACAGGGGAGACTATGTCAGAAACGGGAAATGTGGATGAGCCCAGTGCTAGTAATCCTAATCAAGGACACTACACTGGAGGTTTTAGGAAACCAGAGACTGGGGTTGAGAGACAAAGGGTTTTTAAAAACAATTACAACCAACAGTTTAATAAATATACACCGCAGCGGAATTATGGGCATCATAACAGAAATTATGAAAATGCATATCAGTTTAATAGAGAAAATGCATACACACATGAGCCAAACTTTGAGAATAGGGATGACTATATAAACCAGCAGAATTATACACACCATTATGCTGGTCAACAGGGCAAGCATTATGAGTATAGTAATGGTCACAAAGGAGGCCAGTACAATGGGAATTATGGACGAAATAATGGATTTAGAGGACAACAATATAGACAAATGTATAAACAGCCGTATCAAGGAGGAGGATATAAGGGAAAACCAAAATGGAGACCACAGGAGAAATATAGGACTAACCATTATGAAGGAGCCCATTATGAAGGAAACAGTTATGATGATAAACAAAAAAGGGACCATAGCGAGGGAAACAGATTAAATATTACACAACAGAACGAGCAAAATTTTCCTCATCAGAGCATAAAAGGGGTCCAGAGGGAAGGAGAAATAAGAGAGGTAACAACGAGGACACCACAAAAAAGAAGTCTGGTAGAGGAAGACGGGGAAAAGGAAAGGGGAAGATCGAGCCCAAAAACCAAAAAGATCAAGGAGACATAGGAGGGATTTTCAATTTAAGCGACCATATCTTAACAGAGGGAGAAAAGAGTGTCCTGAACAAGGGCCTTAAATATGCGCCTAGCCAGAAGATCAACAAATTTGAGGCATTCCTGGATATTCATAAATATATTCGGAAAATCAATATGGCTAAATATTGGATTAGCAATCCTGCTTCACAGAGTAAAAATCCTGCTATATTAGACACACAGATTAAGAAAGAGGGAGATATCGTACACACAAGGAAAAATCAAAGTTCTTCCCAAAAAAACGGAATAATGAATGTGTGGAGGCTTTTAAAATTGGCCTGTTAAAAGAGCTAGAAGAGATGGACACGAGTAAGGTGAAACAAAATCTCAATTATAAAGAAAGAAAGGCCCTTAAAGATCTGGAAAATAATCCAGATCTAACAATTAAACCAGCGGATAAAGGGGGGGGGGGGTAGTTATAATGAACAAAGAGAAATATGAAGCAGAAATGGCAAGATTGGTATCGGATGGAACAACCTATAGAAAACTGAAAAGTAACCCCACCCAAGAATATAAAAAGATTCTGGATGGAATCTTGAGAGAGGGTTTCAGAAAAGGAATATTGAATAAAAAAAGAGTATGAGTACCTCACCGTACCGTTTCCTCTAGTACCAGTAATATATCACCTGCCAAAAGTCCATAAAAGTTTAATCGACCCTCCAGGGAGGCCGATAATTTCGGGCCTGAACTCATTGACATGCAGGATCACCGAATACATTGATTTTTACTTGCAGGGGTATGTGGTGCAGAACCCCTCGCACCTGAAGGACACCGGAGCTGTGTTACAACTTATTAAGGAACTAAGCCCCCCTACTGTAGATACATGGATGGCCACAATTGATGTGGCATCTCTGTATACAGTTATTCCGAAGAAGTTGGGTATGGAAGCTGTAGAGAGTAGGATTAAAAAAGATGCAAAATTAGGAGACCCACAGGGAACTTTTATCCTGAAATGCCTCAGTTACTGCCTTGATCATAATTATTTCTGGTTTAAGGACTCGCACTATGTACAGTGCATCGGGACGGCGATGGGGGCGAAATTCGCCCCCAGCTTCGCTAATATTTTTATGGGGGCATGGGAGGAGGCTTCCATCCTTCCCACACTAGGAGCGGACACCCCAGGGGGCAAACTGACCTTCTGGAGGAGATATATCGATGACTGTCTCCTAGTGTGGGAAGGAGGGAGAGAGGGCCTCGAGTCCTTCATATGTCAGTTGAACATCAATGATTGGAATTTAAAATTTGTGGGGGAAATCAGTAATGCCTCTGTCACCTTCCTAGATCTATGCATACGGATAGAAGATGGCCGCTTCATGACAAGTTCACATTTTAAGGACACCGATGTCAACTCCTATATTGACATAAAAAGCTGTCATTACGGGCCCTGGCTCACGAATATACCGAAAGGACAATTCAAGAGGA
Source organism: Bufo gargarizans (assembly GCF_014858855.1). NCBI lineage: Eukaryota > Metazoa > Chordata > Amphibia > Anura > Bufonidae > Bufo > Bufo gargarizans. The sequence continues at coordinate 518,512,538 of NC_058082.1, read as the reverse complement.
TGGCCCGTAATTGTACGAAAGTCGAAGACTACCGAATACAAAGCAATGTGTTAAAAAACAGATTTATTGAAAGGGGTTATGATGGGGCAAATCTAGACGTATGCATAGAAGCTGTGGAAGTAGAAAAAAGGGAAGAGAGTAAAGATACGAGAGAAAAAGTGAAAAAGGGTGAGAGAGATTACAAATTCTCTTTTGTGACAAAATACTGCTCTATGTCTGATAACATCAAGGAAATGGTGAGAAAAAACTGGGGGATACTTAAAAACGATCCAGTATTAGGAAAAACAATACCAGACAATCCCTCCTTTATCTTTAAAAAAGCGGCTAGCATCAGAACAAAACTTGTACATAGTGCTATCCCTCCAGTCAACATTAAGCCAAAGAAAGAAGGAGGAAAATTCACCTGGTGTGGGATGTAAAAATAGGAATACAAAAGAACGACAGATAAACATCAACTGTATAACATCCAAAAAAAAATGGAATGGAGTTCCGCATAAGAGGAAACTGTTCCTGTGAGAATGAGAATATTATATACGTACTGGAGTGCCCTTGTGGGCTCCAGTACGTGGGCAGGACAGTAAGGAAGCTCAAAACCAGAATACAGAAGCATGTACGGAACATTAGAAAAGGTCTGATGACCCACAGTGTATCCGCCCATTTCAAACTTGCGCATGAAAAAAACCCGAAGGGTCTAAGATTTGCTGGTGTAGAAATTGTCAAGCCATACTGGCGAGGGGGGGACTCACTGGCACAAATTAATAGAAAGGAGGTAGAGTGGATTTACCAGTTAGGAACCCTACAGCCAGGTGGGTTAAATATTGAATTTGATTTAAAACCATGCTTACTGTAAAACATCCCGACCAGTGGCGTTGCTTTGGTTCTCCTGACCCTGCTCCTTGAGGACCTTCGAACGACGTCATGATGTGATGCGGATGTCGGAGGGGGGAGGCGGGGTTCGGAGCACCCAAGCAACGTCACAAAAGTGGGTGGAGTATAAATGACGGCTCTGTGAACATTTAAGTATAGAGTATATCGCGAATCGGACGATTTATGTTATGTTGTAGGTGAATTAAGTGGGATGAAGATCTATATCCATTAAATAATATTGCAGTGTATAAAGTAATGATGAATAAGAGATAAATGTGTTGGAGATCAAGCTGTTCATAATAGCAAGAGTTTTATAATTTTATATCTATTTATATTTATATGTGTTAATCTTTACGTTGAATGTGAAGGTATATGAAGATACTTGTAAAATGCATGATTGGAAACTTTATGTTTCTGCAATGTTGGGATTTGATCCGGATCACCACCGGCTCATATATTGAGACAAGCTGGGCTATTTAAAGGGCCCCATTGCGCATATGCGTAGTTGTCGCCCCTGAAGAAGCGAGGCAGCGAAACCCGGGTCGGGCAGAAACGAGACGATTGTATCTATTGATATATGCCTTTTGTTGATCGACTCTTGTGAGTACAATAAAACCTTTTTAAAAACATCAAGCCAAAGGGTGCTTCACTGTTGTATCAATTTCCTTGAACCCTATAGAGGAAACCATCTGTGGAAGATTGGACCTTTGTGGGTGGAAAGGAAAGGTGTTGGAGCCCGGCACCATCCACTGTTGACCGGAGATTATAGTCCAGAGCAGCGCGGTTCCAAAAACTTTCATTACCTGCATTTCCAGTGTGATATACCTACCACACTACTCCGGAACCAGCAGCAGCGCAAGTAATTTGTCCGTGCTAGGATACAGGACTGACGTTTTCATTGTTGTATATGGATTTCTGCACAAATTGGTCATAAAATGTGATCTGATCTTCATCTACGTCACAACAATAGACAATCACAATCTGCTTAAAGAGGACCTAAAACCGATCCTGACATTGTGAACTAAGTGTACAGACATGGAGAACGGCGCCCGGGGATCTCACTGCACTTACTATTATCCCTGGGCGCTGCTCCGTTCTCCCGCTATGACCTCCGGTATCTTCTGTCACCAAGTTATGGTAGGCAGAGAATTCGGTCACTAATTATGGTAAGCGGAGTCTGCCCTTGTTCTACTGCAGCACTGGCCAATCGCATTGCAGAGCTCACAGCCTGGGAGAAAATAACCTCCCAGACTGTGAGATCTGTGCTGCAATTGGCCAGCACTACAGCAGAACAAGGGCAGACTCCGCCTACCATAACTTAGTGACAGAAGATACCGGAGGGCATAGCGGGAGAACGGAGCGGCGCCCAGGGATAATAGTAAGTGCAGTGAGATCCCCGGGCGCCGCTCTCCATGTCTGTATACTTAGTTCACAATGTCAGGATCGGTGAAAGGTCCTCTAACACCTTATATTTATTTATTTATAAATATAAGGTGTTAAATGGCTTGTGTGCTCCTCTGCTGGTTCTTTTCGTCGGTTGGTCCCAGCAGAGAAGCACAGTTCACAGTGAGTACACCAAACAGCACACTTAGCCCCCAGATTACCCCCCATCACCCCAATTAACCCCTTGATCACCCCTGTCAATCACTAGTGAAAGGGAAAAAAGTGATCAGTGTAAACTGTCACTTTTTTTTCCACTAGTATTGACGGTTAGGTTTTAGGAGAGTTTAGGCCCATTTGTTAGGTAGTTAGCATCGGTTAGCGCCCAGCCCACCGCACCGCAGTCACTGATTCGCTGATTAGCGCATGGCTAATCAGCATTGGTACTTTTATAGTATCTGTAAGGGATCAGAACTGATCACAGTCAGATCTATAATAGTATTAGTGTCACCTTAGTTCGCCCTCCACCCAAAAACGCAGTGTTTGCCCGATCAGGCCTGATCGGTCGCCCACATGTGCGTTCACCCACGCCAGCCCTGCCGCAGTGACAAATTTTCAATTTTTTTTATCGCTGCGCAATCACTACACAAGCGCTGCGGCGATAAAAAAAATAAAATCAGTTTTGAAATTTTTTATCAATCGCAGCGGCTTCCGGTACTTCGCTAGCCTCCCATTTGTAAGACAGGCTTGCTTTTTTTCTTGGGTAGTCTCAGGGAATACCCCCTAAATTTAGTTGACCAAATGGCAAGTAAGGGGTATTCTTCTGAAGAGGCCTACAGGCTTCTGACCCAGTCGGATGAGGAATGGGAACCCTCATCTGACGAATCCAGCGGGTCACAATACGAACCTGTAAAAAGCAGTGGCAGTCTGACCCAAAGTTCGGACGATGAGGTTGAGGTCCCTGATACCACCAGGCGTACCCGGCCTAGTGTTGCTAAACCACAGGTTGCGCAGGATCCGCTTCAAGGGCAGCAGAGTGGGGCTGGCGCTGTCGTATTACGTGGTGAGGCATACACCAGCAGCGCAGCCCATCCTGGACCTAGTACCAGCACTGCCGTAGAACATGGTGAAGTGGCGAGCACCAGAAGGGCAGTTGAAGCTGGTACGGTGGCACATGCATTAGTTCCCCCGTCGCAGCCACCGCACAGACAGGCCCATAGAGCCCCTAGAGTCCCTGAGGTGCTGGCAAACCCTGATTGGCAGCCCCCAACTTCAGCCGCACCAGTAGTTCCCCCTTTCACCGCCCAGTCTGGAGTTCGGGTTGAGACAGCTCAGATCGGATCGGCACTGTTCTTTTTTTAGCTGTTCTTGACTGCGGAGCTCTTGGAGTCATGGCAGAAACAAACCAGTATGCCACTTAATTTATAGCCGCCAACCCAGGAAGCTTTTATGCCCAGTCTTTCCGGTGGAAACCCGTCCAAGTTTCCGAATTTAAAACTTTTCTGGGCCTTCTCCTCAACATGGGCCTAACAAAAAAGCATGAATTGCAGTCATATTGGTCCACGAACCCAATTCATCACATGCCCATGTTCTCTTCTGCCATTTCCAGGACACTATTTGAGACCATTCTGCGTTTCCTGCACTTTAGTGACAACAGCACCTCTCGTACCCAGAGGCCACCCAGCTTTTGACCGGCTCCACAAAATTCGGCCCCTCATAGATCACCTTAACACCAAATTTGCAGATTTGTATACCCCTGAGCAAAACATCTGCATAGACGAGTCCCTTATACATTTTACCGGGCGCCTTGGCTTCAAACAATACATCCCAAGCAAGCACGCCCGTTATGGGGTCAAATTGTATAAGCTCTGTGAAAGGGCCACAGTTTATACGCACAAATTTCGAGTCTATGAGGGTAAAGATCATACCATTGAGCCGGTCGGTTGCCCTGACTACCTGGGGAGCAGTGGGAATACAGTCTGGGACTTGGTGTCACCCTTATTTGGCAAGGGGTACCATCTTTATGTGGACAATTTTTACACAAGTGTGCCCCTCTTCAGGCATTTGTTTTTAGAACAGATTGGCTGCTGAGGCACTGCGCGACCTAGTCGCCGGGGCTTCCCCCAACGGCTCGTTACCACCCGTCTTGCAAGGGGGGAGAGGGCTGCCTTGTGTAACGAAGAACTGCTTGCGATGAAATGGAGAGACAAGCGTGACGTTTACATGCTCTCCTCCATTCACGCAGACACGACAATACAAATTGAACGAGCAACCAGTGTCACTGAAAAGCCCCTCTCGGTCCACGACTATAATTTGCTCATGGGAAGGGTGGACTTCAATGACCAGATGTTGGCTCCCTATTTACTTTCCCGCAGAACCAGACGCTGGTATAAGAAGGTGTCTGTATATTTAATTCAATTGGCACTGTATAATAGTTTTGTTCTCTACAGTAAGGCTGGGAGAACAAGATCCTTCCTCAAATTTCAGGAAGAGATCGAGAACCTCCTGTATCCAGGAGGTTCCGTGGCCCCAACCACCAGTGTAGTGAGCCGTCTACACAAGCGACATTTCCCCAATGTTGTTGCTGGTAACTCAAACCAACCGCCACTCCGAAAAAAAAATTAGTGTCTGTAGCAGGAGTGGAATAAGGCGTGACACCCGCTATTTCTGTCCTGACTGCCTTGACCACCCTGCCCTATGCTTAGAGGAGTTTTTCACGAAGTACCACACATAGGTACAGTATTAGCATAGGGATTGCGTCACACAGGACAGGCACACAGGGCTCTTAGGGCCCATTTACTCACAGCTGCTGCAAACCTCACCTGGGACAAAGTGAATAATGTACTTCGCCACATCTCTGGGCGATTTGCGCTTTGCACATTGTCCCATGGGAAAGGAGAGATTTGTCCTATAAAAGGTAAAAAAAAGCAAAAAAAAAATAATAAAAAATTATGAGCTGAGGGGCGGTGTTCATATGCTTTGGCAAACACTTTATATATTAAAAAAAATAACAAATAAATCCCGGCAATGATTTATTTATCCACATTGATTGATGTGAATGGAGAAATCGGGTTTGCCAGGGCATACGAGCTGAGTGGGTTTGGATGTTGGGCGGAGCTCCTATGTCCTGGCAGTGATGGGCATAGCGAGTTCATGGAAGATTTTATTTTTTGTCACAAGTTAGTGGAATATAAGACTTTGTAAAAAAAAAATTAAAAATCCTCACTTTCCGCAAACTTGTGACAAAAAATAAAAACTTCTATGAACTCACTATGCCCATCAGCGAATACCTTATGGTGTCTACTTTCTGAAATGGGGTCATTTGTGGGGTGTTTTCTACTGTCTGGGCATTGTAGAACCTCAGGAAACATGACAGGTGCTCAGAAAGTCAGAGCTGCTTTAAAATGCAGAAATTCACATTTTTGCACCATAGTTTGTAAACGCTATAACTTTTGAGCAAACCAATAAATATACACTTTTTGCATTTTTTTTATCAAAGACATGTAGAACAATAAATTTAGAGAAAAATGTATATAGAAATGTCGTTTTATTTGAAAAATTTTACAACTGAAAGTGAAAAGTGTCTTTTTTTTTTTTAACAATAACAAAAAAAGTAAAAATGTCAGCAGCAATGAAATACCACCAAATGAAAGCTCTATTAGTGAGAAGAAAAGGAGGTAAAATTCATTTGGGTGGTAAGTTGTATGACCGAGCAATAAACCGTGTAGTGCATAATTGTAAAGTGTAGTGCAGAATTGTAGTGTAGTGCAGAATTGTAAAAAGTGGTCTGGTCATTAAGGGGGTTTAAGCTAGGGGAGCTGAGGTGGTTAAACTAATAAGGGTACTTTCACACTTGCGACAGGACGGATCCAACAGGCTGGTCTCCCTGTCGGATCCGTCCTGTGGCTATTTCGCCGTGCCCTCGGACCGCCGCTCCGTCCCCGTTGACTATAATGGGGATGGGGGCGGAGCTCCAGCGCAGCACGGCGGTGCACGGAGAAAACCCGCCGGACTAAAATTACTGCATGTCAGACTTTTTAGTCCGGCGGCTTTCTCCGTGCTGCACCGGAGCTCCGCCCCCGTCCCCATTATAGTCAATAGGGACGGAGCGGCGGTCCGCGGGCACGGCGAAATAGCCTCAGGACGGATCCGACAGGGAGACCAGCCTGTCGGATCCGTCCTGCCGCAAGTGTGAAAGTAGCCTAACACACAAAGAATTAAATGTTACCATGTTTTTATTGAACACACCATGTAAACATTCACAGTGCAGGTGGAAAAAGTATGTGAACCCTTGGATTTAATAACTGGTTTAACCTTCTTTAGCAGCAATAACTTCAACCAAACGTTTCCTGTAGTTGCAGATCAGACGTGCACAACGGGCAGGAGTAATTCTTGACCATTCCTCTTCAGAGAACCGTTTCAGTTCAGCAATATTCTTGGGATGTCTGGTGTGAATCCCTTTCTTGAGGTCATGCCACAGCATCTCACTCGGGTTGAGGTCAGGACTCTGACTGGGCCACTCCAGAAGGCGTATTTTCTTCTGTTTAAGCCATTCTGTTGTTGATTTACTTCTATGCTTTGGGTTATTGCCCTGTTGATATCTGATTGAGACTATTAGTGAAAACAGTCCCACTGATATTTCAAGATTACAAAGCTATGAGTGGCCCACAATGTAAAGAATGTGGGGAAATATCCTTATTAAAATATAACCTTTATACGATATACATTAAAATATACACCTAAGGATGCATCACAATACAAGACATATAATCAAGGGGTTCTATAGTATCGACCCCGCTGCTGGCAGGAAAGAGAAAGCACTAATTGGCACTGATGCGCCTGTATGGACGCTAACAGTGTTACCCAGCCAACACACACATACAACATGTATTGGGGTTCAATGATAGGTACCCCACTTCTGGTGGAACAAAGATAGATGTAACTGCTGCGCCTGTGTAGACGCAAGCAGTCTTACCTGACCGACCAGGTGACTAGGATCAGCGTAGCAGGGGAACCAGGCCTGATGAAAGGGAGTGTAGACAGGAGATGCAGTCATGAACATGTAAATGCTGTGCCCTATGTCACCCTATATACTTGGTAGGAATGGGGCCTGTTTTCATGCTGCCTGTCTACACAGAGCACTCGCCCTGAAAAGGGCGACCCCGTCCGGATGCCTGTCCCTAGTTTGGACCTGAACCCTAGTATATTGAACAAAAATAATAAAATCTATAGTGACTACAGGCCTCCCGACGTGGCACGTTTCTGTCGTGTCGACTCCTCAGGGGGATTCAGTACATGTAGAAACAAAAAGCAAAAATACCGTCTATAGCCGCAGGTAGCAGTTAAACATACACTGCAGTTAGGCGGTTACATTAGAGACTAGACTCAAAAAGTAAAGGTCAAAGTCTAGGGGCAGGCATCCATGGTGACGGATTGCCATGCTGCAGAGGAATGGATACTTCTCCGCTTCTTGGTGTGTGAGGATATGGTGGTCCTCAATACGGTAATGTCCCTAACAATAAGGGGGTTCCTCAACCTATACCAGCCACACTGACACATACCTTCAGGAGTTTAAATAAATCGCCAGCGCGCCTCTTCCTGGGAGACCGCCCTGTCAGCACCTGCGTGTGACGTCACGCGCATGCGCCGCGACGCACCACACGCCGCCGCCTATGCCACATGGTTGCGGCGACCAATCAGATCAGGAGGCGGAGGGAGATGGCGGTTACCTAGGAGAATATGTCAACAGGAAGTAACCTCACAGTACGTCCCGAAAATAGAGGCGTCCGTGACAACGCTACGATATAAAGTCGTAGCAGAGTAAAGCTGATATTTTTTACACGATTCCAGCGACACCCATAATCCAGCCTCTCATTCAGGCCTAGGGGTGCAGATGTTTTAAGTTGAAAAATCCATCGAGATTCTTGTTGAAGCAGACATCTGTCCCAATTCCCCCCTCTCACAGGCGGTTTGACCAAATCAAAACCCAGGAACTTCAAGGAGGCTTTTCCATTGTGCACAGTGTGTACATGTTTCGAAATTGGGGTGTCTCGTTTGTGAGAGATGTCCCCCAAGTGCTCCCCTATCCACCTCCTGAATTCCCGTATCGTTTTGCCAACATATTCAATCCCACATTCGCACTGGATCCGATAGATGACACCTCTAGATTTGCAATTAATGAAATGTGGGATTGAATATATTTTGCCTGTGACATTGCTCACAAATGACTTGGTGACGTGTATGCGTTTGCACGCTATACAGTTCCCACATCTATAGCATCCCACACTCCTGCATCGCAACCAGGTGGTCTTGGTGCGATCAGGTGCATAGTGACTATGCACTAACTTATCGCGTATGTTCGATCCCCTGCGATAAGTTATTTGTGGTTGGTCACCCAAAACGTCTTTTAAGTCAGGGTCCATTTTAAGAATTTGCCAATGGCGTCCTATAATCTGCCTGACTTGTTTGGACCCCCTATCGAAATTGGCAATAATTCTCATGACCCTAGTTGGCGAAGTGGATGGTTGATTGGGAGTGAGCAGTGAGCATCTTGGTCGGGACAGAGCTTTCTGATACGCCGATCTCAAAACATGGTCGGGGTATCCCCTGGACAAAAATCTACACCTCAGATCCGCTGCTTGGTTGATAAAGTCATGTTTATTTGAGCAGTTGCGTCTGAGTCGCAGGTATTGGCCTCTAGGAATTCCTGTCCTGAGTGGGAGAGGGTGATTGCTCTCCCACCTCAGGAGGGAATTCGTAGAGGTGGCCTTCCTATAAATTGACGTGTCCAGTTCCCCCCTCGCGTTCCTGGAGATTTTTATGTCCAGGAATGGCAGGGTCGTGGGGTGGGACTCACTAGTGAAGCGCATACCAATATTATTCTGGTTAAGATGCTGGACAAAGGCTTCAAAAGGTCCCCTGATCTCCATTCCAGAGAATGAATATGTCATCGATGTATCGCGCCCACAGACCAATTTCGTAAGTGTCCAAAGCTTCATCTTCCTTGAATACGATGGTCTCCTCCCACCAGCCCAGGAATAAGTTGGCATACGATGGGGCACACAGACTCCCCATCGCTGTACCCCTGAGCTGGTGGTAGGTCCTCCCGTCAAAGGTGAAGAAATTACGTGTAAGCGTAAACTCAAGAAGACGCAGGACAAATTGGCTGTGGGCGCGATACTGACAACCCCGTGATCGAAGAAAGTGTTCTACTGCATTGAGACCCAAATTGTGTGGTATAGATGAATATAGGGCCTCAACGTCGATGCTGGAAAGGAGACATGTCTCCTCCAATGTCAGCCCCTCCAAACGCTTGAGGAGGTCAGTGGTGTCTCTGACATGGGAGGGGAGAGCCGTAACAAACGGTGCCAATACCCGGTCGATGTAAATACCCAGATTCTGGTTAAGATTGTCCACCCCCGATACAATAGGTCTCCCCTTGAGGGGACTAACCCCTTTATGCACCTTGGGGAGACTATAGAATGTAGATTTACGAGGATGCAAAGGGAAAAGAAAGGCAAATTCCTCAGCGGTAATGATGTTAGTAGCTTTCGCTTCTTCCAAAATATTTTTAAGTTCCCGCCTGTACCCCTCGGTGGGGTCACTGTACAGTACTTCATACGTCCCTGCATCAGATAGTATACTCCTACACATATTCTCATATTGCGCCGAGTCCATGACCACGACATTCCCCCCCTTGTCAGCGGGTTTGATGACGATTTGGTGGTCGTCAGCTAATGATGAAATAGCAGTGGTCACAGACTCGGCGCAGTTGGAATGATGTGTGGAGACTCTAAGATCCTCCAGATCCCTGGTGACCATATTAAGGAATACGTCTATGCAAGATAGCTTGTTCGCAGTGGGTGGCATCTTCGTACTCTTTACTTTTAGGTTTGTAAAAGGACCGTTGCCCTGAGTGTTGTCCTTATTAGAGTCTAGGGACTGTAGGAGTTCTACATCTTTTAATAGATCAATCGGGATCCCCAACTCGAGGCATTGGCGACGGTCCATAAGTCTAAAGTGTTTGTGCCACCTTAATTTGCGAATAAATAGATTGACGTCTTTGACAGACGAAAATCTATCGAATTTTGGGGTGGGCACAAAGCTCAGACCTAGTTCAAGGGCTTTGATCTCATCAGTATTGAGGACACGTGAAGAAAGATTTAGGACTTGTGGTCCCAAAGCTAATTCGGAGGTTTCTGTATGCGATTGCGTAGCGGATATTCCATATTCTGGTTGAACTGGCCTAAAAAACGGTTATCCTGGCCTCTATATGCGCCCCGACCTCTACCCCTCCTGTACCTTCCCCTGTTGGGGTGTTGACTTACTTTAGGGGCAGTTTCTCTCTCAGAGTCGGATAGGTCAGTTTCAGTAGAAGATCTCTCAGAATTACTTGGTACAATTTCTCTTCTTGTATTGCCAAGAGAGGAGTATATACGGTTTTCTTTAAAATCTGAGAGATCTGGTCAAACCGCCTGTGAGAGGGGGGAATTGGGACAGATGTCTGCTTCAACAAGAATCTCGATGGATTTTTCAACTTAAAACATCTGCACACCTAGGCCTGAATGAGAGGCTGGATTATGGGCGTTTTATATAGATTGTGGGGTAGCTTCTTCTTAATAGAAATAATGCTCATATCAACGGTGGCATTCTATTCCTTGGGATGGCATGTACATATATGAGACACTTTCCCATTCCAAAATATTTGTTAAATACTTGGTATTATGTCCAGTTCTTTCTATTGTGTCCATGTCGCTGGTATCGTGTAAGAAATATCAGCTTTACTCTGGTACGACTTTATATCGTAGCGTTGTCACGGACGCCTCTATTTTCGGGACGTACTGTGAGGTTACTTCCTGTTGACATATTCTCCTAGGTAACCGCCATCTCCCTCCGCCTCCTGATCTGATTGGTCGCCGCAACCATGTGGCATAGGCGGCGTGTGGTGCGTCGCGGCGCATGCGCGTGACGTCACACGCCGACGCAGGTGCTGACAGGGCGGTCTCCCAGGAAGAGGCGCGCTGGCGATTTATTTAAACTCCTGAAGGTATGTGTCAGTGTGGCTGGTATAGGTTGAGGAACCCCCTTATTGTTAGGGACATTACCGTATTGAGGACCACCATATCCTCACACACCAAGAAGCGGAGAAGTATCCATTCCTCTGCAGCATGGCAATCCGTCACCATGGATGCCTGCCCCTAGACTTTGACCTTTACTTTTTGAGTCTAGTCTCTAATGTAACCGCCTAACTGCAGTGTATGTTTAACTGCTACCTGCGGCCATAGACGGTATTTTTGCTTTTTGTTTCTACATGTACTGAATCCCCCTGAGGAGTCGACACGACAGAAACGTGCCACGTCGGGAGGCCTGTAGTCACTGTAGATTTTATTATTTTTGTTCAATATACTAGGGTTCAGGTCCAAACTAGGGACAGGCATCCGGACGGGGTCGCCCTTTTCAGGGCGAGTGCTCTGTGTAGACAGGCAGCATGAAAACAGGCCCCATTCCTACCAAGTATATAGGGTGACATAGGGCACAGCATTTACATGTTCATGACTGCATCTCCTGTCTACACTCCCTTTCATCAGGCCTGGTTCCCCTGCTACGCTGATCCTAGTCACCTGGTCGGTCAGGTAAGACTGCTTGCGTCTACACAGGCGCAGCAGTTACATCTATCTTTGTTCCACCAGAAGTGGGGTACCCATCATTGAACCCCAATACATGTTGTATGTGTGTGTTGGCTGGGTAACACTGTTAGCGTCTATACAGGCGCATCAGTGCCAATTAGTGCTTTCTCTTTCCTGCCAGCAGTGGGGTCGATATTATAGAACCCCTTGATTATATGTCTTGTATTGTGATGCATCCTTAGGTGTATATTTTAATGTATATCGTATAAAGGTTATATTTTAATAAGGATATTTCCCCACATTCTTTACATTGTGGGCCACTCATAGTTGTTGCCCTGTTGCAACATCCATCTTCTGTTGAGCTTCAGCTGGTGGTCAGATGGCCTAAAGTTCTCCTGCAAAATGTCTTGATAAACTTGGAAATTCATTTTTCCTTCGATGATAGCAATCCGTCCAGGCCTTGACGCAGCAAAGCAGCCCCAAACCATGATGCCCCACCACCATACTTCACAGTTGGGAGGAGGTTTTGATGTTGGTGTGCTGTGCGTCTTTTTCTCCACACATAATGTTGTGTGTTTCTTCCAAACAACTCAACTTTGGTTTCATCTATCCACAGAATATTTTGCCACTACTGCTGTGGAACATCCAGGTGCTCTTGTGCAAACTGTAAACGTGCAGCAATGTTTTTTTTGGACAGCAGTGGCTTCCTCTGTGGGATCCTCCCATGAAATCCATTCTTGTTTAGTGTTTTACGTATCGCAGATTCGCTAACAGGGATGTTAGCAGATGCCAGAGACTTTTGTAAGTCTTTAGTTGACACTCTAGGAATCTTCTTCACCTCATTGAGCAGGCTGCGCTGTGCTCTTGCAGTCATCTTTACAGGATCGCCACTCCTAGGGAGAGTAGCAGCAGTGCTTAACTTTTTCCATTTATAGACAATTTTTCTTACCGTGGACTGATGAACAGCAAGGCTTTTGGAGATACTTTTAAAACCCTTTCCAGCTTTATGCAAGTCAACAATTCTTAATCGTAGGTCTTCTGAGAGCTCTTTTGTGTGAGGCATCATTCACATCAGGTAATGCTTCTTGTGAAAAGCAAACCCAGAACTAGTGTGTTTTTTATAGGGCAGGGCAGCTGTAACCAACACCTCCAATATCATCTCATTGAATAGACTCCAGTTGGCTGACACCTCACTCCAATTAGCTCTTGGAGATGTCATTAGTCTAGGGGTTCACATACTTTTTCCACCTGCACTGTGAATGTTTACATGGTGTGTTCAATAAAAACATAGTAACATTTTGTCACCGCCAGACATCTGAGAAGCTCTGACAAAAGTTCTTCAGAACCTCCTGCTTGAGGCTCTTTTGTTTTGCTTTCGTTTTGTCATCTCGTTTCCCTCTCTCAGCTGTCATCTAGTTGCACTGATTGCATCCCTTTAAATCCCCTCACATACTGCATCACTTTGCAGTTTATACAACTTCCTGGAGTGTGTGCATGCTGGATGCTACAACTGATGCTTCTACAGATAAGTCTGTTCATTTATCTGTGATTTTCTGTTTGCTGGATCCTAGGTGACCCTGACTCCCTCCGTATTAAGTGTAGGGAGCCGGTGGTCGTGTCCCCTCACTATTATAGGGTGTTCAGGTGTCATACAGTCGAGGAACGAGGGTATGCAATTATCTACCATAGAGATTTTTGCATAAGCTGAGCAGTAAGGGAGAGAGCTAGGGCTGTTACAGGGCTTACCCTTTGGTTCCTTAGTTTTGGATCAAGTCAGTCGGATCTTCATTTGTGTCTTCTAGTTTTCTGTAACACCTTCCGTGACACATTTAATTATTTGTGTTATTAGTTTAAGCAGACTGTGATTGTCTATTGTTGTGACTTAGATGAAGATCAGATCACATTGTATGACCAATTTGTGAAGAAATCCATATCAGTCCAAAGGGTTCACATACTTTTTCTTGCAACTGTATGTGGTGGTCTCACAGCCAGGGGCGTCTTGCTGCTCAAACCCTACAACTACACCAATATCAATGGTTACAATCCCTGAGGCACTGATGTATTAAAACCAAGAAAGACCAGGCACACATTGACATCAATCTTTTGATTTTAAAGAGAGTCTATTACCTGGAAAGTCAGGCACAATGGGGTCATTTATCATGGGTACCCCCGTGTACTGCTGGAGGATGGGCCTAATTTATGACTAGATGCAGACCTCGCCATTAAATTATGGGCATCCTTCTGGAGTCCATGCGCTTAGACTGAAATCTACTCAAGCCCCGGACTACAGTAGATTTTAATCATTTATGCCTGTAAATAGGCTAAACCTTGGTGAATTTGCCAGATCAATGGTCCTGGCAAGTTACACTTTAAATTCATATGAAATTTAGCATTCAAGTGCACTGAGGGCGGGCTTAAGTCACTCTGTGCACCCTCACTCCTTCTGCTTCCTCTGCCAGCCCTTCCCTCCCTTTCTTGATGGGCAAGGGCAAGGGCAAGTTCCAGCATGGTCATGCTTAGTAATACCTCCAAAAATAGTTATTACTTTACATTCCCCATATGTCTACTTCATGTTTGGATTATTTTGGGAATGATATTTTATATTTTGGGGATGTTACAAGGCTTAGAAGTTTGGAAGCAAATCTTGAAAAACCCAATTTTTAGGGACCAGTTCAGGTCTGAAGTCACTTTGTGAGGCTTATATAATAGAAACCACCCAAAAATGACCCCATTCTAGAAACTACACCCCTCAAGGTATTCAAAACTGATTTTACAAACTTTGTTAACCCTTTAGTTGTTGCACAAGAGCTATTGGCAAATGGGGATGAAATTAGAAAATTTCTTTTTTTTGCCTAATTTTCAATTTTAACCCATTTTTTCCCCACTAACAAAGCAAAGGTTAACAGCCAAACAAGACTGTATCTTTATTGCCCTGACTCTGCAGTTTACAGAAACACCCCATATGTGGCCGTACACTACTGTACGGCCACACAGCGGAGTGTAGAGGGAAAGGTGCGCCGTTTGGTTTTTGGAGGGCTGATTTTTATGGACCGGTTTATTTACACCGTGTCCTGTTTCAACCCCCCTGATGCACCCCTGGAGTACAAACTCCCTAAAAGTGACACCACTTTGGAAACTACGGGATAAGGTGGAGGTTTTGTTGGGATTATTTTTAGGGTACATATGATTTTTGGTTGCTCTATATTACATTTTTGTGAGGCAAGGTTACCTAAAATTGAAATTCTGAAATTTCATCTCCATTTGCCATTAACTGTTGAGGAACACCTAAAGGGTTAATAAAGTTAGTAAAATCAGTTTTGAATACCTTGAGGGGTGTAGTTTCTTAGATGGGGTCACTTTTATGAAGTTTTTACTCTAGGGGGGCATCAGGGGGGCTACAAAAGGGATATGGTGTCAATAAAAAAGGCCATCAAAATCGGGCTTCCAGAAACCATGTCGGTCCTTTCCTTTTGCGCCCTCCCAGTTTACGAACACAAATGTGGCGTTTCTGTAAACTGCAGTATCAGGGTAATAAATATTACGTTTTGTTTGGTTGTTAACCCTTGCTTTGTTACCGGAAAAAACGGATTGAAATGGAAAAGCGCCAAAAATAGCTGTTTTGGCACCGTTTTATTTTGACAGTGTTAATCTGGGGGGTTAGGTCATGGGGTATTTTTATAGAGGAGATTGTTACGGACGCGGCGATACCTAATAAGTCTACTTTTTTACAATTATTTTGGTTTTAGACTATATTATCCTCTTTGATATTATCCTTTTTTTTTTTTTTTTTTTTTTTAGCCAATTATCTTATGTAAGGGCTCATTTTTTCCGGGATGAGAGGACGGTTTTATTGGCACTACAGGGAGTGCAGAATTATTAGGCAAATGAGTAATTTTGACCACATCATCCTCTTTATGCATGTTATCTTACTCCAAGCTGTATAGGCTCGAAAGCCTACTACCAATTAAGCATATTAGGTGATATGCATCTCTGTAATGAGAAGGGGTGTGGTCTAATGACATCAACGCCCTATATCAGGTGTGCATAATTATTAGGCAACTTCCTTTCCTTTGGCAAAATGGGTCAAAAGAAGGACTTGACAGGCTCAGAAAAGTCAAAAATAGTGAGATATCTTGCAGAGGGATGCAGCACTCTTAAAATTGCAAAGCTTCTGAAGCGTGATCATCGAACAATCAAGCGTTTCATTCAAAATAGTCAACAGGGTCGCAAGAAGCGTGTGGAAAAACCAAGGCGCAAAATAACTGCCCATGAACTGAGAAAAGTCAAGCGTGCAGCTGCCAAGATGCCACTTGCCACCAGTTTGGCCATATTTCAGAGCTGCAACATCACTGGAGTGCCCAAAAGCACAAGGTGTGCAATACTCAGAGACATGGCCAAGGTAAGAAAGGCTGAAAGACGACCACCACTGAACAAGACACACAAGCTGAAACGTCAAGACTGGGCCAAGAAATATCTCAAGACTGATTTTTCTAAGGTTTTATGGACTGATGAAATGAGAGGGAGTCTTGATGGGCCAGATGGATGGGCCCGTGGCTGGATTGGTAAAGGGCAGAGAGCTCCAGTCCGACTCAGACGCCAGCAAGGTGGAGGTGGAGTACTGGTTTGGGCTGGTATCATCAAAGATGAGCTTGTGGGGCCTTTTCGGGTTGAGGATGGAGTCAAGCTCAACTGCCAGTCCTACTGCCAGTTTCTGGAAGACACCTTCTTCAAGCAGTGGTACAGGAAGAAGTCTGCATCCTTCAAGAAAAACATGATTTTCATGCAGGACAATGCTCCATCACACGCGTCCAAGTACTCCACAGTGTGGCTGGCAAGAAAAGGTATAAAAGAAGAAAATCTAATGACATGGCCTCCTTGTTCACCTGATCTGAACCCCATTGAGAACCTGTGGTCCATCATCAAATGTGAGATTTACAAGGAGGGAAAACAGTACACCTCTCTGAACAGTGTCTGGGAGGCTGTGGTTGCTGCTGCACGCAATGTTGATGGTGAACAGATCAAAACACTGATAGAATCCATGGATGGCAGGCTTTTGAGTGTCCTTGCAAAGAAAGGTGGCTATATTGGTCACTGATTTGTTTTTGTTTTGTTTTTCAGGAATGTCAGAAATGTATATTTGTGAATGTTGAGATGTTATATTGGTTTCACTGGTAAAAATAAATAATTGAAATGGGTATATATTTGTTTTTTGTTAAGTTGCCTAATAATTATGCACAGTAATAGTCACCTGCACACACAGATATCCCCCTAAAATAGCTAAAACTAAAAACAAACTAAAAACTACTTCCAAAAATATTTAGCTTTGATATTAATGAGTTTTTTGGGTTCATTGAGAACATGGTTGTTGTTCAATAATAAAATTAATCCTCAAAAATACAACTTGCCTAATAATTCTGCACTCCATGTATTTTGGGGGCTATAGGACTTTTTGATTGCTTGCTATTAAAATTTTTGTTATGTAAGATGACAAAAAAAGTTCTTTTTTTGCACCTTTTTTTGGACCGTGTTAATATGGGGGGTTAGGTCATGGGGTATTTTTATAGAGGAGATTCTTATGGACGTCGCGATACCTAATTTGTATACTTTAAAAAAAAATATTTTTGGGGTGTCTCAAGTCTGAGAACCAGTTTTTTTTATCCGATAGTCAGTGGCTAAATTGGGATATAAATTTAGTACTCCATGGAAGTGTGATACTCCCTGAAGCAACAGTCAATGCAGAGGCCCAGATGATCGGGGGCACGTGTCACACCGAGTAGTGGTGTCCTTCCATATCCCCCTCCTGCGACACACACTGCACTTTTTGGGGGTTCGTCCCTTCTTTCCAGTATGGGGGACCACACCTGGAAAGTGTTGGCCAGGGACGATCCGGGTGCCTCCAGTTCCCGAGGTACTCCGGCCTGCTCTTTCCCGGTCTGAAAAGATCAGGGCCTTGAGGACTGCCTCATAGAACTGAAGGAATGTCCCTGTGTTGCCAGCGCTTCGGGATAGTACAAAAAAGAGTTGTACAAGGTTTTGCGCATGGCGTTATATGGCTTGAGGACTTGATCAGAGAGATCAACTCCTCCCATATACCGATTGTAGTCGACGATACCGCGGCAACAGTCCTCAAGCCCGGTTGTATCTCGCACAGGGACAGGGGTGATGCCTTTACCATGAATTGTGGACAGCACAAGGACATCCCTCGTGTCCTAATATCTGACCAGCAACAGGTTTTCACTGCTAAGGGCACGGGTCGCACCCCTGGGGATAGGTACCTGGAGGGGGTGGGCAGAAAGGCCACGTTGATTTTTACGCACGGTCCCACAAGCGGACGTGGATCTGGCGGCAAGGGACTGGAACAAGGATATACTAGTATAAAAGTTATCCACATAAAGGTGGTAACCCTTATCTAGCAGTGGGTACATAAGGTCCCACACAAGTTTCCCGCTAACACCCTGAGTGGGGGGACATTCTGGGGGTTGAATACGGGAATCTCGCCCCTCGTATACATGAAACTTGTAAGTGTACCCTGAGGAACTCTCACAAAGTTCGTATAGCTTCACGCCATACCTCGCCCGGTTGGAGGGAACATACTGGCGGAAAATGAGAGACTCGTCAACAGCGACCTCCCTTCCAGGTACATAGGCCTGTACAAATTTGTCCCCAAAATGATCGATGACCGGCCGTATCTTATACAGACGGTCATAGGCAAGATCACCTTGGGGGGGACATGCTGCCTTATCTGAATAATGCAGACATTTCCGGATGGCCTCAAACCGGGAGCGTGTCATGGCCGTACTGTAAAGTGGGGCCTGGTAGAGGACGTCCCCCTCCAGTAATGCCTGACACTAGGTTTCTTGACCAGGCCCATATGCAGCACGAGGCCCCAAAATTTCCTCATCTCGGCTGCACTGACCGGCGTCCAGCCACCGTGCCTGGCCAAAAAGGAGCCCGGGTGTTGAGCAACGAACTGTTGGGCGTACAGGTTCGTCTGCTCCACCATCAGATTTACCAGTGGGTCACTGAAAAAATAACTAAAAAAGTCATATTCAGTGTAGCCCACTGTGGAAATCTGGATTCCTGATTGGCCTATAAAATCAGGAATCACGGGCTCATATCGCTCTGGGGTACACCAGACAAGTTCACCGGCAGGGTGCTCAGGGAGCTAGGAGTATGCCTCCTCGGCCGAGAACGTCCGGTGGGCCATAGGGGAGTGTGTGTCTGCGTGTGTATGTGCGTGTGTGAAAATATATTTCTTTTGGTGTGCGTGTGTGTGGGGGCACGGGTGTTTGTGGACTTATCCATAAAACTAACAGAAAAAAAAAAGACCAACTAAAAAAAAAAGGGGGGAAAAAATGTGATAAAAAATGTAAAAAAATATTCAAAACCGCTGATCAACCGTCCGAAGTTGATCAGCGGTGGGGTGTTCGATGCGCTAACAGTGGCCGGATGCTAAGAGTGCCAGCCACAGTCAGCGTATGCACAAATTATTATTTTTTTAAATGCCTGTGCCCCAAAAAAGTTGTGGGGGGGGGGGGAGACAAGCAGCAGCACCCCTGGGGGTCTAGGGTCACACAGCTGTGCTGTGGACCCCAGACACCCTACTTAGTGGTAAAAAAAAGTTTGGTTGCATCACCCTAACTTTCCCTTTTATATCCCTGCCTAGCCCAACCTTTCCCTATACTTTCACTAATTACCTGATGATAAAGATGGGGGTGCTGGGGCACAGATCGGGTCCTTAGGAGGAGAGGAGCGCTGCTATCATTTGAAACTGTCACCATCACCATCACCACTCAGGATCGCAGGATGGTGATTGGTGGGGTAAAATTACACCACCGATCACCATCCTGTTCCGGGTTATCGGGTCCTCAGAGACCCGAATAACCCGGAAACGCAGCAAACCGCAGGTCTGAATTGACCTGTCCTTTGCTGCGATCGCGTACACGGGGGAGTCACAAGACCCCCCGGCGCATTTGCCCCAGGTGCCTGCTCAATGATTTGAGCAGGCACAGGGTTCCGATCACCGTGCGGCGGTGATCAAAAATACACAGAGCGTACAGGTACGCCCTGTGTCCTTAAGTACCAGGACATAAGGGTGTACCTGTACGCCCTATGTCCGGAAGAGGTTAAGGAGGTGATTTATAGGCTAAAAAAAATGCCACCACCACAATGGATTTTAAATAAAACGAACAAGATGTGCTTTAACTGCAGACTGTCAGCTTTAATTTGAGGGTATTTACATCCAAATCGAGTGAACGGTGTAGGAATTACAACAGTTTGCATATGTGCCTCCCACTTGTTAAGGGACCAAAAGTAATGGGACAATTGGCTTCTTGGCTGTACCATGGCCAGGTGTGTGTTATTCCCTCATTATCCCAATTACAATGAGCAGATAAAAGGTCCAGAGTTCATTTAAAGTGTGCTATTTGCATTTGGAATCTATTGCTGTCAACTCTCAAGATGAGATCCAAAGAGCTGTCACTATCGGTGAAGCAAGCTATTATTAGGCTGAAAAGAACACAACAAACCCATCAGAGAGATAGCAAAAACATTAGGCGTGGCCAAAACAATTGTTTGGAACATTCTTAAAAAGAAGAAACACACCGGTGAGCTCAGCAACCCCAAAAGACCCGGAAGACCACGGAAAACAACTGTGGTGGATGACCGTAGAGTTCTTTCCCTAGTAAAGAAAACAACCTTCACAACAGTTGGCCAGATCAAGAACACTCTCCAGGAGGTAGGTGAATGTGTGTCAAAGTCAACAATCAAGAGAATATTTCACCAGAGTGAATACAGAGGGTTGACCACAAGATGTAAACCATTGGTGAGCCTCAAAAACAGGAAGGTCAGATTAAAGTTTGCCAAACGACATCTAAAAAAAAAGCCTTCACAGTTCTGGAACAACCTCCTATGGACAGATAAGACCAAGATCAACTTGTACCAGAGTGATGGGAAGAGAAGAGTATGGAGAAGGAAAGAAACTGCTCATGATCCTAAGCATACCACCTCATCAGTGAAGCATGGTGGTGGTGGTTTCATGGCATGGGCATGTATGGCTGCCAATGGAACTGGTTCTCTTGTATTTATTGATGATGTGACTGCTGACAAAAGCAGCAGGATGAATTCTGAAGTGTTTCAGGCAATATTATCTGCTCATATTCGGCCAAATGCTTCAGAACTCATTGGACGGTGCTTCACAGTGCAGATGGACAATGACCCAAAGCATACTACAAAAGCATCCAAAGAGTTTAAGGAAAAGAAGTGGAATATTATACAATGGCCAAGTCAATCACCTGACCTGAATCCGATTGAGCATGCATTTCACTTGCTGAAGACAAAACTGAAGGGAAAATGCCCCAAGAACAAGCAGGAACTGAAGAGTTGCAGTAGAGGCCTGGCAGAGCATCACCAGGGATGAAACCCAGCGACTAGTGATGTCTATGCGTTCAAGACTTCAGGCTGTAATTGACTGCAAAGGATTTGCAACCAAGTATTAAAAAGTGAATGTTTGATTTATGATTATTATTATGTCCCAATACTTTTGGTCCCTTAACAAGTGGGATGCACATATGCAAACTGTTGTAATTCCTACACCGTTCACCTGATTTGGATGTAAATACCCTCAAATTAAAGCTGACAGTCTGCAGTTAAATCACATCTTGTTTGTTTCATTTCAAATCCATTGTGGTGGTGTATAGAGCCAAACATGTTAGAATTGTGTTGATGTCCCAATATTTATGGACCTGACTGTATATATATTTTTTTTAATACACCATGATTTCAGCATATTTTGACGCCTCTTAAGTATCTCAAAAACTTTAATTTTACTTAACCAATCACATGTTCAATAGAAGCCAAAATCAATTACCCGGTTTCTTTTTTGTTATTTTAAAGATCTTAATTTCTTTACATCAATGCATGCATAGCTATTAGTACCTGATAATGCTCTTGCTATAGAGGTCATGCAGTATACAAGCGCCACTTTTCACGCTGTCAGCTTATCTATACTAGCAATAAATGGCAGACACCTAGGTCCATGCTGTGACGGGCAATTTGTATAGGCGGAAAACGGGAACACAATTTGACTGCAGATAAGAAACAATTAGGCTGGCTAGGATGTCAATTGTCACACAATCTTTAAATATATTTTATGATTAAAGCGTTGTCATCTTGTGTTCTCTATGGCATCCTGTGGTTATTATTTATCTACTACACTAAATTTTTCAAATGTACTTCAATTGACTTACATTAAGTACTTTGTGTTTTTTTTATCCTGGTATATCAGCTTTACCTACAAAGAGTGCTAAATAATAGCTTCTAAAATATTTTTTTACCTCCTCTATGTTATAGGAGTACTTTTTTTTACTGTTACCTCTCATCACCGACGAGGCCCGATAGGCATACTTCCTTTTATAAACCTCGAAAAGTTCACAAAAGTAAAAAAGTATAAAGTTATTTATAATACACAAACATTTTGTCACTCAAAGATGATGAGTGAATCTAAACTACCGTATTTTTCTGACTATAAGGGAGCATTCACACGAACGTGTTTTTCTTCCGTGTCCGTTCCGGGTCCGTTCCGCAATTTTGACGGACAATGCACGGACCCATTCATTTCTATGGGTCCGTGAAAATTGCGGTATGCCTTTTATTCTCATCCGTGTGCTGTCCGTTCCGTGTGTCCGTTCCGTGTGTTTTAGAACATGTCCTATACTTGGCCGCAAATCGCGGTCCATGGCCCCATAGAAAGTCATTGGGTCCGTGAAAAACGGATAGCACACGGAAATGCATCCGTGTGTCATCCGTTTTTAACGGACCCTTGGACTGAAAACATTCTAGGAAACCCCATTTCATTACCCATCCGTTTTTTTTGCGGACCGTGAATAACGGATGACACACGGAAGCACCACGTCCGTATTATACGGACTTGCGGAACGGAAAAGGAAAGATAACTGAAGACATACGGAACACACGGATCCGTGATTTACGGACCGCAAAACCAACACGGTCGTGTGAATGCTCCCTAAGACGCACCTAGGATTTGGAGGAAAATAAGGGAAAAAAAATTCCATCAGACCTCAGAACAGACCCTCATCAGACTGAAAAATCAGACACCCATTCTTCATCAGACCTCATATAAGACTTTAAAATCAGACCCCTTAGCTCCATCATCCTCCGATCAGACACCCCAGCCTCCAATCAGCACCCCTAGTCTTCATTAGCCTCAGATCAGAACCCCCCAGCCTCCATTAGCCTCAGATCAGCCCCCATCAGACTCAGATCAGACCCCCAATCAGCATCAGATGGGACCAGACAGCCCCCAGACTCAGATCAGACCCCCAATCAGCATCAGAAGGAACCCGACAGCCCCCATCAGCCGCAGATCAGCCCCATCAGACCCCAATCAGCCTCAGATAGGACCCGACAGCCCCGATCAGACTCAGATTATACAGTTTTTCTTGTGTTTTAATACTGAAAATAGTTGTGGTCGTGGCAACCAAGTACGTGTCTGTCCTACCTAAGCTACCCTACCCCTAAGCGGTCAGTGTTGTGCCGTGACCGTGTCGTGGAGGGACGCCTGAAAGAGGGCATCCCCTTTGAGAGTAACAGGAGAAAAGGGTGGGTGGGAGGGAGGACTCTGCACTACGTACGTTTGTGGGAGGGCGCTGGCCGTTTAAGTAGGTGGCCAAGCCCCTCCCACAAATACAGGCCAATGAATCGGCCTTACACTTGTGGTCGTGGCAACCAAGTACGTGTCTGTCCTACCTAAGCTACCCTACCCCTAAGCGGTCAGTGTTGTGCCGTGACCGTGTCGTGGAGGGACGCCTGAAAGAGGGCAAAAGACATACTGGTAGGCAGAAGTATTTATTGCAAAGACGTTACAAAGCTAAAGTTTGAAATGCTGCCGACATTTCGGCTTCAGGGTGTGGTATGTAACGGTTGAAACAAGACGAGTGCCAACGCCCCAGTTTCTGAATGACATGCGCAGGCACTCGGTTCTTGGAGGCCGCGGATGCCGCGCCTATGCGGAATGAATGGCCCGAAATGGTGGCAGGGTCGCCGCCCGTGCTGGCCACTAGTGACCTAACGTGGGATATGAACTGCTGGGTGGTGAGCGGCACCACCCCGAAGGGTAACAGAGGACTGTTCGGTCCGGCCCCGGACAAGGCGGACCGTAACCGACGAAGCACCGTGACGGGACACCATTGATGTGCTGTGGGAAAGTAGGATATCTGGACAGGGGGTCCCAATTGAGAGGTTTTAGACGTCTTGAGCAGCAACGTGAACCCGTCGGAGTTCTGGACCAGTTGGCTGACCTTGAGGAATTTGTCGCTGCCTGGTGAACAGGTGAACTCCCCAGGTCTCAGGAAGCCGTAGAAGGCCAAGTAGATGGCGGATTTAAGTACCAAGCTGGCCAAAACCCCGAAAGGATTACCGTCCAAGGCATCAGACAGTTTGCGGAAAAGAGGGCCGGTGACCGGCTGCCTGCGTACTTGGCTTTGAGGCCCGCACTTGCTTAAACCCTTGAGGGCGGCTTTGACAGTGTGTAAGGTGAACACTGATGCTAGCTCGGGGTGGCTAAGAGAGAGAAAGTGTTGTACTCCCGCCAGGTATGACCTCACTGTAGCGTGGGAGAGCTTGCGTACAGAGTGGCAATACCCGATGAACGCCAGGATGTACTCTGGAAAACTGGAGTCCTCCTGAGGACATTCTCCTCGAAACCTGCAGAACGTCTTCCACCCGGTGTTGTACGCCCTGGTCGTGTTAGGCGAGAGGGAATGGCGTATTAGAGCGTGGGCCGTCCCAAGGTGGTCGGCTACACTAGCCTTAAGGACTCGAGAGGAGGGATGGTGGCGCCTGTCGCATCTGCCTCTGGCATTATCTGGAAGAAACGAGAGAAGTTAGCCCTCGACAAGGCGTCAGCAGCCCCGTTCTGCGCACCTGGCACATGCGCACTAAAAACATGAAAGTGGTGTTGCAGGGAGAGCTGCACTAACCGTCTGAGAAAACACATGACTTGGCTAGATTTCGACAGTCCACTATTAAGAATGTCCACTACGGCTGTGTTGTCAGTCACGAACAGGACAGACTGACGTGCCCAAAACTTGCCCCAAATGTGGGCGGCTACCACAATGGGGTACAGCTCGAACAGCGCCGAGGTCTGGAGGAAGCCTGGGATTTGTCCCACCTCGGCAGGCCATGCGTCTGCCACCCAGTGGGTGCCGAAAATGGCGGCAAACCCTGAGCCCGCAGCTGCATCTGAAAAGACTGTAGGCGACTGACACGACAGCTCGGGTACAAATAAGGAGACCCCGTTCCACTGGCTCAGGAAATGATCCCACATGTGGAGGTCCGCTAGGGCTTGACTGTCCAAGCACACTGGGCTGTCCTGTTCTGGGGCGGAACTCAAGAGCGCGAGTAGGCGGGATATAAAAGCTTCTGCCCTGTGGGATGATGCGCATGGCGAAGTTCAACATGCCCAGAAGAGACTGAAGGTCCGTCTTAGTGACCACGGTCGTGACTGCGAACCTGTGAATGACTCCTCTAATCCTTGTTAACTTGTCCGCCGGCAATCTAGCTAGCATGCGCTGGGAGTCTAATTCGATGCCAAGAAAGGTGATGACTGTGGCCGGGCCCTTCTACTTTCTTGGGGGACACCGGGACATCTAATTGGGAAAAGCACCTGAGTAACTTGCCCAGCCCTAGGGGGAGTGCCCCTGGCCTCTCAATCAGCAGGAAGTCATCCAGGTAGTGGATGACAAATTCACAGAGGACTACGTGTTCCAGGATCCAGTGGAGTGCCTGAGCCAACTGATCGAAGAGCCAGGGGCTACTCTTGGAACCGAAGGTGAGCTTAGTGGAGAAATAGTACAGGCCTTTCCACTTGATGCCGTGCCACTGCCAGAGGGCTGGCATGATGGGAAGCAACTTGAAGGCATCCGATATGTCGGCTTTGGACAGCCAGGACCCTGGGCCCGTTTTCATGATGATAGCGATAGCCTGGTCTATCGAGGCATATCTCATGCCCACTACCTCCGAAGGAATGAGGGAGTTGAGGCTGGGGACCTGGGAGCCGTGTGGGGCCGACAAGTCGATGATGAGTCTCTCCTTCCCGCTGAACTTGCCTGTGACTACCCCCACGGGACTGACTCTCCAGCGTTGAAAAGGGGGCACACCAAAGGGACCAATTAAGAACCCCTTGCTCAACTCGGCTTCTATCAGTGCGTCTACAGAGGCGGGATTTCTTTCGGCTGACTGAAGGTTTTTGCACTCGTGTGTGGACTCTGGAGTTGTGATCAGTCCCGTGTGGAAACCCTCGTGAAATCCTGTCACCAGGAACTGAACAAACCCAGGGTTGTGGTGGCCTCGCAAGAATTCTTGTAGACGGCTGATATTGACCACACTCATGTAGCTTTTTACGGATTTTAATGAGCATGCTACTCGGGGGTGAGCCCTGAAACAATTGGTGCAGATATGCAACAACCGGCACTGCCCAAAATTACAGGAGGCGTAATTGAAGTTGTTGCATATCTGTGCCCTTCCTAGCTGAATGATGGGCCGACCCAGCTTGTCTACTGAGCTGGGGGGCCTGAAGACCTCAAGAGGACCAGCTGCCGAGGTGGAGGGGTAGGACGCCGTGCTGACGGCGGACTTGTCGCACCACTCGACCGAGTGGAAGATAGATTGACAGGCGGAACAGGAGGGAGCCTTCAGACCTGCAAAGTGTCTGCAGAAAAGCTCAGTGTCCAGGTTGGACCAGTCGGTGATGTGCTGAAACTGGGAGAGAGCCGCTGCCGCCTTAGCTGCAAATGAGCAGTGGTAGTCGTAGAACGCGGTTCCTCCGTACCTATGACCCAACTCTGTGACCCTGAAGAGATAATGGTCTAGTTCCTCCCTCCTGTCCGGCCTGGCAGTGCAAATGACATCCCTGAAAAGACTAAATGCCATGACGAATTCCGGGATGGACAATTTGCGGTTGAGCCGGTGGTCGCGGCTCCTTAGTACCACCGACACTTCTCCACAAGCTATAACCCTGTTATCAGAAAGGTCCCTGGATGCTATGAGTAGAGACGCAAGATTGACATCCCTACCCTCCAGGATGTCCTTCCTGATGTTGAGCGGGACATAGTGGGAGGGAGTCACGTTAGGGACGGACTGGGCAGAATGAATGTCTGCTGTGGCAGAGGTGGAGGCGACCGGAACCTCAAGGGAGGAAACTGGTGCGACTGTGCTGCGAGCCTCGATGGACTCCAACCTCGCCTGCATGGATGTGACGGCCGACGTCAGACTGTTTAGCATGACGTGAATCTGAGTCAGCGATGTCTGCATCGTAGTTGCAGGGGGATCATTGGCACTGGGTGCCAGGGAGTCTCTCCACAGCCGATATAGTTCTGCTTTCCTAGCGGTTGCCGGGAAAGGAACGCCCCGCCTTGTCAACTCCGCCATCAGCCTAGGAATTGTCCAATCACGTAGGGACGGTGTGCTGCCCCTCTCAGATGTCTGTGCTACGACCCCGTCCACCGACGCGTCGACAATGTCCGAAGCACGTGACATAGCGGCTGTGGAAAGAGTAACGTAACATGACCGACTAGCCTGATGGCCGCTGGCACCCGTGCAGCTGTCTAACCACGTACAGAAAAGTGAACAATTGCCGTGAGGTATGCACACTGAACCAGAAGAGCCGTGAAGGAATGGCCAGGAACCGCCACCCGGGAGTCCATGCAAGGAGACCCGACGTACTTACCAACTGAGAATCCCTATGCACTGACTTCACGGAAGTGTAATGAAATGAAAATGACCTGTACGTTAACAAGAAAAACATGAGACCCCAGCCTGGGCCAACCACTTCCCATCCCCCGACGTGTACCTCACTACCTTGGTAGCCAAGGAAAAATCAATTGAGATCCCACCAACTTCTCTCAGACTAACCACTGTATAGAACCTGGAAAACAACAACGGAACAAATGCAAAAGAACCAGTCAATGCGTGAGGCTCAATACCAGGACGTGTTCGTGAGGGGTATGGTGACTGGTGGGGGAGGGTGTTTTTTTTTTTTTTTTTTTTTTTTTTTGCGTTGATGATGGAAACAACCCCTACCTAACTAGGCGGCACGGCGGCCCGTGCCAGACTTTAATGTGGGCGGGGAGCGAGCCGTTGCCTGCACCGCCGTGCTCCATGGTAACCGCGTGGGGAACGCGGAGTTCCCTGGTACCATGAACCACGTGGGGATGGATATTGGCAACGGCCGACAATCCCTGCAAACATGAGACGAGTGCCACGTGGAGAGCTGACGCATGTCCCTGACAGGGCGCTCAGTGCGGGGCCCTCTCTGTCCCTGGGTGGCGCCGTCCGCCGGCTGAGCGCTTCTGCCGCGTGGGGAGCAGCGCAGCCCTCAGGCATGAGGTCGGCCCAGGGGGGCCCCTGGCGACGAGGGCCCCATCTTGCCGAGGCTAAGCGTGCCGCGTGGGGGGCCTCACCGGTCCCTGATGGGGCGCCCAGTGCGGGGGTGCCCCCCTTACTCCACGGGGGGCCGCCTCCCGGGCACCTCCACCGCGTGGGGAAACGGAGCTGCCCCCTGGCATAGGGGGGAGGCCTAATCAGACATGCCTCCCCCCCTTGTGTGTGAGACGTGCCACGTGGGGGGCGCACCACTCCCTGATGGGGTGCCCAGTGCGGGGGTGCCCCCCTACTGGACGAGGGGCCGCCCCCCGCCGGCTGGGCACCTCCACCGCGTGGGGAAACGGAGCTGCCCCCTGGCATAGGGGGGAGGCCTAATCAGACATGCCTCCCCCCCTTGTGTGTGAGACGTGCCACGTGGGGGGCGCACCACTCCCTGATGGGGTGCCCAGTGCGGGGGTGCCCCCCTACTCCACGAGGGGCCGCCCCCCGCCGGCTGGGCATCCCCACCGCGTGGGGAGAAAAATGCGCCCCCTGGCAATTGGGGAAGTGTGGTGTCGCCGATCCACAGCTGTCTGCGCTGCCCACCAGGTGAGGGAGCAAGGCAGCGCAGGCTGTGTACCGGCCGAGAAGAGGGGGGCGGGAGCGGGCGGGGAGTTTGGCCCTCATGTGACCACTGGCTCCGCCCCCCGCCGGAGAGCGGTGCCGAGCACGAGCCTGGGCGGTGGAGGAGGGGGGTGCCGTAAGCGTGGCTCCATCCCCCCCCCCCAGAGGCTGACGAGGTGCCGCATGTAGAAACGGGCAGGAGGGGTGAACCAGACGCAGCGTATGGCGGCCCCTACGTACCAAAGGGCCGACCACCGCACTCCTGCCTGCACTTACCCGATCCACCAACAGGACTGCCAGGTACGAGTGCACGCTTCCAAGGACTCTGCACTACGTACGTTTGTGGGAGGGCGCCGGCCGTTTAAGTAGGTGGCCAAGCCCCTCCCACAAATACAGGCCAATGAATCGGCCTTACACTTATTCTCTCTTTTCTTCTCCATATTCTGATCCATAGCTATACTGTATATTTAGCACAGTAATCCTGTATCTGTTTCTTTACAGGTTTTCTGGAAGTTTCATATTGATGGCCTATTCTCAAAATAGGAAATGTACTATTATAGTGCTTGGAAATAACTTGCTACTAACAGCAACGCAACTGTATGGAGCTAATAGAAAAGGGGTTAATGTACTGCCACAGGCATGCAATAATTAACCACAGACATGCAGTAAACGCTGACTGAAATACACTTTTCTACTGCTTATTTAGGGGGGGAAACCGTAGACTGGCCAAAAAAAAAACCTCATGCCAATCCCATTTTATCCTGATGGTGGCCATAGATATAGATTAGATATAGGTAGATTATACCAAATACACGGCGAGCGGTCTATGTCCAGATTTAGACTACCAGATATTGTATGGACTTACATATAAAGGTCTTAAAGGGGTTGTGCTGGAGTTTTATATTGATGATCTATCCTCAGGATCCTCAATACCTGATCATTGGGGGTCCGACACTGGCACCCCCCCCCCCCCCCCCCGATCAGCAGTTTGAAGAGGAGGTGGTGCCCATGCAAGTGCTGCTTCCTCTTCATTACACTACGTATTGTCTCCACTGTAGTGGTAGCGTAGTGTAATTACAAGTACCTGCTCCATTCAAGTGAAAGGAGCAAGTACTTGTAATTACACTTCCTTCCGAGACAACGGCAGTGTAATGAAGACGAAGTGTCTCCTCCTCGACCAGCTGATTGACAGGGGTGCTGGTGCAGGACCGCCACCGATTAGATAGTGAGGTTTCTGAGGATAGGTCATCAATATAAAACCCCTGCACAACCCCACGAACAGTAATCTCAAGAAGCATAGTGCGTAGTATGGGGACTTTAGTGTGCACATGAAAAAACAAAACAAAGAAATAAACTCTGTGCCTTAAGGCGTTTTCCAGGATACAGAAACCAGCTTTCATTAACTCTCTAATGTGCCGCCATCTTTCACTTTGTGATTAACTATTTCGGTCCCTAGGGCAACGCACTCACGTGACCCCATCTGTTCCTCTCTCCAAATTCTTCTGATGCCATGTCCATTTGCTCACAGTCAGATCTTTTCGTCTGTGCTGTGTCCCAGAGAGTGAACGCCCATGTAATTGGCAAGGCCATGCCCCTTTAATCCTTCTGATTTCTGATGGTGAAGCTGGGAAGATCAGGCGCAGATACTTCTGTTGCAGCTGATGTAGATTTCGGCTATAACTTACGTCATTTTCTGGTGTAAATTATACTAAATCTGACAGGATGAGGGAGGACACGCCCCTTCCTGCTAAGCCCTGCCCCCCTTTCTTCTCAAATATAGAGTGCGCCATAGTGTGTGACTTTCTTTCACACCCCCATTGAGGCATAAAAGCATTGATCAATGTGATCCATGGACTTTGAGTATCACAGTCCACAAAACATACTAGTAGGTGATATGTACACCGCCAATAGACCTTTCAGGTTCTTTATATACAAGTCATACTGGATATGCTCAGGAGTCCACGACTGACGTACCACAGCGCAGGAGCTAATCTAGTAGCTAAACAACTTACTAAATATTTGTATGAAATGCAAAAAGAAAATGGGATGTGTTCACTAAATGCAGCAACAGCAATGAAACAGTTAGACAAACACAAGCGGGTGCACTCAGCTCGTATTTGTTCTTGTCCAGTAAGCACACCAAACACCATAATAGAAAATGTCCTCAAAAGCCGAGCTGCCTTAGCACATTTATCAAAGAAAACTGACTAATGAGTTAGAATGATCATGTTTTGCAGGCAATTTACACTCACCGGCTTAACAAAGGTGACAATGTTTGCCATTTTTCTACGGCTGCAGGTACAATTACAGCTGAAGGGAACATGAACTTCAATTGAAAAACAGTGAACAAATACCATGGTGAAACCGTCCATGCACAGATGTAGAAATAATATGTAGCTATTAAAGGGGTTTTCATGGATAGGTCATCAATATCTGATCAGTGGGGGTCTGACACCAGGCACCCATACCTCCTGCTGGTGTCAGAAACTATACAATGGAGGAAGCCGGAAGCAGAAGGCTCCATCCACTGTGCAGAGGCCATGCTGGGGTACTGTAGCTCAGCTCTCTTTCAAATGATAGGCGATGAGCTGCAGTACGTCAGCGCCAGTAACTACTCAGTGGATGCAACCATGTTTCCTGTACTGATGGCTGCCCGAGACAGGGAGAAGCATAACTAAGCCCTTGACATTATTATCCAGAAGATCCCCATTTATCAGCAATCATCACCACCAAATGTTTCCCATAGCCGAAATAACATCTGCACAATGTTGAGGAGGAATTCTAGACAATTCTTCCCCACAAATGTTTCCACGTATATGAGATGCCTTGCATACATAGCCCTCTTCAGGTCAAGCCAAAGCATCTCGATAGAGTCAAGGTCATACCATAAAGGTTGGCATGAGGTTTTAGTGCGAGTGTGGACTGTGCTAAAAAGTGAAACTTTTCTCTCTTATCCGCCCAAAGAACATTTATCAGAAGCATTATGGAACATCCAGGTGGTCTCGGACAATTAGTTAGGCCTCATGCACACAACATGTTTTTTTCTCGGTCCGCAAAATGGGGTTCTGTTATTCCGTGATCCGTGTCCGTTTTTGTTTCCGTGTGTCTTCCTTGATTTTTGGAGGATCACCAGACATTAAGGAAATAGAAAAAAAATCTAAGTCAAGTTTACCTTGCAAATGATAGAAAAGAAAAAACGGACACGGATCACGGACTACAATCTTGTGTGCCTCCGTGTTTTTTCACGGACCCATTGACTTTAATGGGTCCGCGAACCATTGTCCGTGAAAAAAATAGGACAGGTCATATTTTTTTCACGAATCACGGACGCGGATGACAAACGGTGCATTTTCCGAATTTTCCACGGACCCGTTGAAAGTCAATGGGTCCGCAGAAAATCACGTGTTTTAGGACGTGTTTTATAAGAAATTAAAACTTTTAAGACTTCAGATAACTTCTCAACTGTTATGGTCTAAAAATAAGTTAATTAAAATAATAGCATACTTCCCAGAATTAGAAGATAAGAAGGTCTTGAAGTAATATGCAGGTCAGTAACTTAAAGGGACAGTGACAGGCCCAATAACCATAATTAGCTGTACATATGCATGTACAGGTTTTCTAATGTGCATTAAAAACATATAAGTATCCCCCCTATCCACATTATGAATACAGTAAACTCAAGTTTTATAACCTGAAGTAATCACTGTTCTTTCTGCCCAAGGGGCGGCGTTTCAGCTCCACTTGTGCCCAGCCAGCATCAGCCCAACCGCCGTTTTGAAGCGCCGCCCAGCTCATCAATATTCACTTAGCTGGGCGGCTTCTGCTGTCCCGACCTTCCAAGATCCGGCGCATGCCCAATAGAAAGCTATGGGTGCCGGGCGCATTCGCAGAAGCTGAAAGCGAGTCCGATGCCCATAGCTTTCTATTGGGCATGCGCCGGATCTCGGAAGGTCGGGGACAGCAGAAGCCGCCCAGCTAAGTGAATATTGATGAGCTGGGCGGCGCTTCAAAACGGCGGTTGGGCTGATGCTGGCTGGGCACAAGTGGAGCTGAAACGCCGCCCCTTGGGCAGAAAGAACAGCGATTACTTCAGGTTATAAAACGTGAGTTTACTGTTTTCATAATGTGGATAGGGGGGATACTTGTGGATATATGTTTTTAATGCACATTAGAAGACCTGTGCATGCATATGTACAGCTAATTATGGTTATTGGGCCTGTCAGTGTCCCTTTAATTTTACAGAATTTATGTACTGGATTTTGAGCAGCGATATAAAATAAGCATAGAGATCACTTCCCTCATTATATAACCAGTGCTGGGAAATGAAGTAGGATCCTGATTACACAATATGGACAACTGCTTCATCTATATCTCCCCACACCGTCAAGATATTAGCAGCTGGTTAGAGCAACCAATCATTTCCAGTGACCTCTGTAAGCTTCTGTAACTAGTGAGCGGGGCAGTTAGGAACCTGGGCATTTCCTCTAAGCTAAAAGATGGAATCCTGACTCCATTATATACCCATGCAGCCATCATAAGATAAGCACATCATGGCTTCCAGTATGAACAAAAGCCACAATGCATATGTGAACAGAGCCTTATTGCCAGGAACTTATCTAACCACAATCCTGTGCCAGGAGGATTGCTATGCCAACCAGCCAAGCTCCAGCTGGTCGACAGATCAATGAGTGCGGATGCCAGGCCAATCAAGTCCATGGCTTGGTGTTCAATCCCAGAGCTAGGCAGGGAATTAAAAGGGGCCGTCTCATTTCATATTGTTAGAATATGCCATCGATGTCAGATAGGAGTGGGTCCCAGAGTTGGGACCCACACCTATCTCCAGAATGGGACCCACAAAGTAAATAGAGAGTAGTCGTGCATGCGTGGCCACCCTCCATTCACCGCTATGGAAGTTCCAAAAATAACCAAGCGCTCTCTTTCAGCTATTTTCAAGACTCCAATAGCGATTAAATGCCACACAAGCACGTGGGACCTATGACTGCCATATATCAGCAATATGCCATCAATGCATGACATGAGCCAACCCGTTTAAGTCAAACTCTTTTTGTATGTCCTTACCTATGATTGCATGTGTGTCCTGGCTCCTGTGCTTCTCCCAATTTCTGTACTAGTACTCCTGGTGAACTGACCCTTGGCTTGGTTTCTGGATTAACCCTTTGCCGATTCAGCTTCTAGTGATTCTCCTGTTGAACTGTCTTTAGATTATCTCTGGATTAACCCCTTGCCCTTTTTGTCTGTGTCGGTCCTGGCTTTGACCCTGCTCGCTGAGTACTCTTTTGTACCCTCCCTGATCATTCTGGTAGGTCTGGTCTGATACTATCTTACACCTGCTTTCTGCTACCTTACTCTGCAGATGCAACATGGGTCCCTAGCAGCCAAGTCCATCTGGCCTCTAGTGAAGAGCCTAGGGGTAGCCCTGGGCCCCACTAACCAGAGTAGTTAAGGAAGACTGGTAGTAGTTGGCAATGGGGAAAACAACACAATGATGGTATTAGTAAGGAATGCTGAATGTATAGCTCTATGCCAGGCCTCAGAATAGTCCTACAGACACTGGAACTGGTGTTATACTTCCATGTTACTTTCTGTTGTCAGGGCAAGAGCTGCTGAGAAGGTGGAGGAAGATCACTGAAAATGCTAAATTATATATTTTACCACTGCACAAAAATATACAGGTGAAACTCGAAAAATTAGAATATCGTGCAAAAGTTTATTTCAATAATGCAAATTAAAATTAATTGCATTAATGCAGCTTAAAATTAGAATTTTGTGAAAAGGTTCAATATTCTAGGCTCAAAGTGTCACACTCTAGTCAGGTAATTAATCCATATACCCTGAGCAAAGGGTACCTGAGATTGTGACTTTGGGGTTTCATAGGCGGTAAGCCATAATCATCCAAATTATAACAAATAAAGGCTTGACATATCTCGCTTTGCAGGTAATCAGTCTCTCATATGTTAGTTTCACCTTTTAAGTTGCTTTACTGAAATAAATGAACTTTGCACAATATTCTAGTTTTTTAAGTTTTACCTGTATTAAACATAGTAAGGTAGAATACAGTTTGCCTCAAAATACAAAAAGTTTACAAGTTTCTGCTTTCTTTTATACTTTTTAGCACTGGCAAGTCTCCTAATAAGATTATCAATAATACTAGTTCAAAGCTGCTTGTTATCATGGGGTATCTCTGTTCAGTATGTATACAGGTCAAATAAAAATCATACAGAGGAGAGGAATTATTACCCAAAGCACTGCCTGTCAGAACTGGGTTTACGGAGAACGCCTCATTATAGCACAACCAAAGGCTGGGAAGTCCGCAAGATTGGTCTCAAAATATAGGCTGGAAGAAAGACGAGACAGAGGGGATATGATAGAAACTTTTAAATACATAAAGGGAATCGACAAGGTAAAAGAGGAGAGAATATTTAAAATGGGAAAAACTGCTACAAGAGGACAGAGTTTTAAATTAGAGGGGCAAAGGTTTAAAAGTAATATCCGGAAGTATTACTTTACTGAGGGTGTAGTGGATGCATGGAATAGCCTTCCTGCAGAAGTGGTATCTGCAAATACAGTGGAGGAGTTTAAACATGCATGGGATAGACATAAGGCCATCCTTCATATAAGATAGGGCCGGGGCTATTCATAGTACTTAGTATATTGGGCAGACTAGATGGGCCAAATGGTCCTTATCTGCCGACACATTCTATGTTTCTAATGATCCACAGGACAGTATAGAAAGGCCCAATTTGTGGTTATGGCTGTAAGTGACCAGCACAGTTTGTCATTCACTGCTAGCGTGCCGCCGTGTCCTGTCGCCCACCAACCAAAAAAAAAAAAGGAGGACTGTATGTCTGTCCAGGCCTCGCGCCGGACGGAAGACCAGGAACCAATTTGCGGAACAGAATGGGCGGCCCATTATAGAAACGCCTATTGTTGTCCGACATGCCCTATATTTTTTGCAGGGGGCGCGGAACGGAACAACGGATTAAATGAAACCGGTCCGCACCCATTCTGCAAAATTGCGGAAGGGATGCGGACCCATTCATATGGTCGTGTGAATGAACCCTAATGGGAACTCCATTATACCCCTGTGGAATACAGAGCCATAACATAGAAGTTCGCATGAGGCCTCACCGGGACTGCACTGACGCCGTCTGGATGACTACAGTACAGGGAAGCGACGGAGGATGCATTTTAACCCGTATCAAAAGTATATACCCATCAATGCGACGTGTAATAGCAGCTGAGCGCTCTCGAGCGTCATGGACACCCAGGTCCCCTCCTTACCCTTTGTGCGGCTTTTCTACTAATAGAGCAACTGAATATTAGCCTGGAAAGCTGTTGTGTCAGCACCGTCTACTAGGCAACCAGCAAATGACCTATCCAAAGGGATTAGGAAGTGAGACATATGTCCGGACTGCATGACCTTCACACAAGTGCTATTCCACGAGCCTCTCACCCCTGATCATTGACTATGGGCCTGCTCTACAGACAATGTCTAATGTGGTAGAAGCGCTGCGCACATTACATGGAGGTTACTTTTGATTCCTCAGGATGACTCAGCAATCACACTTCCTATTTTCCTTCCAAAGACGCAGTATGACCGTACCACGGCTCATAAAATAACGAGGGAGACATTAATAAGAATTAGAGGCAGCCTTGCTGTGCCAGCAGAATATTTTAGCTCTGAGAAAATTACTTTGATCACATTAGAATTGGAGGAAAAGTTCATCTACCTAATGATTCAGAGCTGCTTTTTACCAGATTATTATTGTACATTGCTACAAGCACTACTACCACTATTATCCACCCAAACCAGCAATATAAAGAACTGCGTAAATGAATACCAGTGATATTCCTCTATTCCGGCACTTGATTCCTAGTGATAGGGTGGCATCTCACAAGACTGGAAGCAAAAGACAAAATCACCAGCTCTAAGACACAATGCAGCATGCGTCAGCCGAGCTTTTTAGGGCTCTTTCACATCTGCGTTATAGTCTTCCGGCATAGAGTTCCGTCGTCGGGGCTCTATGACGGAAGAGTACTGATCAGGATTATCCTAATGCATTCTGAATGGACAGTCCGTCCTTCAGGATGCATCAGGATGTCTTCCGTTCCGGAACGGAACGTTTTTTGGCCGCAGCAAATAGCGCAGCATGCTGCGCTTTTTGCTCCGGCCAAAAATCCGGAACACTTGCCGCAAGGCCGGATCCGGAATGAATGCCCATTAAAAGGCATTGATCCGGATCCGGCCTTAAGCTAAACGTCGTTTCGGCGCATTGCCGGATGAGACGTTTAGCTTTTTCTCAATGGTTACCATGGCTGCCGGGACGCTAAAGTCCTGGCAGCCATGGTAAAGTGTAGTGGGGAGCGGAGGAGCAGCATACTTACCATCCGTGCGGCTCCCGGGGCGCTCCAGAGTGACGTCAGGGCGCCCCAAGCGCATGGATGACGTGATCGCATGGATCACATGATCCATGCGCATGGGGCGCTCTGACGTCACTCTGGAGCGCCCCGGGAGCCGCACGGACTGTAAGTATACTGCTCCCCCGCTCCCCGCTCCTACTATAGCAACCAGGACTTTAATAGCGTCCTGGGTGCCATTGTAACACTGAAAGCATTTTGAAGACGGATCCGTCTTCAAATTCTTTCAGTACACTTGCGTTTTTCCGGATCCGGCGTGTAATTCCGGCAAGTGGAGTACACGCCGGATCCGGGCAACGCAAGTGTGAAAGAGGCCTTACTTGTATGTGTTCTTGGGTTGTTGTTTTTTAACCTGCCTGTTTTGGGCCTTAGTGACCAAGAAAATGTTTTCAGCATCGCATTCCAAGAGCTACAACTTTTTACTTTCCTGTCGATGCAGCCATTTGACGGCTTGTTTTTTTGTGGGATAAGGGCTCATGTACACGACTGTATGTATTTTGTGGTCCGCAAAAAATGGATCTGCAAAAAATACAGATGACGTCCGTGTGCATTCCGTATTTTGTGGAACGGAAACAGCTGGCCCCTAATAGAACAGTACTATCCTTGTCCGTAATGCGACCAATAATAGTACATGTTTTTTTTTTTTTTTTGAGGAACGGAAATACGGAAACGGAATGCACACGGAGTAACTTCCGTTTTTTATTTTTATTTTTATGGACCCATTGAAATAAATGGTTCTGCATACAGAACGGACACGGAAAGAAAATACGTTTGTGTGCATGAGCCCTAAGTTGTCATAACCTACTTATATTTCTGGTGAGGAATAAAAAGAAAAACTGCCTTGTTATGTTGTCAATTTTGCAACATTCACGTTGGCAGCATAAATAACCTGACAACTTTACTCCCTGGGCCAGTATGATAACATAGAAGAAGGAAAATTCCCCCCTCCCCCCACACACGTTTTACTAGCTGTGTGAGGGCTTGAGTTTTGCAGGACGATTTGTAGTTTTTTATTGGTATCATTTTGGGGTACACACATTTTGATCACTTTTTATTCTGTTATTATAGTGACAGATAAACAAAGAACAGCAATTCTGTTTGTTTCTTTTTTGTTTTTTACATTATTCACCGTGAGAAATAAATGATGTGATAATTGTATAGATCGGGTCCTTATGGATTCGGCCATACAAAATATGTGGAGGGGGGAGCATTTTTTTGTTAAGCAAACTATGACATGTGATCCGCTGATGGCATGTTATAGAGCAGGAGGAGCTGAGCAGGTTAATGTATAGTTGTATAGGAAAATATTCAGTAAAATGTGGAATTTATACATTTAAATTCCTGGTCTTTCTGAGTTTTGAAGTCTAGGAGGTGGACCTATCGGTGATTGACAGCCTTACCTCTATGACTGTGTATACAGAGACAGCTGTCAATCACTGATAGGACGTCCCCTGGACTTCAAAGCCCAGAAAGACCAGGAATTTACATGAATAAATTTACTGAACCTTTCCCATAAAATGATATATCTGCTCAGCTCCTCCTGCTCTATCACATGCTGCCTGCAGCTCAAACATGTTCAACATGACAGGTTCCCTTTAATACATTGTGTATACTGTCAGTAGGATATTGACAGGCACTCTATTAGTCTGCGCCTCTAGCATGGCCTAACAGGCATACACTGAAGGCAGACCTGGGGGGCTTCATTAGGCCCCTGGCTGCTGTGTACAAACATCGCTACCCCACGATCTCATTCTCAGTGGTCCAGATGGCTGACAGAGGTTGCTATTGACCACAGCAGCTAAGGGGTTAAACAGCCGGGATCAGCAATTCTGTCATTCAGGCCTGTTAAAGCAGGAGCTCAGCTGCCATGAGAGAGCCCAGCTCCGGCTCTTCACTGCACGGGAGACACGCTGAGACTAGGCCTTTCTCTTGCTGTCCAATCATCAAAAATACATTATAATCCAGCACTTATCATCTCTAGATAATGCTGAATTAATTATATACATAAAGGTGTAAACTGTTTAATAAAAGTGCAAAACTAGAAAAACCACACATGTAATACACAAATCATCATTATTGTGTCTTATCCAAAAAGACATACAATACATAAATATAGAAAATAATAAATAAAAGTGCAAACCAATGCTGTGAGAATGACAGCCCCCACCGAGCTCTAGGTCCGCATGTATTATATTAGTCTATCTCGCTTAAAAATATATAGTTAGTAATATTGAATATTCAATCAGTAATACAGAGATGTGAACTGAATCACTAAGGCTACTTTCACACTAGCGTTCGGGTTTCCGTTCGTGAGCTCCGTTTGAAGGAGCTCACGAGCGGACCCGAACGCAGCCGTCCAGCCCTGATGCAGTCTGAATGGAGGCGGATCCGCTCAGACTGCATCAGTCTGGCGGCGTTCAGCCTCCGCTCCGCTCGCCTCCGCACGGACAGGCGGACAGCTGAACGCTGCTTGCAGCGTTCGGGTGTCCGCCTGGCCGTTCGGAGGCGTGCGGATCCGTGCGGATCCGTCCAGACTTTCAATGTAAGTCAATGGGGACGGATCCGTTTGAAGATGCCACAATGTGGCTCAATCTTCAAGCGGATCCGTCCCCCATTGACTTTACATTGAAAGTCTGAACGGATCCGCGCAGGCTACTTTCGCACTTGCGCACTTGCGAATTTTTTTAAAGTTATTAATGCAGACGGATCCGTACTGAACGGAGCCTCCGTCTGCATTAATATGAGCGGATCCGTTCAGAACGGATCCGCCCGAACGCTAGTGTGAAAGTAGCCTAACACCAGTGCCATATTAAAGGGCTTCTGTCACCCCCCCAAAAAGTCTTTTTTTTTAGGCTAATTAATATCCTTATACTGCGATTTTTCAATATATAGTGCTCTTACCCTTTTCTGTGGCTTAGTTTCTTTAAAAACTGCACTTTTATAATATGTAAATTACCTCTCTACCAGCAAGTAGGGCGGTTACTTGCTGGTAGCCACCGCATCCTCCTTTCAAAAAAACGCCCCCTCCTCCTGCTGACTGACTGACAGGGCCAGCGAGTGCTCTCCTTCTCCAGCTGGCCCTGTCTGCATTTCAAATCCCGCGCCTGCGCCTTACGCGTCTTCATTCTGCGCAGGCGCTCTGAGAGAAGGACGCTCGCTTCCTCAGCACTCCCTCAGTGCGATGACGTCACCTCTAAACCCGAAAGAGAAGACGTCATCGGCGCAGGCGCACTGAGGGAGTGCTGAGGAAGCGAGCGTCCTTCTCTCAGAGCGCCTGCGCAGAATGAGGTGCAGGCGCAGGAATTGAATTGCAGACAGGGCCAGTCGGAGGAGCAGAGCGCTCCCTGGCCCTGTCAATCAGCAGGAGGAGGGGGCATTTTTTTGAAAGGAGGATGCAGCGGCTACCAGCAAGTAACCGCCCTACTTGATGGTAGAGAGGTAATTTACATATTATAAAAGTGCTGATTTTAAAGAAACTAGCCAACAGAAAAAGGTAAGAGCACTATATATTGAAAAATTCACACGGGCGAAGTTTCCGCGCGAGTGCAATGCGTGAGGTGAACGTATTGCACCCACACTGAATCCAGACCCATTTATTTCTATGGGGCTGTGCACATGTGCAGTGATTTTCACGCATCACTTGTGCGTTGCGTGAAAATCGCAGCATGCTCTATTTTGTGCGGGGTTTTTTGTGCATGAGCCCTAAGTGTGAGCCAAAACAAGGATTGGAGCCTCCACAGACAAGGTATAAGGGAAAGATCTGCACCTGTTATGTGTTTAGACCCGCACCTGGTTTGGTTCAGAATCACTGATCGATCACTGACGTGTGAATAAGCATTCTTCGCATATTACAAAAGAACCACAGGTTTAACCACACTCGTGCCCAGTGTTCAAGTCATATACAGGGTGATTCAAGAAGGGTAGTGAAAAAGCAGAAGGCCTGTAAGTATATAAATTCTTGCAACGTCTTTCTCTGGGGCTACATCAGGAACTCCGTGGGGGAGATTTAGCAAAACTAGTAGAAAGGAAAACTGGCTTAGTTGCCCATAGCAACCAATCAGATTCCACCTGTCATTTTCCAAAGGAGCTCTGAAAAATGAAAAGTGCACTTTGATTAGTTGCTATGGGCAACTAAGCCAGTTTTCCTTTGTACCAGTTTTGATAAATCTCCCCCCAGTGTATCTGTCCACCCAGCCACAGGATATGAACGGCCTGAGATGACGCATAACTGAGATGACGAGGCACCAATGGAGCTGACGGCGAACCTTTGTAGTGTACAGTCGTGGCCAAAAGTTTTGAGAATTACATAAATATTGGAAATTGGAAAAGTTGCTGCCTAAGTTTTTATAATAGCAATTTGCATATACTCCAGAATGTTATGAAGAAGAGTGATCAGATGAATTGCATAGTCCTTCTTTGCCATGAAAATTAACTTAATCCCCAAAAAAACTTTCCACTGCATTTCATTGCTGTCATTAAAGGACCTGAGATCATTTCAGTAATCGTCTTGTTAACTCAGGTGAGAATGTTGACGAGCACAAGGCTGGAGATCATTATGTCAGGTTGATTGGGTTAAAATCGCAAACTTGACCTGTTAAAAGGAGGGTGATGCTTGAAATCATTGTTCTTCCATTGTTAACCATGGTGACCTGCAAAGAAACGCATGCAGCCATCATTGCGTTGCATAAAAATGGCTTCACAGGCAAGGATATTGTGGCTACTAAGATTGCACCTCAATCAACAATGTATAGGATCATCAAGAACTTCAAAGGAAAGAGGTTTAATTCTTGTTAAGAAGGCTTCAGGGCATCCAAGAAAGTCAAGCAAGCGCCAGGATCGTCTCCTAAAGAGGATTCAGTTGCGGGATCGGAGTGCCACCAGTGCAGAGCTTGCTCAGGAATGGCAGCAGGCAGGTGTGAGCGCATGTGCACGCACAATGAGGCGAAGACTTTTGGAAGATGGCCTGGTGTCAAGAAGGGCAGCAAAGAAGCCACTTCTCTCCAAAATAAACATCAGGGACAGATTCATCTTCTGCAGAAAATATGGTGAATGGACTGCTAAGGACTGGGGCAAAGTCATATTCTCCGATGAAGCCTCTTTCCGATTGTTTGGGGCATCAGGAAAAAGGCTTGTCCGGAGAAGAAAAGGTGAGCGCTACCATCAGTCCTGTGTCATGCCAACAGTAAAGCATCCTGAGGCCATTCATGTGTGGGGTTGCTTCTCATCCAAGGGAGTGGGCTCACTCACAATTTTGCCCAAAAACACAGCCATGAATAAAGAATGGTACCAAAACACCCTCCAACAGCAACTTCTTCCAAAAATCCAACAACAGTTTGGTGAAGAACAATGCATTTTCCAGCACGATGGAGCACCGTGCCATAAGGCAAAAGTGATAACTAAGTGGCTCGGGGACCAAAACTTTGACATTTTGGGTCCATGGCCTGGAAACTCCCCAGATCTTAATCCCATTGAGAACTTGTGGTCAACCCTCAAGAGGCGGGTGGACAAACAAAAACCCACTAATTCTGACAAACTCGAAGGAGTGATTATGAAAGAATGGGTTGCTATCAGCCAGGAATTGGCCCAGAAGTTGATTGAGAGCATGCCCAGTCGAATTGCAGAGGTC
The DNA here is from genome assembly GCF_014858855.1 of Bufo gargarizans. Taxonomy (NCBI): domain Eukaryota; kingdom Metazoa; phylum Chordata; class Amphibia; order Anura; family Bufonidae; genus Bufo; species Bufo gargarizans. Next base: position 518,469,596 of record NC_058082.1, on the reverse strand, counting down.
CTGAAAAAGAAGGGCCAACACTGCAAATACTGACTCTTTGCATAAATGTCATGTAATTGTCGATAAAAGCCTTTGAAACGTATGAAGTGCGTGTAATTATATTTCACTACATCACGGAAACAACTGAAACAAAGATCTAAAAGCAGTTTAGCAGCAAACTTTGTGAAAACTAATATTTGTGTCATTCTCAAAACTTTTGGCCACGACTGTATACATAAATTATGTGATAGGCACTGGGTCAAATTTATCATTAAAGGGGTTCAGCCTTGAACCCGGATATAAGCTCTTCTTTATTCTTTTCCTATATCTGAGTGACGCATTGGAGCATTTCCTTGCTTCAATGCTCCTCCATTGCCTTGTCTGTTTTTTTTTTTTTTTTTTTTTTTATTGCCGGTGATGTACCGGGCTTCACATCACTATGCTAGGCAGAGACCTCCCCCTAGCAGTGAGCCCGGTGAGGTCACCGGCACAAATGGGGGGGTCTATAACGCAGCCCTAGGCTGTTGTGGAGGACAGCACCTGACCATCGCTCAACTGGAAGAGCCCTCCCTGCGTAATAAAAAAATGTTTGTGTTAATAATTGCCATGGATTCAGTCACGTGTGAAGATCCATGATTTATGCCACGAGTCACTTCAGCCTCTTCTGCAACATCTCAAAGGTTAGGAAAAGAGGACAGTCGTCAGATAGCAAATGGGGGGGGGGATTAGTGACCCTCTCCTACTGTGTCCTTCTCCTATACCATGTAGATTGTGGGCCCTCTCTCCTTCTGTACCAGTTTGTAACTCATCTTAGTAGAATTGTCTGGATTATGTATGTGCACCCCTTATGGGTACAGAGCCATGGAATTAATGGCGCTTTATTAATAAATAATAATAATTAGTACAGTATGCCGGCGCCTTAGAGATGATGACACCAAAAATACTTGGTCTTCTGGAAAAGCAGTTCATTTAGACCAGGGATGCCAAACCTGTTCTGGTCTGCGGGCCACATTGTCACTCCTAAAGGCAAACTGGATAACACTGGGGAATAGCCTAAAATGGAGAAAACTGCAACTTACTAGCAGATTCCATGTCACCCCTTTGTTTCTCCCGGCAAGGATCTGCTTAGGGCACACTTGCGTTGTTTGATTCCGGCAGGCAGTTCCGTTGCCTGATCATGCAAACGCACGTCATTTTTTCTGACTGATCAGGCATTTTTCAGACTTATCAGGATGCTGATCAGTCTGAAAAATTCTTGATCAGTCTGAAAAATGCATTGTAATACCAGATCCGTTTTTCCGGTGTCATCTGGCAAAACGGATCCGGTATTTTTTTTTTTCCACATTTTTAAAAGGTCTGTGCATGCGCAGACCGGAATACCGGATCCGTCTATTTGAATGCTGGATCCGGCACTAATACACTCCTATAGAAAAAAATGCCAGATCCGGCATTCAGGCAAGTGTTCCGGAATTTTGGCCATGCTGCGGTATTATCTCCGTCCTGAAATGTCAAAAAGACTGAACTGAAGACATCCTGATGCATACTGAACGGATTGCTCTCCATTCAGAATGCATGGGGTTAAACTGATCAGTTCTTTTCTGGTATTAAGCCCCTAGGATGGAACTTTATGCCGTAAAAGAAAAACGCTAGTGTGAAAGTACCCCTACTTGTTTGCAGTAGTGATGTCATGTTGACATGTGACTGCTGCAGCCAATCACTTGCCTCTTTGGTGCACCGCTGAGGTCAGTGATTGGCTTCAGCGGGCACGTGTTGTTGAAAATGGGCAAACAAAGCCTGGAATCTGCTAGGTAAGTATCTTTATTTCAAGCTATTACTCAGTGTTGTCCAGTTTGTTGCTGAAACTGGACAACCTCTTCATTAAGGGTATATTCCCCTCTGAGACATTTAGGGCACATTAATTAATAAATGTCTTGGGGGCATAATTAAATAATATATTAAGATAAAATGTGTATTCTTCAGCAACAACCACATGTGACGGAAATTCTGCGGATTTTCAGCAGCGGCACGTTGTGTCGAAATTCTGCAACATTTTCAGCAGCAGTAAAGTGGATGAAATTTCTGAAGACTGCCAGCAGCTCTGAGGCTGGGTTCACACCTGAGCGTTTTACAGTGCGTTCCTACGCGCTGTAAAACGCTCAACAAGGAGAAACCAATGCTTCCCTATGAGAATGGTTCTCAACTGGGCGTTTTACAGCGCGTACGATCGCGCTGTAAAACGCCCGACGCCCCAAGAAGTACATGAGCTTCTTTGGGGCGTCTTGTCACGCGTTCCCGTACATAGACTTTCAGGAACGCGCGACAATGGGCGTTCGCTTGTCTCTGTATGTGCGATTGCAAACGCCGGTACAATCGCGCATACAGAGCGCTCCGGTGTGAACCCAGCGTCAGGCTTCATTTACATCTCCGGCAGTGTAGTCAGCAGGCTATTCGGGCGGAGAGCAGCCCATCAGATTTCACCGAATCAGGCATTGCTGGATTCTATAGTTTGCCACCGATTCTCCATTGACTGTAATAAGGTCCAGCAGTGATCCAGCTGCTTTCTGGCATAAATGGCGAGTTTCAGCCGAACAAAAATTGTTGTATGCAACAGTTTTTGGTCCAGCCGACAGTTGTGCTGGATCCGCTTGCCGCAGTTGTGAATGTGGCCTGACAATGCTGAACTGCTGCCAGGAGTAGGTGGGGCTGGGGACAGCAGTACATACATACCTACAGTGTAGTATCTTTTTTTTTTATCATCAGGAGCAGTGTGAATATGAAGTTTTACTCTCTCAGATTTTGCTCTCACAAGTGCCCAGGGCAGGAGTCACTGTGATGTGCTATCTGCATTGCGCTGCTTCACAGCATCTCCCCTCTGCTCTGACGCAAACAGGGTGCACACGGCTCGTCCACTTTTCAGTTGTCTCAGCTGCTGTTTGTTTTCCTGCAGCAGTGACATCCTGTACGCACCACATCAACGCTGCAGCCAATCTCTGATCTCAGCAGTCACATTTCATATACTGCTGAGGCCAGCGATTGGCTGCACGATAATGTGGTGTATACGGGGCATCACTGCTACAGCCAGGAAGATGACGTCAGCCACACAGGACCGGACTGTGGCGAAGGAAGCAACAGGGGAGAAAAGTGTTGCGTATGAGTTATTTTGTTATTTTAGTAGATTTTCTGCTGCTGAATAAGTTTTAGTTTAACCTGAATAACCCTTGTAAAGAAAGTCATACTATGCTGCAGTATTGCGAAACAAAACCAAGAAAGGAAGCGACTTCCCGTCCAAAGTGATGATGGCGACTACTCTGCAGACGTCTGATCAAGACATTTATGAGAATTTGCTAGGAAGGAAAGACATTTGTTACTTTTTTAACTGATGAAATACTTTAAGAAAAAAAATAGAAGTACGATTTGTACATTTCCTACAGCTCCTATGCAGACGTGTGTCTCCATGGGGGACATCTGTCAACCTCTGTACACCAGAAACATTGCGTCAAAAGTTGCAAAGCTTGCAGAAATGATTAGACTTTTAGGGGGTTTATAGACCCGCATGCCACGTTTTGAGTGGGTGGTGTGGGGGCAGACCCGCACATTTATTATTATCTAGACCAAGATACTTGCGAAGAATATACAGATTCTACTCCAGCTTCCTTTTGGCACAAGGACCTGCAAAGACGCACCACAATTATTACGGGATGTGTGCTGCTTAATAAGAGGGGCACATGTGATAGATTAACACAACTTGTCCCCTATTCTGTGTGTCTGATCGGCAGGGATCTTGCCACTGGGGCCCCTGACGATTACAAGAAAGGGGGCCCATGCTCTCCATTATAACGGAGCGGCGGCATACATGTGAATTCGCTGTTCCATTCAACTTTGTGGGACTGCTTGAGACGGCAGAGTACAAGCACTTGGCTATCTCCTGGCTCCCATAGAAAACGAATGGAGCAGCAGGGCGCAGGCTTCCCCTGCCACTCCATCAGAACGGGGAAACAGGACCCCTATTCTCGCCATTGGTGGGAATCCTAGGGGTAGCACCCCCAGCGATCAGCTAGTTATCCCTATCCTGTAAGCACAATTCCTTTAAAGGGAATCTGTCACCTTCTTTTACCATTTTAAGCTGGCACTATGTTGACTAAAGTACCTTATTTCCAGCAGTCTTCTTTTTACTTAATTTCGTTTTGTAGTTTTGATATACAAGCGATTTTTATGTTATGCTAATTAGGCGTTTTTTTCACTGTCCGGTGCCCAGTGACGCCCCCTTCCCCCCTGCAGTGCCCAGGAACGCCTCCTGATCCTCAAATAACTTCCCACAGCCCGGAAAACGGTTCCGCCCCCTCCCCACGTCATAGTCTACCTTATAGAAATGCCCCGTCCTTCTTCCTGTCTGCGGCCAGAAAACTTGCGCAGGCGCAGAACCGCCTGTGGCCTGCGCGATCATCAACGTCCTGAGGGCAACAGCGCTCAGGTCACATCACTGGGCTCAGCGCATGCCCAGTGAGACTTTTGAGGCTGTTGCCCTCAGGAGGTTGATGATCGCGCAGCCCGCAGGCAGTACTGCGCCTGCGCAAGTTTTCTGGCCGCAGACAAGAAGAAGGACGGGGCATTTCTATAAGGTAGACTATGACGTGGGGAGGGGGCGGAACCGTTTGCCGGGCTGTGGGAGGTTATTTGATGATCAGGAGGCGTTCTTGGGCACTGCAGGGGGGGGTGTCACTGGGCACCGGAGAAGGAAAAAAATGCCCCTATGGGCACCTTGGAGCCTCATTAGCATAACATTAAAATCACTTTTATATCAAAACTACAAAACGAAAATAAGTAAAAAGAAGATTGCTGGAAATTGCTGGTGCCAGCTTAAAATGGCAAAAGCAGGTGACAGATTCCCTTTAAGACCAGGGTGTAATAGGTCCACCTCTGTTTGTACTCTGATCCTGCAGGTATACCCAACTTTCTGACATTTGCCCCGACTAATAAACCTACCAAATGAATATAAACATAAAACAATAAAAAAAAAAGATTGCAGTTAGATATGCTATTTAGCAAAACGAAAGGACAATATACTTTCTAAACAGGTTTTCCATTTTGGCTCGCCTTGCCAATATTCAAGGGGCTGTACTTTGTATTACATTGTGGCAGGTCATTCACACGGGTACATCAGGGGGCCCAGGAAGTAGGGGCCACTTCATGGTTCACTCATTACAACCACAGCACTAAAAGATAATTGGAGCAGAAGATGAAGGTTATTTTGTCTGCAGATTCTTTGGCTTAGGGCACTTTCACACTTGCGTTTTTCTTTTCCGGCATTCTGTCACAGGGGCTCTATACCGGAAAAAAACTGATCAGTTTTATCCCCATGCATTCTGAATGGAGAGCAATCCGTTCAGTTTGTATCAGGATGTCTTCAGTTCAGTCGTTTTGACTGATCAGGCAAAAGAGAAAACCGCAGCATGCTACGGTTTTATCTCCGGCCCAAAAAACTGAAGACTTGCCTGAACGCCGGATCCGGCATTTTTTCCCATAGGAATGTATTAGCGCCGGATCCAGCATTCAGAATACCGGAATGCCGGATCCGTCGTTCCAGCATGCGCAGATCGGTAAAAATGAGAAGAAATGTACAAGACGGATCCATCGGTCCGCATGACAAGCGGAGAGACGGATCCGTCCTTGCAATGCATTTGTGAGACGGATCCGCATCCGGATCCGTCTCACAAATGCTTTCAGTCAGCGGCAGATCAGCGGATCCGGCGGGCAGTTCCGACGACGGAACTGCCCGCCGGATCACACTGCCGCAAGTATGAAAGTAGCCTAAGGGCACTTTCACACTTGCGTTGTTTGATTCCGGCAGGCAGTTCCGCCTGATCAGGCAAACTGTATGCAAACGCATGTTATTTTTTCTGACTGATCAGGATCCTGATCAGTCTAAAAAATGCCTGATCAGTCTGAAAAATGCATTGCAATACCGGATCCGTTTTTCCGGTGTCATCAGGCAAAATGGATCCGGTATTTTCTTTTTTCTCATTTTTAAAGGTCTGCGCATGCGCAGACCGGAAGCACGGATCCGGCATTCCGGTATTTTGAATGCATTCAGGCAAGTCTTCAGTATTTTTCGCCGGAGATAAAACCGTAGCATGCTACGCTTTTATCTTTTGCCTGATCAGTCAAAATGACTGAACTGAAGACATCCTGGTGCATCCTGAACGGATTACTCTCCATTCAGAATGCATGGGGATATGCCTGATCAGTTTTTTTCCGGTATAGAGCCCCTGTGACGGAACTCAGTGCCGGAAAAGAAAAACGCTAATGTGAAAGTAGCCTTTTCCTTCTGATCGGAGGAGACGTCATCGGATCACTATGGGGCTAAGGCCAAGTTTAGGCCTCATGCACACGACTGTTGTTGCGGGTGCGGACCTATTCACTTCAATGGGGCCGCAAAAGATGCGGACAGTACTCAGTGTGCTGTCCGCATCCGCTGCTCCACTCTGTAGCCCCGCAAAAAAAAATAGAGCATGTCCTATTCTTGTCCGTTTTGCGGACAAGAATAGGCATTTCTACAAAGGGCAAATTGCAGAAGGCACACGGGTGGCTTCCGTTTTCTTGTGAATCCGCAGTTTGTGAACCACAAAAAAAAAAAAAAAAAAATGGAACGGTCGTGTACAGAACGGGCCTTACATCACTATTCAGTTTTTCGCTCTGATTCGTCAGAAGAGCAGAAAAATAAAAAAATAAACAGATCCTGTATTTTCAGCATCCATTATACTCAGTTATGCGCATTTTTCATCCGTTTTAGCCATTTCTGTTTGAGATACGTTATTTTAGACAGAAAATAGAAAAAACTTTGTGTAGGACTTTTTTTCATTTAAAATAACGGATCTCAGTTGGAAATAAAACCAATGCAAAATGTGCATAACGGATGCTTTAAATACAGGATCCGTTTTTTTTTTCCCTGTTCTTCTGACGGATCAGAAGAACAGAAAGCTAAACAGTGATGTAAACCCGACCTTAGGGCTCACGCACGAGAACATGTGCACCCGCAAATAGCAGTTTTTGGTTTATGAACATGGGGAACACATGAAGATGTATACTTTGCAACCCACGGCTAGGGAGCGGTCACATGTGGTGTGCGATGTGCAAGAGACTTTCTCTGGTATGAGATGTCACGCTCTGTATATAGCGCAGGGAGTGTTCACACACAACCACAATGAGTAGGTTTGGAGCATGTACGCCAACATCCACACGCAAATTAGCTCTTTCTAAAAAACTGCGCCCTTGGTGCTGCCAGGTAGTTAGCTGTCCTAGAAATCAATGTTTGACCTTTTAAACAGGCCTTGAGACATAATTTAGGATTACAGCCCAGCCAGAATCTCATGTGCATAGGGGGATTGCTCCTCATCAGTACAGGGCAGAGAGAACTAGCTTAGCTGGATAAAGGGTCTTTGTCTCAAATCTGGGGGGGGGGGTCTAAAATCTGGGACCCCTGCAGGACAGCTGTTTAAGAAAGGCAGCGGCGCTCACAGAAGTATCGCAGCTTCTCAGCTTTTCCTAGGGCTAGGCCAAGTGATGTCACGGGTCAAGTGGCCTAGGCGCAGCTCACTTCGTTGAACTGAATGGGACTGAGCACGATACCAGGCACTGGCGCTATACAATGTACGGAGCTATGATTGGTGAGCAGGGCGAAGGCCATGGCACTCACAGGAGCACTGCTGCCTTCTCAAACAGCTGATCAGCTTGGGTTCTGGGTGTCGGACCCCCACCAATCAGATACTAATAGGATAGGTCACCAGTTATAAAGTCTTGGTGACCCTTTTAAGGAGTCTTAGGCCCCTTGCAGACGAGCGTGTCCGGATAAGGTCCGGATGCGTTGCGGCAAACCCGCGCCAGTAGGTACCCAATTGAAGTCAGTTTTGACTGCGATTACGTTCCGTTGTTCAGTTTTTATCGTGCGAGTGCAATGTGTTTTGCACGTGCGTGATAAAAAACTGAATGTGGTACCCAGACCCGAACTACTTCACAGAAGTTCAGGTTTGGGTTCAAGGTTGTGTAGATTGTATTATAACATGGCTATAAGGGAAAATAATAGCATTCTGAATACAGAATGCATAGTACAATAGGGCTGGAGGGGTTAAAGAATAATATAACTCACCTTAATCCACTTGATCGCATCTCTTCTGGTCGTCTTCTTTGAGGAATAGGACCTTTGATGACATCACTGTGCTCATCACATGATCTTTTACCATGGTGATGGATCATGTGATGGACCATGTGATGAGAGCAGTGACATTAAAGGTCCTTTTCCTGTGCACAGCAAAGAAGAAGACAGAAGAGAAGCCGGGCTGCGCAATCAAGTGGATTAAGGTGAGTTATATTATTTTTTTATTATTTTTTTATTATTTTTTAACCCCTCCAGCGCTATTGTGTTATGCATTCTGTATTCAGAATGCTATTATTTTCCCTTATAACTATGTTATAAGTTAAAATAATAATGATCGGGTCCCCATCCTGATCATCTCCTAGCAACCGTGCGTGAAAATCACACCGCATCTGCACTTGCTTGCGGATGCTTGCGATTTTCACGCAGCCCCATTCACATCTATGGGGCCTGCATTGGGTGAAAAACGCAGAATATAGAACATGCTGTGATTTTCACGCAACACATAAGTGATGTGTGAAAACTACCGCTCATGTGCACAGCCCCATAGAAATGAATGGGTCCAGAATCAGTGCGGGTGCAATGCGTTCACGTCACGCATTGCACCCGCGCGGAAAACTTGCTCATGTGAAAGGGGCCTTATAGGTCTTCTAATGAAGAGGTGCTGGCTTGACTATGTTCCAAAATGATGTCTCAAGGCCTGTTTAAAGGGTGGAACATTGACTTACACCATAGCTACCTTCCAACTGGTGACACCACATTTTGGAAAGAAAGCCAGTTTGCAAACCCTTTTCCCATACGAACGTTTCATGCCAATATTCAGACACATCCATCTGTCACTGCTATAAATAGGGCAAACGTCTGCTAAAATGCTGCAGTTCTCACAGGTTCTGAAATGTGTAAAAACCCAGAGTCATATGTATTACTACAGAGAACCTGAGGAACGGGGCCGCACTCTGTGCAGGCGATGGAGGCCCCACACATGGGTGAGATTTATCAAAACTGGTGTAAAGTAGAACTAGCTTAGTTGCCCATAGCAACCAATCAGATTCCACCTTTCATTTTTCACAGCTCCTTTGGAAAATGAATCTGATTGGCTGCTATGGGCAACTGAGCCAGTTCTACTGGAGATGGGCACACAGCATTGTAGGACCCTCTCCAGTGACAACCATACGCTGGACTATATTTTTTCTCCACTTATTACTAGTTATAAAATTAAAACAGATCAAGAAGGATCTTGTACAAAATAATAGAAAAGATGCTTTTGGCCTCAGTCTCCGGCGCGCGCAGATTAATCTGTACTATAATAAAGTCCAAATACCTGCACAGAACAGGACTCATTCATTACAGACCTCACTGCTGTGGAAAATAAAAGGAGTCACCTAAGTGGTTGCTATGGTGACCTCCACTGCTGTCACCATGACGTCATCACATAAGGCTCAGTGACGTCAGCAGATGCTACACATGTGCACATCAACTCACCGAAATCCAGGAACTGCTTGATGGACAGGGGGGAGGGGGAGAACTTGGAGTAGTACTCGATCTGATTAGGGATGGAGTTCTTCAGCAGGTACATACACAGCCTCATGATGCCCCTCTGGAGGTAGGTGGTCACCGACAGTGATGGAACCAGTGGTATCTACATCTTCACAAGTGCCTGACTGTATGAATGGAGAGCGCTGCAGCCGCCGGCGGTGCGGACAAGTGTCCAGCGCTGAGGTAAATAATACAGATGGAAGGAAGCAACGAGCCAGTGCTGGACAGAGACCTCCTACCCTAGCGGCTGAGGCCTTGGACACGCCCCCTTGACCGCGCGTTCCCGCACCCAGCACGTTCACACAGGCATTCCTACACCAGAAAACCAAGCGCGGTCACGGCAGGAAGGGGGCGTGTCTCTCAGGCGATTTCTCTCTCCTGATAGGCGGAGAGCTGGAAAAGCTTTTCGCTTCATTCAGGAAAGTTGCGCAGGTAATTACATAATGGGTGATGTGATAGAGGGAGCTGATTGTCAGAGAGCTGCTCCCAGAACGTGGCAGGGTACTAAGCGTCAACGGAAAATGTGACCAGTCACCTACTATGGGACACTTCACCTGTCACCTGTTATGGGACACTTGACCTGTCACTTATTATGGGACACTTGACCTTTCACCTGTTATGGGACACTTGACCTGTCACCTACTATGGGACACTTGACCTGTCACCTACTATAGGATGCTTGACCTGTCACCTACTATGGGACTCTTAACCTGTCACTTACTGTGGGACTCTTGACCAATCACCTATTATGGGACACTTGACCTGTCACCTACTATAAGTCACTTGACCTGTCCCCTACTATGGAACACTTGACCTGCAACCTACTATGGGACACTTGACCTGTCACCTACTATGGGACACTTGACCTGTCACCTACTATAGGACGCTTGACCTGTCATGTACTATGGGACGCTTGACCTGTCACCTAATATGGGACACTTGACCTGTCACCTACTATGGGACACTTGACCTGTCACCTACTATAGGACGCTTGACCTGTCATGTACTATGGGACGCTTGACCTGTCACCTAATATGGGACACTTGACCTGCAACCTACTATGGGACACTTGACCTGTCACCTACTATGGGACACTTGACCTGTCACCTACTATAGGACGCTTGACCTGTCATGTACTATGGGACGCTTGACCTGTCACCTAATATGGGACACTTGACCTGTCACCTACTATGGGACACTTGACCTGTCACCTACTATAGGACGCTTGACCTGTCATGTACTATGGGACGCTTGACCTGTCACCTAATATGGGACACTTGACCTGTCACCCACTATGGGACGCTTGACCTGTCACCTACTATGGGACAATTGACCTGTCACCTACTATGGGACAATTGACCTGTCACCTACTATGGGACACTTGACCTGTCACCTACTATGGGACACTTGATCTGTCACCTACTATGTGACAATGCTGGTCTAATGCTCATAGTGATAGAATGGACATTAGATTACATTAGATTGTGAGCCCCACTGGGGACAGTGTTATGCTAATGTCTGCAAAGCGCTGCAGAATATAGTAGCGCTATGTAAAAGTATGTAAAATAAATAAATCTATTCACACTCTATAGGATCCGGTTTTAAATGATCCATGAGGGATTCATCTTGTGAGGGCCATGTCACAGGCAAAAATGAATGAGAAATAAAAAAGGAAGGACTTCTGCCTGTTGAAGCTACTTCTGGCTTTGGCTGAAAAAACGGAATCCAAAACTATGGCTTTGAACATAAAAAACAAAACAAAGTGCTGGGTGGGTGACTACTCCCCATGTTCCCCATAAAAACCAGCCAGCACTGGCAGGTGGAGAGGATTTACCTCTGTCTGACACTGGAGCTCACAAGGTCTGTGTGCTGTGATCTGAGGGCTGTGTTGGGATTTGCGGCTTGAGCCGGGTTGGAGGGCTCAGACCCCTGTGAAGGTGAACAGGCCGCCTAACGTCTGCCTGTGGACTTGACAAGGCAGAACTTCCAACAGGGTGTAAAGTAACACCCAGGAGAAAAGGTGACTTTTTTTATATATATATGAACTTTTTATGTGTGTGAACGATCACCAAGTAACTTGCGTTTTTGTTTTGCTTTCATGTGTGAATAAATACTGATGTTTTGAACCAAGAACTTGTACTTGGCCTCTGTGCTGCACCTGTTAATCCTAACTACCAGAGCGAATCCCCACAACACTTTAAGGGCTCTTTCACACGAGCATCAGGGATCAGGTTCAGATGCGTTTAGAGCTGTGATTGCTGGTGGATATTGAGACCGAGGAGCTGGAATTGTTTTGTTTTGAATCAAGATAAAATCGTCTTGTGGAAGTGTTGCTGTGTGTGAACTGTTCCTTACTGATGAAGTTCAAGCGCGGACCCTGAATTGCAGTTTATCACATGTGCTATGGAGGATAAACTATCACCTATTCTAATGGAGGATAACGTATCACATGTGCTATGCTATGGAGGATAAACTATCACATATTCTAATGGAGGATAACGTATCACATGTGCTATGCTATGGAGGACAGCAAGGATCAGACATGTATATACATTGGCTACTTACCCAAATTCTGGCAACTTTGCCCTTTGGATTTCTCCAAGATGGTGGCAAATAGCTCCTGGGTTATCTCCACCCAGGCTGCATCTTTTTTATAACGGTCATGGTAGTCCCCACTTTGCGTATCCCAAATGCAGGGTCTCTCCTGCACGAGGACAATGAGCCTCTCAACATCCATAGCCCGTGGTGTCTTCGGCATGGTTGATAAAGGTCCGCAAGGGCTGGAAAACTGTGCAGCAAACTCCTGCCTGAAGCCAGAAACTCAACTTCCTGTCTTAAATCCATTCTGTGTTTCTAAGTTACTTGCCATCCGGATGCGATGCGATTTTCACACAGCCCCATACACTTATATGGGGCCAGGGTTGCGTGAAAATCGTTGAATATAGAACGTGATGCGTGAAAAGCAAGGCTCGTGTACACAGATCCATTGAAATAAATGGGTCTGGATTCAGTTCAGGCGCAATGAGTTCGCATCACGCATTGCACCTGCGTGAAAATCTCGCTCATGTGAAAGGGGCCTAAGGGGGGGTTCACACAGTGGTTTATGCCAGTGAATGTTTGGTGCAGTGTGTAGATGCCACGTGGGTGTCCACTGTCGGTTTAGCACCATTCAGTGGAGCTTATAGCGAGTGTGTCTACGTCATTCAAAGTATACAACCGTGACAGAAACTAGATATAGATAGATATGAGATAATTAGATAGATAGATAATAGATTAGATAGATAACTAAATGATGCACCTGGATAAAAATGTCAGATTGCTGCAAAATTCAGTATGCAGTTATGTCTCAGACAGTTATGTAAATGATTACAGGTGAGGTCTGATTAGACCAAGCATCCTCAAACTGCAGCCCTCCAGCTGTTGCAAAACTACAACTCCCAGCATTCCCGAACAGCCTACAGGTATCAGCCTACACCAGGGCATTGTGAGAGTTGTAGTTTTACCACAGCTGGGGGGCCGCAGTTTGAGGATGCCTGGATTAGACAGTGGGTCTTGCCACAAGAGGGAGTAAAATGGCTTTCCCTGCTGCCATATAAAAAGGTTCACAGAGGCTACCTTTGGGCAGTGTACCTCTTGGTGAGAGATTGTTGACTGTTAGACATGCCTCTGCGATGCCCTCAGACATTTTGATGAGATGACAGACTCTGAGCAGGGTGCTTCATTGGACTAGAGAATCAGGAAGGTTGTTTTGATGAACTGCTCGCTATTTAGGCAGTTCTGACCTACTGAAGCTGTTAGAAGATGTTGGGAGCAGTGGTTACATGAGGGCACAAACACATGGTGAACAGTTTCCAGATGGCCCAGACAACCCACCAGTGAAGAGGAGCGTTTGATCCACCGACAAGTATGAGCAGCTTCCACAGTTTCGTTGTCCTTTATAATACACATTCATGTCTCTGCCCGGACTATTTCCAGGGTCTTAGCAGAAGAAAATATGGTGTCACAGTGCCCATTAGGTTTCCTGTCATTGACAACCACCCATCATCACCTTAGTTTGCAGTGGTGTCATGAATGAGAAACCTGGACTGGAACCATATGGTCTTCAGCAACAAATCCAGCTTCTGTTTGGGATCTGATGATGGTCAGGTTCCATTGTAGAGGCCTGATGGTGATTTATTCAATCCTGCCTTTGCTGTGAAGTGACACACTGCCTTGACTGACAGTAGGTCACCCCTAAAAGAGATATCAGGGACACTTAACTGCTCAGCAATATTTGCAGGACATCCTAAGACCACATTTGTTACAACACTTCCTTCGCCTGCTTGATCGCCAGATTTGTCGCCAATCGGGAATTTATCAGACCTGGTGGGATGCCAGCATCAACAACCTATGAGTGTGCAGGCGCAGCTGCAACATATGTGGGCAAATGTGCCTCAAGATACCTGTCACAACCAGACAGCTGAGAAGCTCTGACAGAAGCCTTTCAGAACCTCCTCCTTGAGTTTTCTTTGTTCTGGTTTTCAGTTCCTCATCTTGTTAGCCTCTCTCAGCTGTCATGTAGTTGGACTTATTGCATCCCTTTAACCACTTCAGCCCCGCTAGGTGAAACCCCCTTCATGACCAGGCCACTTTTTACACTTCGGCACTACACTCCTTTCACCGTTTATCGCTCGGTCATGCAACTTACCACCCAAATGAATTTTACCTCCTTTTCTTCTCACTAAGGCCTCGTTCACACTTCAGTGTTTGGTCAGTGATTTCCATCAGTGATTTGTGAGCCAAAACCAGAAGTGGAGCCTCCATAGACATGAGGTAGAAGGGAAAGATCTGCTTCTGTTCTATGTTTAGAGCTGCACCTGGTTTTGGCTCACAAATCACTGATGGAAATCACTGACCAAACACTGAAGTGTGAACGAGGCCTAATAGAGCTTTCATTTGGTGGTATTTTATTGCTGCTGACATTTTTACTTTTTTTGTTATTAATCAAAATGTAACGATTTTTTTGCAAAAAAATGACATTTTTCACTTTCAGCTGTGAAATTTTGCAAAAAAAACGACATCCATATATACATTTTTCGCTAAATTTATAGTTCTACATGTCTTTGATAAAAAAATGTTTGGGCAAAAAAAAAAATGGTTTGGGTAAAGTTATAGCATTTACAAACTATGGTACAAAAATGTGAATTTCCGCTTTTTGAAACTGCACTGACTTTCTGAGCACCTGTCATGTTTCCTGAGGTTCTACAATGCCCAAACAGTATAACTACCCCACAAATGACCCCATTTCGGAAAGTAGACACCCTAAGGTATTCGCTGATGGGCATAGTGAGTTCATAGAACTTTTTATTTTTTGTCACAAGTTAGCGGAAAATGATGATGATTCAAAAAATAAAAAATTCTAGGAACTCACCATGCCCCTCACAGAATACCTTGGGGTGTCTTCTTTCCAAAATGGGGTCACTTGTGGGGTAGTTATACTGCCCTGGCAATTTAGGGGCCCAAATGTGTGAGAAGAACTTTGCAATCAAAATGTGTAAGAAATGACCGGTGAAATCCGAAAGGTGCACTTTGGAATATGCGCCCCTTTGCCCACCTTGGCAGCAAAAAAGTGTCACACATGTGGTATCGCCGTACTCAGGAGAAGTTGGGGAATGTGTTTTGGGGTGTCATTTTACATATACCCATGCTGAGTGAGAGAAATATCTTGGCAAAAGACAACTTTTCCCATTTTTTTATACAAAGTTGGCATTTGACCAAGATATTTTTCTCACCCAGCATTGGTATATGTAAAATGACACCCCAAAACACATTCCCCAACTTCTCCTGAGTACGGCGATACCACATGTGTGACACTTTTTTGATGCCAAGGTGGGCAAAGGGGCGCATATTCCAAAGTGCACCTTTCGGATTTCACCGGTCATTTTTTACAGATTTTGATTGCAAAGTACTTCTCACACATATGGGCCCCTAAATTGCCAGGGCAGTATAACTACGCCACAAGTGACCCCATTTTGGAAAGAAGACACCCTAAGGTATTCCGTGAGGGGCACTGCGAGTTCCTAGAATTTTTTTTTTTTTTGTCACAAGTTAGCGGAAAATGATGATGATGTTTGTTTTTTTTTTTTTTTTTTTTTTTCTTACAAAGTCTCATATTCCACTAACTTGCGACAAAAAATAAAAAATTCTAGGAACTCACCATGCCCCTCACAGAATACCTTGGGGTGTCTTCTTTCCAAAATGGGGTCACTTGTGGGGTAGTTATACTGCCCTGGCAATTTAGGGGCCCATATGTGTGAGAAGTACTTTGCAATCAAAATGTGTAAAAAATGGCCTGCAAAATCCGAAAGGTGCACTTTGGAATATGTGCCCCTTTGCCCACCTTGGCATCAAAAAAGTGTCACACATCTGGTATCGCCGTACTCAGGAGGAGTTGGGGAATGTGTTTTGGGGTGCCATTTTACATATACCCATGCTGGGTGAGAGAAATATGTTGGCAAAAGACAACTTTTCCCATTTTTTTTATACAAAGTTGGCATTTGACCAAGATATTTATCTCGCCCAGCATGGGTATATGTAAAATGACACCCCAAAACACATTCCCCAACTTCTTCTGAGTACGGCGATAACAGATGTGTCACACTTTTTTGCAGCCTAGATGCGCAAAGGTGCCCAAATTCCTTTTAGGAGGGCATTTTTAGACATTTGGATCCCAGACTTCTTCTCACGCTTTAGGGCCCCTAAAAAGCCAGGGCAGTATAAATACCCCACATGTGACCCCACTTTGGAAAGAAGACACCCCAAGGTATCCAATGAGGGGCCTGGCAAGTTCATAGAAATTTTTTTTTTTCCGCATAAGTTAGCGGAAATTGATTTTTTTTTTTTTTTTTTTCTCACAAAGTCTCACTTTCCGCTAACTTAGGACAAAAATTTCAATCTTTCATGGACTCAATATGCCCCTCAGCAAATACCTTGGGGTGTCTTCTTTCCAAAATGGGGTCAGTTGTGGGGTGTTTGTACTGCCCTGGCATTTGAGGGTCTCCGCAATCATTACATGTATGGCCAGCATTAGGAGTTTCTGCTATCCTCCTTATATTGAGCATACAGGTAATGAGATTTTTTTTTCCGTTCAGCCTCTGGGCTGAAAGAAAAAAATGAACGGCACAGATTTCTTCATTCGCATCGATCAATGTGGATGAAAAAATCTCTGCCAAAAAAAAAAAATGGAGGGGAAAGGCGTCTGCCAGGACATAGGGGCTCCGCCCTACATCCATACCCACTTAGCTCGTATGCCCTGGCAAACCAGATTTCTCCATTCGCATCAATCGATGTGGATGAATAAATCATTGCCGGGATTTTTTTTTTTTTCATATATATATATATAATATATATATATATATATATATATATATATATATATATATACAAAGTGCTTGCCAAAGCATAGGAACGCCGCCTCCTCCTCAGCTCGTATGCCTCGGCAAACGTATCTGTCACTGCAGAGGAGAAAATCCCGTCTTGCAGCACCGCATACACCGACTTGCGTGTAATCTGACAGCAGCGCAATGCTTCTGTCAGAATGCACATCGGTGCTGCAGCTAGTAGATCGGTTGGTCCACCTGGAAGGTAAAAAAAAAAAAAGAAAAAACCAGGCCACAACGCAATAATTTTATTAACTTTGGAACAGAACATGTAACTTTAACTTTTGGAACTAAACATTAACCTGTTTGCTTACCTGTTTTTTTTTTTTTTGTTTTTTTACCTTTATAGAACAAACCTCTCCTTCCCCATGGGTCAATGTGCAAAGCGCAAATCGCCCAAAGATGTGGCGAAGTGCGTTATGCACTTTGTCCCATGTGAAAGGAGACGTTTGCAGCAGCTGTGAGTGAATGGGCCCTAATAGCCCTGTGTGCCTATCCTGGTGAGATGATCCCTATGCTAGGTGTACCTGTGTGTGGTACTTTCGGAAACACTCCCCTAAGCATAGGGCAGGGTGGTCGGGACAGTCAGGACAGAAATAGCGGGTGTCACGCCTTATTCCACTCCTGCTACAGACACGACATTTTTTTCGGGGTGGCGGTCGGTTTGAGGTACCAGCAACGACACTGGGGAGGTGTCGCTCGTGTAGACGGCTAACTACACTGGTGGATGGGGCCACAGAACCTCCTGGATACAGGAGGTTCGCGATGATCTCTTCCTGAAATTTGAGGAAGGATCCAGTTCTCCCAGCCTTACTGTAGAGAACAAAACTATTGTACAGAGCCAATTGAATTAAATATACAGACACCTTCTTATACCAGCGTCTGGTGCGTCGGGAAACTAAATACGGAGCCAACATCTGGTCATTGAAGTCGACCCCTCCCATGTGGAGGTTATAGTCGTGGACTAAGAGGGGCTTTTCAATGACACGGGTTGCTCGCTCAATTTGTATTGTCGTGTCTGCGTGAATGGAGGAGAGCATGTAAACGTCACGCTTGTCTCTCCATTTCACCGCGAGCAGTTCTTCGTTACACAGTGCGGCCCTCTGCCCCCTTGCAAGACGGGTGCTAACGAGCCGTTGGGGGAAGCCCGCGCGACTAGTTCGCGCGGTACCACAGGCGCCAATCCGTTCTAGAAACAAATGCCTAAAGAGGGCCACACTTGTGTAGAAATTGTCCACATAAAGATGGTACCCCTTGCCGAATAAGGGTGACACCAAGTCCCAAACTGTCTTCCCACTGCTCCCCAGGTAGTCAGGGCAACCGACCGGCTCCAGGGTCTGATCTTTTCCCTCATAGACCCGAAATTTGTGTGGTATAGCCTGTGGCCCTTTCACAGAGCTTATACAATTTGACCCCATACCGGGCGCGCTTGCTTGGGATGTATTGTTTGAAGCCAAGGCGCCCGGTAAAATGTATCAGGGACTCGTCTATGCAGATGTTTTGCTCAGGGGTATACAAATCTGCAAATTTCTGGTTGAAATGGTCTATGAGGGGCCGAATTTTGTGGAGCCGGTCAAAAGCAGGGTGGCCCCTGGGACGGGAGGCGGTGTTGTCACTAAAGTGCAGGAAACGCAGGATGACCTCAAATCGTGTCCTGGACATAGCAGCAGAGAACATGGGCATGTGATGAATCGGGTTCGTGGACCAATATGACCGCAATTCATGCTTTTTTGTCAGGCCCATGTTGAGGAGGAGGCCCAGAAAAGTTTTAAATTCGGAAACTTGGACTGGTTTCCACCGGAAAGGCTGGGCATAAAAGCTTTCCGGGTTAGCGGTGATAAATTGTGTGGCATACCTGTTTGTCTCTGCCACGACTAAGTCTAAAAGCTCCGCAGTCAAGAACAGCTCAAAAAATCCCAGGGCCGAATCGATCTGAGCTGTCTCAACCCGAACTCCAGACTGGGCGGTGAAAGGGAAAACTACGGGTGCGGCTGAAGTTGGGGACTGCCAATCAGGGTTTGCCAGCACCTCTGGGATTCTAGGGGCTCTACGGGCACGTCTTTGCGGTGGCTGCGACGGGGTCACTACTGCACGTGCCACCGTACCAGCTTCAACTGCCCTTCTGGTGCTCGCTACTTCACCAGGTTGTACGGCAGTGCTGGTACTAGGTCCAGGAAGGGCTGGGCTGCTGGTGTATGCCTCACCACGTAATCCGACAGCACCAGCCCCACTCTGCTGCTCTTGAAGCGGATCCTGCGCAACCTGCGGTCTAGCGACACGGGGCCGGGTACGCCTGGTGCTATCAGGGACCTCAGCCTCCTCGTCCGAACTTTGGGTCAGAGAGCCACTGCTTTCTACAGGTTCGTATTCTGACCCGCTGGATTCATCAGATGAGGGTTCCCACTCCTCATCCGACTGGGTCAGAAGCCTGTAGGCCTCTTCAGAAGAATACCCCCTGTTAGACATGTGGGCAACTAAATTTCGGGGTATTCCCTGAGACTACCCAAGAAAAAAAAAGCAAGCCTGTCTTACAAATGGGAGGCTAGCGAAGTACCGGAGGCTGCTGCGGTTGATAAAAAATATCAAAACTGATTTTTTTTATCGGCGCAGTGCGTGTAAAGTGAATGTGCAGCGATCAAAAAAAAAAATTGCACTGCGGTGGGGCGGGCGTGGGTGTACGCACGTGTGGGCGACTGATCAGGCCTGATCGGGCAAACACTGCGTTTTGGGTGGAGGGCGAACTAAAGTGACACTAGTACAATTATAGATCTGACCGTGATCAGTTTTGATCACTTCCAGATACTATAAAAGTACAAATGCTGATTAGCGATACGCTAATCAGCGAATAACGGACTGCGGTGCGGTGGGCTGGGCGCTAACCGATCCCTAAACTACCTAACCAAGGGGCCTAAACTATACTGTAACCTAACGGTCAATACATACCAGTGAAAAAAAAAAGTGACAGTTTGCACTGATCACTTTTTTCCTTTCACTAGTGATTGACAGGGGCGATCAAAGGGGTGATCAAAGGGTTAATTGGGGTGATCTGGGGGCTAAGTGTGGTGTAGTGGGTACTCACAGTAATGATGTGCTCCTCTGCTGGAACCAACCGACCAAAAGAAGGAGCAGAGGAGCACAGTAGCCATATAACCCCATCATATTTACTAATATGTGGGGTTAAATGGCTGCTGATTGGTTTTTTTGAAAATCAGCAACCTGCCAGCCAATGATCGTGGCCGGCAGGCTGCTGACGAAATACTCTGCAGTGAAATGCCGGCCCGCGATGCGCATGCGGCTGTGACGTAATCTCGCGTCTCGCGAGAAGACGCGCCGATGCGTCCAGGAGGAACAAATCAACCACCTCCCGGACGCATCGGTGCGTACAGCGGTCGGGAGGTGGTTAAATTCCTCCCCATAATGCATTAGTGAGCGGCTTATACAACTTCCTGGAGTGTGTGTGCATGCTGATCCTATTTTCCAGTCTTCTACAAGATAAGTGCTGTACATTTATTTGTGATTTTCTGTTTGCTGGTTTCCAGGTGACCCTGACTCCCTCCGTGTCTAGTGTAGGGAGCCGGTGGTCGTGTCCCCTCACTATTATAGGGTGTTCAGGTGTTATACAGTCGAGGTACGAGGATATGCGATCATCTACCATTGGGATTTTCGCATAGGCTGAGCAGTCAGGGTGAGTGCCTGGTCTTATGCAGGGGTCTCCCTTTTGTTCCTTAGTTTTGGATCCAGTGAGTCATATATTCATTTTGCACTGTCTTGTTTCCTGTACA
This sequence comes from Bufo gargarizans, assembly GCF_014858855.1. NCBI lineage: Eukaryota > Metazoa > Chordata > Amphibia > Anura > Bufonidae > Bufo > Bufo gargarizans. The sequence goes on along the minus strand of NC_058082.1, from coordinate 518,448,732 downwards.
CCTTCCGTGACATTATAAGCCACCAAAACCGTCTCAAGCATGGATCCGGTTTCACTTTTGACTGAACGCTTCCAGGGTCTTTCATTGGAGGTAGCTGATCTCCGTAAGACTCTTTCTCAGTTTCTAGTGACCGGTTCAGCTTGCGTTCATGGAGTTTGTTCTGAGCCTAAGATCTTGCTCCCGGATACGTTCTCCGGGGGTAGTGAGAATTTTGTGCGTTTCAGAGAGGCTTGCAAACTCCATTTTCGCCTTCTTCCCCATTCCTCTGGTGATGAGGAACGAAGGGTGGGGATCATTATATCGCTGCTCAGGGGTAACGCTCAGTCATGGGCCTTTTCGCTGCCGGTGGGGGCACGGCCCCTCCGTTCAGTGGATGAATTCTTTTTAGCCGTGGGTCAGATATATGATGATCCGGATCGTGTTGCTTTGGCTGAGTCTAGACTACGTCTGTTATGCCAGGGTAAACAATCCGCAGAGATATACTGCTCAGAATTTCGGAGATGGGCAGTTGATACTGGTTGGAATGATGCTGCACTCCAAAGTCAATTTTGCCATGGTCTTTCAGAGGGATTGAAAGATGCATTTGCCTTTCATGAGAGGCCTATCTCCTTGGACTCTGCTATGTCTCAGGCCGTTCGTATCACAGGCGTCTTAGAGAGAGAGAAGAGATCTCTCCTTCCTGTCATACTCAGTCCCAGAACAGTGCAGCGGTCTCATTCTGTGCGCAGGGGTCTCAGTCGCTGTCAGCCCCTTCTGAGCAGGAGCCCATGCAGCTGGGGTTGATTGCCTCTGACAATAGAAGATTCAGCCCGCATGGGAAGGTTTGTTTTTGTTGTGGAGGTATAAATCATTTGGCAAATGTTTGTCCCTCTAGGAGATTCAGGCAGTTTTCTGGGAGTAATAAAGAAACAAAAAGGAAAAAATCTTTTAAAAATGTTCCATCTGTTACTATTGGCAGGGTTGAGGCGGAAATTGAAGGTTTTCCGTTTGCTTGTTGTTCCCGTTTTGTCCTGCCTGCCAGGGTGGCGCTAGAGAGCAAGAACATTTTTTGTGAGATTTTTGTAGATAGTGGAGCAGCTGTCAATCTCATTGATAATCATTTTGCGATAACTCATGGTTTCCAGGTGTGCACTTTGGGAAAGGATATTCCTGTTTTTGCTATTGATTCCGCTCCACTTTCTCAGAAATCATTAAAGGGCATAGTTCACAATATTCATTTAATTGTGCGTGATGCTCATGTTGAGGATGTGTCATGTTTCGTCCTTAGCGGATTACCTACTCCTCTTGTGTTGGGGCTACCCTGGCTCACTAAACATAACCCCACCATTGATTGGCAAGCGAGGCAAATAAATGGTTGGAGTGACTTTTTTGCAGAGAGAATTGCCTCTACTAAGACTGTACCACCTTTTCTCTCTGAATTTTCGGATGTCTTCTCTGAGAGTGGAGTTCAGGATTTGCCCCCGCACAGGGAGTACCATTGCCCTATTAATCTCATCCCAGGCGCCAAGCTGCCTAAATCTCGTTTATACAATCTTTCCTAACCTGAAATGGTCGCTATGCGTACTTATATCTCGGAGAGTCTGAGAAAAGGACACCTACGACCCTCGAAGTCACCTGTTGCTGCTGTTTTTTTCTTTGTTAAGAAAAAAGATGGTTCTTTAAGACCTTGTCTGGATTTCAGGGAGCTGAACAGTATCACTATTCGTGACCCTTATCCGCTTCCTCTGATCCCGGACCTGTTTAACCAGATTGTTGGGGCTAAAGTCTTTTCCAAATTAGATCTAAGAGGGGCATACAACCTGGTCAGGGTCAGAGAAGGAGGCGAATGGAAGACGGCCTTCAATACCCCTGAGGGCCAACAGCATTTTTTATCATTTAATGGGAAAATTTGTATTAGTGTATTTGGATGACATTTTGATTTTTTCTCCTGATTTCAAAACTCATAAGGAACACTTACGTCAGGTCTTGCTCATCCTGCGGGAGAATAAATTATACGCGAAACTGGAAAAATGTGTGTTTGCGGTTCCAGAAATTCAATTTCTGGGGTTTCTTCTCTCCGCTTCTGGTTTTCGCATGGACCCCGAGAAGGTCCGCGCTGTGCTTGAGTGGGAGCTTCCTGAGAATCAGAAGGCGCTGATGCGTTTTTTGGGCTTTGCCAATTATTACAGGAAGTTTATTTTGAATTTTATTACATGACACGGAGGCTCATATTGCTATCTCTTTCTTTACTAGATTAAACAGCAGCAAAGAAAAAATACAAGTCAAACAAGTTGCCATGGCAACAGAACCCTCCCCTATGATCCAGTATAATAGGTCTGGACCCCGAACACTCCTCCTCTTTCTTTGCTGCTGCTTCCACAGATAAGTACTTGTGTGGGCTAATCTGTGGGGCTTCATTTTGTTAAGGGCATTATCTCCCTTCTCAATTTATTTAGGCAATTGTCCTATTACTTTACTGTGTATATGGTTTACTGTCCGTGTATTTCTCCTTAGGTATATATATATATATCTATGTTAATTTCGTTATTCTATTGTTCTGTGGGTCTCCCTGTGTTGTTTTTTTGTTCCACAGGATTCGGTCGGTTAATTCGGTCTACCGCCCCCCGCCTGTTTACCCTCTTACTTTACAGGTTCGCTCTCCTGTGCGCTCCCGTCGGCGGCCGTTGTCTCGCGGGACTTCGGCCGCCATATTCTTATCTTGTCTTCTGTCCTGCTTCTTCTCCGATTCTTCGCGCCGTTTCTTTGCCCTGTTCTCGCGAGATCTCGCGCTTCCTTGCCCCCAGCATCGCGAGATCTCGCTCGCGTCCGTTCACTGTGTATTCCTTGCTCCCAGCATCGCGAGATCTCCCTTGTGACCGTGTGTTAGTATATTGGTGCGGACGGTTTTTTCCGGCAGTAGCGCTCTGTTCCTTGCCTCAGTGTTTCCTGCTGGCTCTAGGTTGGTTATCTCTGGGGTCCTTACACATATTAGTGCCCCGTCCATATATTCTCTACTCTATATATAGTCAGGCATATATAGCTGCTTTTAGTTTTACCATGACTGATCACAATCAGCGCACCCCCACTCCTAGGGACTTGGAGCAGTTGTCTCTGGCCCAGGAGTCTGTTGCTGGTCAGTCTGATGATCAGGCGCTGGCGATTCAGCGTTCTGTTGCTATGGCCATTCAGTCCGCTATGGGGTCCATGGCTTCGGCCATATCGCACTCCATTTCTGAAGCTTTCCTTTTGCATAATCCGCCCTCTAAAGATAGTTCCATCCCTGCACCCTCTAGTTCTCGGGCACCTGCCCCTGAATTACCTGCCTCCAGAACCAGTAATGTTGGTGAGTTACCTGCCACCCTAGATAGCGCGCCTCGTCCGCGCAAAAGAGCCTACGCCCGCCAGGCAGAAAAGGCGAGGCAGTGGAAATGCGCCAGAGCGCAACATGACACTGAATCTGACTCCGATCATTATTCGGATGAGGAGGCACAGGATGATTGTTTTTACGGTACAGAGGAGGAGGGTTTAGTCCCTTTGGATATGGACCCCCCCGGTCCTTCTTCTAACCCGGCCTTACCCCTTACTTCCAATACTGACGATTCCGTGGAACCCTCCTTGGCCATACTAGACCCAGCGGGAGAACCGCTTTTTGATCCGGATGCACTTCTCCATCCCAGATCCGCTGAATGGCTCCCCTCTGAGCATGTTGCCAAATACTTGGAGGCGAGAGTTCGCCAACCTCTTAGTAAAGAGGCTAGAAAAAAGTTACGGGCTGAATGCCCCAGGCCAATTGTTCCCAATAAGGTCTGTGAGACCCCTCTGGTGGACCCGAAAATGTCCCAATATTTAACTAAGTCAGGATGGAATCCCCGCAGAGGGCTTGAATCTGCTCTAAAAGCCTGCCAAGACAAGGTCTTAGATATTTTGGGCCCCCTGACTAAAATATTTGAGTTGGCTGAGGCCGCTAAAGCTCAAAACACGCTGGTTGACCCGGAAGAGCTACGAGGTTGGGTCCAGCGTGCAGTATGTATCACTGGAAATATCAATACGTCCCTCTCTATTGAGAGACGTAAGGCCATATTGTTTAAAATTGAGCCGAAACTCTCAAATTTGGCATTAACGGAAGCAGGCAAGGATGCTCAAGGCCTCCTTTTTGGAGATTCTTTTATAAAAGATCTCTCCCATTTTGTTGGGGCCTTTACAGCCTTGGATAAGGCTCAAACATCTATGAGACGCGTTTTTCAAGGTCAGGTCTCCACCAGGGCCGGCAGCTCTAGGGGCCGCCTGTCCGGCCGTTCATCGTTCCAGACCCGTGGTTCGGGTCGAGGCTCCTTCATGTATCCGCAACTCCAATCAGGAATCCAGACAGCCGTCTACCTTCTTCCCCTCTCGTGGCCCGGCTTGGAGATCCAGAGGCTCCAGAGGTTTCCCAGCTTCAAGACGTCCATTCGGTAAGTCTACCAACCCCATCCCTTTCTTCAGTTTCCTGTGTAGGGGGAAGACTCCGTCTTTTTTCCCACGTTTGGGCTACAATAACCTCGGACCCATGGGTTCTCTCTACTGTACTAGGTTTCCGAATAGAGCTAACCAGATCTCAGATCTACATTCCCCCTCCAGACCCGTACCACCTTCCTGCTTCAAAACTCCTCCTTTTGCACAAGGAATTATTGGCCCTATTCCGGAAGGGCGCCATAGAGCCGGCCCCATCTTATTCCCTGGGAGTGCTAAGCAATATGTTTCTTGTGGCCAAAAAAGGGGGCCAAATGCGCCCTGTGATCAACCTCCGGCCACTAAACGCCTTCGTCCTTTACCGCCATTTCAAAATGGAGGGTATTCACCTCTTGAGAGACATGCTCCTTCACGGCGATTTGGATGGTAAAGTTGGATCTGAAGGACGCCTACCTGACTGTACCAGTGTCCGAGGTTTCCAGGGACCTCCTTCAATTCCGATGGGGCAAGGAGATATGGAGATTTACTTGTCTCCCATTCGGTCTTTCCTCAGCTCCTTGGGCCTTTACGAAATTATTGCGCCCGGTTGTCTCCTACCTTCGCAGTCGAGGGATCCGTCTCATCGTCTATCTCGACGATATCCTTCTTATGGCTCTGGATCGAACTACCCTTCTGACGCATTTGAGTTGGACAATGGACCTACTGTCCCGTCTAGGTTTCCTGCTCAACCTAGAGAAATCCTGTCTCACTCCGGCCCAGGAGATGGAATTTTTGGGTTTTTCCATCAATTCCATTACAGAAACTCTCAGTCTCCCGTCTTCCAAGGTCCAGGCGATTCGCAAAGAGCTTTACCGGACTCTATCTCTCCCGCAGGTCTCCCTGCGTCAACTGGCCCGTGTCATCGGCCTCCTTTCGGCCTCTATCCAGGCAGTTTTTCCTTCTCCCCTGCAATACCGGGCCATGCAACGCCTCAAGAACTCTCATCTTCTGGCGGGCCTTTCGTATTCGGACCTGATCACCTTGGACGTGGCAACCAGGAACGAGTTGACTTGGTGGATTGGCAACCTGGAGGTCTGGAACGGCAAAGCGATTTTCGCCTCTCGTCCGGATTTTACTGTCGATTCGGATGCCAGCCTTCTGGGATGGGGAGCCTTCTGCGACGGAGTGACCACTGGAGGACGCTGGTCTGCGGAGGAATCTGCCTTACACATCAACGGCCTGGAGTTGCTCGCGGGCACCTTCGCGATTCGCAGTTTTGCGAATGGATTGACCGGGACCTGCATCAGACTACGGATGGACAACGTGTCGAGCGTCCGTTATGTCAACGCCATGGGAGGCACGCACTCATCGACCCTGTCCCGACTGGCTCGGGAATTTTGGACCTTCTGCCTTTCCAGGGACATCACCGTAGTTGCAGAGTACCTACCCGGTCTCCACAACACTCACGCGGACTGGAGTTCGCGTTTTCTTTCCGATTCCAGCGATTGGAAGCTAGACTCGACTGTGTTTGCTTCTATATCCTCCCTTTGGGGACCCTTTTATTTCGACCTTTTTGCATCCCGCTTGAATTCTCCGCTGCTCCGTTTCTACAGCTGGCGTCCAGATCCGGACGCGGAGGCAATAGACGCCCTGTTGCAAGACTGGTCGGGTCACCTGATGTATGCCTTCCCGCCATTTGCCCTTATTCCCCGTGTCCTGGCTCAGATTCGCCAACAGAGGGCCGAACTAGTCCTGATTGTCCCGTTCTGGACCACACAATCTTGGTTCCCTCAACTGTTGGAAGTCCTGGTTCAGTGCCCATTTCTTCTCCCAATGTTTCCGGACCTCTTACTGGATCCTTTGGGTCTTCAACATCCTCTCATCCTGGAGGGATCTCTACAGCTCCTCGCTTGCAGGGTCTCGGGGGACCCTGGCAGGGCGCTGCAATTTCGGACTCAGCTAGACGTCTTTTGGAAGACGCATGGGCTCCCGGAACCAGACGGTCCTATCGTGCGGCCTGGAAATCTTGGGCTGACTGGTGCATGGCTAGGAACGTGGATCCCTTATCAGCTCCTGTAACGGAGATTTTGGAATTCCTCACATCTCTGTTTGACAAGGGTAGGGCTTATCGTACGATCAATTTGTTTCGTTCGGCAATTTCGGCCTCTCATCTGGGTTTTAGTGGGGTTCCTGCGGGTCAACATCCCTTGGTGTGTCGTCTTCTTAGAGGCTCTCGCCTTTCGCGTCCTCCCAGGCCACGTTTTTCTTCTACCTGGGACGTTTCTTCTGTCCTTTCTCTTTTTTCCTCCTGGCCACCCAATCCAGAACTTTCCTTGCGTCAGCTTTCCGCTAAATTGGTATCTCTTTTTTGTCTAGTCTCTTGTAAGAGAGTCTCTGATGTTAGGGCCTTGGACTACGATGCTCGTTCTTTTACTTCAGAAGGGGTGGTGTTTAATATTACCCGTCGCACCAAGACCAATATTCGATCAGTGTCTTACCCATGTTTCCCGGATTCTCCGTCTCTATGCCCGGTCGCTTGTCTTAGAGAATATGAGTCCCGTACTTCTTCTCATCGTATCTCCTCCTGTTCTCACCTTTTCCTATCATATCGCCGTCCTTTTCAACCTGTCACCAGCGTCACCTTGGCCAGATGGGTCAAATGGATTATGTCCCAAGCGGGAGTGGATACCGCGGTTTTCACCGCACATTCCACCAGGGGTGCTGCTGCAAGTTCCATGGCAGTCGCCGGAGCACGATTGGAGGACATTGTGCATCTGGCGGACTGGTCCCGGGTGTCTACATTCCGTGAGTTCTATTTTCGGCCTTCTTCTCATGCTTTTACTTCAGTTGTTTCCCAGCTTTAAACTCGCAATATGAGCCTCCGTGTCATGTAATAAAATTGCATGATTTTCCTATTTTATGACGTAAAGTCATGATTTTATTAAGGACACGGAGGCGAGTATTGCCCCTCCCTTCCCTCCCTAATTTATGCGGTTGTCATTTTACTTCTGAGATTGATACCTTCATTATGCCATGTTTTTTAGTCTCCTACTGTATTTGAATGTTCCCTTGCTGCAGAACATCTTGTTGATAGCTTTGTCCTTCTTCCTTAAAAGGTCGATTACCCTTTGTTTTTCTGTTTTTTCTTTCTCAGGATGAACTTACCTATTACGCTACAACGGCTGACTGCAGCGTCTACCTTTTCGTTTTCCAGCTCTGCGAATCCGGTTCCATGAGGATTTCGTCTTAAGTTTTCCTTTTCAGCTGGAACTTTTCTTCAAGTTGGGTTGTTCAGTTCTTCTGTTACGGAATCACCATCAAAGAAAGAGGAGGAGTGTTCGGGGTCCAGACCTATTATACTGGATCATAGCGGAGGGTTCTGTTGCCATGGCGACTTGTTTGACTTGTATTTTTTCTTTGCTGCTGTTTAATCTAGTAAAGAAAGAGATAGCAATACTCGCCTCCGTGTCCTTAATAAAATCATGACTTTACGTCATAAAATAGGAAAATCATGCAATTATTCCTCTATTGTTAAACCACTCACTGATATGACCAGAAAGGGGGTAGATTTTTCTTCCTGGTCAGTAGAGGCGTGTAAGGCCTTTTCTAATATCAAGGAGAGTTTTGCTTCCGCTCCCATCTTGGTACAACCTGATATTTCTTTACCCTTCATAGTTGAGGTTGATGCTTCTGAGGTGGGTGTGGGTGCGGTCTTGTCTCAGGGTTCCTCTCCTGCCAAATGGCGACTGTGTGCCTTTTTCTCGAAGAAACTCTCCTCCGCAGAGAGAAATTACGATGTGGGAGATAGGGAATTGTTGGCCATCAAGTTGGCTTTTGAGGAATGGCGCCATTCGCTAGAGGGAGCCAGACACCCTATTACCGTGTTTACTGACCATAAAAATCTGGCCTACTTGGAGTCAGCCAAGCGTCTGAACCCGAGACAGGCCAGATGGTCTTTGTTCTTTTCAAAGTTTAATTTTGTTGTCACGTTCCGCCCTGGCGTTAAGAATGTGAAGGCAGATGCCCTGTCACGTTGTTTTCCGGGAGGTGGGAATTTTGAAGACCCGGGTCCCATTTTGGCTGAAGGTGTGGTGGTCTCTGCTCTTTTTCCTGAATTGGAGGCAGAGGTGCAGGCAGCCCAGTCAGAGGCTCCTGATCTTTGTCCTCCTGGGAGGTTGTTTGTGCCTCTCGCTTTAAGACACAAGATTTTTAAGGAACACCACGATACGGTCCTTGCTGGGCACCCGGGGGCAAGAGCCACAGTGGATCTCATCGCTCGGAGATTCTGGTGGCCTGCGCTTCGTAAGTCGGTTGAGGGTTTTGTGGCAGTCTGCGAGACTTGCGCTCGTGCCAAAGTCCCTCATTCACGGCCATCAGGTCCTCTCCTTCCCTTACCCATTCCTTCCCGTCATTGGACACATCTGTCCATGGACTTCATAACGGACCTGCCTCGTTCCTCGGGGAAGACTGTGATTCTGGTGGTGGTGGACCGTTTTAGCAAAATGGTGCATTTCATCCCTTTTCCTGGTTTGCCCAATGCTAAGATGCTGGCGCAGGCATTTATTGATCACACTGTCAAATTGCATGGTATTCCTTCAGACATAGTCTCTGATAGGGGCACACAGTTTGTTTCCAGATTCTGGAAGGCTTTCTGTTCTCGCTTGGGGGTTCGGTTGTCATTCTCTTCTGCGTTCCACCCGCAGTCGAATGGCCAGACAGAGCGCGTCAATCAGAATCTGGAGACATATCTGCGCTGTTTTGTGGCGGAGAATCAGGAGGATTGGTGTTCTTTTTTGTCCCTTGCTGAGTTTGCTTTAAATAACTGTGGTCAGGAGTCCTCTAAAAAGTCACCATTTTTTGGTGCATATGGGTTTCATCCGCAGTTTGGGACTTTCTCTGGAGAGGGGTCTTCTGGTTTACCTGATAAGGACAGATTCTCCTCGTCTTTGTCATCTATTTGGCAAAAGATTCAGGATAATCTAAAGAGCATGAGTGAGAGATATAAGCGTGTGGCAGATAAGAGACGTGTGCCTGGTCCGGACCTGAATGTTGGTGATCTGGTGTGGTTGCCTACCAAGAATATCAAATTGAAGGTTCCCTCCTGGAAGTTGGGTCCTAGGTTTATTGGGCCTTACAAAATCCTGTCTGTCATCAATCCTGTTGCCTACCGTCTTGATCTTCCTCAGACTTGGAAGATCCATAATGTTTTTCTGACAGAAGCCTTTCAGAACCTCCTCCTTGAGTTTTCTTTGTTCTGGTTTTCAGTTCCTCATCTCGTTAGCCTCTCTCAGCTGTCATGTAGTTGGACTGATTGCATCCCTTTAAATTCCTTCCCATAATGCATTAGTGTGCGGCTTATACAACTTCCTGGAGTTTGTGTGCATGCTGATCCTATTTTCCAGTCTTCTACAAGATAAGTGCTGTACATTTATTTGTGATTTTCTGTTTGCTGGATCCTAGGTGACCCTGACTCCCTCCGTGTCTAGTGTAGGGAGCCGGTGGTCGTGTCCCCTCACTATTATAGGGTGTTCAGGTGTTATACAGTCGAGGTACAAGGATATGCGATCATCTACCATTGGGATTTTCGCATAGGCTGAGCAGTCAGGGTGAGTGCCAGGTCTTATGCAGGGGTCTCCCTTTTGTTCCTTAGTTTTGGATCCACTGAGTCATATATTCATTTTGCACTGTCTTGTTTCCTGTACACCTTCCGTGACAATACCATACCGAACATGTATACCTCCATGTCCAACAGAATCTCATCTTGGATCCAGGCTGGAGGTGGCCCTAACAGAGTACGAGAGCCTCCTGGCGACAGGACTTTGTTTTCAGTCCTGCATAACGGAAACAAGATTAATCAGTTATGCTTGCCCATTGACTTCTATTATGATGGATCAAAACGGAATACCTCTTAAAGGCTTCCGTTTTGCATTCCGTCTGGGAATTCCGTTATATTCTGTTATAAACTAAACCTATAAAGGAATGCCATAACGCAAGTGCGAACCCACCCTTAGATTGATAAGCAGTTTATACTGGGTGCTGAAATGCCATAAATGTGGATGTAAACTGCAGTTTGGTTTTTGGCTTTTGCAGCGTAGATTTTGTTAGATTGGTGTTTTGGCACCATGTTGCTTTCGCAGCCTCTGGGGTACCAGTACAGCTTATTTTATGAAAACCATGCATTTTTCTCATGACTGAGCTGTGTGAGAGCTTATTTTTTGCAGGATGAGTTTCCATTATCATTGTGTCACCACCAGACATCTGAGAAGCTCTGACAGACGTTCTTCAGAACCTCCTGCTTGAGGTTCTTTTGTTTTGCTTTTGTTTTGTCATCTCATTAGCCTCTCTCAGCTGTCATATAGTTGCACTGATTGCATCCCTTTAAATCCCTTACCATACTGCATCACTTTGCGGTTTATACAACTTCCTTGAGTGTGTACATGCTGGATGCTACAACTGATCCTTTCCTTCTACAGATAAGTCTGTTCATTGATTTGTGTTTTCCTGTTTGCTTGATCCTAGGTGACCCTGACTCCCTCCGTATTAAGTGTAGGGAGCCGGTGGTCATGTGCCCTCACTATTATAGGGTGTTCAGGTGTCATACAGTCGAGGCACGAGGGCATGCAATTTTCTATCATAGAGATCTTAGCATGGGCTGAGAAGACAGGGAGAGTTTCAGGGCTTAAATAGGGGTCACCCTTTTGTTCCTTAGTTTCGGATCAAGCCAGTCGGATCCTTATTTGTAACTTCTTGTTTTCTGTTACACCATCCGTGACACATTGGTTCTTTTTTGGGGTACGTACAACTTTTTGAATGCTTTTTATTTAACTTTTTAGGATGCAGGGTGAAGAAAAGACAGCAATTTTTATTTTATTTTTTTCTGGCTATGGTCTTGTGTGAGGGCTAGTTTTTGGGGGGATGAGGAGATGTTTTCATTAGTACCATTTTAGGGTACATATAAACTTTTTGATTGCATGATATGATTTTTGGGAGGCGAGGTGACAAAAAAATTGCTTTTTTAATGGCGTTTACCCAACGGATATTCTTATAGAGAAGGTAATTTTGGGCTCTATTACGGGCTGGTTAGGTGGCGATACCTAATATGCCTAGTTTGCTTGTTTTTTCTAATTGTTACAATGTTTAATTTTTATAAAACACTTTTTTACAATGCATTACAATATATAGTTCAATGCATTGTTACTGTCCGCATTGGAGTATTCATTGCTGCAGTAACAGCCAGGTCTCTGCTCTGATTGGGCAAGCACAGCTCCTGTGCCTCTCTGATCTCCACGCTGCGATAGTATGGTGCAGGTCGTTAACTCTCTTTGTGCTGTACTGTATATGTATGGCGAAGGGGTTAAAACATGTTTTGCTCTGTTATGTTTTTCAGGGTTTGCTCCGTGTGCCACACTGACCCCTTGCAGTAGCCTCATCCCTTTCACCTCTCCTCTCCATGTTATTTAGGCAGAGCAAGCCCTGGGAAACATTACAGAGCAAAGCATGCTGGGTTTAGCAGGAGGCTGGTAAAAACAGGAGGTAAGTCTTGGCCATGTAAACATCCTGTAAGTATGCAGCTATACTGCGAGCAGGGGAAGGACAATGCTTACATAAAAAATCAGGTAAACAGGGCAAAAATATGTAGGTTTTAGAGAACTAGGGATAAATAAATAAAAATCATTATGGGACCAGAGAACCCCTTTAAAGTGTAACTGCCATTTCACTACCAAAAATGAAATTCCTAACATATGTGATGCTGAAGGGAAGATATTCATGAAGCTGCATTTTTCAGCTAATTTTACCTTTCTGATGTCTGTATTCAGCCCTTAGCAACCATATTTCTCTGTGCCTCTATTTCAGCAACTTCATAAGATGGCCTCTGCTGCTCTTTCTGTGATGATCTTTGCCCTTCCTTGAGGCCATCCTGTATTTCCCTCACTTCCCATAAGCCCTTGCTCTCCTCATATAAACTAGCAGGACCAATCAGAACGCAGATAACTTCCCACAGTATCTAGAGCAGTGTGTATCCTCACATACAGCTAGCCAGAGACAAGCCCTGCAATTACATTAAATCAGTAAGCATTTCTTTTAACCTCTTAATAGCCAGCTGTTCCGCATTCTCTTTCAGACTTACAGGGAGTGAGGGGGGGGGGGGGATGTTTTAGCTGCTTATATCTCTGGTTTGGTACCAGCTAGAAATATGGTCTTTGTATTGTATGAAAGCTGACATTCCAACACCAGAATGACATAAATCTGTTTAGTACAGGGGAAGATATCAATGATAGAAATTGGGATGCTGTGAATGAAGCTGAAAGTAAAAGCAGATTTTTCCGATAATTCCCAACTCTATTTCTAACAGTGATTTATCCTCTGCAATTCTGGTCTTATTTGAAAGCCTGGACTGTCAGCTTTCAAACAAGACCAGTTGCATATTTTCAGCTGCTAACATTGAGAAGATATCACCATATAAAGCAGCACTCCCCCCTCCACTTTCTGCCTCAGCCTAGCTCCCGGCTGTCAGGACTGAGCTCCTCCTCCCAGAGCTCATCCGTCTCTTGTTATAATACTAAGAAGACAGACTGCACATGGCAACGCTGTGAGATGAGAGCTGCTGAATAGGAAAGTAGCATGCATTTGTGGGAGTTATTAGCAGGTAAAACTGAAAATGATAACATTTTAAATCACAAAAGCACTTATACAGCAGGGTGTACTATACCATTAGGGAATAAAGAATGAAACAGCAGTTACACTTTAAGTTGCCCATAAACATTAGATTAAAGGGGTTGTCCCATCTGGATATTTATGGCATATTTATAGGATATGCCATAAATGTCAGTAGATGTGGGTCCCAACTCTGGGATCTGCACCTATCTGAAGAATAAGACTACACCTTGAATAAAGAGCATGCCATGCATAGGCCACCACCAGAAAGGTTTCAGATACCCTTTTAATATGCAGATTTTAGCAGGACTAGTTGATCTTCTAATGTGTATAGGGGGTCCCAAATTTCCTCCAGTGTTCGGTGAAAAAGGATCAGGCTGTTGGATTTTGGCAGGACCATTTGACCATGTAATATGTGTAATGGGCTCCCAACATTCCTCCAGTGTCAGGGTGAAAAGAATTAGATTGTTTGATTTCTACATTGATCCTTCTGTACTCAGGAAGGACATATTCACACACACGTAGCCTTCAGCACTTAAATAGGGCAGAACATTTTATGTCCTTTAAAGGCAATTATTCTTTATGATTGAACTTTACTCATTTTGGGCTAAAGAAAATCATTTTTTTCAATTGGTCATCAGTTTTTATCATAAAGGGTTAACTCTTTGCCTAGCTGTGAGCATCTTACTTTCATTTTCACTTTGAGCGGGGGACTATGTCTATTCTTTATCTTCGAACTACTGACAGCTCATAAATACGTATTTAAGTCATGTTCTTACCAGTAAGATAACGGGAAACGCAGAGCCTGGTACTAGAGAATCTCAAGGTTGTACAGAGAAAGAGGCTGAACATTTTTAATAAACACCAATTAAGAAAATGACATTTAGCTCAAAATCAGTACAATGCAATCATAAAGAATGCCCCCTTTAACCCTTTCTACCCCTGGCCAGTTTTTGCAAATCCGACATGTGTCAATTTATGTGGTAATAACTTCAGAACACTTTTACTTATCCAGGCCATTCTGAGACTGTTTTCTCGTAAAACATTGTACTTCATGACAGTGTTAAATTTAAGTCAATATATTTTTCTTTATTTATAAAAAAAAAATTACCAAAAATTGGGAAATAAATATTTTCTAAATTTGAATTTCTCTACTTTTAAGACAGATAGTAATGCCTCATAAAATAGTCATCAATCATCATTTCCCATATGTCTGCTTTATGTTGGCATCATTTTGCAAATGTCATTATATTTTTTTAGGACGTTAGAAGTTTAGAAGCCATTTTTCTAATTTTCAACAAAATTTCCAAAACCATTTTTTAAGCAAAAATTCAGTTATAAAGTGATTTTGAGGGGCTTACATAATGACAACCACCTATAAATGATTTTAGAAACTACACCGCTCAAATTATTCAAAAGTGATGTTGCAAACTTTGTTAACTCTCTAGGTGTTCCACAAGAATTAAAGGAAAATTTTGGCAAAATTTCAAAATGTAAATTTTTTTATGCAGATTTTCATGCTAAATAATTTTTCTTGCAACACAGCAAGGGTCAATAGAAAACTAAACCTCAATATGCATTACTCTGATTATGCAGTTTACAGAAATACCCCATATGTGGTGGTAAACTGCTCTATGGGCACGTGGCAGTGGTCAGAAGGAAAGGAGCGCCATATGGATTTTGGAGGCAGATTTTGCTAGAATGGTTTTTGGGCACCATTTTGTATTTGAAGAGACCCTGACATGGCCCTACAGTGGAAACCCTCAGAAATGTACCCCATTTTGAAAACTACACCCTTCAAAGAATATATTAAGGGGGGTACTAAGCACTTTGACCCCCTAAAACACTTGGCTGTGAAAATAAAAAGTTTAATTTCTTCCAATAAAATGTTGCTTTAGCCCCAAATTTTTCATTTTCACAAGGGGTAACAGGAGAAAAAGCACCCCATAATTTGTAACCCATTTTCTCCTAAATATGGCAACACCCCATATTTAGTCGTAAAATGCTGTGGGGGCTCATGGCAGGACTCAGAACGGAAGGAGCACCATATGGCTTTTGCAGCGTAGATTTTTATGGATTGGTTTACGCCATTGGTTTTTATTTTTTGAGTGATTGTCTTATGTGGGGGCTCATTTTTTGAGGGTTGAGGTGACCTTTTCATTGGTACCATTGGTACCATTTTAGGGTACATAAGACTTTTTTATGGCATAGTTTAAAAAAAATCAAATTTACAGCATTCACCTGAGGGGGCATATAATGTGATATTTTTATAGAGCAGGTTGTTACAGGCACGGCGATACCAAATATGTTTATTATTTTTATTTTTGTTAAGTTTTGCACAGTAAATGCATTTTTGAACAGAATTAAATCTTGTTTTTCTGTTGTTATTTTCTGACTGCCCTATTTTTTTTCATTTTATGGCGATTGTCTTAGGTAGGTTCTCATTTTTTGTGGGACGAGATGGCGGTTTGATTGGTACCATTTTGGGGTACATGAGACTTTTTGATCGCTTAGTATTACACTTTATGTGAGGAAAGGTGACCAAAAATGGCTGTTTTAGCACAGGTTTTTTTTTTTGTTTTTTTTTTACTGCATTCACCTGACAGGGTGGATCATGTGATATTTTTATAGGACCGGTCGATACGGACGCGGCAATACCTTATATGTATACTTAAATTTTTTTTAATTTTTTTTCAAATTTTGTAATACTTAATAATGGAAAAAGAACACTTTTTTTTTTTTTTTTTACTTGAAACTTTTATTTTATTTTATTATGCCAAACTTTATTTTCATTTTTTTTTTCCTTTTTCTTTTTCCCCCACAACTTTTGTGGTCTGATCCCCTGTACAATGTATTACAATACTTCTGTATTGTAATGCATTGGCTGTTAGTGTATTACACAATGTAATACACTTACAGCCTTCCTGCCTGTGAGATCCAGGGGGCTGGATCTCACAGGCTAACATGGAAGGCAGCCTCGATGCGTAAGGAAGGGGAGGCAGCTCCCTCAACAATCCCCGCACATGCCATAGTCAGTGCTGACCCCGGCATAGTGAGGGTTAATGCACCGGCATCTGTGTTTTCACCAATGCCGGCGCATACAGCAAGGGTCTGGCTAACGGGAACAGCCGGTCCCCTGCAGCTGATCAGGCAGGCGCAGCTCCTGCACCCGCCCAATCAGCGCGCTGTAGTACTACGCCACTGGTCGGGAAGTCACTTCCCGCAGCGCCATACTATTACAGCGCTGGTCGGCAAGGGATAAAAAGTGTAAGTGTCATTCTTTTTTTTTTTTGTAATGTGTAGGGGCAGTGATTCTGATCATTTTTGTAATATAATTTAATTACTGGAATTGTACATTTCTATTCGAAAAATAGCTCCTCTGTCTTCTGTTTACAGAACACAGTCAGTATTAGCAAGTCTCCACAGTTATGTAAACAGAAGACAGAGGAGCGTTGCTAAAGCTCAAAATGGGCCACTTCACAGCTATTTTTCGAATAGAAATGTACAATTTCAGTAATTAAAGTATATTACAAAAATGGTCAGTATCACTGCCCCTACACATTACAAAAATAAAAAAGAATGACAGTTACACTTTAAGTAGTAAGAAATGAGTTGCTCCTACATGACACAGCTTCAAATTCTTACAAATGTTAGTATGATAGAATAACATTTTCTAAAGGAATCCATTCATTGCCACTACAGTCAGTTTCTCTGTGTGGTTACATATCTGAAGCTTGTATTAAATAAAATTGTGCTGTACTGATAAAGACAATGATAATTACAGCATGTCTCACACACATTTGTAGTCCTGCGTAAGAGGACAGGCGGTTGGATCTTTCCCTTCAGAGATAGGTGCAATTTGCTTATCCGTTCTCTTGTTTCCTCTGCCATAATATTTCATTAAAATGTTTGCACACAGGAATAATTGTGTCATCGTTTGTAGTGGTGCACAGTTGACATGATGTGCGTAAGTACCCACATAAATTACTGTGAATGAGAATCTCATGGGCATAAGAAATGAAGCAAAACAAACAGCAGAAATGATATAGAAGCGCTGAGTTCTGCTTTTAGGTAGTGCACATCATTACCCCTTGTGCTGTGGGACAGTTGTAATCAGGGCCAGACTAATGCCAGTTACAGGGGACGCAGCGTAAAGACTTATAACAAGATTATTAGGTCTCCTACAAGTTCGTATTTGGCCAATATTTCTGACTGTAACTTGCTGGAAAAGGTTTCCCTTGACCTTTTTGGGCATGGTCAACCTTGCTAGGATGGTAGAGGTCCCCAAATTATTGTACATTTCACAAGCATTGCTACTTTATCTCCATCCCGGAGATGACCGGAAATTCAACTTTCTTTATAGCAATCACATTTGTGGAAACAGAAGACCCTGTCACCGCTCCTGACATGTCTCTTTTATAAATACCTGCATTCCCCATGTAATAACGATTCTTATGACTGTGATGTGCCGTTCCTGTATTATTCCTGCTAGAAGTTTACAAATAAATTGGCAGCAGTCTGCAGTGAAGGTACTGCTGGGTGTTACCAGTAGCTGGTGTGTCTGACTCTGTCCAATCAGTGCTGCTAGTGTGAGACTGTGCAGGGACACACCCCCAACTGGTAACACCCATCTGTACCTTTACTGCAAGCTGCTGGCAATTTATTCATTCATTCATTCATTGAGTAGAAATAATAGAGGAATGATACAACATAGAGCCATTAGAATAGGTGCTCCAGAATTAGTATTACATGGGGAATTAAAACAGTTACTAAACTGGTCCTCTTTAAACAGAAAAAAAAACAAGAGGGGGGTTAAATGAATAAATATTGATGACTTATTTTCAGGATAGCTGACCAGTGGAGGTCCGACTAACAGCAGCCCAGCTGATAAGCTGTTAGAAGAGACTGCAGCGCTTTGCTGATTTCACATTCATATGGCCAAGCCACAACTCAGCTATTCAATCAACAGGCCTGAGCTGTATTACCAGACACAGCTGCTATACAATGAATAGTGCTGTACTTCGGATACTGTGAGGAGGGCACAGTGCACACCAGAGCACCAGGGCCCTGGATCTAAGTGGCAGCGGGCAGTAGGAGATGAGCGCTTCCATTGTGGAAGCGCTCATCTCCATATTAATCTGTATCACCGACCTCAGGATGGCAATACAGATAGCTGTGCTGCAGCGTGGCAGGGGAGGGAGAGGGAGAGGCGTCATTATCATCACCAGGCAGCATACAGCGCGGGACACAGGCCGGAAGAGGCCTGCATCGCATTACTGACAGCCGCATAAAGGTAAGTATTAGTGGATATATATTTTTTTATAGATTTTTTATAGATTGCATAATATAGCAGAGAAGAACCATGGGGGCATCTAGGGGCATTTTTTTACTGGAACATTATAAGGGGCACCCAGTGGTACTAAAGGAGCATTTCTTCCTGGCCCATTTTGGGGGTAGCACTATGTGGGCATCTGGGGACATTTCTTACTAGCACATTATGGGGGGCACTATGGGGGAGAGGTGCACTATGGGAGCATCTGGGGGCATTTATAACTTGCCTATTTTGGGGGGCACTATGGGGGAGAGGAGCACTATGGGGGGACACTTTCTTACTGGTACGTTATGGGGGGACACTGTGGGGGCAACTGGTGGCTCTAAAGGGGCATTTTTTACTGGCACATTATGGGAGCACTATGGCATTGGGTGGCACTAAGGGGGCATTTTTTTATGGCACATTATGGGAGACACTATAGGGGAGAGTGGCACTATGGGGCATCTGGTGGCACTATAGGGGCATTATTTACTGGCACATTATGGGAAGCACTATGGGGCATCTGGTGGCACTATAGGGGCATTATTTATTGGCACATTATGGGAGGCACTATGCTGGAGAGGGGCACTATTGGGGCATCTGGTGGCACTAAAGGGGCATTTTTTACTGGCACGTTATGGGGCCACTATGGTTGCATCTGGTGGCACTAAAGGGGCATTTATTTACTGGCACAAATATGAGGGTACTATGCTCGCATCTGCTGGCACTAAAGAGGCATTTTTTACTGCCACATTATGGGGGCATCTGGTGGCACTAAAGGGGCATTTTTACTGTCACTTTATGAGGGAAAGTGCACTTTGGGGGCATCTGGTGGCACTAAGGGGTGTTTTTTACTGCCACATTATGGGGGCATCTGGTGGCACTAAAGGGGCATTTTTTTTACTGTCACTTTATGAGGGAAAGGGCACATTATGGGGGCATCTGTTGGCACTAAAGAGGCATTTTTTTTTACTGGCATATTATGGGGGTCACTATAGGTTCATCTGCTGTGGGCACTAAGAAGGGATATTTTTTTACTGGCATATTATGGGGGCTGTGACACAGTGAGGGGTTGTGTCTGGCAAGACAGGTATTTTCCTCCCAGCATGTGCAGCTGGGCTGGTTTCCAGCCAGGTTAGGTCAAATACCGGACCAGAGTTTAAATGCCGGTCCGGGTTTTGGCAGCACCAGGCTGTCCTTAAATAGGCAGCTGGACTCAACAGAGATGTCTCTTTTTGGGATCTGAGGCTTTGTGCCGTGCTGGAGGGCTGAGAGCCGCATGCTGGGGAAACAAGCCCCCTAAAGCCTGCTGTGGACTACTGGAGGCAGAACTGCCAGCAAGGTGACTTGTGTTATATGAACTTTCCATTGTGTGTGAATGACTGCAAAGTTACGTGCTGTTTTGTGCAATTGCCTCAAGTGTGAATAAACACGGACGATTTGAGTTAGGAACTTGTATTTTGCCTCTGTACTGCGCCCGCTTACCCTATCTACCAGAGTGAAACCCCACACTGCCCACAACATTCAACCATGTCTTTTTATTATTATTTCTGGGCACCGCTCCGTTGCGCCGCTGTGGCCCCCGTTTCATTCTCCCGCGCTGTACGCTAAATAACAGCATCTGAACACCAGGAAGGAGACATCAGCTTTTCTCTGTGGGCGTTCCTTCTCCTTGGCTGTAGCGCTGTCCAATCGGGAGAAAAAAAAAATCACCTTCGCCCAGGGAGAAAAGATTATGTCAGGTTCCTGGTGTTCCGATGCTGTTACTTAGCATACAGCGTGGGAGAATGTGACGGGGGCCACAGCGGCGCAATGGAGCAGTCCCCAGAAATAATAGTAAATGCAGGGACATCCCCCATGTATGCCCTACATGTCCTGCTACTTAGTTAATAAAGCATGGACCCATGAATGCGGCAGCCGCGCTTGTCTTCTCCCCCTTTCCCAGGGTCCAATTCATATTAAAGACGACCCTGTCTGACTCCAATATCCTATACGTAGAGGAGTCCATAAGTAACTCCTTATCACATTTCTTATAAGGACCTTCATTCAAGATCACAGTGCAACCTTCCTTATCCGATTTCATGACCACCAAATCCTGATAATCCCTTTGAGTACCCAATGCCTTTCTTTCTTGCTTAGTAAGATTAGCCTTAAATTTTTTATTTTGTTTTAAATATTTCACTCTATGATTTAAAGACACCAGATCTTTTTTCCCTAGCTCCTGGAACTTGTCCAGGGCTGGTACTCTAGAATTCACAGTGTAAAAATCAGGATTAGGTATCTTAAAGCTTTTTCCCCTATTATCAGAGATAGGACCCGATTGCAAAGAAGACATAACGCGATTACATTGATGTTCTGCCAAATTTAGAGGTGCTACATTGATAACATCCACAATGCCATCTCTATCCCCCACAGACATATCCTTACTTTCAACAGGATCCCCTATTAAATCAAAGAGTCTTTTTACTGTTAAGGGTATTGGCAAATCTGTTCACATCTAATATTGTACGGAACAAGTCAAAGTCAAAAGCAGGAGAGATAGATAGTCCCTTTCTCAACAGGCTCAACTCAAGATATATAGAATATACGTATTTAACTCGAAAGGTTCAATATTTCTTCCTCTATTTCTGCTTCATTCCTGCCCTTTTTGAATATCTGGAGCCTTGACCCATGTTTGCGGCTCGCTCTCCGTATCAGTTTTTTTGAACCTACCTCTTTTCCCATGATTATTATTCCTGCCCCTCTTGTTTTGTCTCACAGAATTTATTTGCTTTTTGTATTTTAGGGGTGGTCACAGGGAAATGATCTTCCTCTTGGGTAGAAATAGATGAATCCAGAGATCCTTCGGCACTAGTAAAACTAACTGTTGAGAATATCTCCTAAGGCTATTTTCACACTAGCGGCAGGGCGGATCGGACAGGCTGTTCACCCTGTCGGATCCGTCCTGCCTCTATTTTGCCGTGGCACTGGACCGCCGCTCCGTCCCCATTGACTATAATGGGACGGGGGTGGAGCTCCGGCGCAGCACGGCCGTCGGACTAAAAGTACTGCATGTCCGACTTTTTAGTCCAGCAGCCTCTCACCACGAACTGCCATGCTGCGCCGGAGCTCCGCCCCGTTCCCATTATAGTCAATGGGGACGGAGCGGCGGCACGGCGAAATAGCGGCAGGACGGATCCGACAGGGTGAACAGCCTGTCTGATCCGTCCTGTCGCTAGTGTGAAAGTACCCTAAGACTCTTGTTCTTTAAGATAGATTTGGGCGTACCAACATATTTTTGTCTTCACGTATACACTCTATCCAATGAGAAGTCCTCAAGATCTCTTTTAACCGCCTCCGGACCGTCTAACGCAGATGTGCGGTCCGGAGGCGGCAGCCCTGCGCACAGTGACGCATATACGCGTCATCTCGCGAGGGCCGAGATTACCTGTGAACGCGCGCACACAGGCGTGCGCGCTCACAGGAACAGAAGGTAAGCGAGTGGATCTCCAGCCTGCCAGCGGCGATCGCTCGCTGGCAGGCTGGAGATGTGATTTTTTTTAACCCCTAACAGGTATATTAGACGCTGTTTTGATAACAGCGTCTAATATACCTGCTACCTGGTCCTCTGGTGGTCCCTTTTGTTTGGATCGACCACCAGAGGACACACACAGGTAGCTCAGTAAAGTCGCACCAAACACCACACTACACTACACCCCCCCGTCATTTATTAACCCCTTATGAACCCCTGATCACCCATGATCACCCCATATAAACTCCCTGATCACCCCCCTGTCATTGATCACCCCCCTGTCATTGATCACCCCCCTGTCAGGCTCCGTTCAGACGTCCGTATGATTTTTACGGATCCAAGGATACATGGATCGGATCCGCAAAACACATACGGACGTCTGAATGGAGCCTTACAGGGGGGTGATCAATGACAGGCGGGTGATCACCCATATAGATTCCCTGATCACCCCCTGTCATTGATCACCCCCCTGTCATTGATCACCCCCCTGTAAGGCTCCATTCAGATGTCCGTATGATTTTTACGGATCCACGGATACATGGATCGGATTCGCAAAACGCATACGGACGTCTGAATGCAGCCTTACAGGGGGGTGATCAATGACAAGGGGGTGATCACGCATATAGACTTCCTAATCACTTCCCTGTCATTGATCACCCCCCTGTCATTGATCACCCCCCTGTAAGCCTCCATTCAGACGCCCGTATGTGTTTTACAGATCCACGCATCTATGGATCTGATCCGCAAAACACATACGGACATCTGAATGGAGCCTTACAGGGGGGTGATCAATGACAGGGGGGTGATCAGGGAGTTTATATGGGGTGATCACCCCATATAAACTCCCTGATCACCCCCCTGTCATTGATCACCCCCCTGTCAGGCTCCGTTCAGACGTCCGTATGATTTTTACGGATCCACGGATACATGGATCGGATCCGCAAAACACATACGGACGTCTGAATGGAGCCTTACAGGGGGGTGATCAATTACAGGCGGGTGATCACCCATATAGATTCCCTGATCACCCCCTGTCATTGATCACCCCCCTGTAAGGCTCCATTCAGATGTCCGTATGATTTTTACGGATCCACGGATACATGGATCGGATCTGCAAAACGCATACGGACGTCTGAATGGAGCCTTACAGGGGGGTGATCAATGACAAGGGGGTGATCACGCATATAGACTTCCTGATCACTTCCCTGTCATTGATCACCCCCCTGTCATTGATCACCCCCCTGTAAGCCTCCATTCAGACATCCGTATGATTTTTACGGATCCATGGATACATGGATCGGATCCGCAAAACACATGCGGACGTCTGAATGGAGCCTTACAGGGGGGTGATCAATGACAGGCGGGTGATCACCCATATACACTCCCTGATCACCCCCTGTCATTGATCACCCCCCTGTCATTGATCACCCCCCTGTAAGGCTCCATTCAGACGTCCGCATGTGTTTTGCGGATCCGATCCATGTATCCATGGATCCGTAAAAATCATACGGACGTCTGAATGGAGCCTTACAGGGGGGTGATCAATGACAGGGGGGTGATCACCCATATTAACCCCCTGTCATTGATCACCCCCCTGTAAGGCTCCATTCAGACGTCCGCATGTGTTTTGCGGATCCGATCCATGTATCCGTAAAAATCATACGGACGTCTGAATGGAGACTTACCAGGGGGGTGATCAATGACAGGGGGGTGATCAGGGAGTCTATATGGGTGATCACCCCCCTGTCATTGATCACCCCCCCTGTAAGGCTCCATTCAGACATTTTTTTGGCCCAAGTTAGCGGAAATATATATATTTTTTTTGTTTGTTTTTTCTTACAAAGTCTCATATTCCACTAACTTGTGTCAAAAAATAAAATCTCACATGAACTCACCATACCCCTCACGGAATCCAAATGCGTAAACATTTTTAGACATTTATATTCCAGACTTCTTCTCACGCTTTAGGGCCCCTAAAAAGCCAGGGCAGTATAAATACCCCACATGTGACCCCATTTCGGAAAGAAGACACCCCAAGGTATTCCGTGAGGGGCATATTGAGTCCATGAAAGATTGAAATTTTGGTCCCAAGTTAGCGGAAAGTGAGACTTTGTGAGAAAAAAACTAAAAAAAAATCAATTTCCGCTAACTTATGCAAAAAAAAATAAAAAATTCTATGAACTTGCCAGGCCCCTCATTGAATACCTTGGGGTGTCTTCTTTCCAAAATGGGGTCACATGTGGGGTATTTATACTGCCCTGGCTTTTTAGGGGCCCGAAAGTGTGAGAAGAAGTCTGGGATCCAAATGTCTAAAAATGCCCTCCTAAAAGGAATTTGGGCACCTTTGCGCATCTAGGCTGCAAAAAAGTGTGACACATCTGGTATCGCCGTACTCAGGAGAAGTTGGGCAATGTGTTTTGGGGTGTCATTTTACATATACCCATGCTGGGTGAGAAAAATATCTTGGTCAAATGCCAACTTTGTATAAAAAAAATGGGAAAAGTTGTCTTTTGCCAACATATTTCTCTCACCCAGCATGGGTATATGTAAAATGACACCCCAAAACACATTCCCCAACTTCTCCTGAGTACGGCGATACCAGATGTGTGACACTTTTTTGCAGCCAAGGTGGGCAAAGGGGCACACATTCCAAAGTGCACCTTTCGGATTTCGCAGGCCATTTTTTACACATTTTGATTGCAAGGTACTTCTCACACATTTGGGCCCCTAAATTGCCAGGGCAGTATAACTACGCCACAAGTGACCCCATTTTGGAAAGAAGAGACCCCAAGGTATTCCGTGAGGGGCACGGGCGAGTTCCTAGAATTTTTTATTTTTTGTCACAAGTTAGCGGAAAATGATGATTTTTCTTTTTTTTTCTTTTTTCCTTACAAAGTCTCATATTCCACTAACTTGCGACAAAAAATAAAAAATTCTAGGAACTCGCCATGCCCCTCACGGAATACCTTGGGGTGTCTTCTTTCCAAAATGGGGTTGTCTTTTGCCAAGATATTTCTCTCACCCAGCATGGGTATATGTAAAATGACACCCCAAAACACATTCCCCAAAACACATTCCCCAACATTACTATAGTTTGTAAACGCTATTACCCAAACCATTTTTTTTTTGCCCAAACATTTTTTTTAATCAAAGACATGTAGAACAATAAATTTAGCGAAAAATTTATATATGGATGTCGGTTTTTTTGCAAAATTTTACAGCTGAAAGTGAAAAATGTCATTTTTTTTCAAAAAAATCGTTAAATTTCGATTAATAACAGTAAGTAAAAATGTCAGCAGCAATGAAATACCACCAAATGAAAGCTCTATTAGTGAGAAGAAAAGGAGGTAAAAATCATTTGGGTGGTAAGTTGCATGACCGAGCAATAAATGGTGAAAGTAGTGTAGTGCAGAAGTGTAAAAAGTGGCCTGGTCATTAAGGGGGTTTTAGCTAGCGGGGTTGAAGTGGTTAAACTTTATGTCTTTAGTATTAATTTATTTTGCAAAACAATCATTTTCTCTTTAAGGCTTTTAACTAATGCCACAAAGTTGTCCTTTTCATTGAAAGATGACAAATAGAGATGAGCAAATGAGATGAGCAAACTCCTGTTTTTTGGGGCATTAGCAATACTGATGGATTATTTAGCAAATGGTGACCAAGTGAAGGCGTATGCTCCACAGACAGGATCCGTTTTTTGTGGGTTATTGTTCCGACAGATCAGAGGAAGGGCAAATTAATCAGTGACATCAACATAAACTTGAATAACAAAAGCAAAGAAGGGGCACACTCAGAAGGGCTCACTTGAAAAAACAATGATGCACAATTTATTTAACCTAAAAACATATCCCCTAAAAATAAATGTACATAAAATGCAGGCTCTATACAGATATATGACCTCTATAAAAATAGGAATGAGTCCCGTATATCAATGCACCGGTCCCAGGGTGATTTCTATAGCATGTATGCCGGCTGTATACCGTTTAAATGAGGCCCGTGCTGATCAATAGAAAAGATGCTACTAAACGCTTTTAGCAGAAATAAATGCACCAGTGAAGTGCGTATATATTTTTCTTTCTGTACTAAAATAGGCCACTAAATGCTTTTGCAACAAATAAATGCACCAGTGAAGTGTGCATATTTTTTTCTTTCTGTGCTGAAATAGGCCAGTAAACACTTTCAACACATATAACTGCAGAAGTGAACTGAGAATATATTTTTCTTTTTGTACTGAAAAAAGCCAGTAAATACTTTTATCAGAAATAACTGCACCAGTGAAGTGTGCATATATTTTTCTTTTTGTACTGAAATAGGCCAGTAAACGTTTTCAACACATATAACTGCAGAAGTGAACTGAGAATATATTTTTCAGAGCAAATTTTTCAAAAATTCTATTTGCCGGTTCGCCAAATTTTTGGGGAAAAATTTGGTTTGATCCGAATATATTAGCGGCATTAATATATTAACTGGCATTGTGAATGCACCAGTTGACTTTTGGCTGTGCTACCAACTGTAAATATTGCCGCATATATTAATTGGACTATAACTGGGAATGACCAGAAGTCATTGGCATTAAGTGCTACACAGCATTTACCATCACACCTGTACATGTTCTGTATGTCCATTGATTTATATCTGGCTGCGGTATACTGACACACGTGCCACATTCCCAGTGCTATATAGCTGGCATATATGTACCATCTTTTCTATTGATCAGCACGGGCCTCATTTCAACGGTATACAGCCGGCATACATGCTATAGAAATCACCCTGGGACGGGTGCATTGATATACGGGACTCATTCCTATTTTTATAGAGGTCATAGAGCCTGCATTTTATGTACATTTATTTTTAGGGGATATGTTTTTAGGTTAAATAAATTGTGCATCATTGTTTTTTCAAGTGAGCCCTTCTGAGTCACCATTTGCTCAATAATCCATCAGTATTGCTAATGCCAAAAAAAACAGGAGTGGATGTAAAACAGAGATGACACAGGAATGGAATATTTGCATGTCTTCTGTGTGGAAACAGCATGAGAAGTCCACAGAGTGGACCTATGACATGTTGATGAGGTGGAAGCAGCATCAGGATACCACAGAGGGGCAAGGTGACATAGTGTGGATATGGCAGCAGCAGCAGGAGGATACCACAGAGTGGCAAGTTGACATAATGTGGAGATGGCAGTATCAGCATCAGGATACTACAGAGTGGCAAGGTGACGTAGTGTGAAGATGGCAGCAGCAGGATAATACCACAGAGTGGATAGGTGACATAGTGTGGAGATAGCAGCATCAGTATACCACAGAGTGGCAAGGTGACATAGTGTGGAAATGGTGGAAATGGCAGCAGCAGGATGATACCACAGAGTGGCAAGGCGACATAATGTGGAGATGGCAGCAGCAGCAGCAGCAGGATGATACCACAGAGTGGCATGGTGACATAGTGTGTTGATAGCAGTACCAGCAGCAGCATCAGGATACCACAGAGTGGCAAGGTGACATAGTGTGGATAAGGCAGCAGCAGCAGCATCAAGATACAGTAGAGTGGCAAGGTGACATAGTGTGGATATGGCAGCAGCAGCAGCAGCAGGAGGATACCACAGGGTGACATAGTGTGGAGATGGTAGCAGCAGCTGCATCAGGAGACCACAAAGCAACCTGGTGACAGAGCTGAATGGTGGGTGGCAATACCAGTTCCCTCTGATACTGGCTGAAAGAAGGAGTACTTGACATAAGATGTGTGGCATCAGGCGTGTGGAGGCAACACAGTAGCAGCTGAGGCAGATAGTCAGAGGTAATCGGTCTCTTTTATCAAAGTTTTAGTGTGGGATGAAGTGGATGACCGAGTTAACCAATCAAGAACTGCTGGGTTGCTGGTCAAGACACGCCTGCTAGATGACACCAGGAGCTCAGGCCTCTCGCTGCCACTCCTGCTGCCACGCCCCTTACTCTGCTGCGACCTCTGCCTGCGCCAGAAACATTTAGGGCTCTTCCCCTCATCTGTGCATGGCCTGGCACTTCTCTGTCTGACATACTTTTAGCTGAACTAAATAAATTAAAAGCAAATTAAAACACCCCTAAAAGCGACAAATATATTTTTCTTTCTGTACTGAAATAGGCCACAAAACGCTTTCAACACATATAACTGCAAAAGTGAACTGAAAATATATTTTTCTTTTTGTACTAAAATAAGCTACTAAATACTTTTAACAGAAATAAATGCACCAGTGAAGTGCGTATATATTTTTCTTTCTGTACTAAAAAAGGCCACTAAACTCTTTTGCAACAAATAAGTACACCAGTGAAGTGTGTATATTTTTTTCTTTCTGTGCTGAAATAGGCCAGTAAACGCTTTGAACACATATAACTGCAGAAGTGAACTGAGAATATATTTTTCTTTCTGTGCTGAAATAGGCCAGTAAACGTTTTAGACACATATAACTGCAGAAGTGAACTGAGAATATATTTTTCTTTTTGCATTAAAATAGGCCACTAAACGCTTTTACCAGAATTAATTGCACCAGTAAAGTGCGTACCGTATTTTTCGCCCTATAAGATGCACTTTTTCCCCCCCAAAGGTGGGGGGAAAATAGCAGTGCGTCTTATGGGGCAAATGCTGCATTTTGCCGAACTGCGATGCCGCGCGTCAGGTGTATCAGCTGAGAGGGAGGAGAAGCTGGGGGCCGGCATCTGGTTTTATAATGACAGCGGGGCTCATGCAGTGACTGTATTTTACTACACGGGCCCCGCTCACTGTATATACCTATAATTGTGGCATTACTTACAACAAGTGCTCGGTAGCAGCGTGAGTCATACATCATGCGCCTGCGCCACCCACTTTCTGAATAAAGCAGGTGGTGTGGGCGCATGACGTATGACTCACGCTGTCAGCGCCCGGCCTGCCTCCTCCCTCCTCTCTGCTACAGAGCGCTTGTTGTAAGTAATACGCAGCGCTGATTACTATTAACAATGCCACAATTATAGATAAGATTATGGTATATACAGGCGCTGATTACTATTAACAATGCCACAATTATAGATAAGATTGCGGTATATACAGTAAGCGGGGCCCGTGTAGTAGAATACAGTCACTGCACGGGCCACGCTGGCATTATAAAACCAGATGCAACCCCCACCCCCTGTATTGGGGGTCATTCACACTACAGGGACACTGTTATGGAGGGGATCTGTGGATGACACATATACAGACGTGGACAAAATTGTTGGTACCCTTTGGTCAATGAAAGAAAAAGTCACAATGGTCACAGAAATAACTTTAATCTGACAAAAGTAATAATAAATTAAAATTCTATAAATGTTAACCAATGAAAGTCAGACATTGTTTTTCAACCATGCTTCAACAGAATTATGTAAAAAAATAAACTCATGAAACAGGCATGGACAAAAATGATGGTACCCCTAACTTAATATTTTGTTGCGCAACCTTTTGAGGCAATCACTGCAATCAAACGCTTCCTGTAACTGTCAATGAGACATCTGCACCTCTCAGCAGGTATTTTGGCCCACTCCTCATGAGCAAACTGCTCCAGTTGTGTCCGGTTTGAAGGGTGCCTTTTCCAGACTGCATGTTTCAGCTCCTTCCAAAGATGCTCAATAGGATTGAGGTCAGGGCTCATAGAAGGCCACTTTAGAATAGTCCAATTTTTTCCTCTTAGCCATTCTTGGGTGTTTTTAGCGGTGTGTTTTGGGTCATTGTCCTGTTGCAAGACCCATGACCTGCGACTGAGACCAAGCTTTCTGACACTGGCTAGTACATTTCTCTCTAGAATTCCTTGATAGTCTTGAGATTTCATTGTACCCTGCACAGATTCAAGACACCCTGTGCCAGACGCAGCAAAGCAGCCCCAGAACATAACAGAGCCTCCTCCATGTTTCACAGTAGGGACAGTGTTCTTTTCTTGATATGCTTCATTTTTTCGTCTGTGAACATACAGCTGATGTGCCTTGGCAAAAACTTCGATTTTTGTCTCATCTGTCCACAGGACATTCTCCCAGAAGCTTTGTGGCTTGTCAACATGTAGTTTGGCATATTCCAGTCTTGCTTTTTTATGATTCGTTTTCAACAATGGTGTCCTCCTTGGTCGTCTCCCATGTAGTCCACTTTGGCTCAAACAACGACGGATGGTGCGATCTGACACTGATGTTCCTTGAGCATGAAGTTCACCTTGAATCTCTTTAGAAGTCTTTCTAGGCTCTTTTGTTACCATTCGGATTATCCGTCTCTTAGATTTGTCATCAATTTTCCTCCTGCGGCCACGTCCAGGGAGGTTGGCTACAGTCCCATGGATCTTAAACTTATGAATAATATGTGCAACTGTACTCACAGGAACATCTAGTTGCTTGGAGATGGTCTTATAGCCTTTACCTTTAACATGCTTGTCTATAATTTTCTTTCTGATCTCTTGAGACAGCTCTTTCCTTTGCTTCCTCTGGTCCATGTCGAGTGTGGTACACACCATATCACCAAACAACACAGTGATTACCTGGAGCCATATATATAGGCCCAATGGCTGATTACAAGGTTGTAGACACCTGTGATGCTAATTAGTGGACACACCTTGAATTAACATGTCCCTTTGGTCACATTATGTTCTGTGTTTTCTAGGGGTACCATCATTTTTGTCCATGCCTGTTTCATGAGTTTATTTTTTTACATAATTCTGTTGAAGCATGGTTGAAAAACAATGTCTGACTTTCATTGGTTAACATTTATAGAATTTTAATTTATTATTACTTTTGTCAGATTAAAGTTATTTCTGTGACCATTGTGACTTTTTCTTTCATTGACCAAAGGGTACCAACAATTTTGTCCACGTCTGTATGTGTCATCCACAGATCCCCCCCCCATAACATAGTCATCCACAGATCCCCATAACAGTGTCATCCAGAGACCCCAATAAGAGCCATCCAGAGATCCCCATAACAGTGTCACCCACAGATCCCGCATAACAGTGTCACCCACAGATCCCCTATAACAGTGTCACCCACGGATTCCCCCATAACAGTGTCCTCAACAGATCCCCCATAATAGTGTCATCAACAGACCACCATTAGTTCAAAACCCACCAAAAGCACACCTTTTTGTTCAAACTATTTGTTTTCTTATTTTCCTCCTCAAAAACCTAGGTGCGTCTTATGGGCAGGTGCGTCTTGTAGGGTGAAAAATAACGTGTATATATATATTTTTTTCTGTACTGAAATAGGCCAGTAAATGCTTTTAGCATAAACAAATGCTACAGTGAAGTGCGTATATTTATTTCCTTTTTGTACTGAAATAGGACACTGAACCCTTTCACCACATATAACTGCAGAAGTGAAATGTGTATATATTTTTCCTTTTTTGTACTTAAATAGGCCATTAAACTCCTTTACATATACGGTAACTGCAGAAGTGAAATGCATATAATTTTTTCCTTTTTTGTACTAAAATAGGCCGCTAAATTGTTTCACAAATAAATGCAACAGTGAAGTGCATATATATTTTTTCCTTTTTGTACTGAAATAGCACACTGAACGCTTTCACCACATATCACTGCAGAAGTGAAATGCGTATATATTTTTCCTTTTTGTACTGAAATAGGCCACTAAACTGTTTCAAAACAAATAACTGCAGAAGTGAAATGCGTATATATTTTCTTTTTCCACAGATATAAGCCACTAAAGGTTTTTCAACACAGCACTTGCACCCCAATAACAAGAACAAATTGCTAGAATGCCAGAGCTGTATAATGGCTATTTGGATCCCCAAATAATGTTTCCCTGCACTTGTAAATAGCTTTTTTTTTTTCACAATGAGGTTTTTCTAGCACTGTCCCAAGTGACTTCAGACGTCTCTCCCTGCACTAAGATGCTGTGAAATGATCCCTCCCTATCCTTTGACTGCACTTATAAATAGCTTTTCTAGCACTGTCCCTAGCACCTTATGACATCTCTCCCTGCACTAAGATGCTGTGAAATGATTCCTCCCTATCCTTTCCTCCTTTCCCTGCACTTATAAATCATTTTTTCATTTTTTTTTTCCACAATGAGGTTTTTCTAATTGCTGTCCCTAGCACCTTCTCACGTCTGTCCCTGCACTCTGAATGCTGCAAAATGTCTGACTCTAAGATGGCTGCCGTATTTATAGGGCTGTGACATCACAGGGCTGGCTGGCTGCTGATTGGCTGCATGCATAGCATTATGGGTCAGCCCGCCTTCCCGGAGTTCCTTGCCCCATGTCCTCATACATGTAGCCGCCATTGTAGCTGCCATTTTAGGAAAATTGTGATTCGCCACAAAATACAAGAAAATTCGCATTTGTTGCGAATAGAATTTTTCCGGACATTCGGATTGAATTCCACTTTGTCAGCTTCGATTCGCTCATCTCTAATGGCAAAGTATTCTGTACCAATCTGATTTTGTCACGAGTATCATCTAGGAGTTTTTCTTCCTGCTCTACAATCAGCTAATCAGCTTCAATGAGCATTCCAACAAAGCGGCATTCCAACCTTGCATAAAATCCGATGAGTAATTAAACTTTGGAGCAGCCGCAGGCCCCTAGGGATCATCGATTTGTTCAGGTAGGATCTTAATTTTTTAGCGTCCCACCATATCCGCATTTTTTTGAATAATAAAGACTCAAGTTCCCGCATTAACAGTTTCATGTCAGGAGTATCGCTCGCTGTACGGGCTGTTGATTGTAAATTAAAATTAGTGACTGCTTTATTAAGCCTTTCACTACAGTCCAAAATATCATAAAGGCACATTGCCCTCAGCACGCCTTCTGACACCTCTGATTCAGCCATTGTATATCAAGCACTTTTGTGCATATATGACCGGTGGGGAGCAATGAAAAAAATGTCCAACTTAACACGAAATGTAAAAAGATTTCAGCTCACCCACCGTTCTCCTTCGCTGTGCACGGACCCTGAACTGGAAGGTGATCAAAATAGTAGAGAAACTCAAGCAGCAGGCTCGGGATAAAATCCAATTTAGTTTATTACATCTTCATAAACTCCATAGGCTAATCAGACAGGTAAAGGTCTATGCGTTTTGACTGACCGTCTTAATCATGACCACGTTGTGTTATCGTAGTCCTTGGTTTAAAAATCCACTCTTGCCAAAAACACTCCCCTAATCAGGTGCTGAATAATGATCAGCTCCGAATCAGTGCTGCGTCCAATGGCTTAATTAAAATATATACAAAGTACTAACTAATCAAACACAACAACAACAAAAACTGGAAAAAAAAGAAACAAGTCAATATTCATAATAGGTAAGACGTTTGAATCCAGTACTACAAAAGAAGTTTTTAAAATCAAAACATATATTAATTGTAACACAAGTAATGTTATTAATTTGGCTACTTGTGCTGTCTGCAACATTCAATACATGGGGTGCACATCGAACAGTTTAAAGGTAAGAATAAGGAAACATTTGTCGCATGTTTCCAATCTCAAATTGGTAAAAGTGTCTATGCTACCTCAACATTTTAGGGATGTTCACCATGGGGACTTAACAAGCTTGAGAATCATGGGTATAGAGAAAGGTTTTGCACCCTTGCGTGGTGGCGATATCAATAGATTACTCCTGAATAGGGAATCATTTTGGATTTTTTCATTGAGTACTAGGAATCCAGAGGGTATGAATAATAGATACGATCTGATTTATGAATATTGACTAGTTCCTGTTTTTTCATTTTTTTTGTATTTTGTTGTGTTTGATTGGTTAGTACTTTGTATGTATTTTAATGAAGCCATTGGAAGCTGCACTGATCCGGAGCTCATTATTCGGCACCTGATTAGTAGTGTGGATCGTGAATATTCATATTATGAATTTTTATCGCGAATATTGGCACTTTGAGAATTTGCGAAGTGCAATATATAGTACAATATATTCGTAATGACGAATATTCACTTTTTTTTAACACAGTACACATCAGGTGATCATCCCTCCCTTCTTCTAGCTTGAAGGGCCAATGAGAAGGCTTTGTCACAGCTTAGCAACATCCCTAGCAACTAATCGGAAAGTTGCTTACCCCTTCACTATATAAATGAAGACACTCCCCAGCAACCATTTTGTGGAGTTTGATGTGAGAGAGAGAGAAGCTTGATTCTAGTGCTGTGCTTTGTCTGATATAATTTCCAATCGAATATAAATGCTCTTGATCGTTAGTGTTAGATAGTAATTAGGGCATAGTGTAGATGAATAGCTAATAGGGTCCAGTGCAGGGTGTAGTGTAGGATATAGAGATAGCTGAAATATATAATCCATATAGTTAGTGTTAGTGTATAATACAGATAGTGCTAGATAGTGTAGGTTAGTTAGGGAATAGTTTAGCTTGGCTGATAGGGTCCAGTGCTGGGTGTAGTGTAGGTTATAGAGTTACTTAGCTTAAATATAAAGTGAAAAAAATAAAAAATAAATAAAGTCTTTTAGTCTCAGGCTTTAATTAGTGTCTGCGTCTTTTGTGTTTAAAAAAAAAAAAGTTTTAAAGTCTTAGGGTACTTTTACACTAGCTACATTCTTTTCCGGCATTGAGTACCGTCCTAGGGGCTCAATACCGGGGAAAGAACTGATCAGTTTTATCCTAATGCATTCTTAATGAGAATGAGTCTTCTAGTCTCAGCGTTTTAGGCTTTAGTTAGTGTCTGTGTCTTTTGTGTGTGGAAAAAAAAGTTTGTCTTAGTTTTTTAGTCTTCAGTTTCTGTAGTAATTAGTGTTTTCGTCTTTTGTTTGTGAAAAACCAAAACAAAAAAAAGTATTTTACTCAGTGTTTTAAGCTTTAATTAGTGTCTACGTCTTTTGTGTCTTAAAAAAAGGAAAACAAAAGTTTTATAGTCTTAGCTTTTTAGTCTTCAGTTTGTGTAGTAATTAGTGTTTTCGTTGTTTGTTAGTGAAAAAAAAAAAGTCCTTTAGTCTCAGTGTTTTAAGCTTTAGTTAGTGTCTGCATCTTTTGTGTATGAAAAAAATGTATAGTCTTAGTTTTTTAGTCTTCAGTTTGTGTAGTAATTAGTGTTTTCGTCGTTTGTTAGTAAAAAAAATCATTTCATTATTGCCTCATTGTCCCCACCCCAAGTTTGCCCAAATTCCCTCTTTATAAAAAAAAAATTGGGGGTGTATATATAAACCCACATATTCATCATGAGTGCACATGGGCGTGCAGGCAGCCGTGGTCATGGTAGGGGAGTTGGTTCCAGTGCTTGACTGCTGCCAGCACGGGGCCGCTCCTCTACCCACGGAGGGGCAGGCACAGGTGGCAGGGGCCTTCGCCTCATCCATGATTTCTTCTGGCGTGGCGGACACCCTCTTTCCTCGCAGGACGCCGAGGCAGTGGTGTCATTCGTGACCCAGACTAGTGGCACGGAGTCCTCTGCCTGGCTCTCAGCAGCAGCAGCTCTCTGACTCCTGCAGGACCAGCCCCTAAGAATCATCCCTGATGCTGTTTGACAGCGACAGTGAGAGGGACATCTTGGGGGTGGTAACGCAAGAGAGTGAGCTAGAACTTGGTCTGGATGGTCAGGACCTTTTGGAAGGGATGGAGGAGGAGGGGGTACCTCCTGTCAGTACCCCAGTGACATCCGTTCCAACTGGTGTGGGTGATTTTAGCCACAGAAACCCCGTATCTTGTCAGACCCAGGCGTCAGCGAGGGGACAGCGGAGCCAGGTCAGGGGGCGAAGAGGAGGGTGACCCAGAATGGGTGCCACCTCCCTTGTTAGGTGACAGCAGCACTGATGAGGAAGATAGGCACTCAAGGGAAACAGTGCGCCAGGTCTCCAGTGAGGCCAGTGTCAGTGGCTCCACTGGTAATGGCAGCAGGAGGAGGCATCAGCAGCCAGCTACACCTGTGTGGACCGAGCCCGAACAGGCACAGGTCAGCACAACCCCATCTGACACAAGGTTAGTGTGTAAGTCGCCTGTTTGGGCTTACTTCACCCTGGCAGCAGACAATGTGACAATTGCCATCTTTCAGCTCTGCCATGCCAGGGTGAGGAGAGGGAGGACTGTTGCTCAGCTGGGTACTACTGCCCTTACCCAGCACATGAGAGTAAACTACTGGCGGCAGTGGGAACAGATGCAGGGTGGTCGTATCAGCAGCGCCACTAGCAGTGCACAGAGGACAGCAGTTCCTGCCACTGTACTGCAGCCACTCTAACCCTTCCAACAATGCATACCCACTCCCCCGCTCCCTCTCCTAGAGGTACTGGTACCGGCAGCCAGACCTCTTCCTCGACTGCCCACTCCTCTATCGCCTCCACTGCCGTCCAGCGCCAGCCGTATGTTGCCGACGCATTTAAATGCACCGTGCCCTAGGCCCCCGGGACCGACGAGTGCGTTCACTCAATAGGCTACTGGCAAGCGTTATCGCCCAACACTGGCTGCCCTTCAATGTTGTGGAGAGCAATCCATTCCAGCAGATGTTGGAGCAGGCCCAACACAGATGGCATAACCCCAGCCGCTATTTCTTTGCCAGGACCGGCGTCCCTACCCTACACCAGCACATTATGCAGAATGTATCGCTGTTGCTGGATCACGCTGTCAGCAACGGGGTGCATCTGACAATAGATGCATGGACCAGCAGACATGGACAGGGACCATACATCAGTTTTACTGCCCACTGGATGTCCCTCCGAGGCGCCGGGGAGGGATCATCACATGTGGCGGCATCTGAGTTTGTGGTGCCGCCCCGGTGTGTCCAGGTGAGAACTGCTGCTCTCACTCAAGCCACTGTCTTTACCGCTGCTGAGCCCCTCCAGCAAGCATCCCCGTAGCTACGCAAGTGTGGGGCACGTCCACTGCCAGGCTGTGCTCCAGCTTGTGAGCTTAGGGGAATGGAGACACTCTGGACCTTATGTTCTGGCCACACTACAGGCTCACGTCCAGAAGTGGCTGACACCCGAAGGCTAAAGGCAGGTATGGTTGTCTGTGACAATGGCAGCAACCTCCTGACCGCCCTCCATGTTGGCAGCGACGGGCGATCAAGGAATACCTGCTGGACCAAGGCCTGAGCACAGAAACCAGGTTCACCTTGCCTGGGCCTGGGTCTGGAAGTGTCCCTGGCTCTAGCCGCCAGGATCATTTCCCCTTCCAATCGGTAATGACTCAGCCACGGTCCACTGTTGCTGGCCGGGTGCTCTGCGGCTGCCTCCAGTGCACAGCCTGGATCATCGATCGCAGGTCAGGCTGCTGAATAAGCCTTTAGCTGTGATGCTTGACTACACATGGGGTGTAGTGTCACAGAACCCGGGCCAGACATCACTTGAAGGGGCTGATAGGCACCCGGGAGCACCTCCACTGTCATCCAGCAGAGGCGAGTTAGTAGTCTGTTCTGTTAGCCACCATGTGTTCACCAAGACATAGAACTGAAGGTAAACTTCATCCACAAAACGAATGCAGCTCTGCTTTATCTCTGTCGACTTGAAATAGAAAATGAGATCCGTTAGGTTCATGAAAAACGTACAGTAATCCGGTCTGATACTATTGTTATGTCTGGAGGGTATGAAGAATGCAGCACTTCCAGGGAGAGATGGGATAGATAGATAGATATATCTATATATAGCTGCATTCGTTTTATGGATGACGTTTACCTGCAGTTCTATGCCTTGGTGAACACATGGTGGCTTCAGAACAGACTACTAACTCGCCTCTGCTGGATGACAGTTGGAGGTGTTCCCCGGTTCCTGTCAGCCCCT
Source organism: Bufo gargarizans (assembly GCF_014858855.1). Lineage (NCBI taxonomy): Eukaryota > Metazoa > Chordata > Amphibia > Anura > Bufonidae > Bufo > Bufo gargarizans. The sequence continues at coordinate 518,411,159 of NC_058082.1, read as the reverse complement.
TTCTAGTAATGTCTGGCCCGGGTTCTTTGACACAACCCCCCGTGTGTATTCAAGCATCACAGCTAAAGGCTTATTCAGCAGCCTGACCTGCGATCAATGATGCAGGCTGCGCACTGGAGGCAGCCGCAGAGCACCCGGCCAGCAACCGTGCACCGAGTCATCACCGATGGGAAGGGGAAGTGATCCCAGCAGCAGAGCCGAGGACACTTCCAGACCCAGGCAGAGGCAAGGTGGCTCATCACTGATTTCTGTGCTCAGACGGGCAGAGGACGGATGGCAGGAGCACAGCTTGTATGTGGAGCCGACCGTGTATGGGTGGGGAGAGCGGCGGTCCCATGCCTCCTCACAGACAAAAAGAGGATGAGAGAGCTGCTGCTAAACCCCGCCACTCCTACTGCCCTCTGGCTTGGAGGAATCAGCACACGGTGAGGCAGGCCGCGTTACTGCAGTGTTCTGCTACAGACTCGATTTGTCTGATATGGAATCTGAGAGCAGACCGGTACTGGCGGCATGTATAGATATTTTTTTTAACCAAATAATAGTGTGCTTTCAAAAATGAAAATACCTTTGATAAAAAAAAACATAATGTAAATGGTAAATAGAGCATTTTGTATTAATGTTACCACATGAATAATGTAGACAAAGAACATGCTGCTGTCAGAGGTGTCTTAGTATATCTTTGGTGTTGCCCAGGTCTGCTGGGAACACATTCCTGCTGCAAACTAAGAACCTGTTGCTGTCAGAGGTGTTTTATTTTATTTGTGGTGTTGCCCTGGTCTGGTGGGGGCCCAATCCTGGGAACACATTCTGGGAACACATTCCTGCTGCAAACTAAGAGCCTATTGCTGTCAGAGGTGTCTTAGTTTATTTGTGGTGTTGTTCTGGTCTGGTGGGAACCCATTCCTGGGAATACATTCCGGCTGCAAACTAAGAACCTGTTGCTGACAGAGGTGTCTTAGTTTAATTGTGGTGTTGCCCTGGTCTGGCAGGGGCCCATTGCTGGGAACACATTCCAGCTGCAAACTAAGAACCTGTTGCTGTTAGAGGTGTCTTAGTTTATTTTTGGTGTTGCCCTGGTCTGTTGGGGGCCCATTCCTGGGAACACATTCCTGCTGCAAAATAAAAACAAGCGTCTGTCTGTCCTGAAGAGTTAGGCTGAGCTATGTGTAGGTCTAATACTCGACCGTCAACATCTACCTGCTGCTGATGCTGTCTGTCCTGATCATGCTGAGTTATGTGTAGGCCTTATACTACACCATTACCTTTACCTGCTGCTGCTTGCCCTGTTAGGACGATCTATGTGTAGGCCGTATACTGGTCCGTTATCATGTACCTGCTGCTGTTATCTGTCCTGATCCTACAGTGTTGAGTCAAGCAATGTTAGCCCTGATACTACAGAGTTTACATGCTGCAGTCTGTCATGATCCTGCTGAGTGTGGCCCATTGATGTGTAGGCCTTATACTGTTTCTTTACTATCTACCTACTATTGTCTGCCTTTATCCTGCCAAGTTATGTGTCGGCAGTATAGTACATTTTTAAAAATTACCTGTTAATGCTGTCTGTCCTTATACTGCGGAGGACAACCAGCATGGACCATTTATTCGCCCCAGGGCTTTGTCAACAAATGAGTATTATAATTCTCTTAAACTGGTGTGCATGTTTCATAGTTGCGCATGTGCTCTGTTCAGCATATATTGTCAATGTTTATATATATATATATATATATATATATATATATATATATATATATATATATAAATAAAATATTTTTTATAAAATAGAATCATGAGGTGTTACGCTTCATTCTCAAATAAAAATTTCTTACTTTTTTTATTTTATATTTTATTATTTTGCTTAAATTGGGTTTTGGGGGGCCCTGTTGTGGTTCTTACTGTAGAAAGGTGGGAACCACATGTGGCTTTCCCTTGGCAAAAGGTTTTGTGCAGTTAACATTCTACAGGACTGATTGACGAACCTAATAAGGTTGTATTATAATTTTTTTTTCTTAAATACGGATTTTGGTTCGAACACGCTGTTGTCTGTCGTCCTGAACAAGATGCCTGACTTCTGTGTTGACCTCTCAACATGGTTGGGTGTGACTGGTGTTATACTCATCCGTGTGGTAATCCGTATTTGGAAATGGAGCATTAATGCCACATGTAGCTATTGATATATACATTTATATTTTATGTAACTTTTTGCCAAATATTTGATGATAATTAGCGCATGCTGATTTGATCTAAACACAATTTTAAAATTTGCTGTATAAACTGTGTAATATATAATGTTCTGTAAGGCATGTGACCATTTTGAGAGTGATTATACTCTTTTCCATGGTTGTGATCATGTGACCGCATAGATATGATGCATTTGTGGCTCAGTCTGCGTTCAATTCAGGTGCAAACTGGTGATCTTTTATCATCATTTTACCGGAGTATGGACGCTCGCATCCTTTGTGCGTTCCTAAATGCAATGCGAACACATGATTGCATCTCCTGTTTCTGTCAGGAGGAAGCTATACTCCGACATGCAGAGTTAACAAAACAGGACGCTATCTCGGATCCATGCTGGTTAGTTCTTCGCCAAGGCCATACATTTTTTTTATCAGAACAGCAGTTTTTTTTAAACTCCATTGGTTTTTGAACAATTTTTTTTTACTTGTCACTCTGATTAATTAAGCACATATTGTTAAGCAACATAATGTTAGTGAATTTATTAATCTCTTCACTGTATGGATACTTGTCTATTATGTACCTTATATCTTATATTTTAAAATATACTTTATTTATACTCACATTGCAAAGTATGCAAATTTTTGTTGAAGCACTTAATAATATTTTTAGTTTGAAAAATATCCTGATTGGGTATTTAGCTTTGCACTTGGCACTATTCACTTTTGTCACTGCATGATAAAGGTCCCATTGTGTGGACCAAAAATGTGCTTTTTGTTTAATAAACACAATTTCTTCAGGAAATGACGTGGCATTTGGTTTTCTCCCTCTTTCTTTCTTCTCTCTCTCTCTCTCTCTCTCTCTCTCTCTCTCTCTCTCTCTATCTATCTATATATATATATATATATATATATATATATATATATATATATGGAAGAGTCCAGCGAGAGCAGCAGCCAAGGTGTGGGTGCAGAGTCCAAGGTGGGGTAACGGCAATCCCCAATAGTATAAGCAGAAAAAGTAGGACTGCACTCAGAAATAGTGGTGAAAGCAAAAAAGTTTTATTCACCCATGTGGCAAATCGTGGGACGCTTCAGCTCACACGAGCCTTCCTCAAGCATAGAGATAGTGAAAGTGAAGACATATAAAGGCATTACAAAAAGTGTCCCACCAATCAGGGTCTGGTTATAATCAACTTGAATTACATCCATCTGATACAAATAAATAAAGTGCATGTGCATAAAGTGACCAGTGGCGTACGATCTACAACTGCAGGATATACACACCCTGATTGGTGGGACACTTTTTGTAATGCCTTTATATGTCTTCACTTTCACTATCTCTACGCTTGAGGATGGCTCGTGTGAGCTGAAACGTCGCAAGATTTGCCACATGGGTGAATAAAACTTTTTTGCTTTCATCACTATTTCGGAGTGCCGTCTTACTTTTTCTGCTTATATATACAGGTCCTTCTAAAAAAATTAGCATATTGTGATAAAGTTAATTATTTTCTGTAATGTACTGATAAACATTAGACTTTCAGATATTTTAGATTCATTACACACAACTGAAGTAGTTCAAGCCATTTATTGTTTCAGCCATAATATTGATGATTTTGGCATACAGCTCATGAAAACCCAAAATTCCTATCTAAAAAAATTAGCATATTTCATCCGACCAATAAAAGAAAAGCGTTTTTAATACAAAAAAAGTCAACCTTCAAATAATTATGTTCAGTTATGCACTCAATACTTGGTCGGGAATCCTCTTGCAGAAATTACTGCTTCAATGCGACGTGGCATGGAGGCAATCAGCCTGTGGCACTGCTGAGGTGTTATGGAGGCCCAGTATGCTTCGATAGCGGCCTTAAGCTCATCCAGAGTGTTGGGTCTTGCGTCTCTCAACTTTCTCTTCCCAATATCCCACAGATTCTCTATGGGGTTCAGGTCAGGAGAGTTGGCAGGCCAATTGAGCACAGTAATACCATGGTCAGTAAACCATTTACCAGTGGTTTTGGCACTGTGAGCAGGTGCCAGGTCGTGCTGAAAAATGAAATCTTCATCTCCATAAAGCTTTTCAGCAGATGGAAGCATGAAGTGCTCCAAAATCTCCTGATAGCTAGCTGCATTGACCCTGCCCTTGATAAAACACAGTGGACCAACACCAGCAGCTGACATGGCACCCCAGACCATCACTGACTGTGGGTACTTGACACTGGACTTCAGGCATTTTGGCATTTCCCTCTCCCCAGTCTTCCTCCAGACTCTGGCACCTTGATTTCCGAATGACATGCAAAATTAGCTTTCATCCGAAAAAAGTACTTTGGACCACTGAGCAACAGTCCAGTGCTGCTTCTCTGTAGCCCAGGTCAGGCGCTTCTGCAGCTGTTTCTGGTTCAAAAGTGGCTTGACCTGGGGAATGCGGCACCTGTAGCCCATTTCCTGCACACGCCTGTACACGGTGGCTCTGGATGTTTCTACTCCAGACTCAGTCCACTGCTTCCGCAGGTCCCCCAAGGTCTAGAATCGGTCCTTCTCCACAATCTTCCTCAGGGACTGGTCACCTCTTCTCGTTGTGCAGCGTTTTCTGCCACACTTTTTCCTTCCCACAGACTTCCCACTGAGGTGCCTTGATACAGCACTCTGGGAACAGCCTATTCGTTCAGAAATTTCTTTCTGTGTCTTACCCTCGTGCTTGAGGGTGTCAATGATGGCCTTCTGGACAGCAGTCAGGTCGGCAGTCTTACCCATGATTGCGGTTTTGAGTAATGAACCAGGCTGGGAGTTTTTAAAAGCCTCAGGAATCTTTTGCAGGTGTTTAGAGTTAATTAGTTGATTCAGATTAATAGCTTGTTTAGAGAACCGTTTCATGATATGCTAATTTTTTTAGATAGGAATTTGGGGTTTTAATGAGCTGTATGCCAAAATCATCAATATTAAAACAATAAATGGCTTGAACTACTTCAGTTGGTGTGTAATGAATCTAAAATATATGAAAGTCTAATGTTTATCAGTACATTACAGAAAATAATGAACTTTATCACAATATGCAAATCTTTTTTAGAAGGACCTGTATTTATATATATATATATATATATATATATATATATATATATATATATATATATATATATATATATATATACACAAATATATTTGACAAATTTATTGGAGCCTTTACAATCTTTAAAATGTAATCGAAGAAAAAACATACTGCTGTTGGGGTTGCATAATTTTATTTTAATAGTTTCACCAGTATGACAGGGGCTCATTCTTGTGAACACTTTCCTACTGCAAACTAAGAATATGCTGCTGTCTGTTCCTGCAGACTTTAGCCGAGCTATGTGTAGGCCTTAAACTACACCATTAACTTAACATCTAGCTGCTGATGCTGTTGTCCTTATTCTTCTGAGTTATGTGTAGGCCTTATAATACACAATTACCATTGACTGATGCTGTTGTCCTTATCCTGCTGAGTTATGTATAGCCATTATAATACAACAATACCATTACCTGTTGCTATTGTCCTTATCCTTTTAAGTTATGTGTAGGCCTTTATAATAGAATATTACCATTAACTGCTGCTGTTGTCTGTCCTGATCATGAAGAGTTTGCACCAGGACTAAAGGGTACTTACAGCAAAGTAATAGTTTAAAATTACACCATAGCATAACATTATTAAAAAACGAAAGCACATGCTAAAACTGAAAAAAAAAATAAAAATTATTAATAATGATTAAATAACCAAAAATTTGATCTATGGCAATTTGGTCAGTTGCTCCTGGAGGTCACATAATTCCTACAGATCGGTACGCTGTATCTCCAGCTGCTGCACCCTTTTGTTCAGACTCTGCAGCTGCACCCGGATGTCTGTCACGGCTCGTTGCTGAGTCTGCTGGATTTAACTTTTTTTTTTTTTTTCATTTTAAGGATTACTGTATTAAAATAACAAAAAAATAATTCATAATTAGAGGGAATTAGTTTATAGTATGTAGTATTTGTGGAAGCACTGCCGATTGACATCTCAGTCAGTTATTTACAGATATCTTTATATATATATATATATATATATATATATATATATATATATATATATATATATATATAAATTAGTTTCTGTCTGTTTGTTTAGATGTCTGTACGTTCTTTATGTGCGACCAAACGACTGGACCGATCTTCACTAAATGTGGCACACAGGTACATCAGGTGTCTGGAAAGGTTTTAGACCGGGTCTCAGCTCTCTAGGACTTACTGTTCCTGAGATATTCCCAAAAAATGACCTGTATTAGCCTGCAAGTCTTTCACTCACAGCTCAACTGCCATACACACGGTCACATGTCCCTTATCAGCCAATAGAAGCTTGCAGGTCCTACATCAGGTTGCCATAACAACTGATCACAGGTTTCAGCAGGACGCAGGTCTTTAAATATTCAGTCATATGACGTAGGACGGTAAAACTACACTGCTACATGCATGGGGACAGGGGACACTATTAAACGGACGGGCGCTGTGGGGTTCACTGTTAAAAGGACAGACACTGTAGAAGTCACTGTTAAAGCAGCGGGTACTGTGGAGGTCACTGCTAAAAGGGCGGCCACTATGAAGGTCAATGTTAAAGGGGGTGGGCACTATGGCAATCACTGTTAAAGAAGCGGGCACTGTGAAGGTCACTGTTAAAGGGACGGGCACTGTGGAGTTCACTGTTAAAGGGGCAGGCACTGTGGAGGTCACCGTTAAAGGGGCGAGCACTATTAAAGGAACAGGCAATGTGGCGGTCATTGTTAAAGGGGCAGGCACTGTGGAGGTCACTGTTAAAGGGGTGGTCACTGTTAAAATGGCAGGAATTGTGGAGGTCATGGTTAAAAGGGCTGACACTGTTGAGGTCACTGTTAATGGGGTGGTTACTGTTGAAGGGGCGGACACTGTGAAGGTCACTGTTAAAGGGGTGGGCACTATGGAGGTCTCTGTTAAAGGGGCAGGCACTGTGAAAGTCACTGTTAAAGGGGCAGACACTTTGAAGGTCACTGTTAAAGGAGCGGCCACTAAGAAGGCCTCTGTTAAAGGGGTGGTCAATGTTAAAGGGACGGGCACTGTGGAGGTCATTGTTAAAGGGGTGGGCACTGTGGAGTTCACTGTTAAAAGGGCGGGCACTGTGGAAGTCACTGTTAAAGGGGCGGACATTGTGAAGGTCACTGTTAAAGGAGAGGGCACTGATAAAGGTCACTGTTAAAGAGGCTGGCACTGTGGAGGTCATTGTTAAATGGGCGGGCACTGTGGAGGTCACTGTTAAAGGGGCGGGCACTGTAGAGGTCACTGTTAAAGAGGCAGGCACTGTGCAGGTCACTGTTAACGATGCGGTCACTGTTAAAGAGTCAGGCACTGTGGAGGTCAATGGTAAAGGGGTGGCCATTGTGAAGGTCAATCTTAAAAGGGTGGCCACTGTGGAGGTCACTGTTAAAGAGGTGGGCACTGTGGAGGTCATTGTTAAAGGGGCAGCGGTTGATATCTTTTTACGACACACGAAAACATAAAATGAAATAGATTCAATATACCCATACAAAGCTGGGTCCTTCTGCTAGTCTCTTATATATATATATAAAAATTATTTTCTGTCTGTCTGTCTGTCTAGATGTCTGTTTGTCTGGACGTTCTTTATGCACGACCAAACTACTGGACTGATCAGGTGTCTGGGAAGGTTTTAGACCGGGTCTCAGCTCTCTAGGACTTACCGTTACTGAGATATTCCCCAAAAATGACCTGCATTGGCCAATAGAAGTCAGCAAGCCTTTGACTTAAATCTGAACTGCCATTTACACAGTCAAATGTCCCTTATTAGCCAATAGAAGCTCGCAGGTCCTACTCCAGGTTGCCATTACAACTTATCACAGGTTTTAGCAGTTTGCAGGTCCTTAAATATTCAGTCATATGACCTATGACAGCACAACTACACTGCTACATATATGGGGGGCAGGGGCCACTATTAAACAGACGGGCGCTGTGGAGTTCACTGTTAAAGGGGCAGGCACTGTGGCGTTCACTGTTAAAGGGGCAGGCACTGTGGAGGTCAATGTTAAAGTGGCGGGCACTGTGGAAGTCACTGTTAAAGAGGCGGCCACTATGAAGGTCACTGTGAAAGGGTTGGTCAATGTTAAAGGGGCGGGCACTGTGGAAGTCACTGTTAAAGGGGCAGGCACTGTGAAAGGGGGGATACTGTGGAGGTCACTGTTAAAGGGGTGGGCACTATTAAAGGGACAGGCACTGTGGAGGTCACTGTTAAAGGCGCAGTCACTATTAAACGGACAGGCGCTGTGAAGTTCAAGTTAAAGGGGTGGGCATTGTGAAGGTCTTTGTTAAAGGGGCAGGCACTGTGGAAATCACTGTTAAAGGGGTGGGCAATGTGAAGGTCACTGTTAAAGGGTCGGCCACTATAAAGGTTACTGTTAATGGGGCGGGCACTGTGGAGGTCTTTATTAAAGGGACGGGCACCGTGAAGGTCACTATTGAAGGGGCAGGCACTGTGGAGGTCACTGTTAAAGGGGCAGGCACTGTGGAGGTCACTGTTAAAGGGGTAGGTACTGTGGAGGTCACTGTTAAAGAGGCAGGCAGTGCAGAGGTCACTGTTAAAGGGGCGGGTACTGGCGAAGTCACTGTTTAAGCGGCAGGTACTCTGGAGGTCACTGTTAAAGCGGTGGCCACTATGAAGGTCACTGTTGAAAAGGTTTTCAATGTTAAAGGAGCGGGCACTGTGGATGTCACTGTTAAAGGGGAGGGCACTGTTAAAGGGGTGGGAACTGTGGAGGTCACTGTTAAAGGGGCGCTGGCACTGTGGTGGTCACTGTTAAAGGGGTGCAAATCACAGTGGAATTTATAGGGTTATGAAAAGTATCAATATATAAATCACAGAGAAAAATGACTTTTCATATAAAACATAACTTTTACTATCGTTGGTTAAAATAATACCCCATCTTAGTATGTATGTTAGGGCTACGTCAAATAAATAGACAAGGCCTTACTTTGGACGTATCATGATAGTGCAGTCTGATATATAGAAAAATTTACGACAACTTACAGTTAGATGACTGTGGACCTGGTCAAACGGTGAAAAAAGAGAGGTGGTGGATAAGGGGAAGGGAAAAAATATTCCTAATACATCCCTCAATGTACCCCTGCCAACAGGCGGAGCACCCGCCCTGAAAGGGGGCGACCCCACCTCTCGGTGGCTAAGCCCTCGCTATCGCCTAATGTTACCCTGCCTGTAAGGATCGATGATGTTCGTTCCTTCTTTAGCAGTTTGTCCCGACGCCTTTCCCCAGACGTAATTAAGGCTGGTTCATCAGGGTACTCAGGATAGTTGATAAGTTCTTGCAGGTTTCATTAGATAAATGCCCATCTGATAATAGTGGGCAAAACTTCTGATAATTGCATAGCAGACCTCCTGGTATCATAAGGTGCACTGGTATTATTGGGTTGGTGATTCAAATACCTGTTTTTGGCGCCTAGAAGTGAGCCCCGCCTCCTGGATAACCCTATTGATGCCTTGGAATAAATAAAAAAGCACCACTTCCGGTATTTTGAATGCACGCGGCGCCAGGTGGAACGCACATGTGATTCCAAAACCAGAAGTGAGCCGGTATTCACTCGCATCGTCACATCCTGCCTGTGAAACGCAAGCAGGGATGTGGGAGGAGAATAAGGACGGCAGATAACGATACTGCCAACCTGATTGTGGAGGGGGAGGGGAGTAATAGTAGGTATATAGGTTCTTGGGCCATACATTGTAAAACTGTGCATCTTTAAAGCGATCATCCCACATGCATGTAGACGGGGTGTATTGAGAGGCTGGATATAATAAACTGTATTAACATAAAGTTATGTCAAAGGAACAGGCCCCCCATATTGATATATATGTATAACTGAACCAATTTCAGGTCCGATATAAAGCAAGATTTACATTTATAAAGGGTAACCATAGTGCTGGCTACTGCATGAAAAACGTGAGGGAGACTAAATAAAACACCCAAAGGAAATCTGTTTATTTAGTTCCATTGGAAATACTGTTTTGAGGCGGTATATCCACTGGGCTTCCTTACGGAGAATCCTAATATCCCAGTCGCCACCCCTTGGTGACTGCCGTATGACTTCAATGACCTGGAATTTGAGTGTACTCACGTCGCCATCATGTGCATGACGTGCGATCGGTTTGTCTCTGCGGTTCCTGACATCACCTAGGTCAGGGGTGGCCAACCTGCGGCTCCTTGCACCTTCACCTGCGGCTCTCAGAGGAGCGCGCTCTCGTTTACATATGCGGCTCGCAGGGGAGCGGGGATCAAAATATTAGCAGCACAGGGGAGAAGGAAGAAGAAAGCAGTCCGCCCTACCCCCTGTGCTGCTGCCGCTGCCACCAATAAGAATACGGAGGGGAAGAGGAGGGGCTGTGGCCACTGCCACCAATGAAGGTAACTCACTCATTTATTCAAATACAGGAGGCGGGTGCTGGCTGCAGAATAATTTAGCCCGCACCCGACCTCTATAGCTGAAATCCGTGGCAGTTAATTGACATGTCATTGGTGGCGCAGTGCCCCCCCCCTTAATACGTGAAGGCCCGCGCTCTGACCTGACGCTGTGCATGTCAGGTCACTGTGGAGAGGGCGCCACAGTCTTCAGAGCAGCGGCAGCAGAGGTAGGATAAGCCTCCTACACAGTTTTATTTTATTAAAGTACTGATCTGGGGGTAGTATGAGCTCAGATAAGACCCCCAAATCCTCATCAGACCCACAAAATAAGCCTCACCAGTGCTCATATAAGACACGAAAAATCTGACACCCCATGCTCACATCTTCCCTATTTCAAATCACCCCTGAGCATCTGAGCATGGGGCGTCATCTGAGCATGGGGCGTCATCTGAGCATGGGGCGTCATCTGAGCATGGGGCGTCATCTGAGCATGGGGTGTCATCTGAGCATGGGGCGTCATCTGATAATAAGGAGGTCATCTGAGCATGGGGCGTCATCTGATAATAGGGCGGTCATCTGATAATAAGGCGGTCATCTGAGCATAGGGCGGTCATCTGAGCATGGGGCGGTCATCTGATTATAAGGCAGGTCATCTGAGCATGGGGCGGTCATCTGATTATAAGGCGGTCATCTGAGCATGGGGCGTCATCTGAGCATAAGGGTGTCATCTGAGCAATCTTGAAACACATTGTGAAAAACAAAGATTGCCCAAAGTCTCACTAAAGCTGTCTACACTACAGGTAGGAAAGGTGGTTTAAATGCATTTTTAAATGTTTGATAACTCACTTGCAGTAATACTGTCGTGTGCACGCATATTTGTGTAAAAGGATAGCTTGTGGCTCCTGGCAGTCATACGATTTTTTTTTTATGGCTCTTTGTGTCTGTAAGGTTGACCACCCCTGACCTAGGTGTTCCCCAACCCGTCTCCTATGAAGGTCACTGTTGAAGTGGTTGTCAATCATAAAGGGGTGGGCACTGTGGAGGTAACTTTTAAAGGGGCGGTCACTGTTAAAGGGGTGGGCACTGTGGAGGGCACTGTTAAAGGGGCAGACACTGTGGAGGTCACTGATAAAGAGGTGGGCACTGTGGAGGTCACTGTTAAAGGAGCAGGAACTGTGCAGGTCACTGTTAAAGGGGTGGTCAAAGTTAAAGGGCAGGCACTGTGGTGGTCACTGTTAAAGGGGCAAACAATGTGGAGGTCACTGTTGAAGGGGTTGTCAATGTTGAAGGGGCGGGCACTGTGGAGGTCACTGTTAATGGGTGGGCACTGTGGAGGTCACAGTTAAAGGGGCAGGCACTGTGGAGGTCACTGTTAAAGGGACGGGCACTGTGAAGGTCACTGTTAAAGGGGCATCCACTATGAAGGTCACTGTTGAAGCAGCTGTCACTGTTAAAGTGGCGAGCACTGTGGAGGTCACTGTTAAAGGGGCAGGCACTGTGCAGGTCACTGTTAATGGGGTGGTCAATGTTAAAGCGGCGGGCACTGTAGAGATCACTGTTAAAGGGGCGAGCAATGTGGAGGTCACTGTTAAAGGGGTGATCAATGTTAAAGGGTCGGGTACTTTGGAGGTCACTGTTAAAGGGGCGAGCACTGTGGAGGTCACTGGTAAAGGGGTGGTCAATGTTAAAGGGGCGGGCACTGTAAAGATCACTGTTGAAGGGGCAGACACTTTGGAGGTCTCTGTTAAAGGAGCAGGCACTGTAGAGGTCACTGTTAAAGGGGCGGTCACTATTAAAAGGACGGGCACTGTGGAGGTCACTGTTAAAGGGGCAGACACTTTGAAGGTCACTGTTAACCCCTTAGGGACACATGACGTACCGGTACAGCATGTTTCTTGAGTCCTTAAGGACCCATAACGTACCAGTACGTCATGGATTTAAAGCGCGATTGTGGCGCGGCGGGGGTTAATCGGAATAGGATGCCCGCTGAATTTCAGCGGGTATCCTGTCAACCCCAGGGGGGTCATGTGAGGTCAATTCAGACCTGCGGTTTGCGGCTTTACCTGCGGTTGCGGCGGTGCCATCGGGTCCCCATGCGGCTGTGGGGGGGACCCGATGGCATGAAAGGCAGCGCGATGTCTAAGGAAGGCATTGCGCTGCCTTCTGGTGAAGAGCCTGTGAGATCCAGCCCCCTGGATCTCACAGGCCCCGGAAGCTGTATGAGTAATACACACAATATTACTCATACAGCCAATGCATTCCAATACAGAAGTATTTGAATGCATTGTAAATGAATATACCCTCCAAAGTTCAAGTCCAAAAGTGGGACAAAAAATAAAGTAAAAAAAGTTGAAAAAATAAAGTTTTCACCCCAAAAATTTTTAGTTTCAAGTAAAAATAAACAAAAACTTCATTTTCCCCAAATAAAGTTAAAAAAATTGGTAAAAAATAGGGAAAAAATAAAGTATACATATTAGGTATCACCGCGTCCGTATCGACCGGCTCTATAAACATATCACATGACCTAACCCCTCAGGTGAACACCGTAAAAAAGAAAAAATACAAACTGTGCTAAATAAACCATTTTTTTGTCACCTTACATCACAAAAAGTACAACAGCAAGCGATCAAAAAGGCGTTTGCCCACCAAAATAGTACCAATCTAACTGTCACCTCATCCTGCAATAAATGAGCACCTACCTGAGACAATCTCCCAAAAAAAATAAAAACTATGGCTCAGAATATGGAGACATTAAAACATCATTTTTTTTGTTTGAAAAAAGCTGTTATTGTGTAAAACTTACATAAATGAAAAAAAAGTATACATATTTGGTATCGCCGCGTTCGTATCGACCGGCTCTATAAAAATATCACATGACCTAACCTCTCAGATAAACACCGTAAAAAAAAAAAAATTGGTCACCTTACTTCACAAAAAGTGTAATGGCAAGCGATCAAAAAGTCATATGACCCCCAAAATAGTGCCAATCAAACCATCATCTCATTCCGCAAAAAATGAGACCCTACCTAACATAATCGCCCAAAAACTGAAAAAAAAAACGATGGCTCTCAGAATATGGAGACATTAAAGCATGATTTATTTTTTGTTAAAAAAATTATATTATTGTGTAAAACTTACGGATGCTTTTTTTTAATTATGTATCGACTGTCTCTATAAAAATATCACATAACCTAACCTCTCAGATGAACAGCGTAAAAAAATTTAAATAAAAACTGTGCTAAATAAACCATTTTTTGTCTCCTTATATCACAAAAAGTGTAATAGCAAGCGATCAAAAAGTCACACTCACCCCAACATAGTGGCAATAAAACCGTCATCTCATCCCACAAAAAATCATACCCTACCCAAGGTAATTGCCCTAATACAAAAAAAATGATGGCTCTCAGACTATGGAAACACTAAAACATGATTTTTTTTGCTTCAAAAATGAAATCATTGTGTAAAACTTACATAAATAAAAAAAGTATACATATTTAGGTATCGCTGTGTCCGTATCGACCAGCTCTATAAAAATATCATATGACCTAACCCCTCAGATGAACACCGTAAAAAATTTAAAATAAAAACTGTGCTAAATAAACCATTTTTTGTCACCTTACATCACAAAAAGTGTAATAGCAAGCGATCAAATAGTCACACGCACCCCAAAATAGTGGCAATAAAACCGTCATCTCATCCCACAAAAATCATACCCTACCCAAGGTAATCGCCCTTTTTTTGCTTCAAAAATGAAAGCATTGTGTAAAACTTACATAATAAAAAAAAGTATACATATTAGGTATCGCCGCATCCGTGACAACCTGCTCTATAAAAATACCACATGATCTAACCTGTCAGATGAATGTTGTAGATAACAAAAAATAAAAACGGTGCCAAAACAGCTATTTCTTGTTATCTTGCCTCACAAAAAGTGTAATATAGAGCAACCAAAAATCATATGTACCCTAAACTAGTACCAACAATACTGCCACACTATCACATAGTTTCTAAAATAGGGCCACTTTTTGGGAGTTTCTACTCTAGGGGTGGATCAGGGGGGCTTCAAATGGGACATAGTGTAAAAAAAACAGCCCAGCAAAATCTGCCTTCCAAAAACCGTATGGCATAACTTTCTTCTGCGCTCTGCCGTGTGCCCGTACAGCAGTTTACGACCACATATGGGGTGTTTCTGTAAACTACAGAATCAGGGCCATTTATATTGAGTTTGGTTTAGCTGTTAACCCTTGCTTTGTAACTGGAAAAAAATGGATTAAAATTGAAAATCTGCCAAAAAAAGTGAAATTTTAAAATTGTATCTCTATTTTCCATTAATTCTTGTGGAACACCTAAAGGGTTAACAAAGTTTGTAAAATCAGTTTTGAATACCTTGAGGGTAGTAGTTTATAGAATTGGGTCATTTTTGGGTGGTTTCTATTATGTAAGACTCACATAGTGACTTCAGACCTGAACTGGTCCCTAAAAATTGGGTTTTTGAAAATTTCTGAAAAATTTCAAGATTTGCTTCTAAACTTCTAAGCCTTGTAACATCCCCAAAAAATAAAATATAATTCCCAAAATGATCCAAACATGAAGTAGACATATGGGGAATGTAAAGTAATAACTATTTTTGGAGGTATTACTATGTATTATAGAAGTAGAGAAATTGAAACTTGGAAATTTGCAATCTTTTACAAATGTTTGGTAAATTTGGTATTTTTTTATAAATAAAAATGATTTTTTTTACTTCATTTTACCAGTGTCATGAAGTACAATATGTGACGAAAAAACAATCTCAGAATGGCCTGGATAAGTCAACGCGTTTTAAAGTTATCAGCACTAAAGTGACACTGGTCAGAGTCCTTAAGTGGTTAAAGGGGCGGACACTGTGGAGGTCACTGTTAACGAAGCTGTCACTGTTAAAGGGGCAAGCACTGTAGAGGTCACTGTTAAAGGGGCAGGCACTGTGCAGGTCACTGTTAAAGGGGTAGTCAATGTTAAAGGGGCGGGTACTGTGGAGGTCACTGTTAAAGGGGTGGTCAATGTTAAAGGGGCGGGCACTGTGGAGGTCACTGTTAAAGGGGCAAACACTGTGGAGGTCACTGTTAAAGGGGCAGGCACTGTGCAGGTCACTATTAAAGGGGTGGTCAATGTTAAAGGGGTGGTAAATGTGGAGGTCACTGTTACAGTGGTGGTCAATGTTAAAGGTGCGGGCACTATGGAGGTCACTGTTAAAGGGGCGGTCACTATTCAAGAGATGGGCACTGTGGAGGTCACTGTTAAAGGGGCAGGCAGTGCGGAGGTCACTGTGAAAGGGGCGGGCTCTGTGGAAGTCACTGTTAAAGGGACGGGCACTGTGAAGGTCACTGTTAAAGGGGCAGCCACTATGAAGGTCACTGGTAAAGGGGTGGTCAATGTTAAAGGGGCAGGCACTGTGGAGATCACTGTTAAAGGGGCGGGCACTGTGTAGGTCATTATTAAAAGGGCAGGTACTCTAGAGGTCACAATAGGGGAAACTGTCAATATCTTTTTATAACACACGGAAACATAAAATGAAATAGATGAAATATACCCGTGCAAAGCTGGGTCCTTCTGCTAGTTTTTTACAATAATTATACAGTTGGTTAGTTAATAATAGTTCAGTAGTGTATAATGTTAGTTATTTGATTAGTAAATGGTTTATATTTCGAATATCGAGTTTTTGTCCAGGGTTGTTTTTTTCTATTACTGTAGTTGGTATAGTTGCACATTTGGGGGGGAAATGGGGAACTAAATGTGTGGTGTCTTTAGTCCTATTACCCCTTGCGTTAGTTAAAAATGTGGAGGAATAACAACTTTTTCATGACAAATTCTTTTTTATTTTAAAGCGTTCACAAAATTTGTGAAATGCCTGATGAGTAAAAGTGCTCACTGCACAGCTTGAAAAATTACTTGGGGTAGCTTTTTTTTGTTTTCTGCCTTTGGGTTAGCTTTGGATTTCTTCACATGCGACATAGCGAATTACCATTTGAGCTAAACCATCTCTCCTTACGCCATATGGTGCTCTTTTCACTCTGAACACTGCTGTGCGCCCATACATCAGTTTCTGATTGTACATGGGGTGTTTTTGTAAACTCCGGATTCAGGGTAATAGATTAAGTGTTTAGTTTTGCTGTAAATCCTTGATGAGTTGCTTAAAATATAATGAAACATTTTAATTCTGCAAAAAAAAGTTAATATTGGTCTTTTACTTTTTCAGTGAATTTTCTTTAGGCAACAAAAGGGTTTACAAAGTTAGCTAAATTATTTTTTAATAGCTTGAGGGGGTAGTTAAAAAATGGGGTGATTTATGGGTTGTTTACACTATGTAAGCCCCATAAAGTTACATATTAAATGAATTGGTCGTTTTCGTATAAATTTGGATATTTGCTTAAAAAATTAAAAGCTTTGTTGTGTCAAGAATAAATGAAATGTAATTTTTAAACTGATCCAAACATAAAGTAGACATAATGGAAATGTTAAGTAATAACTATTTTTGAAGGTATTGTTATTTAGTACAAAAGAAGAGATATTTAATTTATTAAATTAGAAAAAAAAAAATTGTGATAAAATCAAAGATTTTTTTTTATTTATTCATATTTTTTAAATGGATTATGGAGATGGAAAGGAACTGCTCATGATCCTAAGCATACCACCTCATTAGTGAAGCATGGTGGTGGTAGTGTCATAGTGTAAGCATGTATGGCTGCCAATTGAACTGGTTCTCTTGTATTTATAGATGATGTGACTGCTGACAAAAGCAGCAGGATGAATTCTGAAGTGTTTCGGACAATATTATCTGCTCATATTCAGCCAAATGCTTCAGAACTCATTAGACGGCGCTTCACAGTGCAGATACTGCAAAAGCAACCAAAGAGTTTTTTAAGGGAAAGAAGTGGAATGTTATGCAATGGCCAAGTCAATCACCTGACCTGAACCCGATTGAGCATGCATCTCACTTGCTGAAGACAAAACTGAAGGGAAAATGCCCCAAGAACAAGCAGGAACTGAAGACAGTTGCAGTAGAGGCCTGGCAGAGCATCACCAGGGATAAAACCCAGCATCTGGTGACGTCTATGCGTTCCAGACTTCAGGCTGTAATTGACTGCAAAGGATTTGCAACCAAGTATTAAAAAGTGAAAGTTTGATTTATTATTATTATTATTATTATGCTGTCCCATTACTTTTGGTCCCTTAACAAGTGGGAGGCACATATGCAAACTGTTGTAATTCCTACACCATTCACCTGATTTGGATGTAAATACCCTCAAATTAAAGCTGACAGTCTGCAATTAATACACATCTTGTTCGTTTCATTTCAAATCCATTGTGATGGTGTATAGAGCCAAACATGTTAGATTTGTGTCTATGTCCTAATATTTATGTACCTGACTGTATACGGATTGAAAATATTTTCATCTACAACACAGCAAAAACTATTTAAGTATTCAAAGGTCACATATTTGAGTTAGAACTAAGGCACATGAACGTGTGCCGGCCCTTCCGTACATTGGGGACCACAATATCTGTCCCCTATGCACGGGCAACATCTTTGCATCTGCTGCAGACGGATCCTAGACCCATGAACTTGAAAGGGTCCGTGATCTGTCCGTTCTGCAAAAAAATAGTGCAGTAACAACTTTTTTTGTGGTTCGGAGGCACAGCCAGAAACACCACAGAAGCACTTCCATGGGGTTCTGCATCTCATCTCCTGGATCGCGGACCCATTTAAGTGAATAGTTACGTGATCCGTGATGCAGGGTGCATAAGGCCGGTGGCTGTTATTATATATATAGTGTGTGTTATTATATATATAGTGTGTGGCAGGCAGGAAAATAAATGTGCAATGTGCATGTGAGAGATTTCTCTGCTGTACATACGGTACATACAGAAATAGTGCTGTGATGCCCCAACAATACTAAGTTCAACAATCAATATTAAGTTGTCAGAGCTGATTAAAGGTGAAGTTGTATGTATTGCGCTATTGGGATAGTGGGGATTTGTGCAATCTTGAATACTTTGAAAAACTCTATATGACATGCATGGAATTACTTACCGTGATCAGGACTTCTTCCTCACCATCTCGAAAGTTGCTTCCAACCATTTTCATCACTTCACTTACTAGCTGATAGTGCGTGTGTGCGTACGTGCGTGCGCACATAATAGCGCATTCGAAAATAATTTCATGAATATTGCGAAATCATGATTAATTGACGAATATTCGTCTAAATATTCGTCATATATTGCAAATTCTAATATTGCCCCTGCCGCTCATAACTACTGATTAGGGGCATGTTTTTGGCAAGAGTGGATTTTTAAACCAAGGAGTATGATAACACAATGTGGTCATGATTAAGACAGTCAGTTAAAATGCATAGACCGTTACCTGTCTGATCAGCCTATGGATTTTATCCCGAGCCTGCTGCTGGTGTTTCTCTACTATTTCGATTACTTCCCAGTCTAGGGTCCGTGCACGGCGAAGGATAATGGTGGGTGAGCTGAAATCTTTTTACATTTTGTATTAGCTTGCTTCTTTCATACGCTGCAATGCATTACCATTGGAGTGTATTAGAAATACACTGTCTCCCTATGGAACTCTGCCCCAGACAGGGGCTCCATAGAAACTAATGTGCATCAGCTCCTATTCATTCAGGAGGACAGAAGCTGCTGCACACTGCATCTGGCTTCTCCGATCCTCACCAGGGGAAGCCGGAGCACACCCAAAAGCACGCACTCCAGGTTTTTGCTTGTTCGGATGCAGTGGTCATCTTTGACCATGGCATCTGAAGGATGAAAAGTCCACGATCAGCATTACTGCTGGTAGTGGACATTTTTCCTGGGTGCCATGGCCCCCACTCCACTTGTGAGCGGGTGCCATGTTTAAATTTAAAGTCCCGGCCAGTGCCATACATGTCAGGAAGTAGTTAAAAGGATTGTTTTATTAAGACAACTCTATATTTAAATGTAATAATACGTGTCGTTTAGCTTATCGCTATGGTTTAGGCACAGATCAGGTCCCCTATTTATCTATGCAATATTTGCAGTTTTTTACACTCGATCACTTTTTATTTTAATGCACTGTTCACACTGGACATGCTTGTCACAGATGTTCCCGCAACAGGTGGCATGAGATCGTTGAGACTGGCAACACGTGGTTTGATCAGAAATGTTTTCCGTTTGGGTCAAATGACGTCTGTGTTGTTTCTGGTGCTTGCAACACTTTCTTTCCCCAGGTGTGGCTATTATGGTCATTTAACATTCTCTATTTATTGTTGTTTCTCCCACTATGCTATGCAGTTTATAGCTTCTGTTTGAGTTGTGGATTGCTGGTGTGTGGATCTCGACTGAGTTCCTGGTGCTGCCATACAGTGGGATGCGAAAGTTTGGGCAACCTTGTGAATCGTTATGATTTTCCTGTATAAATAGTTGGTTACGATAAAAAATGTCAGTTAAATATATCATATAGGAGACACACACAGTGATATTTGAGAAGTGAAATGAAGTTTATTGGATTTACAGTAAATGTGCTATAATTGTTTAAACAAAATTAGGCAGGTGCATAAATTTGGGCACCACAAAAAAGAAATTAAATCAATATTTAGTAGATCCTCCTTTTGCAGAAATTACAGCCTCTAAACGCTTCCTGTAGGTTCCAATGAGAGTCTGGATTCTGGTTGAAGGTATTTTGGACCATTCCTCTTTACAAAACATCTTTAGTTCATTGAGGCTTGATGGCTTCCGAGCATGGACAGCTCTCTTTAAGTCACACCACAGATTTTCAATTATATTCAGGTCTGGGGACTGAGATGGCCATTCCAGAACGTTGTACTTGTTCCTCTGCATAAATGCCTTAGTGGATTTTGAGCAGTGTTTAGGGTCGTTGTCTTGTTGAAAGATCCAGCCCCGGGGCAGCTTCAGCTTTGTCACTGATTCCTGGACCTGGATATCCAGAATCTGCTGATACTGAGTGGAATCCATGCGTCCCTCAACTTTGACAAGATTCCCAGTCCCTGCATTGGCCACACAGCCCCACAGCATGATGGAACCACCACCATATTTTACTGTAGGTAGCAGGTGTTTTTCTTGGAATGCTGTGTTCTTTTTCCTCCATGCATAACGTCCCTTGTTATGGGCAAATAACTCAATTTTAGTTTCATCAGTCAACAGCACCTTATTACAAAATTAAGCTGGCTTGTCCAAATGTGCTTTAGCCCACCTCAAGCGGCACTTTTTGTGCTGTGGGCGGAGAAAAGGCTTCCTCTGCATCACTCTCGCATACAGCATCTCCTTGTGTAAAGTGCGCCGAATGGTTGAACGATGCACAGTGACTCCATCTGCAGCAAGATGATGTTGTAGGTCTTTGGTGCTAGTCTGTGGGTTGACTCTGACTGTTCTTACCATTCGTCGCTTCTGTCTATCTGAGATTTTTCTTGGTCTGCCACTTCAAGCCTTAACTTGAACTGAGCTTGTGGTCTTCCATTTCCTCAATATGTTCCTAACTGTGGAAACAGACAGATGAAATCTCTGAGACAGCTTTCTGTATCCTTCCCCTAAACCATGATGGTGAACAATCTTTGTCTTCAGGTCATTTGAGAGTTATTTTGAGACCCCCAATGTTGCTACTCTTCAGAGAAAATTCAAAGAGGAGAGAAAATTACAATTGACCCCCTTAAATACTCTTTCTCATAATTGGATTCACCTGTGTATGTAGGTCAGGGGTCACTGAGCTTACCAAGCCAATTTGAGTTCCAATAATTAGTTCTAAAGGTTTTGGAATCAATAAAATGACAACAGTGTCCAAATTTATGCACCTGCTTAATTTTGTTTAAACAATTATAGCACACTTTCTGTAAATCCAATAAACTTAATTTCACTTCTCAAATATCACTGTGTGTGTCTCCTATATGATATATTTAACTGACATTTTTTATTGTAACAACCAACGATTTATACAGGAAAATCATGACGATTAACAAGGTTGCCCAAACTTTCGCATCCCACTGTAGCTACTTGAAGTTAAGTGTTTTTTTTCCCTTTTGTATTTTGTTTGGGTTATTTTGTATGTTGCATTTACCTGTCATTTGTATTAAGGCCTGAGGGAGACTCCTCTTCGTCCTTCCTTTTGGAGGAACAGGTTGTCTCAGTCCTGACATGAGTACCAGGGTCCTATAGGGTGAGTTAGGACACTAGGTATTCCTGTGTATGAACTCACCTACCTCTGGTGTCTGTTCATACTAGTTGTTAGTCATGTCTTTGATTAGGGTTTTCCTAGGAGGTGTCCATCTAATTTCCCTAGTTTCCAGGCTTTGTTCCCTCACCCTCTTTCCCTCCTATGTTCGGTGTGGTGTTTCCCTCCGACACCCGAACGTGACATTATATACCGCCAAAACCGTAATTTTATTGCTTGTTTCAGTACAGCCATGGTGGCGGTGATGGTTACCAGGCCTATCTCAAGCCTAAAGTTGCCCTCCCGGACAGATTCTCTGGGTGAAGTGATAATTTCATTTTGTTTAGAGAGGCATGCAAATTGTATTTTAGGGTACGTCCACACTCATCTGGGGATGAGATTCACAGAGTTGGTGTGGTTATAGTCATTGCTTAAAGGGGACACTCAGTCATCGGCTTTTACTCTGCCGACCGGATCGCAGTCTCTCTTTTCAAAGCTCTGGGACTCCTCTATGATGACCCGGATCGGACCTCCCTAGCCGAGACCAAGCTATGTGGCCTTCGTCAGGGAAAGCGTTCTGCTGAGATCTATTGCTCTGAGTTTAGGAGGTGGGCTACGGATACTGAGCGTAACGACCCGGGTCTCTGTAGTCAGTTTTGTCAGGGATTATCAGAGAGGCTGAAGGACGCTTTGACCTTTCATGAGAATCCTGAGTCTCTGGAAGCCGCTATGTCTCTTGCAGTACGCATTGATAGAGGCCTGAGAGAGAGATCTAGGGACCCCCACTCTCAGGACGTACTATCACATAACATATCATCTTCCTCTGACACTTTGGGTGAAGATACTTCTGGGCTTATGTCTCCCCCCATGCAATTAGGGGGAACTAATCCTGGATCTTCTTTTAAGCGTATTAGTCGTAGAAAGGGAGTGTGTTTTTTCTGTGGACAAAAGGGACATTTTATCGATGTACAGTCATGGCCAAAAGTTTTGAGAATAACACAAATATTAGTTTTCACAAAGTTTGCTGCTCAACTGCTTTTAGATCTTTGTTTCAGTTGTTTCTGTGATGTAGTAAAATATAATTACACGCACTTCATACGTTTCAAAGGCTTTTATCGACAATTACATGATATTTATGCAAAGAGTCAGTATTTGCAGTGTTGGCCCTTCTTTTTCAGGACCTCTGCAATTTGACTGGGCATGCTCTCAATCAACTTCTGGGCCAATTC
This sequence comes from Bufo gargarizans, assembly GCF_014858855.1. Classification (NCBI taxonomy): domain Eukaryota; kingdom Metazoa; phylum Chordata; class Amphibia; order Anura; family Bufonidae; genus Bufo; species Bufo gargarizans. The sequence continues at coordinate 518,388,124 of NC_058082.1, read as the reverse complement.
CTGACTGATAGCAACCCATTCTTTCATAATCACTTCTTGGAGTTTGTCAGAATTAGTGGGTTTTTGTTTGTCCACCCACCTCTTGAGGATTGACCACAAGTTCTCAATGGGATTAAGATCTGGGGAGTTTCCAGGCCATGGACCCAAAATGTCAACCTTTTGGTCCCCGAGCCACTTAGTTATCACTTTTGCCTTATAGCACGGTGCTCCATCGTGCTGGAAAATGCATTGTTCTTCACCAAAGTGTTGTTGGATTGTTGGAAGAAGTTGCTATTGGAGGGTGTTTTGGTACCATTCTTTATTCATGGCTGTGTTTTTGGGCAAAATTGTGAGTGAGCCCACTCCCTTGGATGAGAAGCAACCCTACACATGAATGGTCTCAGGATGCTTTACTGTTGGCATGACACAGGACTGATGGTAGCGCTCACCTTTTCTTCTCCGGACAAGCCTTTTTTCCTGATGCCCCAAACAATCAGAAAGAGGCTTCATCGGAGAATATGACTTTGCCCCAGTCCTCAGCAGTCCATTCACCATATTTTCTGCAGAAGATCAATCTGTCCCTGATGTTTTTTTTGGAGAGAAGTGGCTTCTTTGCTGCCCTTCTTGACACCAGGCCATCTTCCAAAAGTCTTCGCCTCACTGTGCGTGCAGATGCACTCACACCTCCCTGCTGCCATTCCTGAGCAAGCTCTGCACTGGTGGCACTCCGATCCTGCAGCTGAATCCTCTTTAGGAGACGATCCTGGAGCTTGCTGGACTTTCTTGGACGCCCTGAAGCCTTTTTAACAAGAATTAAACTTCTTTCATTGAAGTTCTTGATGATCCTATAATTTGTTGATTGAGGTGCAATCTTAAGAGCCACAATATCCTTGCCTGTGAAGCCATTTTTATGCAACGCAATGATGGCTGCATGCGTTTCTTTGCAGGTCACCATGGTTAACAATGGAAGAACAATGATTTCAAGCATCACCCTCCTTTTAACAGGTCAAGTCTGCCATTTTAACCCAATCAGCCTGACATAATGATCTCCAGCCTTGTGCTTGTCAACATTCTCACCTGAGTTAACAAGACGATTACTGAAATAATCTCAGCAGGTCCTTTAATGACAGCAATGAAATGCAGTGGAAAGTTTTTTTGGGGATTAAGTTAATTTTCATGGCAAATAAGGACTATGCAATTCATCTGATCACTCTTCATAACATTCTGGAGTATATGCAAATTGCTATTATAAAAACTTAAACAGCAACTTTTCCAATTTCCAATATTTATGTAATTCTCAAAACTTTTGGCCATGACTGTATGTCCATACATTCAGCGTAAACAATAAAGAGAAAAGGGGACATCTAATTCCCATCTGACTCTTGGAGGGGTCAGAGGAAAGTCAGAGAACGTGCATTTGTCTTTGACTGGTAGTATCCGATTTCTCCTGAATGCAGAGGTGGCGCTAGAGTCCAAGACTGTGGGGATTGAGGTGTTTATCGACAGTGGGGCAGGGATGAACCTGATTGATGCTCAGTTAGTCCGTATGCACAGATTGTCTCCAAGTGCATTAGAGAAAAACATCTCTATTTTTGCCATTGATTCTGCACCTCTAACTCAGAAGTGTTTATCTCCAGTGGTGCATGACATCTGATTAGGAATTCATCTCGTATTTTGTGTTGGAGGGTCTCCTTGCTCTGTTGGTTCTAGGTTTACCGGTTTACATCGATTGGCAAGCTAAACAGATTCTGGATTGCGGTGATTAATGCATTGACAATTGTCTGAATACATCTTTTTCTGCTTTAACCACTAAAACATTACCCTCTTTTATATTTGATTTTTTCAATGTATTTTCTTAAAGTGGATGCCAGGATTTACCTCCGCATCGGGAATATGATTGTCCTATCAACCTTATTCCCGAAGATAAATTGACCTAATCTAGGTTGTATAACTTTTCTGGACCTGAAAGAACGGCCATGAGAGAATATATTATCGAGAGTTTGGCTAAAGGACACATAAGACTTTCCAAATCTCCAGTGGCAGTAGGGTTTTTCTTTGTTAAAAAAAGGACGGAAATCTTAGGCCATGTCTGGATTTCTGTGAGCTCAATCGGATTACTGTCCATGATCCTTACCCCCTTCCTTTGATTCCTGATTTGTTTAACCAGATTGTTAATGCCAAGGTGTTCTCCAAGTAGGACTTAAGGGGGGCATATAATCTGTTCAGGATCAAGGAAGGGGATGAATGGAGGACGGCTTTTAATACCGCAGAGGGTCACTTTGAGAACCTGCTCATGCCTTTTTGGTTGACCAATGCTCCTGCGGTTTTCCAGCATTTTGTGAAGTACATTTTTCATCACATCGTGGGGACATTTGTTGTTGTGTATTTGGATGATATACAAATTTATTCTCCATATGTGGAGACTCATCAGGATCACGTTAGACAGGTGTTACAGATCCTAAGAGATAATAAATGTACGCAAAATTAGAGAAGTGTGTTTTTGCTGTACATGAGGTGCAATTCTTGGGCTACCTGCTGTCATCTTCACGTTTTCGAATGGATCCAGAGAAAGTCTGTGCTGTATTGACTGGGATTGACCGGAAAATCTGAAGGCTCTTATGTGGTTTTTGGGGTTCACCAACTATTACCGAAAATATATTCAGAACTATTCGACAGTGGTGAAACCTTTAACTGACATGACTAAGAAAGGGATGGATGTTTCAATATGTTCTGATTTGGCATTGCAAGCTTTTTCTGCTGTTATGGAGTGCTTCACTTCTGCCCCTATATTTCTGCAGCTGGATGTATCACAACCTTTCATTGTGGAATTTGATGCGTCCAAGGTGGGGGTAGGGGAGCAGTCTTATCGCAGGGCCCATCACCTAGTAAGTGGCGCCCATGTGCTTTTTTCTAAAAAAAAAACTCTCTGCCACAGAGAGAAATTATGATGTGGTTAACAGAGAGTTGCTGGCCATTAAGTTGGCTTTTGAGAAAAAAAAAAATATAATGTATAATATCTCTCCCCCTACCCCCCCATCCCTCCACATCTCCCCAGCCCATCCACCCAAAATCATATATTATTTAATTTAGCCATTTCTGCCATGTTCTGGCAAATCTAGATTTTTTATTTTTATTTACCAAGTGAAATTCCTCACTGGCCAGCGAGACTCTGGTGGAACTCTCCCATTCATTAACCGTGGGAGCAGCACTCCCCCCCCCCCCCCACCCCACCCCCAGTGACGAACAATGCATCTCCTGGAATAGAATAGTAGTTTAGATGCTATCTCTCGGTGTTGAGGGGTATCCACTCCTTCCATCACCCCCAAAATGCAGTTTTCAAATTGGCTAGGTACTTTAAATCGATGGTATTCCTCTATTTTTTCATTAACCTTTGTCCAAAACTCTTGAATTCTTACACATGTCCAAAGTATATGTGTATCGTCTACTCCTACGTATCTCTCCACAATTTTGACAGCAAAACGCTTTAGATTTATAACACTTCATTAAGGTCTTAGGAGAGTAGTAGAGACGCTACAATATGTTAAATTGAATAATTCTATGCAAAAAATTATTTGAGACCCTGATTTTTTCCCGTGTAGCCAATTCCCAGAGCTCTTGCCGTTGTGGATTTAAAGCCCCTTGCCATTTATGAATTAAACTACCAACTGCTTTACTCTTGGTTTTTTGGTGTAACAAGCCTTCATATATTTTGGAAACTAGTTTCTTGCCTGGTGTCAATTCCATAATTTTAACTAGTGGTGGCGGTAACATGGCAATTTGTGTACCTTTCCCTATCATTTTTCTCAATGCTTGTTATTTAATTGTATATAATAAAACCACAACTCTATATTGTTCAGTTTAAACTTATCTTTAAGGTCTTCATAAGGAATTTTGTCCCCCTCGTCCCATACCTGTCCCAACTTATATATCCCGTGTTTCCACCAAATTCTCTGTTCAATAGACTTAAATTCTGTAAGATAAATGTTATCCCACAGTATGGTACCGTTATGGGCCCACTCTGCGACCACAATTCTCTAGCTTCCTTCCATACTTTAAACATCAGCTCAAATAGTGGTAGCTTTTTGTCTCGCTGTTGCAGCAGAATACCTGCCTCCAATATTTGGAAGATGTTACATTTTTCCAGTCTTTTATTAGTCTCCGCTATCATATTCTTATATCTTTGCGTACTACTCCATTTTAACATAATTTTTATATGGCCGGAAATGAAGTAGAGTTCCAAATCTGGTACGGATAATCCGCCCTCCTTCTCGCGGATGCAGAGTATTTGAGCCTTTATCCGTTTTTTTTTTCCCTCGCCATATTAAATCCGTTAATAAGCTAGTTATTATTTTGAAAAACTCTTTTTGGAATTATCACCGGCTAGTTCCACAAAATGTAATTTAAGCCGGGTAATAAGCACATCTTTACCAGTGAGATACGACCTGCCATCAAGACATATAGTTTTTTCCATATCTCTATTTTTTTTCCTGATTTCCTTTAATTTTGGGGCCACGTTTATCTGGACAAAGTCCCTGGGGTTTGGGGTGATATAAATACCTAAATACTAAACCGGTTCATTGGTCCTCTTAATTTCCAGTGGTCCCGGTCTAAAGTCATTTAGCGGGTCAATCGGGCCACAGGCCGATTTGGACCAGTTTATTCTAAGTCCAGCATATTTACCATACTAGTCAAAAACTTGAAAAATCTTAGTGAACCATGTGAACCGACAAACAGCATGATGTCGTCTGCATAAAGAGCAATTTTTTCCTCATGTCTGCCAAATTTAAACCCTACAATTTCTTTATCTTGCCTGATCATATCTGCAAAAGGTTCCATCGCTATAGCATAAAGCAGAGGAGAGAGACGGAAAACCTGTCTGACTCCCCTGCCTGTAAATATATTATCGGAATGTTGTCCATTTACTAACACCCTTGCCAAGTTGTCAGTATACAAGAACTTTACCCAGGAAACAAAATTTTCACCAAATCCCATTTTTCTCAGCATATTAATTAAGAAGGGCCATTCTACAGTGTCAAAGGCCTTTGAAGCGTCTATGGTTACAATCATTCGTTCCCCGCAGTTTGTAGGTTCAAGTTGAGTGTTTACAAAATATCGCATTATATTGTCGGTTGTGGTTTTTCCTGCCATGAATCCCGTTTGATCCTCATGAATAAGCCCCGAGACCAAACTCCTAAGTCTAGCTGCCAATGCTAATATTTTATTATCCGTACTAATTAAGGAAATGGGGTGATATGAATCCAGAAAGGCTGGATCCTTTCCAGGTTTTAGAATAAGTATGATTAGGGCTTCGCGCAGGGAGACTGGCAGTTTCCCACCTTCCTCGATTCTGCCCACATAGTGAGCAGTTTCGGTGTCATTATTTCTTTGTATTGTGCATATACCTCAAAAGGGATGACGTCTATTCCCGGGGTCTTATTTTTAGTTATCCTGAATAATTTATCATCTACCTCTAAAGAGGTTAAAGGAGCTTCCAAGCGCTCACATTGGTCTACTGTTAATCTATAAATAGAGATCTTATCCAGGAACTGTTGTATTTCCTCTGAGTTCTTATTAACCTTACTGCTGTATATATCTTCAAAGTATTTTTTAAACAGTTGTATTTTTTCCGTATGTTCAGTGATTTTATGTCCCGATTCGTCAATTAAACAGTGACTATAATAAAAAAAAAAATCTTGGGTCGCTACCAAAGCTCCTAGCTTTTTACATGGTAAATGTGCCTGAATGTAATTATCTCTTACACAGTTTTCTTTTTGATGTTCTGCCATTAAAAATAGTTTGTCCTGTAATTTAGAAGCTTTCTCTATCCAATCCTTATAACTTTGTTCTGTACAGTCGTGGCCAAAAGTTTTGAGAATTACATAGCAATTTGCATATACTCCAGAATGTTATGAAGAGTGATCAGATGAATTGCATAGTCCTTCTTTGCCATGAATTAACTTAATCCCAAAAAAAACACTTTCCACTGCATTTCATTGCTGTCATTAAAGGACCTGCTGAGATCATTTCAGTAATCGTCTTGTTAACTCAGGTGAGAATGTTGACAAGCACAAGGCTGGAGATCATTATGTCAGGCTGATTGGGTTAAAATGGCAGACTTGACCTGTTAAAAGGAGGATGATGCTTGAAATCATTGTTCTTCCATTGTTAACCATGGTGACCTGCAAAGAAACTCGTGCAGCCATCATTGCGTTGCATAAAAATGGCTTCACAGGCAAGGATATTGTGGCTCCTAAGATTGCACCTCAATCAACAGTTTATAGGATCATCAAGAACTTCATGGAAAGAGGTTCAATTCTTGTTAAGAAGGCTTCAGGGCATCCAAGAAAGTTCATCAAGCACCAGGATCGTCTCCTAAAGAGGATTCAGCTGCAGGACCGGAGTGCCACCAGTGCAGAGCTTGCTCAGGAATGGCAGCAGGCAGGTGTGAGCACATCTGCACGGACAGTGAGGCGAAGACTTTTGGAAGATGGCCTGGTGTCAAGAAGGGCAGCAAAGAAGCCACTTCTCTCCAAAAAAAACATCAGGGACAGATTGATCTTCTGCAAAAAATATGGTGAATGGACTGCTAAGGACTGGGGCAAAGTCATATTCTCCAATGAAGACTCTTTCCGATTGTTTTGGGCTTTAGGAAAAAGGCTTGTCCGGAGAAGAAAAGGGGAGTGCTACCATCAGTCCTGTGTCATGCCAACAGTAAAGCATCCTGAGACCATTTATGTGTGGGGGTGCTTCTCATCCAAGGGAGTAGGCTCACTCACAATTTTGCCCCAAAACACAGCCATGAATAAAGAATGGTACCAAAACACCCTCCAATAGCAACTTCTTCCAACAATCCAACAACAGTTTGGTGAAGAACAATGCATTTTCCAGCACGATGGAGCACCGTGCCATAAGGCAAAAGTGATAACTAAGTGGCTCGGGAACCAAAACGTTGACATTTTGGGTCCATTGCCTGGAAACTCCCCAGATCTTAATCCCATTGAGAACTTGTGGTCAATCCTCAAGAGGCGGGTGGACAAACAAAAACCCACTAATTCTGACAAACTCCAAGAAGTGATTATGAAAGAATGGGTTGCTATCAGTCAGGAATTGGCCCAGAAGTTGATTGAGAGCATGCCCAGTCGAATTGCAGAGGTCCTGAAAAAGAAGGGCCAACACTGCAAATACTGACTCTTTGCATAAATGTTATGTAATTGTCAATAAAAGCCTTTGAAGCGTATAACGTGCGTGTAATTATATTTCACTACATCACAGAAACAACTGACTGTAGGTTTTTCAATGTGCTTTTTGTTTTGGTTTTGCTGTATGTAAATTAAGTAAATTGTCTGTAAAAAAGAAACATTAATGTACAGTTCTTACGGGACACCCTGGGAGTAGATCCACTGCCGATCTCATCTCTTATAGATTCTGGTGGCCAGTGTTGCGTAAGTGTGTTGAGGACTATGTTGAGGACTATGTGTTGGCCTGTAGTATCTGTGCACGTGCTAAGGTGACCCATACTTGACCTTCTGGATCTCTACTTCCATTGCCCATACTGTCCAGACAATGGACTCACTTGTCTATGGATTTTATTACTGCCTAATTTGTCTGGAAAGACAGCTATTCTGGTGATAGTTAGTAAAATGGTGCACTGTATAGCATTGCTTGGCCTACCTAATGCTAAAACACTTGCGCAAGTGTTTGTAGACAACATTGTAAAACTTCATGGCATTCCCTCTGACGTGGTCTTGGATCGTGGGACTCGGTTTGTGACCAGATTCTAGAAGGCGTTCTGTACTCTACTAGAGATACAACTATCTTTTTCTTCTGCTTTTCATCCTCAGACGAATGGACATTCGGAGTCCACTAATCAGAGTCTAGAGACTTACTTAACCACCTCCCGTCCACCCGTTGACTATAAACATCCGGGAGGTGGATCTCTATCTCTGAATGGAAGTTTCTGAACGTCCATTCAGAGATCACAGCTGTATGCTAATTGTGCAGCTGTAGAGCGTGTTGCCTGCTGTCAGTGACAGCAGGGCAACCCAGAGAGAAGGCAGGGACAGTTCCCAGGTTTCCCTGCCTTCTAGATCACTGTATATGGGTCTACATGTCGGGTCTACAGACCTCGATCAGCCCTGCACTGAGGCTGTACAGCGTTGTATAGTGCTCTGGGGGTTGTAATTTCCCTGTAACTGGGGCTACTATGTCATCCCCTGTTACAGGAGAAATCAATAGTGAAAAAAAAAAGTGAAGTTTAATGTCCCCCAGAGGTCTTGTATGACCTTATGGGGGACGCAAAGTATAAAATAAAAAGATAAAGTGTTTAAAAAAAAAGGGTTCACAAAAATCCCCAATTAATTAATTTAAAAAAATGTTAAAAATAGAAAAAATAAAAGACATATTTGGTATTGCCGCGTCCGTAACGACAGCTCTGTAAATATATCACATGATCTACCCCATCTGATAAGCACCAAAAAAATAATAAATGTGTCAAAAAAAGCAATTTTTACATCCCAAAAAGTCCAACTCCGAGTGATCAAACAGGCGTATGTCCCACAACATGGTACCAATAAAACAGTCACCTCATCCCGCAAAAAATTAGTCGATGCATAAGAAAATTGCTCAAAAAAGAAATAAAAAATGGCTCTCAGAACATGGACACATTAAAACATTTTTTTTTTGTTTAAAAAATGCTATTATTGTGTTAAAGTGAAATAAAAAAAATTATACATATTAGGTATCGCCGCATCCATAATAACCAGCTCTATAGAAATATCACATGACCTAACCCCTCGGGTGAACACCGTAAAAAAATAAAAATAAATAGTGTGCCAAAAAAAGCAATTTTTTGTCACTTAACTTCACATAAAGTGAAACACAAGCGATCAAAAAGGCGTATGCCCCCCAAATTAGTACAAATCAAACGGCCACCTCATCCCGCAAAAAATGAGACCCTAACTAAGACAATCGGTCAAAAAATAAAAAAAACTATGGATCTCAGACTATGGAGACACTAAAACATAATTTTTGGGGTTTCAAAAATTCTATTATTGTGTAAAACTTAAATAATTAAGAAAAAGTATACATATTAGGTATTGCCACATCCGTAACGATCTGCTCTATAACAATGTCACATGATCTAACCCCTCAGGTGAACGCTGTCAAAATAAATACATAAAAACTGTGCTAAAACAACCAATTTTTTGGTCACCTTGCTGTCACCGCCAGTTCTGTGAGAAGGTCTGGCAGACGTTCTTCTCTACCTCTTGTATGACGTTCTTTGTTTTGGTTTCACTTTGTCATCTCCTTTCCTTCTGCCAGGTGTCACTTATTTAGACTAATTGTCTTCCTTTATATTCACTCCCATACTGCCTCACTTTGCGGTTTATACTACTTCCTGGATGAAGTGTTCTCTGCTGGAGGCTGCTGCTGCTGTTTGCTCAGATAAGTCTTTTCCTTTATTGTGTTTCCTTGCTTGCTTGATTCTAGGTGACCCTGACTCCATCCGTATTTAGTGCAGGGAGCCGGTGGTCGTGTCCCCTCACTATTATAGGGTTTTCAGGTGTCAGACAGTCTTAGGTACGTGGGCATGCAATCGTCTACCATTGAGACCCTTACATGTGCATAGCACTCAGGGAGAGCTCTTAGGGTTTTAAAGGGCTCACCTTTATGCTCCTTAGTTTGGAATCAAGCCAGTCGTTCATTTATTTATAAGTTCCAGCTATCTGAAACTTCATCTGTGACACTTGCCCCATAAAGTGTTATAATGAATGATCAAAAAATCATATGTACCCAAAAATAGTACCAATAAAAATTTCAACTCTTCCTGCAAAAAACGAGCCCCTGCACAAGACAGTTTACGACCAAATGTGGGGTCTTTCTGTAAACTGCAGAATCAGGGTAATAAATATTGAGTTTTGTTTGACTGTTAAACCTTGATGTGTTAAAGAAAAAATTTTATTAAAATGGAAAATCTGCCAAAAAAGTGAAATTTAAAAATGTGATCTCCATTTTACTTTAATTTTTGTGGAACACCTAAAGAGTTAACAAAGTTTTTGTAAAATCAGTTTTAAGTAACTTGAGGGGTGTAGTTTCTACAATTGAGTCATTCATGGGGGGTATCCACTATGTAAGCCCCACAAAGTGACTTCAGACCTGAACTGGTCCTTAAAAAGTGGGTTTTTGGCAATTTTCTTAAACATTTTAGGAATTGCTTCTAAAATTCTAAGCCTTCTAACGTCCTAAAAAAATAAAATGACATTTACAAAATGATGCCAACAGGAAGCAGAGATATGGAGAATGTTAAGTAATGAATATTTTATGAGGAATCACTTTCTGTTTTAAAAGCAGAGAAATTGAAATTTTGAAAATTGCTAATTTTTCAAAATTTTGGGTAAATTTGTGATATTTTCATAAATAAAAGTGGAATATATTGACTCAAATGTATGACTATCATGAAGTACAATGTGTCAAGAGAAAACAACCTCTGAATGGCTTAAATAAGTAAAAGTGTCCCAAATCTATTACCACATAAAGTGACATATGTCAGATTTTCCAAATTAGGCCTGGTCAGGAAGGGGCAAATGGCCCGGATGTGAAGTGGTTAAGATGTTTTGTCTCTGAGAAACAGGAGGAATGGTCCTCATTTTTGTCTTTGGCAGAGTTTGCCATAAAAAATCGTAGACAGGAGTCCACTGGTAAGTTGCCATTTTTGGGGGGCATATGGGTTTCACCCGCAATTTGGCACATTCTTTGGTTCAGATACAATTTTTTTTTCGTCATCATTGTCTTCTATATGGCAGAAAATTCAAATAACTTGTTGAATATGGGCAACAAGTATAAACGTGTGGCTGACAGAAAACATATGAATGTTCCGTTATCTAAGTTTGGGTGATTTTGTGTGGCTGTCAACAAGAAATATTAAGTTGAAGGTTCCTTCTTGAAAGTTGGGTCCAAGGTTTATTGGTCCATATAAGATCACTGCCATTATTAATCCTGTAGCTTTTCGTCTTGAACTTCCTGAGGTGCTGAAAATTCATAATGTGTTTCACAAATCTTTGTTGAAGAGATATGTTAAACCTTTGGAGTCGTCCACCTTGCCACCCGCTCCTGTCATGGTGGACAGCAGTTTGGAATTCCAGATCGCCAAGATTATTGACTCCTTTTCCTTAGATCTCTTCAGTATCTTGTTCACTGGAAGGGTTATGGACCAGAGGAGAGAATGTGGGTACCGGCATCTGACGTGAATGCCAGTCGTTTGGTGAAAGCCTTTCACAGGCCTCATCTGGATAAGGTTGGTTCTGGGTGCCCGGAGGTCATCCGTAGAAAGGGGAGTACTGTCACAGATGTTCCTGCAACACGTGGCAGGAGATCAGTGAGACTGGCAACACGTGGTTTAATCTGACATGTTTTCCGTTTGGATCAAATGATGCCTGTGTTGTTTGTGGTGCCGGCAACACCTTCTTTCCCCATGTGTGGCTATTATGGTCATTTCACCTTTATTGTTGTTTCTCCCACTATGCTATGCGGTTTATAGCTTCTGTTTGAGTTGTGGATTGCTGGTATGTGGATCTCGACTGAGTTCCTGGTGCTGCCATAGCTACTTAAAGTTAATTGTTTTCTTTTCCTTTTGTATTTAGTTTAGGTTATTTTGTGTGTTGCATTTCCCTGTCATTTGTATTAAGTATCACTGTTGAGCTGAGTGTACCTTATTGTAGTTATTTAGAACATAACATTTATTTCATATAATTTTTAAGATATTGAGACACTAATTTAAAACAATGCTGTTGATGCACTGCTTTGTTGGAGGGGTGTCAGATATGGCTGGCAGCTCTAGTCCCATATACGTCAAGCGGTAGTTTGTCAGAGGGGTCGTTTAGACAATGTGTTGCTGCGGGTTGCTCGGCCTAGGTTCTTTCCCTATATATACAAAAGAAAGGGCTGGGCACTCACTATATCTAGTAGCCGTGGTACTTTATTAAATAAAATCAATTCTTATATTATTAAAAACACATATTCTAACACACATTCATACACATCGATAATAATATCTAAAATATATATAATCACTGTAACACAATGGTAAAAGGACCTATTTGATATATATAAAAAAAATCGGATGTGACCAATAATTCGCATATATGGAGGATGAGAACAATCCAAAACTATCCAAATGTTCAGTCCAATATCAGAAGTGTGCCATATACAAAAAGGACTGATAAAATAGTCGATCCGATATCCTAGGATCTTTTGCAGAGACTAATAGTCCTGAATTCAAATATGTTCGCACAGTTCAAAGTAACAGCATTAATTTCCAAATAGATTATTTGTCAGTTGTATTATAGTCTACTCACATAATAAATGTACTTAGGCGGCTCAGATCAGCAATCCGCGGTGTCCTTCTTTTGTATAATTTTTTGCTTGTTAGATTGGGTGAATCTGCGGGCTGTGAGCACCCACCCACCCTTAAAAAGGCGACCCACAACCGCTGGAACCTTGGGTCTATTTCTGTCAAGCCCTGACAGCTAGTCCTTCCTAAAGTGCAAATGTCCGACGCGTTTTACCACAAAGAATTATGGTTCTTCAGGGACAGAGAGTATATCATCGGGGCGTCTGGTGCAGTGTCAGTGCTCCCGCATGTATATCAAAGCAGTGGCAACTAACCCTGCCCACCTGGTTAATTAACCTATGGTTGCAGACTGAGCGCTCTTTGAACCCCTTCCACCCACTTGTCATATCGTCCAGAACAATATAGCTTCTGTTTGAGCTGTGGATTTCTGGTGTGTGGCTCTCGACTGAGTTCCTGGTGCTGCCATAGCTACTTGAAGTTAAGTGTTTTCTTTCCCTTTTGTATTTTGTTTGGGTTATTTTGTGTGTTGCATTTACCTGTAATTTGTATTAAGGCCTGAGGGAGACTCCTCTTCGTCCTTCCTTTTGGAAGAACAGGTTGTCTCTGTCCTGACATTAGTACCAGGGTCCTAAAGGGTGAGTTATAACACTAGGTATTCCTTTGTATGAACTCATCTACCTCTGGTGTCTGTTCATACTGGTAGTTAGTCAGGTCTTTGATTAGGGTTTTCCTAGGAGGTGTCCATCTCATTTCCCTAGTTTCCAGGCTTTATTCTCTCACCGCTTTCCCTCCTATGTTCGTTGTGGTGTTTCCCTCCCACTCCCGAATGTGACAGCGCTTGTGATTTTACATACCTTGAGGTCTGGTGACCTGCCTCATCAGGTGTGGTGCAGCTTCTGCCACACACCATGTGACGACGTGGACGCCAGCAACCAAATAATTATGCTTATAATGTTTACATATGTATTAGCACATGGAGCACATTTACTTTTATACACATTTTATGTGTATGCGTATATGCTTTTTGTGTATATAAGGTTGCCATGGCTACAGTATCTTTCCTACCTGACACATAGTGAATGGGCTTCCTGGTATGACCTCATCATCATGTGATGAAGGTCATGTTATAGTGGAGGCTCATTTAGAAGGCTGGACTGGGTGGTTAAGCCTGTCCCCTATGACATCAGTTGTGCCCTAGCTAGGCTAGGGAAACATCCTCATTTATGTGCTTAGTCACCTGATGTGCGGGTCCTGTGACCCAGCTTTCCTGTATGTTAGATGTTACCTGCATATACTCCTCACCATCCACTGATCTAATTAAGGTAAAACACTTTCTGCTCTGCAGCACAACTTTGGGGTACTGAAAGAGTGTTGAGACCCTCATGGACTTCCCCCCTGAGGAAGCAACGCAAAACAAGTTTTTAAGTATCTGTGTGTGTCATATTTGGGTATGTATTATGTCTATTTATTGGTTGGACCTGGTTGGTTATTTTGTATGTGTGTACTTGTACTATTAGTATTTTGTGTCCATTCCTTACAATTTGAGATTCTGACCCTATTAGGCACTCCCCTTGCGGATTATATGTCCTTTGATTATATGTGTTTTTTTACATAATATTGTTTAAATAAAGATGGTATTTGTTTTTAATACATTATAGCAGTGAGCTACTTTTATCGGTATTGCTAGTTGCATGCACTTTACCCTTTGCAGCCCATTTTGTATAGGTGTAACAGATCAAGTCAGGCAGCGGAAGGTCAGAATCCAGTAGACCAGCATAAAGTCAGTACATGGGCAGAAAAGTTAGCCTTCCGTGTTCATGGGAAATATTTTTTATTTGCATACACTACTGTCATATTTTGATACACTTGGGCCATTGATAGACATTATGAATAAGCTAAAACTATGTGAAAATTATATTCCTCACATACTTAAATATGGTATTGATCAGGTACTGTATAAGGTGTACATGGTTGATATTAGTATTTATCTGTCCTAAAAGACGTGTCCAATCAATAGTATGTTTGTAATCATACATATTACCCATATTTAGTTTATTTTTACAAACTTGTTTAACATAGTGATGTTCTTTTCAGTGGTGTTCTGGGAATCCTTCAGCCGTACAAGCTGTTAGGTAATTAGATTAATTAAGTGGTTACCATACTATTGAAGCAAGAGGTATCACTTCATAAAATGTAAGTTAGAGTCTATTTTTAACGTGTGGAAAATAAAAGATTCAAGTTTTTAATCTCCTGAGTGCTGGACAATCTTTACCATGTTTGAATATGCCTACTTGAGGCTGATCCCATGCACCAGAGTGAAACTATCAACAGAACCTACACCTTTGCAGGGCACACTACACTGAGAAACAGGTACCCTCCCACAGAGGAAGGTGCCTAAAGTACTCAAGGGTTCCCAGCCATTGGCTGGGGAAGAATAGGGTGTTGCTGACCCTTTAAGATTCAGTGGGAATGTGTCCCCCACAGGCAAAGAAAAAGAGGTCAAGCCAGCAAGCGGGCTGCAGCCTGTAAGGAGGAGGTGCAGAGTAAGCCCGGCGCCCAAACCTGCCTGGAAGAAGAGATTAGTAGGTGGGTCTGTGCTACCAGGAAGCTGAAACCCGGAAGTGGAAAGAGAAGCAGTGGCAGCCCCACACCTTGGTTTTCAATGTGGTTGTAGGATTTTACAGGTAAAAAATACAAACTAAACTATAACAGAAACTGTGACAAAACCACATGCAAATTGTTTTTATTTCATCTGGTTTTAACTATCCCTCTACTGCACCATCTAAATATACCCTTACTAAGTCCCTTATGTCCAATCTAATAGACAATAGGAAGCTTATTGCTGCTTTTACAGTAACAGTGAGCCCTTTCACCTATTGGGCACCTATGCATTTGCACTGGTTGCAAGTATGATCTGATGACTCCTGATATTTTTACAGTGCTACATATCCATGAACCAAAAGTATAAACAGATATAAACCTTATATCCTTCCTACTGAGCTGAACAGGAGCCTTCAAGTATGTGTATGAAGAAGAGGTGCTCTGTATTAATAAAAACGGAACACCCTAGCCTTTTATTCACTGGAAGTAAATAATGTTCTTATTCAAGGACAGCATAGGCCTTGAAAGCTATGAGAAATGTATACAAAAAGTATAGTGGATAATTGTATAACTTTTCATTATGTAAATAATAACCATTATTCGTTAAATCTGGAATAGCCCTTTAAGCATGTCCAACTCATTTACTATTACAAAGAACTTGTAATGGTAGGTGCATTTTAAAACCCAAAGTACCACTAGTCAATAAGGGGTTAAATATGTTGACCTTTTTCCCCCCTTATTTTATAGAGATTTCAGTCCAGGCTTTTCTGAAGTACTAAAGCAGAGCCTCTGTAGAGAAGAACCAGCATGAAGCTGCATAAAGCAAAATGGCCTAAGTGTGATCAGCTTTACAGTGATAGGAACAATAGACTCCAGCTGGGTGCAATGATTTGAAGATATAGAAGTCTGATGGGGTCTTGCATAATGCTCAGTCATATGTCGGTAACAAATTGACTTATTGCTTTGTCTTTTGAAGGACACTGTGCCTCTCTAAATCATGAATGCTTTATCGACACAAATTAAAGTGATAAAAACAGGACAAAGACATTGTAACTATACATAGGAGTGAAAAATATCATTGGTCTCAATCTAGTCAGTCAGACTAGATCTCTCCTGTCTCCAGAAATACAACTGATAAACCAACAGAAAGTTATAGAGGTTTGGATATTTTGCACCTTTGATAGCCAGGACATTTTTTTTCGCAGTTTTGACATG
The DNA here is from genome assembly GCF_014858855.1 of Bufo gargarizans. NCBI lineage: Eukaryota > Metazoa > Chordata > Amphibia > Anura > Bufonidae > Bufo > Bufo gargarizans. The sequence continues at coordinate 518,371,980 of NC_058082.1, read as the reverse complement.
TTCAAATAAAACCTAAATTACAAACTTAATTTCTTGAAAAAAAAAATAACCCATACTTACACCTTTGCATAGTTCTGTTATTCATACTTTGTTTACATGCAGCAGCAAAGCTGTGGGGGTGTGTAACATCTATGACTAGGCTCTCCCTCATGAATATTTGTGGGTGTGAATTATCTGCCCTTCCCCTCCCCCTGCAGTGCTTGCTCTGTGCAACCTAACCTTGCATACAAACGCTGTCACATGGTCATCTCCTAGCTCACACAGGCAAAATATCTTCCTGTCACATTGCAGATACATCACACACTGCACTACATACATCACACAATGTATACATCACACACTGCACTACATACATCACACAATGTATACATCACACACTGCACTACATACATCACACACTGCACTACATACATCACACAATGTATACATCACACACTGCACTACATACATCACACACTGCACTACATACATCACACAATGTATACATCACACTGCACTACATACATCACACAATGTATACATCACACACTGCACTACATACATCACACTGCACTACATCACATGTACATCACACTGCACTACATACATCACATGTATACATCACACACTGCACTATATACATCACACAATGTATACATCACACAATGTATACATCACACACTGCACTACATACATCACACAATGTATACATCACACACTGCACTACATACATCACAATGTATACATCACAAACTGCAGTACATACATCACATGTATACATCACACACTGCACTACATACATCACATGTATACATCACACACTGCACTACATACATCACACACGTGTATACATCACACACTGCACTACATACATCACACACATGTATACATCACACACTGCACTACATACATCACACATGTATACATCACACACTGCACTACATCACACACTGTATACATCACACACTGCACTACATACATCACACACTGCACTACATACATCACCCACATGTACATCACATCACACACTGCACTACATACATCACACACATATACACATCACATACTGCACTGCATACATCACACACTGCACTACATACATCACACATGTATACATCACACACTGCACTACATACATCACACACTGCACTACATACATCACCCACATGTATACATCACACACTGCACTACATACATCACACACATATACACATCACATACTGCACTGCATACATCACACACTGCACTACATACATCACACACATATATACATCACACACTGCACTACATACATCACACACATTAATACATCACACACACTGCACTGCATACATCACACACATGTATACATCACATTCGTACACATTACACACTGCACTACATACATCACACGCTGCACCACACACATCACACAGTGCACTACACACATCACGCACTGCACTACACACATCACGCACTGCACTACACACATCACGATATACATAGATCAATGAACTATATGTCTGTATATATACAGAGAGATACAGTTGCAAGAAAAAGTATGTGAACCCTTTGGAATGATATGGATTTCTGCACAAATTGGTCATAAAATGTGATCTGATCTTCATCTAAGTCACAACAATAGACAATCACAGTCTGCTTAAACTAATAACACACAAATAATTAAATGTTACCATGTTTTTATTGAACACACCATGTAAACATTCACAGTGTAGGTGGAAAAAGTATGTGAACCCTTAGACTAAGGGCATCTCCAAGAGCTAATTGGAGTGGGGTGTCAGCCAACTGGAGTCCAATCAATGAGATAAGATTTGAGGTGTTGGTTACAGCTGCCATGCCTATAAAAAACACACACCAGTTCTGGGTTTGCTTTTCACAAGAAGCATTGACTGATGTGAATGATGCCTCGCACAAAAGAGCTCTCAGAAGACCTACGATTAAGAATTGTTGACTTGCATTAAGCTGGAAAGGGTTATAAAAGTATCTCCAAAAGCCTTGCTGTTAATCAGTCCACGGTAAGACAAATTGTCTATAAATGGAGAAAGTTTAGCACTGCTGCTACTCTCCCTAGGAGTGGCCATCCTGTAAAGATGACTGCAAAAGCACAGCGCAGACTGCTCAATGAGGTAAAGAAGAATCCTAGAGTATCAGCTAAAGACTTACAAAAGTCTCTGGCATATGCTAACATCCCCATATGCTAACATCTACGATACGTAAAACACTAAACAAGAATGGATTTCATGGGAGGATCCCACAGAGGAAGCCACTGCTGTCCAAAAAAAACATTGCTGCACATTTACAGTTTGCACAAGAGCACCTGGATGTTCCACAGCAGTACTGGCAAAATATTCTGTGGACAGATGAAACCAAAGTTGAGTTGTTTGGAAGAAGCACACAACACTATGTGTGGAGAAAAAGAGGCACAGCACACCAACATCAAAACCTCATCTCAACTGTGAAGTATGGTGGTGGGGGCATCATGGTTTGGGGCTGCTTTGCTGCGTCAGGGCCTGGACTTTCCCAACTTTATCAAGACATTTTCCCGGAGAACTTAACGACCCAAAGCATAGAAGTAAATCAACAACAGAATGGCTTAAACAGAAGAAAATACGCCTTCTGGAGTGGCCCAGTCAGAGTCCTGACCTCAACCCGATTGAGATGCTGTGGCATGACCTCAAGAAAGCGATTCACACCAGACATCCCAAGAATATTGCTGAACTGAAACAGTTCTGTAAAGAGGAATGGTCAAGAATTACTCCTGACCGTTGTGCACGTCTGATCTGCAACTACAGGAAACGTTTGGTTGAAGTTATTGCTGCCAAAGGAGGGTCAACCAGTTATTAAATCCAAGGGTTCACGTACTTTTTCCACCTGCCCTGTGAATGTTTACATGGTGTGTTCAATAAAAACATGGTAACATTTAATTATTTGTGTGTTATTAGTTTAAGCAGACTGTGATTGTCTATTGTTGTGACTTCAGATCATATTTTATGACCAATTTGTGCAGAAATCCATATCATTCCAAAGGGTTCACATACTTTTTCTTGCAACTGTAGATATAGATATATATCTCTATATACATATACATACCCATCTATATATATATATATATATATATATATATATATATATTTATATATAGATGTAGATCTGTAAATATATTTCTTTATATACATATACTGTATATATACAGTGCCTTGCAAAAGTATTTTGTACTTTTTTCGTATTTTAGTACCTCACCAAATACGTGAATGGGTCCACAATCCTGGAGATGCGGTGTGGAATGGAGGCACGGATCGGAAGCCCACAGAAGCACTATGGAGCACTATGCATGCACTACTTTTTTGCGGTGCGGACCGTCGGATGTGGATTGCGGACCCCATTCAAGTGAATGGGTCCGCGATCCACATTCGACAGTCCCACGGTTGGTGCCCGTGCATTACGGACCCACCGTGTGCATGAGCCCTCTATATACATATACCGTGTATCTACATACTTTATCTATAGATGTATATAGAGGTATAGATCAGTAAATATATGTAGCTAAGGCTGACTTGTCAGCCTGTATTTGTGGGAGGGGCGAAGGGCCCTTTAAATTCGGCGGCACGCTCCCCCAGCTGCACGCACGTCTTGTATTGCCCCACCTCCCCTCCCCTTTTCTCTTATATGTAACTAGGGTGTGCCCCCTTATAGGCTTACCCTCGTTTATGGCTAAGGGCACTCCACCAGCCATCCAGTTCAGGTCAGTAATTGATAGTCAGGACAGGCTAGTCTTCGCCACTTATCACCATCCAGATTCCTCTTCTTCCGTAGCCTCCACCACAAATATATATACACATATAGAGATATGTATTTACTGATTTATATCTCTATATACATCTATAAAGTAATGTGGCCCCAACTTACACTAATATATTTATGTAATCATAGAAAAAAGGAAATTAAGCAGGCACACTCTATTTGGGTTCAATTAAATATTTATTTATATTAGTAATATGATGTTAAATTATTTAGTGTTTGGGTATATATGATTATGAGGGTACTGTATGAGTAATATCACTCTATGGTGAATGTCCTGGAAACGAGGTGGCAATATTTAACATCATATTACTAATATAAATAAATATTTATAAAAATCTGCGAGACCAATTGGTCAAAGCAGATGTGGGATCCAAGAAAGGTAACATGCAAACTACATTGACACGGCCAAACATGGGCTGTTTCCCATGTCTCGGCTGTGTGAATTGTAGATATATATGTAAAGGCAGCTGTTTCACACATCCGGACTCAGGTTTGATTTACCCTATACGGTTTTATTTGACATGTAACTCTGACCATGTTATTTATGTCTTATCATGTCCGTGCAATCTACTTTATGTTGGCGAGACCTCCACTGATTTAAAAACACGGTTGAACAATCACCGCAATACCATCAGAAAAAAATCGCCTTGATTTGCCAGTATCCAGATATTACTCGGAATAAAAACACAAAGAGAAAGATTTGAGATGCTGGATAGTGGATCATGTCCCAATGTCCAGAAGAAGGGGCAATAGGATTTATATCCTCCAGAGAAAAGAGTTACAATGGATTTATAAACTAAACAGCCTTAGGCCTAATGGCCTCAATGTGGATTTTAGGATCACAAGGGTATAGGGATTGTGTGGCCTGCCCTTTGCTCCTGGCATTTGGTTGACATGCCCACTGGTGTATAGGTAGTAATACTAGGATGAGTATATGTTTTTAACATGATTTTTATTTATTGGCTATACTCATACTTTTTTTCTTTCTTTCCCTAGATGAACTATGGAAGAGGGATGGAGATCGGGAATGATCGGTGTTTTATGCTGACAGATAGTGAATGTGACTTTAGGTATGTATTATTTGTTTACTGTATAGCATGCCCACGTTGCGTTATGAATATATTAGTACAATCTTATGATGAGTTGACAAACATCATAGTATGAATAATTTAAGGAGAACCCTCTGGGGTGCTATGGGACTGGACGTCCGGGATGTAGCAGTAGGGGTGTCGCACTGTCTTGGGCGGCTCTGCCCCTTTTTACTCGGGTAGTGAATGGATCACACCTGGCGGTGTGCTCTTTTACCGTTATGTCCATGTAGTCCTTATTTGTTCCTGTTTGGATATGCATGGTGGCTTGGCCTGGATTTTCTGTGGGGCTATTGGGTGTGTTGATGACCGACGTGCGCACCGGGAGACATGTTACCCGTAGTCCTCTTCCAATATGGCCACTGGAATGAAAAATACACTATGGCACATGTGGGTGCACTAAGATCAGATGACTCCGGTTGTCATACATGCGACTCTGGGGATGCATGATGCAATCACAGGTACGCCGGGATTGGTGGTTTTGTTTGCATGAGGCCGCATCCCATCTGATCAGCAGGTCTATATTGCATCCCTGATCCCTCCCCCTTCCTTGTTTTTATTGATCACATTTGGCACTTTATGATACCTGATCATGTTTATTTGCACTGATGCACTTTACATAACAATGTTTACATCTATTCGATATTTATTGTTTTATATAAATTGTAAAAAAAAAATATTATTTTTACTGCATGTATTACCACTATGTAAATATATGTATGAGCAAGGTCTGGATTTTTATTTTGGGAGGTATTTATCTCATTTGCATAATTGAACACAGGTTGATCCAATTGTGTGTCACATATTTTCCACCCTATATATACTGCTCACTTGGTTTTGTAATTTTGCTTTAGAAAGGCTCATACTGAGCTGAAACGTTGCCTTGTCACATGGGTGAATATAGTCTTGCATATTTTTTTCACCTTTACCTTGGAGTTCTGCCTGCTTTTTGGATTTTTCATATTGGATTAGCTGTATCCCGTTTGGGTTGTGCACCCACTTTTTTCCTTTTTTTGTTTTGCTTTCCAGGTGCTGCCATCTTTTCATTTTATACATATATAAAGTGTGTGTGTGTGTGTATGTGTGTATATATATATATATATATATATATATATATATATATATATATATAGAGAAGGAAAGTCCGCAGCACTCCTTTAAGTAAAAAAGTGAAATTTATTCACACATGTCAGACAACGTTTCGGTCCTCTCACAGGACCTTTTTCAAGTCACTTGACTTGAAAAAGGTCCTGTGAGAGGACCGAAACGTTGTCTGACATGTGTGAATAAATTTCACTTTTTTACTTAAAGGAGTGCTGCGGACTTTCCTTCTCTACTGAATTTGTCCCATATCGAGGGACCACCGCGGGCACCTGCATTTCTATATTTGCACTAAAGGGAGTGCTGCCTGAATCTTTTTATGGATCTATATATATATATAGATAGATATAGATCAGTAAAAACAATCAATATACATCTCAATATACATACAGTTGCAAGAAAAAGTATGTGAACCCTTTGGAATTATATGGATTTCTGCACAATGTAGAAGGGAAATAAAGGGAAATAAAACCCTTCATGCAAGGGGTTAGCACATAAGCAGACCGATTAAAAAACTAACAGAATTCCTTTGAATCTGATAGAGCCTACTAGAGCGCATAGATGTACTAAGACCACTATATTACATTACATGATATTTTGTTAATTCAACTATAGCGATTCAACTATACCCCATGCGTTTCCACAGCGTACATTTCAATATTGTGTTCAAACTGCTGATGCCAAGCTCGAGGATTGGTCTGCGGCACCGAACTGCTGCTGCAGCACAATCCACACTTATATATACTACAGACGTTAGGGTGTCTATGCTTAGGTAGGGATGAGATGTCAGGGGGAGGGTACTTGATCGACACAATGTATGTCATATGATGTAACAAATAACCACAAATGTTATAAACATTATATTTGTAAAGGCTAACAGGGAGACATATTCGATATTCTAATGCAATACAATAGTTCCAAACTGTTTAATAATGAAGCGTGAGATAATGTACAGTGGATATAAAAAGTCTACACACTCCTGTTAAAATGTCAGGTTTCTGTGATGTAAAAAAATGAGACAAAGATAAATCATTTCAGAACTTTTTCCACCTTTAATGTGACCTATAAACTGTACAACTCAATTGAAAAACAGATTTTAGTTTCAATAGTTTTTTATTTTATCAGACAAAGACAAAGGAGCAATCAAGCGTGGGCCCCGCCACAGTAGACATACAAATACATGAACAAAGTCAGTACAACTGTGGTCGCAGCCACCATTGAATAATAGCGTATGACAGAGGTTTATCAAACAGGTTAGACACAGTAACAGCGTGTGTCGACTATAATGCAATTGTAGCACCAAAGCACCGGCACAGGTGCAATCCATGCGTCGCATCGCGAGGCATTTCAATCATATAAGTCGGAGAAAACACAAGAACAAATAAGAGTGAACAATGTAGTCACTATTTGGCGACTAGCAAACAATTCAAGACATAACCAAGAACTGTGGATGACCACAGAGCAAGATAGGGTATAGTAACATCTAAGAAAAGGGGGATAGTGGAGAGAAGGAAAGGAGGACATGGAGGAAGGGGGCTGAGAAGTACTCCAGTTGTATCTCCGTTGCTTCGGCCGTCATCCAGGGTTCCTCCCTCAAGGGGAGTAAAAAGTGCTATGAGTCCACCCACTCCAAGTCGCCTGCCTCAATTTAATGGGAACAATTAATGATGGTAAAGAGTGTTCATACCTGCAAGTCTGATTAATCTCTTGTATAACTTCGGAAATCGAAGGAGGGGCCTGGTTTTTCCAGTGTCTGGTAATGACCAGTTTGGCGCTAAGCAGTATATGGCCAGTAATGTGTCTATGCAGGAGAGAGATTTCATTAATACCAATGAACAACAAGGCTAACTCTGGGGAGGGGACTATTTTGTGACCCGCTAGAGTGGAAACCAGTTGGAAGACTTTCTTCCAGTATTCAGTCAGGACAGGACAGGACCAGAGGATATGAAGCAAGGATCCGCATCCTCCACAATTCCTCCAACAATATGGCGATGTAGAAGTGTAAATTATATGAAGTCTCTGGGGGGTAAAGTACCAGTGGAGAATAGTTTTTAGACCTGCCTCATAGTGAGTGACACACTTGAAATTTGATATAATAAATCCATCAGCAGCAATCCATGAGTCATCAGGAAAGGTCTTGTTTAGTTCCCTTTCCCATCTATGGACGGGAGGGGACTTAACGAAAGTAGCTTTATCCCCCAGTATATCATATAGGTTTCTCATGGAGTGTTCCCTGAACAGAGAGGGGAACTGAAACAGTCGCAAGACAGACGAGTTGACCTGAGGAGGGGATTGTAGGGTCTTTGAAAGGAAGTGACGTAGTCTTAAATATGTATAGAATTCAGAGTGAGGTAAAGCAAAGGTACTTTGAATGGTGGCAAAAGGGAGAATGGAGTGGTCTGCCATCATTTGGGAAATAGTGACAATCCCTCTATCTCACCATGGCACTAGGTTAATGTCGGGTATGGACAATTCAATAGCCCGTGTGGAAGCGATTTTAAATAGCTGGGAAGATGTGTCTTTCGATGTGTTATGGATGGTGGTCCACAGGGCACTAGCATGTGATATTGTGAGAAGAGAATGTGCGGGGGAAGCAGGGCTCCACAACAGATGAATCAAGTAATCTCTAACCGGAACATGCTGCAGCGCATGGGATTCAATCTGCTGCCACGCTTTTTCGTTATTGGACGCCCACCATTCCCTAGCAAAGGAAAGGCCGATTGCTATAAAATAATCTTTAATGTTAGGGAGACCTGCTCCGCCAGCACGCCTCCTTTTGGTCAGGAGTTCACGAGCCACTCTAGGCTTAGAGTTTCCCCAAATGTACTTGCCAATCAGTGCTTGAGCTTTTTGAAAAAATGCAGATGGGATCGGGATTGGAAGGGCCCGAAAGATGTAAATCAACTTCGGCAAGGTCATCATCTGGAACTATGCTATCCTACCCGCCCAAGAGACCGTCTGCATAGAGAAGCTCGCGAAGTCAGTAGACAGGGTGGTAAGAAGGGGGACATAGTTCCGTGTATAAAGCAGAGAACAGGGCGATGTGATATTGACTCCTAAATAGGAAACCTCTGAACACTGCCAGTCAAGGTCGTGAGAGGCTTTCAAAGTGGCTAAATCAGAGGGCGGAATGTTGATAGGAAGGGCCTGCGATTTCGAACTGTTAATCTTATGATATGAGAGGGATCCATAATGGGAGATTACATCAAGTGTGGCTGTTAGGGATTGTAAGGGATTCGTCAAAGTGAGTATGATGTCATCAGCATAAAGGGTAATGGTATGAGATCTATCGCCAATTACAATCCCAGATATGGTGGGCAAGGCTCTGATATGTTGTGCCAGCGGCTCTAACGCAAGAATAAATAGAAGCGGGGACAATGGGCAACCTTGTCTCGATCTGTTAGTTATTATGAAAGGGTCCGACAGGATTCCATTGATCCACAAAAGTTTTATATCGGAGTTTAACAGGGAGATCGGCCTGAAATTTTGGGGTACATCAGGTGGCTTGCCAGGCTTGGGTATTGTGACCACTAATGCCTCGAGCATATCAGAGGGGAAGGGGTCACCCTCCATCACTCGATTAAAAAGGTCTAGTAGGTGGGGGAGGAGGTCAGACAGGAAATGACGGTAATATTCATTCGATAGACCATCAGGGCCTGGGGATTTTCCCAACGGTAACGACGAAACTACTTTAGTCAATTCCTGAGAGGAAATAGGGGCATTAAGGGATTGAAGTTGCGACTCGGTTAGAGTGGGTAAAGAAGCTTTGGAGAGAAAGTCTTCCACCAGGGTCAGGTAATCCTGCGGAAGTGGGGTATGGTCTTTTAAATTGTATAGGGTCTGATAATATAGTTTGAATTGGTCAGCGATGTCTCTCGGGTCTATCAACCTCGCCTTTGTAACCGGGTGAAGCAAGTATGGGATTCTGGATTTGGATTGTTGCTTTTTAAGCTGCTGGGCCAAGAGATGGCCCGCTTTATTCCCCTGGGCGTAAAACTTAGATTTCATTCTAAGGAGTGATTTATGGTAGTTTTGTAACAATAGAGCACTCAGTTTATTTTGCGCCACTCGGAGGGAGTTGGATCCTTGTAGTGTAGGGGAGGACTTATTAATAGTCTCCAGATCAGTTATCTCTTTCAAGGTCAACGCTATCTCCCTCTCTCTTTGCTTCTTTAAGTTGATGTTCAATTTAATCAGGGATCCTCTCATAAAAGCTTTATGAGTCTGCCATAATACAAAATTACTCGAGACGGAGCCAACGTTGAACTGAAAGAATTCGCGGAGGTGGGCAGACAATTCCTCCTTGTGTTTAGGGTTGTTAAAGAGAAAAGTGTTGTTTCTCCACACTGGGGCCCTATGAGATTGATATTGTTCATCAAGAGTGATTGTGATGGGAGCATGGTCAGACCACTTTATCAGGCCTATCTCTGTGGAGAGGGTGTGGAGTAGGGAGGTATGGTCAACCAGGAATAGATTTATTCTAGAATAAGAGAGATGCGGGACGGAGAAATAGGTATAATCCCTCTCCAGGCCATGTTGGGCTCTCCATACGTCAGTCAATCCTTCCGACTGCAAAAAAGAGGCTATACCCGCATCTGTTCTACGGGAGGGGGAGGAAGAGTCGAGGGCAGTTTGTAGGACCGAATTAAAGTCTCCACAGAGAATCAATTTACCCTGCTTAAATGAATGAACCTGTCGCATAACTTTATGTAAAAATGCTAGTTGGTGTGAATTAGGGGCGTACAGATTGACAAGAGTGTACACTATATTATTTATGGAGCATACTAATATCACATAACGGCCAGAAGGGCCTATCTTGGAGGCAATTAGGGTGAATGCTACCGTGTTTTTAACTGCAATAAAAGTACCTCGTTTTTTCCTGGAGAAGTGTGAGTGAAAGATGTTCGAAAAGAGGCGATGATGTATTCGAAAGGCGTCAGCTTGGAGAAGGTGGGATTCCTGTACACACAGCACGTCAGCATGGGAAGCCAAAGCCTCAGCCCAAAGATAAGTTCGCTTCTGAGGGCAGTTGAGGCCTTTGACATTGAGGCTCATAATCTTGAGACCCATCTCTATGCGCTGAAGGACACCTATATGTTAGGAGAGCAACGGAGATACAACTTCAGTTCAATGCAATACAAAAATGTAAATACAAAATCAGACAGGTATTCCCCGAAATTACAGGAAGGATATCAGCCCCCCAGGGGAGGAAAGGAAAGGGTTAAAACAAACAAAGGGAGGAAAGAAAGAAAACTAGGACAGAGTAGGGTGGAAGGCGACGAATCCCGTCACCTAGATAGACTAGGGGAGAAAGTCCAATGCCAGGGCTGACGAGGTAAAGGACAAGTAGAAGGAGGTAGGAGGTCGCACCGGTCCTGTATGAGCAATAGAAAGCAGCCCAATAATAGAATCCAAGTCTTGTAGCAGTTCCATCATCCGGTGGGGTTCTATACATTCAAGACGTCCGTTCCTAGTAGGAGTACTGTAGACAAAAGTAGAGGACATGTGGAGAATGGATGAGACTAGTGTGAAGCAGGGGGATCACTGCCAGTGGGCTTAGTGGATAAAGGGATATCCCAAAGCCGGAGGAGTTGCTTTCCCTCATCCAGATTTTTGATCGCATGGACTTGCCCATTTCTGCGAATGAGAATTTTCAGGGGGTAGCCCCATTTATAAGGGACATCACAGTCCTGGAGAGCTGTAGTAATAGGCGTTAACTCTCTGCGACGACGGAGCGTAAATCTGGACAGATCCGTGAAAAGCTTCACCGTCTCATACGGAGCCGGGAGTGGTTGCTTTCTTCGCGCTGCTGACATCATGGCCTCTTTGGTGTGAAAAAAGTGAATGCGTGCAAGGGTATCACGCGGAATATGTGACCCTAAATGAGAGGGCTTTGGTATTCTGTGAGCCCGATCAATGATCATGTCAGGAGCCGGAATCTGAGGCAGGAGTAATTTCATGAGGCCCTTCAAATATGGTTGCAATTCCTCAGGGGTCACCTCTTCGGGGATGCCTCTAAACTTTATGTTATTTCGCCTAGAGCGATCCTCCATGTCTGCTAGCTTTAAATTGATGGCCTCAATCTGGTCCGCCATGTCGTTATGAGCGTCAATAAGCTCGCTTTGGGATGACGCAAATTCGCCCATTTTCGTTTCAATGTGGTCAATTTTGCGTTCAGCTGTCTGCATTCTTGTGAATACAGGGTTAAGTAGCTTCTCCATATCAGTGCTGAGGGAGAATTTCAGGACCAGCAGCATATTTTTGAGGGAGTCCTCAGTGACTAATTTGTCAGATGTAGAAAGTCTATGGAGAGGGTCATCAGGCTGATCAGCGGCATAAGTTTTGCCAGCAAAGTCACTGACCTGCAGATCAGGGGGATCGGAGACATCCATGTTCAGATGCTGGGAGTCGCTGAGTTGCGGCCATGCATGGAGGCCAGCGCTGACTGAGGGAGATCGGGCGCCATCTTGCCCAGCATGTGCGGGGTCTGCAATGTCTGCAGGTGTCGGAGGGAGAGACGGCTGGGATCCATGGAGGAGGTGAGTTAGCTCTAAATGTTCCGGTGGGGACGGGGAGCGGACTGCAGGTGAAGGCGACGGAGCGCTGAGAGGGGACGCTGACGGGGACTCGGTCATGGGGCCGGCGCCATCTTTTCCTGTACCTCTTGTGAAGAAGGAGTCCACCGATCCATATTGTAGTTTAGGTAGGGACCTCTTAGATTTCCCCATAGCTGCAGGGGACAGGCAAGGACGACGGGAGGCAGAAAATCAGTCACTCAGAAGCTGATATCAGCAAGGCTGGCTGTGGATATGTCGCTGCGGTGCAGGAGCTCCTCTTTCATGCGGCCATCTCGGTCAGCAGCCAGGCCACGCCCCCAAACGGAAAGATTTTAGGTGGAGGGAAGAAAAAATAATAATAATATAATGTGGTTGCATAAGTGTGCACACCCTCTTATAACTGGGGATGTAGCTGTGTTCAGAATTAAGCAATCACATTCAAAATCATGTTAAATAGGAGTCAGCATACACCTGCCATCATTTAAAGTGCCTCTGATTAACCCCAAATAATGTTCAGCTGTTCTAGTTGGTCTTTCCTGAAATGTTCTTAGTCGCATCCCACAGCAAAAGCCACGGTCCACAGAGAGCTTCCAAAATCATCAGAGGGATCTCATTGTTAAAAGGTATCAGTCAGGAGAAGGGTAGAAAAGAATTTCCAAGGCATTAGATATACCATGGAACACAGTGAAGACAGTCATCATCAAGTGGAGAAAATATGGCGCAACAGCTCCTGTAATTTGCCCACTGGCTCCTCGTATTGCCCATTTGGCCCAGGTAGGTTTAGCATTAGGTCCCGAAATACTTGAGAAACTTTGGCGCAGGTGCTCGGGCTCAGACATATCCTCCAAGTAGGATATGTTGTCTAATCTCTCAATTTTACACCAGTATAAGGGTTAGTAAGACCTCATAGTGCACCTGTCTTTGTTTTTGTTATATTATTTTTACTGTTTATCACATCCACACATTTGCTATCCTGTGTAGGATGTCCATTGTGGTACTTGTGTTCCACTGCAGGCACCCTCCATTGTATGCATTTTTGCTGGGGATTGCCATTAGCAGCGGACCACAAGTGCAGGATCTGCCCCCCTGTATAGATGAACCACTGCATATGGGGTTGAGCACTTCCTGCTTTTTAATACCACGCCAATCTGTATTTTGTACAACAGTGACATTGCCAAGAACTGGTAAGCCCCTCCAAAATTGATGAAAAGACAAGAAGAAAACTGGTCTGGGAGGCTACCAAGAGGCCTACACCAACATTAAAGGAGCTGCAGGAATATCTGGCAAGTACTGACTGTGTGGTACATGTGGCAACAATCTCCCATATTCTTCATATGTCTGGGCTATGGGGTAGAGTGGCAAGACGAAAGCCTTTTCTTGCAAAGAAAACATCCAAGCCAGGCTACATTTTGCAAAAACACATCTGAAGTCTTCCAAAAGCATGTGGGAAAAGGTGTTATGGTCTGATGAAACCAAGGTTGAACTTTTAGGCCATAATTCCAAAAGATATGTTTGGCGCAAAAACAGCACTGCACATCACCAAAAGAACACCATACCCACAGTGAAGCATGGTGGTGGCAGCATCATGCTTTGGGGCTGTTTTTCTTCAGCTGGAACTGGGGCCTTGGTTAAGCTATAGGGGATTATGAACAGTTCCAAATACCAGTCAATATTGGCACAAAACCTTCATGCTTCTGCTAGAAAGCTGAACAGGCACTTCATCTTTCAGCATGACAACGACCCAAAGCATACATCCAAATCGACAAAGGAATGGCTTCACCAGAAGAAGATTAAAGTTTTGGAATGGCCCAGCCAGAGGCCAGACCTGAATCTGATTGAAAATCTGTGGGGTGATCTGAAGAGGGCTGTGCAACGGAGATGCCCTCGCAATTTGACAGATTTGCAGTGTTTTTGCAAAGAAGAGTCGGCAAATCTTGAAAAGTCAAAATGTGCCATGCTGATTCCCAAACTCATACCCAAAAATTCCCAAACTCATATGTGCCAGACTCATACCCAAAAAGACTGAGTGCTGTAATAAAATCAAAAGGTGCTCCAACAAAGTATTATTTTAAGGGTGTGCACACTTATGCAACCATATTCTTTTATGTTTATATTTTTCTTCCCTCTACCTAAAATATTTCAGTTTGTTTTTTCAATTGAGTTGTACAGTTTATAGGTCACATTAAAGGTGGAAAAAGTTCTGAAATGATTTATCTTTGTCTAATTTTTTTACATCACAGAAACCTGACATTTTGACAGGGGTGTGTAGACTTTTTATATCCACTGTACATTATCTCACGCTTCATTATTAAACAGTTTGGAACTATTGTATTGCATTAGAATATCGAATATGTCTCCCTGTTATGCAATTGGTCTTTGACATTGCCTCCCCTAAACGTTTTTTTTTATTTTTATTTCCATACCAATCACTTTCAGCCCCATTAGTGAGCCTTTATGTGCCTGTAAAAAATGTTTGGATACACTTGATATATTCCTACAGTATTTGTTTTTGGATTAGAGATATCATTAAGATGTTCTAAAATATGGATTGTTAGTTTTTGTGACGTGCAACCTATATATTTTTATTGCAAAGAGAACACATAATCATGTAAATGACATATGTAGTATTACAATTGATGTACTGTACATATTTGTAAAGCTCCACAGGTAGCGTGTCAATTTCATGAATCTAGCCATAAATTAGAAAATAAATTAACCAGGGAATTCATTTAACTGACTGAATTCTGTGAAAGTCAGTCCTGTCTCTGTGTTGTTTGATGGTTCCTGGGTTTCACGGTGTTCACTATAATATCACATAGCAGTAGAAAGGCATAATCCCAACAATTTGCCAGCAGCATCTCACCTAATTCCCAGCAATTTACCAGCAACATCCTGGTAAAAATACGGCAATATCCTGTAATAATCCCTGGAATTTGCTATCAACATCTGAGCATAATCCCAGTAATTTACCACATACATCCCAGTATAATTATAGCAATTTGCCAGCAAAATCCTATTCCATCATGAACACATTACACGTCCCTAAGGCCTCCTTCACGTGACCGTATGGCTTTTTCTGTATTTTGCGGTCCGCAAAAACTGGATCTGCAAAAAATACAGATGACATCCGTGTGCATTCCGCTTTCTGCGGAATGGAACATCTGGCCCCTAATAGAAAAGTACTATCCTTGTCAGTTCTGCGGACAATAATAGGACATGTTCTATCTCTGAACGGAACGGAAATACAGAAACAGAAGGCTTTGAAATGAATTGTTCTGTATGCGGTCCGTATACGGAACGCAAAAAACGTAACGGCCTAAGGCCCCTTTCACGCGGGCGAGATTTCTGAGCGGGTGCAATGAGGGAGGTGAACTCATTGCACCTGCACTGAATCCGGATCCATTAACTTCTATTGTGCTGAGCACATGAGCAGTGATTTTCACGCATCACTTGTGCGTTGCGTGAAAATCACAGCATGCTCTATTTTGTGCGTTTTTCAATCAACGCAGGCCCAATAGAATTAAATGGGGCTGCGTGAAAATTGCAAGCATCCGGAAGCAAGTGCGGATGCTGTGCGATTTTTCACGCACGGTTGCTAGGAGACACTACTGTTCGAGTTCTTAGCCAGGGGTACAGGGTATAATTGCAATGTCATTAGGGGAGATTTATCAAACTGGATGTACTTGTGCAGCGTGCCGGTCCACAGGGGAGAACGCATGAGGTTCACGGTGGGCCGATGGGTGCAACAGTTCTTCGGTACTCACGGTTAGCAGATACCTCTCTAGGCCAGCAGTGCAGTGAAGGGGAGAACTGCACTAAATTCTCTGGGGCACACTCTATTACAGGGGACACCGGCCAGGTGGTGATCGAGGTGCCCTTGATGGTGATTGGATTTTCTGTGTGGTTGTGCGGCTGGGCCCCTGAATTAGGTAGTGTCGTGACGCCAGCACCTTGGTGGTGCAAATTGATGAGAGTGATTGTAGTATGGAGATGGAAGAGCGAGGCAGGGTTTGAATCCAACTAAGAATTTTACTGTAAACAGGGTCTTGACAGCAGTTTACATCCAAAAATAATCAGTCTCTTATGAATATGGAGGTTGAATGTGGTAAATCCAGGTAGCAGGCTGTATATGTGGCTAGATCTCAGACAATGATAGGAGGTTGTGTACTCATTGGTATTTAGTCCTGAATCTAGTCTCAGTGATGGTGGTTTTAGGATCATAATCTTCTACTTCAGTGTTGCTACAGATGGCCTTTTGTACTTGTAATAATAAACCGTGAGGCTGCCGAAAGCTATACATCCTTCACCTGTATACAAAGGTGCCTGAAAGCCTAGGAAAATGGCCATTGTCCTCATTTGTCTTTATATAGAAAATAATTTTCCACTGGGCACCCCGGAAGGGTGTACCATAGAAGCAAGGTCCCACCTTTTGTCTATTCCTTGGCTTTGATAACTGAGATAACTGAGATAACTGGGCTACTCTGGGCCGTGGAGCTCCAGAGAGCTGAGAGGAGGGGGTCTTCTCCTTCCCCCTGCTCCTCACTACTCCTTCCCTTCTCCTACATCTCAACAACTACTTCCCCCTAAACTAGGCCTGAGCTGAGTTATATATATACTGTGGTGCTATCACCATCTAGTGGTGGAATCTGTGTAGTGCACCTAACAGCCTGTTAACAGGGATCTTTATACAGAAGTGCAAAACAACTTGGTACAACATATAATTTAACAACTTTGCAGTACCCACGTACACGAGTGGAACACTGCACTTGTACTGACCACAGTTCATGGGAACACCAGTTTCCCTGGCACTGTACGAGTTACCACTAGGAGGTCATGGTGCCCGTGTTGTACTAGGGCAACATTTCCCTGGTGAAATCCCCCAAACAACGAGGAAGGGAAGGACCTAAAAAAGATGCCAGGTTTGTTACAAAAGGGGGATATGAAAGGACACCACTTATCACTGCGAAACCTGCCCTGATAATCCTGGCCTCTGCATAAAGTATTGTTTCTGAATCTATCACTCGTCTATGCAGTATTAATTTTATCCTTTATGCTCACTGTAAATTTTGTACTTTATATCTGTGATCTAGACCGCATCACTTACCTATTCACTTTCCACCAACCATTATATATTCATTTCTGTGAGACACCTGTTTGCTCAAAATCACCCTTTCCACCGCTTAAAATGTTCGTACAGGGGTGCACTTTCCAAACTAGGGTCACTTCTTGGGGTTTTCAATTTCTTTGTACCTTAGAAAATCCATATTTTGCAGTTTGCATGCTGTGCGCCCATACAGCAGGCTGTAAGTACATATGGGGTGTTTCGATAATGGGGAGAAAATGGGTAACACATACTGGGGTCCATTTTCTCCTGTTACCCATTGTAAAAATAATAATTTGGGGTCTGGTAGTCATTTTTCATTTTTACAGCTGTGTGCATTTAAATCCTTTGACAAGTGTTTCTGCATTTTGTGAAATACCTGTTTGGTCAAAGGTGCTCTTTCCACCCCTTAAAATGTTCGTACAAGGGTGCACATTCCAAAATGGGGTCACTTCTTGGGGTTTTCAATTCCTGGGGACCTCAGGAATGTTTTTTTTACATACGACATGGCACCTAAAATCCATGTCTGCCAATTCAGGCCTGCCTGCAAAATCCATATTTTGCAGTTTGCCTGCTGTGCGCCCATACAGCAAGCTACAAGCACATATGGAGTGTTGCCATAATGGGGAGAAAATGGGTAACACAAACTTTTTCTTAAAAAATGGTAAAAGTGCTCACTACACACCTTGAAAGATTCCTTGAAAGTTTCGACCGTAGGGGTACCTCAGGGTGTCTTCATATGTGAAATAGCCCCCATAAACCATTCCAACAAAATCTGCCCTCCAAAAACCATATGGCATTTCTTCCCTTCTGAAACCTGCCATGCGCCCATCAGTTTTTGAACACATATGGGGTGTTGCCATATTTAGGGGAAAATGATTAACACAATTTGGGCTGCATTTTGTCCTGTTACCCTTTGTGAAAGTGAAAAATGTTGGCCTAAAGAAAATTTTTCTTTAAAAAAAATGTGATTTTTAATTTTCACATCCAACTCTATGAAACAGCTTTGGGGTCAAAGTGCTCACTATACCCCTTGAAAGATTCTGCGAGGGGTATAGTTTCCTAAAATGAGGTCACTTTTTGGGGGTTTCCACTGTAAGGGTACCTCAGGGGTACCCATATGTGTGCAGTTTTCGAGCACATATGGGGTGTTGCCATATTCAGGGGAAAATGGGTAACAAAATTTGGGCTGCATTTTGTCCTGTTACTCTTTGTGAAAGTGAAAGTAATGTTGACCTAAAGCAAGTTTTTCTTGAAAAAATTGTAATTTTTAATTTTCACATCCAATTCTATGAAACACCTTTGAGGTCAAAGTGCTCACTATACACTTTGAACGACTCCTTGAGGGATTTTGTTTCCAAAATGGGGTAACCTTTTGGGGGTTTCCATGGTAGGAGTACAGCATCGTCCACTGCTTAGTGTCCTAGCATTTTTGGTGGGACATATCCTTTAGGGATTAACATACATTATTTTTATTGCAGGAAAAAGGATTTACACTATAGTTTTTATGGTTTCTACTTTTTCTTCACCTATATAAACATTCTTTACTATGTGTATTTACTTAGGCTTCTTTCACACTAGCGCTAAAATCTTCCAGTAGGCTGTTCCTACAGAGGGGAAGCCTGCCAGAGTTTCATCATATCCGACATAGACGGAAAGGGCGGGAGCACCACCAAGCCCTATTGACTATAATGGGACCCGGTGAGGATCCGGCCTATTTTCAGCTTTAGTGCCGGGAATTAGCCAAACAAATACTGCTGAAAGCAGCGTTTTTGTCCATTCGAATCCTGGCACTAATACTGGAAACAGGATGGATCCCTGCCAGATCCCATTATAGTCAATAAGATCCAGCGGACAAAGGTAGTATCCAGCTATGCCAGATACAAAAAATGCCGGAAAAACCTGCCGGAAGATTTTAGCGCTAGTGTGAAACTAGCCAAATTGGCCTTTGTATTTCCAACAAGCATTGCATAAATCAATAGCACAGGTGAATATAAAAACGTTTAGAATCTAGCTTATGAGATAAAATGCCTCTTTCTACCTCTAGCAGCTTAATCCTCCTCCGTCGACCCCTCTCTATAGAGCAGGCATCCTCAAACTGCGGCCCTCCAGCTGTTGTAAAACTACAACTCCCACAATGCCCTGCTGTAGGCTGATACCTGTAGGCTGTTCGGGCATGCTGGGAGTTGTAGTTTTGCAACAGCTGGAGGGCCGCAGTTTGAGGATGCCTGCTATAGAGGGTAATCTAAACCTGCAGTGAACTGACAGTCTGTGCCATCTCTCAAAAACAGAGAATGTTAGTTGGGGGGGGGCAGAGGTGAGAAACCCATTTTTATATTGCAAAGTTTCTTATACCGTATTCACCTGTACTATGATTTATGCAAAGTTTTTGAAAGGTTAAATACCGTACTATTTCCAGTGTCATTTATTTATTTTTGCATATGTTTATTAGATAAGTATTTTAAAGGATTTCTCTGGTTGATAAAATGATTTATTATATTATTTTTTTTACAGCAGTCAGAGTATTTAAGTTCCGTTAAGATTTTCTTTACCCTTTTTTTTTTTCTTTTTAACTTTTATACTGTGTATAAGATACACAGGCAACTATGCATTTTAAGAGGATCTATAGTGGGATCAACTAAACTAGACACAGTGCCTAGGACGCTTGAGTAAAAGTATACATTTCTTATGTAAATTGGTTGCGCCATTCATGTGCAATTAAAGCTTTTATTATTATAAAATTAGGTATGTGGTGCACTGAGGGGTGGGACCCAGCCCCCAGCCCCTTGGTGCACCTTAGCTTTGATGCTGTGTCTCAATTGTCACTTCCCCCACTCCTTGATTAATGGAGTCAGGCATCTTACACTAACATCGCATGCGCAATACATCTGCTTCTAGTTCCCTTGCAATATTTAACCGAATCCACATCTGGTAATTATACCCAGCATTGGGTCAAAGGTGTTGATTCCATTATCCTAATTGGAGTCAGTAGGTGATAAAGACTTCCCAGAAAAAGGTGTCAAGACAGCATTGTATGTGGCAGACAATAGATGTCTAACCCCCCCACCTCTATCCAAGCTTAGCTTCTCCATTTTTACGGAGATGGCCTCCTTCACGCCTCGTTTGTACCAATCACCCTCCTTATCCAAAACACATACTTGACTGTCTTCAAAGGTGTGACCTGTTCCTTTTAGATTTAAGTACACTGCTGAATCTTGACCAGAGGTTTTGGCTCTTCTATGCTGAGCCATACGCTGATGTAGTTGTTGTTTTGTTTCGCCGATATACAGTTCTGAGCATTCCTCATTGCACTGGACTGCGTACACAATGTTGTCCATCTTGTGTTTAGGCGTTGGGTCTTTGGGGTGAACCAGTTGTTGCATTAGTGTGTTGCTGGGTTTAAAGCAAACAGGAGTGTGATATTTATTAAAAATCCTTTTGAGTTTTTCAGACACCCCAGCTACATATGGGATAACCATATTCTTGCGTCTGTCATGCTTCTCGCCCTCACTGGTAGTCTTGGTGGTCTTTCTTCTCCTTCCTTCTGTTTTGACAAAGGCCCAAACTGGATACCCACAAGTTTTAAGTGCCCCTCTGAGGTGTTTGAGTTCCTTCGCCTTGGCTTCTGTGCTGGTGGGGATTTTCTGGGAAGTCTTTATCACCTACTGATTCCAATTAGGAATAATAATAATGGAATCAACACCTTTGACCCAATGCTGGGTATAATTACCAGATGTGGATTCGGTTAAATATTTATTCCCAGAATTTTTGTACAATCACTCAGAATTGAGAAAGCTCATTGGAAGAACGAGTGAAACGTTTTCAAGAAATCAACAGTACGTCCAGTTGCCTTGATTTATTCTTTACAGATATACCATGACCTGGATAAATGAGAACCTTCAAAGACAGTGGCAACTGAGAAAAATTGTCACAGCTACGGTGCACCAAGAGGCTCAGGCTCACCCCTGAGAGCACCAAACATCTCATCTACATTATAAAAAAGTTTTATTTGCACATGGACAGTGCAACTGGTTTACATAAGAGCATCAAACCTACCAGGCACTGTGTCTGGTTTAATAGTCTTGATTCTGCTGAAAGGGCCTCTTTAAGAGGGTAAGACTGCGACTGAACTAGGAGATTCCCTTCTCTGTTTAAAAGGGAACCTGTCACCGGGATTTTATGTATAGAGCTGAGGACATGGGTTGCTAGATGGCCGCTAGCACATCTGCAATACCCAGTCCCCATAGCTCTGTGTGCTTTTATTGTGTAAGAAAAAAAGATTTGATCCATATGCAAATGACCCTGAGATGTGTCCTGTACGTGACATGAGTTCAGCATAAAGGAGCTCCGCTCCGCATCCTCAGAATCTCCTCCTTGCTCCTGATGTCAGAAAGCCAGAGGGCTGTAATCTCGCAATGCGCGAGCTAGCGCATGCGCAGTGTCGTCACAGTGTTCCTTCCCTGTGCTGGCATCAGCCTCAGGGAAGGAACTGCGTATGCGCTAGCTCACACATCATGAGATTACGGCGCTCTGGCTTTCTGACGTGGGGAGCAAGAAGGAGATTCTGAGGACGCGGGGCGGTGCTGGGATCCTTCACGATGGACTCATCTCAGGGACAGGACTCATCTAAGGTTAATTTGCATATCTATCAAATCGTTTTTTTTTTACACATTAAAAGCAGACAGAGCTATGGGGACTGGGTATTGCGGATGTGCTAGCGACCATCTAGCAACCCATGTCCTCAGCTCTATACATCAAATCCCGATGACAGGTTCCCTTTAACATAACTAGACACTAAAAGTGACAATTTTGTCTAAGGACTGAAATGGCCAGTATCAGTGGTTTTCCAACCTTACTTTTAGCACAGGCGTTAATCACAGCCCCCTGATGTGGGTGATTGTCTGAGCTCAGTCAAACATATACAGTTATACATCCAAATGCATTAACTGACCTAAAATGGTGACATACCGTATGTAGATCTCCTAATGCTGTAAGTGGTGAAAATAAACATAGTAATAATTCCAAGCCTATTATACATGATTGCTCCATTTACTTTCTATAATACTATAAACCATTTAATGTGACAACAAAAATGTAACAGTAGGATACATCTAGGAAAATATGTAACAGTAGGATACAGCTAGGAGAATATGTAACAGTAGGATACATCTAGGAGAATATGTAACAGTAGGATACATCTAGAAGCATATGTAACAGTAGGATACATCTAGGAGAATATGTAACAGTAGGATACATCTAGAAGCATATGTAACTGTTGAGGAACGGTTGAGACGTATGCATATATATCCATGCATGCCTGCAAACACGTGCGGGCATGTATGGTATATATGTGCATACATTAGACATAGCATCATGGGACGATGTGCGCAGATGTGCCCAGCATCTGCGCACGTCTGCCCATGGTGATCCCCAGGGGCTCATGTTGGCCCCTGTGGGAAATATGTGTCCCCTGGGAGCCGGGCCCCCTGAATGTAGGGGCTTGGGCCCCCTGATAATGTAGGGGCTTGTGATGTGCCCCTTATTATCTGTGCCCCCTTATATATATGAATGTGGCCCCTTATATAATCCCCCTTAGAATGTATGATTAATGTATACATGTGTATGGATGTGCCCCAAGCATCAATACACATGTATATTCATATAATGCCCCTTGTCATATCCCCATGCCATATATAACCCCCCCCCCCCTTACATGGACCCAGATGCATCAATGTGAATGTGGCCCAAGCATTCACATTGATGTATTCTGAGTAAAGGCGCCAGGATGACCGGATAAGGTCCGGTCATTCTGGTGACCTCAAAAGGATTCAAATTCTAATGAATTTGAATCCTTTTGCTCTAATTATCTGCAGCCCTGCTGGAGATAATTAAACATAATAGAGAGAGAGGAGACACCTCCGCTCCCTCTGTTATGTGCATCCGGCAATCGCAATTACCATTGCGATGTCCGGAATGCTGAGCGCTACAGGCGGGAGATCAAAGGATCTCCCGCCTGTCTGCAGCGCGTCCCCGATGTGCGGGCCGGCGCAGTGACGTCATATCACTGCGCCGGCCCACGTGGATGATGGGGGCGCGCGCGCCCCCTGGTGGGCGGCGCAGTGCGGGCGGCCGGGTTTAAATATCCGGCGGCCCGGCACTCAATAGGCCAGTTAGGGTCTGGGCCCCCACATGACAGCGCGTCCTGCGCTAAAGGAAGTGAGGGTCAGGGCCCCCATGTGGAGAGAGCGTCCTGCGCTCCAGAAGAGAATCGGGACCCCCCACCTTGTGAGCGCATCCTGCGCTCAGGACAGCCTGACCGGACCTCTGCCGCCCCTACCCCACTATGAGGAGAAAGCGCGATCGGCGCTCAGGAGGAGCGCAGAATCACCCTGGACATACGAGCATAAACATTAAGTATCACCCCCCCCTTAACCCTATCCCACCAACGAACCCTCCTCCCATTCTATTCCCCCTATGTCCTGCTGCCCTGCAGCACAGAATTAACCCTTGCTGAGGCCCTGGCAGATAACCCCCTCACTGCCAGTTCCCTGGTCCCAGCTGCACCCCCTCACCTAACCCTTCCCCTGGTAAACCCTTGTGGTCCCCCTATCGCCACCCTGTGTATAACCTACTGTACACCCTGGTGGCCCTGATTCCCCTGTATCCCCTGGTTAACCCCTGCATTGCTGTGCTGTAGAGCATGCCTCTGCTCTGCAAACAAACCTAAGACTGTTGAGCATGCAGCTGCTCTGCAAACAATATTTCATGGCCTGCAGGTATTAACCCCTGCAGAGCCATTGTTGTGTGTAACCCTCTTGTAACCCCGTAGGGACAGTATAGAGCTAGGCGGGTGGGTTGTTATACCTGTATGTGTGTATTGTATAGTTAGTTTGTGGGTGAAATTTGGGAACGTGTAGTGTAGTGGAGTACTGTGTATTTAGTGTTGTGTAATTACTGTATTGCGTGCTTGGTGTATTAAATACCATTATATTTGTACCCTTTGTGTAGTGTGTACTTGTTAGCGCTAGTGAGTAAGGCGCATGCAGCTAGTATAGTGATTAGTGTAAAGCATAGCGAAGATGTTGTGTAATTGTTATATAAAGGTATAAATAGGCGGAGTCATCACTAGACGGCTCCTCCTATTTAGGAATATTAATTATCGATATTCGCATAATATTGGTGATTAATATTCCCTCTTTACAGTAACAATAGGATACAGCTAGGAGAATATGTAACAGTAGGATACATCTAGGAAAATATGTAACAGTAGGATACAGCTAGGAGAATATGTAACAGTAGGATACATCTAGGAGAATATGTAACACTGGGATACAGCCAGGAGAAAATGTAACAGTAGGATACATCTAGGAGAATATGTAACAGTAGGATACATCTAGAAGCATATGTAACAATAGGATACAGCTAGGAGAATATGTAACAGTAGGATACATCTAGGAGAATATGTAACAGTAGGATACATCTAGAAGCATATGTAACAATAGGATACAGCTAGGAGAATATGTAACAGTAGGATACATCTAGGAGAATATGTAACAGTAGAATACAGCTAGGAGAATATGTGACAGTAGGATACATCTAGGAGAATATGTAATAGTAGGATACATCTAGAAGCATATGTAACAATAGGATACAGCTAGGAGAATATGTAACAGTAGGATACATCTAGGAGAATATGTAACAGTAGGATACATCTAGGAGAATATGTAACAGTAGGATACATCTAGGAAGCTATGTAACAATAGGATACAGCTAGGAGAATATGTAACAGTAGGATACAGCTAAGATAATATGTAACAGTAGGATACAGCCAGGAGAATATGTAACAATAGGATACAGCTAGGATAATATGTAACAGTAGGATACAGCTAAGAGAATATGTAACAGTAGGATACAGCCAGGAGAATATGTAACAGTAGGATACATCTAGAAGCATATGTAACAATAGGATACAGCTAGGAGAATATGCAACAGTAGGATACAGCTAGGATAATATGTAACAGTAGGATACAGCTAAGATAATATGTAACAGTAGGATACAGCCAGGAGAATATGTAATAGTAGGATATATCTAGAGGCATATGTAACAATAGGATACAGCTAGGAGAATATGTAACAGTAGGATACATCTAGGAGAATATGTAACAGTAGGATACATCTAGGAGAATATGTAACAGTAGGATACATCTAGAAGCATATGTAACAATAGGATACAGCTAGGAGAATATGTAACAGTAGGATACAGCTAAGATAATATGTAACAGTAGGATACAGCCAGGAGAATATGTAACAATAGGATACAGCTAGGATAATATGTAACAGTAGGATACAGCTAAGATAATATGTAACAGTAGGATACAGCCAGGAGAATATGTAACAGTAGGATACATCTAGAAGCATATGTAACAATAGGATACAGCTAGGAGAATATGTAACAGTAGGATACAGCTAAGATAATATGTAACAGTAGGATACATCTAGGAGAATATGTAATAGTAGGATACATCTAGAAGCATATGTAACAATAGGATACAGCTAGGATAATATGTAACAGTAGGATACAGCTAGGAGAATATGTAACAGAAAGATACATCTAGGAGAATACAGCCAGGTCTATAAATCTGACAAAAAAAATCGGACATCGAGACAATTCTAACATTTTTGGCTCTATACACCGCCAAGGGCCCCTTCTGAAGAAGCTGAGCGAAACGCGCGTCAGGGGTGCGCTCACCTAGGTCCCAAGGTTTGTTCCCCTCTACTTTATTTTATTTTATGTGTGCTTTCCATGCCGGTTGTGATTTTTCATGAGTTGGATGCATGTTGCATTTCACGAAGCCGATGCTGTGGATATGTTATCCACACACATGCATCCATTTACACTAATGATGCGGCTGGCATGTTAACAATTGTATCGTTACTTAAAGCCCACGTTTCCATCTGGCCTGTGTATAAGATAATATCTCGCTTTAGCCACTAGGCTTACTCAGACTAGCAGGTGACGAGTGCTTAGGGGATTGATCCACTTTGTGTAACCTAGGTGGGGCGCTGATCCGCAGTGCTGCCACATTACTGCTGTTACTCATCATATTTATTATTGTCTACGGTTTTGTCCATTATGTGACTAATTAATAAAACCTTTTGTGATTTATCTCGGAGTATATGTAACAGTAAGATACATCTAGGAGAATATGTAACAGTAGGATACATCTAGGAAAATATGTAACAGTAGAATACAGCCAGGAGAAAATGTAACAGTAGGATAAATCTAGGAGAATATGTAACAGTAAGATACATCTAGGAGAATATGTAACAGTAGGATACATCTAAGATAATATGTAACAGTAGGATACAGCTAACAGAATGAAGGCACTTTGTTATAACACAGATAAGATTACATAGATATCATGCTATCTCATGTCTGTACATATATCTTCGATCAGATAGTATAGTAGATATTGACAGATATAAACCAGGTTGATTCTCTGCTTTATCTATAAACAGGTAAGGTATTATCTGTGACAATATTTGCTGATAATAGCAATTAGATAGCAGAATTGTTCGGAGTAGCTCATTCTGATAATTATCGTACATAACCTTATATAGTCTGAAAATTCTGAGTAGCTCACTAGCGTGTATATTAATAACTGAAGTAACAAGTGCATTGGTAAAATTGCATCGAGCAACATATACTAGTAAAATATGACTCACAAAGCTGGCATGCATTGGCAGACAGAAACATAACTATGTAAATGATGTCAAAATTTTCCGATGGGCCGATGCCCAGTGGGCTGCCTAAGTCCTCCTCATGGCCGCCCAGTGAAATTTTTTGGGGATGTATTTTGTGCTGCTGGCAGTATTTTGTGATGGCTCTGTTGGGGTGGTATATTCTGCCACAATATGGTATTGCTGGCCCTGCCTTCCATCAATTTGGACCCGACTACAAAACAGGGCCACTTTTAGTATTTTTTCCAGGGCCACTTTAACCCCTTAAGGACTGGGCTCATTTTCACCTTAAGGACCAGGCCATTTTTTGCAAATCTCACCAGTGTCACTTTATGTGGTGATAACTTTAAAACGCGTTGACTTATCCAGGCCATTCTAAGATTTTTTTTATCACATATTGTACTTCATGACACTGGCACAAATGGAGTAAAAAAAAATCATTATTATTTATAAAAAAATAAAAAATGAAAATTTTTTTTTTAAACATTTGCCAATCTTTAAGTTTCAATTTCTCTACTTCTATAATACATAGTAATACCTCCAAAAATAGTTATTACTTTACATTCCCCATATGTCTACTTCATGTTTG
The DNA here is from genome assembly GCF_014858855.1 of Bufo gargarizans. Taxonomy (NCBI): domain Eukaryota; kingdom Metazoa; phylum Chordata; class Amphibia; order Anura; family Bufonidae; genus Bufo; species Bufo gargarizans. The sequence continues at coordinate 518,344,023 of NC_058082.1, read as the reverse complement.
GATCATTTTGGGAATGATATTAAATTTTTTGCGGATGTTACAAGGCTTAGAAGTTTAGAAGTAAATCTTGAAATTTCTCAGAAATTTTCAAAAACCAACTTTTTAAGGACCAGTTCAGGTCTGAAGTCACTTTGTGAAGCTTACATGATAGAAACCACACAAAAATGACCCCATTCTAGAAACTACACCCCTCAAGGTAATCAAAACTGATTTTAAAAACGTTGTTAACCCTTCAGGTGCTCCACAAGAGTTATTGGCAAATAGAGATGAAATTTCAGAATTTCAATTTTTGGGCAAATTTTCCATTTTACAATTTTTTTTCCAGTTACAAAGCAAGGGTTAACAGCCAAACAAAACTCATTATTTATGGCCCTGATTCTGTAGTTTACAGAAACAACCTATATGTGGTCCTAAACTGCTGTACGGGCACATGGCAGGGCGCAGAAGGAAAGGAATGCCATACGGTTTTTGAAAGCCAGATTTTGCTAGACTGTTTTTTTTGACACCATGTCCCATTTGAAGCTCCCCTAGAGTAGAAACTCCCAAAAAGTGACCCCATTTTAGTTTAGGGTACATAGGATTTTTGGTTGCTCTATATTACACTTTTTGTGAGGCAAGGTAACAAGAAATAGCTTTTTTTGACACCGTTTTTGTTTGTTTGTTATTTACAACATTCATCTGACAAGTTAGATCATGTGGTATTTTTATAGAGCAGGTTGTCTCAGATGCGGCAATACCTAATATGTATACAATCTTTTTATTTATGTAAGTTTTACACATTGATTTCATTTTTGAAACAAAAAAATCATGTTTTAGTGTCTTCATAGTCTGAGAGCCATAGTTTTTTCAGTTTTTGGGTGATTATCTTAGGTAGGATCTAATTTTTTGTGGGATGAGATGATGGTTTGATTGGCACTATTTTGAGGTGAATATGAATTTTTGATCGCTTGCTATTACACTTTTTGTGATGTAAGATGACAAAAAATTGCTTTTTTACACAGTTTTTATTTTTTATTTCTTACAGTGTTCATCTGAGGGGTTAGGTCATGTGATATTATTATAGAGCTGGTCGATACGGACGCGGCGATACCTAATATGTATACTTTATTTTTATTTATGTAAGTTTTACACAATATCATTTTTGAAACAAAAAAAAATCATGTTTTAGTGTTTCCATAGTCTAAGAGACATACCTTTTTTCAGTTTTTGGGCGATTATCTTGGGTAGGGTATGTTTTTTGTGGGATGAGATGATGGTTTGATTGGCACTATTTTGGGGTGCATATGACTTTTTGATCGCTTGCTATTACACTTTTTGTGATGTAAGGTGACCAAAAATGGTTTATTTAGCACAGTTTTTATTTTTTACAGTGTTCACCTGAGGGGTTAGGTCATGTGGTATTTTTATAGAGCCGGTCGATATGGACGCGGCGATACCTAATATGTATACTTTTTTTTATTTATGTAAGTTTTACACAATAACAGCTTTATTAACACAAAAAAATGATGTTTTAGTGTCTCCATATTCTGAGCCATAGTTTCTTTTTATTTTTTTGGGCGATTGTCTCAAGTAGGGGCTCATTTTTTGTGGGATGAGGTAAGATTAGATGGGTACTATTTTGGTGGGCGTACGCCTTTTTGATCGCTTGCTGTTGTACTTTTTGTGATGTAAGGTGGCCCAAAAATTGTTTATTTATCACAGTTTTTTTTTTTACGGTGTTCATCTGAGGGGTTAAGTCATGTGATATGTTTATAGAGCTGGTTGATACGGACTGGTTGAAACTTTAATTTTTTGTAAAACTTTAATTTATTAACTTTTTTTGGCTTTATTTTTTTGTCCCACTATGGGACAGGGTCTGATCATTGTTTTAATACAGCACAATACATCTGTATTGTGCTGTATTGAACTGTTAGTGTCTTACACTGTAAGACGCTAACAGTTGCCTAGGAGACCCAGCCTGGGGGCTGGGCCTCTTAGGCTTCCGTACATAACAGACCCCAAGCCTTAGAATGACTTGGGGCTGCCATGGAAATGATCGAGTCCAAACCACAGCACAGGGGGAACCGATGCATCAGGTGAGGGAGCGCAAACCTCCCATATGCCACGGTCAGCGCTGACCGCGGCATATGAGGGGTTAATCCACCGGCATCGGCGTTATCGCCGATGCTGGTGGATGCATCAGGGATCCGGCAGTCAGTTACCGCCGGATCTCTGCTGCTGACCGGGGGGAGGAACGACTGCAGGGCGAGAGTGCTCATCCTCGAGCTCTAAGTGCTGGTGTTTGAGGACGAGCATTCTCGTCCTGGGTCGTTAAGGTGTTAAGTTCCCAGTGGGCCCCTGGATGTAAGTGTTATATGCATCATATAGCGTACATAATGTGATAATCTCCATTTGCTAGGGTACTTGTATGGTTGGAGATGAGCAAATCTGAAAAAAAATTAAATAAAATTCTGCCAAAATGAGAATCACTCCAGTTTGCTGATAGTCTCAAACCTTGAAAATGTATTCTTGATGATAACTATGCACATCAGTTGACATCTGTTTAACCACATGTGGTAATGTGAACAGTGCTGGAAAGTGTGTTGTCCCACTTCTACGGCATACATATTAGGACATCGTCAGACATCATCCACAACTCCATCCTCCGTCAGGCAAAACTCCGTCAGCCCTCAGACATCAGACAAAACTCCGTCCTCCGTCAGGCAAAACTCCATCAGACATCAGACAAAACTCCATCCTCCGTCACCCAAAACTCCATCAGACCTCAGACATCAGACAAAACTCCATCCTCCATCAGGCAAAACTCCATCAGACCTCAGACATCAGACAAAACTCCGTCCTCCGTCACCCAAAACTCCATCATACCTCAGACATCAGCTAAAACTCTGTCCTCCCTCAGACATCAGCCAAAACTCCGTCCTCCCTAACTCAAAATACGCCCTACTACACACACTCTTCACCTGACGGAGCTGCTAGCTGCTGGAGAGGCAAAGGACCTGTGATGACGTCATGACCATGTGACGAGTCACGTGTGTGGGAGGGGTCAGATGTGCACAGCAGCTGGTAGAGTGTACAGAACAGTAGCCATCAAATAGAGCTCTGTACTAGAGATGTGTGTGTAACCTGCATGTAGCAGAGCTGTGTACTGTGTTACAGAGATGTATGTGTAACCTGCAGGTAGCAGATCTGTATGTGTAACCTGCATGTAGCAGAGCTGTGTACTGTGTAGCAGACCTGTATGTGTAACCTGCAGGTAGCAGAGCTGTGTACTGTGTAGCAGACCTGTATGTGTAACCTGCATGTAGCAGAGCTGTGTACTGTGTTACAGAGATGTATGTGTAACCTGCATGTAGCAGAGCTGTGTACTGTGTTACAGAGATGTATGTGTAACCTGCAGGTAGCAGATCTGTATGTGTAACCTGCAGGTAGCAGAGCTGTGTACTGTGTAGCAGATCTGTATGTGTAACCTGCAGGTAGCAGAGCTGTGTACTGTGTAGTAGAACTGTATGTGTAACCTGCATGTAGCAGAGCTGTGTACTGTGTTACAGAGATGTATGTGTAACCTGCAGGTAGCAGAGCTGTGTACTGTGTAGCAGAGCTGTATGTGTAACCTGCAGGTAGCAGAGCTGTGTACTGTGTAGCAGAACTGTATGTGTAACCTGCATGTAGCAGAGCTGTGTACTGTGTAGCAGAGCTGTATGTGTAACCTGCATGTAGCAGACCTGTGTACTGTATAGCAGTGCTGTATGTGTAACCTGCATGTAGCAGTGCTGTGTACTGTGTAGCAGAGCTGTATGTGTAACCTGCATGTAGCAGTGCTGTGTACTGTGTAGCAGAGCTGTATGTGTAACCTGCATGTAGCAGAGCTGTGTACTGTGTTACAGAGATGTATGTGTAACCTGCAGGTAGCAGAGCTGTGTACTGTGTAGCAGATCTGTATGTGTAACCTGCATGTAGCAGAGCTGTGTACTGTGTAGCAGAGCTGTATGTGTAACCTGAAGGTAGCAGAGCTGTGTACTGTGTAGCAGTGCTGTATGTGTAACCTGCATGTAGCAGAGCTGTGTACTGTGTAGCAGAGCTGTATGTGTAACCTGCATGTAGCAGAGCTGTGTACTGTGTAGCAGAGCTGTATGTGTAACCTGCATGTAGCAGTGCTGTGTACTGTGTAGCAGAGCTGTATTTGTAACCCGAATGTAGCAGAGCTGTGTACTGTGTAGCAGAGCTGTATGTGTAATCTGCATGTATCAGAGCTGTGTCCTGTGTAGCAGAGCTGTATGTGTAACCTGCATGTAGCAGGCTGTGTACTGTGTTACAGGGATGTATGTGCAACCTGCATGTAGCAGAGCTGTGTACTGTGTAGCAGAGCTGTATGTGTAACCTGCATGTAGCAGTGCTGTGTACTGTGTTACAGAGCTGTATGTGTAACCTGAATGTAGCAGAGCTGTGTACTGTGTAGCAGAGCTGTATGTGTAATCTGCATGTATCAGAGCTGTGTGCTGTGTAGCGGAGCTGTATGTGTAACCTGCATGTAGCAGGCTGTGTACTGTGTTACAGGGATGTATGTGCAACCTGCATGTAGCAGTGCTGTGTACTGTGTTACAGAGATGTGTGTGTAACCGCATGTAGCAGAGCTTTTTACTGTGTAACAGAGATGTGTGTGTAACCTGGGAACTATAAAATAGTGTAAAATAAAACATAAAAATTCAGATCATCCCCCTTTTCCCAAAATGAAAATAAAAGAACTAAAAAAATACACATCATGGGTGTCGCAATGTGTAAAAACACCCATTGTATAAAAATATATTCCCCATACGGCAAACGGCAAAACAGAAGAAAAAAATTCTCAGTTTTTGGTCGCTTCATTTGCTACAAAAATGTAAATAAAAAGTGATCAAAAAGTCTTAGGCTGAGTTCACACGGGCGAGATTTCCGCGCGGGTGCAATGCAGTAGGTGAACGCATTGCACCTGCACTGAATCCTGACCCATTCATTTCAATGGGGCTGTGTACATGAGCATTTTTTTTCATGCATCACTTCTGCAATGCTTTAAAATCGCAGCATGTTCTATATTCTGCGTTTTTCACGCAGCCCTGGCCCCATAGAAGTGAATGGGGCTGCGTTAATAACGCATTGCATCTGCAAGCAAGTGCGGGTGCAATGCGTTTTTCACTGATGGTTGCTAGGAGAAGTTGTTTGTAAACCTTCAGTTTTTTATCACGCGCGTGAAAAAAGCGTCAAAATGCATTGCACCCGCGCGGAAAAAAACTGAACAACTAAACGCAATTGCAGCCAAAACTGACTGAACTTGCTTGCAAAATGGTGCGAGTTTAACTGAACGCACCCTGAACGCATCCGGACCAAATCTGTCACGCTCGTGTGAACTCAGCCTTAACCCCTTAAGGACCGAGGACGTACCGGTACGCCCTATTTCCCGAGTCCTTAAGGACCGAGGACGTACCGGTACGTCCTGACTTAAAATCTGAATTCCGGCGCCGCGGGGGTTAATCGAAACGGGATTTCGGCTGAAATCATTCAGCCGGCATCCCGTAACAACGCAGGGGGGGGTCATTGGACCCCCCCGTATCGGCGATCGCAGAAAACCGCAGGTCAATTCAGACCTGCGGTTTTCTGCGTTTCCGGTCCATTCGGGTGTCCTGTGACCCGATGAACCGGAAAAAGACTGCGATCGGTGGCGTAATTTTACACCACCAATCACAGTCCGAGGATTTGCAGAGGCGGAGCTGGCCCTGGTGCTGAACGCCGCTGTCCAGGGTGCTGATTGGTGCAGGGGAGAGAGGCGCGAGATTCAAACTTCCTGCGCTCCTCTCTCCCCTCCTCTTCCTGTCCAGCACCCTGACCGTGCAGCATCGTCCAGCACCAGCTCCTGTGTCCCCCTAAATCGGCATCCATCACCCTCCTGCACCCATCGCCACCCAGGTAGGTTAGGGTCAGTGAGGGAGAGGCACCTTTAGGCAGGGATAGAAGGGAAAAGTTAGAAAAAAAAAAAAAAAAAAGCACATTTATTCCAAACTTTTTTTTTTCAACTTTCAGACCCCAGACCCCCCCTGCCACTTGCCCCCCCCCGCATCCCCCCCACCACCAGCCCCCCCCCCCCACCCACCAACCCCCTTCCCCCACCACCAGACCCTTCACTTTTTTTTTCTGCGTGCGCTGACTGGCCGGCACTTTTTAGCGTCCGTCCACTGTTAGCGCATCGCCCGCCCCACCACCCCACCGACCGCTGATCAGCGTTGAACCGCAGATCAGCAAGTTTGAACTTTTTTTTTTTTTTTTTTACTAACACTTTTTTTTGCCTGGACTTTTTAGTACGTGAACACCCGTGCCCCCACACACACGCACATAGAATAAAGTTTTACACGCACGCACATACACACGCACACACACACACCCATGGCCCGCCGGGTGTTCTCGGCCGAGGAGGCATATGCCCAGATTGCCTCCGACTCTGAGAGCCCCAGTGAGGATGAGGATGACCCCACGTTCCTTTTGTCATCCGCATCCTCCTCATCATCATCGGATGACGATGAGCCACCAAGGCAGCGGAGACGCCGCCAGGCGGAGCCAGGGGCCACACATGCTAGGGATCCTGTGGCCCACCCTAGTACGAGCCGCCCTGGGGTTCGTACTGGTTTCCCGGCCCACCAAATAAGTTCACCGGAGCCCCCTGCCGATGAACTTAGCTGGTGTCCCCCAGTGGACTTTGAGCCTGAGATTCCGGATTTCGCTGGCAATCCTGGAATCCAGATTCCCACAGTGGGGTTTACTGAAATAGACTTTTTTAGTTTTTTTTTCAGTAACCCACTGGTGAATTTGATGTTGGAGCAGACGAATCTGTACGCCCAACAGTTCGTCGCTCAAAACCCAGGCTCAGTTTTGGCTAGACCCGGTGGCTGGACGCCGGTCAGTGCAGCCGAGATGAGGACATTTTGGGGCCTCGTGCTGCATATGGGTCTAGTCCAAAAACCCAGTGTCAGGCAATACTGGAGTGGGGACGTCCTGTACCAGACCCCACTGTACAGTATGGTCATGACACGTCACCGGTTTGAGGTCATCCGGAAATGTCTGCATTATTCCGATAATGCAGCATGTCCACCCCGAGGTGATCCTGCCTATGACCGGCTGTACAAGATACGGCCGGTCATCGATCACTTTGGGGCCACATTTCAGCAGGCCTACGTACCTGGAAGGGAGGTCGCGGTTGATGAGTCTCTCGTTGCGTTCAAGGGGAGACTCAGTTTCCGCCAATACATTCCCACAAAGCGGGCGAGGTATGGCGTGAAGCTATACAAAATTTGTGAGAGTACCTCAGGGTACACTTACAAATTTCGTGTGTACGAGGGGCGAGATTCCCGGATTCAACCACCAGAATGTCCCCCCACTCTGGGTGTTACCGGGAAACTCGTGTGGGACCTTATGTACCCACTGCTGGATAAGGGTTACCACTTGTACGTGGACAACTTTTATACCAGCATTCCCTTGTTCAGGTCCCTTGCCGCCAGATCCACGTTCGCTTGTGGGACCGTGCGGAAAAATCAACGCGGCCTCCCTGCCTACCCCCTCCAGGTACCTATCCCCAGGGGTGAGACCCGTGCACTTACCAGTGGAAACCTGTTGCTGGTCAGGTATAAGGACAAGAGGGATGTCCTTATGCTGTCCACAATCCACGGTAACAGCACCACCCCAGTCCCTGTGCGAGGTACCGCGGCAACGGTCCTCAAGCCCGATTGTATCGTCGACTACAATCGGTATATGGGAGGAGTTGATCTCTCTGATCAAGTCCTCACGCCATATAACGCCATGCGCAAAACCCGGGCATGGTACAAAAAAGTTGCGGTCTACATGGTGCAGGTTGCCATGTACAACTCTTTTGTACTATCCCGAAGCGCTGGCAGCACAGGGACATTCCTCCAATTCTATGAGGCAGTCCTCAAAGACCTGATCTTTTCGGACCGGGAAAGAGCAGGCCGGAGTACCTCGGGAACTGGAGGCGCCCGGATCGTCCCTGGCCAACACTTTCCAGGTGTGGTCCCCCATACTGGAAAGAAGGGACGAACCCAAAAAAAGTGCAGAGTGTGTCACAAGAGGGGGATACGGAAGGACACCACAACTCAATGTGACACGTGCCCCGATCATCCGGGCCTCTGCATTATCGATTGCTTCAGGGAGTATCACACTTCCATGGAGTACTAAATTTTTATAATCCCCAACAGTTCACTAGAGAACATAAAACACTATGGCTCTCAGACTTTGGAGACACGAAAACAATTTTTCTTTCCCCAAAAAATATTAGTTTTAGTGCAGGCATCCTCAAACTGCGGCCCTCCAGATGTTGTAAAACTATAACTCCCAGCATGCCCAGACAACCTACAGCCATCATCAGGGCATGGTGGGAATTGTAGTTTTACAACATCTGGAGGGCCGCCGTTTTAGGATGCCTGCTTAGTGTCTCCAAAGTCTGAGAGCCATACATATTGGGCATCGTCGCGTGCGTAAAAGTCGTCGCTATAAAAATAACTTTTTACCAAACGCCTCGGATGAACGGTGTTAAAAATATAAAATAAAAACTGTGCCAAAACACCTATTTTTGGGCAAAATTTAAATTTAAATCCATTTTGCCGGTAATAAAGCAAGGGTTAACAGCCAAACAAAACTAAACATTTATTGCCCCAATTCTGTAGTTTGCAGAAACACCCCATATGTGGTCGTAAATGGCTATATAGCCGCACGGCAGGGCATAGAACGAAGGGAACTCCATACGGTTTCTGGAAGGCAGATTTTGATGGACAGTTTTTTTTTTTTACACCATGTCCCATTAGAAGCCCCCCCTGATGTAGCCTAGACTAGAAACTCCAAAAAAGTGACCCCATCTAAGAAACTACACCCCTCAAGGTATTCAAAAATTACTTTACAAACTATGTTAACCCTTTAGGTGTTCCACAAAACTAAATAGCGAATGTAGAAACAATTTTAGAATTAAATTTTTTTGTTACATTGCCTCAAAAAAGAGTAATATAGAGCAACCAAAAATCTAATTTACCCCAAAAATTGTCCCAAAACAACAACCACCTTATCCCGTAGTTTCCTAGATGGGGTCACTTTTATGGAGTTTCTACTCTAGGGGTGCATCAGGGGGCTTGAAAGGGTACATGGTGTAAATAAACCAGTCCAGCAAAATCTGCCTTCCAAAAACCGTATGGCGTTCCCCTTCTTCTATGTCCTGCCGTTTAGCCAAACAGTAGTTTACGACCACATTTGGGGTGTTTTTGCAAACTACAGAATCAGGGCAACCCATTTTGAGTGTTGTTTGGCAGTTAACCCTTGTTTTACTCCTGGAAAAAATTGATTATATTGGAAAATTTTCCAAAAAATAGAAATTTCAAAATTGTTTCTCCATCTGCCATTAACTCTTGTGGAACACCTAAAGGGTTAACAAAGTTTGTAAACCCAGTTTTGAATACCTTGAGGGGTGTACTTTCTTAGATGGAGTCACTTTTTTGAAATTTCTATTCTAGGGGTGCAACAGGGGGCTTCAAATGGGACATGGTATAAACAAAACCAGTCCTGCAAAATCTGCCTTCCAAAACCCATATGGTGTTCCCCTCCTTCTATGTGCTACCGTTCGGCCAAACAGTAGTTTACGACCACATATGGGGTGTTTTTGCAAACTACAGAATCAGGGCAACCCATTTTGAGTGTTGTTTGGCAGTTAACCCTTGTTTTACTCCTGGAAAAAATTGATTATATTGGAAAATTTTCCAAAAAATAGAAATTTCAAAATTGTTTCTCCATCTGCCATTAACTCTTGTGGAACACCTAAAGGGTTAACAAAGTTTGTAAACCCAGTTTTGAATACCTTGAGGGGTGTACTTTCTTAGATGGAGTCACTTTTTTGAAATTTCTATTCTAGGGGTGCAACAGGGGGCTTCAAATGGGACATGGTATAAACAAAACCAGTCCTGCAAAATCTGCCTTCCAAAACCCATATGGTGTTCCCCTCCTTCTATGTGCTACCGTTCGGCCAAACAGTAGTTTACGACCACATATGGGGTGTTTTTGCAAACTACAGAATCAGGGCAACCCATTTTGAGTGTTGTTTGGCAGTTAACCCTTGTTTTACTCCTGGAAAAAATTGATTATATTGGAAAATTTTCCAAAAAATAGAAATTTCAAAATTGTTTCTCCATCTGCCATTAACTCTTGTGGAACACCTAAAGGGTTAACAAAGTTTGTAAACCCAGTTTTGAATACCTTGAGGGGTGTACTTTCTTAGATGGAGTCACTTTTTTGAAATTTCTATTCTAGGGGTGCAACAGGGGGCTTCAAATGGGACATGGTATAAACAAAACCAGTCCTGGAAAATCTGCCTTCCAAAACCCATATGGTGTTCCCCTCCTTCTATGTGCTACCGTTCGGCCAAACAGTAGTTTACGACCACATATGGGGTGTTTCTGCAAACTACAGAATCAGGGCAACCCATTTTGAGTGTTGTTTGGCAGTTAACCCTTGTTTTACTCCTGGAAAAAATTGATTATATTGGAAAATTTTCAAAAAAATAGAAATTTCAAAATTGTTTCTCCATCTGCCATCAACTCTTGTGGAAGACCTAAAGGGTTTATAAAGTTTGAAAAAACAGTTTTGAATACCTTGAGGGGTGTAGTTTCTAGAATGGGGTCATTTTTGGGAGGTTTCTATTATCTAAGCCTCACAATATGACTGCAAACCTGAACTGGTCCATAAAAAGTGGGATTTTGAAGATTTCTCAAAAATTTCAAAATTTGCTTCTAAACTTCTAAGCCTTGTAACATCCCCAAAAAATAAAATATCATTCCCAAAATGCTACAAACATGAAGTAGACATATGGGGAATGTAAAGTCATCACAATTTTTGGGGGTATTACTATGTATTACAGAAGTAGAGAAACTGAAACTTTGAAATTTGCTAATTTTTCAAAATTTTTGGTAAAAAATGTATTTTTTTATGCAAAAAAATTAACTTTTTTGACCCAATTTTAGCAGTGTCATGAAGTACAATATGTGACGAAAAAACAATCTCAGAACGGCCTGGGTAAGTCGAAGCGTTTTAAAGTTATGAGCACTTAAAGTGACACTGGTCAGATTTGCAAAAAATGGCCTGGTCCTTAAGGTGAAAATGAGCCTGGTCCTTAAGGGGTTAAACACCCCAGAATGGTATCAGTGAAAAGTTCAGATTGCCCCGCAAAAAATGAGCCCCCATCCAGCTCTGTACACATAATTACAAAAAAGTTATAGAGCTCAAAATATGACGACAAAAAAAAATATCTGATTCTGTAAATCTCCTGTCACTCCGAGTTACTCAGAATCGGTAACCCTAATTAATAAATACATGCAACATGAATGCATATATGCCGCTTCACACAGATCACAAGTGTTAGGCCTCTTGCACATGAACGTTGTTGGTCCATTCCGTGCATTGGGGACAGCAATTTGCAGTCCCCAATGCACGGGCAACGTGCGTGCAGCGGCCGGGACAGATCCAGACCCATTCAACTTGAATAGGTCCATGAATATGTTCTACTTTTTTGCTGTGCGGAGGCACGGCCAGAAACACCACGGAAGCACTCTGTAGTGCTTCTGTGGGGATCCGATCCGTGTTTCTGTTCCGTTCAAGTGAATGGGTCGACATCACGGATGCGGGATGCACACGGCTGGTGCCCTGTGTATTGCGGAACCGCTGTATGTGGTCCACAATACGACCACAGGCACACAGCGACCATGTGCAAGAGGCCTTACAAAGATGGGATTTATGGTGCACATCCTCTTGTGCTTCCCATATTCCACAGATTTATATCACACAGCTACTTACAGTTGTGCTGATAAGTTTACATACCCTTGCAGAATTTATGATTTCTTAAAGGGGTATTCTCATCTTCCCTTTTTCATACTTACCTTCCTTGAGCGTGACGTTCACTTCCTGTATTCTTCTCCCGGCTGGGCCGCGCTTGCGCAGAAGACTGAAGATTCTCTCCCGGCCGGGCCGCGCAATGTCCTGAACGCGCACAGCGCCGCGCATGTGCCATGGTGACTTATTCCTGGCCTGTATAGTACAGAGTCGGCGTGCGCATTCGCGGCTCTGTACTGTACTGGCCAGGAAGAAGTCATCATGGCGCATGAGCGGTGGCATGCGCGTTCAGGACATTGCGCGGCCCAGCCGGGAGAGAATTTTCCGTCTTCTGCGCAAGCGTGGCTCGGCTGGATTTGACAGGAGAGGTGGCCGTGACCAGGGGAGACCAAAGACAACATCAGGTAAGAGGGTATGGGAATTGGGTAATAAAATGTATTTAGAAAAATGATCACTGTCAAATCATTAACAGATTTACCAGTGATCATTAAGATGAGAATACCCCTTTAACCATTGTTCAGAGAATATGAATGATAACACAGACACTTTTCTCTCGCTCATGGTTAGTGGTCGGCTGAAGTCATTTATGTCAAACAACGGTGTTTACTCTTTATAAATCATAATCACAACACAAACTCCCCAAATGTCCCTGATCAGAAATTTACACACCCCATTTATTAATACCATGTATTGCCCCCTTTAACATCAATGACAGCTTGAAGTCTTTTGTGGTAGTTATGGATGAGGGTCTTTATTTTCTCAGATGGTAAAACTGCCCATTCTTCCTGTTGAAAAAAAAAGCAATTCCACCACAGTTTTACGTGATTTTTATTTACGACATTCGATGTGCGATAAAACTGACTGGTTACTTTTATTCTACAGGTCAGATCGAATCCGGCAATACCTTATATGTATAGTTTTTCTTGCGTTTTAATAGTGATAAAAAAATAAAAATATCTGATTTTTTTTGTTGCCATATTTTGAGCCCCATAACTTTTTTGTAATTATGTGTACAGAGCTGGATGGGGGCTCATTTTTTGCGGGGCAATCTAAACTTTTTACTGATACCATTCTGGGGTGTTTAAGACTTTTTGATCACTTTTTATTAACATTTTTGTAGCAAATGAAGTGACCAAAAACGGCGAATCGGACATTTGGACTCTTTATTTTTTCAGTTTTTCTGTTTGCCGTATGGGGAATATATTTTTATACAATGGGCGTTTTTACACATTGCGAAACCCATGATGTGTCTTTTATTTTAATTTTGGGAAAAGGGGGGTGATCTGAATATTTATGGGGTTTTTTTACACTTTTTTATAGTTCCCAGGTTACACACACATCTCTGTAACACAGTACACAGCTCTGCTACATGCAGTTAGACAAACTGCTCTATATACACAGTACACAGCTCTGCTACCTGCAGGTTGCACATACATCCCTGTAACACAGTACACAGCTCTGCTACATGCAGGTTACACATACAGCACTGCTACACAGTACACAGCACTTCTACATGCAGGTTACACACACATCTCTGTAACACAGTACACAGCTCTGCTACATGCTGTTACACACACTGCTCTATATACACAGTACACAGCTCTGCTACATGCAGGTTACACACACATCTCTGTAACACAGTACACATCTCTGCTACACAGTACACAGCACTGCTACCTGCAGGTTGCACATACATCCCTGTAACACAGTACACAGCTCTGCTACATGCAGGTTACACATACAGCTCTGCTACACAGTTCACAGCTCTGCTACATGCAGGTTACACATACAGCTCTGCTACACAGTACACAGCTCTGCTACATGCAGGTTACACATACAGATCTGCTACACAGTACACAGCTCTGCTACCTGCAGGTTACACGTACATCTCTGTAACACAGTACACAGCTCTGCTACATGCAGGTTACACATACATCTCTGTAACACAGTACACAGCTCTGCTACATGCAGGTTACACACACATCTCTAGTACAGAGCTCTATTTGATGGCTACTGTTCTGTACACTCTACCAGCTGCTGTGCACATCTGACCCCTCCCACACACGTGACTCGTCACATGGTCATGACGTCATCACAGGTCCTTTGCCTCTCCAGCAGCTAGCAGCTCCGTCAGGTGAAGAGTGTGTGTAGTAGGGCGTATTTTGAGTTAGGGAGGACGGAGTTTTGGCTGATGTCTGAGGGAGGACAGAGTTTTGTCTGATGTCTGAGGTCTGATGGAGTTTTGCCTGACGGAGGACGGAGTTTTGTCTCATGTCTGAGGTCTGATGGAGTTTTGGGTGACGGAGGACGGAGTTTTGGCTGATGTCTGAGGTCTGATGGTGTTTTGGGTGAGGGAGGACGGAGTTTTGTCTGATGTCTGAGGTCTGATGGAGTTTTGCCTGATGGAGGACGGAGTTTTGTCTGATGTCTGAGGTCTGATGGAGTTTTGCCTGATGGAGGACGGAGTTTTGTCTGATGTCTGAGGTCTGATGGAGTTTTGCCTGACGGAGGACGGAGTTTTGTCTGATGTCTGAGGTCTGATGGAGTTTTGGGTGACGGAGGACGGAGTTTTGTCTGATGTCTGAGGGCTGATGGAGTTTTGTCTGACGGAGGACGGAGTTTTGTCTGATGGAGTTTTGCCTGACGGAGGACGGAGTTTTGTCTGATGTCTGAGGGCTGATGGAGTTTTGCCTGACGGAGGATGGAGTTGTGGATGATGTCTGACGATGTCCTAATATGTATGCCGTACACTTCAGGTATCTCAGATATGTGAGACTGATAAAATCCAGAGAGTGGCAGAAGTCTCAGCAAAGCATAGTTTGCTGAGACATTTTTGTATACATTTTCTGGGCTGGATTTTACTTGGACTGGTGGCTAGGCTTGGTAAAGGGAGTTCCCAGTCCACACCCTTCCAGTATGGGTTTTTCTTTCTACCTGAGGTGATCGCAGGTGAGGCCTGCTGTAATCAGGCTTGCATAAAGCGTCTCAGAGTAGATCAGTCTGGAGAGGGAGAGCAAGACTGTTTTGTGAAGCAGAGGCTCTGTGTGTGGTCTCAGTCAGGAGGACTGGGGGGCCATAAGGCTTTGAATAGCCTGAGGTTTGGAGGACCTAGTGACACCTAGAGAACGAGGGTTGCACGCCCAGCGTCTGGAGGACTACTGGGCCACACTCCCCCAAAAGGTACTGGAGTTGCCACAGCCTGGAGGCTGCAGTATTGATGTTGGCTGAGGAAAGCCGCATATGTTGTCCATGTGTGAACTGAGCTCTGTGAGTGAGGTAGGGACGTATTTTGTTTAGGTAGCGCCTAGACGGGCAGGAGTTTTGTTGTGTTTTAAGTGTTGGCGGTGCGGGAACCTCACCCCACCCAGTGATGCATAACTGGACTATCCTTTACAGTATAAGAAGACTGTCAAAATAAATGCACAGTTTGGACATGAAAATCCGTTGTCTGGTGAGATATCTGTGAGTGTGACCCCCTGAAAAGAGACGATCCCTTACATACTTTATCTGGAAAGTTGTCTAGTTATATTACTGTCAATTATTTCTTTTATTTCCAAAACCCACTTTAATGCATCTCTTGAATGATCACACTCCAGTTTTTGGTGCAAAATGACAACAAAAACGTACACCTTCCTATTGAAAAATCCCATAAGAAAAGTTGCCTTTCAGTCAACTAACATGGGGAAAAGCAACCACAAAACACCAGGTAGATAGTGCATGCTGTGCTTGATAATAAGGGCAGCAGGGGTTCAAAATGCACAGCGAGGTTCCTGGCTGTTTGAAAATTCATGATATCTCATTGTTTGAAATGTAACATCCACTGAGTGCTATATTTTCTATACACTAAACAACACACACAAAGCCTGATGATTTGGAGAGAAAGGGAGAAATACATAAATAACAGTTTATTGCCAAATCTAATCAAAATCAGTGCATTAAAGTTTCTATTCTGATATAGGTCTGTAAAGGTTCTCATTTATCCAGGTCATGGTATATCTGTAAAGAATAAACCAAGGCAACTAGACGTACTGTAGATTTCCTGAAAACATTTCGCTCGTTTTCCAGCGAGCTTTCTCAATTCTGAGTGATTGTACAAAAATTCTGGGAATAAATATGTAACTGAATCAACATCTGGTAATTATACCCAGCATTGGGTCAAAGGTAAGGATTCCATTATCCTAATTGGAGTCAGTAGGTGATAAAGACTTCCCAGAAAAAAAGTGTCAAGACAGCATTGTATGTGGCAGACAATAGTCAAGTACGTGTTTTGGATAAGGAGGCCGATTGGTACAAACGAGGCATGAAGGAGGCCATCTACGTAAAAAATGGAGAAGCCAAGCTTGAATAGAGGTGGGGGGGGGGGGGTTAGACGTCTATTGTCTGCCACATACAATGCTGTCTTGACACCTTTTTCTGGGAGGTCTTTATCACCTACTGACTCCAATTAGGATAATGGGATCAACACCTTTGACCCAATGCTGGGTCTAATTACCAGATGTTGATTCAGTTATATATTTATTCCCAGAATTTTTGTACAGTCACTCAGAATTGAGAAAGCTCGTTGGAAGAACGAGTGAAATGTTTTCAAGAAATCTACAGTACGTCCAATTGCCTTGATTTATTCTTTACAGATATTCTGATATAGGCCATAAACATGGTGTGACCTTAGGACCTAAATTTGCCCATAAACATTATCAACAATTTTCTGGCTGACGATTGCAATGTTCAGACACAAATATTGATTTTGGGATATTTAAATCCAACTGAAACCCACCACAGCCTATCAACCATC
Organism: Bufo gargarizans; assembly: GCF_014858855.1. Classification (NCBI taxonomy): domain Eukaryota; kingdom Metazoa; phylum Chordata; class Amphibia; order Anura; family Bufonidae; genus Bufo; species Bufo gargarizans. Next base: position 518,327,333 of record NC_058082.1, on the reverse strand, counting down.
ATTCATACTGTATATAGTCAGAAGACATCATGTGATAAGTGTTTTTGATGCTGTCGGAGTTGTAGAGAGCATGCCTGGATGGTGGTGCTGTAAAGCATAACCTTACATGTTTTTTTTACAATGAAATAGGGCAGATGGAGGGCACATATATATGTATTAACATTAACATATGTACAAGTCTCTTACAGGTATAGTACTCATGACAGATACAATCTCTTAATGCACAGTACTCGTGTAATGAAGACATTCTTTCAGTGAGGGCACACAACTTTGGTGGCTACACATCTGTAGCACAACAAGCATATGCTTACATAGAGGCACAGTCCTCTTAACTACTTACATTGTGGTGCATATTGTAGTCTGAAGCCAAACCTCCCTGCTACAGGGGCAATGTAAACCTTTCAGGCCCCAAGGGCATAGCTCGGGATCTCCACTCACTATTACACTCTATCTTCTGGGCAATGATGAGGAGTCACAATACTATGATTTGCCCTTATAAATCAAGTATTTCCAGGGGTTGCCACACAGACCTGAGTGTTCGCTGCTCTTTGGTCCAACAACACTAACCCTATTCCAGTTACCTTTTCTTAGGGGCACCATGTTCTCACCTTGCACTTTCACTTTTCACACGTTTGCATGTGCAGCTGTCTCATCTGCAGAGCCATTAAACCAGCAGGTCATATCACCCTCTGCAGCCATCTGATGAAGAACATCACACTTTGGTGCCACACCTGTGGAATAGGAGACTCCCTCTTCTTCCATGCTGTTAGCTGTTGCTCATATTTGCTCCCTCTTAGGGTCAATGCAGCTATCGTGAGCACTTCTCCACATGCCTGACCAGGGACTCACAGTAGGCCTGGTCTGTGGCTTTATTTTAGCTAGCCCTGGTCTGCAGCCTTCCTCTCCTGCACACCTTTGAGGGGGGAGAAGTGTGAGTTCTAGCACTGTGCTGCTTAAATAGTGTGCATACTGGGGTCTGTATTCACCTGCTGCAGCAGAATTTTATTCAGGACCTACCTCTAGCAGGTGCATGGGGCACTACACATAGTTCACAGTCACATTAAAGGCAAGAATATTTTAGAAGTCTCTGTGTAAACTGCATTTACCTGCATCTCTCATACCTAACCCAATATTTAAGTGCTGAAACTTGCGATTTATAACACCTAGCCACAATCCTGGTCTTGTTTTAAAGCTTAGATTATCACATTTAATACAACACCTGGCTTAGAGCTCTAGATGTTACACAGCTCAAGATATCTCAAGAGAAACCAGCCATCCACCCCTTCGGCCAGCTGTTATACAGGAGCTAGAATGGAGGAGGACAGGGGGCCAGTGGAGGCCATGCTGACAGGCTGCACAGAGGACAAAAGAAGAGAAACCGCAGCACTCCTCCAGTCGATGCAACAGCAGTCTGTTCAAATATAGGCATCAAACAAAGCAATATTTCAACTTAGATAGGCCTTTCTCAAGCTTGAGAAAGACCTATCCAAGTCGAAACATCACTTTGTTTGATGCCTATATTTGAATAATCCGCTGTTGAATCGACTAGAGGAGTGCTGCATGGTATCTTCCTTTGTACATTTTGGGGTTCTGAGCCAGGAACTGACATTGCATGCACCCAGCATTTTTAAAATAGACATATCCACATGGGGGACTCGTACTGCAAATTTTTACTTTAGCCTGCACCGAGAAGAGACATAGATTGTCTCTCCCTGTGTAACTATACAAGGCCCCAGAGGCAGGGTAACATGGACTTCTGTGCATGGTATCAACCCCTTTCGCTCTTCAACCAGAGAGAATTCTTGCTCTCGGATTGTCATATATGGGTACTTTTTTTCCATAAAAGAAGTGTGAACATGAGTGCTTGCTCATCTAATAAACATTTTGCGCCTATTTAGGGAGTTTATTGATGCAATGATCCAGATGTTTGTCAGCATTCAGATGACGGGGCTAAATAAGTTACACCAAACACTCTACAAACACAGAAGCATCAACAAAATATGTATTTAACACTGTCCCTATCCTGTCCATACCAGATCTATAAAGTAAACTATACAGACCGCTTCTCTAGCGGTACCCATTACATGTTGCAGTAAGAGCAAAAAATATTATTACTAGAGAGGAATCTAATATATTTCTTACAAATTGAAAAGATTAGTCAGAAATGACTTTTTCAGCCATTGACTGTCCCCACAAATCATCAACAAACTGTCTTTTTCAGACAGGTATAATAAGGGGGCTTTTTTGTGTCCCTATTATTCTGTGGTTCAACAGAACCAGAGTGAGCATGCAACCATATGTTTAGATCATAATCATATGGTTTTTTATGCAGTTATTGAAGTCAAAAGCAGATGTGGATAATAAAGGGAGATAAAGTATTAAGGACATATACCATTCTTTTTAATGCACTCCTGGTTTTGGTTTCAAAAACTGCATCAAATACCTGAGTAAATGTGTGGCAGCACTCCTATAGTGCTCCAACTAATATTCTGATGAACTACAGGTGGTTCTTGTGTTCAATCCATAATACAGGAGCAATAAAGCACACATATTATACTCATCTGAAATGGGTTTTCTGGGATTATTTAACTGATGACCTGTCCTCTGGATAGGTCATTAGTATCTGATTGGTTGGGGTCCGACACCCAGGACACCCCACTGATCAGCTGTTTGAATTATGCTACGACCTTCACCAGTTTTTCCTAGGCTATCCAATGTCCCGTTCATTGGTCACATGGCCTAGGTGCAGCTCAGCCGGGCTGCGATACCAAGCACAGCTACTTTACAATGTACGGTGCTGTGCTTGTAAGCAGAGAGAAGGTTGCAGCTCTACTACAAGCGCTGGTGCCTTCTCAAACAGCTGATGGGCGGGGATCCCAGGTGTTAGACCCACACCGATCAGATTCTGATGAGTTATCTGGAGGATAGGTAATCTGTTAAAAAAAATCCTGGGACACCCCTTTAATGAATTATATTAGGTTTAGGAATTTATCATTGCTAATTGGGATTAGCGTTTGTATATAATTCCTAGTATTTGCATGCAAAAGTTGGTTGGTGCATTCCTGCAGTTATTTCATTAACAGATGTAGCATTGGATATACATTTTGTAGCATCAGAGGCAGAGATTGCTAAGAGCTTATTTGGCGTGTATGTATAAGTCGACACACGCGATAAAAGTTCTATAGTACTCCCCAAATCCTGAGCTAGGCCACTTCACCCAGTTAAGGCTACTTTCACACTAGGGTTTTTCTTTTCCGTCATAGAGTTCCGTCACAGGGGCTCTATACCGGAAAAGAACTGATCAGTTTTATCCCTATGCATTCTGAATAGAGAGCATACCGTTCAGGATGCATCAGGATGTCTTCAGTTCAGTCATTTTGACTGATCAGGCAAAAGAGAAAACCGTAGCATGCTACGGTTTTATCTCTGGCCCAAAAAAAACTGAAGACTTTTTTTTTATTTTTATTATCTGTTATATAAAAAACATATACAATATCAGACCACCCAAAGGTCTATATTACAATAATCAACAATATATTAACATTTTACCCCAAATACCCACTCCCCCACCCATTTGGAGAGAGAGAGAAGAAAAATAAATAAATTCAAACACCTCGGCCCTGGTTCAACCATTTTTTCCATATTTTATCAGTTTTTTCAGCTCTATCTCTCGGTCACCCGTTCCAATTTAATCAGATTAAACACTGCTTTCTGCCACTGTCCCACTGTAGGGGGATCTTTATTTATCCATTTCTGAAGTATGAGCAGTCTAGCCTGGAATAGTACTTTACTTAACACCCATTGTATCTCTTTGTTTAGTTTAAAACTGAAGCCTAGCCGGCATTAGTGCCGGCATTCAAAATACCACGCATGCGCAGACCTTTTAAAAATGAGAAAAAAATAAATAAATACCGGATCGGTTTTGCCTGATGACACCGGATCAGTCTGGAAAATGCCTGATCAGTCAGAAAAAATGACATGCGTTTGCATACAGTTTGCCTGATCATGCAGGCAGTTCAGGCAATGGAACTGCCTGCCGGAATCAAACAACGCAAGTGTGAAAGTGCCCTTAGATAGGCCTATTGCTAAAACTGAAAAATTGGCCTGTAAACACACTGGTAATGAAGAGGTTAAGGAATAGTCAGATTGAACACTATGATGAATGTTGCTGTTGGGATCATGTAGATTGTGAGCCCTCACGGGCACGGCCCTCTCTCCTTCTGTACCAGTCTGTAACCCGTCTTGTTTATGATTAGTGCAATTGTCTGTATTATGTATGTGCACCCCTTATCATATGTACAGCGCTATGGAATGAATGGCGCTTTAATAATAATAAATAATAATAATGTTGTAAGAATATGAATTCAACCTAAATTTAACCCTTCTATTGGCCCTTTATTGTCCTGGTGTCACTTGTGCCACTTGAAAAATCTAATTTCTGTTTCCAGCGGAAACTGAGTTGACAGGAATCTTCTCTGTTGCAGAGTCAGCTGGAAAGTAATTCTGCACAGGTTACCATGTCATCTTAGGCTGGCACCATTGACATGTCTTGTCCATAGACCATACATATTGTCAACGTAATGTCTTTATGTGCATTCATGAGTAACTGTGAGCAGGTAGGTAAGCGCTAAGGCTTCCTGACAAGCATGGCAATGAAAGATAATGGTTGTTCGTGCAAACATTACACTTGGTTGGCATAAGAACTGTTTATTAACACTTTATTTAGCCGCGTTGTTTGCGGGTAATATGTGAAACAAACTCCATCCACAATTTCATTTTAAAACAATATGCAAATCAGACAGGAGCGGGCATGCAGCCTGCATAGCATGGATCCCGTCCCTGCTGCTGGTAGGCTGGAGAATTATTTTGTACCACCTGGAGATTATGTCAAGAGTCAAAAATATAAAATAATGAGCCAATTACATTGCTATTTGCAGGGAGCACATAGACAATTAACGGGAAAAGAATGGGGATTGATTTTTTTTCTCGAAAATCAAACAAAGACATGAATTTCAGAAAGTGACATTAGGCACAGAATAAACCCTTTGGCGAATTAACATGTGACTTTGACTTTTCAAGTTCTCTAAACACGGAGTGATTGGATTTAGAAAGTACCAATCAGCTGAAGTAACAATCAGCAACATATCACAGTCTTGCTACTGAGATTCTTGTTGTGTTCACTTAATGCTCCATTAGGGTAATTCAAAGCACCACCAATCTGAGGAGGAAATAATTGAGTGCTTATCAAGGAAAGCCCCAGTGTTCCCTGGTGCTGCCGAGTTCTGTGACCTTTGAAACATTGTGATTAGCATGCCCAATATACGTGTGCCGAAATTGATGGCTGGGAAAACAACTTTTCCTCAGTGCTCAGCTGCGGTTTCTTGGCCTCGGTCTAGAAAACTAGGAAAACTTTCTTTGTGTGAAGAAATTAGGCTTCATGTGGATTTGAAGCTTTTGTCTGGATGCAAGAAGTGGTAACCTATCTTTCGCTATCTGAGCCCTAACATGCTGATTAAATTAAATCATTTTGTTGCGAGGGGATTTGTGACAGCCGTATGCCCTGATTAGCATGGCAGGCTATTGGTGGGCACAAAGCATCATAAGGGCAGGCAACTTCCTCTTGTGTCTGAAGATAAATAGGAAGAGAAAGTTCCGGTAGATGTAAAAGGAAACGGAGCAACCCATAATTAGCCATTAAGACAATCCATAAGAGTCAGATGATTTTACTTTAGTTTAAGTACAAGTAACAAGTTATAGTAGAGAGGACATCAGAAGGCCTGATTGTTTGCAGCCATAGATGCAGCATTGTGGTTAAGAAAATGCATTCATTTTAATATTTTTCCTCTGCAATTTTGTTTACCTTCATGAGTGGGGGCCTATAGCACTGTTCATTGTGATTTTCCGGCTTCGTTGGCCATTCAGGTGATACATATGCAGCGACCAGACCTCAGGGCCAATATGTGAGAGTTATGGTCGGCCGATGGGGGTAGTAGTTGTTTACTCACTGTTCTGTAGAGCTCCCTGGCCCGGTGTGCAGTGAATGGAAGGACAGCACCAGTTCCTTCGGGGCACACTCTGTTGTCCAGGGACTCCAGACAGATGGTGGTTGAGGTGCACTTGGTGGAGTGAATTAAGGTGCCGTGGAGGCAGGGTCCCTGGTGTTCATGACGCCAGCACCGTTAGGTGCAAAGGAAGGTGGTAGAAAGGATGAGGAGTCAATGGTTGTGAACAACAGAACTTTTACTTGATCAATTGTCTCAGAGTAGCCAGTACAGTGCATCTATATAGCAAAAGTAATAATCCAAATATTGGCTCAGCTGTAATCCTTGTAACAGGCTTGTAATAGGTTCAATGAGATTTTCCTTCAGCAGGTAGGAGAGATTCCTTCTTATTTCTGCCTAAACTATGTCCACACTTAAGCTGAAAGGTACTGGATATAATAACTTCTTAATTAGCAATCCACAGGGTGGTCTCCCTAATGGCAGCCAAATTCCTCTGCTCCATTATTTGCACTGGTTGCTTTTATAAACGCTGGTCCATAATGTCCATAGAGGAATGGACAACCACGTGTATAGTCGTCCGGCTGTGCCCAAGTGGTTTTAGGCTTCTCCCGGTCACTGGTGCTGTGGAGTCCATAAGCTAATGCTGCTTCTATCTCCACTAGACTTTCCCTATATCCATGAATTCACTCTGGTCTGTCCTAGGTAGCTGTAAGGATGCTTTCCTACTCCCTTGGCTTGGCCAGGGCCAAAGGGTTAAAGTTAGCAGCTACATACTGGACTTATCTGGTTCTGCTCCTCACTCCTTTACTAACTTCCTTCCTTCTCCTTTTGCCTTAGCACATCCTCAGATATATATATATATATATACAAACCGGATTCCAAAAAAGTTGGGACACTACACAAATCGTGAATAAAAACTGAATGCAATGATGTGGAGGTGCCAACTTCTAATATTTTATTCAGAATAGAACATAAATCACGGAACAAAAGTTTAAACTGAGAAAATGTACAATTTTTAGGGAAAAATATGTTGAATCAGAATTTCATGGTGTCAACAAATCCCCAAAAAGTTGGGACAAGGCCATTTTCACCACTGTGTGGCATCTCCCCTTCTTCTTACAACACTCAACAGACGTCTGGGGACCGAGGAGACCAGTTTCTCAAGTTTAGAAATAGGAATGCTCTCCCATTCTTGTCTAATACAGGCCTCTAACTGTTCAATCATCTTGGTCCTTCTTTGTTGCACCTTCCTCTTTATGATGCGCCAAATGTTCTCTATAGGTGAAAGATCTGGACTGCAGACTGGCCATTTCAGTACCCGGATCCTTCTCCTACACAGCCATGATGTTGTGATTGATGCAGAATGTGGTCTGGCATTATCTTGTTGAAAAATGTAGGGTCTTCCCTGAAAGAGATGACGTCTGGATGGGAGCATATGTTGTTCTAGAACCTGAATATATTTTTCTGCATTGATGGTGCCTTTCCAGACATGCAAGCTGCCCATGCCACACGCACTCATGCAACCCCATACCATCAAAGATGCAGGCTTCTGAACTGAGCGTTGATAGCAACTTGGGTTGTCCTTGTCCTCTTTGGTCCGGATGACATGGCATCCCAGATTTCCAAAAAGAACTTCGAATCGTGACTCATCTGACCACAGAACAGTCTTCCATTTTGCCACACTCCATTTTAAATGATCCCTGGCCCAGTGAAAACGCCTGAGCTCGTGGATCTTGCTTAGAAATGGCTTCTTCTTTGCACTGTAGAGTTTCAGCTGGCAACGGCGGATGTCACGGTGGATTGTGTTCACTGACAATGGTTTCTAGAAATATTCCTGAGCCCATTCTGTGATTTCCTTTACAGTAGCATTCCTGTTTGTGGTGCAGTGTCGTTTAAGGGCCCGGAGATCACGGGCATCCAGTATGGTTTTACGGCCTTGACCCTTACGCACAGAGATTGTTCCAGATTCTCTGAATCTTCGGATGATGTTATGCACAGTTGATGATGATAGATGCAAAGTCTTTGCAATTTTTCGCTGGGTGATACCTTTCTGATATTGCTCCACTATCTTTCTGCGCAACATTGTGGGAATTGGTGATCCTCTACCCATCTTGGCTTCTGAGAGACACTGCCACTCTGAGAAGCTCTTTTTATACCCAATCATGTTGCCAATTGACCTAATTAGTGTTAATTGGTCTTCCAGCTCTTCGTTATGCTCAAATTTACTTTTTCCAGCCTCTTATTGCTACTTGTCCCAACTTTTTGGGGATTTGTTGACACCGTGAAAATTTGAATCAACGTATTTTTCCTTTAAAATGATACATTTACTCGGATTAAACGTTTGATCTGTCATCTACGTTCTATTACAAATAAAATATTGACATTTGCATCTCCACATCATTGCATTCAGTTTTTATTCACAATTTGTTTAGTGTCCCAACTTTTTTGGACTCCGGTTTGTATATATATATATATATATATATATATATATATATATATATAAAATCCAGAAAATGAGCGGCACTCCGGTAGGTTAAGAACAAATGATTCCTTTAATCACCCATACGGTTGCACCGTATGGGTGATTAAAGGAATCATTTGTTCTTAACCTACCGGAGTGCCGCTCATTTTCTGGATTATTCACTGGGGTAAGAAGTCTATTCCCTTGGAACGTGCACCTGATTTTTCTCACTGTTGCCAGTGCTGCCATTTTTCTTTGAGATATATATATATATATCCACCTAGGGGTGAATGGATGTAATGACATGCTCAAATAAAACAAGCCTGTTATAAGGAATTACAGCTTTATCAGAAATACATTGACATGGTATAATGCATATGCCCAAAGATATACAGGGCCTCATGACCATCACGGAGTGGGACACTGCACATATCCTCATACTGATGTTCATCAAGTTGGGGCAGCGGTTGAAAAAAAACCAAAATTTGCAAATTTCTGGTTGGCAACATTTTTTTCCTCCCTTTCAGAATCAGGTAAAAGTTAACCCATTTTTATTTTACATCAACGGTATAAAAACATGGCTATCCAACAGTCATCCCTTTGTTTAATGCTAATGCAGTTTGCCATGTTCGCCAGTGGGCCAAAGGACACAGTTGTTTCCGTTTTAACCCCAGGCTGCGATGCTCATTCGTGGTCATCATCATTATCATGAGTGCCACAATAAGTGTCAGCCTACTCACCTAGATGTTTCTATGACAACTCCATGTCCCCCTCCACTACCATTTCCTTCTACTCAAGTACTAGCTTCTCATCCTCCTCCATCTCCACCTGCATCTGTGGGCACCCAACAGCCACATGGCAGCAAACAAGATGTGGAAACTGTTCTTTTTCACCATCCATTGCTGCATCAGTGTGAGCATTTGATCCAGTCTAAATATCAGGGGGGTGACATATTTTATGCTCATGGTGTGCCTACTGCCAAACCTGGTGGCCTTCTTTGAAGGGCTTGAGTAGACGCCAAATGTTCCTAATGAGCTTCCACTGCTTGAGCTCAAAATAACACATGTTCTGTTCTGTGGTGGTCTGGGGCATGATGTAATCATTAACTTGATGCTTTATGCTGCTTATGCAGCTTATGCAGACAGTCCAGCATATGCAAGGTGAAATTACAGCAAGTTTGATCGTAGCAGATCAAGAGGTGTAAATGCAGACCATTCTGTGCTGGTAGTCCAGAAGGGAGGTCTTAGCCACATAAGAATGGCTAAAATGTGTACACACTCTCCTGGCAAGGTCAGCACATTCTTCAAGCCATGATACATTTAAAAAAAAAAAAAATGCTGCACCACAGATTTAAGACAGACGCCCTCTGCCATCTGAGAGTACAATGCAGAGATGTTTTTTTTGAGAATTAAAGGGGTTATCCCACTTTGCGTTTTTATACTTACCTGCTGCCACCGCGCGTTCACTTCCTGGATTCTGGCTGGGACGGGCTTCATCTTGATTGAAGTCTTCTCCCGGCCGGGCCGCGCGCTGGACTGAACGTGCACGCTGCCGCGCATGCGCCATGGTGACTTATATCTGGTACAGAGCCGGCGTGCACGTTCGCAGCTCTGTACTATTCTGGCTGGGAAGAAGTCACCGTCGCGCATGTGCGGCAGCGTTCGCATTCCGGACAGCGAGCGGCCCGGCCGGGAGAAAAGAAGGAGTCTTCTGGGCAAGTGCGACCATCAGTATTTTGGAGAAGAGTGGTGGTTGTAACCAGGGGAGACCGAGTCGCAACAATAAGGTAAGTGGGGATGAATTTTATCCTAATCGATGGGAATTTGTTAATAAAGTATATTTACAAAAATTATCACTAGTCAAATCATTAACAGATTTAACAGTGATCATTATGATGGGATAACCCCTTTAATGGTGGCTAGGTATCCTCCATCGAGTATAAGCGCATTCTATCAGTTGCCTAAAGGCTGTAGAATCCAAGTGGTAGGTTAGTGACTGCACCACTAGCAACTTCACCAAGTAGGAGTTCAGTTGGCATGCAAGTGGATTACTGGGTGAGTATTGTTGTCCCCTGTCTACAAATTTAGTTATGGATGTCTGACATTGGAGAGGAGGAGGAAGAGTCAGAGCAGGAGAAGCAGTAGCTGATGATGTTGGTGCTGATGATTATCATGACAATGAGGCCTGGCTACTAGAATGACCTTGCTGGCCAGTTCAATTTTCCATGTGAGCCTGTGATGCCAATTCATGTGTTGACCGTGGGCTGTAGTTCTTACATTTGTGCCTAAATGACCATATCTTATTCTCTGCCTGTAGAGCTTACACAGTGCTATGGTTTTGTTGGCTGGCAGTATTATAAAAAAAATTCCCACAAGGGAGATGCCTGCACAAAGTAGCCACCACCTGAGCTTGCCCTGGGCCTGTCAGCTTTTTACCATACTCCATCAGTAACCCTTGGCAGGTCTTTTTGATGTTTTGGCTGTAGGCTCCACTCTTTATCTCCTCCTCTCATTTTATCAACTGCTCATCATCCTTATCCAGCTCCCAGGTCTTGTCCAACAGATCATCTTCATCATACCCACCATTTTTCTCAGGTGCCGATAAATCAGGAACAGATTTTATCACCAGAGCCGGTAGAGATGAATCTTAGGAGGTCTTTTGAATGCATTTTAGAGGTTCTCCCTGTTGGTGGTAACATAGCATAGTAACATAGTACATAAGGCCGAAAAAAGACATTTGTCCATCCAGTTCGGCCTGTCATCCTGCAAGTTGATCCAGAGGAAGGCAAAAAACCCCTGTGAGGTAGAAGCCAATTTTCCTCACTTTAGGGGAATAAAAATTCCTTCCCGACTCCTTCAAAATAAATCCCTGGATCAACGATCTCTCTCTAGTAGCTATAGCCTGTAATATTATTACGCTCCAGAAATACATCCAGGCCCCTATTGAATTCCTTTATTGTACTCCCCATCACCACCTCCTCAGGCAGAGAGTTCCATAGTCTCACTGCTCTTACCGTAAAGAATCCTCTTCTATGTTGGTGTACAAACCTTCTTTCCTCCAGACGCATAGGATGTCCCCTCGTCACAGTCACCGTCCTGGGAATAAATAGATGACGGGATAGATCTCTGTACTGACCCCTGATATATTTATACATATTAATTAGATCTCCTCTCAGTCGTCTTTTTTCTAAAGTGAATAACCCTAATTTTGATAATCTTTCAGGGTACTGTAGTTGCCCCATTCCAGTTATTACTTTAGTTGCCCTCCTCTGGACCCTCTCAAGCTCTGCTATGTCTGCTTTGTTCACTGGAGCCCAGAACTGTACACAGTACCCCATGTGTGGTCTGACTAATGATTTGTAAAGTGGTAGGACTATGTTCTCATCAAGGGCATCTATGCCCCTTTTGATGCAACCCATTATCTTATTGGCCTTGGCAGCAGCTGCCTGACACTGTTTTTTGCAGCTTAGTTTGCTGTTTATTAAAATTCCTAGATCTTTTTCCATGTCAGTGTTACCGAGTGTTTTACCATTTAATAAGTATGGGTGACTTGCATTATTCCTTCCCATGTGCATAACTTTACATTTGTCAGTGTTAAACCTCATCTGCCACTTATCTGCCCAAGCCTCCAATCTATCCAGATCCCTCTGTAGTAGTATACTGTCCTCATCAGTGTTAATTACTTTACACAGTTTAGTGTCATCTGCAAAAATTGATATTTTACAAGCCTTCTACAAGATCATCAATAAATATATTGAAGAGAATAGGGCCCAATACTGACCCCTGAGGTACTCCACTAGTGACAGTGACCCAATCTGAGTATTTACCATTAATAACCACCCTCTGTTTTCTATCATTGAGCCAGTTACTTACCCACTTACAGACGTTTTCTCCCAGTCCGAGCATTCTCATTTTATATACTAACCTTTTATGTGGTACAGTGTCAAATGCTTTGGAGAAGTCCAGATACACGACATTCCATTGATTCGCCGCTGTCAAGTCTAGAACTTACCTCCTCATAGAAACTGATTAAATTTGTTTGACATGATCGATCCCTCACGAAGCCATGCTGATATGGCGTTATTTGCTTATTTCCGTTAAGATGCTCTAACATAGCATCTCTCAGAAAACCTTCAAACAGTTTACCCACAACAGATGTGAAACTTACCGGCCTATAGTTTCCAGGCTCTGTTTTTGGACCCTTTTTGAATATTGGCACCACATTTGCCATGCGCCAATCCTGTGGGACATTCCCTGTCAATATAGAATCTGCAAATATCAGAAATAAGGGTCTGGCTATGACATTACTTAATTCCCTTAGGATACGAGGGTGTATGCCATCCGGTCCTGGCGATTTGTCTATTTTTATCTTTTTAAGTCGCTGTTGCACTTCTTCCTGGGTCAGACAGGACACTTTTAATGGGGAATTTATTTCAACATTCGGCATGTCATCTGACAGTTTATTTTCCTCAGTGAATACATTGGAGAAAAAAATATTTAACAGCTTTGCTTTCTCCTCATCGCTCTCTGCAACTCCCCCCTCATTACTCTTTAAAGGGCCGACACCTTCAGATTTATACTTTTTAACATATATATATAATTAAAGAACATTTTAGGGTTAGTTTTACTCTCTTTGGCAATTAATCTCTCAGTCTCTAGTTTGGCCGCTTTTATTTGTTTTTTACATGTTCTATTTTTTTCCTTATAGTTTTTCAGTGCTTCCATGCTACCTTCCTGCTTTAGTGTTTTATATGCTTTCTTTTTGTCATTTATTGCTTTCTTTACAGTTCTGTTTATCCACATTGGTTTCTTTTTGTTCCTTAACCTTTTATTCCCATACGGTATGTACCTCTCACAATGAGATTTTAGGATGCTTTTAAAGATATCCCATTTTGTGGCTGTATTTTTATTTGTGAGGACTTTATCCCATTTAGTTAGGCCTATGGCCTCTCTTAGTTGGCTAAATTTAGCTTTTTTGAAGTTTGGTATTTTTGTTCCTCCCTGTAGAAACGCTCTCTTGAATGATAATTGGAAGGTTATTACTTTGTGGTCACTATTTCCCAGGTGCCCCCCAACCTGCACGTCTGTTGTTCTGTCAGGCCTATTGGTTAATACTAAGTCCAGTATGGCCATCCCTCTAGTCAGGTCCTGAACCAGTTGGGAGAGGTAATTGTCTTTTGTTATTGCCAAGAACCTGTTTCCTTTATGAGATATACAAGTTTCAGTTTCCCAGTCTATATCTGGGTAGTTGAAGTCCCCCATAATAACCACCTCATTATGATTTGCCGCCTCGTCTATCTCGTTTAGTAGTAGATTTTCTGTGGACTCTGGTATGTTAGGTGGTTTATAGTAAACTCCTATTAGTAATTTATTATTGTTTTTAGCGCCATGTATCTCTACCCACAGTGACTCCACATGTTCATGTCCCTCACTTATATCTTCACGGAGTGTGGTCTTTTATATAACAATATTTACCAGATGTGTTTCAGAATTACAAAGGATGGCACTGAGAAAAGGGGTTTGTAACACCGAAACGCGACTGATAAATATTGTTATTAAAGACCACCGACGAGGATTACTGACCACACTCCCGCAAACTTCTAAGGCTTGTTCCAGATACATTAGCAGTCTGCTTTTTGCCTCCGGTGCATTGTAAGTTCTGCCTGCTTCTCCTCCTTCTCCTCCCTACAGTGAGAAACAAAAGTATTTGAACACCCTGCGATTTTGCAAGTTCTCCCACTTAGAAATCATGGAGGGGTCTGAAATTTACACTGTAGGTGCATTCCCACTCTGAGAGACAGAATTTAAAAAAAGAATTCAGGAAATCACATTGTATGATTTTTTTAAAGAATTTATTTGTCTTGCACTGCTGAGTACATAAGTACATTTGGTACAGAAGCCTTTGTTTGCAATTACAGAGGTCAAATGTTTCCTGTAGTTCTTGACCAGGTTTGCACACACTGCAACAGGGATTTTGGCCCACTCCTCCACACAGATCTCCTCTAGATCTGTCAGGTTTCGGGCTGTCACTGAACAACACGGAGTTTCAGCTCCCTCCAACTATGTTTAATTGGATTTAGTTCTGGAGACTGGCTAGGCCACTCCAGAACCTTGATATGCTTCTTACGGAGCCACTCCTTGGTTATCCTGGCTGTGTGCTTCGGGTCATTGTCATGTTGGAAGACCCAGCCATGACCCATCTTCAATGCCCTGACTGAGGGAAGGAGGTTGTTGCTCAAAATTTCACAATAAATGGCCCCATTCATCCTCTCCTTAATACAGTACAGTCCATGCTTCACAGTAGGGATGGTGTTCGTGGAATGCAACTCATCCTTCTTTTTCCTCCAAACACGACGAGTGAAGTTTAGACCAAAAAGTTTTACTTTGGTCACATCTGACCACATGATTTTCTCCCATGCCTCCTCTGGATCATCCAGATGGTCATTAGCAAACTTTAGACGGGCCTGGACATGTGATGACTTGAGCAGGGGAACCTTCCCAGCGGAGGCTTTGCTGCTCTCAGGGAGTCTAGCTCCACTAGACTTTCTCTATATCCATGAAGTAAGGGCTCCCCTGGTACGGTCCACGGAGTATACAGGCCGAAAAGTCGGGGTCATGTGCATCCATGGAGACTTAAAAGACTATCCCACCGCCCTGGTGTCTCTAACCACAGGGGCCGGCAGGTGGACTCAAGAAGTGGCAGTTGCCACAAATTTACACTATGAACTTATAATAGGGAGAGACTTCCCGGGCTTCCCAGCACTGTGGCCTTCTACGAGAGTGACTGATACCCATGAGTAAGGGGTAAACCCAGCTGAGTGGCCTGGAGGACAGAACCCTGGGTAGATAGCTATGGCAGGAGAAGGACTGTTTATGAAGATGTGCACTCTCATTCATTACTCTACAATGTCTTCATTGGGGTCATTGTTGCGGTACCAGAAGAACCTCAAGTCATTTCTGTGTTCTTCCTTGATGAGGAGCAGTGGAACATCTGTTGTATGTCGGGCCAAAACAACTGACTAAACAGCTCTGCGTAACATGATGTCCCTAAGACAAAGATATTTCTCACCAGATATGATTTTACCAGGATGGAAGAGTTTAAGAAGGAGATATGCAAGAGGACAGCTCTGTACTGTGTCCTGGAGACTTCTCTTTCCCAGAATGCTTTGCCCTCCCTAAATGCTTTGCACCACCCACAATACAGGAGTCTTTGAAACAAGAAAGCAGGTAGGGGTGACTGCCACTTCGGTGGAAGAGGGGGAGACAACCCCACTGAATTTAATGGTGGTAGATGTAGAGGACTTGCCGCCGGGGCCTGAGCTGGCCGACCTTAATGTCTCCGGGGATAATTTTCGTACTGCGCAACACCGAGACCCAACCCTATTTCAAGCTTGGGGAAATGTATTAATAGTAGACGAACCACAACAACCAGGGGCAGAGTTGGTGTTTTCCTGTTTTGTGATTCATCAGGATATGTTGTATCGGGTAAACCAACTGCGGGGTGAACATATTGAACAGTTAGTGGTGCCCCAGGCTTATCGCAAACTCATGTTAGAGTTAGCCCACAAACATGTTCTCGGGGGGCATCTGGGAATGCATAAAACATAGGACCGGATACTACAACGGTTTTACTGGCCCAGTGTGTTTAGAGAGGTGGACGAATTCTGTAAGTCTTAGCTGACCTGCCAGGCAACAAACCCCCAGCACCTTTTCTGCAGTCCCTTGGTACCTCTCCTGATCATCGAGGTACCGTTTGAGCAAATTGCGATGGACCTCATAGGCCCAGTACTGAAGTCCGCTAGAGGACACCAACACATCCTGGTCCTCCTAGATTACGCCACTTGGTACCCGGAGGCGATGCCACTGCGACATATATCGGCTAAACTGATAGCTAGGAGCTAATGGAAATGTTCTCCCAAGTGGGGCTACCTAAAGAGGTTCTGACTGACCAGGGGACCCGTTTTATGTCTAAGGTCATGAGGGAGTTCTGTAAGTTGCTGCATATCAAACGGACGGTCTGGTTGAAAAGTTTAATAAAACATTAAAAACCATGTTAAAAAGGGTGGTGTCTAAAGATGGGAAGGACTGGGACCTTCTTCTACCCTATTTCATGTTTGCTGTGCAAGAGGTGCCCCAGGTCTCTACTGGGTTCTCGCCCTTCAAATTGCTATATGGCAGACATCTTCATGGTTTGTTGGACATAGCCAAAGAGGCGTGGGAACAGCAACCCACTCTGCATAGAAGTGTCCTTGAATATGTTACCAAGATGCAACAGCGGATAGAGACCGTTTTGCCTCTTGTCAGGGAGCATATGGAGGCCGCTCAGTAAGCCCAGAGTCGGATCTATAATCGGCAGGCATAGGGTCTGGATCTTTAACCCGTGTGATTGGGTTTTGGTTCTGGTGCCGTCCGTGGACAATAAGTTCCTGGACAGGTGCCAGGGGCCCTACGAGGTGCTCGAGAAAATTGGTACATTTCAAGGTACAGCAGCCAGGGAGTCGTAAGCAGGAGCAGGTGTACCATGTGAATCTACTTAAACCGTGGAAAGATAGGGAAACCTGTACTGAAGACAGCCCGCGGCCAGGTTTTCTAGGGGAAGCGGTTTAGGCCCCTCTATCTGAAGCAAGGGAAGCAGCTGCCACAGTAAGAATTGCTGACAGCCTCTTCTCTAAGCAGGCTCAGGAGGCCAGGTTGTTTATTAGCCGGAACACGGATGTGTTTTCGGATCTCCCTGGATGCATGACATTGTCACTGAGCCTCAGGCCAAAGTCCAGCTAAAACCATACCGGGTACCTAAGTCTTGGCGACAAGCCATCTCTAAGGAAGTGCAGATGATGCTGAGGCAAGACGTCATTGAGGAGTCTAAAAGTGAGTGGGCTAGTCCTGTAGTGCTAATACCGAAGCCGGACAGAACACTCCGGTTCTGTAACGATTTTCGTAAACTGAACGAGATTTCTAAATTCTATGAGTATCAGATGCCCCGGTTGGATGAGCTTATGGAGAGGTTAGGACAAGCACAGTATTTTTCTGTTTTGGACCTCACAAAAGGGTACTGGCAGGTGCCCTTAACGGAGACTGCCAAAGAGAAAACTGCCTTCATCACACCTGAAGGGCTGTATCAGTACAAGGTGCTACCCTTTGGTCTGCATGGTGCCCCCGCCACTTTTCAACGGCTTATGGACATTGTGCTGCGTTCACATTGTCAGTACGCTTCGGCTTACCTGGACGATATTGTCATCCACAGTACTGATTGGGAAAGTCACCTACCCAAAGTGCAGGCTGTAGTGGACTCCTTTCGGAAGGTGGGACTAACCGCTAACCCCAAAAAATATGCGATAGGGTTAGAGGACACCAGATATTATTTTACCAGGATGCAGGAGTTTAAGAAGGAGATATGCAGGAGGACAGCTCTGTACTGTGTCCTGGAGACTTCTCTTTCCCAGGATGCTTTGCCCTCCCTAAATGCTTTGCACCACCCACAATACAGCAGTCTTTGAAACAAGAAAAACAAGGTGCAATATAATATAACACACCTAGATGGTGCTATTACCACATTAATAACTACAGGAATACTAAAACCTGGCTTACGTGAAATAGAATTTAATTCAAACCCTGCTGGGCAGAACACTCCCCGTCTGGCGTCAACAGACGTCACCACTAGGTCCTTCATTCTTATTAACCCATTTTGGTCAATGATGTGATCGAGCCTTTTCAAAGCGCTATCTTTGGAGGCTACTTGGCCCTCGCTCAGGTAGTCTATTTCCTTAAGATAACATTCATGTTGTATAGTACGAATTATTATGTTTTGGGCCTTTTCTAAATTAGCAGCGGTAAAGGCGTGTTTGTAGTGATGCCAACCATTGCAGGGCTTCTGGCTCACAGGTAATGTCGATTTCTAAGACTGAGCTATATAAACTAGACAGGCTATAGCACGAACGATCGACATCTAGGTGGAGAACCTGCCAAAATGATGAGATTTGAGTTGGTGGTCCGAAGTCACTGTTCATCGGCATCTGGGTCCACCAATTCAAACGCGTCATCTCCAGTAGTCCGGTACTGCAAGACGTTAAATGATACAAGAATGCAGGACCCGTAAACCATGTTGTGTCTTTAAGGTGGCTCGCTGTGACAGATCTAGTTTAGTGGTCTGCAGGATTATGCTGTGTAGGCACATAGTGCCACTGTTTAGGACAAGTGGATCTCCTGATCCTTAGCACCCGATTGTAGACGTAAAAGCGTCTGGTTTCATTGAAAATACATTATAGGACTACCTTGCTGTCCTTGTAAAACTCAACTTACTTGATTTCCATGTTCATTCCTGATGTTATAAGTTCAGCCAACTCCACTGCGAGCACAGCAGCGCAGAGTTCCAGTCTGGGAATCGTGTGTTTGCGGAGTGGCCTAGTTTGGTCCGGCTCATGACAAATCCTATATGGCATTGTTCTTTGACGTCAATTTTCTTTAGGTTTTTCTACAGCAGCAATTGCTTTGACTGAAGCATCCCAGAAGATGTATAGTCTTTGCATCTTGACTTCAGTAGATGGCACAGAAGCATATGGTCATGCTACATGAAGGCTGGTCAAAGCTTTGAGAGACTTCTTCCAACCTGTCCACAGGTCCTTTTTCTCCATGGGAAGCGGATCATCCCAATCAGACATCTCTGTGGTGAAGACCCTTAGCATAATTTTACCTCGGATGGTAACAGGCGCTATGAATTCCAGAGGTGTTTATGGTGGACAGAACTCCTCTACGTGTGAAGGGCTTTTCTTCCTTGGTGATTTGGAAGGTGAATGTTTCTGCCTT
Organism: Bufo gargarizans; assembly: GCF_014858855.1. Taxonomy (NCBI): domain Eukaryota; kingdom Metazoa; phylum Chordata; class Amphibia; order Anura; family Bufonidae; genus Bufo; species Bufo gargarizans. Next base: position 518,308,068 of record NC_058082.1, on the reverse strand, counting down.
TAAATCCCAGAGCAAACTGAGGCCCCGCTGCATGGGAAGGGAGTCGGTACTAAGATCCAAGTCCTTTAGATCACTTGAACGATCTTGGGGTGAAAAGGCCTCCATTAACTCACGGCTGTTGGAGGCGATTTTGTGCAACCTCAAATTAGATAGAGCGAGCATTTCTTGAGCCCTTTTTAGAAGACTGATTGCGGTCTTGTTTGTGAATGTGGATTTCAAGCAGTTGTCCACGTAGAAATTTTTTTCCACAAAGGATCTGACATCTGACCCATACTTTGCTTCACCCTCTCGGGCTAAATGTCTAAGACCATAGATAGCTATGGCAGGAGAAGGACTGTTTATGAAGATGTGCACTCTCATTCATTACTCTACAATGTCTTCATTGGGGTCATTGTTGCGGTACCAGAAGAACCTCAAGTCATTTCTGTGTTCTTCCTTGATGAGGAGCAGTGGAACATCTGTTGTATGTCGGGCCAAAACAACTGACTAAACAGCTCTGCGTAACATGATGTCCCTAAGACAAAGATATTTCTCACCAGATATGATTTTACCAGGATGGAAGAGTTTAAAAAGGAGATATGCAAGAGGACAGCTCTGTACTGTGTCCTGGAGACTTCTCTTTCCCAGGATGCTTTGCCCTCCCTAAATGCTTTGCACCACCCACAATACAGGAGTCTTTGAAACAAGAAAAACAAGCCAGCAGGATTGTAAATGTCTGTAATGGCTAACCTCCGGCACTCCAGCTGTGGTAAATCTACAACTCCCAAGATGCACACTTGCTTGGCTGTTCTCAGAACTCCATAGAAATGAATAGAGCATGCTGGGAGTTGTAGTTTCACCACAGCACAAGTGCCGGAGGTTAGCCATCACTGGTATGTGATACAGACTTTGATGTAATTGCAAAGATAACACAAAGCTATGTAGTATGCAAAAGTAAGCTCCATCTCACCTGTACCTTTTTTGTACCAGACGTGCACGGTGGTAATCCGATTCCCGAACTTTTGTAATCCACAAGTAAAATCCAGCACTGTTCTAAATGCTGCGACGATCCTTTATTCTTGAGTACAGCAGGCACTGATGTTATCGACAAACACTTGAGCGAGAGTTTTGGCATTAGGTAAACCTGATAATGGTATAAAGTGCACCATCTTGCTGAAGCTGTCAACAACCACCAGAGTCACAGTTTTCCCAGAACAATTAGGCAAATCTGTGATAAAGTCCATGGACAAATGAGTCCAGGGTCGGGATGGGATAGACAAGGTAAAGCTACGCGACAAGGCATCCGTCTTGACATTTTTAATCCCAGGACGATAAGTGACAATGAAATTAAATCTAGTAAAAAACAACGACCATCTGGCCTGTCTTGGGTTCAGAAGTTAGCCGACTGAAGATTTTTTTGATCAATAATTACCTGTAACGGGATGAATCGCTCCTTCCAACCAATGACGCCACTCTTCAAAACCCAATTTAATGGCCAACAACTCTCTATTACCTACATTATAATTTATTTCGTCAGAAGAGTTTTTTAGAGAAAAAAGCACAATGGCACCATTTTCTAGGAGAAGAATCCTGCGACAAGTCTGCTCCAACCCCTTACCTCTGTTGCGTCAACGAACCCCAAAAATCTCATGAGTGCCTTCAGTCCAACACAGCACAGACTTTTTCTGGATCCTATACGAAAACCCGAAGATGAGAGTAGGTACCCCAGGAATTGCACTTCAAGGACCGCAAATACACACTTCTCCATTTTGGCATAACTTCATTCTCTCTTAGGATCTGTAAAACCTGTCTCACGTGATCCTTATGCATCTCCATATCAGAGGAATATATTAAAATATCATCCAGATAAACCACCACAAACCTGCCCACCAGATGATGAAAGTTGTCATTGATAAAGTGTTGAAAAACCGCGGGAGCATTGGAAAAACCAAAAGGCATGACCAGATTCTCAAAATGACCCTCAGGAGTATTAAAGGCCGTTTTCCATTCGTCCCCTTCCTTGACTCTTATCAGATTACATGCCCCCCTCAAATCCAACTTAGAGAACACCTTGGTGCCGACAATCTTATTGAATAAATCTGGGATCAAAGGAAGGGGATAGGGATCACAGGATAGTGATGTGATTAAACTCGCGGAAGTCCAAACATGGCCTAAGAGCTTCCATCCTTTTTTTTAACAAAGAAGAACCCCACCACCATTGGTGATTTGGCCAATCGATAGTAGGTTATGTTTGGTTAACCATGGTAAACCTAACACCAGAGGAGCAGGCCATCCCTCCAGCACAAAACATGAAATGGATGCAATATGAGAATCTCCCACCTTTAGCGAATGTCCTGCACCATTTGAGACAGACACTTTTGAGAGAGAGGGATGGAATCAATCACAAACACAGAAATACTTTTGTCTAATGCGCTTGTTGTCAAACCATGCATAAGGACAAACTTTCCATCTACTAAGTTAACCCCTGCCCAACTGTCAATAAATACTTCTATTTCCACAGTTTTGGAATCTAGCGCCACCTTGGCAGGCAGGAGAAATCGGGGGTACTACCAGTAAAAGACAAAAGTACATTCTCAACCTCCCCATCCACACTACCAAGAGGGAGAAGAGGATTAGACACATTAGCACTTTTTTTCCCCTTTTCACCTTGATGTTTAACATAAGGACATACTTTAACAAAATGTCCTCCTTGACCACAGAAAAAGCAAAGTCTTTTCTTAACACTAAAGTTTTTAGCATCTGGTCCAGGTGTGACCTGACCCAATTGCATTGGCTCATCACAAGACACAAGCTCGAGTGTCTCTTTACCCAGAGTGTCAGAAAAGAACACTTCCCTGTATGATAATTCGTCCCGAGCGAGAGGAACTTTAGATCTCTCCCTCAGGCGTCTATCAATACGCACCGCCAAAGACATGGCCATCTCCAATGACTCTGGATTTGCGTGAAATGCCAAGGCGTCCTTCAAGTTCTCAGATAGTCCTTGACAAAATTGACTACGGAGAGCTGAGTCATTCCACTCCGTATCAGTTTCCCACCTCCTAAATTTAGAGCAATGGGACTCAGATAAACACTCTCCCTGCCACAAGCAACGCAACTTAGATTCGGCCAGGGAAACCCAATATGTAAGGAGAATCAGGAGATCCAAGACAAACCAGCACTAGCAACTCCAAGCATGGTCAGCAGTGTGAGGCGGATCTAAATAGAGCCTCATCACTGATAACGAGCGGCACCTGAGGAGAGGTGAGATCCTGCCAAACAACAACATACATAGAGAAAAACAGAGAGACCTTTCAGATAGCCTCACATGCAGCAAGTCTATCCAATCTTTTCACCTCTCTTACAGGAGCGACCATGACACGTCACAGCTTTTAGAATGGTGCTGGTTTTTCCTTTGTGGAAAGCTATGTAGTACTGTGCTGTAGCTGGCCAGCTAAGACCTGTCCTAGGTTGCTAGTATAGCTTATATATGTATACAGCTAGACCTGCCAATAGCCTTAACCACCTCAGCTCCCCTAGCTTAAACCCCCTTAATGACCAGACCACTTTTTACAATTCTGCACTACACTACTTTCACGGTTTATTGCTCGGTCATACAACTCACCACCCAAATAAATTTTACCCCCTTTTCTTCTCACTAATAGAGCTTTCATTTGGTGGTATTTCATTGCTGCTGACATTTTTACTTTTTTTGTTATTAATCAAAATGTACCGATTTGTATGCAAAAAAATGAAATTTTTCAATTTCAGTTGTAAAATTTTTCAAATAAAACGACATTTCTATATAAAATTTTCTCTAAATTTATTGTTCTACATGTCTTTGATAAAAAAATGCAATAAATGTATATTTATTGGTTTGCGCAAAAGTTATAGCGTTTACAAACTATGGTACAAAAATTAGAATTTCCGCATTTTGAAGCAGCTCTGACTTTCTGAGCACCTGTCATGTTTCCTGAGGTTCTACAATGCCCAGACAGTAGGAACACCCCACAAATGACCCTATTTTGGAAAGTAGACACCCTAAAGTATTCGCTGATGGGCATAGTGAGTTCATAGAAGTTTTTATTTTTTGTCACAAGTTAGTGGAAAATTATGATTTTTTTTTTTTCCTTACAAAGTCTCATATTCCACTAACTTGTGACAAAAAATAAAAACTTCCATGAACTCACTATGCTCATCACAAAATACCTTGGGGTCACTTGTGGGGTATTTATACTGCCCTGGCGTTTTAGGGGCCCTAATGCGTGAGAAGTATTTTGAAATCCAAATGTGTAAAAAATGCCCTGTGAAATCCTAAAGGTGCTCTTTAGAATTTGGGCCCCTTTGCCCACCTACGCTGCAAAAAAGTGTCACACATGTGGTATCGCCGTACTCAGAAGAAGTAGGGCAATGTGTTTTGGGGTGTCATTTTACATATACCCATACTGGGTAAGAGAAATATCTCTCTAAAAGTCTACTTTTCCCATTTTTTTTATACAAAGTTGTCATTTTAGAGAGATATTTCTCTCACCCAGCATGGGTATATGTAAAAAGACACCCCAAAACACCTTTCCCCATCACCTTTCTCCTGAGTACGGCGATACCACATGTGTGACACTTTTTTGCAGCCTAGGTGGGCAAAGGGGCACACATTCCAAAGAGCACCTTTCGGATTTCACAGGGCATTTTTTACACATTTGGATTCCAGACTTCTTCTCACGCTTTAGGGCTCCTAAAATGCCAGGGCAGTATAAATACCCCACATGTGGCCCCATTTTGGAAAGAAGACACCCCAAGGTACTCCATGAGGGGCATGGCGAGTTCATAGAAGATTTTTTTTTTTTTGCACAAGTTAGCAGAATTATATATTTTTTTTCTCACAAAGTCTCCCTTTCCGCTAACTTGGGACAAAAAGTTAATTCTTTCATGGACTCCATATGCCCCTCAGCGAATACCTTGGGGTGTCTTTCCAAAATCGGGTCATTTGTGGGGTGTTTGTACTGCCCTGGCATTTGAGGGTCTCCGCAATCATTACATGTATGGCCAGCATTAGGAGTTTCTGCTATTCTCCTTATATTGAGCATACGGGTAATGAGATATTTTTTTTTCCGTTCAGCCTCTGGGCTGAAAGAAAAAATGAACGGCACAGATTTCTTCATTCGCATTGATTAATGTGGATGAAAAAATCTCTGCCCAAAAAAAAAAGGAGGGGAAAGGCATCTGCCAGGACATAGGAGATCCGCCCAACATCCAAACCCACTCAGCTCGTATGCCCTGGCAAACCTGATTTCTCCATTCACATCAATCGATGTGGATGAATAAATCATTGCCGGGATTTTTTTATTTTTATATATACAAAGTGTTTGCTAAAGCATACGAACATCGCCCCTCAGCTCATAAGCCTCGTCAAACATATCTTTTTTACTGCAGAGGAGAAATCTCGTCTTGCAGCGCTGCATACACCGACTTTTGTGTAATCTGACAGCAGCGGAATGCTTCTGTCAGAAAACACATCAGTGCTGCAGCTGGTTCATCGGTTGGTCCACCTAGAAGATAAAAAAAAAAAAAAACAGGCCGCAACGCAATAAATTTATTAATATTAAACTTTATATAACATTTGAACAGAACATTAACTTTTATAAACTTTATTGAACTTTTGGAACAGAACATTAACTTTTTTGCTTACCGGTGATTTTTTTTTTGTTTTGCTTTTTTTACCTTCCCCATGGGACAATGTGCAAAGTGCAAAGCGCAAAGTGCCCAGAGATGTGGCGAAGTACATTATGCACTTTGTCCCAGGTGAAAGGAGAGGTTTGCAGCAGCTGTGAGTGAAAGGGCCCTAAGAGCTCTGTGTGCCTGTCCTGTGTGACGCAATCCCTATGCTAAGAGTGTACCTGTGTGTGGTACTTCCGGAAACACTCCCCTAAGCATAGGGCAGGGTGGTCAGGGCAGTCAGGACAGAAATAGCGGGTGTCACACATTATTCCACTCCTGCTACAGACACAAAAAAAAATTCGGGGTGGCGGTTGGTTTGAAGTACCAGCAACGACATTGAGGAAATGTTGCTTGTGTAGACGGCTCACTACACTGGTGGTTGGGGCCACGGAACCTCCTGGATACAGGAGGTTCTCGATGATCTCTTCCTGAAATTTGAGGAAGGATCTTGTTCTCCCAGCCTTACTGTAGAGAACAAAACTATTATACAGTGCCAATTGAATTAAATATACAGACACCTTCTTATACCAGCGTCTGGTTCTGCGGGATAGTAAATAGGGATCCAACATCTGGTCATTGAAGTCCACCCCTCCCATGAGCAAATTATAGTTGTGGACACAGAGGGGCTTTTCAATGACACTGGTTGCTCGTTCAATTTGGATTGTCGTGTTTGCGTGAATGGAGGAGAGCATGTAAACGTCACGCTTGTCTCTCCATTTCACCGCGAGCAGTTCTTCGTTACACAAGGCAGCCCTCTCCCCCCTTGCAAGACGGGTGGTAACGAGCTGTTGGGGGAAGCCCCGGCGACTAGGTCGCGCAGTGCCACAGCAGCCAATCTGTTCTAAAAACAAATGCCTGAAGAGGGGCACACTTGTGTAAAAATTGTCCACATAAAGATGGTACCCCTTGCCAAATAAGGGTGACACCAAGTCCCAGACTGTCTTCCCACTGCTCCCCAGGTAGTCAGGGCAACTGACCGGCTCCAGAGTCTGATCTTTACCCTCATAGACTCGAAATTTGTGCATATAGCCTGTGGCCCTTTCACAGAGCTTATACAATTTGACCCCATACTGGGCGCGCTTGCTTGGGATGTATTGTTTGAAGCCAAGGCGCCCTGTAAAATGTATAAGTGACTCGTCTATGCAGATGTTTTGCTCAGGGGTATACAAATCTGCAAATTTGGTGTTAAAGTGGTCTATGAGGGGCCGAATTTTGTGGAGCCGGTCAAAAGCTGGGTGGCCTCTGGGACGAGTGGTGCTGTTGTCACTAAAGTTCAGGAAACGCAGGATGGTCTCAAATTGTGTCCTGGACATGGCAGCAGAGAACATAGGCATGTGATGAATTGGGTTCGTGGACCAATATGACCGCAATTCATGCTTTTTTGTTAGGCCCATGTTGAGGAGAAGGCCCAGAAAAGTTTTAAATTCGGAAACTTGGACGGGTTTCCACCGGAAAGACTGGGCATAAAAGCTTCCCGGGTTGGCGGCTATAAATTGAGTGGCATACCGGTTTGTTTCTGCCACGACTAAGTCCAAGAGCTCCGCAGTCAAGAACAGCTAAAAATAAAACTGTGCCGATCCGATCTGAGCTGTCTCAACCCAAACTCCAGACTGGGCGGTAAAAGGGGGATCTACTGGTGCGGCTGAAGTTGGGGGCTGCCAATCAGGGTTTGCCAGCACCTCAGGGACTCTAGGGGCTCTACGGACCTGTCTGTGTGGTGGCTGCAATGGGGGAACTAATGCACGTGCCACCGTACCAGCTTCAACTGCCTTTCTGGTGCTCGCCACTTCACCATGTTGTACGGCAGTGCTGGTACTAGGTCCAGGATGGGCTGCGCTGCTGGTGTATGCCTCACCACGTAATCCGACAGCACCAGCCCCACTCTGCTGCCCTTGAAGCGGATCCTGCGCAACCTGTGGTCTAGCAACACGGGGCCGGGTACGCCTGGTGGTATCGGGGACCTCAACCTCATCGTCCGAACTTTGGGTCAGACTGCCACTGCTTTCTACAGGTTCGTATTCTGACCCGCTGGATTCGTCAGATGAGGGTTCCCATTCCTCATCCGACTGGGTCAGAAGCCTGTAGGCCTCTTCAGAAGAATACCCCTTACTTGCCATTTGGTCAAGAAAAAAAGCAAGCCTGTCTTACAAATGGGAGGCTAGCGAAGTTCCGGAAGCTGCTGCGATTGATAAAAAATATAAAAACAGATTTTTGTATTGCCGCAGCGCTTGTGTAGTGATTGCGCAGTGATAAAAAAAAAAATTCACTGCGGCGGGTGCGGGCGTGGGCGAACGCACGTGTGGGGGCGACCGATCAGGCCTGATCGGGCAAACACTGCGTTTTGGGTGGAGGGCGAACTAAGTTGACACTAATACTATTATAGATCTGACTGTGATCAGTTCTGATCACTTACAGATACTATAAAAGTACCAATGTTGATTAGCGATACGCTAATCAGCGAATCAGTGACTGCGGTGGGCTGGGCGCTAACCGACGCTAACTACCTAACAAAGGGGCCTAAACTATCCTAAAACCTAACCGTCAATACTAGTGAAAAAAAAGTGACAGTTTACACTGATCACTTTTTTCCCTTTCACTAGTGATTGACAGGGGTGATCAAGGGGTTAATTGGGGTGATGGGGGGGGTGATCTGGGGGCTAAGTGTAGTGTTTGGTGTACTCACTGTGATGTGTGCTCCTCTGCTGGGACCAACCGACGAAAAGAACCAGCAGAGGAGCACAGAAGCCATTTAACACCTTATATTTATAAATATAAGGTGTTAAATGGCGTCTGATTAGTTTTTTTTAAAGTCACCAACCTGCCAGCGATGATCATTGGCTGGCAGGCTGGTGACAAACTTCTCCTGTAAAGATTCCCGGCCCGCACATGAGATGACGCGCCGACGCATCTAGGAGGAATAACAGGGCCGCCGCCAGGACGCAATCCTGCGTGCGGCGGTCCTGAGGCGGTTAATACAGTTCCTATGTTTATGTGTTAAAGACAAAAGCAGAGTTGTTTACTGTGACATAATGTTTGGATGTCATATAACTGTTATATTTTGTGTTCACAGAAGCAGAAAAAGATAATATGCCTTTAAGATTCATTTTGCAATGTAAGGTAAGCAGTGACACAGCAGAAACAACAGAATGCATAGCGTTAATCTGTTGTTGCTGGGCAGAAGTCTAGACCAATCACAGCCAGCTTGCATAAACAGAAGTGGAACACAGCGGCAGTGCAAGCAACAGGTAAGAACTCCGGTCCTAGATACTGGCTAGAATAGCGGCAATGTAGCAAGTCGTGCTTCATATATGGTGCTCAGCATGGAGAAGGGAAGCCGTATCAAATGTAGCAATATAGCGAAAATCAAAGAAATATGCGGCACTCACCGAAGCATTCAAAACTGTGTCTTTTTATTCAATCCTTCATGTAGGACGAACAGGTGGGGTTCTGGGGCGGACAAGCTTCTGCAGATAAAAGGCGGCTACGGCCGTTTTGCGCAATGTATTGCGCTTCTTCTGGCCGCTCTGGAATCACAGCCAGCTTCTCACACAGCAAGAGTTTTCACCAATCACAGCCAGCCTCACACACTGCCTGTCTGGGAATTTCCCTAGTTGCAGCTGCTAGAATCATTATTTACCAGAGACAGGAGCTAAAGAGACATTCACTCCACTGAGAGCTGTGTTTTATGGGAACAAGAGGCCAAAATAGTTCCACTAATTGCAACCATACAATTGCAAATACAAATTGCAAACTACAATTGCAAACTACAATTGCAACAATACTGAGCCATACAATTATACAATCCATACAAATTGCAAAAGCAAACTGCAATCTGCCGTAGAACTATTAGTTAGACCTCAGATATACCACTCAGAGAGATCATAAAGTGCTTAAATAACTTAAAGGGAGAGTACAGATACTCAAGAGAGAAATATATCCACCATTTTAAGTTGAATGACAAGATTGAACAGTTGAACCACCATCTTATGCATACCGGCATTTTGTGATATCTTTTCAACACGTGTTATGTACATGGACTGTCTGCTGCGGAGGCGGCAGTGTTATATAAAGAAAAGTTTAAGTTAATAAAGAAGTTATTTCAAGCATTTGGTGTGCTCTTTAAACCTACTGTTTCCGTAGAACGGCGCTAGAGGAATTACAGAGTAATAGTCTGGTTAGAGTGAAAGTCAGAGATACCAAAATTCTTCTACTAATGCCACAGCGCAAAAGGCACTTCATAGTGCTGCACCTGCCACAGTGGAACTATATCCCTCAGAGGGAGAAGTGATAGTGCTCCTCAACTTGCACAGTAAAAAGTGCGTTAGACCAGCATAGCGCCAGAATATACTGTTACGCAACAACTGTTCCCTGAGTAAAGAAACCTCAGCGGAGCTACCATAGAGGCCATAGAACGTGTGCATTAGTCAAACTGCAGCCGACTCTTAAAGTGGCAGGACAGCCAAGGCAAAATAGTCAGAGAAAGAGCGCCAACACTCCTGTGATCACTAGAGAGAGAAAGAGACGCATGATGGGAGGCCAAAGTCCAAAACTAGAGTGCCTGCACCGCTATCCATGGAGAGACCACGTACTGCAGTCAGCTAGTTTCCTGCCACTAAGCCCAAAGCCTGCAGCAGCGTATCCAAGCCAGCGCATCGCAAGTCATCAAAGATCATCGCAAGTTATCACAGATCATCGCAAGTCATCACAAAGCATTGCAAGTCTGCACAGAGCATCGCAACTCAGCACAGAGCATCGCAAGTCTTCACAAAGCATCGCAAGTCAGCGCAGAGCATCGCATCACATCACATCAAGAATAGACAAGTCTCCTTTAAGACAGACATTTCTTCCAGCAACCTTCAGATTGCAGTATCCTGCTCTTCAGAATAAGGTCAGAGCTTTCCTTTTATTACTTATCATTGCATATAGGCTTTGGCATAAAGAGAAATTTTTTGTGTTCAGAAATAAGAGACTTTAAATAAAAACTGTTTGTAGTACACAGACTCTAAAGCATTTAAAGTGAAAGTCATTTATTGCCTGCATTTATCGCTGTTACATTTAGAGTGAAATGCATTTGTCAGTATTGCATTTAAAGTGAAAAGACTCTTAATATTTGTATTGATTGTTACCATGCCACTGTTAGAGGATACAAAGACAGATAGAGTAGAGGGGGGAGAGCAAGGGAACCTGTCTGAGGTAGAAGCGTCTGATGCAGCATTAGTCTTGCCTCAAACAAATATAGCCCAAGCAGATGAACTAAAACGTTCATCACGTGCCAGAAAACCGACCTAAAAGATGCTGGAAATTTGGAGCAAGAGGCAGTATTAAAGGAGAAAAAGTTTGCCCGGATGTATGATAGGTGGAAATCATACATTAAAGACATTTGTAGAAAACTAAAGCAAGAAAGTATAAAAAGGAACTTGAGTCATATGGTAAAGATGGTAGAAGAAACTGAATCGGAGCTTATGGCAGCATATGTCAACCTGCGGTCGTCTGCGACACCTTCCCAGGGCATTCTAAGGATCATGGACAAATGTACTGCGGTCACTAAAGATTTGGTAAAGCTCATGAGAGAACTATCATCTGCAGCAAACTATGATGACGTTAAAGCAAGAATTAGAATGAATGAGCTTTTTATGAGAGACTATGCTAGGTCCTTAGGTGGTACCACAATCTCAACTGTGACTTCCTTCGCTAGCAGAAATGCCACCCACATATCAGAGTCCTCAAATACTTCAGCCCAAAGAAAGGAATTAGCTGAGCAACTTGCTGTCAAGAGAGCAGAAATTGAGATGGATGCTGCCATCGAGGCACAGCGCCAACTGATGGCTGAAAAGGATGCACAGCGCCAACAGATGAAAACGTCTGGAAAGGCAGAAAGAAGTTAAGATCATAGAAGCCAGACACATAAATACATGAGGAAGATATGAGTCAGTGTAGTAATAGGTTCAAATCTGTACTAAGTGAAGAAGAAAAAATCCTATTTTCCTTCATACGCGCAAGAGAATCAAAGGAAATCTCCAGCTTGTTGTGAGGAAATAAGCTATTATCCTTCCATCCCTGCTCATAGAAACAAAGAGATGCCTAGTCCAGTGTTAGGAAAAAGGTGTGTGAATTTACCCTCTATCTCTACCAGAAAAAATAAAGAAAAGGACTCACCTAATTCAGAACTAAGTGAGAAAATAGAACCGGATGATTCTATTCCTAGATGTCACGGCAATGCTCAGGAGAGTGTTACAACTATTGTCCCAACAGGACAACAGAGAACAGTCCTCGCTAGACTTACTGTGCCGGAACCCACTGTATTTTCAGGAGACGTACTGAAGTTCATAGAGTGGAAGGCAGGTTTTGAAATGATCATTGAGCATCATTGCTTCAGTCCAATTAACAAGTTATTCTACCTTCAGAGATATGTTGGTGGGGAAGCAAAGAAAGTTCTTGAAGGTAACTTTTATAGAAAAGACGAATAAGCCTACAAGCAAGCGTGGGAAAAATTAAATGCAAGATATGGTCATCCTTTTTTAGTACAAAGAGCTTTTAGAGAGAAATTGAATAACTGGCCTAAAATAGGTCCCAAAGAACACTTCAGACTCCAAGAGTACGGTGACTTTCTGCAAGCATGCAGCAATGCCATCCCAATACGTTCAAGGACTGAAGTACTTAATGACTATCTAGAAAACCACAGGATGCTAACTAAGCTACCTGAAGAAGTGGCTTCTAGATGGAATCGCTATGTGACTGAACAGTTAGATCTAGGCAAAAACTTCCCAATTTTTAAAGAGTTCTCTGAGTTCGTCAATAAAGAAGCATGGATAGCATGTAATCCAGTAACATCATCTTATGTCTTAAAATTCTTAGAAGAAAGGCCTGCAAGAGAGATAAGATGTGCAAGAGCAACTAGCTTTGCAACCAACACAGCAGCTAAAGGTCCAGATACCTACGAGAGTAAGTTCAAAGTCACTACTGGGATCAGTAGAGAGACAGAACCGACAAATCTTCAGACTACCTTCAAGTGTATGTTCTGTGGAGTGAACCACTCCATACATAAGTGCCAACAATTGAAGGAGAAGTCGCCAGAAGAAAAGAAAGAATTTGTACTCGAGAACCAACTGTGTTTAGGTTGTCTAAGAAAAGGCCATATTACTAAGGAGTGTAAGAAAAAAGCCACATGCAGCTTTTGCAAAGGACGCCATCCTACACCACTACATGAAGAACGTCCAAAGAAGGATAAATCCTCAATACCTAAAGACACTGAGGAAGAAAATAAAGTATCGGTATTCACTTGCAGAGTAAGAGAAGGAGAAAGCAATGGCACATCAATGATTGTACCAGTGTGCATTTCAAATCCTAAAAGGAGGATCAAGAAGGTATACGCCGAGGCGCTACTGGATGCCCAGAGTGACGTCACCTTCATTGATCAAGAAATCTGCAAGAAATTACAAGTGGCTACAGAACCAGTGAAGCTCAAACTCACCACTATGATGGGGAGAGACACATTAGTGAACAGTCAAAGGACTGAGAGTTAGAGGACTACATTCAAACTGTACATTAGATCTACCTCCAGCTTATACAAAAGACGATATACCTCTAGATCGAGAATGCATACCTACCTGTAAAACAGCCAATGAATGGTAGCACCTATCTGTCATATTCATTAAATGTCGCCGCTGAAGGAGTTTGGTGTTGGACTGTTGATAGGCTACGATTGTCCCGAAGCCTTGGTACCATGAAAGGTAATCGCAGGAGGTAAGGGTGAACCCTATGCTGTTCAAACTGATCTAGGATGGGGTGTTGTTGGAGGAAAACAGCAGATCGCAAACTCAAGACAGGTGACAGGATTGTGTCATCGAATATCTGTCGAGGAGTTATCCACTGTAAGTCCAGCAAAAGTAATCAAGATCCTCGAATCTGACTTTGCAGACATCAGTTCTAAAGAAAAGAGTGTATCTCAAGAAGACATAAAGTTAGTACACACTCTAGAAGAAAATATTCAGCAGAATCAACAAGGTCATCTTGAAATGCCCTTACCTTTTAGAGAACAACCTCGTCTCCCAAATAACAGAAATCTTGCCCTAGCAAGATTAAAATGTTTGAAGAAAAAGATGGGAAGAGATCCCAAATTCAAGCAGGATTATTTGAAATTCATGGAATGCATCTTCGAAGAAGGACATGCAGAGAAAGTTAATAACCAACCTAAAGAAGAAGTGTGGTACATCCCAGATCAAGGTGTCTACCACTCAAAGAAACCAGATAAGATTAGAGTAGTATTTGATTGCTCAGCAAAGTACAATGGTGTTGCATTGAATGATCATTTACTAAAAGGACCAGATCTTACAAACACTCTGCCTGGAGTACTCTGTAGATTCAGAAAGTATCCAGTAGTGGTCATGTGTGATGTTGAAAAGATGTTCCACCAGTTTCATGTGAAAAATGAAGATGGAGACTTCCTGAGGTTTCTATGGTGGGAGGATGGAGATACAGAGACAGCAGAATACAGAATGAAAGTACACTTGTTTGGAGTAGCATCATCTCCAGATTGCGCCAATTATGGTATGAAGTACCCAGCTAATCAGAATGAAAAGGATTGCCCCTCAGCAGCAAATTTTCTAAAGAAAAACTTTTATGCAGATGATGGTCTCATATGTCTAGAGTCTACAGAATCAGCAATCAAACTATTGAAAGAAAGCCAAGAGTTATGCGCAAGAGGAAAGCTGTGCCTTCACAAATTCATCTCAAACAACAGAGAGGTACTGGAATCCATCAGTGACTCTGAACATGCAGCAACAATGAAGAATGTAGCACTCAATTATGATCATCTTCCAGTCCAGAACGTACTTGGATTGGGATGGAATGTAGAGAACGACAAGTTCTTCTTTGAAGTATCTATTGAAGAGAAAGTTGAAACTAGATGAACCATTCTTTCTGAATTGGCTTCTATATTTGATCCATTGGAATTCTTTGCCCCAGTAATCCCCAGAGCAAAAGAAATACTGCAAGAATTATGCAGACAGAAGTTGGTATGGGATGAACCCATACCTGAAAATTTGAGGCCAAGGTGGGAGAGTTGGATAAGAGACTTGCAAAACTTGAGAGAAGTTCGGATACCCAGATGTTTTGTACCTCATGATTTCGGAAAGTACAAGAAAATAGAACTTCATCACTTTTCAGATGTCAGTAGTTATGGTTATGGTCAGTGATCCTATATCAGAGAGTGATAGGAGAAGAAAAGATACACTGTGCCCTGGTTATGGGGAAGGCCAGAGTTGCACCTACCAGTATTCAGACAATACCAAGATTTGAACTGACAGCAGCCATAGTTTCAGCATCAGTAAGCAAGTTTCTGAGAGAAGAATTGGAATTAAAAATAGATGAATAGAAGAATATTTTTGGACAGACTCACAAGTTGTCCCAGGATACATAAACAACGAAGCTCGAAGATTCCATATCTTTGTCACTAACAAAGTTGAGAAAATTCGGGAAATAACATTGGCATCACATTGACACAAAGCACAACCCAGCAGATCATGCTTCAAGAGACCTGAATGTAACCGAATTGAAAAATTCTAACTGGTTCACCGGTCCAGAGTTCCTTTGGGAAAAGGAAATCATGCCCAGTAAAGGTTACACAGAATTGTCTATGGGTGATCCAGAAGTAAAAGTTGTACAAACATTGAGCACTGCTGCCAAGTGTCAAGATGACATACTTGAAAGACTAGCCAGATGTTCAAAATGCAATACAGTCATAAATGTAGTAGCTCGAATTCAACATTTGGCAAAGGGAATCAGAAAGAAGGAATCATTGAATGAATGTAGAAAAAAGACTGAACGCTGAAGAAACAGTCATAAGACTCATTCAACAGAGATTCTACAGTGAAGAATTGAAGAGACTTAGTCAAGGACCTAAAACGCTTTCAAACAATCACCCATTGTACAAGCTTAATCTTGTTCTGCAGGATGGTATACTGAAGTTGGGAGGGAGACTGTAAAATGCATTGTTACCTAGCAGAGTGACGCATCCAGCAATTCTACCCAAAAAATCTACCTTCACAAGATTGATTATTGATCACTACCACAACATATCCTTGCATCAAGGATAAAGCTTTACCCAAAGCTGTTTGAGAGAAGGTGGTTACTGGATTGTAAAAGGAAGCAAAGTTATAGCAAAGTATATAAGTAAATGTGTAATCTGCATAAGGCACGAAGACCTACAGAAGAACAAAGAATGTCAGATTTACCGGCAGATCGTGTAAACCCATCACCACCATTTCTTTATAGCGGAATGGATTGTTTTGCCCATTCATCATCAAACAGAACCACAAGGAGTACAAGAGATATGGACTCATATTTACATGTGTAAGCTCCAGAGCAATTCACCTGGAAATTTTAGAGGATATGTCAACTGACGCATTCATCAACACCTTAAGATGTTTCATAGCCAGTTCAGAGCTTAGATCTGACCAAGGATCTAATTTTGTCGGAGCAAAGAATGAATTGAAGAAAGCACTAAAAGAGATCGAAAAGAAAAAGTAACTGAGTATTTGTTAGAGAAACAGTGTGATTTCATATGAAGGCTCCACATGCAAGCCATATAGGAGGAGTTTGGGAAAGACAAATCAGAACTGTGAGAAATGTGTTAAGTTCAGTGTTGAAAAAGAACGTTGGAAGAATAGATGATGCTTCACATAGGACCCTATTCTATGAAATAATGTCTATTGTTAACAGTTGTCCACTTACAAGTTTGGACCCTTTAACTCCCAACCATCTACTCCACCTTAAGTCTGATTACATACAGCCACCACCTGGCAAGTTCACCAAAGAGGATACAATTGCAACCATACTGAGCCATACAATCATACAATCCATACAAATTGCAAAATAAAACTGCAATCTGCAGTAGAACTATTAGTTAGACCTCAGATATACCTTTCTTCAGAGAGATCATAAAGTGCTTAAATAACTTAAAGTGAGAGTACAGACAAGATTTAACTGTTGAACCACCATCATGTGCTGTCTATGGAAGCAGGCCCACTTTTTCAATGAGAAGAGATGAACATCTCATCTCATCTCAGGCAGCAGCCTCTGACCGTGCGACCCTCTTTCCGTAGGCGTCTACAAAGCCTTGTTACCCCTCAGCGCTCCTGGCTGAGACCACACAGAGCCTCTCAGGCTTTCCTCTCTCTGACATCCTTATCGTTTCTTCCTCCAAGTCATACTTAGGCGGCCACTGTTGCTGTGGTGCTGTGCTGTTGGGTTGGTGGGGCCCAGTGCCAGGGTCCCGCTGCCTGCTGGTGCGGTGCTGTGGCACCGGTGGTCGCTGTGCAGTTCTGTGCCAAATTGAGAGTAGGTTCCCACTCGAGGAGGCAACCTTGTTGTGGTGAGTGGGCTCATGCTTTTTGATAAAAATGTATACTAATGCCTCATGCATACAACATAGATGGCTGTATACTATTTATGATGCTGAGAAGCTATGTTAATTATGCTGAGAAGCAGTTATTAGATCAAAGCATAGAATGAAGATGTGTGATCCAGTTCACTTTTTTGGGGGGGATATCTGATCTGAGGTCTGATGGAAAATAGGTGCGTCTTATGGTCCATAAATTATGGTAATAATTTTTTCCAATTTTTCCTACTATTTTCAGGACAGACATAGATTGGACTGGTTGGATTTCTTTCATGTTAGATCCCATTCCCTACTAGATAAGGGCTCATTTTCACCTTGTCCTAGTTTATTTAAGAACTTAGGGGCACATTTATTAAAACCAGCGTTTTAGACACCGGTCTTAATAAAGCCCTAGGCTTGTGGTGGATCCGCTGGAATTATGAAGAGGTGCAGGGCTCTCCATAACTTAGGCGCTTCCAGCTCTAAATGTAAGGCAGCTTCTGAACTGTCTTACATTAAGACCTTTTTCTAACCGCTATCTGCGCCTGAAATACGCCAATATACTAATATAGGCGTATATTAGCATGATAAATGACCCCCTTAATAAACCTCTAAGCTGGCGGTGGTTCTGCCAAAGTGATGAAGAGGCGCTGGCCTCTTAATAACTTCTGTGGATCCTCCACCAGTTCTAAATGTAAGATATCTTGTAAGCTGTCTTACATTTAGACTTTTTTCTACACCTGAAACAGGCGTGGAAAATGGTAAATCAGACAGGCTTGCTGGCCCATCCCCTTTCCCCCCCACACCACACCCATTTTTTTAGACCTGATGTGAGCGGGGTGAAGATGCAGATTAGGGGTATTTCAGACGCAGATTGCGGCGCAACAGTTAGTTGCGCTGCAATCTGCGCCTGAATGCCCCTAATATAGGCCTATTTCAGCATAAAAAATTACCCCTTTACTGTTTTAATGGTACGTTCACATGTGGTAGAAAATTCCTTTCATGGATCTCGTCGCAAATCCATAGAGATTGTACAGCCGAATCTCCACGTGTTACACATGTAGATAGGCCAGTGCTACAAACTCACTTTAAATTTCACCCTATAAATTGAAAAGGTTAAAAATGCTATGAAAATCTCTAACATACTTGTTTTTTCACAAAGATTATTTCCACCTGTGGGTGAGGTTTCAAAATCCCATCGAAAAGGCTCAGCTCTCTATTTGATTTGATTTGATTCAACGTTATTGTCATTACACATGTATAAATACAGGGTAACGAAAAACAGTTTGCATCTAATCAGAAGTGCAAAGAGCAGCAAGTGCAAAAACAAGTTATATATACATAAGGATAGTGTAGAAAGTAGGAATAGTTATGTACAGATTATATACAAATAAGTTAAGTATACAGGTGTTTATATTGCTATATAAAAAGCAAATATACAGATGTACTATGGACAAATATACAGATATACTGACATATACATATATACAGATATGGTGATGTATACATACAGTGGATATAAAAAGTCTACCCCTGTTAAAATGTCAAGTTTCTGTGATGTAAATAATTTCAGAACTTTTTCCACCTTTAATGTTACCTATAAACTGTACCACTCAATTGAAAAACACACTGAAATCTTTTAGAGGTAGAGGAAAGAAAAAATATAAAAATAAAATAATACGGTTGCATAAGTGTGCACACCCTTAAACTAATACTTTGTTGAAGCACCTTTTGATTTTATTACAGCGCTCAATCTTTTGGGTATGAGTCTATCAGCATGGCACATTTTGATTTGGCAAAAGTTGCCCACTCTTCTTTGCAAAAAAACACCAAATCTGTCAGATTGCGAGGGCATCTCCTGTGCACAGCCCTCTTCAGATCACCCCACAGATTTTCAATCAGATTCAGGGCTGGGCTCTGGCTGGACCATTCCAAAACTTTAATCTTCTTCTGGTGAAGCCATTCCTTTGTTGATTTGGATGTATGCTTTTGGTCGTTGTCATGCTGAAAGATGAAGTGCCTCTTCATGTTCAGCTTTCTAGCAGAAGCCTGAAGGTTTTGTGCCAATAATTCCATCTAGCTTAACTAAGGCCACAGTTCCAGCTGCCACCACCATGCTTCACTGTGGGTATGGTGTTCTTTTGGTGATGTGCAGTGTTGTTTTTGCTCCAAACATATCTTTTGGAATTATGGTCAAAAAGTTCAACCTTGGTTTCATCAGACCATAACACCTTTTCCCACTTCTTTTGGGATACTTCAGATGTGTTTTTGCAAAAGGTAGCCTGGCTTGGATGTTTTTCTTCGTAAGAAAAGGCTTTCGTCTTGCCACTCTACCCCATAGCCCAGACATATTAGAAGGCTGAGTTTTCTCAGCCTGCATTTGTGGGAGGGGCGTAGATACATATATATACCCCCAGGGGGTGTATGCTCCTTGCGTGCGCTTCTGGTGCCTATCCTCACCCCAAGCTTCACGGCCTTCTCCTCGCGGTGTGCCCCGACAAAGTTTCATCTTGGGCAGTGCAAGTTACTGGCATCTCGGGTAAGTCCGCTCCCCTCTCCTGCTTCCTTTCGCCTGCATTTAGTCTCCGCGTCCCTCTCTTCGCCACCCGCCACACACTGCCAGGTCACTTCCGGCCGCATTTCCTCCCGCCGGCGCTGCGAGGTCACGTGGGCCGCGAGCTCTGAGCTTCTGCTCCCGAGTCGCCCTGTGCATTGCTGGTCTAACCCTTCATATGCTTCAGCTCCTGCGGTCCTTACACTTGTCATCGCCAGGTTCAATGAGTCCCTCTTTTGCCTCCTTGCTTGTCTAGGTCAAAGGTACGGTCCTCATCTCTGCTTGTTCTGCTCAAGATTCACGTTTATTTCTTGCTTATACCTTCTGCATTCACAGGTTTGTGTTTATTTATGTACTTTATTATGCCAACAGGTTTACGTCTGTTAACATCTTCTGCCTGTTACGTTACTCAGGCCACGTAGTTTAAATTGATCAGGGCTAACCTGCCACGCTTGCCAGGTCACATTTGTTAAATGTTAACTGCCTGTCACGTTACTCAGGCCACATGGTACAATTCATTTAGGGTCAGTCAACCAGGTTTACATTTGTTAAAACATCTACCGCCTGTCACCTGCCACGCCGGCGAGGTCACATTCATTAAATGCCTGCCACATTACTCAGGCCATGTAGTACCATTTATTAGGGTCAACCTGCAACGTCGGCCAGGTTTACGTTTGTTAATGTTAACCGCCTGCCACATTACTCAAGCCACACTGTACTATTTGTTCAGGGTCAACCTGCCACGTTGGCCAGGTTTACGTTTGCTTAAAATCTTCTGCCTGTCACGTTACACAGGCCACGTAGCTCAAATTGTTTAGGGCCAACCTACCACGCCGGCCAGGTCACATTCATGAAATGCCTGTCACATTACTCAGACCATGTAGTACAATTCGTTTAGGGTCAACCTGCCACGTCGGCCAGGTTTACGTTTGTTAATTTCTTCTGCCTGTCACATTACTCAGGCCACGTAGCTCAAATTCATTAGGGCCAGCCTGCCACGTTGGTCAGGTCACGTTTGTTAATGTTAACCACCTGTCACATTACTCAGACCAGGTAGTACAATTCATTTAGGGTCAACCTGCCACGTCGGCCAGGTTTACGTTTGTTAATTTCTTCTGCCTGTCACGTTACTCAGGCCACGTAGCTTAAAATCATAAGGGCAAACCTGCCACGTTGGCCAGGTCATGTTTGTTAATGTTAACCGCCTATCACATTACTCAGACCATATACTACAATTCAATTACGCTTCTAGGTCATTAGCCCGGTCCATCACCCAGGCTGCATAGCTCATATCATAACCGGGCCCCCACCTGGCAGGTCATTATTTAAGTTCCATTTTCTATTACACTGCTGCCTGTACTTGTGTTTACGCCAATCAGGTTTGCTCTACTCGCTTTCTAATCATGTCATTGCAAGGTCCCGTCATCCAATACCTTCCATAGTTATTTGCATTTGTGTTTTTTCTCCAGGTTTCAGCTAAACTCGATCCAGGTAACAGTGCACCCAACAGCCGGTCACTTCCTCTCATCGTATTATTTTCTTACCTTCACGTTCTACCGAGTCGTTCTCCCCCAGTCTTGTGGGCTTGCTACCGTCTGCTCTCAGCTATCAAACCAATTCCTCTTCTATTCTATTGCACATTTCGGGGTCGCTCTGGTTCGTTTGAGTTCACGCCTAGGCTTAATTTTTCTTGCTTCACAGCTGCAGTCATGTCGCACCCATCCGATATGGAAGACGCTGTCTCAGTTCCGGAATTTCAACCCTCTGATCATGCTAGCTGTATGTCCCTGCGAAGCTGGACCATACCCAAGTTAATCGCGGAACTGAACCATCGAGGCATTCGCCATCCGGGCCCGCTCGCAAGTCTGAACTATATAGACTTTTGGTCATCAGCTCCTGCTGAGGATCAAGTGTCCATGTCCACTATCCAACTCTCCCTGCAGCAGTTGCGTGCATCCATTAACAGCATCTCCAGCGCGGTATCTGACATGCAGTCTCGGCTGCTGGCTATCGAGTCCCAAACCTCCACAGCCGGTACTCCAGTCCCACCTGTTTCAGTCCCCTCCACTTCTCACTGCCCCTCTCCAGGTAAGGTTCCCAGTACCCCTGCCATAGCTCTTTCCCACTTCGTCCCCGAGAATATTAGGTAGGATATTTTGTCAACCTTCCCTCCATACTTATCCCCACCCACGATACCATGGAGAATAAAACAATCGCCTGCGGCGATGTGCCCATAATACTTAAGTCCAAAGACGCCCGTCTAAATAAGAAACCGCTATACCAGAATTCGTTCTGGCTTTCAGTCTCTTCAGGGACATAATTTGCTCTGCCCAGCCAGACATACGCGAGGAACTGGACATCTATCTCTACAGGGTCACCGACCTGGGGCATAAGTATGGTGGTTCAGCCTTCTACGACTACCATCGCTCCTTCTCAGCCATAGCCGCCGCTGCCCTGGCTCCGTTTAGGCAAGTCACTAATTGGGCCATATTAGATATGGAGCTTTTCTGCTGGCACTTTGCAGGCCTCAAGGCTCCTTCCTGAGCATCTTGCCAGTCCATTCTACATTCGTCCGATTGGTGCCCCAATTTAGCTTTCCCTTCTCAAGATAGGCACATCCCTCCATCCGGCCTCCAAAGGCAGGCTCCAGCAGTGGATAAATTAGGTAGACCTATAGTTTTGCAAGGCAAAAGTCAAATCTGCAATAACTACAATCTTGCCGTTTGCAATTACAATAAGTGTCGAGCTCTCCATGTCTGCTCAGTTTGCTTCAGGGCCCACCTCCAAACCACCTGCCCTTATAGAGCTTCAACGCATTCCTGACTGGTTCGGGTCAATGTAGAGCTGTTAGCAACCCTTCTGCTGTATCACCACGACCCTTCCTTCGTTCAGTTTTTGGTTTCCGGCTTCACGGGGGGTTTTCACACGGGGCTCGTAGCCCTACCTCATTCCACCTGGGAGGGAGATAATCTTCTGTCTGCAGTTAGGGATCCTGATTCTGTAAGTACCCTGCTCCAGTCCGAGCTCCAAAAGGGCTTTCTCATAGGTCCTTTTTCTACAGTTCCATTCGACCACTGGAGGGTTAGTCCTATTGGAATTGTTACAAAAAAAATTCAAATGAAAAACATTTAATTTATGACCTCTCAGCGCCCCGCGGGTCTCACATACCCAGTCTTAACTCTTTGATCCCATCCGAAGAGTTTTCCATGCACTATTCCTCAGTAGATCAAGCCACCCAGTTGATCCTGCTGGCAGGAAGAGGCGCATGGTTAACAAAAGTAGACATCGCCAATGCCTTCAAGCTGCTGCCTGTCCAGGCACAGCTTTGGAAATTTTATGGTATCAAATGGATGGGCAAATATTACTTTGCGAACAGGTTGACTTTTGGATCCAAAAGGGTGGCCCTCACTGGCAGATGGTATAAAACCAGGAGAATGACTCCAGCTTACCACAAGGCTGGAGTACCCCTCAGCTTCAGGTCTCAACTGAGGCTAAATAACTCAAGAAGCCACACAGACACACAGTGGAAAGGGAATTAACCCTTCCAACACCAGGCAGGGTAGTGAAGCCACTTAAAGGTGAGCACACACACCAAACCCCGTGCACACCAAACAGACAAAGTGCACACATACAAAGACAGGTTGCCTGGTGTAACCGCAGAAAAATAAAGATCACGCATAACTTTTATGACCACAAAGGTGGCCCTCACTGGCAGATGGTAAAAGACCAGGAGGATGACTCCAGCTTACCACAAGGCTGGAGTACCCCTCAGCTTCAGGTCTCAACTGAGGCCAAATAACCCAAGAAGCCACACACACACAGACACACAGTGGGAAGGGAATTAACCCTTCCAACACCAGGCAGGGTAGTTAAGCCACTTAAAGGGGAAGTGCACACACACAAAACCTCGTGCGCACCAAACAGACAAAGTGCACACATACAAAGACAGGTTGCCTTGTGTAACCTCATGTATTTGACAGCAAGCTGCCTAGCAACAGCTCAGGCTGCTATACTGCCAAATACAATATGTTGCCAGCGGCAACCACAGGTGAGGCAACATACTTCAGCCCTCACCTGTGATTGACAACAAGACCAGACCACAGGCAATACCTGACAACAAGACCAGACCTGCATGCGGTTCCAGGAGTCACGGCCATGACCATGGTCGTGACAATTTCTGGGCATCGTTCTGGATTCAGTCAAGATGGAAGCAAGGCTTCCGGAAGAAAAGTTGGCAAAAATTAAAGATACCATCTCCAAATCGGCAACATCTAATACCTTCATCAAGGCAGATTAGCAGTCCTTATTAGGCATGTTAAACTCTGCCACAAGAGTCATGCCCCAAGGCAGAGCATTCATTTCTAGGTTGCTCCAGTTACTTCCCACGGCCGCCGAACAGAACTCTCCCATTCATTTGGATTCCCAAGCCTTAGCCGACCTGGCAACGTGGGATAGATTTTTGTCCCAATGGAATGGTGTTTCCTTGTTCCTTCCGCAATAGAGCCCTGCTTCTCCCACTGTTTTCTCGGATGCAGCCGCTTCCAGCGGCTTTGCAGCAATCTTTGACAGTCAGTGGTTCGCAAGTCCTTGGCCAACGGAAATATTGTCAAACGAGGAATCCCTAAAATCTTCACCGTTGCTAGAAATGTATCCCATCGTAGCAGCAGCTCAAGTTTGGGGTAGGCACTGGGCTAATTCCCCAGTCGTCTTTATCACAGACAACCAGGCTATAGTGGAAATACTCGCCAAGGGAAGATCCAGATCCCACCTAATTATGTCTTTTTTACGCAAGTTGGTCTGGCTTTCAATGGATTACAATTTACATTTTATTCTGCAGACATATCCAGGGCTCTAAGAAGCCAATGTCACCCCCTTGCCCGGCGTCTGACAGCTGGCTTGTCGGAACTCTTAGCCCGCCAGCTTTTACCATACAAGCTGGTGGAGTCTGAGGCCTTCAAAAAAAATTGTAGCTATTGGGACACCACAGTGGAAGATACCCGGCCGAATTCTTTTTTCACAAAAGGCAATCCCCAACCTGTACTCTATTGTGGAAAAGGAAGTCATGGCATGTCTGGTACACAGTGTTGGGGCAAGGGTCCATCTGACCACTGATACCTGGTCTGCAAAGCACGTCAGGGCAGGTATATCACGTACACTGCGCATTGGGTAAACCTGCTGACAGCTGCCAAGCATGGAATGCGTGGCTCTGCAGAGGAGTTGGTGACACCGCCACGACTTGCAGGCAGGCCTGCTGCCACCTCCTCTACTCCTCCTACTCCATCCTCTTCGCTAACCTCCTCGGCTGAGTCCTCATCTGCTGCTGCTGTGTCTTGCTCCACATCAACTGCACCCCCTCAGCTCCCCAGGGGCTATTCCACATCCCGGATACGACAGTGTCACGCCGTCTTGGGGTTGACTTGCCTGAAAGCAGAGAGTCCCTACGGACAAGCACTCCTGTCCGCCCTGAACACACAGGTGGATCAGTGGTTGACTCTGCACCAACTGGAGATTGGCAAAGTGGTGTGTGACAACGGAAGCAATTTGTTGGCGGCATTGAATTTGGGCAAGTTGACACATGTGCCCTGCATGGCACATGTGTTGATTCAGATCGTGCAATGCTTTGTGTATAAGTACCCAAGCTTACAGGACGTCCTCAAGCAGGCCAGGAAGGTGTGTGGCCATTTCAGGCGTTCCTACACGGCCATGGCGCACTTTTCAGATATTCAGCGGCGAAACAACATGCCAGTGAGGCGCTTGATTTGCAACAGCCCAACACGTTGGAATTCAACACTCCTAATGTTCGACCGCCTGCTCCAACAAGAAAAAGCCGTCAATGAGTATTTGTATGACCGGGGTGCTAGGACAGCCTCTGCAGAGCTGGGTGTTTTTTTGCCACGTTACTGGACGCTCATGCGCAATGCCTGTAGGCTCATGCGTCCTTTTGAGGAGGTGACAAACCTAGTCAGTCGCACCATCAGCAAAGGCACCATCAGCGACATCATCCCATTTGTTTTCTTCCTGGAGCGTGCCCTGCGAAGAGTGCTGGATCAGGCCGTAGATGAGCGTGAAGAGGAAGAGCTGTGGTCACCATCACCACCAGAAACAGCCTTATCAGCATCGCTTGCTGGACCTGCAGTAAAGCTGGAAGAGGAGTCTGAGGAAGAGGAGTCAGAGGAGGAATGTGACTTTGAGGAGGAAGAAGACCAACCACAGCAGGCATCCCAGGGTGCTCGTTCTCACCTATCTGGTACCTGTGGTGTTGTACGTGGCTGGGGGGAAGAACAGACCTTCAATGAGATCAGTGAGGACGAGGAACGGGACATGAGTAGCTCGGCATCCAACCTTATGCAAATAGGGTCTTTCATGCTGTCGTGCCTGTTGAGGGACCCTCTTATAAAAAGGCTGAAGTAGAATGACCTGTACTGGGTGGCCATGCTACTAGACCCCCGGTATAAGCAGAAAGTGCCTGAAATGTTACCGAATTACTGGAAGTCGGAAAGGATGCAGCAGTTCCAAAACAAGTTAAGTTAAAAAGTATGCTTTACACAGCGTATGAGGGTGATATCACAGCACAACGGAAATCTAACAGGGGAGGAGGTGAAAGTAATCCCCCTCCTACCACGACCACGCCGGCAAGGACAGGACGCTTTACAGACGTGTTGTTGATGGAGGACATGCAGAGCTTTTTAAGTCCTACGCATCGCCACAGCCCTTCGGGGTCCACCCTTAGAGAACGACTCGACCGACAGGTAGCAGACTACCTCGCCTTAACTGCAGATATCGACACTCTGAGGAGTGATGAACCCCTTGACTACTGGGTGTGCAGGCTTGACCTGTGGCCTGAGCTATCCCAATTTGCGATAATACTTCTAGCCTGCCCCGCTTCAAGTGTCCTGTCAGAAAGGACCTTCAGCGCAGCAGGAGGTATTGTCACTGAGAAGAGAAGTCGCCTAGGTCAAAAAAGTCTAGATTACCTCACCTTTATTAAGATGAATCATGCATGGATCCCGAAGGGACTGACATTGGTGATACATTTGATTAAAAAAGGCCTGATGAGATGCCTTAGTCTAGATTACCTCACCTTTATTAAGATGAATGAGACATGGATCCCGAAGGGACTGACAGTGGGCGATACATTTGACTAAAAAAGGCCTGATGAGATGCCTTGGACTAAAAATGGTCCACACGCTGCTGTATTTAATCTCTGCATGCCAGATGACTTGCGTGACTTCTCCAACACCAACTAGGGTTCAAGCCGCAATGTTTTAGTGCACTTTCTGCCTGGAAAAGGCATCAGCGGCTGCAACAAAACCTAATTTTTCAGGCATGTGTGCAGTGTCCCAGGGGGTCAGTAGTGTATGCTGGGCTTTGTAGTGCAGATTGACCACTAACCTGGGATCCACTGTCGTCTTCAATTGGGGCAAATACAGGAACAGGCAGATGTTAAAAGTTCGTGACGCCAGTGTCAATTAAACGGTGACACGCCGTGTAAAGTATGGTGGAAGAATGAAGCAAGCACAGGATAGCCAACAAAAACTGGAACTTTTACTGAATATCAGTCAGGATAATACATGGACACAGGTACAGCACAGTTCCATGAAAGACGGTTGGTTTCTTGTAGCAATACAGGTGGTTCTTGGGAATTACAGAATGGCCGGTCTTAGCAAGGTATTATACAGAGTGTTGATTACAGGAGATGCAGTACAGGCGGCTTACTCACTATTCCTGACTGGTCCTGCTACATGTGACTTTCTCTCCAAGGTCTAATGCCCTTTATCTGGCGTACCCTTGAAGCTGTCCTTATCTAGTACCTCCTCTGTTATCTTGAGTACCTCTTGCTTTATCTGATCGGCCTCTGTGGTATTCTGTGTCTTCAGGCTGATTAGCTATGCCCTTCTGACTTCTATGCATGGACTCAGGAGGGAATCCTCTCTGCACTGAGTCTGGAAACTTCTAACTTCCTGAGCTAGGCCCTAGCCTATTTATACTGAACTGGGGGCTCCCTCTGCTGGCTGTGATAAGGATTGCCGGTAACCGGCCTGACTGGCTTAAAGGGAACTACACACTCAAATCTAGCAGTGTCGGGTAGCCTACCCGTATGCTGCACACCCCCAGACTTTAACGTGAGTAAGGCCTCGTACTCACACACATGCCTGAACCAACATAAGCTGATGCATAAGTTAAACATGGCATTATAAATATAATAAACAACTATTTCACACAAATATATAACATTTGCAATAAATGACGCGAGAAAGAGGGGCGTCTTCTTTCTCCTTAGGCACGGCCGCTGACCTGGCACAGCGGACTTAAGGTGAACCAGGTTAGTCTATTTTTCTTGACTGAGGTATAATAAGGAACTACACAGGATTTCCCCGTGGGTGTAGAACAGGCAAGGGCTCACGTGGAGGAGTCCATTCTTGCGCACAAACATCAAGCAGGCTATTTCCGATAGTAACTGTTCGGGAGGATACACCACCAGCATAGTCAAAGTCTCTTAAATGGACTGGCGGACGTCCCCTGGTCATCCGGGTGGACCTTCTCAACACAGGGGTTTCCTCTTCCCTTAGCACCGAGGTAGAAGAGGGAGTAGCAACAGGAGGATCTCCATCCGTGAGACCTTGGTCAGGAACAACGGGAACAACAGGAACAACAGGAACAACAGGATCCACTGGAGGGGGAACTGGATCCGGGGCATCTTGAACCGGCTCTTCTGGAAGTAAAGGTACAGTAGGTGCCGGAGCGGGCACCAACAAGTTCAACCATGGTGTCAGAAGCCAATGCATGGGATCGGCGTCATACCTTAGATTTCGGACAGCCTCTAACTTATCAGGGTCAGGTTGTACGCCCTCTCCGCTTACCACATGCCCCAGGTATTTTACCGCAGGTTTGAGCAAGTGGCATTTAGATGGCTTTACCTTCAGGCCATATTTGACAAGGATTTCAAAGACCTCTGCTAGGTGTTTCAGGTGGTCTTCATATGTTTTTGAGTACACAATGACGTCATCTAGATACAGCAGCACTGTTTCGAAGTTTTTGTGACCCAAACACCGCTCCATTAGTCTCTGGAAAGTTCCTGGGGCATTACATAACCCGAACGGCATACAATTAAATTCAAACAGGCCCATGGGAGTGGTGAAAGCAGTCTTTTCCCTATCTGCCGGGGCCATGGGTACTTGCCAGTAGCCACTGGTCAAGTCCAATGTGGAGAAATAGGCAGCGGAGCCCAGAGCAGTTAGTGACTCTTCAATGCGGGGCAGTGGGTACGCGTCTTTGTGGGTTATTTGGTTAATCTTCCTATAGTCCACGCAGAAACGGATACCACCATCCTTCTTCTTTACAAGGACCAGGGGTGCCGCCCACGGGCTACGACTGTCCCGGATTACATTAGAGTCTTTCATCTCTTGGATCATTTCTTTTACAGTCTGATATGAAGTAGGCGGTAAGGGTCGGTATCTCTCCTTGATAGGAGGATGAGAGCCAGTAGGTATGGTGTGTTGTATGGCACTAACCTCTCCATAATCAGCAGCATGTTTACTGAAGGCCTGGTGGTGCTCTTTGACAAGCCGTAGTATCCCTTCTTGTTGATGTTGGGGGGTAGTCTCGTCCCCGACATGTAGCTCTTCCCACCAGGGTACTTGTGACTGAGGCACCGGCGGACATCCGCTGACTGCAGCTGGCGGCTTTTCTGTCACTGGAAGACGGATGATGTCTTGGAAGAACACCTGAGAAAGCTGGGCAACAGGGTAATGCTTAGTAAGCGCAACAGGATGGTCACTCAGGTTAATCAGACGGACAGGTACTTTACCTTGGGAGACATTCACCAGGCACTTGGCAGCTCTCACATAAGGGTAGTTCTCCATCTGGATAGGTTCCACCAGGGCTGGATAATCTTGGCCTTGGACTCCCAGGACAGCACGACACCATAAGAGAGTTTGGGAATTAGGAGGCAAAGTCACAGGCTTATTATCACGAATCTTGGCAGTACAAATTTCTCCTTTCCCGTTAGCAAACCTCTGCTGGGCACTTAACACAGTGATAGTCTTTTGAATCACCCTCTTGGATGCAGAGGAAGCGGTGGGCAGAGTCTGGTGTAATACGGCAAGGATTTCTGCATAACAGTTTTTGAAGACATTGGTGCCTAGAATGACAGGATGTCCTCCTCTGTCGCCGGCCTGTACTACTATCACCCCCTGTTGAGGCAAGGTTACTTCTCCCACCTGCAGGGTGGGTTCCCAGTATCCATGGATCTTTACCGGTTTGCCATTGCTGGCGATAATCTCTACCCAGGATTCAGGCGGCTGGGTCAATTGGTTGGTGTCCCAGAATCTTTCAAAGGCGGGCAGCTGAATAGTAGTGACCTGAGACCCAGTATCTAATAGGGCTTCAAAGGGGACCCCGTTAATCTCCACATTGATTTTAGGATGGGATCCTACATACCGTGGCATCCAATTTAGATCTTTTGGACCTAGTGTTCTACCTCCCGAGGGGTGGTCCTCAGCCTCAGGGGTTGCCCGTTTAACTGCCAGCAAGTGGATTCTGTGTGTCCCATCTTTTTGCAGTATGTACACACGGGCCGCTTGCGACCCCTAGTGCGCCTCCCAGGATCCCTGGGGTGAGTCTCTTGGTATGGAGGTGGGAACGGCTTAGAGGGTGACAGGAACTCCTCTTCTGACATCATAGGTTTTTCCCATTCCTCCATTTTTCTGCACACTCTCTCTAGGCTTTTAGTGAGGTGATTTACTTGCTCTGTCAGCATGGCGATAGTATCGGTAGCTGTAGCTTGAACAGCTTGACCGGCCTCAGCTCGGTTAATGATAAGCGGTTTTGACCTGCAGGCTGATAACTCAGGTGGGGGGCTCAACTCTGTAGATACTGCTGACCCCAGAATTTTTATAGCCAGTTCTTTAAAGTCCAGAAAGGTACTGTTAGGGTGTTGGGCGGACAGCATCTTTAATTGGGTCCTTATTTGCTCACTAGACACTCCGGTAATAAATTGTTCCCTCAGGGTCTGATCCTGGTTATCAGCTTCCTTGGGATCTATCTGGATTACAGCCCCCAAAGCCTCCTGAAGTGATAGGGCATAGTCACGGAGGGACTCACCGGACTTCTGTTTCTTGCCAAAGAAGTGCATCTTTATCTCTGAGGCAGTCCTCGTTTCAAAAGTGGCCCTGAGGCGGGTGAATATCTGCTCCAGAGTACTCCTTTCAGCAGCAGGCCAGGATAATACCTCTCTGCGGGCAGCCCCCTCCAGTTGCGCTAGCAAGATTTCCATTTGCTGATCGGCATTTATGGGGTACAGTTTGAATAAGGCCAGCAACTTTTCTTTAAAGTCTCTTAGGGTATGGGCCTCTCCGTTATAGCGGGGAAACCATGGGGCCCCAAAATAGTAAGGCATGGTAAAGGGCATCATGCTGGGGGCTATAGGATGATTAGGAGCCGCAAGCTCTCCCGGGTCCGGCCGCTCGGCAACTCCCGGATCTGACATGTTAACTTATTACGAGGTGGCCGCTGGTGACTAAAGGGGCCGGAACAATCCCCTTCCCTCCGGATACAAGTTCTTACCGGTATCGGCGGGTTCGCGCAGGCCAAATCTCGTGAGACTCCGGACGTCCTGTGTACGCGGTGACGTTGCTGAAGCAGGAAAAGCAGGGCCGCGGCGGTGCGATGATGAAGAGGGGCGGGATTCTCTGTGTCTTTGAAGGGATCCGCCCACGGAGGTCCTCAGCAGCGCGGGAAACTTTACTCCAGGCGGCCGGTGGCCATCTTGATCACGATTCCCTGACAGCAAGCAGGGTGTTGCAAAGTCCAATAAATCACAGTCCACAAATACGATTTTCTCTCTGGGGGTAGCGCAACACAGTACAGCGTCTCTGATTCCTCCCAGGCACAATTTCAATCCACCGGCTTGGAAATAAAGGGTGCAGTCCTCGCAATACGGTGGTGGAATAGTTAAAGCACACAGTTCACACTTCTCTGCACTGTCGAAGTATGCGGATCCTGTTCGTGACGCCAAAAAGAGCGATGCAGTGTCCCAGGGGGTCAGTAGTGTATGCTGGGCTTTGTAGTGCAGATTGACCACTAACCTGGGATCCACTGTCGTCTTCAATTGGGGCAAATACAGGAACAGGCAGATGTTAAAAGTTCGTGACGCCAGTGTCAATTAAACGGTGACACGCCGTGTAAAGTATGGTGGAAGAATGAAGCAAGCACAGGATAGCCAACAAAAACTGGAACTTTTACTGAATATCAGTCAGGATAATACATGGACACAGGTACAGCACAGTTCCATGAAAGACGGTTGGTTTCTTGTAGCAATACAGGTGGTTCTTGGGAATTACAGAATGGCCGGTCTTAGCAAGGTATTATACAGAGTGTTGATTACAGGAGATGCAGTACAGGCGGCTTACTCACTATTCCTGACTGGTCCTGCTACATGTGACTTTCTCTCCAAGGTCTAATGCCCTTTATCTGGCGTACCCTTGAAGCTGTCCTTATCTAGTACCTCCTCTGTTATCTTGAGTACCTCTTGCTTTATCTGATCGGCCTCTGTGGTATTCTGTGTCTTCAGGCTGATTAGCTATGCCCTTCTGACTTCTATGCATGGACTCAGGAGGGAATCCTCTCTGCACTGAGTCTGGAAACTTCTAACTTCCTGAGCTAGGCCCTAGCCTATTTATACTGAACTGGGGGCTCCCTCTGCTGGCTGTGATAAGGATTGCCGGTAACCGGCCTGACTGGCTTAAAGGGAACTACACACTCAAATCTAGCAGTGTCGGGTAGCCTACCCGTATGCTGCATGTGTACATGCCTAATTTTTCTGGCCTCTGGTGCTGCACTGTGGCTGCAAAAACAAAACAAAAAAAAGGCACATACATGTGTCAATTCCCCTTCGTGATCGTTATCTTGTTGTGGTAAAGGGGCTTGCGTATCACAACGAAGCGATCACCTCTATGAGTGTGTTGGCAATGGCAATGTTGGCACACCCCAGATGATAAGGTTGTTGCTTTATTGTGAACAGACCAAAAGCAATCGGCTGGAAAAGTTTGCATAGAAAAAACATTAATTTTCTTTGTGATCATCTAAGGTGATCATTAAAACCTACTAGGCCAACAATGGGCCCACACTGCAGAATCATTGTTTTCTGGGTCACTTAACTGTCATTGAACTACCTCAGCACGACCATAGGCTTAGAAAAAACGCCATTGCCTGCAATCTCCCAAACGTGCGCACGAGCACAGTCATCACTACACCAAGATTGACCCATAGAGGAATAAAATTTATGTCATGAGTGTGTCAGCTATTGACAACTCTTTGCGGTTGTCTAAAATCTATTCTATACATGTCCCCTGACAGGGGATGTAACAGGGATTAAACTGATAAGAATAGTACTACTTAACACACCACTAATATAGGGTGGAACAGTACAGTGCATGGCGCACGCGCCGTGCCCGAAATTGGAAGTAGGAGGACCAACCAAGTATCTTTTTCCATCTCCTGGTTCCAAAAATCTATTCCATAGACTAACCCGGGATAAGGGACGTAACAGGGATTAAACTGATAGGAATAGTACTACTTAACATACCACTCATATAGGGTGGCACAGTACATTGCACGGCCTCTGCGGAGCTGGATATTTTTTGGCCGCGTTACTGAACGCTCATGAACAATGGTTGTAGGCTCATGTGTCCTTTTGAGGTGACAAACCTGGTCAGTCAAACCCAAGGCAACATCATCGACCTCATCCCATATGTGTTTTTTCTGGAGCGTGCCCTGCAAAGAGTGCTGGATCAGGCCGTAGATGAGCATGAAGAGGAAGAGTTGTGGTCACCATCACCACCAGAAGCAGCCTTGTTGTCGTTGATTGCTGGACCTGCGGCAACGCAGAGAGAGGAGTCTGAAGAAGAGGAGTCAGAGGAGGCAGGTGGCTTTGATGAGGTGGAAGACCAACCACAGCAGGCGTCCCAGGGGGCTTGTTGTCACCCTTGGTGTTGTACGTGGCTGCGTGGAGGCAGAGACCTTCAATGACGTCAGTGAGGACAAGGACATGGCTAGCTTGGTATCCAAGCTTGTGCAAATGGGGAGTTTGCGGTTGTGCAAATGGACTGTTTGCGGTTGTTTGTGGTGAGTTAAATGGGGAGTTTGGTCTGTCACTGTGAAGCGGGCGTAACCCTTACACTACCTGATCGATACAACATCATACCTTATGTTTTAAAGCACGTTATTCAAAACAATTTAGGAATGTTAGGTGATTTATGCCCTTTATGGATTAAAACCCGACTTTGCGTCAACTACTTAATTTTCCAAGTGGGTTTTGACATGGATCCCCCTCCGGCATTCCACAGTCCAGGTGTTAGTCCCCTTGAAATAACTTTTCCATCACTATTGTGGCCAGAAATAGTCCCTGTGGGTTTTAAAATTCGCCTGCCTATTGAAGTCTATGGCGGTTCGCCGTTCGCGAACATTTGCGGAAATTCGCGTTTGCCATTCGTGAATGGAATTTTTTTTATGTTCACGACATCTCTATTTACCAGCACCTCACTCAGAGATAGAGGATTGACAAAGAACCAATTAGAATGGCAGTTTGATCACTTTGTTCTCCATCTTGTATCTTCCAAAACTTCCCAAACCGGTCCTCCGGTGGCGGCTAAATATTTTCAGACCTTCAATGCATGGTCCCCCGTTCAAGTGTTGAAAAAACTTCTCACCACGTTAGGTGACGCTCCGTCTGGTAGTCCTTTACTTCTATTCAAAAATGGCTCACTCACATCCTCACATCCTCACAATTCATCTCGCATAGCCGATCCTTAGCTTCCGGCTTAGGTTTTGATCCTAATGTTATATCCGGGCATTCCTTCCAAATCGGAGTGGCTTCCGCAGCCTCCAGACATGGGGTGCCCGGGCATGTCATCCGAAAAATGGGTCGCTGGAAATCCTCATGTTTTGTTCGATATATCCCTAATCCACATACAGAAATATATAAAAAAATAAGATAAAATGAGTCACTAGGTTTCAATGGTACTTGCGCTCTGTGTGAATGTGGAGCAGCGCGGTCCCACTACTGTATATTAACATTTACAATTGTGAAGAACCCACTTCAGCCCAGGAGACCAGCAGCGCAAGTACCACAGAAATATCCAAAGCCTTCTGTCATTTGGCTCTTTGAGCATGCATGTATAATAAAATATACATATATTTCCTACGTTTGCTTTTTTGCCCCCTTATAGGCCTATCCACACACTTGGCTTAGGGCACACCACCAGCCATTTAGTTAGTTTACCATTGACTACCCAGCCGACCCATTCACCGAACTGTCTCATCTTCCGCCGGCATGACCACAAATTAAGAATACTGGAGATTGTTGTCACATGTACCACATAGCCAATACTTGCCAGATATTCCTGCTGCTCCTTTAACCTCTTACAGACACAGGGCGTACAGTTACGCCTTGTGTATTTCAGATCACCGCGCGGTGGGCTGTGATTGGAACAGAGTGCCTGCTGAAATCATTCACAGGGGTCCTGTGACCACCCCCCCCCCCCCTTCAATTCAGACCTCCGATAACCCGGAATAGGATGGTGAACGGTGGTGTGATAATACACCACCAATCACCATCCTTACATCCTGAAAGGTGGAGGTGACATCACCTCTCAGGATTGCATCCTATTGGCTGGACTGGCGGGCAGGGGTTAACTTCCCCCAGCTCTGCTCTCCTCCTCCACACTGCTTCCGTGGAGCCAGGAGAGAGGAGCCCATCCGTCCACCTCTGAGCCCAGCACCCCGACTTGAGCCACCATAATGCTATCTGGCACTCAAAAGTTCGCAGGGACAGGTTTAGGGAAAGGTTAGATTAGGCAGGGAGACTGAGGGATAGTTTAGGGGGAAAAAAAGTATTTTTTTTGTGCTTCACCCTGATCAGGTGTCTGGGGTCCACAGCACACTCAGCAATGCGACCCTATACCTCCCAGGGGTGCTGCACCTTGCTCCCTTGCCCCCCCAAACACACACTTTTTGGAGGCGCAAGCTCTTTTTTTTTTTTTTTGTGCGTGGGCTGACTGTGGCCGGCACTAATAGCGTCCGGCCATGTTAGCGCATCGCCCACCCCACTGCTGATCAGCTTCAGACCGCTGATCAGTGAGTTTGAATCTTTATTTATTTATTTTTTTGTGGCTTTCATTTTTTTAAATTTTGTTTTATTTATTTTTTCTGTCCCCCACACACACGCACACTAAATAAACTTTTACATACACGCGCACACACACACGCACACGCACCCACAGACTCCCCTATGGCCCGCTGGGCGCTCTCGGCTGAGGAGGCATACGCCCTGCTTGTCTCCAACTCCGAGAGCCCCATCTGCGTCCTCCTCATCATCTAGTCATGATGAGGAGCCCCCAAGGTGGCGGAGACGCCTCCAGGCGAATCCAGGGGACCCCCATGCCAGGGACCCTCTGGCCTACACTAGTATGTACCCCCCTGAGGTGATCCTGCCTATGACCGCCTGTAAAAAATGAGGCCGGTCATCGATCACTTCAGGGCCAAATTTTTTGAGGCCTATGTACCTGGAAGGGAGGTCGCTGTTGATGAGTCTCTCATTGCTTTCAAGGGGACACTCATTTTCCGCCAGTATGTTTACTCTAAGCGGGCTAGGTAAGGCGTGAAGCTGTACAAACTTTGTGAGAGTATCTCAGGGTACACTTACAAGTTTCGTGTGTACGAGGGGCGAGATTCCCGTATTGAACCCCCAGAATATCCTCCCACTCTGGGTGTTAGCGGGAAACTTGTGTGGGGCCTTATGCACCACCTGCTAGATAAGGGTTACCACCTGTACGCGGATAACTTTTATACTAGTATCCTTTTGTTCCAGTCCCTCGCCGCCAGATCCACGTTTGCTTGTGGGACCGTGCGCAAAAATCAACATGGCCTCTCTACCCACTCCCTCCAGGTACCTATCCCCAGGGGTGAGACCCGTGCCCTTACCAGTGAAAACCTGTTGCTGGTTAGATA
Source organism: Bufo gargarizans (assembly GCF_014858855.1). Classification (NCBI taxonomy): domain Eukaryota; kingdom Metazoa; phylum Chordata; class Amphibia; order Anura; family Bufonidae; genus Bufo; species Bufo gargarizans. Next base: position 518,271,439 of record NC_058082.1, on the reverse strand, counting down.
TAAGGACAAGAGGGATGTCCTTGTACTGTCCACAATTCACGGCAACGGCATCACCCCTGTCCCTGTGCGAGGTACCGTGGCAACGATCCTCAAGCCCGATTGTATCATGGACTACAATCGGTATATGAGAGGAGTTGATCTCTCTTATCCGTGGCCAACACTTTCCAGGTGTGGTCCCCCATACTGGAAAGAAGGGACGGTCCCAAAATAATAGTGTGTCACAGGAGGGGCATACAAAAGGACACCACCACTCAGTGTGACACGTGCCCCGATCATCCGGGCCTCTGCATTGACTGTTGCTTCAGGGAGTACCACACTTCCATGGAGTACTAAATTTATAATCCCTTTCCCAATTTTAATTTTATTTGGCCACAGACAATCGCCCAGAAAAAAAAATGTCTCTCAAACTTTGGGAACACAAAATTATAATTTTTTTTTTCCAAAAATGATATTATTTTGTAAAACTAAAAGAAATTAAAAAAGTATACATATTAGGTATCGCCACGTCCATAAGAACCTTAACTATAAAAATACCACATGACCTAACCCCTCTGACTCTTAGACTATGGAGATACTAAAATGTTTTTTTTTTGTTTAAAAAAAGGATATTATGGTGTAAAACCTAAATACATTTTAAAAAAGTAGACGTATTAGGTATTGCCGCGTCCGTAAGAATCTGCCTTATAAAAATAACACATAACCTAACCCTTCAAGTGAAGACAGTCAAAAAAATCTAATAAAAACTGTAAAAAAGCAATTTTTTGTCATCTTACGTCACAAAAAGTGTAATAGTAAGCAGTCAAAAAGTCATATGCACCCCAAAATAGTGCCAATAAAACCGTCCTCTCATCCCGAAAAAAATAAGCCCCTACCTACGACAATATGCTAAAAACTAAAAAAATAATGACTCTCAGACTATGGAGATACTTAAATGTTCTTTTTTGTTTAAAAAAGGATATTATAGTGTAAAACCTAAATACGTTTAAAAAAGTTGACATATTAGGTATTTCCGCATCCGTAATAATCTGCTCTATAAAAATAACACATAACCTAACCCCTCAAATAAACACAGTCAAAAAAAAAAATTTAAAACTGTGTAAAAAAGCAATTTTTTTGTCAACTTAAATCACAAAAAGTGTAATAGCAAACAGTCAAAAAGTCATATGCACCCCAAAATGGTGCCAATAAAACCGTACTCTCATCCCGCAAAAAATGAGCCCCTACCTAAGACAATCGGCTAAAAACAAAAAAAAATTACTCAGACTATGGAGATATTAAAATGTGTTTTTTTTTGTTTAAAAAAGGATATTATAGTGTAAAACCTAAATAAATTTTTAAAAGTAGACATATTGGGTATTGCCGCGTCCGTAAGAATCTGCTATATAAAAATAACACATAACCTAACCCCTCAAATGAACACAGTCAAAAAAATAAAATAAAAACTGTGCCAAAACAATTTTAATCCATTTTTTCCGTTAACAAAGCAAGGGTTAACAGTCAAACAAAACTCTATATTTATTTCCTTGATTCTGTAGTTTACAGAAACATCCCATATGTGGTCATAAACTACTGTACGGGCACACGGCAGGGCACAGAAGGAAAGGAACACCATATGGTTTCTGGAAGGCAGATTTTGCTGGACTGGTTTATTTACACCATGTTCCATTTGAAGCCCCCCTGATGTACCCTTAGAGTAGAAACTCCAAAAAGTGACCCCATTTTGGAAACTAGACCCCTCAAGGTATTCAAAACTGATTTTACAAACTTTGTTAACCCTTTAGGTGTTATTGGCAAATGGAGATGACGTTTCAGAATTTCAATTTTTTGTAACCTTGCCTCACAAAAATGTAATATAGAGCAACAAAAAAGCATATATACCCTAAAAATACTCCCAAGAAAACTTCCAGCTTATCATGTAGTTTCCAAAACGGGATCAATTTTTGGAGTTTCTACTCTAGGGGTGCATCAAATGGGACATGGTGTAAATAAACCAGTCCAGCAAAATCTGCCTTCCAGAAACCATATGGTGTTCCTTTCCTTCTGCGCCCTGCCGTGTGCCCATACAGTAGTTTACGACCACCTATGGGGTGTTTTTATAAACTACCGAATCAGGGCTATAAATATTGAGTTTTGTTTGGCTGTTAAACCTTGCTTTGTTACTGGAAAAAATTGATTATAATCGAAAATTTGCCCAAAAATGTAAATTCTGACATTTCAGCTCCATTTGCCAATACCTCTTGTGGAACACCTAAAGGGTTAACAATGTTTGTAAAATCAGTTTTGAATACCTTGAGGGGTGTAGTTTGTAAAATGGGGTCATGTTTGGGTGGTTTCTATTATGTAAGCTTTACAAAGTGACTTCAGCCCTGAACTGGTCCTTTTTTTTTTTTTTTTTTTTTTTGTTATAAGGCTACTTTCACACTAGCGTTCGGGCGGATCCGTTCTGAACGGATCCGCTCATAATAATGCAGACGGAGGCTCCGTTCAGAACGGATCCGTCTGCATTATTTTTAGCATATAACAGCTAAGTGTGAAAATAGCCTCGTACGGATCCGTCCAGACTTTCAATGTAAAGTCAATGGGGGACGGATCCGCTTGAAGATTGAGCCACATTGTGGCATCTTCAAACGGATCCGTCCCCATTGACTTACATTGTAAGTCTGGACGGATCCGCACGGATCCGCACGCCTCCGCACGGCCAGGCGGACACCCGAACGCTGCAAGCAGCGTTCAGCTGTCCGCCTGTCCGTGCGGAGGCGAGCGGAGCGGAGGCTGAACGCCGCCAGACTGATGCAGTCTGAGCGGATCCGCTCCATTCAGACTGCATCAGGGCTGGACGGCTGCGTTCGGGTCCGCTCGTGAGCTCCTTCAAACGGAGCTCACGAGCGGACCAGCGAACGCTAGTGTGAAAGTAGCCTAAGTATGTTTTATTTTCCAAAAAAGAAATAGATATCAACAATCTTCCATTTCAATATCACCTGACAACAGAGTAGAAATACAATGATGAAATCATCTCATTTTATACTTAATTTCCCCCCCCCCCCCTAATCCCTCCCTCCACCCCCCGTTTCTTTCCCCGGAGTCCCTGTATCTACACCAGCTACCATTGTTTCCAGTTGCCCCAGATCCGCAGCCAAGCTGCCTTTTTTTTCGCAGTTTGAGCTAAAATATATTCATACTGCCTAACCTTATTCATTCGTTCCATCCACTCCTGAAAATTGGGGTGTTTTCTAGTGCCCCAATATTTAACGATTATTATTTTGGCCAGTGCGATGCCCCGGAGCCAAAGTGTTTGCTCAATTTTATTTTTATCTGTCTCTGGGAATGTGCCCAGGATAGCATAGTCAATGCAAGCTTGGTACTTCATAGGGGAGCTATCCTGCAATTTCCGAAATATTCGGATCCAATATTCATTTATCCCTGGGCATTCCCACAGCAGATGTTTATAATCTCCTCTATCTTTATTACATTTGTAGCAGTTCTGATTCCTGTCTTTATAAATGATATGCAGTAATGCTGGTGTATAGTAGAGACGATGTATGATTTTTTGAAGAATCCATGCATGGGCGGGTGAAACAGTTGATTTTTTTATATTTCTGTACACTGTGTTCCACGAACTGGTCCTTAAAGTGGGTTTTGGAAAATTTCTGAAAAATTTCAAGATTTGCTTCTAAACTTCTAAGCCTTGTATAATGTCCCCAAAAAATAAAATGCATTCCCAAAATGATCCAAACATGAAGTAGACATATGGGGAATGTAAATGAATAACTATTTTGGGAGGTATTACTATTTATTATAGAAGTAGAGAAATTGAAATTTGGACATTTGCTAATTTTTGTTAATGTTTGGTAAATTTGTTTTTTTTTTTACCAATGTCATGAATTACAATATGTGATGAAGAAACAATCTCAGAATGGCCTGGATAAGTAAAAGCGTTTTAAAGTTATTCACACATAAAGTGACACTGGTCAGATTTGCAAGAAATGGCCTGGTCCTTAAGGTGAAAATGAGCCTGGTCCTTAAGGGGTTAATGTTGCTGTAGGCCTCTTGGTAGCCTCCCAGACCAGTTTTCTTCTTGTCTTTTCATCAATTTTGGAGGGATGTCCAGTTCTCGGTTATGTTACTGTTGTGCCATATTTTCTCCACTTGACGATGACTGTCTTCACTGTGTTCCATGGTATATCTAATGCCTTGGAAATTCTTTTGTACCCTTCTCCTGACTGATACCTTTTAACAATGAGATCCCACATTGCTTTTGAATTTGATTGCTTAATTCTGAACACAGCTACATCCCCAGTTATAAGAGGGTGTGCACACTTATGCAACCACATTATTTTAGTTTTTTTTTTTTTGTTCTCTTCCCTCCACCTAAAAGATTTCAGTTTGTTTTTTAATTGAGTGGTACAGTATAAGGCCTCATGCACACGACCGTTGTGTGCATCCGCGGCCGTTGTTCCGTTTTCCGTCTTTTTTCGCGGACCCATTGACTTTCAATGGGTCCGTGAAAAATTCGGAAAATGCACCGTTTGGCTTCCGCGTCCGTCACCCGTTTTTCCAGTCCGTGAAAAAAATATGACCTGTCCTATTTTTTTCACGGTTCGCGGACCCATTCAAGTCAATGGGTCCGTGAAAAAACACGGATGCACCTTATAAGCCTTCCGTGTGTCATCCGCGTCCGTTTTTTCTGCGGATTGGTTGCCGGGAAACCTATCTCCAAGTCATTTTGCACAAAAAAAAAAAAAAAAGGAGACAGGAAGTTGAAAGTAGACGATTGGCAAGCCTTGTTTGTGAGGAGATTTACCTCAGACAAGAATTGTCATCAGGAAGTTTGGTGCAAGGTCACTATCAAACCGACAAAATGCCCAAATGGAATGTAGAAAAGTTGATAACTTTAGTACAAGAAAGGCCCGAGCTATGGGACACTCGCTCCTCCGCCTATCAGGACCGCGTACGGAAGGAGATCTCATGGGAGAAAGTGGCCCGTCGCCTCAAGCCACGCGAGTGGGAGAAAGAGGATAACAGAGGTCGTGCAGATCTAGGTACGTGCAAGCAATGTCGCAAAGAGGTTTGGTACTTGTGTAGTCCCTTAAGAAAAAGTAAATTACTTCAGAGAATTCCCAATCATGTCCCATAGGAGGCCTGGCTTAATTTTGTATTGCAGGGATGCTCAACATGTGGCCCTCCAGCTGTTGTTAAACAACACCTCCCACTAGGCCCTGCTGTACCTGAAGGCCTGCTGGGAGTTGTCATTTTGCAACAGCGGAAGGGACGCAGGGTGAGCATCCCTGCTCGCGTGGTATGTACATGTAGGGGCCCAGCTGTAGGCGAAGCAGGTGAAGCAGCTACATTGTGTCCATGAGCTTGAAAGGCCCTATCCGGGAAGAGGGGGGAGTAGATTAAAATACTTTGTCATGGACCCCTCCACAGTGTCTGCACAGTTAGATATACAGGAACAGTATAGGTAATCTAAAAAAGCTAGAAACTGCGTCCTGAGAAAAGAGAGTGTTCATTACTAGCCACTGGACTTGAGGCGGCTTGTAAGGAAGGTGTTGCAAACAAATTACTGTGGTAGGGGGGCCATCTTTAACATTTGTCATTGTGGCCAGTCATTTATCTTTACGCCCCTGGGTATGTTTGTACTACTTTTCTAGTATTATTTTACGCCCCCTTCCTGTTTTAATGTCTGTTCCCACCTTACCTTCTGCCCACCGTTGTAATGTATTCTGTGGCTTTTTTGGGCAAGTTTGAACACATGTGCCATGTTGAACAGTATCTTTAATCTGCTCTCTCTTGGCAGTTACATGAAATAGTCTTTTGAAAAGCCAATATCCCCATATTTTCGCCATTCCTGAAATTGTCTACCATTCTCTTTCACCCACAAGTGGAGATGTGCATATTTTAAATTTGAATCATTCCATAAATTCAACGCGCTTTTCTTTTGAAATAAACAAATTTGAGTAATTCTCAGTTTATTCAACTTTGGATGCTTGTTTTGACAGTGAAAAATGTAAAGGTCCGCTGGAACAGCTGTAGGGACCAGTTCCGGAGGGAGCTAAACGAAAAGGGCCGCAGCGGAGAAGGGACGTCGCGCAAAAGGCCCTACATCTATACTCAGCAGCTGAGCTTCCTTCGTCCGGTGATGGAGTTGAGGCCGTAAGTTTTATTTGTTACCGTCATAAAAACATTTTGATTCAATTCATGTCCGAAAACACCATGCAAACATATATGTGTTATACCTTTAGGCTCGGTCTGCACGACGACATTTGGTGCGCATCAAAAAGTCAACCAACAGATAGGATGCAACAGTTGTGGGGCAACATTTTGATGCCATCATCTTGTGCGACAACTTTTAAAAAGGCAGTTTTTGTTGTTGCACTCTAGCATGCGACATTTGACGACTGCGATGTGTCTTTTGCTCTAAAATCAGTCGACAATGGATTTTAGGCGACAGTGGCGTTGCAATCGCAGCATGTCGCATGTTGCAGTGCGACACCCTTGACTGCCTGTAATGACCGGCGTCACACACAGGGAGGAAAACAGGGAAAGCCCTGGCCAACGGAGAGGGAAAGGTGGTGACCCCTAACTCACCTTGCGGCAGGCACCTGACGTCCCTACACGGGTTCCTCACCCGTGCGGCAATCACGTGGCTAAACCCTGGCTTTCACAGAATTGAGAACTAGATAGTGAACGGGCCAGTGGGATCGCTAGTCCTCACCACTGCACTAAGAGGGAAACACCAGGGAGAGGACAGTCAAATACAAACCAACACAAAACACCCAGGTGGACGACCACAGCAGTCCACAAAGGTCCAACAGGGATCCGGAGGGTAACGTTCTGAAACAACCATCCGTGAACGCAGCAACACAGCTCCAGTGGGTCAGGATAGATGTCCAGGCAGGAAGCTCTATCTCTGGCAACCAGAGAAGTGTGAGAGGGGAATATAAGGAGGTTGGGAGTGCTGGACAAGGAACAGCTGAGAGAAGGAGCTACGGATCCCTGAGTGAGCGAAAAGGGTTTTCATTGCTAACCCAGAAAGCTACCATAAGGAAAACAGCCCTATCTTACATAGAGCGCGCAGCCAACCGCTGCGACTTCCTGACCCCGGGTATAACGGAGTCAGGCGTGGTTCTTGACACCCTCGTGACACTGCCATTCTAAAAATTGATGCGCAACATTGGTGCTACAAAATGGCTCGCCACAAATGTCGTCGTGTAGACCTTGCCTTTCTCCAAGTGTGTGATGCAATTTTTGAAGTTGCAGGTTTTCTTCACACATAAGGGGGTTGCCTTTCCACAGGATCGCCAGAGCCACCAATGTATCCCTTACATTTGAGAGAAATCTCCCTTTTTGTTGTGTATTTTGAAAATGATGCCTACTCATTGTTGGTTTTTAGTGTAACCAACTTATTCAAAGTAAGTTACCTACCTCCTCAACTATGGGCATTTTGAGAGGATATGCGGCTATTGGCTTACAGCAAATCGTCTGTCCGATGGCAGTTGGAAAAAATTCACCAGCATACCCCTGATTGGGAAGGTGGACACATTGCTCTTGCGGCACATTTAAATATTTATGCAAAACCGAATGCCTAAATTTGCTGTGTGCATGTTCCTTGACTAGCATCTGACCAGTATAATATCCAAATTTGTATAACTTATATCATGATTTATAACGGATTGTCAGTACACCCTGGAACTCTATCAAGGGGTTCTCTTACCCCATTGTTCTTGGTTTACCAGAAATCAAAGTCCGGCCTGACCCTTGAGCTGGACGAGTAAATGTCGTCAGGCACATCCATACTGGTACACTCTGGCAACGTTAAAAATGCATCCACCAGCATCAGGGGAATATTTTCAGCTATTTGGACATTAGAACATGCTGGTAGTGAAATTTACAACCAGTTAAGGTGGCACATTTCTTCAGTACGGATGGCCGAGAAGGCCAGAATCTCTTCTGTTGGCTAAGGCAAAACCTGCAAGATTCTAATCTGGCTCCCAAACAACACCCCTTTGTTTAGTGGTTTAAACGTACGCTACTGAAACACTGTACATATCATATGTGCCCAAATGAGTAAAGTATGCAAAGTGTCATTTGTTTGAAAATCTCAAATAGATGGTTTATTAGACCTTTTGTGATATATGTTGCATGCACATACATATATTAGCCATATTCATTGTCCAAAAATAGTTTGGGATGTGGGATGTTGGATTGGCAACTTGAAAAATCTTTATTTATTTACATTTGTGTGATTTATATCTACAGAACTGTGGACAATCTGGAGGACAGTGACGAATCAGAGGAGGGCGGTGAAGAAACCCCTGCTGTATTTTCCCCGGATTCAAGCCCCCAACATTCCCCAGTGTTGGAAACCACTGAACCACCCATGGGAACCAGTGGTGGGGAACCTGAAAGGCCTGAAACAAGACCACAGCCCAGGAGGAGGAGGAGGAATGCCCCTCAGTCGTCCTCTGAGCTAGCGAATCGGGAAATGATAGATGCCCGAGTCATCCAGTTCCTAGCTCAGAGGAGGACTGATGGGCATGAAGAAACTATGCTTAGGGGGCTTGCGCCAATGTTGAAGCTCGTTCCCCAAGCGAGCCAGCAACAATGCATGGCCTCTCTTTTGTTGGTCCTTAAAATGTTCTCCCTGCCATACCAGGGAGACATTTTAGGGGATATCAATAATTTATTGAAGAAATACATGGTGGCTACGAATCAGCAGCCACCAACTTTTCAGCAGGCACCGCATCCTTTCCATGGACAGCAATCTGGGGGTCCCACTTTCCAGGGCTCCCAAGAGCAGAACCCTACCCTTGCCCAGTCCTTTAATGTGGGCATGTTTGCTGCTGCTCCCCCTCAACCAGCCCAGGTGCGTCCGGCGTCGTCGTACGCCCCTGGCTCGTTTTCCCGAGACTTATTTGAATTGTAAATTTTAGTTTATTTGGTTTGTGTGCTGCTATTGCTTGCATTATTAAGTGACAAAATTACTCTTTTTGAAATCAAAAAAAAGTTTTATTGTTTTTCAGTTAAAATATTTATCCAACAATCAATTGACTTATGTTTTTTCATTTATACAACACAGTGGAACACTTCAACCAGTTTTAGTCACAACAGATATTACCCAAAAAAAGCCCCAAACACACTTCATCTTGCAAGAGAATTTTTGAATTAAAAATTGGTAAAGAGGTATTAGAAGGTTTGGGGATTCTAAGTTTAAAATCAAAATTCCTTGATGTTAGTCATCGCCCCAAAGAAAAACGGGAAAAAAATGCAAAGATTAGGAATTTTAAAAATAGAATTCTCCAAACCTCAGCCCGCAAGCCCACGTCAAGGGTCCTCAGTGTCTTGCGAGTCCCTACACTCAACTATACCACAGTAAATATTTGCAAACTATCTACAAAATAAAAAAACACTAATGAGACCAGAAGATTTCAAAAACTGCCACGAATTGCGTCCCTCTGCCATGGCAAGGACCCCTCGGGGCTTGAAAAGTAGTCTGCATAGAGTTCCCGAACTGCAAGTCCAGCAGTCCCAGGTCGCCTATGCAGGGTCCGATCCAAACCCAATTCTGATGACGTCGGAAGGTCTTCCATGTCACCAGAAGAGGAAGCCTCATGAATCCTGGTGAAGTTGTGTAGAACAACACAAGCTTGAATCACCAGGGTAGCATTATCCGGATTCATCTGTATGGATGACAAAAACACCCTCCACTTGCTGGAGAGTATCCCGAAAGCGCACTCCACATACCGACGGGCACGAGTCAACCGGTAGTTGAAGATACGCCTCCTGACATCCAAACCACGCTTTGGGAAGGGCCGCATAACATGGGTAGTTAATGCAAACCCTTCATCCGCCACGATGACAAATGGAGCCGGCGGACCAGCAGATCCGGGCAGTCTTCTGGCCTCAGGCAGGGCAAGCTGGTTGGCACGAAGCCGCTCACCCATTCTAGAAGCACTAAAGATGCGAGCATCAGCAGTGCTTCCATAGGCCCCGATATCTACCATTATAAACCGGTAGTTACTGTCAGCAACAGCCATCAGTACTACCGAACAAAACTGTTTATAATTGAAGAATCGGGACCCTGAGTGAGGCGGCTTCTTCACACGGATGTGCTTGCCATCCATTGCCCCGATGCAGTTTGGAAACTGCGCAGAAATTTGGAAGCCCTCAGCAATCCGAAACCAATCGTCCGCCTTGGGCTGCGGCATCATCGTCTCTCGGAGTTGCTGCCAGATGACTTGACAAGTGTGACGGACTATCCGAGATATCGTCGAGGTTCCGAGTAGAAACTCAAAATGCAGGGATGCAAATGAGTTACCAGTAGCAAGGAATCTGTAGGCAAATGGAAAAGAAAGTTAAAATTCGACACAAAAACAAAGTGCACAGCAGATGCAGGAATCACATTTAATCTTTTAGATCCAAATAATTTTCAAAAAACAAGGGCAATGGAGTCCAACCTATGGCACGGACGCCAGAGGCAGCACTCTAGGGCCTGTCTTTGGCCACACGCTCACCCTTAAATCTCAATTGAAAAACCCAAATCAAATAACTTTGCATTTGCATACCATTCATCAGCAGAGGCCACACTAAGAACGGGACATACAGCACTGAATGTAGACAGTCTATTATAGTTGTGATGAATAATACATGGAATCAAAACGAATTCTGAAAGTCGAATATGTGGTAAGTTGTGGGTTAAATTTGGGGATCACATTGTTAACTAAACAGCTCCATCACACTACCTAATGGCCTTTGGTGAATAAGCCAAACCCCTTTAAACCCGTAGTAAAGGGCTAAGAGCCAAACAATACCAGCTATTGGGATGAGGCCAGTATTAACACAAGTGCACAACTGTGTTTGGAGCCTTGGAAATTATGACATTTTCATGCCACTTCAGAAGTATGTTAACATTGCACACAATTAGTATGGTACCTGAAAAACCCTTGAGTTTCATTGAACCAAAACTCACTCAAAATAACGTCCTGCACGGTATTTAGGCGACAAACTGGGGGATGCATGCATAAAGGGCTCCTGACTGAGGGCACCAACTCTTCAAGCCAATATAATAATACACAGCACTCGACAGTAGTTTGAAACCAAAAAGAGAGTTATTCACTCATACAGGCAGGTTACTGCCTGCTGGAACCTGGCTGACTGACGAAATAAATCAACTTTATACACAAACTACTGTCCAGTGCATTGGATTATTGCATTGTCTCTTAAACGTTACCTGAACACAGGTTGCAAACTTGCAGAAAGGTGGAATACTGAAAGTCAATTTAGAATGTCATATGACAGTGATTACCTGGATTTTAAAGCACAAATTAAATTTAGCAATCAGACAAATTAAGCTTACTTTAAGCAAACAGTAGCACATGTCTAGCAGCAGCCATTTTCTGGCACATGTTCCTCCAGATACAAGCACGGCACATTACTGGGGTTACTTTACAAGTACTATACTGCTTACCTCAACGTGACGATGAGCCTTTCCTCAGGTGAAATGCTGCGCCTCATAGTGGTGTCCATAAAGGTAAGGACAGTACGTAGAGACGACAGCAAGCGATCAAAGGTACCCACTGACATCCGACAGAAGGAATAGAACTTCTCAGGATGCAGCCGCAGATCTTTGTAGAGGGTATGGAAGTGTCCTTTCCGGTAACGTTGTGAAACAATCGGATGGACCCAAAATCGTCGCCTTCTACGCGGTTCCTCCTCCAACAAAGGAGTGCGCTGTCCCCAACGCCGAGAAACCAGCCAATGCAGCACGACCTCTTCCTCTGAATCCGACATGGTGATACAGCAAAGAGTAGCAGCCAAAATAACCTCTGTACTCTGGAAAGACTACAGAAAATGGCCACAAAACCAAACTCAGGTGCCCTTGATTTATACCAGTTTCTAGGGTGGAGTTAGTAAAAATTCATTTTTTTCAACAGACCATGATTTTGTACGGTCCGCAAAAAAAACGGACACGGAGACACACGGAAGCACAACGGATGAAAAAACGGACACGGATCACGGAACAACGGAGGCCCGTTTTGCGGACCTTAAAAAAAAACGGTCGTGTGCATGAGGCCTTAAGGTCACATTAAAGGTGGAAAAGTTCTGAAATTATTTATCTTTGTCTCATTTTTTTACAGCACAGAAACCTGACATTTTAACAGGGGTGTGTAGACTTTTTATATCCACTGTATATTCAGATATACAGATGAACTATTCTATATTGCTATACAGACGGCAAATATACTGATGTATACAACTATAGCAGTAACCAATATGAACATACAGTGAATGTTGAGAATGAATGACAGTCATGATCATGGTCATAGGAAGGGATGGAGGGAGAAGGAGTGTAGAGGGTTTGGTGAGTATTGATGAAAGGGTTCATTGGGAGACTGCGTTCAGTAGGGTAACAGATATGGGGAAGAAACTGTTCCTAAACCTGCTGGTTTTAGTCTTAAGAGTCCTGTAGCGCCTTTTGGAGGGGAGGAGCTGGAAGAGTTTATTGGCAGGATGAGAGGAGTCCCTAAGAATGATGCATCCCCGACGGAGACATCTCTTCTTGTGAACATCCTCAATAGTAGGAAGTGGAGTCCCTGTGATGCGTTGGGGATTTTCACCACCCGCTGAAGTGCCTTGCGGTCAGCAACAGAGCAATTCCCATACCAGACTGTTGCTCAGGATGCTCTCTATCGCACAGCGATAGAAGTTACGCAGTATGTCAGCAGACGGGTGTTTTTTCTTCAGTGTCCTCAAAAAAAAGAGGCGCTGATGTGCCTTCTTCACCAAGCTGGAGATGTTGGTTGACCAAGACAGATTGTCAGAGATGTAGGTCCCCAGGAACTTAAAGCTGGAAACCCGTTCAACAGCCATGCCATTTATGTGGATGGGGTCATGGGTGTTCCTCTTCTCCTTCCTGAAGTCCACAAAGAGCTCTTTTGTTTTGCTGGTATTCAGGAGCAGGTTATTGTCACTGCACCACACAGCTAGGTGCTTTACCTCTTCCTTATAATCAGACTTATCGTTGTCAGTGATGAGACCAATCACTGTGGTGTCATCTGCAAACTTAATGATGGAATTAGATCCATACCTAGGCCTGCAGTCATAAGTGAAAAGGGAGTAGAGGAACAGGCTCAGCACACAGCCCTGTGGAGTGCCAGTGTTGAGTGTGATGGTGGTGGAACAGTTATTTCCTGACCTAACATGCTCTGTTGGTCAAAAAGTCCATGATCCAGTTACATATAGGGTTGCTGATTCCAAGATCCACAAGTTTAGTAATCAACTTGGAGGGAATGACTGTATTGAATGCTGAGCTGAAATCCACAAACAACATTCTTGCATAAGTATTCTTGTTGTCCAGGTGTCAGAGTACACAGTGAAGCGCTGTAGATACAGCATCCTCTGTACTCCTATTACTTTGATAGACAAATTGGTGAAGATCCAGTGTGGGGGGCAAGCATAACTTTAAGTGTGCCAGGACCAGTCGCTCAAAGCACTTCATAACTATAGGCTTGAGTTCTACAGGGCGATAGTCGTTCAGGCACATTGGTGATGAGTGTTTCGGCACTGGCACAAAAGAGGTGGTCTTGAAGCACGCTGGTACTACTGCCTGGGCAAGCGACAGGTTGAAGATGTTAATAAAGACCCCTTTAAGCTGCTCAGCACATGCTTGAAGCACACGTCCAGGAATGCCATCAGGGCCAGCAGCCTTGCGAGCGTTGATACTGCTCAGTGCGTTATGGACATCTATGATGGTGAGAGTGAAGGTATGGCAGTCATCAGAGGGTAGGGCTTTGGCAAACTTTTCCTTATTGTCCTTATCAAAATGAGTGTATGTATAATGGCCACACACCCATTGCTCCTAGAGGCTCATTTGCAATTATTAATTATTTTTCTCAGTAATGTGGGCACATATAAAGATGGGACCAACACAGGTGCCTTCAGCTGCCAAGCACACATGACAGGTGCATAGGTACAAATCTGCTGACAGATGCCCTTTAAATGATAAATAAGAAAGGTATTCTCCATTCTTGATCCCTTGAGATATTAAGGTTATCGTCTATGGACTTATACCTTTACATGTGGTTTGTTTTATTTCACCTTTGAGATTTTGCAGTAAAGCAAATTACCAGTATTTTTTTTCCCCATTCAAACAGGCTTCCATCTGTGATTTAAAAAAACATCAATAATCTCCTACTCTTACACAACTTTGATAACTTCTAACAATATTCATTAAAAGTGCTTTTTTTATTTACACTATCAGTATTATTAGGTAGATTTTAACGTATATTTTTGTTGTATGGAGCAACTTAAAGCCAGCCTTTACTGCCATCTGGTGTCTCATTTTTGCAATTACACATACAGTATGATGAGCATAGCAAGCTTGCAGCCATATGCAGTGTCGGACTGGGGTGCCTAGGGCCCACCAGTAGAAATGACTCTGGGGGCCCACCCTATAGTTGTATACAAATATTGCAAATTCATTTTTTCAGCCTTTAGAATGCAGTTTTTTTATGTTTTCATAGTAGCATTTCAAGATCCATCTTTTTTTAATGACTTAGCTGTGCTAGAGTAGAGCTTACTTTTTTCAATGCCACCATGTGGGGGTGCATATCTTTTATTGATTAACATTTATTCATTTTTTGGGGAGGTGGGAAAACAGTAAATCTGAAATCGTTTTTCATTTTTTTAATGATAAGTACTGTGTAGAATAAATAACTATATAACTGGTGGCAATACCAAATATGTCTAATTTATTTCATATTTTACAAATTGACAGCTTGTTGATTTGTGGGACAAGTTAAAGTTCTTTTTAGCATTATTTGGGGCTCTATGTATACAAAACGATTTTTAAAGTTTTTTTTATTGTATTATTTTTTTTTGACAGAATAGGAAAAGCAGTAAATCAACTATTATTTTTACTTTTTTTTTTCCTGACATGCAATAAATGTTATATTATCTGTGTTACCTGACAGTGCCATGGTCAACATGTGGCCCTTCAGATGTTGGCTGTCCAGGCTGGGAGTGGTAGTTTTGCAACAGGTGGAGGGCCACAGGTTGGGCATCCCTGGTTTGTGGCATTAGATGGGTTAAACAGCCAGAATCAAATAACTTACAAATGTCCTGGATCTGACAGGATATTCCTGGATTTTAGTGGCTGTACTATGGTCACAAAATGGCTGAGGTATATCCAGCTCTCAACTGTCTCTGCGTCCTTAGGTCTGCTCAATGCTTTACCATTCAACTCAACTGCCGGCACTTTGCAGCAGGCACAATGTGGTCACACATACATAGCGCTGACGGGCAGTGTAGGAGGAGTGGTGCAGGCAGCGCAATGTATGTGTGACAGTATCGTGCCTCCTGGGGAGCACAGGAGCTGCTCCGATCATAAGGGAATGAGTGGGTGAGTATGTAGTGGGATTTTATAACAGTAAAGGGGGGGCACTGCTGAGAGGCATAACTATTTTGAAGGGGCACAGTATGGGCATAGCTTCTTTGTGGGGGCAAAACAAGTAATAATTACCATGTAGGGGTACTAAGAGGACTGGGCTGGATAGGGCATGTATGGTGTAGGCATTGGGCAGATTTAGAGGCATGGCTTAGTGTTAAAAAATTGCGCCATGGCGCGCTACTCTGATTTTCAAATGTTTGGGAGGCATGGAATCAGTATTCTTTGATCAATGATCCTAGCCATAAGACCTCTTGCACACGAACGTGCCGTGTTTTGCGGTCCGCAAATTGCGGATTCGCAAAACAAGGATGCCACCAGTGTGCCTTCCACAATTTTCGTAACGGAACAGACGGCCCATGATAGAAATGCCTATTCTTGAATAGGCATGATCTATAATTTTTGAAGGGCCATGGAACGGAGCAACAGATGCAGCTCGGATGCAGAACCAAACCATGGTTGTGTGCAAGAGGCCTAAGGCTGGTATTCCATGTAGTAGCCGCTGCACAGCAAATTTAGACAAGATGTGACCATCGTGTGGCCAGAGAAGTTCCTACTAGTAGCACTAGCTATCTACTTTCTTACTGATGGTTGGTGGACTTCAGATTTTTGGTCACAGAGTGGCTGCATCTTGGCTTGGCTGTGCACTGGCACTATGAGGGAAACCACTTCTAGTGCAGAATGTGAAGTATGAAGTAGATAGCACCAGCAAGTGATGGTGTGGACACAACTGCTATGCCTGAATCATTGCAACGGTGGTTTGCATTAAAGGGGTTCTTCTGGCTTTTTCTATTGATGACCTATTCTCAGGATAGGTCATTAATATCAGATCTGTGGCGGTTTTGGGTGTCGGACTGATCAACTGTATGGGGAGATTGTGCATGCAGTGCTCACATGCCGTCTGCCTTCTCTCTTCCTGTTCGCTGCTGCTGTCCCAAGGAAATAGAGAAGGAAGACGGCATGTGCACATGTCACCCGCCATCTCCTTATACAACTGATTGCCGGGGTGCAGGATGTCGGACCCCCGCCGATTTTGATGACCTATCCTGAGGATAAGTTATCAATAGAAAAAGCCCGGACAACCACTGTAAAACTGACCTGCTACTTTCATTCTCCGGGTCAGTACAATTATGATGATACCACATATGTATAGTTTTTCTTGTGTTTTAATAAATGTAAAAAAATTAAAAAACTTTGGAAAAAAATATTTTTTATTTGCATCTTCATATTAACCACTACAGGACTGCCGCATGCAGGATTGCGTCTTTGCGGCGGCCCTGTTATTCCTCCTGGACGCGTCGGGGTGTCCTCTCAGGAACCGGAGGTAAACTAGCTGATCTACAGCCTGCCAGCAGTGATCGTTCACTGGCAGGCTGTAGATGCGATTTTTTTCAACCCCTAAAAAGTATATAAGACGCTGTTTTGATAACAGCATCTAATATACCTGCTACCTGTTATATTAGACTCCCTGATCACCCCCCTGTCATTGATCACCCACCTGTCATTGATCACCCCCCTGTAAGGCTCCATTCAGACGTCCGTATGTGTTTTACGAATCCGATCCATGGATCCGCGGATCCGCAAAACACATACGGACGTCTGAATGGAGCCTTACACGGGGGTGATCGATGACATATAGCCCATATAGACTCCCTGATCACCCCCTGTCATTGATCACCCCACTGTAAGGCTCCATTCAGACATTTATTTGGCACAAGTTAGCAGAATTTTATTTATTTTTTTCTTACAAAGTCTCATATTCCACTAACTTGTGACAAAAAAAAAAAATCTCACATGAACTCACCATACCCCTCACGGAATCCAAATGCATAAAATTTTTTAGACATTTATATTCCAGACTTCTTCTCACACTTTAGGGCCCCTAAAATGCCAGGGCAGTATAAATGCCCCACATGTGACCCCATTTTGGAAATAAGACACCCCAAGGTATTTTGTGAGGGGCATGGAGAGTTCATGTAAAATTTTATTTTTTGTCAAGTTAGCGGAAAGGGAGACTTTGTGAGAAAAAACTAAAAAATCAATTTCCGATAACTTGTGCCGAAAAAAAAAATTCAATGTACTCGCCATGCCCCTCACGGAATACCTTGGGGTGTCTTCTTTCCAAAATGGGGTCAAATGTGGGGTATTTATACTGCCCTGGCATTTTAGGGGCCCTAAAGCGTGAGAAGAAGTCTGGAATCCAAATGCCCTCCTGAAAGATACTCATTGGAATTTGGGTCCCTTTGCGCACCTAGGTTGCAAAAAAGTGTCACACATGTGGTATCGCCGTACTCAGGAGAAGTTGGGCAATGTGTTTTGGGGTGTCTTTTTACATATAACCATGCTGGGTGAGAGAAATATCTCTCTATAAAGTTGACTTTTAGAGAGATATTTCTCTCACCCAGCATGGGTATATGTAAAAATACACCCCAAAACACATTGCCCTACTTCTCCTGAGTACGGCGATACCACATGTGTGACACTTTTTTGCAGCCTAGGTGGGCAAAGGGGCCCAAATTCCAATGAGTACTTTTAGGATTTTACAGGGCATTTTTTACACATTTGGATTCCAGACTTCTTCTCACACATTAGAGCCCCTAAAATGCCAGGGCAGTATAACTACCTCACAAGTGACCTCATTTTGGAAAGAAGACACCCCAAGGTATTTCGTGATGGGCATAGTGAGTTCATGGAAGTTTTTATTTTTTGTCACAAGTTAGTGGAATATGAGACTTTGTAAGGAAAAAAAAAAAGAATCATCATTTTCCGCTAACTTGTGACAAAAAATAAAAAGTTCTATGAACGCACTATGCCCATCAGTGAATACCTTCGGGTGTCTACTTTCTGAAATTGGGTCATTTGTGGCGTTTTTCTACTGTCTACTGGCATTGTAGAACCTCAGGAAACATGACAGGTGCTCAGAAAGTCAGAGCTGCTTCAAAATGCGGAAATTCAAATTTTTGTACCATAGTTTGTAAACGCTATAACTTTTTATCCAAACCATTTTTTTACCCAAACATTTTTTTTGATCAAAGACATGTAGAACAATACATTTAGAGAAAAATGTATATAGAAATGTAGTTTTAAAAAAAATAATTACAACTGAAAGTGAAAAATGTCATTTTTTTCCTAGAATTTCGGTAAATTTCAATTAATAACAAAAAAAGTAAAAATGTCAGCAGCAATGAAATACCACCAAATGAAAGCTCTATTAGTGAGAAGAAATGGAGGTAAAATTCATTTGGGTGGCAAGTTGTATGACCGAGCAATAAACGGTGAAAGTAGTGTAGTGCAGAATTGTAAAAAGTGGTCTGGTTATTAACAACCTCCGGACCGCCTAACGCAGATGTGCGGTCCGGAGGTGGCAGCGCTGCGCACAGTCACGCATATACGCGTCATCTCGCGAGACGCGAGATGACGCGAGTATGCGCCCGCGCGTGCGCAGTTCGCGCCGGCATTTCGTCGAGAAGTATTTCGTCAGCAACCTGCCAGCCAATGATCGTGGCTGGCAGGTTGCTGATTTTTAAAAAATCCAATCAAAGTGTCAGATAGCAGATCATATTTGTAAATATGATCTGTTATATGGCTGCCTGCTCCTCTGCTGGTTCTTTTCGTCGGTTGGATCCAGCAGAGGAGCAGGCTTCACAGTGAGTACACCAAACACTACACTTTAGCCCCTGATCACCCCCCTGAACCCCAATTAACCCTTTGATCACCCCTTTGATCACCCCTGTCAATCACAAGTGAAAAGAAAAAAGTGATCAGTGCAAACTGTCACTTTTTTTTTTCACTGTTATTGACCGTTAGGTTTTAGGTATAGTTTAGGTCCCTTGGTTAGGTAGTTAGCGATCAGTTAGCGCCCAGCCCACCGCACCGCAGTCCGTTATTCGCTGATTAGCGTATCGCTAATCAGCATTTGTACTTTTATAGTATCTGGAAGTGATCAAAACTGATCACGGTCAGATCTATAATAGTACTAGTGTCACTTTAGTTCGCCCTCCACCCAAAACGCAGTGTTTGCCCGATCAGGCCTGATCGGTCGCCCACACGTGCGTTCGCCCATACCCGCCCCACCGCAGTGACAAAAAAAAATTTTTTTTTGATCACTGCACATTCACTTTACACGCACTGCGGCGATAAAAAAATCAGTTTTGATATTTTTTATCAACCGCAGCGGCCTCCGGTACTTCGCTAGCCTCCCCTTTGTAAGACAGGCTTGCTTTTTTTTTCTTGGGTAGTCTCAGGGAATACCCCTAAATTTAGTTGCCCACATGTCTAACAGGGGGTATTCTTCTGAAGAGGCCTACAGGCTTCTGACCCAGTCGGATGAGGAGTGGGAACCCTCATCTGATGAATCCAGCGGGTCAGAATACGAACCTGTAGAAAGCAGTGGCTCTCTGACCCAAAGTTCGGACGAGGAGGCTGAGGTCCCTGATACCACCAGGCGTACCCGGCCCCGTGTCGCTAGACCGCAGGTTGCGCAGGATCCGCTTCAAGAGCAGCAGAGTGGGGCTGGTGCTGTCGGATTACGTGGTGAGGCATACACCAGCAGCCCAGCCCTCCCTGGACCTAGTACCAGCACTGCCGTACAACCTGGTGAAGTAGCGAGCACCAGAAGGGCAGTTGAAGCTGGTACGGTGGCACGTGCAGTAGTGACCCCGTCGCAGCCACCGCAAAGACGTGCCCGTAGAGCCCCTAGAATCCCAGAGGTGCTGGCAAACCCTGATTGGCAGTCCCCAACTTCAGCCGCACCCGTAGTTTTCCCTTTCACTGCCCAGTCTGGAGTTCGGGTTGAGACAGCTCAGATCGGTTCGGCCCTGGGATTTTTTGAGCTGTTCTTGACTGCGGAGCTTTTAGACATAGTTGCGGCCGAAACAAACAGGTATGCCACACAATTTATCACCGCTAACCCGGGAAGCTTTTATGCCCAGCCTTTCCGGTGGAAACCAGTCCAAGTTTCCGAACTTAAAACTTTTCTGGGCCTCCTCCTCAACATGGGCCTGACAAAAAAGCATGAATTGCGGTCATATTGGTCCACGAACCCGATTCATCACATGCCCATGTTCTCTGCTGCCATGTCCAGGGCACGTTTTGAGGCCATCCTGCGGTTCCTGCACTTTAGTGACAACACCGCCTCCCGTCCCAGGGGCCACCCTGCTTTTGACCGGCTCCACAAAATTCGGCCCCTCATAGACCATTTCAACCAGAAATTTGCAGATATTTATACCCCAGAGCAAAACATCTGCATAGATGAGTCCCTGATACATTTTACCGGGCGCCTTGGCTTCAAACAATACATCCCAAGCAAGCGCGCCCGGTATGGGGTCAAATTGTATAAGCTCTGTGAAAGGGCCACAGGCTATACCCACAAATTTCGGGTCTATGAGGGAAAAGATCAGACCCTGGAGCCGGTCGGTTGCCCTGACTACCTGGGGAGCAGTGGGAAGACAGTTTGGGACTTGGTTTCACCCTTATTCGGCAAGGGGTACCATCTTTATGTGGACAATTTTTACACAAGTGTGGCCCTCTTTAGGCATTTGTTTCTAGAACGGATTGGCGCCTGTGGTACCGCGCGAACTAGTCGCGCGGGCTTCCCCCAACGGCTCGTTACCACCCGTCTTGCAAGGGGGCAGAGGGCCGCACTGTGTAACGAAGAACTGCTCGCGGTGAAATGGAGAGACAAGCGTGACGTTTACATGCTCTCCTCCATTCACGCAGACACGACAATACAAATTGAGCGAGCAACCCGTGTCATTGAAAAGCCCCTCTCAGTCCACGACTATAACCTCCACATGGGAGGGGTGGACTTCAATGACCAGATGTTGTCTCCGTATTTAGTTTCCCGACGCACCAGACGCTGGTATAAGAAGGTGTCTGTATATTTAATTTAATTGGCTCTGTACAATAGTTTTGTTCTCTACAGTAAGGCTGGGAGAACTGGATCCTTCCTCAAATTTCAGGAAGAGATCATCGAGAACCTCCTGTATCCAGGAGGTTCCGTGGCCCCAACCACCAGTGTAGTTAGCCGTCTACACGAGCGACATTTCCCCAATGTCGTTCCTGGTACCTCAACCCAAAAGTCACCCCGAAAAAGATGTTGTGTCTGTAGCAGGAGTGGAATAAGGCGTGACACCCGCTATTTCTGTCCTGACTGTCCTGACCACCCTGCCCTATGCTTTGGAGAGTGTTTCCGGAAGTACCACTCACAGGTACACTATTAGCATAGGGACTGCATCTCACAGGACAGGCACACAGGGCTATTAGGGCCCATTCACTCACTTCTGCTGCAAACGTCTCCTTTCACATGGGACAAAGTGCATAACGCACTTCGCCACATCTTTGGGCGATTTGCGCTTTGCACATTGACCCATGGGGAAGGAGAGGTTTGTTCTATAAAGGTAAAAAAAAAAAAAAAAAAAACACCAGTAAGCAAACACGTTAATGTTCAGTTAAAAAAGTTAAAGTTTATATGTTCTGTTGCAAAGTTAATAAAATTATTGCGTTGCGGTCTGGTTTTTTCTTTTTTTTTTTTTTTTCTTTTTTTACCTTCCAGGTGGACCAACCGATTGACTATCTGCAGCACCGATGTGCATTCTGACAGAAGCATTGCGCTGCTGTCAGATTACACGCAAGTCGGTGTATGCGGCGCTGCAAGACGGGATTTTCTCCTCTGCAGTGACAGATACGTTTGCCGAGGCATACGAGCTGAGGAGGAGGCGGCGTTCCTATGCTTTGGCAAGCACTTTGTATATATATAAAAAAAAAAAAAAATCCCGGCAATGATTTATTCATCCACATCAATTGATGTGAATGGAGAAATCTGGTTTGCCAGGGCATACGAGCTAAGTGGGTATGGATGTAGGGCGGAGCTCCTATGTCCTGGCAGACGCCTTTCCCCTCCATTTTTTATTTTTTTTTGGCAGAGATTTTTTCATCCACATTGATCGATGCGAATGAAGAAATCTGTGCCGTTCATTTTTTTCTTTCAGCCCAGAGGCTGAACGGAAAAAAAAATCTCATTACCTGTATGCTCAATATAAGGAGAATAGCAGAAACTCCTAATGCTGGCCATACATGTAATGATTGCGGAGACCCTCAAATGCCAGGGCAGTACAAACACCCCACAACTGACCCCATTTTGGAAAGAAGACACCCAAGGTATTTGCTGAGGGGCATATTGAGTCCATGAAAGATTTAAATTTTTGTCCTAAGTTAGCGGAAAGTGAGACTTTGTGAGAAAAAAAAATAAAAATCAATTTCCGCTAACTTATGCAAAAAAAAAAAAAATTCTATGAACTTGCCAGGTCCCTCATTGGATACCTTGGGGTGTCTTCTTTCCAAAGTGGGGTCACATGTGGGGTATTTATACTGCCCTGGCTTTTTAGGGGCCCTAAAGCATGAGAAGAAGTCTGGGATCCAAATGTCTAAAAATGCCCTCCTAAAAGGAATTTGGGCCCCTTTGCGCATCTAGGCTGCAAAAAAGTGTCACACATCTGGTATCGCCATACTCAGGAGAAGTTGGGGAATGTGTTTTGGGGTGTCATTTTACATATACCCATGCTGGGTGAGATAAACATCTTGATCAAATGCCAACTTTGTATAAAAAAATTGGAAAAGTTGTCTTTTGCCAGGATATTTCTCTCACCCAGCATGGGTATATGTAAAATGACACCCCAAAACACATTCCCCAACTTCTCCTGAGTACGGCGATACCAGATGTGTGACACTTTTTTGCAGCCAAGGTGGGCAAAGGGGCACATATTCCAAAGTGCACCTTTCGGATTTCGCAGGCCATTTTTTACACATTTTGATTGCAAAGTACTTCTCACACATTTGGGCCCCTAAATTGCCAGGGCAGTATAACTACCCCACAAGTGACCCCATTTTGGAAAGAAGACACCCAAAGGTATTCCGTGAGGGGCATGGCGAGTTCCTAGAATTTTTTATTTTTTGTCGCAAGTCTACATGAGAAAATGGCTCAGGAGAGTCTAAATTGAAAATAAATAAAGGATGGGAACATTAGGGCATTTCTATTGGCACACATAATAAAGAGAATTATTACTACTGAGGAACTTTGGGGACCCTGATTACTAGTAGGGGCACAATGGGGGAATTATTACTATTGGGGCACTGTTAACACTAAGTGCACTCTTGCAGACAATTATTACTATGGGGTGCACTATTACTATAGGGGCACCCTGGCACAGTATCAGCTTAGCACAATTAGTTTTGGGGTACGCTATGTTTACTGCACTATTAGTGTCAGGGGCACTATTTGCTTGGTGCAGTTATTTTTTAGAGCACCATGTGCCAATAATTATTTTAGGGGGGCTATCTGTGTGGTAATAGTATTCAGGGGTACTGATTCTGCATAGTATTTGAAAGTACAATGGGCACAATATTGGGGTGACAGGATGGGGTGTTCAGAAGGTGGGAGGATGATGGAAAATTAGGCAACTGAGATGTCTGTTTGTCAAACTGTGCAGAGACAAGAGATGGCTGAATGAAATCACCATGGCAGTCTGGTCTGAATGGAGAAGATGGGGAAAGAGAACATCTACATCAAAGGGGAGACATCACCGGATGTAAGAGGTATGGGGTGCTCTATTACCCTGTAAGAATACCTCCCAACTGTTCAGGATACAGTGGCACAGTCCCATTTCGGTGGCTGTCCCCCAATCCTAAAATGGCTGAGGTATATCCCACTCTCAACTGTCTCTGCATCAATAGGACACAAAGACAGTTGCTTGTAATGAAGCATGGAGCTGCTTCACCATTCAGCTCAGCTGCTAGTGCTCCCCACTGCTGCACTGTGTAGGAGGAGCGGGGCAGGCCGGGAATCAGCCTCTGCTCTTCCTACACAGCCCAGCTGAGTGCTGTATGGCAGCATCCTGCCTGTTGCTGCTGGGGAGCGCAGGGTGAGCTGTGATAATTATCGTCAGAACCAGGTGAATATTTACTTTTTTTTTTCTTTTTTTACTTATTGGGAATCGAAACCATCTGGATATAACTAGTGTGAAGGGGGTACATGTGGGCCTAACTATTGTGAAGGGGCACATCTGGGCATAATTATTGTGAGAGGGCACACTGTGGGAATAATTATTGTGAGGGGGCACACTGTGGGCATTGCTACTTTGAAGGGCACAATGTTGGCATTGCTACTGTAAGGGGAACAATGCAGGCATTACTTCTGTGAAGGGGGCACATTTGGGCATTACTACTGTGAGGCGGGGCCATTTGGGCATTGCTACTGTTGGGGGTCACAGTGTGGGCACTACTACTGTGATAAGGCACAATGTGGGCACTGCTACTGTGAGGGGCCCAATGTGGGAACTACTGCTGCAACAAGGCACAATGTGGGCATAACTACTGCGACAGGCACAATGGGGGAAACTACTCTGTGGTGTCATAAAGGGGAAATTATTACTATGTGGGGGCATTAAGGGAATTGGATTGGGGGTATATAGTTTTGTTTTGGACAGTTAGAGGGGTGGCCTAGTATGAAAAAAATTGCTGTGGCACACATATTGTACCTCTTTGTGCTTTTCAAAAGTTGGAAGGTATGCTGTATGTTTTGTAGCAATGTTTTCCAAGTATGTCTTTAGCAGTAGGCCAGGAGGAAGGGGTTAGGTTGAGAATTTGGCATTGGGGTAGAAGGGGGGCATATCAATTTTCGCCTCAGGCAGCAGAAAGGCTATGTGCACCCCTGCCGCTTGCCACAAAGCACTGAGTATAGGGGGCTCGACATTATATATTTGGGGATTATATCTAGTAGGTTGTAAAGGACTTTACTTATGATAAGAATTTACTAATCAAACAGTTTATTGCCTTTATATGATATCTGACTAAGGTTTGTGTGGCCTAAGTGTACTTTGTGTTCTTGAAAGATCCTATGAGTCAACCTATTCTGAAATTGGTTTTTACTTTAATGAAGTCATATAATTATTCTCTCTGTTTTTATTGTAGTTTCGTATTTGCTTTTATTTCATCATGTTTGTCCCATGCTCCACATCAGTTGTTTCAGATCAATCTGTAACCAAAACATTAATTATTCCACTTAAAGGGGTTGTCCACTTTCTGGTTATTGTTGACCAATGTGTTTGTGAGATGATTATATCTCACTTACTAATATAGTCTTTGTTGAAATTCTGCACCATTTTCTATAGTTCATGAGGTATGCCCCATTGTTTATAAAGTCTTTTGTGTTGTTCCCCCAGAGATCCTGTCCATAAGATGGCCACTGATGGAGGGTCATATGATCAGGCAAATCACCTCCATGTGATGTCTCTTCCATGCAAAGAGACAGTGATTTGCCTGGTCACATGACCCTCCATCGGCAGCCATTTTATGGACACGACCTCGGTGTGGACAGCACAAAAGACTTTGTAAACAAGGAGACATACCTTCAAAATATAGAAAATGGTGCAGAATTTCACGAAAGGTTATATTAGTAAGTGTCATATAATGATCTCACAGCAGTGACCACAAAAGGCCAACCTCTTCAAAGGTGCTTTCCATTGTGATAGTTTGATTCGGTATTTGAGGCTGGATTGTAATGGAAGGGGAAGTACTGCACATAGCAAAAGATTTTCTTCTTTCCATTTTTGGAATCTACAAACAATTTAGCTTCAAAAACTGCAACAAATAGCTGCATCGAAATGCTGCTTGTCTGAAAGTACTTCACATGCACTTACACTGAAGGCAGCATTGTCTAGGTCAGGAGGAGCACAGCAGATAAATGTACAGTTTTGTGGTTTAACATTCAAGTTAGGGCTCATTCACATGACCCTATGAATGCGTCCGCATCCATTTTTCAATTTTGCGGAACGGGTGCGGACCCATTCATTTCAATGTGGCTGCAAAAGATGCGGACAGCACACAATTGTGCTTTCCGCATTCGTAGTTCATTTCCGCGGCCCCACAAAAAATATAAAGCATGTCCTATTCTTGTCCACAATTGCAGACAAGAATAGGCGTTTTCTATTATAGTGGCAGCCATGTGCAGTCTGCAAATTGCGGAGTGCACATGGCCGGTATCCGTATTTTGCAGATCCGCAAAACACTACTGTGGCGAAACCAACCTCGCCACGGTGTTTTGGAGGGGGCTGTTTACCAGCCTCCTGCCCTGGGATTATGGTCCCTTAAGTTATTGGGTCTTAAGGCACTTGGGACGGAGCCCTCTGTCCCTGGATTGCATCCTTTGCCTTACTTGCTTGGATGAAGCACATGGTGAGAACAATAGATAGCGGCCATTTTAGCTCACAGACACTGTTCTGACTTTTCAACACGGTGCTATCTTGCCTGTATTTGGTGCACAGAGACATCATTCAGTAGTTTGAAACTACCAAACAGGGGACACATTTATTAGTGACTATTTTCGGTATAACTTGTATATTTTCAGTGTAACTGTATCTTCCAAACTACTGAACGGATGTGGGTGAATTTTGGACATGTGGTTCACCCAGATCCCTCGGTTCCGAGGATATATTGGTTATAGGGTTATTGCATGTTTTGGGGTTCCTGTGATATGTTTTATAAAACTGTATTTCTCTGCCTTTGATAATTATATTCGCCCTTGTGTTCAAATAATCATCATCGGCAGAGGGGAGGAATATGCTGGGTGTGTTTCTATTGTCCCATTGTGTGTTTAAATGGTGATGTCTGTCCTGTTGTCTCCACATGTGTATTGGCGACCTCCCCTTTGTCCTGAGAGATAATTGGATTGGTCTCAGTTGTCTCCGGGACAGAGAGGAGGAAACCATGATGCATTGTGGGGATGTGTTGTATCTGTCCTGTATTTGCAACAACTAATAAAAACCAGGCTGGGTGTGCCAGTACAGTCAGAGCACTGCTTGACCCTCAACACGGAGCCTTGTCTCGTTATTGGGGGGATTCCCTATATGCTGTTGGAGACCGATTGCCAGGAGTGTAAGCTGACTGTACGCTTTTCCTGTTCGTCTGCTGACAGCTATTTGTGAGGTTCCAGTTTGGAGTGCTATTTTGTATCCAGTTCGGGAGGTTGGTGTTCTGCAGTAGCTCTGCCTGTCTCTCGGAAAGGGGCATATCCTCTAAACGGATTTTAACCCCTTGTCTGCTGAAACGGTCCGTTACAACTACGGTCATGTAAATGCACCCTTAACTTGTAATTTATTAATTTAGATTCCAGATCACTGTTTGATTTAAGAGTCCAATGGGAGGTACCATTCAGTGATTCATGGCTATATCTATTGTCAATCATTTAATTGCCCACTGTAATTTTAAAGGGACACTTCCATAAAAATAAAATAGCAAATATTAACTGCCTATATTATATGTAACTTTTTAAATATAAAACGGCTCCCTAACTTTCACTTTGCTTGGACTTTTAGCATGGCAAACAGACTCACTTAACCTTTTCAGTCCAGCCATCAGAATACTTAATACTAAATATTTATTTTTATTATGACCATACATGCTTCTTTTTACACAGGCCTAAGTATACCCAGTGATCATGGCAGCAGTTGTATAAAACATTTGACCATTTTTACAGCCACTATTGCAATAAATGTCATAATTTCATAATAGTGCATTTCTTAGTCATACATATTATACAAGTAAACCACAATTCTGTTATATGATCATATGAACAAGACACATACTATTCATACTGCCTCTATTGGCAAAGAGTGATTAGGTAATTTAAACTTTTAATATGATGAGAATAATACAGATTATGGTCTGCTGTGAGGAAACATGTTTGCCTTTATGGGCATATAATGCTATTGATTCCATCCCAGCCAACTATTGTATGACCCATGATTAGAATCACAATTTAAAGGGTTGTCCAGTTGTCCCACATACTCTATTGGGGAATTTGAAGTTAATATACGGGATTCCTCTGTTCAGAATTGTCATCTCATAGCGTAAGTAGAGAAAGAGCATTTTTCACTCAGGTGGACCTGTCCTGTCCTGTCCAGCTTTACACACTTTACACATTCAGGTCATTTCAATTAAAACTGTAATGCTTAAAAGAGTTGTCCAACTACTCAGTGTGTTTTAAATAACCTCCCCACCCAACAGGACCTGTCAGGAGAAGCATACTTGCCTGTCTGCTCCCTGAGGCTTGGTTATGGCTCCATAGGTCTACAGCTGTCTTCATGTGCTTAGGTCCCCAAACATAAACTTGTTCCCGCTGCGGGGACCATCAATGTGGGGACCATAAGTCCAGAAATTGTGTGCTTAACCCCAATTTTATCTCCTTGATTTCTGGATGGGTGGATTTTTCCTGAGTCAATAAGATTCTTCCCCTGCTGTGTTCCTGCCCTCGGACTTCCTATACACTTACAAGCTGTCAGGCTGGATACAATTTCAGAATCTAGTGGGGGCACCCTCAGTTATCATCTTTGAAATCACCCATATAAATTGTGCTGAATTTGAATATGCTAGGCCCCATGCCTACCTGTCTGCTCCCTGAGGCTCACTTACGTCTCTGCGGGTCTACAGCTGTCTTCACGTCCTTCGGTCCTCACATGTAAACTTGTTCCTGCTGCGGCCATTCATTGATCTCACCAGAAAATGTGACTTATATTTGTGCCGGAAGTTTACATGTGTGAAACAGAAGCCCAGTGAAGACAGCGGTGCCCCCATGGAGCTGGAACCAAGTGTGACTCTGTTGACAGGTTCCACATTTATTTAAAACATACTTAGAAGTTGTAAAAATGTATACTGGTAAGTGGCTCAATCAAAATCACAGAACATGACCAGGTGCACACCCCGCTGTACCCCCAGTACCGAAATAGAAGGAGTGAATATTGGATAGACAGTGGGGGGCACTCTATATCTGACCACTAATGGACAGCAAATAAAACTAATGACTAATGGACAGTAAATAAAACTACTTATTCTAGATAAGAAATCGATAAAATGTACAGATATGTCCTCAAACAAATAGCAGCATACACTTTAAAATATAATCTTTACATATGATGGCATGTGTCATTCACTTTCATATGTCCCCCTGTATCAATCCTCAACAGGGCTATATTGTAACCTCAATCCAAGTTCAGAGGTCCCCCGATATGGGGTGTGACCCTCACAGTATTATCGTCTACTCAGCTGAAATTTGATCCCTCACTGTTCAATACCAGACACGTTTCGGGGCTGAAAGTGACCCTTCCTCAGTGGGAGAAACGTGTCTGGAATTGAACAGTGAGGGATTGAATTTCAGATGAGTAGACGATAATACCAAGATAACACAGTGGACTTGTCTGTTATATTAAGCGCAAGCAGGAGAACCCAGCCGGTGGAATATAATGACCGGACTCTAGGACCCAGTTCCCTGCAAACTCCCAAGTCACGTGTACAGAGAGGGAGAGAGCAGAGGACCACGTGGGACGCCTCGTAGGTCCTTATAGCTCACAGAACATACAGATTACTGAATCTGCCACACACAGCTGACTACAAGAGCTTCAGAGCCGGACTGTACAGCCTTAACCAGCTCAGATTGGTAAAGTACTTGTTTTAATCTTCCATCCATTCATGATTTGGGTCGTTGTCCTGTTGCAACACCCATCTTCTGTTGAGCCTCAGCTGGTGGACAGATGGCCTTAAGTTCTCCAGCAAAATATCTTGATAAACTTGGGTATTCATTTTTACTTCGATGATAGCAATCCGTCCAGGCCCTGACACAGCAAAGCAGCCCCAAACCATGATGCCACCACCACCATATTTCACAGTTGGGATAAGGTTTTGATGTTGGTGTGCTGTTCCTCTTTGTCTCCACACATAGAGTTGTGTGTTTCTTCCAAACAACTCAACTTTGGTTTAATCTGTCCACAGAATATTTTGCCAGTACTGCTGCGGAACATCCAGGTGCTCTTGTGCAAACTGTAACACAGCAATGTTTTTTTTTTTTTACAGCAGTAGCTTCCTCTGTGGTATCCTCCCATGAAATCCAATCTTTTTTTTATTTTTATTTTTTATATATTATTTATTTTATTTTCAAAAAAAGAGATAAAAATTTACAATATACCAGTTCGGTATAGAAATACAGAGTACAATACAGCATACTCTCATCTATATTGAATCTCCCTCTTATTTTATACCCACCTCTCCCTCCAACCCCCCCTTTTCTTCCGAGGAGCTACCGTCGTCGCACCTGATGTTTTTATTTCCAGCTACCCCATATCCGCTGCCAGACTGCTTTTTTTCCTACTGTATGGGCAAGATTATATTCGTACAACTTTACCCTGTTCATATACTCTATCCATTCCTGGAATTTGGGGTATTTAGTGGAACCCCAGTGTTTAACTATTATTATTTTAGCCAAGGCAATGCCCCGAAACCAAAGTAATTGTTCAATTTTATTTTTGTTTGTCTCTGGGAAAGTACCCAGGATCGCATAATCAATGCGCACTTCGTATTTCATGGGGGAACTGTTCTGCAATTTCCGAAATATTTTAATCCAGTACTCTTTTATCCCCGGGCATTCCCACAGCAAGTGTTTGTACTCTCCTCTGTCTTTGTTGCATTTATAACAATTCTGTTCTTTGTCTTTATAGATAATGTGCAATAATGCTGGTGTGTAGTAAAGGCGGTGTATAATTTTCAAAATAATCCATGCCTGAGCAGGGGAGACCGTGGACCTTTTAATATTTTTATAAACAATATTCCATGGAATGGGCTCCACATTCTGCAGATCCCTTTCCCATTTGGCCTCAGCTCTAAATGTGATCGATTTAGTGTATTCGTGTTTTAACTTTGCGTAAATGTGAGATATAGCAGAGGTGTTTAAAGTCATGTCATGACAAAGATCTAAAAAAGTGTTCTGTGCCGTGTTTAAATAGTTCTTATTTTCCGTGTGGTGAATGGCGTGTCGTAGTTGTTCGTATCGAAATTTATCAATAAATCCTGATGTGGTGCCAGGGAGAATTTCGTTTAAAGGCTTAATCTGTCCTTTATCAAAAACCTGTGCAATTAAATGTATCCCCTGTTTTTCCCAATATTTAACATCACCCATTTGCATGATTCGTGGTAAGTGTACGTTCCCCCACAGGGGGGTATAATGAACCGCTTCGGATACTCCAGCCTTACATCTAACTTGTTGCCAAATATACTCAAGCATTCTACTAAAAGGGTTTGTTATTGTTTTCTTCTCAATGGGGCCCTTTTCGAGGATGAAGAAGTCACAACAATAGACAATCACAGTCTGCTCAAACTAATAACACACAAAGAATTAAATGTTACCATGTATTAAACACACCATGTAAACATTCACAGAGCAGGTGGAAAAAGTATGTGAACCCTTGGATTTAATAACTGGTTGAACCTCCTTTGGCAGCAATAACTTCAACCAAATGTTTCCTGTAGTTGCAGATCAGAGGTGCACAACGGTCAGGAGTAATCACTTTCTTGAGGTCATGCCACAGCATCTCAATCGGGTTGAGGTCAGGACTCTGACTGGGCCACTCCAGAAGGTGTATTTTCTTTGGTTTAAGCCATTCTGTTGTTGATTTACTTCTATGATTTGGGTCGTTGTCCTGTTGCAACACCCATCTTCTGTTGATCTTCAGCTGGTGGACAGATGGCCTTAAGTTCTCCAGCAAAATGTCTTGATAAACTTGGGTATTCATTTTTCCTTCGATGATAGCAATCAGTCTAGGCCCTGATGCAGCAAAGCAGCCCCAAACCATGATGCCCCCACCACCATACTCCAGTTGGGATGAGGTTTTGATGTTGGTGTG
Organism: Bufo gargarizans; assembly: GCF_014858855.1. NCBI lineage: Eukaryota > Metazoa > Chordata > Amphibia > Anura > Bufonidae > Bufo > Bufo gargarizans. The sequence continues at coordinate 518,239,273 of NC_058082.1, read as the reverse complement.
CTGTGCCTCTTTTTCTCCACACATAGCGTTGTGTGTTTCTTCCAAACAACTCAACTTTGGTTTCATCTGTCCACAGAATGTTTTGCCAGTACTGCTGTGGAATATCCAGGTGCTCTTGTGCAAACTGTAAACGCGCAGCAATGTTTTTTTTTGGACAGCAGTGGCTTCCTCTGTGGTATCCTCCCATGAAATCCACTCTTGTTTAGTGTTTTACGTATCGTAGATTTGCTAACAGGGATGTTAGTATATGCCAGAGGCTTTTGTAAGTCTTTAGCTGACACTTTAGGATTCTTCTTCACCTCATTGAGCAGTCTGCGCTGTGCTCTTGCAGTCATCTTTACAGGACGGCCACTCCTAGGGAGAGTAGCAGCAGTGCTAAACTTTCTCCATTTATAGACAATTTGTCTTACCGTGGACTGATGAACAGCAAGGCTTTTGGAGATACTTTTAAAACCCTTTCCAGCTTTATGCAAGTCAACAATTCTTAATCGTAGGTCTTCTGTCACAACCATGGTTATGGTTGTGACTCTTTGGTCGCATGCGGTTGTCAGCGGTTTCCTTTTGTTGTCAATCACAGGTGAGAGCTCTGTGTATGTTGCCTCATGTGTGGTTGCCGCTGGCAACATGAGGTGGTTGGCAGTGTAGCAGTTGGAGCTGGTTGCTAGGCTGCTCGCTGTCATTGCATGCGGTTGCACCTGGCAACCTGTCTATGTAGGTGTGCCTTGTGTCTGTTTGTTGTGCATGAGGTTTATGTATGGGTGCACGTCCCCTTTTAAGTGGCTGTCTTCCCTTCCCTGGTGTGGGAAGAGTTAATTCCCTTCTTAGTGTGTGTGCACTGGGTGTGTCTGTGTGGGTGTGGCTACATGGGCCATTTAGCCTCAGTTGAGACCTGATGTCTGAGGGGTACTTCAGGCATGTTTCTGGAGTCATCATCCTGGTCTTTTACCATCTGCCAGTGAGGGCCACCCTTGTGGTCATAAATGTTATATATGATGTTTAGTTGATGTTGCTTTTCTTTCTATGTTTTATGCAGCTATGGATCTGGGTTCCTGTGTGAATATGTATGTGTGCACGGGATCCAGTCAGCAAGGCTGTGGCAGGTAGGTTTGGAACTAGTGTAGTTCACCTGCCATATCCATATGTCTGTTTGTGTTCCCCTTTTCCTTGCAGCTTGGCCAGTGAGACTTCTGTTCCTCCGTGCCTAGGAGGAACAGGTCGTCTTACCCTGCTCCTTGTTCCAGGGCAATCCTGAGGGCCAGCAGGGACCCCAAGGTTTCCGGTGTATGAGCCCTCCCACCATCAGGGTTGGCTCATATGATTAGGAGTCAGATTAGGGACGTGCTAGGAGGTGACCTGCTCCCTTACAGTGTTCATTTTAGGACATGGTCCTAAAATAATGCCAATGTAACACCTGACCCTGACACTTGACTCTGACACCTGACTCTGACACCTGACCCCTGACTCTGACACCTGACACCTAACACCTGACTCTGACCCTGACACCTGACCCTGACCCTGACTCTCATATCTGAGTTTGACTTATGCTCTTCATAGGTCAGGGTCAAAGTGAGAAGGTGTTATAGATAAACTATGTATTTGTCTGCTAAATCACACAACCAAAGTATGTCTATTGCTGAGCTGATAACTCTGTGCCAGGCAAGCTGGTAGCTCAGTGGTAATGCTGCTGCCCCATGTCCAGGCTTTCTGAGTTCAAAGCCCCTCTCAGCCTCCCAAAAATGTTTACATTTTATTATGCGCTAGATAAGAGGCAAATTTAAATGATGTGTGACGCTGATGTCTCACTTCCTTCAGTTGTCAGTATCACAAAACATTTTAGCTTTACTGTGGTTTTGTATTCTACATCACATAGATGAACAAAAATCACAAGCTACACAAGGCAAGCTGGTAGCTTAGTGGTAATGCTGCTGCCCCATGTCCAGGCTTTCTGAGTTCAAAGCCCTTCTCAGCCTCCCAAGAATGTTTACATTTTATTATGCGCTAGATAAGAGGTAAATTTAAATGATGTGTGACGCTGATATCTGACGTCCTTCAGTTGTCAGCATCACAAAACATTTTAGCTTTACTGTGGATTTGTATTCTACATCACATAGATGAACAAAATTCACAAGCTCATACATGGCAAGCTGGTAGCTCAGTGGTAATGCTGCTGCCCCATGTCCAGGCTTTCTGAGTTCAAAGCCCCTTTCAGTCTTCGAAAAATGTTTACATTTTATTATGCCCTAGATAAGAGGCAAATTTAAATGATGTGTGACGCTGATATCTCACTTCCTTCAGTTGTCAGTATCACAAAACATTTTAGGTTTACTGTGTTTTTTGCTATACTACATCTCATAGATCAAAATAATCTCTATCTTTATCATCTAGAACAGGCATGTCCAAACTGTGGCCCTCCAGCTGTTGCAAAACTACAACTCCCAGCATGCCCTAATAGCTGTAAGCTATCCAGTCATGCTGGGAGTTGTAGTTTTGGAACAGCTGGAGGGCCGCAGTTTGGACATGCCTGATCTAGAGCTATAGCTCAGTGGTAAGACACTTGCTTTGCTTGTAGAGTTCATGGGCTCAAAACCTGTTTCAGGCTTTTAATAAAATTAATATTTTATATTTTATTGAGCTCTAGATCAGAGACAAATTCCAGTGCTGTGTGATGTAAGTAGTCCTTTTTTATTTTATTAAGAGTACATGGGCAGCACTATAGTAAAGGGTGCCCTGTATACAGAGCTGTATCCTGGATTATACATATCTACTGTATATATGTGTATTATACACACAGTGTGCTACAGCTTCACCACACTGAGACTTGCTCAAAAAGCTGATCTACATATCACTGCTTTATCCACGGACACAATATATGGTCATACAGATGGCAGTACTATGTGATAGCTTCTAAGTATAGAAAAACCATGTGGTAATGTCATAGCTCGGAGGTTACATTAATGGCTTTGCATGTTGAAGTCCCCAGAAAGACATATGTATTTTTTCTTTAATAGCATATACTATAATAAATAATATGTCATTAACCCATAGGATACCAGCGCTGTACATGTATGTCGCTGGAAACACGGTCACAAATCCCAGCGCCATACAGGTACAGCGCTCTGATCGGGCGGCCACAGGAGCTACTCCCTCCCGATCAGCTGCAGGGGTCCGGCAGGCACTAATAGTTGGACCCCTGCTGTATGCACCGGCATCGGTGAAAACCCCGATGCCGGCTCATTAACCCTTGCGCTGCCGCGGTCAGCGCTGACGGCTGCATGTGCGGTATCCCCGTGGTGCTGTGATGTCAGCCTGCTGTCTAGCTCTGTCAGTCAATGGGGGAGGGGTGTGTGTGCAGAGCACAGGGTGTTATAGAGCATTAGAGAATAGAGTTGCCACCCGTACGGGAATGACCCGGACAGTCCGGGTTTGCAATCCTGTGCCCGGGTACATGCCTTTCTCAGACCCAGGCACAGAATCAGCTGTGAATGATGGCGGCGGCGGCTGGGCACAGGGAGATGAGCGCTTCCATTGTGGAAGCGCTCATCGCCATAGTCATCTGTATCGCCGTCCTCAGGACAACGATACAGACGGCTGTGCTGCGGCAGGGGAGGGAAAGGCGTCTCTCTCTCCTGTTCCTCTAATAGGCTGCGGGCCTTGTGCCTGCAGCCTATCAGAGGCCGCTGCAGGCGGCGCGATGACGTCATCACGCTGCCTGAGCCGTACACCGGGAAGAGGCCTGCATCGCATCGTTGGAGGTAAGTAAAAAATGTTTTGTTATTTTTTTAGAGAAGAGAGGCACCTGAAATTGGCACATATGGGGGAAGGGGTGGAAAGAGGCACCTTATACTGGCACATATTGGGGAGGAGGAGAAATGAGGCACTTGAAACTGGCACATATGGGGGGAAGGGGGGGAGAGACACCTTATACTGGCACATATTGGGGAGGAGGAGAAATGAGGCACTTAAAACTGGCACATATGGGCGAAGGGGGGGAGAGACACCTTATACTGCCACATATTTGGGTGGGGGGGAAGAGGCACTTGAAATTGGCACATATAGGGGAAGGGGTGGAAAGAGGCACCTTATACTGGCACATATTGAGGGGGGAATGAGGCACTTGAAACTGCAATATATGGGGGGAAGGGGGGGGGAGAGGCACCTTATACTGGCACATATTGGTTGGGAGAAATGAGGCACTTGATACTGGCACATATAAGGGAAGGGGGGGGAGAGGCACATATTGGGGGAGAAAAGATGCACTTCTTACTGACACATGGGGGCATCTATGGGGGGCACTTCTTACTGGCACATTATTTGGGGGCTTCTACTGAGGCCACAAAAAAGGGGTATGTTACAGTATATGGGGGGCTATGTGTGGTACTAGTATTATCAGGGGGTTAATATGTTTATGCAGTATAGTATTGGGGAGCACAGCGGCACAGTATTGGGGTAGTAGGATGATTTGTCCAGAAGATGGGAGGATGATGGAAAAGTAGTAAACTAAGATCTTTTTTTTGTTGTTGTCAAACTGCAGAGACGAAAAATGGCGAAAAAAGGGTAGTCTGGTCTGAAGATCTGAAAGGAGAAGATGAGGAAAGAACATCTACATCAAAGGAGACGTCACTGGATGTAAGAGGTATGGGGTGCTGTATTTCTGTAGTGACGGGATCAGGGGCGTAATGATTGTGGTGCAACAGCAACCAGGGGTGGAGGCGGGACATAGGCGTGGCTGGAGGCAGGACATGGGTGGGGCCTGAAAGGGGCCCTCCCTCCCTTCTGTTCGGGTTTGGCTTAGAGAAAAGATGGAAACCCTAAACGCCATGCGCAAAACCCCTAGCATGGTACAAAGAAGTTGCGGTCTACTTGGTGCAGGTTGCCTTGTACAACTCTTTTGTGCTGTCCCGGAGCGCTGGCAGCACAGGGACATTCCTCCAGTTCTATAAGGGCAGTCCTCAAGGCCATGATATTTTCTGACCGGGAAAGAGCAGGCCGGAGTACCTCAGGAACTGGAGGCGCCCGGATCGTCCCGGCCAACACTTTCCAGGTGTGGTTCCCCCATACTGGAAAGAAGGGTTGGTCCCCCCCAAAAAAAAGTGCAGCGTGTGTAATAGGAGGGGGTAACGAAAGGACACCACCACTCAGTGTGAAACGTGTCCTGATCATTCGGGCCTCTGTATTGACGGTTGCTTCAGGGAGTACCACACTTACATGGAGTACTAAATTTATAATCCCCTTCCCCCATTTTAATTTATTTCTCCACCGTCTTCACAGGAATAGCTGCAAAGTGGAGGAGAAAATTCTAAATCTCCTTTTTTTACACTAACATGTAGCCCCTTTTATTTCATTTTTACAAGGGGTAATAGGAGAAAAAGCGCCCCAAAATTTGTAGCCCAATTTCTCCGGAGTAAGGACATACCGCATATGTGGACGTAAAGTGCTCTGCGGGCAAACTACATGACTCAGAAGAGAAGGAGCGCCATCGCTCTTTCTCTTCTGAGCCGTGTAGTCACCCGCAGATCATATTACGTCCACATATGAGGTATTTTCTGACTCGGGAGAAATTTGGCTATAAACTGTTGGGCGAACAAGTTTGTTTGCTCCACCATCAGATTCACAAATTGTTCACTGAAAAAAACTAAAAATGTCATATTTAGTGACGCCCACTGTGCGAATCTGGATTCCTGGTTGGCCAACAAAGTCAGGAATCAAGGGCTCAAAATCCTCTGGGGTACTCCAGCCAAGTTCACCGGTAGAGGGCTCAGGTGAACTTTCCTGGTGGGCCGGAAAACTAGTACGAGCCCCAGGGCTGCTCATACTAGTGTGGGCCACAGGGTTCCTGGCACGGGGGGTTCCTGGCTCCGCCTGGCGGCGTCTCCGCCGCCTTGGGGCTCATCATCATCACTAGATGATGAGGAGAACGAGGATGACAACAGGAAAGTGGGGTCATCCTCGTCCTCACTGGGGCTCTCGGAGTCTGAGAGCAGCTGGGCGTACGCCTCATCAGCCGAGAACATCCGGCGGGCCATCTTAGAACGCTAAAGGGGAGTGCGTGTGTGTGTGTAAAACTTTATTTAGTGTGTGTATGGGGAGGGGGGCGGTGTGTTTTTATGTATACCCTACCCTAACCCACCCTAACCTAACAGAATCCCCGAAAAATTGCTCACAGCCCAAAAACTCACTAATCAGCGGTGGGGTGGGCAATGCGCTGACAGTGGCCAGGCGCTCTTTTACAGCTAAGAGTGCTGGCCACAGTCAGCGCACCTACAAAAAGAAAAAAAATGCACTTGCGCCCCAAAATATGTGGGTGGGGGGGAAAGCTGCAGCACCCCTGGGAGGACAGGGGTCGCACAAGTTGCTGTGGACCCCAGACACCCTCAGATCCGGGTGCTGCACACAAAAATTAACTTTTTTTTTTTCACTACCCCTACCTAACCAAAAGCTCTCCCTAAATGTTTATATGCCAGATGGCACTTTATGTGGTCTCAGGGGCCACGGATGGCGGAGGATCGTGTGGGAAGCAGATGGACCGACACAGGGCTCCTCTCTCCTTACTCACACAGAAGTCTGTGGGCGGGGAGAGTGGAGCTCCAGGATGTTATCTCCAGGTCAATCCCTCCAACCAATCACAGGTGATCCTCACCCTCATCCTCCGTCACCGCCACCTCACAGGATCTACGGAGGGTGATTGGTGGTGTATATTACACCACTGATCACCCTCCTATTCCGGGTCACCAGAGACCTGAATAACCTGGAAATGCTGCAAACCGCAGGTCTGAATTGACCTGCGGTTAGCAGCGATCGCCGATATAGGGGAGGATGGTCACAGGACCCCCCCTCGGCATTGTCACAGGGTGCCTTCTGAATGATTATAGCAGGCACACCGTTCGTAACACTGCCCGCCGCACAGCGGTGATTGGAAATACACAGGTACGCCCTGTGTCCATAAGAGGCTAAAGAGGCTCTGTCGCCAGAATCAACCCTATTAGACCATACGTACTGCCTGGTAGGGCTCATTATGCTGATTATGTATGATAAATAGCTGCAGAGATATCTGTGTTTTTATTCATATGCAAATAAATTATTTGAGCCCTCAGAGGCGGGGCTTAATATTCTGAGCAATGCTCTATCACAGTGTTTCTCAACCAGCGTGCCTCCAGGTGTTGCAAAACTACAACTCCCAGCATGCCTGCACAGCCAAAGGCTGTCTGGGCATGCTGAGAGTTGTAGTTTTGCAACAGCTGGAGGCACGCTGGTTGGGAAACACTGCTCTATAACACCCTGTGCTCTGCACACACACCCCTCCCCCATTGACTGACAGAGCTAGAAGCAGGCTGACATCACAGCACCACGGGGATACCGCACATGCAGCCGTCAGCGCTGACCGCTGCAGTGCAAGGGTTAATGAGCCGGCATCAGGGTTTTCACCGATGCCGGTGCATACAGCAGGGGTCCAACTATTAGTGCCTGCCGGACCCCTGCAGCTGATCGGGAGGGAGTAGCTCCTGTGGCCGCCTGATCAGAGCGCTGTACCTGTATGGCGCTGGGATTTGTGACGGTGTTTCCAGCGACATACATGTACAGTGCTGGTATCCTATGGGTTAATGACATATTATTTATTATAGTATATGCTATTAAAGAAAAAATACATATGTCTTTCTGGGGACTTCAACAAGCAAAGCCATTAATGTAACCTCCGAGCTATGACATTACCACATGGTTTTCAATACTTAGAAGCTATCACATAGTACTGCCATCTGTCTGATCATATTTTGTGTCCGTGGATAAAGCAGTAATATGTATATCAGCTTTCTGAGCAAATCTCAGTGTGGTGAAGCTATAGTACATATATACATATATAATACACATATATACAGTAGATATGTATAATCCAGGATACAGCTCTGTATACAGGGCCCCCTTTACTATAGTGCTGCCCATGTACTCTTAATAAAATAAAAAAGGACTACTTACATCACACAGCACTGGAATTTGTCTCTGATCTAGAGCTCAATAAAATATAAAATATTAATTTTATTAAAAGCCTAAAACAGGTTTTGAACCCATGAACTCTACGCAAGTGTCTTACCACTGAGCTATAGCGCTAGATGATAAAAATAGGGATTTTTTTGATCTATGAGATGTAGCATAGCAAAAAACAGTAAACCTAAAATGTTTTGTGATACTGACGACTGAAGGAAGTGAGATATCAGCGTCACACATGATTTAAATTTGCCTCTTATCTAGGGCATAATAAAATGTAAACATTTTTTGAAGGCTGAAAGAGGCTTTGAACTCAGAAAGCCTGGACATGGGGCAGCAGCATTACCACTGAGCTACCAGCTTGCCTTATGTAGCTTGTGATTTTTGTTCATCTATGTGATGTAGAATACAAAACCACAGTAAAGCTAAAATGTTTTGTGATACTGACAATTGAAGGACGTCAGATATCAGCGTCACACATCATTTAAATTTGCCTCTTATCTAGCACATAATAAAATGTAAACATTTTTGGGAGGCTGAGAGGGGCTTTGAACTCTGAAAGCCTGGACATGGGGCAACAGCATTACCACTGAGCTACCAGCTTGCCTGGCACAGAGTTATCAGCTCAGCAATAGACAGTGTGATTTAGCAGACAAATACATAGTTTATCTATAACTCCTTGTCACTTTGACCCTGACCTATGAAGAGCATACGTCAAACTCAGATATGAGAGTCAGGGGTCAGGTGTCAGGGTCAGGTGTTACATTGGCATTATTTTGATACTTGACTATGATATCTGACCATGTCCTAAAAATGAACACTGTACTCCCTAAGTCTGTCGTCCTGGCCGAGCAGCCACTAACATCTTCTGGCATCGCGCGTCTGAGGATTTTCTCCATCCTCAGCCGTGACATCTTCTGAGAGCTTTTTTGTGTGAGGCATCCTTCACATTAGGCAATACTTCTTGTGAAAAGCAAAACCAGAACTGTTGTGTGTTTTTTATAGGGCAGGGCAGTTGTAAACAACACCTCCAATCTCATCTCATTGATTTGACTCCAGTTTGCTGACACCTCATTCCAATTAGCTCTTGGAGATGTCATTATTAGTCAAGGTGTTCACATACTTTTTCCACCTGCACTGTGAAAGTTTACATGGTGTGTTCAATAAAAAATGTTTTAACATTTAATTCTTTGTGTGTTATTAGTTTAACCAGCTCCCGTCACACGTCGATAGGCGTCAGGACCACGGCGCTCTCAGGTCTCAGCGACGCCTATTGGCGTCATCTCGTGAGACCCGAGATTTCCTGTCAATGGGCACTCACAGGATTGCGCCGTTCACAAGTTCAACTACAGCCTGCCAGCGCTGATCATTGGCTGGTAGGCTGTAGATTTTTTAAATAACCAATCAAAGAGGTATAGCAGACACAATTTTATAAATAGCGTCTGATATACCTGCTACCTGCTCCTCTGGTGGTCCCCTTTGCTTGGATCTACCACCAGAGGACACAGGCAGCTCTGTAAGTAGCACCAAACACCACACACACATTACACACACACACCCCTGTCACTTATTAACCCCCCTTATTAACCCCTGATCACCCCATATAGACTCCCTGATAACCCCCTGTCACCCCCCTGTCATTGATCACCCCCCTGTAAGGGTCCCTTATCACCGCCAGTTACTTAGCTACTTATTAGGTAGTTAGCGCCCAGCCCACCGCACCGCAGTCGCTGATTAGTGTCATCGCTGTCGCTAATCAGCACTAGTACTATATAGTATTTGTAAGTGATCAAGACTGATCGCAATCAGAACTATATCAGTACATTAGGGTCACCTTAGGCTCTACAAAAAACGCAGTGTTCGCCCGATCAGGCCTGATCTTGTGCCCCACCGCAGTGACAGAATTTTTTTTTTTCTGATCACTACAAAAACACCGTAAAATCGCTGTGGCGCTAGAAAGATCACTTTTGAGCTTTCTGGATCTTTATTAGCGATCGCAGCTTTACTTCGCAAGCACTCCTTTTTACTAGGCAGGTGTGCTCTTTTTCCTGGGTAGTCTCAGAGGAATACCCCCTAAATTTAGTTAGCCCAAAATGTCAAAGGGGTATTCCGCTGAAGAGGCCTACAGGATTCTGGCCCTGATGGATGAAAGCGATGGGGATGCCTCACCCGCTGAATCCAGTGGTTCAGAATATGAACCTGTAGACCGCAGTGGCCCTCTAACTGCTAGTGAAGATGACGAGGTTGAGGTCCCTGCTATGGTCCCGACCCCATGTCAGTGTTCTGCATACCCCGCGTGATGAGCCTCATTTGCAGCAGAGTGGTGTTAGCGCTGATCTTTTTTATGGTGCGGCATACACCAGCAGCGCAGCACATCCTGGACCTTCTACCAGCACTGCCGTATTCCCTGGTGAAGTGGCGAGCACCAGAAGGGCAGTTCAAGCTGGTACGGTGGCACGTGCAGTAACTCCCCTGTCGCAGCCACCACGTTCACAGGCCCGTAGAGCCCTTAGTCTCCCAGAGGTGCTGGCAAACCCAAATTGGCAATCCCCTGCTTCTGCCGCACCCGTATTGCCCCCTTTCACCGCCCAGTCTGGAGTTCGCGTGGAGACAGCTCATTTAGGATCGGCACTTGAGTTTTTTTAGCTGTTCTTCACCACGGATCTCTATGACTTAGTTGTGGCAGAAACCAACCGCTATGCCACACAGTATATAACCACCAATCCAGGAAAGCTTCTATGCCCAGCCTTTCCGGCGGAAACCAGTCACAGTTTCCGAATTTAAAATATTTTTGGGCCTTATCCTCAGCATGGGTCTAACTAAAAAAAAGTATTGCGGTCATATTGGTCTAAAGACCCAATACATTACATGCCCATGTTCTCTGCTGCTATGTCCAGGGCACGTTTTGAGGTCATCATGCGCTTTATGCATTTCACTGACAATAAAACCTGTCATCCAAGAGGCCATCCTGCTTATGACCGGCTCCACAAAATTCGGTCCCTCATAGACCGTTTGTCATCCAGATTTGCAGATGTGTATACCCCCAATCAGAACATCTGCATAGACGAGTCCCTTGTACATTTTACCGGGCGCCTTGGCATCAAACAGTACATCCCCAGCAAGCGCGCCCGGTATGGGGTCAAACTGTATAAGCTCTGTGAAAGGGCCACAGGCTATACATATCGTTTTTAGGGTCTATGAGGGAAAAGACTCAAAACTGGAGCCGGTCAGATGCCCTGACTACCTGGGGAGCAGTGACAAGATTGTTTGGGACTTGGTGTCACCTTTACTCCACAAGGGGTACCACTTATACGTTGACAAATTTTACACAAGTATGGCCCTCTTTCGGCACTTACATTTAGTCGGAATTCAATGCTGTGGCACCGCGAGACCTAGTCGCCGGGGCTTCCCCCAAAGGCTCGTTAATACCCGACTTGCACGGGGGGAGAGGGCTGCCTTGTGTGACTAAGAACTGCTTGCGGTGAAGTGGAGGAACAAGAGGGACTTTTACCTTCTGTCCACCATTCACGCAGACACGACAGTACAAATTAAAAGGGCAACTGGAGTCATTGAGAAACCCCTCTGTGTCCACGACTATAACCTTCACATGGGAGGGGTGGACTTCAATGACCAGATGATGGCTCCCTGTTTAGTGTTTCCCTCCGCACCAGACGCTGGTATAAGAAGGTGTCTGTTTATTTAATTCAATTGGCTGTCTATAATAGTTATGTTCTCTACAATAAGGCTGGGAGAATGGGATCCTTCCTAAAATTCCAGGAAGAGATCATTTCGGAACTCCTGTATCCAGGAGGATCCATGCCCCAAGTCCCTGATGTAGTTAGCCGGCTACATGACAGACACTTCCCGAGTGTCTATCCTGGTACCCCAACTCAGCGTTCCCCAAGAAAAAGATGTTGTGTCTGTAGCAGGGCTGGAATAAGGCGTGACACCACTGTTTTTTGTCCTGACTGTCCTGACCAGCCTGCCCTATGCATAGGGGAGTGTTTCCGCAAGTACCACACACAGGTACACTATTAGTGTAGGGATCGCGTGACACAGGACAGGCACACAGGGGTCTTAGGGCCCTTTCACACATAGCTGCTACAAACCTCTCCTTTCACCTGGGACAAAGCGCACAATGTACTTCGCCACATCTCTGGCGATTTGCGCTTTGCACATTGTCCCATGGGGAAGGAGAGGTTTGTCCTCTAAAGGTAAAAAAATAAATAAAAAATCACAGGTAAGCAAAAAAGTTAATGTTCTGTTTCAAATGTTATATAAAGTTTATAAAAGTTGATGTTAATAAATTTATTGCGTTGCTGCCTGTTTTTTTTTTCTTTTTTACCTTCTAGGTGGACCAAGCGATCAACCAGCTGCAGCACTGATGTGCATTCTGACAGAAGCATTGCGCTACTGTCAGATTACACAAAGTCGGTGTATGCGGCGCTGCAAGACGATATTTCTCCTCTGCAGTAAAAAAGATACGTTTGCCGAGGCTTATGAGCTGAGGGTCGGTGTTCATATGCTTTGGCAAACACTTTGTATAAAAATAAAAATAATTCCTGGCAATGATTTATTCATCCACATCGATTGATGTGAATGGAGAAATCGGGTTTGCCAGGGCATACGAGCTGAGTGGGTTTGGATGTTGGGCGGAGCTCCTATGTCCTGGCAGACGCCTTTCCCCTCTTATTTTATTTTTTTGCACATTTTTTGGCAGAGATTTTTTCATCCACATTGAGCGATGCGAAGAAATCTGTGCCGTTCACTTTTTCTTTCAGCCCAGAGGCTGAACGGAAAAAAAAAATCTCATTACCCGTATGCTCAATATAAGGAGAATAGCAGAAACTCCTAATACTGGCCATACATATAATGATGGTGGAGACCCTGAAATATCAGGGCAGTACAAACACCCCACAAATGACCCCATTTTGGAAAGAAGACACCCCAAGGTATTCGCTGAGGGGCATATTGAGTCCATGAAAGATTTAACTTTTTGTCACAAGTTAGCGGAAAAGGCAGACTTTGTGAGAAAGAAAAAAAAACAATTTCCGCTAACTTGTGCCAATTCTTTTTTTCTATGAACTCGCCATGCCCCTCACGAAATACCTTGGGGTGTCTTCTTTCCAAAATGGGGTCACTTGTGGGGTATTTATACTGCCCTGGCATTTTAGGGGCCCTAAAGTGTGAGAAGTAGTTTGGAATCCAAATGCGTAAAAAATTGCCCTGTGAAATCCTACAGGTACTCATTGGAATTTGGGCCCCTTTGTGCACCTAGGCTGCAAAAAAGTGTCACACATGTGGTATCGCCGTACTCAGAAGAAGTAGGGCAATGTGTTTTGGGGTGTATTTTTACAACTTTTTAATTTTTTTTTATACAAAGTTGTCAATTTACAGAGATATTTCTCTCACCCAGCATGGGAATATGTAAAAAATACACCCCAAAACACATTGCCCTACTTCTTCTGAGTACGGCGATACCACATGTGTGACACTTTTTTGCACCCTAGGTGTGTAAAGGGGCCCAAATTCCAACGAGTACCTTTAGGCTTTACAGGGTTGCTCACAATTTAGCCCCGCCCAAAATGCCAGAACAGTAAACACACCCCACAAATGACCCCATTTCAGAAAGTAGACAGCCCAAGGTATTCACTGAGGGGCATAGTGAGTCCGTGGGAGATTTTTTATTTTTTTTGCCAGAAGTTAGCAGAAATGGAAACTTTATTATTATTTTTGTTTCTCAGAAAGTGTCATTTTCCGCTAACTTGTGAAAAAAAATTAAATCATACATAAACTCACCATGCCCCTCCGCGAATACTTTGGGGTGTCTTCTTTCTAAAATGGGTCATTTGGGGGGTATTTATACTATTCTGGCATTCTAGCACTTCAAGAAACATGACAGGTGCTCAGAAAGTCAGAGCGGCTTCAAAATGCGGAAATTCACATTTTTGTACCATAGTTTTTAAACGCTATAACTTTTGCGCAAACCAATAAATATATACTTATTGGATTTTTTATATCAAAGACATGTAGCACAATAAATTCTGACACAAACTTGTATAGAAATGTAATTATATTTGAACAATTTTACCAGAAAAAGTAAAAAATACACTTTTTTTGAGAAAATTGCGGCCTATTTTGATTAATATCAGAAAAACGAAAAATCTCAGCAGCAGTCAAATACCACCAAAAGACAGCTGTATTTGTGAGAAGAAAAGGAGGTAAAATTCATTTGGGTGCCAAGTTGCATGACCGAGCAATAAACCGTTAAAGTTGTGAAGTGCCGATTTGTAAAAAAGGGCCTGGTCACTAGGGGGGTATAAACCTGTGGTCCTTAAGTGGTTAAGCAGACTGTGATTATCTATTGTTGTGACAGATGAAGATCAGATCACATTTTATGACCTATTTGTGCAGAAATCCATATCATTCCAAAGGCTTTTTCTTGCAACTGTATATTAACCTAGCTCCAATGTCGTGACTTTATTTAACCCTGCTGACAGAAGTAATCTATATTGCAGACACCTATATACTGGAAGACTACCTTTTTTTTTTTTTACCCTTTTCTTCTCGAAGTGTTATTTAGGTGGACTTAGTTTTTTTCTGTGTTTGTGTTTTTTTGTTTTTGTGTGTGAGGGTCACACCCCATATCAATCGGGGGACCTCTGAACTTGGATTGATGTTACAATATAGCCCCGTTGAGGATTGATACAGAGGGACATATGAGAGTGAATGACACATGCCATCATATGTAAAGATCATATTTTAAAGTGTATGCTGCTATTTGTTTGAGGACATATCTGTACATTTTATCGATTTCTTATCTACGTATTTCCTAGTTTTATGCAATTTAGAATAAATAGTTTTATTTACTGTCCATTAGTCATTAGTTTTATTTGCTGTCCATTAGTGGTCAAATACTTAGAAGTTGGACAACCATCTAAATTATTCTGTGGTGGCTCTGCAGGTTGCCATGTCCCTCAAAAATTACAGGTGATCACTGGAGTCCCAGAAGGAGATTGCTTTTATTTCTGGTTATTTTCAAGGAAACCTACTAACAAATGGTGATTCTCCAAAGTAGATAAAAATCCTTTAATACTGTTCCCATTAAAATACTAACATGCCCCAAAATGAAAAAAGTGAGACCCACAAGCTCTGATCATTTAGGTATAACCTCATACTATACACATACAATATATACTATAGAATGGTGCATATCGGATACAAAGATATACAGTTAAAACTCGAAAAATTAGAATATCATGCAAAGTTCATTTATTTCAGTAATGCAACTTAAAAGGTGAAACTAATACATGAGATAGACTCATTATGTGCAAAGCGAGTTATTTCAAGCCTTTATTTGTTATAATTTGGACGATTATGAAACCCCAAAGTCACAATTTTGAGGTACCCTTTGCTGAGGGAAAATTGATCAATTAGCTGACTAGAGTGTGACACTTTGGGCCTAGAATATTGAACCTTTTCATAATATTAAAATTTTAAGTTGCATTAATGCAATTCCTTTTAAGTTGCATTACTGAAATAAATGGACTTTTGCACGATATTCTAATTTTTCGAGTTTCACCTGTAAGATTGGATAGATAAATAAATCATATCTATTCATCCATTTACATATCGATCTATCTATCCCTCATGAAATGCATCTCATATCTATTAGACAGGGAGATAAATATATTGGTAGATAATATCAAGTCTAAATGTAGCTCCAAAGGTAAAACCAAAAACACAAATGCACAATTTTTTTTCAAAATATTAACTAGATTTGATAATACATGAATTGCATGCCATACAAAATATAAGAAAACCTTAAAAGGGGTTTTCCAGCAGAAAAAGAAAAACATTGCATGGCCATGAAACGGTAAAAAAAATAAAATAAAAAAATAGCTCATGACTTTACTAATCCCCCAGTGCTGTTGGTGTTTCCATTCCAATTGTGCACAATTTCCCTCTGCACTCTTCTTCCTGCTCCTGTCTAAACATTGAAGGAGATAATTGGGAATGGCGCTAAGCCAATCACTAGCTGCAGCGATGACCCGCCTCAACCAGTGATTGACTGAGCAGCACTCCCAGCTATTTCCTGTTGTGTCAAGACATCAGCAGTAAGTAGACAGCAGCAGGGACTCAGGATCCAGTGGTACAGCAAAACTGGGGGATTGGCAAGTTCAGTATAGTTTAGATTGTTTCTTTTTAACCATTTGAAGGCCATACCACATATTTCTTTATCTAATGGAAGACCACCTTAATATCATACTCAAGAATATAAACTTATAGAAAGGGATTTCCATTAGTCCAAAAAAAGTCCGCCATGATGAGTCATCTGTCTGTAAGAGTAGATGATGAAATTCCACAAAATGTTTGTCTAATTCTGTTGAATTGTTTTCGGGGATCTTTTAAACCTTTTGAAGTCCTTCATCAATTGCCTTTCCATTTAGACAAACTGTACTATTTTGCAGATTATCCTTGGTCTCCTCATCTTCATTAAGTGCAGGTGTCTCCTCGTATCGCCTTCGATAGACCATTCGGCTTAACACCGTGGTCAGGAACATTTCCATGATGAGAAGCTGCTGATTCATGTCTGAAATGAAAATGAAACATCGCTCAATATAAATTTTAGGATAAATTATAGGCAATAGGGGGGTCATTTATTATCCAGAAATAAGCCTACATTAGGCGTATTTCTGGTGCAGATTGCGATGCAAAGGTTATTTCCTACGCAATCTGCAACTTTTTCCCTGTCATGCCAGGTTTAAAAAAGTGGGTTTGGCATGGGAGAGGAAGGAGAATCTTATTCATAATTTTTTACGCCTGTTTTAGATGTAGAAAATGGTCTAAGTGTAAGACAGCTAGGAAGATGGCTTACATTTAGACTGGCTCTGGATGCGCAAAGTTACCGAATGTAGAGGCCGGTGACTCTTCATACCAGAACACCAGATATAGGGGTTATTAAGACTGGCGTCATAAATGCCGGTCTTAATAAATGACCGCCTAGGGATTTTACTTTGATATTTCTGGACTGTACGGTAAATTAAGTGCACATTTAAAATCAGAATAAGGGTGAGTTCACACCACTGTTATGGATTCCATTTTTGCTTTCCTTTATAACATGGCTATAATGGAAAATAACGGAATCCATAAGACGAAAGTCAAGACGGAAACCTTTAAGAGGCATTCTGTTTTGATCCTTTATAACACAAGTCTATGGGCAGCATAACGGATCCGTCCTGGTTTCCATTGTGCAGGAGTCCAGTCCTGCATAATGGAAACCAGGACGGATCCGTTTTGCTGCCCATAGACTTCTATTATGACAGAATTCAACGCGGTAGCCTTTAAGAGGCATTCCGTTTTGCTTTCAGTCATAATAGAAGTCTATGAGCAAGCATAATGGATCCGCCTGGTTTCCCTTATGCAGAACGGAAAAAAAGTCCTGTCGACAGGACTTTGTTTTCCGTCTTGCAGAACGGAAACCAGATGGACCAGTTATGATTGCCCATAGAGTTCTATTATGACGGATCAAAATGGAATGCATGTTAAAGAATGCCTCTTCCGTTTTGGCTTCCGTTATTTTCCGTTATAAACACGTTATAACTGAAAACAACAACGGAATCCATAACGGTGATGTGAACTCACCCGAAGTAGCACATGACTAATGTCATAGATAGTTTGTGTCCCATAAATTGTGTGTTTAACCACAATTTTCTCTCCATGCTTGCTGGATGGATGGATTCTTCTGGCTTGATGCAAGACTGACATGCACTCTGAGTCAATCAGATTCTTCCCCTGCTGCTTTCCTGCCCTCAAACTGCCCATAGACTTACAATAGCTGTCAGACGGGATATCATTTCAGAATCTAGTGGGGACACCCTTAGTAAGCAGCATATACATTACCCATATAAATAGGGCTAAATTAGAACATTCTAGGCCCAATAGCAAACTTTTAAAAGGTTGTGGGAAACTTGAAATTCCACTATGGCCAAGCCCAGTGATAGGCAAACTGCGGCTCTCCAGCAGTTGCAGAACTACAACTCCCAGCATGCAAATACTGCCTACAGCTTTCAGCCTACAGCAGGGCATGGTGGGAGTTGTAGTTTTGCAACAGCTGGAGAGACGCAGTTTGCCTATCACTGGCCTAGCCAATAGTAAGGGTATAATAGGAGTTGTAATTGGAAAAAATTGGCCTGAAAAAAGAGTGTGGATGTTGGAAGCCCCTGGACTCCTTTTCCCTCTATGTAATCCAGTCCTAAGAATGAGAACATTGGGGATCATTTACTATGCTGAAAAAGGCCTGCGACTTCACCCCCCTTACGTCAGGTCTAAAATTGTGGCATGGCGAGGGCATGGAAGGTGACAGGTTGGCAGGCCCATCTCATTTACCATTTTCTATGCCTGTTTTAGGCGTAGAAAATGGTCTAAATGTAAGACAGCAAGGAAGCTGTCTTACATTTAGAACCGGCACTGGATGCACCGAAGTAATGAAGAGACTTGCACCTTTTCACAACTGCCAGCTTAGGGGTTTATTTAGACCGGCGTCTAAAATGCCGGTCTTAATGAATGTGCTCCATTGATGTGGCTTGAGATTGCACAATTAGAACTGGGTGAGAGTCAGGAAGTTTTATCATATGGCAACAGATGCTCTTTTCACATTTTTGCATCATTGTGTAGATGTGAACATTTTAATTCAACGGGATTATTGATGGGGATCTGACCACATGGACCCCCACTGATCATGAGAACAGGTGTAATTGGTTTGAATGGAGTGGCGGTAAAGCACGTGGAATGCCGCTCCATTGAAAGCCTCTGGGACTGCTAGCTAGAGATGAGCGAATTTCAGGTTATGAAATTCGTTCACGCTTCGTTTGCTAGTAAAAGGTGAATTGCATTACAGATTCCATTACCATGGGCCATAACACAATTCTATGACGGAATGTATAACAGAATGCCTTTAGAGGCATTCCGTTATTCATTCCGTCATAATAGAAGTCTATGGGCTGCAAAACGGATCCGTCCCGTTTCAGTTATGCAGGAGAGGACTCCCCTGCATAATGGAAACAGAACAGATCCGTTTTGCAGCCCTTAGACTTCTATTATGACGGAATGAATAACGGAATGCCTCTAAAGGCATTCTGTTATACATTCCATCATAGAATTGTGTTATGGCCCATGGTAACTGAATCCATAATGAAATTCACCTTTTACCAGTAAACGAAGTGTGAACGAATTTCTAAATATGAAATTCGCTCATCTCTACTGCTTGCAGTCTAATTGATCCTTGACAGTCCCACCAAGTTTGAATGAAGCACCAATGTGAATGCTTTACCTCAGCACCATTGAGATGGTGAACAAAGGACCATGGGGGTCTCACCAATCAGGAACTCATGACCTATCCTGTGGATTAGTTTTAACTTGGGCCAACCTCTTTTAGGGTCTACACATGTTCTAAAGTTGGACCAACTGTTCCATATCAGCAGCAAAACTGAAACTTGCAGGTTTATTTGAAAACAAATCTTTTTCAAAACAAGTAATACATTTACTGTAAGACATTTATTAAATGGAAAAATTGGTATTTTAAACAAATTCATTATTCTCGCTCTGTCTTAGTGTCTTTCCCTACAGATATGTAAAATGGAGTAAATTATGTAAACTGTGGCTCCTATTTTAATTCCAGGTCTACAAAGATATGTAACCTCCGGTTGTGTTGTAAGGTAATAACTAATCATCGATCACACTTCCAAAGTGCATAGTAGCCCCCGTGTGTTGGAATAAGATGATAATAGAGGAAGGACAAAAGCTACACAACAAGCCTGATTGTGCCTGACAGCATATTACTTTTCTTATAGATACTGAGGAGAGATTTTAACAAACTATCAACCTCTTCTCTAGTTCCTATTATTAGTTTTGTTACATTTCCAATTCCCTTTGTTACAAAATGTACTGTAGCCTCAATAACAGGTTAAAATAATGATACCCCAGACTATAATCTGTCTTTAGGTGGCATGTTCCATAGCTATATAAATGTTGATTTTCTATTTAATTGTGCAATTTGTTTTGTCTTGATTGTAACAAGTATTATTTATTGTAAGTATTATTATTATTGTTAGTGACAATCAATAAAAGATGCTACCAGTTCCTGATTTTTTTCATTTTTACCATCAGCAGGATCAGCTAGTGTGGATCCACTGTGCCAACTAACTGGTTTAACTTAGGGCTAAACCCTAAGGCCCCTTTCACACGAGCAGGACGGATTAGGTCTGGATGCGTTCAGGGTGCGTTCAGTGAAACTCACACTATTTTGCAAGCAAGTTCAATCAGTTTTGTCTGCGATTGCGTTCAGTTGTTCAGTTTTTTTCCGCGCGGGTGCAATGCGCTTTGATGCGTTTTTCACGCGCGTGATAAAAAACTAAAGGTTTACAAGCAACATCTCTTAGCAACCATCAGTGAAAAACGCATCGCACCCGCACTTGCTGGCGGATGCAATGCGTTTTTCACGCAGCCCCATTCACTTCTATGGAGCCAGGGCTGTGTGAAAAACGCAGAATATAGAACATGCTGCGATTTTTATGCAACGCAGAACTGATGCGTGAAAAACAACGCTCATGTACACAGACCTATTGAAATAAATGGGTCAGGATTCAGTGCGGGGGTTATGCGTTCACGTCACGCATTGCACCCGTGCGGAAAACTCGCTCGTGTGAAAGGGGTCTAAGGGTGTTATTCCAGTGCTCCCCTGATATTCACCCTTTAACCACTGTACAAGGTTCTGGCCTTTGCAGTAGGGAAGCAATTGGACTGCTACCTGGATAATCCTGGTGTAGTTAACAGCTAACTCATAGGGCTCAAGAACTCTGTTGTACTATAAGCTCAGGATTATGACATGTGCAGTGCTCTGTCCATTGTCTCTGGTGGATGCTGGCCTATTTTGACATATACAGGGTTCCGGCTATTGTCACAACAGGATTCTGGTCCATTATGACACATGCAGTATTTCGTCAGTTGTTCCTTGGAAGATGTTGGCCCATTGTGATGAGGGCAGTGCTCTGTCCATTGTCTCTGGAGAATGCTGGCCCATTGGGACATATACAGAGTTCCATCTATTGTCACAGGAAGCTGGCCCATTGTGAAACACACAGTGTTCCGACCATGGTCCCTGAAGAATTCTGACACATTCTGACATGCACAGTGTTCCATCCATTCTCCCTGGATGATGCTGGACCATTGTGGCACATGCAGTGTTCCATCCATTGTCCCTGGACAATGCTAGCCCATTTGGACACGAGTGGAGTTCTTTCCATTTTCTCTGGAGGATGCTGGTCTATTGTGACACATACATTGTTCCGTCCATAGTTACAGGAGGATGCTGGCCCATTTTGACACACACAGTGTTCCGTCAGTTGAAAGATGCTGAACCATTGGGGGCATTGATTGATGCTGGCCTTTTGTCACATACGCAATGTTCCAACTATTGTTCCTGGAAAATGCTGGCCCATAGCAACACGGGCAGTGTTCCATCCATTATCCCTGGATGATGCTGGTCCATTATCGCACACACAGTGTTCCATACCACCCAACTTTTTTGATGGTCATAGATAGATACTTGCAGCTCAATATGTGAAAGATCCAATCAATGGCTGAGGCCGTTGATACAGCCAATGATTGATTGAGCAGCATTCATAGCCATTGCAAGAAAGTAGCAGGAATTGAGGTATAGCAGGGACCTGAACTGTCAGAACTGCAGGAGCTGGGGATCCGTGAGTAGAAGTTTGCATGGGGGTGAGTGATGGCATAGTGATCACTCCTACCCATGCTGTGGAGGACATTGCTGCATGTGATAGCAGTGGTCTCCTCCACTAGCGAGCAGGCGATTGCTGGGAGGGAAAGCTTCCACATCAGGTTGTCTAATACAGCCTTAGGCCTCTTTCACACTACAGTATGTTGAATTCAGTGTTTTGCGTTCCGTTTTTCACGGATCCGTTGTTCCGTTTTTTGCTTCCGTTGTGGTTCCGTTTCCGTTCCGTTGTTCCGTTCCGTTTTTCCGTATGGCAAATACAGTATACAGTAATTTCATATAAAAAATTGGGCTGGGCATAACATTTTCAATAGATGGTTCCGCAAAAAACGGAACGGAAACGGAAGACATACGGATGCATTTCCGTATGTGTTCAGTTTTTTTTGCGGACCCATTGACTTGAATGGAGCCACGGACTGTGATTTGCGGCCAAATATAGGACATGTTCTATCTTTTCAACGGAACGGAAAAACGGAAATACGGAAACGGAATGCATACGGAACACATTCCGTTTTTTTGCGGAACCATTGAAATGAATGGTTCCGTATACGGACCGTATACGGAACGCAAAAAACGGACCGTATACGGAACGCAAAATACTGTAGTGTGAAAGAGGCCTTAACTCAAAGTTAATCAACTGTTATCAATCGGCCTCTGCAGGGAAAAAAGTAGCATTACATTCTGGCCATTTAAATATGGATGGGCAGAACAGGTTCACTAGAATGGCACCTGCTATTACAGAGTGGCTCTCCATTCTAGCTCATAAAGGTGGGTTCTCGAGAGTAGGAGCTACTTCTACAACATTCATATCTCCAAACTGATCATATAGACATGGATTGTCTTTATGAGACAACCCCTTTTTTTAAATCAAATATTTTTTAGATTGCTAAAGAGATTATAAAAGCTCTGGACATTTTCTTTAACTTGAATGACATTTTCCCCATCCAATAATTGTGATGCAATGATGCAATAATTTTCAAGACCACTTAGAATTTTAGGCTGTTGAAGTCTATCAGATCCATGGGATATGGATAAAATATGTATAGGGACTTCCAGATATTCCTTTAACATCTGATGGCTCTACCAAGAAGGCTTTGTCTTTTTACACTCCATGGAAAAAACATGCAGGCCTGACCAATCAGGGTAATAACTACAGTCAGGTCCATCAATATTGGGACATCAACACAATTCTAACATTTTTGGCTCTATACACGACCACAATGAATTTGAAATGAAACAAACAAGATGTGCTTTAACTGTGCTTTAATTGTGCTATTTGCATTTGGAATCTGTTGCTGTCAACTCTCAAGATGAAATCCAAAGAGCTGTCACTATCAGTGAAGCAAGCCATCATTAGGCTGAAAAAACACAACAACCCCATCAGAGAGATAGCAAAAACATTAGGCGTGGTCAAAACAATTGTTTGGAACATTCTTAAAAAGAAGGAACGCATCGGTGAGCTCAGCAACACCAAAAGACCCAGAAGACCACGGAAAACAACTGTGGTGGATGACCGAAGAATTCTTTCCCTGGTGAAGAGAATGGAGAAGGAAAGGAACTGCTGATGATCCTAAGCAAACATTATAGTCATGCGCTAAGCTAGCATGCATTGAAATGGCTAAAATTTGTTCTTGAAGGAACGAAATCCCCCAACCCTGACCAGACTAATTTAATGATATGTTTATAGTGGCAGCCTCTATGGTAGGCAGTACCTAACTGTTCTCAAAATATATGGATTAGGGTCCTGTAAGAAGACTTCTATTTTGGATTTTTATACCCCAAAAAATCCAAAGATTGAGGTGAAAAATACTGACAGGTAGAGGTTAAAAGTAACAGGTTTTTAGTTAAAAGTAAATACTTAACCTTTAAAGATTTCTTTTTTCCCCACTTCCCCAGCCAAGGGTACCTATGGGGAAATTAATATTCACCTGCTCCCTGCCGCTCCATTCTTGAACCCAAGCTCACTTCACTAGATTTCAGGTCCCCATCACGTGCGCTGCTGCAGCCAATGATTATCCTCAACGTTATCATGTCTCCAAGCAGAGCATGATCCAGCGGAGATGTGCCACTTGGGGACACGTCACCGCTGATATCAGTCATTGGCTGCAGTGTGCATGTGACCACATCCCTACGGAAGTTGACAGACAGGGATTGGAAGTCCAGAGAAGAGAGCCTGGAAGCCACGGAGCTAAAAGAAGGCAGCAGGGAGCAGATGAGTATGGATTTCTTCACAGGTACCCTGCTGTGGGGCAAATAAAAAAAAAAAAACTTAGGGCTTTTGCTCATGACCATATGCCCTTCGACATATACAGTCGTGGCCAAAAGTTTTGAGAATGACACAAATATTAGTTTCACAAAGTTTGCTGCTAAACTGCTTTTAGATCTTTGTTTCAGTTGTTTCTGTGATGTAGTGAAATATAATTACACACACTTCATACGTTTCAAAGGCTTTTATCAACAATTACATGACATTTATGCAAAGAGTCAGTATTTGCAGTGTTGGCCCTTCTTTTTCAGGACCTCTGCAATTCGACTGGGCATGCTCTCAATCAACTTCTGGGCCAATTCCTGACTGATAGCAACCCATTCTTTCATAATCACTTCTTGGAGTTTGTCAGAATTAGTGGGTTTTTGTTTTTCCACCCGCCTCTTGAGGATTGACCACAAGTTCTCAATGGGATTAAGATCTGGGGAGTTTCCAGGCCATGGACCCAAAATGTCAACGTTTTTGTCCCCAAGCCACTTGGTTATCACTTTTGCCTTATGGCACGGTGCTCCATCGTGCTGGAAAATGCATTGTTCTTCACCAAACTGTTGTTGGATTGTTGGAAGAAGTTGCTGTTGGAGGGTGTTTTGGTACCATTCTTTATTCATGGCTGTGTTTTGAGGCAAAATTGTGAGTGAGCCCACTCCCTTGGATGAGAAGCAACCCCACACATGAATGGTCTCAGGATGCTTTACTGTTGGCATGACACAGGACTGATGGTAGCGCTCACCTTTTCTTCTCCGGACAAGCCTTTTTCCTGATGCCCCAAACAATCGGAAAGAGGCTTCATCGGAGAATATGACTTTGCCCCAGTCCTCAGCAGTCCATTCACCATATTTTCTGCAGAAGATCAATCTGTCCCTGATGTTTTTTTGAAGAGAAGTGGCTTCTTTGCTGCCCTTCTTGACACCAGGCCATCTTCCAAAAGTCTTCGCCTCACTGTGCAGATGCGCTCACACCTGCCTGCTGCCATTCCTGAGCAAGCTCTGCACTGGGGGCACTCCGATCCCGCAGCTGAATACTCTTTAGGAGACGATCCTGGCACTTGCTGGACTTTCTTGGACGCCCTGAAGCCTGCTTAACAAGAATTGAACCCCTTTCCTTGAAGTTCTTGATGATCCTATAAATTGTTGATTGAGGTGCAATCTTAGTAGCCACAATGTCCTTGCCTGTGAAGCCATTTTTATGCAACGCAATGATGGCTGCACGCGTTTCTTTGCAGGTCACCATGGTTAACAATGGAAGAACAATGATTTCAAGCATCACCCTCCTTTTAACAGGTCAAGTCTGTCATTTTAACCCAATCAGCCTGACATAATGATCTCCAGCCTTGTGCTCGTCAACATTCTCACCTGAGGTAACAAGACGATTACTGAAATGATCTCAGCAGGTCCTTTAATGACAGCAATGAAATGCAGTGGAAAGTTTTTTTTGGGATTAAGTTAATTTTCATAGCAAAGAAGGACTATGCAATTCATCTGATCACTCTTCATAACATTATGGAGTATATGCAAATTGCTATTATAAAAACTTAAGCAGCAACTTTTCAAATTTTCAATATTTATGTAATTCTGAAAACTTTTGGCCACGACTGTACAGTCCGTGAGAAGACCATATGTCCCGGGGCAGCATTATTTGCGCGCACGGGAGCACACCGCATCATAAATTACAATGATGCTATGGACGTCGGGCCACCCGCGAGGCTATTGTCCCGCACTCATACGATCTTATGAGTGCGTGACAATAGCCCCGTGGGCGGCCCGACGTCCAAAGCATCATTGTAATCTATGATGCCGTGTGCTCCCATGCGCACGATCAATGCTGCTCTGGGACATATGGCCCGTATATCTCGAAGGGCATACGGTTGTGTGCAAGGGCCCTTACTTATAGTATTCATTGCATATTATGTTATTTCCCCAACACAGCTCTCTCCAAGTTAAAACATATTACTATAAATTAGTAAGTGACATTACTAATGTCTCATGGAGAACATGACTATAAGGCTTATGCACACGACTGTTGTTGTGTTCCGTGTCTGTTGTTCCGTTTTCCGTGATTTTCTGCGGACCCATTGACTTTCAATGGGTCAGTTGAAAACTCTGATAATGCACCGTTTGTCATCCGCGTCCGTGATCCGTGTTTCCAGTCCGTCAAAAAAATATGACCTGTCCTATTTTTTTCACGGACAACGGTTCACGGACTCATTCAAGTCAATGGGTCCGTGAAAAAACATGGAGGCACAAGATTGTCATCCGCGTCCGTGTCCGTTTTTTTTCCTATCATTTGCAAGGCAAACTTGACTTAGATTTCTTTTCACTTTCCTTCATGTCTGGTGATCCTCCAAAAATCAAGGAAGACACACGGAAACAAAAACGGATCACGGAACAACGGAACCCCGTTTTGCGGACCGTGAAAAAATACTGTAGTGTGCATGAGGCCTAAGTTGGTAAGGCTATGTACACGTTGCATTTGTGCATTCAGTCTAAGGCATCATGCACATAATCGTATGTATTTTGCATTCCGCAAAATGCGGATCCACAACATACAGATGGCATCCATGTTTATATCTGTATTTGCAGACCCATTGACTTTAATGGTTCCATGGTCCACATTTTGCTGACAAGTATGGCCTTACGCACCCAACAGTGTCCTTATTTTGCTCAGCACACCACGGATCCGCCAAACATATTTTTCTCACTCCCATCACTAGAAATGACTATTCTTATCCCCAATATGGACAATAATAGGACATGTTCTATAATTTGCAGAAAGGACACATGGTTGCGGACAGTTTGTGGATGACATCCTTGTGCTGTGTATTTGTTTGCCAGACACCATAGAAATGAATGGGTCTGGGTGCAATCTGCAAAAAATGCAGATCGGACACGGATGCTAAATACAGTCGTGTCCTATAGGACATTTTCTATCCTTTTGCAGAATGGACATACGGATGTGGAAAGCACACGGATAATATGCTTTCTGCATCTGTATGTCCGTTCCACAAAACATAGAACATTCTCTGAAAAATGTGGACTGTGGACCTATTGAAGTGAATGGGTCACCAAAAAGTAAGATGCAACACGGATGTCACAAGGACGTAATCTGTATTTTGGGGATCTGTGTGTTGCGGACCACAAAATACGTACGATCGAGTGCATGAGGCCTAACATATGCATTAATGTTTCCATAGGCTCCTTATTCACCTGACAGAAGCCAAAAGGGTCAGGCTGGCATGTATCTACATACCCTATTCACGTGTATAGGAAACAGCAGATTAATATGCTTTCCTATATAGAAGGCCACTGAAAAAAAAATATAAATACTGTGTGGTTTACTTTTTCCAGATGTCCCATTGGGGAAAAAATTGTTACAGCGAGTACTTTGTAATAATCACTCAAGACATTATAATAACTACCCTCAAGCTTTATGTCAGGAATATTCGTTAGTTTTATGACCCTTTAAATCATCTATCACACAAAGTTTATAGATTGTTAAAATGATGGTTACTCACATGATGCTCTAGATGGGCCAGGAAGTGGCGGGACACATGAAATAACACCCGTGGTACCGAGAATAGTAATTATTGATGTCTGAAGTTGGCTCAGAATGACAATGAACTGAAAAAAAAAAAGCTAATGAGAATACATCAACAGCAGAGTTG
Organism: Bufo gargarizans; assembly: GCF_014858855.1. Taxonomy (NCBI): domain Eukaryota; kingdom Metazoa; phylum Chordata; class Amphibia; order Anura; family Bufonidae; genus Bufo; species Bufo gargarizans. The sequence continues at coordinate 518,211,571 of NC_058082.1, read as the reverse complement.
GCCGATTTGATTTTGTATATTATGGAAATTTTTCTTGCCATCTTACGGGAACAGGCAGCTATATTAAAAGAACTCGTTAGGTCCCTGGCAGGTTTCCTTTTCCTTAAAAACGTGTTTTTTTTTTCTAACAAACAAACATGTATAATCCGTGATTTTGAAAAGTGTGTTTGGCTCCATGACAAAAATCATCATGAAGAAATATTTCTGGAAAAAGTATTGTCATCCTTGCAAGCATTATTTAAAGGAAGTTGTGACTACAGTTACTCTATGTTCAGACACACAAGGCTATGTTCGAAGAATTTAAATCCAATGTTTTTTCGCATCGGCAGAAATCCAAGGCTGACCTTCATGCTGCAGCCAAAGATTTGCAGTTTGTCATATTGCAGATCCGCATCCAGATTAGCCCTACTCAATTCATTTTTTTTTTCAGTTTAATTCAACGTTATTGTCATTATATCAATATGAAACTGTACAGGATAATGAAACACTTCTCCAGGGTAGTAATACATGAAGAGAAAAAATAAAAAAGCACTAGCAGCTTAAAGGGGTCGTCCGGGTTCAGAGCTGAACCTGGACATACCCTTATTTTCACCCAGGCAGCATCCCTGATGTTGGCATCGGAGCATCTCATGCTCTGATGCGCTCCCTTGCCCTGCGCTAGATCGCACAGGACACAGGCTCTTTTGTTTACAATAACACACTGCCAGGCGGAAGCTTCTTCCCGGCAGTGTGTTCGGTGACGTCACCAGCTCTGATGGGCGTGCTTTAGCTAAAGCCAACCCATCAGTGCCGGTGACGTCACCAGGCTTCCTGTCAGCCCCACTGAGAGCCCGGTACGTCACCGGAACTCTTGAAAATGCCTTTGCCCTGCGCGATTTAGCGCAGGGCAAAGGAGAGAATCGGGGCATAAACTGCTCCGATGCTCAAGTCAGGGGGGCTGCCTGGGTGAAAATGGAGGTACGTCCGGGTTCAGCTCTGAACCCGGACAACCCCTTTAAGTTCAATTCAAGTACAAGGTTACAACATAAAAATAGTATCTAATAATAAAACAATATGAAAATATACCATACACAGTTTCAATAAAAATGTGGCGTGCATGCAGACCCGTGAGCTGATAAAGCTCATGCTCCAGTTGGTACTGCTGATGTGATTGTTTTAACAGCTCGTGGGGAAAAAAATAACTATTCCTGAATCTGGTAAAGGCTGAAACAAAAAGTGTACAATCTGGCAAAATATTGCAAGTGTCTAGTATGAATGGTAGGGCCGCTGCAATCATGTACTGGGCAGTTTTCACTCCTCTTTGCAGGGCTTTATGTTCAGCAGCAGTAGCACTGACGCACCGAACAGTGATGGATCTGGTCAAAATACTCTCCACTGTGCACCTCTAGAAGTAGTGCAGAACCCGCTTTAGCAGGTTGACTCTCTTCAACCTTTGGAGGAGGTGAAGATATTGTAGGGCCTTTTTGATAATGTGTAATCAGGGACATAGCTAAAGGCCCTGGTGCAAGAGTTCAGCTTTGGCACCCCTTACCTCAGGGCTTTGTGACCAGGGGCTGGGAAGCACATAGCCTTGGTGCTGCCTGAGGCAAAAATAGAAACGCCCCGGCCCCCCCATGCCAAATTCTTGACCTAACCCTTTCCCTCCAGCCAGAGGTTTAACTTGACCAGCATGCACTTTCTATAATACTGGTGTCTTCGTATGTGGCACAAGGCTCCTGGGCCCGGTAGCGACTGCTACCTATGCACTCCCTATAGCTACGCCCCTGTGTGTAATGTATTAAGTGACCAAGTAAATCTTCAGCTATATGGACACCAAGGAACTTAAAACAGCTTACCTGTCACGCTTAGGTGTGGGAGGGAACCCACACCAAACGCAGGAGGGAAAGGGGTGAGGGGACAAGGCCTGGTAACTATGGAAAGGAGCAGGTCACCTCCTAGAGAAACCCTAATCAAAGTCCTGACTGACTGCAAGTATGAATTGACCCCAGAGGTAGGTGCGTTCATACATGGGAACCTAAAGTCCTGACTCACCCTGTAGTTCCCTGTTACTGTCAGGACAATAGACAACATGTTCCTCCAAACGGTAGGACAAACAGAAGTCTCCCTCAGGCCTAAACACAAATGGCAGGGAAAAGAACAACACAAGAGACACTTAACTTCAAATGGCTATGGAAGCTATAAACCGTACAGCATGGTGGGAGAAGCCACAATAAATAGGGAAGGTTAAATGACCACATAAGCAACACCTAATGCAAGGGGTGTGGCCATTACCAGAAACAACACAGACACAAATTGATCCACAAGGAACCTGTCAGATCAAACCACGTGTTTCCAGTCTCACTGATCTCCTGGCACCTGGCAAGGGAACGTCTGTGACATTACCATTGTCCCATCAATACTTAAAGGAAAGGTGTCACCAAAATGTTATCTACCAGTTCAGATGCCCAAAAAAAAAAGTAGCCTTAGTTAGTAGCATTTTATAATATTTATAGCATTTGAAGCATTATAGGGTAAAATAATAATATTATAACTATCTGCTATTACCACTAGGGGGAGTTTAGGTGCTTACTGTATACTATTTTATTACTGAGTTCAATGTATAGTTTGTAGCAAGTAAGCTATTAGGCCCTCTCTAGTGGTAGCTGCAGATAGCCAAAATGTTTATTATTTAGCTCTTTGTCTATGCTGAGGGTTTGGAGCTGTGTATAAGAAAATCTGAGCTACAATATCTATAAAGAAATGGAACAAAATTAATCAGCACAGAATTTTGGACCTCTTCAGATTTTAGGGCCCGATCACATGACAGATATTGACACTGGTTTCTGCCACAGGTTGTTCATTTTGCATGCCATGGACCAGCACGCAGCTTAGCTCCACTGAATTGTGCTGAATTGCAAGTGGACACCCTCCATGGCTTGAACCAGAAGGGCATCTATACACTATGCCAAGAAGGGTGTCCACTCCAAACTTCCGACAGAAAATTCCCCCCTGTGAATAGGACCTTTGAGAATTCAAAGGTTGAGATGTTCACAACATTGGACTTTACCCTATATTTCTGTCAGTCATAGTTTTGCCAGCATACTTGTGCTTAGAACTCAGTATCTCACCTCGTAACAGGCAAATTTAGAAGTAATGTTTTTATCCGCTAAGGAAGGTCTAACCAGGTTAAACAAGATTCCCACAGCCCAGAGGGCAATAATAGTGATCACACCAACGAACACGTTAATGTAGATTGTAGCATGAGTCTGCGCGCGACTGCAAAAGAAAATAACATAAAGTAGGTATTATAAGAGGTCATGTCTTATTACATTATTGCATGCTGATATAATTGACTAAGGCTGGGTTCACATCACATTTTTCCCATCCTTTTAACATACACTGTATCCAAAAAACGTATACTTTAAACGGATGCCTCAGACCGATGCCATACATTGGCCTCCGTTCCATTGTAAAAAATAAAAAAACATATACCGTTTTCTTTACTGGACTGTGCAGGATACAAGAGCACGGTGTGCTGCGTTTTTGTATCCTTTTTTTGTAACTTATACGTCAAACGGAGGCATAAAATGTGATGTGAACCCACCCTAAACTAGATATTATTTGGCAGGAGCTATATTTATTCATAATACTACTACTACTAATACTTCTAAGGCCTCATGCACACGGAGGTCGCTTTGGTCCGCAACCGAGCCGCAGCTCGGGTGCGGACCTATTCACTTCAATGGGGCCGCCAAAAGATGCAGACAGCTGTTGTCCGTGCCGTTTTGCAAATTGCGGATCGCACACGGACGCCATCAGTGTTTGGCGAATCTGCAGTTTGCGGACCACAAAACACACAACGGTTGTGTGCATGAGGCCTAATACTGTGTAATTCTGCTGACCACAAAGTCATCAAAGTTTTTCCTATAATAGAAATGACTTAGAAACGTAGTGGATAGTGTCTGACTGTCATTAACATGCCGCATTGGAAAAAAGAAAATCCAGCATAACGATGACATTCTTGACAAGCAGTTCAGAGAACAGTAAGATTTTGATCAGGTGGAATGAATTGTACGAAGTTTTGGACTGAGGTGCCTAGGGCCCATCTCTAAAATTCACTGTATGCCTACATGCAAATATTACCTGACCCCATCATTCTCAAATCTTTAAAACTGTGCCAACACACACTTTCCATGACATTATACACTTCTCTCTTCCATGGTTACGACCACCCTTCAATCCAGCATCGGCGGTCGTGCTTGCACACTGTAGGAAAAGCACTGGCCTATGTGCACTGACTAGAGATGAGCGAATTGACTTCGGATGAAACATTTCAATACTGTATGGAGCGAGCTCTCCATACAATATTAGACTGTATTGGCCCCTCGATGAGCCAAAGTTATTACCACTTGGAACCGAACCAGAGTTCGGGAAATGTTTTTTTACAGTATAAATCAATTTATAAAGTTATTACGCGAAGTAATAACTTCGGCTCATCAGAGCCAATACATTCTAATACTGCACGGAGCGCTCCCTCCGTACAGTATTGAAATGAAGTTTTATGCGAATCGACTTCGGATGTTTCATCCGAAGTCGATTTGCTTATCCCAAGTCCTGATCACCAGAGAGGCCAGTGTTTTTTTCTATAGTGTGCAAGCACGGCCACAGATGCCGGAGGTGGTCATAACCATGGAAACGAGAAGTGTATAATGGGAAAAAAAATATTACTCTAGCCAGCAAAGGAAGCAATATAGATAATAACTATACATTAGTAAGTGCATTATATTAACTTTGCATAATAAATGCCACTTGCTGAAGTGAGACAACCCCTTTAACTCTGCTGTGGATCAGAGTACTTATTAATAAGCCTAGTGTGTCAGCAGTCTCATAGAAGTATGTCAATGTACTATATCCAGAATTTGCACAGTAACAGAACAATACTTACATTGCCAATGGTGTATATTCCATTGGTCCAAAGCACAACTGCCAGAAACATAAGTATTGGCCTCAGCAAAGCAAACTGGAAGGTCCCCAACTTCAGCATAAATAAAGTGCAGCTGCAAAAATGGCGTATTAAAAGAGAATATTATTTATACTTATTACATATTACACATATTTTATATTATAATTTTATAGCTTAGTTTAAAGGGATAATCAAATTAAAATCTCAGCCATATACATTTTTATTATAATTCTGCAATAATAATAATTACATTTAAGCATTAATAATACTATTAACTACAATAACAGCATTATATATCTTATGTCAACAGGATTTTTTTGATTACATAGAACAGCAACAAAGGCTGCAGTAAAACCGCTTGAGTTGCAGAAATACCGCTATACGTTTTTTGGCTGCATGGCATACACAAAACAGATGCAACACCTTATTTCAATGTGCTTAACCTCCAAAAGCTGTGGGGCCTAAAACCTTTTACAGTGTTTTTTTTGATGCAGTGCACATGCGACAGTTGTACAGTCATATTGCCAATTTATTCATGTGGAGATTCAACTTCACTGCTCCTTCTTTGCTAACCTGGATCCTGCTTTTACCGCATCCAGCAATTGCAGCTAAGTAAGAGTTAATTTTCCTTCAGCTCTCTGATCTGTGCAGAAGTTACTAATTATGTAATCCAGATCTTGCTATATTACCCAGCTTTCCCAGAATTCCCTTGGCAGTTATTGAGCTTTCAACCTGGTTTCTCTGTTGTGCCCGTTTAGGCCTCATGTACACAGGCCGTAGTTTTGTGCTGCATCCGATTTGCATTTTCTGCATCCTTTCATTTCAACAGGGCCATAAAAAATACGGACAGCATACGGTGTGCTGTCCACATCCATATGTCCGTTCCATCATAGAACACGTCCCATACTTGTCTGTTTTGTGGACAAGAATATGGCTGTTCTCTAAACCGGGGGGGGGGGGGGGAGACGGCATGCTCACAGTCTGGATCCATGTTTTGCAGATCTGCGATTCGAGTACCATAAAACCGGCTGTGTGCATAAGGCCTTACTCAGTAGATATCCTGTGATACTGAACTTGGCTTTGCTTCTGACCACTTCTGGATTTACTCTTGACTGACTGATGACTACTAATCTGACTTTTAGACTCTATTTTGCCTTCTTGTATTTGTTGTCTTGTATGCTTGGGAAGCCCCCCTGACAGATTAGATGGTGGTCTGACATTCTTCTCAATTGTATGGCAACCTAGCTATGTGTCAACAGCAAGTTTTAGGTCTCCAGCAGAGGGAAGAGTGGCCTTCTAATAAAACTTAGATTGCTTGCTATGAATGAACCACTGGCCACCAGAAAAATTGTTGCATAGAAACCATATGAAAAGCAAAATGTTTAATTGGTTCTTCCCCTTTAACTTCATGGAGTTATTTAGTGATGTCTATGCCTGGCCACATTTCTGCAGTAGGAGTTAACTGTACATGCGTCCGTACTAACCTTTAGGTGGGCTAGGAGGGGCAAGGATAGTAGAAAATACTTAGGGCGTCATTTATTAGTACCGGCGTTTTAGACGTTGGTCTTCATAATCCCTGCGCTGGCAGTGGATCGGACAAAGTTATGTACCATAGATGCTCTGGCCTCTACATAACTTTGACGGATCCACCACCAGTCTTAATCTACGCCAGCTTCTGTGCTGGCGTAGATTTAGAACATTTTCTACTCCTAAAACTCTCCTATATCTTTGTATATCTGTATATATCTTTTACCATAGCTTAGTAAACTCTTTAGGCATATAAGTTGTGTTAAAGGAGTTGTCCCACAAAAAATATTCGCCATTTTTGAAACCAGCACTTGGATCTGGATACTTTTGTAATTGCATGTAATTAAAAATGTAGCATAGCCACTGAGTTATTCAATAAAATGTATCTGTATATCGCCACCTGCTGTTTTTTTTCTTATTTCTTTGACCTGCTCACTGAGATGGCCACATGTGCTCAGTTTCATCCTTCAACTGCCTTCTGAGCTGTAATAGGGAAAGCATGGACACGCTCCCTCAGCTGCAGCAGAAAAGATACTCCCCTTGAATTGCCAGCTTCAAAAAAATCTAGCAGAGCAATGAATAGGGAGATCTCTGGATCCATATGAGGTACAGGGCTGGTTCCAGCTTTGTTAGAAAGAGATTGTCATGTACTATATTATGTCTGATTTCCATTTTTTACATTAATCATTAGAGATAGCCTTGCGATTTGCCTGGCGGTCGTTTCGCGGCAAACTTTGCTCGTTCGCGATTTGCCGAACATGCGAAAATATATCGATGTTCGCATGCGTCATATTCTTTTGTATTGCACTGAACTTTGACCCATGACACATCCATCAGGTGGGACAGGACAGTCAATTGAGACGTTTCAGTACATGGACACACCCCCACCCTATAACAGAACCTGATCTGGCAGCCATTTTACATTCTGTGTTTTGCCAGTGTAGGGAGAGGTTGCTTTGTGGAGCAGAGAAAGACTGTTAGGAACACCAAACACTAGCTAATAGGTCCACAAAAGTCCTTTTAAGGACTGGTATAGGTGTGTTATCGATAGTTGTGATATACCGAGGGGTGTGATATACATATAATATACTTTCTAACATAGGCTTCCACCAAATATTGATTGAGGCCTGCGATGCACCGTATTCCACAAAATACTGATTGAGGGGTGCGATATACCTGCTTCCACAAAATACTGATTGAGGGGTTTGATATACCTGCTTCCACAAAATACTGATTGAGGGGTGCGATATACCTGCTTCCACCAAATATTGATTCAAGTGTTCTATATACCTGTATCCAAAAAATACTGATTTGAGGGGTGCAATATACCTGCTTCTACAAAATACTGATTAAGGGGTTCTATATACCTGCTTCCACAAAATGCTGATTTGGGGGTGCGAAATACTGGCTTCCACCAAATACTGATTGAGGCCTGCGATATACCTGCTTCCACAAATACTGCTCTTCTCTAGGGACTTTGGCACTGGGTCATTTTGAAAATGACAAGCAGAGGAAGAGGTAGGCCGTTCCGCAGGGGTGGTAGGGGCCGGGAAGGTGCACCAGGCCGGAGCCTAAGTGGGAAGTTGGAGAAGGTGTGTGCGATTATGTCAAAGAATGCACCAGAGTTGGTTAAGTGGCTAACTCAGCCTTTCGCTTCTGCACCCACCTCATCCTCTGTATCTGCACCCTTCTCACTCTCTGTTGTGTGCACCCCCAAAGATACCACCATCACCACCACCATAGCCCCTCCACTCGAGTAAGAGGAATTATTTTCCAATCCATTCCCAGACCTTACCGATGCGCAGCCATTCCTGGTATTGGATGAGGAAGAGGAGGTAGCAACGGCTGCCACCTAGCAGTCTGATTAAAGTACCCAGATCAGCCCAAGGAGGCTGCTCCTTGATCTCTAATGCCAGTGGTGGTGAAGTTGACGATGATGACGTGTCGATGGACGTCACCTGGGTGCCCACAAGAGAGGAAGGGAGTTTAGAGGGAGAGATGGAGCAGCAGATAGGGAGGAGAAGGAGGAGAAGCAGGCAGAACTCGCAGTGCACAGGAGGCAAAAAGCAGACTGCAAATGTATCTGAGGCAAGCCATCCACCATGCACGGTCACATCTTGCGCTCCCAGGATGCCGGCACATGGCTCCATAGTGTGGGCTTTATAATGTGTCAACTGCTGACATCTGCAGCCTGTGCTGTCAATGCATAAGTCGTGGTAAGCCCAACACTCACCTAGGGATGACCGCCTTAAGAAGGCATCCTGGCCTCCCATCACTGAGCCCAGTGGGAGCAAAGCCGTCAGAACCCACAAAGCCACACTCCCGGCGCTTCACGTCCTGCCTCTTCTCCTTCTACTCTCTCCTCCCATTTGTCCTCCAATCCACCTTCCACCGTGCCGTCGTCATGTTCATCTGGCAGAAGGCAGACTTCCGTGGCCCAAATGTTCGAATGTAAAAAGTTGATGACGCCAGATAACCCTCTTGCCCAATGGCTGACCGCTGGCTTGTCAGAACTGCTAGCCTGCCAACTACTGCCATATAAACTGGTGGACTCGGAGGCCTTTAGAAAATTTGTGGCCATTGGCACACCGCAAAGGAAGTTCCCTGGAAGGAAATATTTCTCCCAGAAGGGCATCCCAGAGCTATATGGCCACGTTCAGCGGCAATTTAATATATCTCTGGAACACAGTGTCAGTGCCATGATACATCTGACCACAGAGACGTGGTCTAGCAAACATGGGCAGGGAAGATACATAACTTTTACTGCCCACTGGGTGAACCTTCTGACAGCCGTCAAGCATGTAACCCGTGGACCCCGTGTGGATTTGGTGTTACCGCCACGGGTTGCATGCAGGCCTGCCTCTTCTTCTCCTCTTCCTACTCCATCCTCCGTCTCCTCCTCAGCTGACTCCTCCTCTTCCGCTGCACCCCCCAAACTCCCCAGAACCTATTCAACGTGCCAGGTGAGACGTTGCCATGCTGTGCTGTGGCTGTTGTACCTGGAAGCCAAGAGCCACACCGGTCTCTCACTGCTTTTAGCTCTGCGGTCACAGGCCAATCAGTGGCTAACCCCGCTCAAGTTGACAGTTGGTAAAATGGTGTGTGACAACGGTGCCAGTCTGCTGAGACCGCTGAAACAGGGCAAAATGACACATGTGCCGTGCATGGTATACGTCCTGAACTTAGTCGTGCAGCGATTCGTTGCCAAATACCCCAGGGTCTAGGACGTCTTGCGGCAGGCCAAGAAAATCTCTGTCCATTTTTGAAGATCTTACACTGCCATGGCTCGCCTTGCTGACGTTCAGCAGAGACACCACCTGCCCATCAGACGTCTGATTTGTGACAGCCCAATGCGCTGGAACTCCACCTTGTATATGCTTGATAGGCTGCTCCAGCAGCAACGTGCCGTTAACGGACTACCTGTACGAACTCTGCAGCAGGACAGGTTCTGGGGAGCTTGGTTTCTTTTTAACGCGCCAGTGGCTGCTTATGCGCAACACATGCAGATGAGATCACCAAACTGGTCAGTCACAGCCAGGGTAACATCAGTGACATTGTACCTTACAACTTCTTTCTGGAGCATGCATTGTGACGTGTCATTGATCAAGCCGATGAGGAGCAGGAGCTGGAAGATGAGGAGGTTGCAATGCTGAATGAATTCCCATGGGGGGCTACTCCATCTGAGACAGCAGGAGTCTGAAGAGGAGTCAGAGGAAGATGGTGGCTGGAGGGAGTTGGAAGAGCAAGAAGAGCAGGCTTTGAGAGGGACTTTAAATTTTTCAGGGATCCCTGGTGTTGTCCGTGGCTGGGGGGAGACCAAGGATGAAATTTTCCTGGGCGATGAGCAGAAGCCAGGGAGCTCCACCGCTTCCAATTTAGTGCAAATGGGGGCCTTCAAGCACCAGTGTTTGAAGATGGACCCCCGTATAAAAAGCATAAAGGGTAAGGACCAGTACTGGATGGCAACGTACTTAGACCCCCCAGTACAAACACAAAATGGCAGGACATGTTACCAGTCTGGCTACATCGTGTTAACGGCCGATGTGGACGCTCTGAGCGAGGAACCCCTGGACTACTGGGTTTGCAGGCTTGACCTGTGGCCAGAGCTGGCACAATTTGCCATGGAACTCTTGGTTTGCCCCTCGTCGAGTGTCCTATCCGAAAGGACGTTTAGCGCATCAGGGGGGATTGTGACCAATAGGCGCACTCGCCTAGCTCACGACAGTGTGGACTACCTCACATTTCTAAAAATCTATGAGACATGGATCTCGGAGGAATTCAACACCTGTGACGACCACATGTAATTTAATTTCCTCATGCCAGCCCACACATATCCACCACCACTCAGAACAAAGAATGGCTCCACTGGCTTACAGTAATAGTTATCCAGTGACCGTCTAATATACCTCCAGCCACAAAATCACTTGTTCTTTTCTGTCAGGTGAATGCCAAATTTTTGGGGCACCTACACCAAACATCGGCCTACACCAAACATCGAGAATAAACTCAGATTAAACGGGTATATCATCAAAAATAAATCCTTTATTGAATAAATAACATATATAATCAAGAACGTGAAACAACAGATAAAAAATGGCTACATCTGAGGAGGCATATCAGCACAGGTGAAACATGAAGGGGAGGAATGGAGTACAAGAACGGAGGCAGAAAAAGAGAGTACAATGCCTGCCTAAATTCTGCGTGTACTTCTGTAACCACGATTACTTAGTGTATGGGGAAAAAAAATAAAAAATACTAAGGCGCAAGTGCAAATGATGAAACACCACATCAATAAATGGTTACAGACTACACCGCAACATATGGATGTGTGATAGTTCCAATAGATATATGGGAACATACAACAGCCAAAAAGTAGTTAAAGTGCAAATGCATAAAAAGTATCACAGAAGGAAATTAATATGTAGTGACAGCTTAGAACTCCATATACATAAAGATATGGCTGAGGTACATATCTACATGCGTTTTTATATTCCTTAAAAAAAAAAAATGTAAGCTGCCATCCTTTTGCGTCCTATGGTATTTTATGGATACTTTGTTTCTAGATATGTAATGCTATGGTGGATCTTTGGGGATGTGTTTACTAGCTCTGGTACTTAGCTATACCCACTTGGGTTATCCATAGGTGGATGTTGCTGTTTTACCTCAGCCATATCTTTATGTATATGGAGTTCTAAGCTGTCACTACATATTAATTTTCTTCTGTGATATTTGACCATTGATGTGGTGACTTTTTATGCATTTGCACTTTAGCTTCTTTTTGGCTGTTGTATGTTCCCATATATCTATTGGAACTATCACACATCCATATGTTGCGGTGTGGTCTGTAACCATTTATTGATGTGGTGTTTCATCATTTGCACTTGCACCTTAGTATTTATTTATTTTTTGCCTCCATACACTAAGTAATCGTGGCTACAGAAGTCCACCAGAATTTAGGCAGGCATTGTACTCTCCTTTTCTGCCTCTGTTCTTGTACTCCATTCCTCCTCTTCATGTTTCACCTGTGCTGATATGCCTCCTCAGATGTAGCCATTTTTTATCTGTTGTTTCACGTTCTCGTCTATATAGTTATTTATTCAATAAAGGATTTATTTTTGATGATATGCCCGTTTAATCTCAGTTTATTCTCGATGTTTGGTGTATCTATGTACACTGAGTAGGTTTTTACTTACTCTTTCCGGGTCTATTTAACATAGTACATCCAATTACCATTTATGTGTATGTCTATGTTTTGTGTAACCTACTTGTAATAATCTCCGCTGGCCTACAGTAAAATTGTTATCCACTGACCATCCTATATACCTCCAGCCACATAATCACTTGTTCTTTTCTGTCAGGTAAATGCCTAATTTTTGGGGCCTGTACTCCACTGGCCTACAGTAAAATTGTTAATTAGTGACCGCCTAATATACCTCCAGCCACATAATCATTTGTTCTTTTCTGTCAGGTGAATGCAGAATTTTTTGGGCCTGTACTTCCGTGGCCTAAAATAAAAATTTTCTAGGCTCCAGCAGGGCACATTTTTGAGAATTTCCCTTTACGACGCATAAAAATGGTCCCTGATTAAAATACATATTTTTTGTGGGAATTTTTGCCCTTGATCCCCCTCTGGTATGTCACTGTCCATGTTGTGGGACGATTTGTGCACTTCTAGTAAGTATTTGGTGGCTGCAAATATGACCTGAAGGTTTTTCAGGTTCGCCTGCCATTAAAGGGAATGTTCGTCCATCACTATTAATCATGGGATAACCCCTTTAAGTATTTTTCTTCCCGAACTTTCCATCTCACGATAATACATCATATATACCATAGCACAGTTTGATAATATCATAATTTGCGTGTAGACTAACCTGTGAATGTTTTTCCTTGGAAAGCACACACAGCAGCAGCACAATGGACCTGTGTGGAGCTGAAGCTTTGTATCTGAGTATTTCTTCAGGAATTCTTTATTACCACCACTTTCACTTATCAGCATTATCTGAAATTTGTGTATAAGTACAGCCAGAAACCTAACAGAGAAGAGATAATGCTGAATATTGTGCCCAGTTATATCATGACATGAGTGAAAATGGAACCTGAAATAATGATTTGACCTCTGTTGGTGCCCATAGAGTCACATGATCAATGGCAGCCAATATATTTTGCTGGCCTCAGTGACGTTTCAAACTCATTTTTCAATATTAGAGAGCTTTATGTTTTCTTCCTTTATAAAAAACTGTCTCAGAGAAAAACTATATTTGTTGCCCATAGCATCCAATCAGAGCTCAGCTTTCTTTTCTTAAACTGCTCTGGTAAAATGAAAGCTGCATTGTGATTGGTTGCTCTCAGCAACAACGAAAGTTTTTTTTTCCATTTTTGATAAATTTGCCCCTTAATATTGTATATTAGATTCAGTTGCAACAAACAGACACTAAAATTGAAGTATATATTACATATGAGGTATTCAGTAGTTTTTTTTATAATTTTTTTGTCATTTTGCCATTTTTGGGAGGATATATTTTTATACCATTCGCCTTGCAATATAAATAATATACTAAGACCCATAACAATTTTAGTTTTCAGTTGATGTAGCTGTATGGGAGCTTTATTTTTGCAGGATAATTGTATTTTTTTTCGGGGCCATTTTGAGAATACATATGACTAGATTTGAGCGAATCGAAGCTGACAAAGTATAATTCGATCCGAATTTCAGGAATTATTATTCGATTCACACTAAATCCGATTTTCCTCACGCTTCGTGGTAATGAATTGCATTTTTTCCTAAAATGGCTGCTGCACATGTTAGGACATGGAGCAAGGAACTTTGGGAACGAGGGATCTCCCACAATGCCATGCATGCAGCCAATCAGCAGCCAGCCCCTATAAATAGCCTCAGCCATCTTGGATTTGTGCGGCCGTGAACGGCAAAAAGGGCTTACTTACGATATTTTTACTTACGATATGGCATACCATCAGCACTCTGTGATTGCATTGAAAAGGCAATGATGGTCTTACAGAGGGAGCCTTAGGTGTAGACATTAGAACTTAGGTGCCAATGTCTACAGCAGAGGTAACTGATCCCAGCCGTTGTAGAAGGGGACGTTGCAGAGGGAAATAGCCCCTGCTATTAATTAACAGTTCCCCTTGTGCTGACACTGGCACAATGATGCTCATTACTAGATACATGTATTTGATCTTCAGTAATAGTGGCCAGCCCCTTTAAGTATTTCCGTACACGTAAGTGACGGAGCTTCTAATACCTACACAGAGGCAGTAAAATCGGTAAACATTGTGCTCCTAGGAATCCACATTCCAACACAGCTTGTCATTGATATTATCTGTAAAAGAAGAGAACAGAGTGTTAAAACACGGATGTGTAAGGCTACCTTCATACTTGCATTTTTTGCCTGATCCTGCAGGGATCAGCAAAAACGCTTCCGGTTTAGATAATACAACCCACTGCATCCGTTGTATTATCTTTAAAATAGCAACGATGGATCAGGCATTAAAACCATTGTAAGTCAATGGGTGCCGGATCAGTTTTCTATTGTGTCCGAGAAATCTGTTTTGCTCCCATGCTGGTATGGAAACTCAACCAAACGGAACGGAATGCATTCTGGTGCACTTTTTATTCACTTCAGTTTTGTCCCCATTGACAGAGAATGGGGACAAAACAGAAGCGTTTTTCTCCCTGTGTCGGATGTCAATACCGGAAAAGTACATGCAGATGTGAAAGTAGCCAAAAACATTTTCTAGTTATTGCTAAATGTAGTGATTAATATTTCAGGTACATCACAATGACAACGTCCTCTCTCCTGGTGAGTCTGGTTTCCTAAATTATTGCTTTCCTCATGAAATAACAATGCTGGAGAATTTTTACTAGAACTCAGCACTGTGTAGTTGCTCTATTAGTCCTCATATAGAAGTAAATTGACACCTGGATGTTACTATTCCCCTTGGTAATGGAGCATGCTCCTTCACTTCTGACACTATGAGCAGTGATTGGGCAGTGTCAGAGTCCATTTAATTAATTGGTAGTCTTAAAAAATAATTGCTCAAACAAAAACAAGCACCGTGGACAATTGCGTAGAAAGTCAGGTCACATTTCAGTACGTTTCTGGAGTGGGATGGGAATATAGAGCCAACAGACAAAACTAACAATAGTGCAATGAGAATACACAAATTCCAAATAGTTACCGCTATTTCCCTGCTTGGATAAAAACTTAGGAGTGCAGTAACCAATAGGCCACAGTGCTGTTCCTAGTTCAATACAGAAAAATCATATGTTCTCATATGACAGTATATGATTATGATGGGATCAGGCTGTATTTTAAAGCCATGTCTGAACCTATATGTGAATATCTACAGTAAATACAGTGTGTGTGTATATATATATATATATATATATATATATATATAGTAGTCTCACATTCGCACTGTAGTGGATGGTGAGATATGAAGCCTGAAAGTGAAAAGTTCAAAACATTGTTACCCTTTTGCTCGTCAGTGTATATATATTTATTTCTTTTTTAACAAAAAAATGTGCATATATTTCCTCTCCTGGCTCTTTATTTCCTCCTTTGTTTGGCCTTTTAGTACAATAGACAGATTTGCTTGACTTTCTCTGTCAGACTCATTCACCTCAGCCAGAGAGGGAAGGGGGAATGAGCAGCTAAATTAGAGACCACTCATTATACATGCAATGCTCTTCTGTGGAAATCTTTATCGAGGCCTATCAAAAGAATGATAGAACAGTCATACTGTTATCCTGATTCTACTAATCTACAATTTTACTAACAGATAGAATCTTTATCTGCTGGCAGCTTTAAAATAGCAAGGAGATCCCTATATAAAAACAGCCAAATTCTAAAAAAAAAAATGGTTTTCTATGAATATATGAAAACTATATAGCGTTTTTAAAAAGTACCCATTTTGACAGAAATGTCCCTTTAAATCTGGCAAACATTATAAAATCTATATACACTGAACAAAAATATAAACGCAACACTTTTGGTTTTGCTCCCATTTTGCATGAGCTGAACTCAAAGATATGAAACATTTTCTACATACACAAAAGACCCATTACCCTCAAATATTGTTCACAAATCTGTCTGAATCTGTGTTAGTGAGCACTTCTCCTTTGCCGAGATAATCCATCCCACCTCACAGGTGTGGCATATCAGGGTGCTGATTAGACAGCATGAATATTGCACAGGTGTGCCTTAGACTGCCCACAATAAAAGACCACTCTGAAATGTGCACAGGTTTGTCTTACGGGGGGGGGGGGGGGTCAGAAAAGCAGTCAGTATCTGGTGTGGCGACCATTTGCCTCACGCAGTGCAACACATCTCCGTCACAGAATATTGGCAGGAACTGGAACAAGTTTTCGTATACGCCGATCCAGAGCATCCCAAACATGCTCAATGGGTGACATGTCCGGTGAGTATGCTGGCCATGCAACAACTGGGATGTTTTCAGCTTCCAGAAGTTGTGTACAGATACTTGCAATATGGGGCCATGCATTATCATGCTGCAACATGAGGTGATGGTCGTGGATGAATGGCATAACAATAGGCCTCAGGATCTCATCACGGTATCACTAAAATGCACCTGGATTCGTTGTCCATAACATATGCCTGCCCATACCATAACCCCACCGCCACCATGGGCCACTCAATCCACAACGTTGATGTCAGCAAACCACTCACCCACACAATGCCACACACTCTATCTGCCATCTGCCCTGAACAGTGAAAACCGGGACTCATCCGTGAACAGAACGCCTCTTCATCGTGCCAGACGCCATCGAATGTGAGCATTTGCCCACTCAAGTCGGTTACAACGACGAACTGCAGTCAGATCCAGACCCCGATGAGGACAACGAGCATGCAGATGAGCTTCCCTGAGACAGTTTCTGACTGTGAAGAAATTCTTTGGTTATGCAAACCGATTGTTGCTGCAGCTGTCCGGGTGGCTGGTCTCAGACGATCATGGAGGTGAACATGCTGGATGTGGAGGTCCTGGACTGGTGTAGTTACACCTGGTCTGCGGTTGTGAGGCCGGTTGGATGTACTGCCAAATACTCTGAAACGCCTTTGGAGACAGCTTATGGTAGAGAAATGAACATTAATTGCATGGGCAACAGCTCTGGTAGACATTCCTGCAGTCAGCATGCCAATTGCACGCTCCCTCTAATGTTTCGACATCTGTGGCATTGTGCTGTGTGATCAAACTGCACATTTCAGAGTGGACTTTTATTGTGAGCAGTCTAAGGCACACCTGTGCAATATTCATGCTGTCTAATCAGAACCTTAATATGCCACAACTGTGAGGTGAGATGGATTATTTTGGCAAAGGAGAAGTGCTCACTAACACAGATTTAGACAGATTTGTGAACAATATTTGAGAGTAATGGGTCTTTTCTGTATGTAGAAAATGTTTCATATCTTTGAGTTCAGCTCATGCAAAATGGGAGCAAAACCGAAAGTGTTGCGTTTATATTTTTGTTCAGTGTACATTATAGAATATTTTCAGTTTTACATACTGGTGCCGCAGCGTTCACCCAGATAATGATTTCCTTTTTGGGTCCGGATAGTTTCCTGTAAATGTAGTATACTTCTTCTAGGAATATCAGCACAGTGACCAGTGTCATAAATGTTAAAATAGCAAACAGCAGCATTCCAGTGACGTCCAGTTCTGGAGGAACAAATTATACAAATGATTGTCAGCACAGTATGATCCAACTTGTATCCAAGCTGCACAGTCAAGACGTTTTACTAGCTAGAATGTGATTGCTTACCTACAGCCCTGAGCTGGAGAGAGATCATTCTCTCGGTGATCATTTTATTAGGCCTCATGCACACGACCGTTGTTTTATTCCGTGTCCGTTGCGCGGACGGCTATTGCACCGTTTGCCATCCGCGTCCGTGATCCGTGGTTCCAGTCTGTCAAAAAAATATAACCTGTCCTATTATTTTCGCGGAAAACGGTTCGCGGACCGGTTCAAGTCAATGGGACCGCTAAAAAATGCGGAGGCACACAAGATTGTCATCCGCGTCAGTTTTTTTCCTATCATTTGCATGGCAAACCTGTCTTAGACTTTTTTTTACCTTCCTTTATGTCTGGTGGTCCTCCAAAAATAAAGGAAGACACACGGAAACAAAAACGGAAACGGATCACGGAACAACGTAACCCCATTTTGCAGAAACGGAACACAACAACGGTCGTGTGCATGAGGCCTTACCTTGTAAGATGTTACTGTAACATTTTGCAGACTGCATAATTATATGGGAAAACCATATGCAAGCAACAAGTCGACAATAGAAGAATGTTGGTATCCTGAAGGTATAAAGTGAGGATGAACATCATCCAACGGTATATATACCACAGAAGCAGACCATGCAGATGGCATGGGGCCTGGTGAAGATGGAAACATATTGGCCAACTATCCCTTCCTCTTAATTGGCACATAGTTCCTCCCTTTTGGCAATCATTATAACATTAGCAAATAATGGGTGGCACACTTGCCCTACTGTCCTGTTATAAGGCGTGGGGGGGGGGGGGGGAGGGGTTGTAGTTTTATGAATACGCCTAAATATTTTGCACACATTTTATTTTACAGTTGACAACAAGTTCTTCACTTAATCCCTAATGACAGCATGGCAGAAATATTGTAAGAGAGGTTGCCCTTCATTAAACAAATACTGGTGCACAGAGGGCAAGGTGGTGGTGCACCAATATCTGTCCAAGTGCATGCACCAGGGTCATCAATAGCTCAAGATGGTGAATATGGAGAAGGCTGAAGACATTGGGGGTCATTTATCAAACTGGTGTAAAGTAGAACTGGCTTAGTTGCCGATTTTACAAAGTAGCTGTCCAAAATAAAAGGTGGAATCTGATTGGTTGCTATGGGCAACTAAGCCAGTTCCACATTACACCAGTTTAATAAATTACCCCCATTGTATTTTCTTAAAGGAAATCTGTCACCAGGACATTCACTGCGAGCTCAGCTGAATGTAATGGTACCTTTCACTTAGTGCTGCTCCTGCTTCTTCTAGCAGCCCCTCCCTCTGCTTCTTGCTTGACACAGCAAAGCATGATGACTATTTAGGAACCTGGCCCTATCAGTGAAGAAGGAGATCCTGCAGAGGAAGCAGGAAGAGCAAGGGTGCACAGAGTGGCTAAGGTCTGCCCTCAGTGCACTTAAGTGCTCATTTGCATATGGATTAAAAGTACTTTTTCTCCAGACTGAAGCAGAAAATTGATAAGTAAAAAGTATCATTAAATTCAGCAATTATCAACACTGGCATTCCCATATGTCAGTCTTGATGCCCTGTGTGCTGGAGTAAGATGTGCCTAATTTATTAAGAGGCTGATACTGCCAATATCTGGTGTAAGTTATAGTAAATCTGAAAAAAGTCCAAAAAAGTCACAAATTATGGCACAAATGTAGTGTGTGCCATAATTTTCAACTTTTTAACAAAATGCATTGATTCATTGTGCATGAAGTCTAAACATAGACAGATATATACTGTACATACATAGATAAAAGGAAAAAAGGTTTTGTCCAGCTTGTAATTGTGGTAATCCAAAAGGCTCTTTATTCAAAATTCAATATAAAATCCAGGTACAAGAATGCAGAGTCTACATGTTTCGGGCACAATTCAGTCTCGGCTCTTACTCATGACTATTACTACTATTACTACTAATAGTCATGAGTAAGGGCTGAGACTGAATTGTGCCCGAAACATGTAGACTCTGCATTCTTGTACCTGGATTTTATATTGAAT
The DNA here is from genome assembly GCF_014858855.1 of Bufo gargarizans. Lineage (NCBI taxonomy): Eukaryota > Metazoa > Chordata > Amphibia > Anura > Bufonidae > Bufo > Bufo gargarizans. Next base: position 518,191,813 of record NC_058082.1, on the reverse strand, counting down.
TTTGAATTAAGAGCCTTTTGGATTACCACAATTACAAGCTGGACAAAACCTTTTTTCTTCATATCTTCGTATTTGCTCCGGATTCGGGTGAAGGAGCTGTTCCGTGCTATAACAGTGGAATCCTTGGCAGGTGAGAGCTGCTCAAACCTCTGATTGCTTCAGAATACATAGATAAACCTGCATAGAGATTTCTCTATTAAGGCACATGGAAATCATGGATGTGGGGTCCCCCGATTAGGAACCTTCTCTATTGGCCACAGTGGAGAAGTATTTGAATGGGCGCTGAACCCCCAGCGATTAGCTGATTGGGCGGCCTGCATTGGAAAAGGGATTTTTTAAGTCGGGAAAATGCCAAGCTGTACAGTATATCACAAAAGCTTGACTCAATGGTATAGAATCCATCCTATACATATTTTCAGATGTGAAATGATTTTCAGGTGTGAAAACTATGTTTTCCAGCACAAAGAACCAAATTATTGAATTCTTAGAGATTGGCAGCAATTCATCACCCAACATATCAACTGATCGCTAGCTGGCCATCTATAAAATATACCGCATATTTACAGTATGTGCAGTTGGAGTTCATCAGGCCTGTCATATGTGGTGTCAAGAAGAAAAAAAAAAACATTTAGGAACACATTTCTTCAATACACATTAAGGCCTCTTGCTCACGAACGTAAGGGTTCCACGCCCGTGCTGCGGACCGCATACGGGGGTTCCGCAAAACATGGGGCACCGGCCGTGTGCATTCCGCATCACGGATGCGGACCCATTCACTTGAATGGGTCTGAAAATCTGGAGATGCAGAGCGGTGCGGAACGCAACCCCACAGAAGCACTATGGAGTGCTTCTGTGGTTCTCCGTCCCGTGCTTCTGCTGCGCATAAAAATAGAACTTGTTCTATCTTTTTGTGGAACGGACGGATCGCGGACCCCATTAAAGATCCGCATGCAGTCCGCAGCACGGGCACGGAGCCCTTATGTTCGTGGGCAAGAGGCCTAAGTCATACTTTTACACATAGATTGACAATATCGCAGAGTGCAGGGCACATGGCAGCACTGAGTGCATCATAAACTGAGCATTTATCATGAGTAATAGCTGCTGACTGACACTGAGTGAGAAGTATGAGAAAGGTTAAAGTTGAGTTTTACACGTGTCAATCACCTTCAATAAAGCCGAGGAACGCCATAAAGAGGTGTGGCAGCAGTGCGTTCTGTCATCACAGGTTATTTACCTTCTCTTCTATGCTAAATCAGTGCCAATGCAGAATAAAATGTATTAACCCATAAATGACTTCTGTACTAAACCTGTATGTGATGAGAGCACCTAGGTTATAGCCTACACTACACCTGGAACTTATATGTATACATAATATAGATTATATTGGGTTTTAGCTTTAGATTCAGTCAGGATCACTCAGAATTAAAGGGGTTGTCTCACTTCAGTAAGTGGCATTTATCATGTAGAGAAAATTAATACAAGGCACTAATGTGTTGTGATTGTCCATATTGCCTCCTTTGCTGGCTGGATTTTTTTCCCATCACATTATACACTGCTTGTTTTCATGGTTACGACCACCCTGCAATCCATCAGTGGTGGTCGTGCTTGCACACTATAGGAAAAAGTGCCAGCCTCTCTGGTGCCCAGGACCATGGGAGCACACTTAGACCATTGCATTTTCCTATAGTGTGCAAGCACGGCCACCGCTGTTGGATTGCAGGGTGGTCGTAACCATGAAAACGAGCAGTGTATGATGGGATAGAAAACTGAATCTAGCCAGCAAAGGAAGCAATATGGGTAATAATACATTAGTAAGTGTTTTGTATTTACTTCTTCTACATAATAAATGCTATTTGCTTAAGTGAGACAACCCCTTTAAATATGATGTGAAGCCTGAATTACTGTAAACATTTAGTGGGTGATCCAGACAGGGTGAAGACACCTCAGATACAGAGAGGATTGATGAGGTCTAGCTTTAATAAAATATGTACACAACTACATTTATTTTATTTATTAATCTAATATAAAATAAAAAATTAGGACATTTTATATTTAGTCTTATTAAAAAAGCAGCCTACTGGTCTGTGCCTACAGCTGCTATGCCTAAACTATTGGGGTTATTTATCAAACTAGTGTAAAGTAGAACTGGCCTAGTTGCCCACAGCAACCAATCAGATTCCTCATTTCATTTTTGACTTCTCCTTTGGAAAATGAAAGGTGGAATCTGATTGGTTGCTATGGGCAACTAAACCAGTTTTACTTTACACCAGTTTGATAAATGACCCCATATACACGTTCATGGTAACTGAGTACAAACAAACCCTCACTCTTTTTGCAAACCTACAAAGAGTAGAAATTGGAGTATTGGGATGGGATAGGGTCATATGGAAAGGAAAGGAAAACAAATTTGTTTTGTAGTCATGGAAACAAATAGGTCTGCAAATAAGTACACAAAAAGCTAGATTTTTTTTCATTTAAGACTAGTTGAAAGAGACAGAGGAAAATGTCCCACCTTTCAGCTTCATCTGGATTTTTGTATAAAGCTTTCCTTAGGTGGTACATAATGATTGCATTAATAAGGGTACCTTACCACTGAATTCTTGATAGTGCATACTATATCTACTACAGCTTGGAACGTGAGACTACCATCATTTTATAGACAATCATCTTGGCTATCTCATACATGAATTGGACTTGCAACTATTTAGCATATGATTAGTTATGCAGATTCTTGTCATGTAACTGCATTGTTAGGCCCCTTTCACATGAGCAAGTATTCCACTCGGGTGTAATGCGTGATGCGAACGCATTGCGCCTGCACTGAATCATGACCCATTCATTTCAATAGGTCTGTGTACATGAGCGTTGTTTTTCACGCATCACTTGTGTGTTGCGTGAAAATCGCAGCATGTTCTATATTCTGCGATTTTTATGCAATGTTGGCCCCATGGGGCTGCGTGAAAATTGTATTGCATCCGCAAGAAAGTGCAGATGCAATGCGTTTTTCACAGATGGTTGCTCATTTTTTTATCACGCGCGTGAAAAACACATCAATGCGCATTGCACCCGCACAATAAAAACTGAACAACTGAACGCAATAGCAGGCAAAACTGAATGAACTTGCTTGCAAAATCACACAATTTTATAGAACGCATCCGGAACGCATCTGGACCTAATCCGTATAGCTCGTCTGCAAGGGGCCTTACTGTTTTGCTCCTGGTGGTGGAACAATCTTCTTCTTGTATACTACAAATTACAACCTGTGCTCACATTCTCTAATACCTCACTGTGTTATTATTTTGATTCCCAAGCAAAAGGTCACTAGTTCGAATCCAGGAGCAGCCATTTAGAAGATTTCCCAAGAAAAGAGATTCTTGGCCAAGAAAATTGCCAAGCTGCATTATGTGAGTGCCTTTACAGCTGGAAGAATACGAAATAAAGTCCATCTATTCCAAAGCCAAGAGGTGGATGTCCAGGCAAAATATCGCAGTCAACAGGTCAGCTCATAACAAGTTCTGGCGTGACAAGGCAGCGGAGGTGGTTTGCATGCCTTGTAATAGTGAGATCACAGACGTTCATGCAAGCACCATGCGGCACGCATTACACAAGTCTGGAATGGTGGCCTGAAAAAAGGTGAAGAAGCCTCAACTTCAATAAATAAAAAGTATGAACAGTGGACAATAGAAGATTGGAAATGGGTGATTTGGAGCGATGAGGCAAAAGTCAATAGACTGGGCTCTGATGGGTGCAAATGGGGCCTGGAAGACACAAGGGAAAAGGGGACTAATGGATCGAGAAATTGAAGGAACTGTCAAGTTTGGGGGAGGAAGCCTGATGTTATGGGAATTTTTCACAGCCAAATGAGTTGGATACTTGACCAGAATTGATGGTGGTCTCAATGGGAGCTATATGTGAGTATTCTACAAGACGAGTTACTTCATACACTCGAGTACTATGGGTATGAAAAGGACGACATAGTGTTCTAACGACCCTGAAGCATCGAGATTGGTTCAATTACAATGAAGTTGAGGTGCTGGATTGGCTCCCACAGACCTCATCCCAATCGAACACTTGTTGGCAGAGTTGAAGAAAAGGCTGTATTTGTACACAAGTGAGTTGACCAGTATGCACCAACACTGGGATGTGTAGAAGAGACTTGGGAACAGATTTCGATGCTTGAATCTGATTGAGAGCATTCAGGCAGTTTTGAAAGCCAAAGGTAAATTTACAAAATAATAAAAATTTTAAGTTTTCATTTTAGGAGCAAAACAGTAACAATGTAGTTACATGACAAGAATCTGGATAACTAATCATATGCTAAATTGTTGGAAGTCAAGATGATTATAAAATGATGGTAGTTGCTGAAGCTGAGTTGTATACAGATCTAAAACAATGTTTAACCTGACAAGTTTCCCATGTCAAGTTCTAAGATTTCATATTTTGTTTGACCTGATTGCAGATGTAATTGGAAAACCATGCTGCACTCACAAACATTAGAGTTAGGCCTCATGCACACGGCCGTGTTCCGCGGCCGAGAGCGGACCGTGGAAACCCGGCCGGGATTTCTGCTGACAGCATGAGCGCACGGTGTCATGGGTTGCTATGACGCCGTGCGCTTCATGCAGTCGCTGCTGTACAGTAATACACAAGTGTAGTGTATTACTGTACAGCAGCGGCTGCATGAAGCGCATGGCGTCATAGCAACCAATGATGCCGTGCGCTCATGCTGTCAGCAGGAATCCCGGCCGGTGTTTCCACTGTCCGCTCTCGGCCGCGGAACACGGCCGTGTGTATGAGGCCTTAGTTGGATGTCCTGTAATTAATCTAATGTGCAGTCAGTAAGCATTACTCACATGAATATACCGTGGCACAACTTCCCACCCTTCTTTTGGCCCTCAGGGTATTCAATAATCCTAATAATCACCTCAAGAAAAACCTATTATATGGTATAGTAGTAAATGTCATTTGTGCATCCTGCTCTCACATTGTCACCCAGATATTATCCATTGTGAAAATGATCAAGAATTAGTTCCAGGCTATATTTCCATTTGTCTTGGAGGCTCTGTCAATTTCATGAAATTTGAGGACAATAATAATGCTCTATATACACTAATACTGGTGTCAACACAACAAAAACCATGATGTAAACTAGGACACAACCTCAAGGGAACCCATTATACATCAATGGGGTCTGTAGGGTGGCTTTGGAAGCTGTCAAATGACAAATATGGGACATCATTTTGGTGTCTGTTATGAGCAGAAGCTTTTTTGCATATGTTAACGGAGTCAATTACACAGATGTCAAATGACAAAACCACCACAATAAACAACTTGTTTTCAGCTGCCGATTCTGGGATTTATTTGCACTGATTTTTCTGCTGTTGATTTTGCCACGTAAACATAGTCTGACAAAGGCACTATTTCTGAACAGTCCTTCTCCTTATTAGTCCTCCTTATTCCAATAATCCCAGAAACATTACAATTTTGTACAGTTTTCTTTCCGACATACATTTATTCTGCATTCACGTGTGTACATTTGAACTCTCTGTAGCTGAGATAAGCTATTCTACCTGTCTTAATGACTCGTCTACTGATAACATCATTTGTTTCCTTATGAGAACAGAATATTCCTAAAGTGTTCAGGTCACCGGGTGGTAATACTAGTGCATGACTTACAAATCCTACAATATATTCAAAAATACAATTATTATGGCTGTATTATGTTTAAATCACCAAAGTAGAGTTATTTGTACTTACGTTGAAGAATTTCATATGTATATGGTGCTTGTCTGGTTCTGCAGATTGGGTTGAAAGGAGGCTTAGTTACATTTGGAGTCACCGACGTCTGATGTGTTGTATCCATTTTGTCCCCAACTTTCTGGAGACAGTGTTCTCTTCTACTCCCTGTTGCTCCTTGCCTTTCTCGTGCTATATCTGACAGTCCAGAGCTCTCTTCTGTGAGACGTCAGATTATAAGACAATGCCACTCTGATTTCTTTTTGTCTCCAGAGGAAGTCAGTGTCGTTCAATAGGCAGATCTATAGTAATGCTGAAAAGCAGTTCAAAAATGTTTTACAAAGTGGAGGTGGACTCTGCTGCTCTGAGCTTCTTATACTTGGCTGTACATATCTTAAAGACAAGGCAAGTTCAGCTAAACATCAACCAAAGGATATAAAAGCAGGTCGTAAATCACTTGTCCAAGCGCAATAGACAAACTTGGGTTGTACCTGACTCATCTGAATGGTACTGATAGAAGATATAACCGGTACAGTCACCAGGGGGACTGTGATCACTACTTCACTTTTACTTTTTCCTCTAAGTTGATTTCAATTTTCAGACTTGAGACAAATTTAAAGGGGGAATGCCATGTTTCTTCTATTCATCCAATACACTGAACAAGTGGTAACGTAAAGGGGATGCCAAGGATTTACTTGTTTAAATTCCACCCCCACTCCCCCGTGCCTATGAAGGAAAGCATACATGCAGGGACCAAAGCGCAGTGAAGACAGCCAGAGACCCACAGAGCAGGAACTGAGCAGCTAGGAACAGGTAAGTATGCTTCCTTTCACAGGTTTGGGGGTGGAGGAAAGCAAGAATTAACAAATAGGTCAATACTGGAGTACCTGTATGCCTTTAATGCAATGAATCAAGTCTCACTGTGCAGCAAAAAAAGACACACATTAATACTTTAGTACCAGGGGGTATTTTAGATCCTTATAACCCTACACTTTTATGCATAAGCAGGTCCAATTGCCATGTTACATAGTTAATACTGTTGAAAAAAAATTAAGTCCATCAAGTTCATCCAGAGGTTGAGAGGGAAGGTGAATTATGGGAAGGTAGGTGTGAAACCCTAATTCTACCCATTTTCATAAGCATTAAGAGGGTTGTCCCACAAAAATATTCTACAATTTTCAAACCAGCATCTGGATCTGAATACTTTTGTAATTGCATGTAATTAAATATTCAGTATAGTCACCGAGTTATTCAATAAATTGGATCTCTATCATAGGCGTGCGCACGGGGAGTGCCGGGTGTGTCTGGGCACACCCTAATCAAGCCTGCTGGCCGGCGAATACTAATGAGCGCTTCCATTTTGGAAGCGCTCATTAGTACCGGAGGACCAGGAAACGGTGAACGCTATGTACTTACCGCTTCCTGGTCCTCGGCTGTCGGCTGGCAGGGCTGCGCACAGTGTGAGACGCTTTGTGATGCCACGCTGTGCGCGCCAGTTTAGAGTACAGCCGAAAGCAGGGGGATGAGTATCGCGGGCGGTGAGGAGCGGCGGCGTCCAGGAGCAGAGAGGTAAGTGGTTTTTATTTTATAAAAAATTAGGCTGCTGGGGGTATAATGGAGGCTAATTAGGCATATGGGTGCTAATGAGGCATAATGTGGGCTAATGAGGCATAATGGGGGCTAATGAGGCATAATGGGGGCTAATGGGAGGCATACTGGGGGGCTAATGGGAGGCATACTGGGGGGGCTAATAAGAGGCATAATGGGGGCTAATGAGATGCATAAGGGCTGATGATGGGGGCTAATGAGGCATAATGGGGCTAATAAGGCATAATGGGGACTAATGAGACATAAGGGCTGATAATGGGGGCTAATGGCATAAAGGCTATATATATATATATATGTGTTAAGAAAAGGAGTTGAAGGGTGACAGCAGCCTCATGGTGACACGGATAAGGGTGGGGCTGTTGTTGTGCTTGATACGAACAAGTGCATTGCTGAAATCTTGAGACAATTAAGTGACACCAGTATCTATACACTGATTGATGCTGATCCTAAGTTTCAGATAGCAGACAAGATTAGAAATGTATTAACGGAAGCAGTTGTGGCTGGGATTATTGATTCAGAGCTCAAGGACTATCTTACAGTAACACATCCAGTTACTCCGGTTATATATATATATTATCAAAGGTCCATAAATCCCAGATTTATCCACCTGGCCATCCCATAGTGTCTGGCTCTGACTCAATCTTTAGCCATATTGCTGTTTTTCTTGACAAGATACTGCAGAGTTTTGCCATTGGAGCTGACTCATATAATTTGGATACATCAGATTTTTTTATTTATTACATGATATTGATTTATCACATGCGGATGAGGTCATTTTGGCATCATTTGATGTGGTCTCGCTTTGCACCTCCATAGATCACTGTAAGGGACTTAAAGCTGTGTCACATATGCTTCAACATTCCTCTTTCCTGGAACAGGCATGTCAGTTTATTCTAACATTGTTGGAGATAATGTTGCGGCATAATTATTTTTTGTTTCAAGATCAATATTATATACAGCAACAAGGCGTGGCTATGGGGTTCAATGTGGACCCAACTTACGCTAATATTTATATGCGGACCTATGAGGAGGATGTTGTCTATGTTTCCCACCAATACAGACATGTTCTGACGTGGTGGTGTTATGTGGACGACATCTTCCTCATATGCGCCGGTTCTCTGCCGCAATTATTAGGCCTCTTTCACACGGGCGTCATGTTTTTTGCCCGGATAAGAGGCGGGTGCGTTGCGGGAAAATGCACGATTTTTCCGCGCGAGTGCAAAACATTGTCATGCGTTTTGCACTCGCTTGAGAAAAATCGCGCATGTTTGGTACCCAGACCCGAACTTCTTCACAGAAGTTCGGGCTTGGGATTGATGTTCTGAAGATTGTATTATTTTCCCTTATAACATGGTTATAAGGGAAAATAATAGCATTCTGAATACAGAATGCATAGTATAATAGTGCTGGAAGGGTTAAAAATAATAAAAAAGTTAACTCACCTTCTCCTCTTGTTAGCGTAGATCCCGGTCTGTTCTTTAGCTGTGGACTGAATGACCTGTGGTGACGTCAGATCACATGCTCCAATCACATGGTCCATCACCGTGGTGATGGAGCATGTGATCTGACGTCATCAAAGGTCCTTTAGCCCACAGATAAAGAACAGACCGGCATCTACGCTAACAAGAGGAGAAGGTGAGTTAACTTTTTTTATTATTTTTAACCCTTCCAGCACTATTATACTAAGCATTCTGTAGTCAGAATGCTATTATTTTCCCTTATAACCATGTTATAAGGGAAAATAATACAGTGAATAGACTGTCACCTAGCAACCATGCGTGAAAATCGCACCGCATCCGCACTTGCTTGCGGATGCATGCGATTTTCACGCAACCCCATTCATTTCTATAGGGCCTGCGTTACGTGAAAAACGCACAAAGAGGAGCATGCTGCGATTTTCACGCAACGCACAAGTGATGCGTGAAAATCACCGCTCATGTGCACAGCCCCATAGAAATGAATGGGTCAGGATTCAGTGCGGGTGCAGTGCGTTCACCGCACGCATCGCACCCGCACGGAAAACTCGCCCGTGTGAAAGGGGCCTTAGAGTTTCATGACTCTTTGAATAGTATTGATGACACTACAATTTACTGCAAATTTTTTTTGACTAGAACCTTCAGAATCACAGGTGCATATCCATGAAGCAAACATAATTACAAAAAACAAAATGGCTGCACACAGTTATATATACAAACAATAGAGCTAAGAAATGGGGGTCATTCTAGATAAAAGTGGTACAATACAGACTATAAATGAATAATGCAAGCTCTTAGCGCACATACGTGTCGGGCCCATCTACCAGGCGTCAAGGTGGCTTCTTCAGATGGGTCCCTATCACTAAATATACTGCCTCACTTTGGACTTAATTAAGCCTCAATATTCAGGGCAGTGTAGGAACCAGCTACAAAAGTACTCTGCTCAGAAGTCCCAGGTAGATGGGCGTGTCCAGTCTAAAAGAGGCGCTACCCTCAATATATTGCAAGAAAATTTAGACTAGAACCTTCAGAATCACAGGTGCATATCTATGAAGCAAACATAATTACAAAAAACAAAATGGCTGCACACCGCTATATATACAAACAATAGAGCTAAGAAATGGGGGTCATTCTAGATAAAAGTGGTACAATACCGGTATTGTACCACTTTTATCTAGAATGACGCCATTTCTTAGCTCTATTGTTTGTATATATAACGGTGTGCAGCCATTTTGTTTTTTGACTTTACAATTTACATTAGTGCACTTTCACAATGAGATACCATTTTTGGATACTAAGGTTATCCTCTCTGATGGTAAACTATGCACGAAAGTATTTACGAAACCGACTGATATAAATTCTCTTCTTGATTACAATAGCAACCACCCAAGGTCTATGATTAAATCTTTACCCTATTCACAATTAATTAGGGCACAGCGTATTACTTCAGATCCAGGTACGCTTGATATTACTTTAAATCTGATTATAGACACTTTTCTGGATCAGGGTTATCCGTATAGACTCCTGAAGCAACAAAGGGATAGGATCCAAGATGGGGATCATGCATTAACCTCTAAAAAGCAGACCCGTATTAATATGAAAAGAATTCCATTTATCTCTACATATACGGAACACAGCACAGGCATCTCGAAGATCATTAAAAGACATTGGAACATATTAAAGGGTTGTCATAAATCAGTTACCGAATTTCAGTCTCCACCTATTATGTCATACCGTAGATCTAAAAGTTTGCAGGATCAGCTCGGAAGAGCCGATGTTGGACCAAGTAAAACTTGCAAACAAACCACATTAGCTCCAGCTGGACTTGGATGTTTTCCATGTCTTAGCTGCGTAAACTGTTGCTACATGTTGAAAGGGACTGTTGCTACACGTTTTCCTACATCCCCAAACGGGGAAACAATATTCAATACGTTTCCATCTAACCTGTAATTCAAGTTATGTTATTTATGTTCTCACTTGCCCATGTAAACTACTATACGTGGGGGAAACCGCCACAGATTTAAAAACGCGCCTTAATAATCATAGATTTTATGTCACGACCCGGAGGCTCCTATTGCATTCTCAATCTTTACTGAAAACCATAGCAGCAAAGAGAAAAAATACATCAAATCCAGCAAACCATCCCACAAGGATAACCCCTCCCATAGTCCAGTCCATAAATAGAACCTCCCACCGGAAATCTTCCTCTTTCTTTGCTGCTTCCATAGCAAGATAAGTGTGGTGTTTTGTGACTGATAATATTAGTTTTAATTTCTTAGATTTTTGGGTTTTTTCCCCTTATATTTTAGTACCTAGTTTTCATATGTCTTGTTGGGTGATTTATATTTGTATTTATATGTGTATTTATAGATATATTCGCCTACTGCCGTTGGGGTAGTTGTTTATCATCCTGCTCGTTTTTTCCCTAGGTATATCGTTTTTTGAGGGGTAGCTCTGGTGTTGCCTGGGCTTGCGCCGCTCTCTTTCCCTGTACATTCCCCCCCCCCCCTTGTTCTCCTGTACCTCGTTCGCGCCAGCACCATTTTCCTGTGCGCTTCTTCTCTTCTTCTCCCGAGATCTCGCGATACGAGATCTCGGCGTCTGTGGCTTATCCCGGCATCCCCGAGATTCTCGGCCGCCATCTTGCGCCTCCCTCCGGATGGCTTCATTGGCCGGATCGGAGGTGTGTCACTTCTGTCACGCGCGATTCGGGGGCGGAGTTTCTTCGGCCGTTCGCCGCCATCAGCCAGCGTTCTTTCTGCTCCACAGGTCTGTGTCTACCGGAGTGACTAACTCCCACCATGTCCCTGCCTCAACAGAACCATGCCCCTATTCAGCTAGCTTCTGATGCCCCCAGCCCATCTATATTGCCTACTCCTGCCCCTACTGCTACACCACCATGCCCTTCACCGGCCTTACCTCAGGCCAGTTTACAACAATCCATTGCAGAGGCCATTAATAACGCCATGGGCTCCATGTCCTCAGTTATCTCGCAGTCCATTGCTCAGGCGCTAAGGGCTCAGAACCCTGGCCCTAATCCCTCTGCTGCTACTGCCTCCAGAATTATTGATTCAGATAGCATAGTTCTATCACAAGAACGCGTGCCTAGTTCACGCAAACGAGCCTGCATGCGCCAGGCAGAAAAAGCGCGCCCTTGGAAGTCAGCACGGGCTCAGCCCGTCCCTAGTTCAGACTCAGAGTTGGAGTCCGAGAAGGAGGCTTATAGTGATAGCCATTGTGCTTCTGATCCAGACCTACAAGAGGTACTGGTAGAGGATGAGGATTTTGATCCGGAAATTCCTTTGTCACGCCCATCTACTAGTTCGGCCCCAGAGGCCCAAGGGTCAGCTGCAGTCCTTACGGACCCTCTGGGCGAACCTTTGTTCGACCCGGATTCTCTACACCATCCGCGGTCAGCTGAGTGGTTACCCTCACCACATGTGGCCCAGTATTTGGAGGACAGGGTTAGAAAACCCCTCTCTAAGGAGACGCGCAGTAAACTTAAAGCCGAGTGCCCGCGCCCCTTAGTCCCTAACAAAGTTTGCGAAACCCCCAATGTGGATCCGAAAATGATCCAATTCTTATCCAAGACAGGCTTTAATCCTCGCAGGGGACTTGACTCGGCACTGCGTGCCTGCCAAGATAAATTGCTGGATAGCTTAGGCCCATTAACGAAAATTTTCGAACTGGCGGAGTCTGCCAGGTCCGACGGCACCCCCATTGACCCAGATGAACTGCGCGGCTGGGCTCAGCGCGCCATCTGCATGGTAGGAAATGTGAATGCTTCACTTTCCATGGAACGGAGGAAAGCTATCCTCATAAAAATTGAGCCGAAGTTGTCCAACATGGCTCTTACGGAATCGGGCAAGGAGGCGCAGGGCCTCTTATTTGGTGATACTTTCATCAAAGATCTGGGCAAGTTTGTCGGGGCCTTCACCGCATTGGATAAGGCCCAAAGCTCCATGCGGAAGGTTTTTCATGGGCGAGTCTCTTCCAGGGCCGGCAGCTTCAGGGGCCGTCTGTCCGGCCGTGCCCATTTCCAGACCCGTGGTGGCGGTCGAGGCTCCTTCAACCAGCGGCAGTCGTTCCAGGACCAGAGGCCGCATTCCTCCTTTTTCCCTTCCAGAGGTTCATCCGCTAGATCCCGGTCCTTCAGAGGATTCTCAGGAGCTAGACGTCCCCTCGGTAAGTTACCAGAACCTAACGGGTTTTTCCAACCATTGCATAGGGGGCAGACTCCAGCATTTTTTGGATGCTTGGTCGCGCATCACGTCCGACCCCTGGATCCTGTCCACGGTCCGGGGGTTTCACATAGAGCTGACCGTGTCTCCTCTGTTCCTCCCCTACCCGCGGCCGAGGGTACTTTCAAGTCAATCCCTAAGGTATCTGAACGCAGAGTTGTTCTCTCTCCATATGAAGGGGGCGATAGAGCGTGCTCCTCACCCAGATGGAGGAATCGTCAGCGACGTTTTCTTGGTGGAGAAAAAAGGAGGACTGTTTCGGCCAGTCATAAACCTGAGTCGTCTCAACCACTTCGTGCGATACCGCCATTTCAAAATGGAGGGTATCCATCTACTCAGGGACCTTCTGGTTCCGGACGATTGGATGGTGAAGCTGGACTTGAAGGACGCGTACCCGACGGTTCCCATTGCTCCGGACTCCAGGGACCTCCTTCGATTCCTGTGGGACGGTCAGGTTTGGCGTTTCACCTGCCTTCCCTTTGGTCTGTCATCGGCCCCTTGGTGCTTCACCAAGCTGATGAAACCGGTGGTAGCTTGGCTCCGCCTCCAGGGGGTGCGTCTGATAATTTATTTGGACGACATCCTGATTCTGGCCCAATCCCCCGACACCCTCCGGTCTCACTTACGGATGTCAATTTCCTTACTCACGGACCTGGGGTTTATCATCAACACCGAGAAGTCATCCCTTCAGCCTGCCAAGTCCTTGGAATATTTGGGGTTTGTGGTGGATTCGTCCACTCAGAGTCTCTGTCTTCCGGGTTCCAAGGTCAGGTCTATCCGCAAGGAATTACGTCATACTCTACGTCTTCCCCAGGTCTCACTCCGTCATTTAGCCCGGGTTATAGGCCTTTTGTCTTCCTCCATCCAGGCGATTTTCCCGGCTCCGTTGCACTATCGAGCCCTTCAACGGCTGAAGATCGCTCACCTTCAGTCGGGAGCAGCGTATGCAGACTTGGTGACCCTGGATCAGGAGACGAGAGACGAGCTGGTGTGGTGGATCTCCAACCTCGATGCCTGGAACGGCAGAGCCATCGTGGGTCCTCAGCCGGACCTCATCATAGAGGCGGATGCCAGCCTTTTCGGCTGGGGCGCCCATTGCGAGGGAGTCTCCACGGGGGGTCCGTGGGCGGCGGACGAGTCATTACTGCACATAAATGCTCTGGAACTCTTGGCAGGATCGTTTGCCATTCGCAGCTTTGCCAGCAACAAGATCACGGCTTGCATCAAGCTCCGGATGGACAACGTGTCGGCGGTCCGTTACGTCAACGCCATGGGAGGTACTCACTCGGCGGTTTTAACTCATTTGGCAAAAGAATTCTGGACGTATTGCCTGGACAAGGGATTCAAGGTGGTCGCGGAATATATCCCGGGTCTTCACAATACCTTCGCGGATTGGAGTTCGCGGTACACCTCGGATTTCAGCGATTGGAGGTTGGATCCGGCGGTGTTTGCCTCTATCGCTTCTCTTTGGGGCCCATTTGCCCTAGACCTCTTCGCGTCTCGTTGGAATTCCCACCTCCCCAGGTTCTACAGCTGGAGACCGGACCCACTGTCGGAGGCCGTGGACGCCCTACTGCAGGACTGGTCAGGGAGCCTTTCGTACGCCTTTCCTCCTTTCATGCTGATCCCTCGGGTTCTGTCTCAAATTCGTCGCCAATTGGCAGAGGTGGTCCTGGTAGTTCCCTTCTGGCGGGCTCAGGTATGGTTTCCTCAACTCCTGGAACTCCTGACGGAGGATCCTCGCCTCCTCCCGTTTTCTCAGAGTCTTCTCCTCGGCCCGACGGGCCAGCTTCATCCTCTCGTATTGGACGGCTCCCTCCGTCTCCTGGGTTGCAGGATATCGGGCCGCATTGGGAGGTCGCTGGAATATCGGGAACGGCTAAGTTCCTCTTGGAGAGTGCTTGGGCGCCCGGTACCAGGAGAGCATATCGATCAGCCTGGGGCATCTGGTCTCGTTGGTGCGCTGGACGGAGTTTGGATCCCGTTTCGACCCCTGTGACCGACGTTCTTCTGTTCTTATCCTCTCTCTTTGACGAGGGCAAGGCTTACAGGACTATGAATGTCTTCCGGTCGGCTATCTCTTCTCGTCACCAGGGTGTTGCTGGTTGTCCGATTGGCCAGCATCCCCTAGTTTGTCGGCTCCTCAAAGGCTCTCGCCTTTCTCGGCCCCCTCAACCCCGTTTCTCCTCTTCTTGGGATGTCCGTTTGGTTCTGGATTTCTTTGCACAGTGGCCTACCAATTCGGATCTTTCTCTCAGACAGCTGTCTGCCAAACTGGTGTCGTTGTTCTGTCTCGTCTCTTGCAAGAGAGTTTCGGACGTCAGGGCGCTAGACTTTAATGCTCTCTCTTTTACCCCGCATGGAGTGTCCTTCAACATTTCCCGCCGTACTAAAACTAACATAAAGTCGGTCTCTTATCCGGAGTTCCCCAATTCTCCGGCCCTTTGCCCGGTGGGTTGCCTGAAGGAATACTTATCTCGCACTTCGGTCCTCCGTTCGTCTTCTTTTCCACAATTGTTCATTTCTTTTCGTAAGCCGTTCCGCCCGGTCACTAGTGTCACCCTGTCCCGTTGGGTGAAATGGATCCTTACCTTATCCGGGGTGGACACTGCTGTGTTTTCGGCCCATTCGGTTCAAGGTGCCTCTGCTACTTCTATGGCGATAGCGGGGGCTCGCTTGGAGGATATCATGAGATTGGCGGACTAGTCTAGATCGTCCACATTCCGGGAGTTTTATTTTCGGCCAACTCCTCACGCTTTTGAGTCTGTTATCTCTGCACTTTGAACTTGCAATAGGAGCCTCCGGGTCGTGACATAAAATTACATGATTTTCCTCGTTTATGACGTAAAGTCATGATTTTATGAACGACACGGAGGCGAGTATTGCCCCTCCCTACTTGGCTTATCTTTATTGCTATGTACATTAATAAAGTTTTGTTCCCTCCCTGCTGGTGTACAGTGGTTATTTTTATTGTTATTATTGTTATTATTATTGTTATTATTATGATTAGTATTAGTATTATTGTTATTTATCGGTTGTCTGGTACTTACGGTCATTCTATGTTACCGATATCCTTTTGATTTCTGCCTGATTACCATGTGCCTTTTGATTTCTCCCTCTTAGGTTGAGGTCCTGCCTTGCGGTTACCTAGTGTTTTTCCTGTGGCAGTTTTTTCTACAGCCTCCAAGGGTTGTCGTTTACGGCGTTGTTCCGGATGGATCCTGTTTCGTTCTTGCCCGGCTTGGTTGAGTTTTCCTGTTGGACCAGAGTTGAAGGTGGTTCCGGTCCGGTTTTTCTGTTTGGGAGTTCTTCATGACAAAGAAAGAGGAAGATTTCCGGTGGGAGGTTCTATTTATGGACTGGACTATGGGAGGGGTTATCCTTGTGGGATGGTTTGCTGGATTTGATGTATTTTTTCTCTTTGCTGCTATGGTTTTCAGTAAAGATTGAGAATGCAATACTCGCCTCCGTGTCGTTCATAAAATCATGACTTTACGTCATAAACTAGGAAAATCATGTAATTATCGATCAGGAAAAAATGCTCGGACTTGCCGGTCTCAAAACATTTTTCTGAATTAAAGCATGTTGAAATGGACCTTAGATGTGTAATTGATCATGTACCTAGTGGCGTCTCTAGCTTTCAGATTTTGGGGGGGCACACTGGGGGCCAGGACAAAAGTATGGGGGGTAGCTATAACAACGATACATTTACACAAGTATGCTTAGAAATGCGGCAATACTTTACCCAATACCTAAAACCACAACAGGGAAGAAAAGTCCTGCAGTCTGTGGTTTAAAAAAACAAAAAAAAACAATCACTCAGATTTCAACATGTCCTAGTTGCCTATGGATGACACTGTTATAGGGAGGGGGTCTATGGATGACACTGCTATGGGGGGGGGGATCTGTGGATGACACTGGTATGGAGGGGAATCTGTGAATGACACTGTTATGGAGGGGGATCTGTGGATGACACATACCGTATATAGCATCTTATGCTATATGTGTCATCCACAGATCCACCCCACGACAGTGTCATCCACAGATCCACCCCATGACAGTGTCATCCACAGATCCCCCTCCATAACAGTGTCATCCACAGACCCCCCTCCCTATAACAGTGTCATCCACAGATCCCCCTCCCTATAACAGTGTCATCCACAAATCCCCCTCCCTATAATAGTGTTATCCACAGATCCCCCTCCCTATAACAGTGTCATCCACAGATATCCCTCCCCGCCGCTCACAGGAGTGTACATTTCACATTTCTAAACTGTAATCCATATCCTGCAGTAGCTTTAACTTTAAATCAGGATTCAGCGGCCGCTCATCTCTACTAGTACCTTAACCTTAAACCACTCAGCTAGCTTCGGTAACAGGGCCAGGCACTGCCTGTTAGGCTACTTTCACACTAGCGTTCGATCGGATCCGTTCTGAACGGATCCGATCATAATAATGCAGATGGAGGCTCCGTTCAGAACGGATCCGTCTGCATTATTTTTAGCATATAACAGCTAAGTGTGAAAATAGCCTCGTACGGATCCGTCCAGACTTTCAATGTAAAGTCAATGGGGGACGGATCCGCCTGAATATTGAGCCATATTGTGGCATCTTCAAACGGATCCGTCCCCATTGACTTACATTGTAAGTCTGGACGGATCCGCACGGATCCGCACGCCTCCGCACGGCCAGGCGGACACCCGAACGCTGCAAGCAGCGTTCAGCTGTCCGCCTGTCCGTGCGGAGGCGAGCGGAGCGGAGGCTGAACGCCGCCAGACTGATGCAGTCTGAGCGGATCCGCCCCATTCAGACTGCATCAGGGCTGGACGGCTGCGTTCGGGTCCGCTCGTGAGCTCCTTCAAACGGAGCTCACGAGCGGACCGACGAACGCTAGTGTGAAAGTAGCCTTAGTTGTTACAAAGCGAGTGCTGATTTCTGCAGGTCAGAGGATACGGATTACAGTTTAGAAGAAATGTACACTCCTGTGAGCGGTCCAATGCGGATCCAGAGCCTGGTCTCGGTAGGGGTACTTCCATTTTCTGTCTGCCGCCACAAAACAATGGTGCTTATAGAACTACACAGTGTAGAGGTATACTGTATATTGTGTGACACAGTGTATGCTATGTGTATAACATAAACATATTTCACATGAAAACTTACAATTACTTGGCTTGACCCTTGGGGATCTTGGACACCACTTCAACACTTTGGCTGGGGGGCTCGGTGGAGCTGATGTTGTGTTTTATCCTAATGAGAAAGATAGGGATAACAGAGCAGGGAGAGGCTGGTGCTGCTACTAGGGGGCTCATACCATGGGGAAGTAATAAAGCCCACCAATATGCCCCTCTTAGTAGAAATAATTCTTCTTATAATATGACAGTGCAAAAAATACCCCCTTGTAATGCCCCCAGTTGAGCTAATGTCCCCATAGTGCCCCCCATAATGTACCAGTATAAAATGCCCCATATATAGTGCCCCAGTAGATGTTCTCAGTGTCCCCCATAATTTGCAAGTATAAAATACCCCTTCTTAGTGCCCCCGTAGATGACCCCATAGTACTCCTCTCCCCCCTACCCCATAGTACCCACCATAATGTGTCCCAGTATAAAATGCTACTGTACAGAGCCCCCCCATATAAAATACCCCTTCTTTGTGGCCTCAGTAGATGCCCCTATAGTGCCCACCAATAATGTGCCAGTAATAAGTGCCCCCAAAAATGTGCCAGTAATAAGTGCCCCCAATCATGTGCCAGTAACAAGAGCCCCCCACCATGTGCCAGTAATAAGAGCCCCCCCAATGTGCCAGTAATAAGAGCCCCCATCAAGTGTAAGTAATAAGAGCCCCCATCACGTGCCAGTAATACAAGCCCCCCAATGTGCCAGTAATACAAGCCCAGCCCCCCATCACATGCCAGTAATAAGAGCCCACCCATTGTGTGCCAGTAATAAGAGCCCCCCCAATGTGCCAGTAACAAGAGGCCCCCCCTTCATGTGCCAGTAATAAGCTCCCCCATCATGTGCCAGTAATAAGAGCCCCCCCATCATGCGCCAGTAACAAGAGCCCCCCATCATGTGCCAGTAACAAGAGCCCCCCATCATGTGCCAATAACAAGCGCCCCCCCATCATGTGCCAGTAACAAGAGCCCCCCCAATGTGTCAGTAACAAGAGCCCCCCATGTGCCAGTAAGAGGCCACCCATCATGTGCCAGCCCAGTAACAAGAGCTTAGAGCCCCCCCAATGTGCCAGTAATAAGAGCCCCCCATCATGTGCCAGTAACAAGAGCCCCCCCATCATGTGCCAGTAACAAGAGCCCGAACAATGTGCCATTAACAAGAGCCCCTCCCATGTGCCAGTAACAAGAGCCCTCCCAATGTTCCAGTACCAAGAACCCCTCCCAATGTTCCAGTACCAGGAACCCCCCCAATGTGCCAGTAACAAGAGCCCCCATCACGTGCCAGTAATAAAAGCCCCCAATGTGCCAGTAATAAGAGCCCAGCCCCCATCACGTGCCAGTAATAAGAGCCCACCCATCATGTGCCAGTAATAAGAGCCCCCCTAATGTGCCAGTAACAAGAGCCCCCCTAATGTGCCTGTGACAAGAGCCCCCCACCAACGTGCCAGTAACAAGAGCCTCCCTAATGTGCCAGTACTATTGTACAAAAAAAAAACCACTTATACTTGCCTCCATGTCAGTGATGTGATGCAGGCCTCTTCCAGCCTGTGTCCCACGTTGTACGGCTCAAGCGGCGCGATGTCTGCAGCCTATCAGAGGAAGGGGAAGGGACACGCCTTCTCCCTCCCGGCCACAGCGCATCCATCTGTATCGCTGTCCTGAGGACGGTGATACAGATGACTATGGAGATGAGTGCAATGGAAGCACTCATCTCCCTGTGCCCTGCGGCCGCCGCCCCCCCCCCCCCCCCCCCGAGCTGCTCATTTGGGGGGCACATAGTGGGGCATAGCGTGATGTAGGGGGGGCCGTGGCCCCCTCTGGCCCCCCCTTGGCGACGCCACTGCATTTACCTATGCCAAGAAGAGGAGGTAACAGATCCACTCTATTGAAGAAGAAAGAATTGGAGTGGATCTATTTACTCAATTCCCTTAAACATTTGGGTCTTAATGTAGAATATAATGTTGGGATGATTATGTAGGATCGTGAGACCCTCTGGTCCCCTCTGCTCCTGTCTGATTATGTCTGCATTTTTGTGTTGGGTTGTTATTATTTGGACTAATATGAGTTTATTATAACTTGAATATTAAGAGATTTTTTTCCTTTTCTCTTTGTTTAGGTGTGCTGATGGGTGATTGGCATGAAGACGTCTGGGTGATACACTGGCCCGATGTCCTTGAGGCCTTTTGAATATACATGATTGATATATGTTGCTACATATCGTATGTCCCCGGATTGCGTAAAGATAATATGGATGTGTCTCCCTGGTATGTCTCCATATGGAATGGTGCATGGATTTAGAGGAGATCCCTCTTGGGGTTTTTAAGGATCCACAGGGATAACAGTAATGGAGACGGCAGGCATATGCAGGTGTCCATTCGACTTTCCCTGTGTTCTGTGACGACAATGTCCATTTTACGGTGAATAATTGTTCCTCGCTCTGATCCGCTACGTTATAGCCCGTGTGAATGTAAATATGAATGACATTGGCTGTATTGGCACTGCAAAGTTGTTATATTATACTTTTTATGCCGTTATATAGCCTGATGTTAAGCTGCAATATGTCCTTATGCATCATCCCTGCTAACAGGTGTATTAGAATGCATTTACACTTAGCTTACCACTAGGGGGAGATAATACCTCCCACATATACAGACGTGGACAAAATTGTTGGTACCCTTTGGTCAATGAAAGAAAAAGTCACAATGGTCACAGAAATAACTTTAATCTGACAAAAGTAATAATAAATTAAAATTCTATAAATGTTAACCAATGAAAGTCAGACATTGTTTTTCAACCATGCTTCAACAGAATTATGTAAAAAAATAAACTCATGAAACAGGCATGGACAAAAATGATGGTACCCCTAACTTAATATTTTGTTGCGCAACCTTTTGAGGCAATCACTGCAATCAAACGCTTCCTGTAACTGTCAATGAGACATCTGCACCTCTCAGCAGGTATTTTGGCCCACTCCTCATGAGCAAACTGCTCCAGTTGTGTCCGGTTTGAAGGGTGCCTTTTCCAGACTGCATGTTTCAGCTCCTTCCAAAGATGCTCAATAGGATTGAGGTCAGGGCTCATAGAAGGCCACTTTAGAATAGTCCAATTTTTTCCTCTTAGCCATTCTTGGGTGTTTTTAGCGGTGTGTTTTGGGTCATTGTCCTGTTGCAAGACCCATGACCTGCGACTGAGACCAAGCTTTCTGACACTGGCTAGTACATTTCTCTCTAGAATTCCTTGATAGTCTTGAGATTTCATTGTACCCTGCACAGATTCAAGACACCCTGTGCCAGACGCAGCAAAGCAGCCCCAGAACATAACAGAGCCTCCTCCATGTTTCACAGTAGGGACAGTGTTCTTTTCTTGATATGCTTCATTTTTTCGTCTGTGAACATACAGCTGATGTGCCTTGGCAAAAACTTCGATTTTTGTCTCATCTGTCCACAGGACATTCTCCCAGAAGCTTTGTGGCTTGTCAACATGTAGTTTGGCATATTCCAGTCTTGCTTTTTTATGATTCGTTTTCAACAATGGTGTCCTCCTTGGT
This sequence comes from Bufo gargarizans, assembly GCF_014858855.1. Taxonomy (NCBI): domain Eukaryota; kingdom Metazoa; phylum Chordata; class Amphibia; order Anura; family Bufonidae; genus Bufo; species Bufo gargarizans. The sequence goes on along the minus strand of NC_058082.1, from coordinate 518,170,033 downwards.
CGTCTCCCATGTAGTCCACTTTGGCTCAAACAACGACGGATGGTGCGATCTGACACTGATGTTCCTTGAGCATGAAGTTCACCTTGAATCTCTTTAGAAGTCTTTCTAGGCTCTTTTGTTACCATTCGGATTATCCGTCTCTTAGATTTGTCATCAATTTTCCTCCTGCGGCCACGTCCAGGGAGGTTGGCTACAGTCCCATGGATCTTAAACTTATGAATAATATGTGCAACTGTACTCACAGGAACATCTAGTTGCTTGGAGATGGTCTTATAGCCTTTACCTTTAACATGCTTGTCTATAATTTTCTTTCTGATCTCTTGAGACAGCTCTTTCCTTTGCTTCCTCTGGTCCATGTCGAGTGTGGTACACACCATATCACCAAACAACACAGTGATTACCTGGAGCCATATATATAGGCCCAATGGCTGATTACAAGGTTGTAGACACCTGTGATGCTAATTAGTGGACACACCTTGAATTAACATGTCCCTTTGGTCACATTATGTTCTGTGTTTTCTAGGGGTACCATCATTTTTGTCCATGCCTGTTTCATGAGTTTATTTTTTTACATAATTCTGTTGAAGCATGGTTGAAAAACAATGTCTGACTTTCATTGGTTAACATTTATAGAATTTTAATTTATTATTACTTTTGTCAGATTAAAGTTATTTCTGTGACCATTGTGACTTTTTCTTTCATTGACCAAAGGGTACCAACAATTTTGTCCACGTCTGTATATATAGTTCAGCTCAGGCCTAGCCAGTTAGGTCTAGTTTCCAGATAACTTCCTGTTGAGACTAGAGTGGCAGTTGAGCACAGACTAGCAGTGTATGCAGCCTGTTATCCACATCCCTCAGCCATATCTCAGCCCAGAGCTGAAGTACTTTATCTATTCAGAGAATACTACAGAAAGGAGACCCCCAAAGGGTTATTGGACACATCTTCTTAGTGCCTTAGGACCTTTGGACTCCACCGTGAAGGATATACCAGCCTTTGATGACTTTACAAGCCTGAACCAGGACCATTCCTGAACTCCACTACCAGTAAGGCTACAATCTCCTTATTTAACATCTAGAGAGGGACAGTTACACCTGTCAGCAGAGGACCTGCAGCAGCAATATCTCTGTACTGAGACTGTTTAAATGCCTTGGATGAACTGTTATCACAAGTCATCTTCAGTAAAGTTCCCTTTTGAGTTCCATCCTGCTTGCCTCAGACTCAGTTCCTCTATTGACACTATAGTAAATGGTTGTACCTCCATCCAAAAGGTACTGGCGTCGCGACTACAAGGGACCTTGCTGCTGGCACATTAATACAGACCACCAAGGGCACCTCAAACCAACATTTGGCCAGTGTCCCTTACACCAGAGTGTGCCCCAGAGAATCCTTGTGCCGTTCTCCTTTTCACTTTTATGCGAGCCTGCCCAGGGACGACATAACCGTGAGTAACCAGAACTGTATTTATCTCGGCCCACCTATTTCTCACACCGTGACCTCACACGTAATACCCCTGCAAGGTCTGGCATACCGCACTATGATGTGTATATCGCCATCTGCTCTTTGTTTTTTCTTTGTCCTGCTTACTGAGAAGGCCGCACATGCTCAGTTTCATCCTTCAACTGCCTCCTGAGCTGTGATAGGGTGAGCATGAACACGCCTCCTGAGCTGCGGCTCCCCTTGAGCTGCCTTCTTGATATAAATCTAGCACAGTAATGAATGGGGAGATCTCTGGATCCATGTGTGATACAGGGCTGGTTCTAGCTTTGTTAGAAACAGATTGTCAAGTACTATATCAGTGATCAGCAACCTCCGGCACTCCAGCTGTTCTGAGAGTACAACTTCCAGAATCCTGTTTTCACTTTTATAGGAATTACATGAACAGCCATTTAAGTGTGCATGCTGGGAGTTGTAGTGTCACAGCAGCTGGAGTGCCAACGTTTGGTGATCCCTGTACTATAGTATGATTTTCATTTTTAACATTAGTCATGGCATAACCCCTTTAATTCTAAGAAATCATGCATGTCTTTTTTTAAACATGTCAGTTTAAGTCCTAACATAGACTCTTCCACAAATTGATTGCTTTTATAGCAAAGAAACCTTGTCAACTATGGAGACTGAACTTTTGCTTCTCCAGATGGAAGCAGTGCCCCCTTTGATTTTTGTGGGGAATTTACATGTCCCCTATTAGACATCTATTCTCAAGACTATGGGGCACTTTTATTAAGACCGGCGTTTTAGATGCCGGTCTTAATAAAGCCCCATTGCTGGCCGAGGATCCACCGAAGTTATGAAGAGGCACAGGCCTCTACATAACTTCAGTGCATCCAGCGCCAGTTCTAAATGTAAGACAACTTCCGAGCTATCTTACACTTAGACCTTTTCTACACCATGGTAAATGAGACAAGCCTGCCAGCCTGCCTTTCCCGCCCATGCCACGCCCACAAATTAAGACTTGGCGTGTGCCTGAAATACACCTAAGATAGACGTATTTCAGTATTATAAATGACACCCTATAAGTTTCATTCCTCTAATCTTTCCCCATAACTTTGCCGTGCCCCTTATCAGTTAAGTTGCCCTTCTTTTACTTTTCCAGCTCCAGGGTATACTTTCGATGGACTGGTGTCCAGAACTTTATGGCATATTCTATATGAAGCGTCATTAATGTTTTTTTATAGAGGTATTATATCCCGGTCGCGCAAGTGCATACCTCGTTTAATACATGACAATTTCCTGCTGCTGAATATGCTGAGGTTCTGCTGCTGAATATGCGGCTGATTTTGCAAAAGATAATTTCACGGTCCCTCCTGTGACAGATGTCAGGAGATCAAAGAGACTGGCTACACGTGAGGGAATCTAACAGCCTCTTTGGTTACTTGCTTCAGTTGTTTTTGCTCATGACCACACCCCTTGTTTCAGGTGTAGCTTAGTGGTCATCACACCTCCCCTATATAGTCTGACCTCACCCTTCTGGCTGTGCAGTTGATAGCTTCATTTGAGTTTTGGAAGAGCTGGCGTGTTGTCCTCTCTGGAGTCCGTGCTCGCCTATCTCTTCAGAAGCTAAGTGTCTTGCTCCTTTGTGTTTTGTTGTCCCTCCCTGTGTTTGTTGCTAATAGTCCTCCATGGGACGCTGGTTGCTTCAACTGGGAAGGAGTGGGTCGCCTCAAGCCTAGCCTTTATCTTTAGGGATCCTTAGGGTCTCAGGTTCCGGTGTATGGGCATTTCAACCTTCGGGGTGTGCCCATATGTATAGGAGACAGGGAAAGGAGTAGGGTTATTTAGGAGGTGACCCTTCTCCTTTTCCCTAGCATTGAGGCCTAGTGGCTTTTCCATTCCCTCCTTTTGTCGGTGTGGTGTTCCCTCCCATACTTCACCCATGACAAAGCTGCCATGTGAACTATTCCTTAGATGGGCTACAGGATTTTTAGAGGTCTACATTTGCTAATGCAAATTCAGCACCTTCTCTTCCTTGTGCATCAGCTGTACTATGCTAGCAGGAGGGTCCATCAGCTGATGTTATCTCATAATTATTGTCCTCATACTTAAATCACTACCATATATTTTTCATAGTTACTGAGTTATTTGGGGGACTCCTACTTTATACTCATGAAATGACTCCTACTTAGTCAACCTCCTCGAAAGACCCTATTTCCATCAACTGTAGTGATAGACTCCACTGAATCATCCTTCAACTGGAAACTTGAAAGTACTCCACTTCTTGACTGGAAGTGTGTGTGCTCTCCGACACCAACACCCAACCGCCAATCATGTATGTCCTAATTTGACTCCTCTCAACTTTTCCCTCTCACCCTCCCCCCCCCCCCCTTACTTTCCAAATGAACACTCCTCCACACCTTTGTCTCTTTTACAGTCATTCTCTAACACAAACCTTATTGTACCATGACTCTGGTCGGCATATACTGTACTCTGATATATTGTAACTACTCTTGTCCCTATGAGATTAGAATCTGCCTGGCATTTAGGGCATACCAATCCATTTTTATGCTTTCCTGATTGTTCTTTTTTTTACAATGAAGTTTTCTCTTCCATCGTAGTGCAGTGAATGTCAAAGGATCAGAGGAAAAATAATGCACAGCTTAACTCCACAGTAGTTTTGAATGACACCACAAGTATGCATGCACAAGAGTCCTCCTATGGGAAACTACCTACCAACATTAATGCACAAAAAAGCTTACCTATTCAAAAATCTCCAGTAATTTCCACATAGAAGTGCTACATGGAATATTTAAACCAAATAGTGCTAATAGTGGGAGATATTCTGCCTTAGAAGAAGGGAATCCTTTAGAAAAAGCTTCCATATAAAATTAGAGGAATACAGAGGTACATTAGAGGTCCTATACATTGGAATGGGAACTAAAATATGGCTCAACAGACAAAACCATAATATGACCATGGGCAAGAGGTCTTCCAGCATAATATGCAAATCTTATGCTGTGAAACCAGTTCACTTAAGGTCTACAAATCTCCCTAGCTCTAATTGCTTACATTTAAAAGTGCCACAGAAATGAGGGAAGTAGATTTACTAATCCTATAGATCAGTGTTCCTCAACTCCAATCCACAGGGCCCACCTACCGGTCATGATTTGAGAATAAACCACAGAATGAATGGGTTAAGTCCTGATGAATTAACACTAAATATATCACCTGCTCGGTACGAAGGAAATCCGGAAAACATGAACGGTAGGTGGGCCCTGAGGACTGGAGTTAAGGAACCTTGCTATAGATGGTGTAAGCCTAGACAAGCTGTCTACACCTGCAACCCTTTACTCAGACAGGGTGATATATGTGGTGCAGGGAGAGATACTTTTATTTAACTCAATAACAACTATTGGTTAGCTTACTTTGAGACAAGATTTTATCCCAGAATTGTGAAACTATTTCAGAGCTAAATATTGCATCAGGTCATTTTGCCCATTTTGCTCCCCCCATTCCTTGTTTGACGCAGCACAGATAACTTCTCGAAACATAAATATGCCCAATTGCACCAAATTATGGCACACTTTGGCACAATTTATGCCAGAATCTAAGTGCTCTGATATTAGTAGATGTGGACCAATGATGTTCTTGTATCATATACCGGAAACATTACAGATTTTATCCATCAGTTACGGACAGATGCAAGCGAAGTGAAACACACATGGGTTCCTTGTTTCATGATTTTTGGTCTTGTGCACTGGTTAAACAATACTAAGAAATGGTACCGACTTTAGATATGGCTGCCCCATTGGACCCACTCTATTATTTGCTTAATGCATCTATGAGTACGGCTTGCACATTGCGTGCAGGGCTGCTTCTCCATTTCCTCGCATCTGCAAAATGCATTATTGCCCTGAACTGGAAGCAGATATTTCTGCCTTCCCAATTCGAACTCTATATCTGGGTCAGGAACGTCTGTAGTATGGAGTACTTCATGTCTAGCCTTAACAATATGCTGGACCATTTCTATACCCTTTGATCTCCATGAGATGACTACATTACAGCCCAGATCAAACTCATGTTCCATTGGTCCTGCACTTCCTGTGACCTGTGCCTGGCAAGACTGGCGGTCCCTACCAATCCTTTCCTTCCCCCTCTCCTACTCCTTCCCCCTCACCTTTCCTTTTTTATTCCCATTTCTCTTGTATGAGCTGTCACAAATAGGTAGGGATAAGTGCAGCCCTACCTTCACCTACACCCCTATCCCTACCTACTTGCATGGTCCGTCCTAACCGACAGGGTACAACTGGGCACAGTCCCTAGCTTACATATGTGCAGGGGGCTAAAGAAAGGAAAACAATAAACAAGACAGAACACACAGAAGCAAGAGCTTCCCAGTACAGAATAGCAATAATAGCAAGGGGTCCGAGGACAAGGTTCAGGAGGTAACACAAGCACAAAGGCTATAACAATATCAAGAGTACTAGCTGAGGTCAAGAACCAGGAGATCACGTCAGTACAAGGGGTAACACCAGGTCATAGTCAAATACAAGCCAACCAAATAGACAGAAGTCGCACATGTAGGATATGCTAATGAGGAAGTAAGACTAATCACAGGTAACCTGTGGCCAGCAGGTTACCTGCTTAAATAGGTCCTCTTGATGGGTCACATGACGTTGCCAGCGTCACATGACCCATGTCCAGCATGTCAGTACACCTGAGCGCCGACCTGGTTTTTCTGGGTGCGCTAAATGGAATTTCTTCAGCAATCTTTTAGCATGCATTTTATTCACTGGAACCCATGTCCTCTCCTCCGGACCAAAATCCTTCCAGTGAACTAAATATTGCAAAGAATTACGAACTTTCCTCACATCAAGGATTCTAGAGACCTCATAGTCTAGTTGATCGGCAACTTCTACTGGTGGCGGGGATTCCTGTGCCGGAGATACAGGCAATACATACTTTTTGAGTAAAGCTTTGTGAAAAACATTATGATTGCGAAAAGAGTCAGGTAGCCGTAACTTAAAAGACACAGGATTAATGATGTCAATATTCTCATAAGGGCCAATAAATCGAGGTGCCAATTTACCTGAAGGTACCTTCAGACACAGATTTTTGGTGGATAACCACACATTGTCTCCCAACTTAAAATCTACCCCTCGAGAGCGCCTTTTGTCAGCATTAACCTTTTAAACCCCCTGCGCTTTTTTCAGGTTCAACTGAACCTGGGCCCAGACTGTGCACAGTTCTTTAACTCCTAAATCAGCTTCAGGCACTTGAGAAGAAGACGGCGAGAAAGAACTAAATCGCGGATGAAATCCAAGATTACAAAAGAAAGGAGAAATACCAGTAGACGAGTTCACCTGATTATTAATGGCAAATTCCGCCAAGGACAAATGTTTCACCCAAAGCTGTTGGTTGTCGGAGACGTAACACGTCAAATACTGTTCCAGAGACTGGTTTAAACGTTTAGTTTGACCGTTGGTTTTCGGGGAAAAGGCCGAAGAAAATGACAGCGAGATATTACATTTATGACAAAAAACCCTCCAAAATTTTGAGACGAATTGAACGCCTTTATCCAAAACTTTAGTCTCTGGAATTCCGTGTAGACGAATTACATGATCCACAAAAAGGGAAGCTAAAGTCTTAGCATTTGGCAATTTTGACAGAGGGATGAAATGAACCATTTTGCTAATCCTGTCAACGATTACCCATACAACCGACTTACCCTCCGAAACCGGTAGGTCTATAAAAAAAAAATCCATAGAAATATGGGACCAAGGTCTACTAAAGATGGGCAGAAGTCGCAACTCACCCACCGGATGGGACCTAGGAGTTTTGGACCTGGCACAAACCTCACAAGAGGATACATACGACTGGATATCTCTAGACAAGGTGGGCCACCAGTAAAACCTGGAAACTAGTTCCTTAGTGGCATTAATGCCCAGATGCCCACTAAAAACAGAATTGTGGCACTCACCTAGCAGTCGGAGATGCAAATGACCAGGGACAAACAACTTATCTTTAGGAGATTGTACCAGAGCTAAGTGTTGTTCCGCAGCAATTTTGGCGTCAAATCGGAGGAGACCAAATCCACCTTCCGGCAAAATAGGTTCTGGAGGAGTATCAGGAGACTGAAAGGCACAAAAACTCCGGGATAGGGCATCCGCTTTGACATTTTTACTTCCTGGACTGTAAGTAATGCAAAAGTTAAAGCGTGTAAAGAATAATGGGATTCAAACGTTTAGCAGATTCCAAAAACATTAAATTCTTATGATCAGTAAGCACCATAACACAATGTTGAGCCCCCTCCAAAAAATGAAGCCATTCCTCAAAGGCCCATTTAATAGCCGTTCCGGACCAGACAAGTTATAAATACGACCCATAGGGTACTTAGATCCCGGAATAAGATTGATGGCACAATCATATGGTCTATGAGGGGGAAGGAAATCAACATTGGACATGGAAAAAACATCAGCAAAGTCATTAATGTATGTGGGAAGGGTTTTAGATTCTGTAGAGATTCCAGCCTGAATAACAGGTAGACAGCATGATTCACATTTTAACCCCCATCTTTCTAATTCACCTGTGGCCCAGTTGATGACTGGCTTATGAACCTGGAGCCAAGGCATGCCGAAAACTATCTCCACGGGTAATTTCTTTAATACCAGAAAAGAGCAGCACTCCATATGTAGGGCCCCCACAGTCAAGGTCACCTCAGGGGTACAATATTCTACTGTTCCACCCACTAAAGGGGTGGAGTCAATAGCAATAAGATGAATGGGATTAACAAGAGGCACAATGGGCACCCCAAGGGAAAGCACAAAATTGTGGTCAATAAAATTCAAAGCAGACCCTGAATCAATAAATGCTTTCCCAGACCCCTTACAAGAACCAAAAGAAATAGTCACAGGCAACAATATCTTCTCTTTAACCACCTTAGGGGGTACCTTATCCTTCTGGGTGTCAGGACGCAGAGGTCTTCTGGAGGGAGGAATTTTAGGACATTGCCATAACCAGTGAGCCGATTCTCCGCAATAAAATCAGGCACCCCTCTGACGTCTTTGATGCCTCATGGTTATTCCAAGTTGCATGGGCTCTTCGGGATGATTCTCCAATTTAGCTCCCAAGGGCGAGGAGTCAGGTTTAACCACCACCTGTGGAAATCTTAGCTGTTCTCTTTGTCTTTCCCTTATACGTCGGTCCAGTCTGACAGCTAAAGTCATCGTCTGCTCTAAGGTGTCATGGAGGGGGTAACTGACCAACATATCCTTCAAGTCTTCAGAGAGCCCTAACCTGAACTGACACTTAAGTGCTGGATCGTTCCACACCATTTCCGAAATTTGGTGCAATATTCCTCCACAGGTCTGTCTCCTTGGCTAAGAGACTTTAATTGAGACTCTGCCACAGCCGACCTATCGGGTTCATCATAGAGAACACTTAAAACCTGAAAAAGTGCTTCCACGGTAGTTAAGCAGGGGGAGTCCGTGGGAAGAGAGTAAGCCCTTTCTTGCGGGTCTCCCTGCAATGAAGAGATGATAATGCCTACTCTTTGTTTTTCGGAACCCGAAGAGTGTGGACCTAAAGGAAAATAAAGCTTACAACTCTCCTTAAATGTCAAAAAATGTTTACGATCCCCTGAAAAATGGTCAGGCAATTTAATATGAGGCTCAAGATTCTGAACGGAGGAAGCCGCTAGAGATGGGGAATAAAGCAGCTCCTGCGGCTGTAGCCTCTCCGCCATTGGGTGAGATTATGTACTTGATCGGTAAGCATACGATCCATGGTTATACGTAAGGCCTGTGATTCTGTCACAAATAAGTCGCACATGCAGGATACACTAGTAAGGTAGTAAGACCAATCACAGGCAACCTGTGGTCCTCTTGATGGGTCACATAACGTGGCTAGCATCACATGACCCATATCCAGCATCTCAGTACACCTGAGCGCTGACTCATTAACATTGGCGCTCAGTTTTCCACCTGCTCATTGTCTAGGAGATGCCACCTTGTCTTTTTTGGTTTGTATATATAGATTCCTGGAGGTGTATAAACTCCAATTTAAATGTGCCTGTTTTCCACCTACAGGCCACATTTAGGTGCACCTGTGAGGCCTGGGCCATATCAGTCAGTCTTGAGTGGGACTCACAGACTCCTCCCTCCTCCCATTGCAAGCATGGTTACATGCTGGAGGTAACTGGTGAGCTGTTTGTGAGTCGGCCTCATGCTCCTGTAATTTGCCCACTGGCTCCTGGTATCGCCCATACGGCGCAGGTAAGAGAGCGTTAGGTCCCGGGCTACTTGAGAAACCTTGACGTGGTGCCCGGGCTTAGACATGTTCTACACCGTAGGACATGTTGACTAATCTCTCAATTTTAAAATCAGTTTGAGGGATTAGTGAGACCGCAGAGTGCACCTGTATTTGATGTTGTTTTGTTATATTGTTATATTGATTATTACATCCGCACTTGTTACCTTGTGTGAGATGTCTATTGTGGTACTTATGGTTCGCCGCGGGAATCCTCCACCGTATGCATTTTGCTGGGGATCGCCATTAGCAACGGGCCACAAGTGCAGGATTTGCTCCCCTATATATATATGCACGACTGCATGTGGGTTTGAGCACCTCCTGCTAATGCCACCTTGTCTTTTTTGGTTTGTATATATAGGAGATGGAGGACACCTGCTGCATTGAGGAGACGTGCGCTCCCGGTCCTTCCCACCCTCTTGTCACCATGTAGACGCGGCCGCCAGCTCCTTGTTACATGACCATTTTTATTTATATGTGTTCTACCTGATTTTATGAAGTTGACAGATGTTGGTTGTTGAAAGGATTGTATTTTACAGCTGACCTCAGCTTTTCCTGCCTGTGCTTAAATTAATTTATTTCTTTGTATCTTCTGCAAATTATCTTAGAGATATATTTATACTTCTATACTGATACTTGACCACAAACCACACGCACTGACTATATATATACAGTGAATATAAAAAGTCTACACACTCCTGTTAAAATGTCAGTTTTCTGTGATGTCAAAAAATGAGACAAAGATAAATCATTTCAGAACTTTTTCCACCTTTGTAGAAGGTTGTGAGTTTGAATCCCACCAGAAACATTTCAGAAATAGAGGCTAAATTAGAATTAAATACACTGATTCGAGCATCGCTCTCAAGCACACCCGATATTTGGCCGAACACCGCGATGTGCCGAGCATAGTGATGCTCGAGCCGACCTGGTGTTCGGCAGAGCATGCTCGCCCAACAGTAGTCATTTGATTTTTTTATGTTGGGTAAGGAGAGTGATTTTAAATTATTTTGAAATATATACGGTACTTTATTAGGGAAATATGTAAAGTATTAATAAACAGTCTGTAAAATGTCTCATTAGTAATTCTTTTAGTGTTGCTAAAGAAATTCTGTCATCAGTGTCTAGTGAATGCTGAGGACAAATAGGCCACAGCATCACAGGGGTTGATAGAAAACTCCAAGCCGTACTTCAAATCAGTACATCAGTTACAAAAGTGTGATGTTTTGGTGGAAAAAAAACGCCTTTATCAGGCATAAAATACTAAATACATTGGTTACTACACAGACAGTTGCCATGACATCATATGTAAACAACCAGTCAAACAGTTTAAACCTTTGCCATAAATAAGGCTTCGTTCACATTTCTATGTCCATTTGACGTCCATGAAAAAAAATCATGTCTGTTTCATCCGTGAAGATGTCCATGAAGGATCTGTGTTAGGTCCATGTGTCCTTTTTTGCCCTCCGTGTCTCATCCGTTATTTCAAAGGCATTTCCTAGCAATGTTTTTTTTTATGGACTCATACTTTAATGGGCATGTTTGGTCCGCATCACAGACCAAAGTAGTGCATGTCTACCCATTGTCAGTAAAAAAAACACATTAAAATCAATGGGTACATGTGCTGTCCTCAGAAAATGCAGGCACCACACATCAGTTAAAGATGGAAATGTGAACAAGACCTAAATCCAGTTAACAACTGCATATTGCAAGTGTAAGTGAGCACACGTTACGGGGCACCATGTATGATTGTCTAAAGATTGCTACTGAACACTAATCCATATATTTTAAGGACAGAAACACATCCTCATATTGTCACGTCATCAGGCACGGTCCATTTACTCCCTCACATATGTCTTAGGTGTCCCAGCAGGTTGATTAGCACATGCGCCACCAGTCACGTCAAAACCATCGGAAAATCAAGCTGAATATACTGCTACTGTATAGCTATTGTATACAATATACAAAGACTACTACTCACCGTATATCCGAACCTCCAAGGGGCTTTATTATAATTTTAGGTAAATACAAAGTAGAATACATCATTGCATCCCTACTTTTTCTTTTCATGTATTCAGTGACGTCAACGGCACATTTTACAGGCTAGGCCAGCGCTAAAGCCCACCCATCAATGCCGGTGACGTTACTGGGCTCACTGCTGGTCGAAAGCCTCCACCTGGCAGCCCAGGCTCAGGGTCTCAAAACTCCATAACAACTCTTTAGTTTAGTTCCCATTCATTGTCAATGAGGACAAAACTGAACAAACCAGAACGGAGTGCACCAGAATGCATTCCGTTCTGGTTTGTTGGGTTCCAATACAGACATAAAATTACTGCAAGCAGCCTTTTTGTGTGCCTCATAGGAAACTGAAGAAGCTGGATCCGGCACCAAAAAACATGTAAGTCAATGGTGCCTCATCGGAAAAAAAAATGATACAGCGCCCATTGACTTACAGTGGTTTTAGTGCCAGATCTGGTTTCTTTATTTTTTATATAATACAGGCGGCCCCATTCTGAATGAACACAGCTGGTTGTATTATCATAATGGAAGCATTTAGCTGTGATTTTGAGACCCCCTGCCGGATGTCAAAACCATACAGTAAAAACACAGATGAAAGTAGCCTTAGTTAAAGAAATCAAAGTATTGCATATTGTAGCTTCCTAGGGATGCTTAAAAAAGTTTGAAAAAAAGTTGACAATTTTTAAAAAATATAAAAAATGAAAATCACCCCCATTTCCCTAGAATAAAAATGAAAATAAATTAATTAATTAATTAATTAATTAAAACTAATGATCATGGGAATCTCCACATTCCAAAATGCCTGAACTATTAAACTATTCAAATAATTATCTCATATGGTAAATGGTGTAATGGGAAAAAAAATCTAAATGGCCAATTCGCCATTTTTTCTTTGCCTCACCCCAAAAAATTGAATAAAATGTGATCAAAAAGTCACACACACTCCAAAATGGTGTCAATAAAAACTACATATCTTCCTGCAAAACAAACGTGCACACAGCTCCGTAGACATAACTATGAAAAAGTTATGGGGGAGTCAGAATATGGCAATGTATTAAAACACAAGAAAAACTAAATAAATGTGGCATCATTATAATTGAACTGACCAAGCGAATGAAGGGCACAGGTCCGTTTTAAAGCATGGAGAATGCCATAGAGACAAAACCTGTAAAACTGTGGAAGAATTGTGCTTTTTTTCCAATTCCACCTCATTTAAAAATGTTTTCCTGCTGCCCACTACATTGTATGCCACATTAAATGGTGGCATTAGAAATGATAACTTGTTCCGCAAAAAACAAGCCCCATACAGCTACGTGAAAAAATAAAATAAAAAAGTTATGGCTCCGGGAAGACAGGGAAGAAAAATGAAAACGCAACAACAAATAAATTTCTGGTACTCAAGGGGTCAAAATGAAGGTACTGTTTTCACTAAAATGGCTCAAGACAATAGTCCACATTGAGATCCTTAGGACTCAAAGTCCCTAACGCCTTGATCCACCATAATTCTTGGGGGACCTGATTAATAATCCTAAATCTCAATTAGTGCACACTATGGCTATGTTATACACAGTGCTTAGGAATAGATTAATGATTGTTCAGTTGTCTCACCAACATAAAATATGCTGCATGGACACTGAATGAGATACACTACATAGTCCGAACAACATGTAAGGGTCCAGTCACACGTCCGTGGTGTATTGCTGATCCGCAATACACCCGGCCGGCACCCCCCGTAGAACTGTCTATTCTTGTCCGCAATTGCGGACAAGAATAGGACATTTTCAATTTTTTTGCGGAGCCGCGGCCCGGAAGTTCGGGGGCTGCACTCCGGAAGTGTGCTCTCCGCTATCCCATTCTGCCCCATTGAGAATGTATGGGTCCGCACCCATTTCCAATATAGGGGAACGGATGCGGACCCATTTGCGGACATATGAATGGACCCAAAATCTTAAATTCCTTACCCATATGTTGGTGTGTGAATGTGTCACCTTTTACAAGATTATTACAATGGCTACATTCCAAACATGAAAAATTACCTACCTTAGGTGGACACAAATAGGTTTGTATTTTTCACAATTACTACTAGCAATGTCTCATCTCACCACATGATCCTTTAAATTACTTTCCCTCCTACATGCCATCACTGGAGGTTCAACTAATGTAGAAGTCCTCCCTGTAAGATCCCAATTATTCATAATAATGTTCATATTCTTCCTGCTCAAAACATTAAAAGTATAAACAAAAGGGACTCAGTCTGACATCTTTTTCTGTCCGCCACATGGCAAGAGAGTCCCATCTACCTCCCTAACATTCTGTTTACACTTCTCAAGAATAGGATAGGTGCAGTATATCCATGTCTCTGAAAATTGTCAGACATCTGTGTTAACTATGATTCCAGATATTGGGGATCTGAAACAATCTGTTTCCCCTGCAACATCTGACTGCAGGGCAATGATTCCACCAAGGTGTGAATGAAAGCTATCAGAATGTAGAATGTTGTTCTGGTCGGTGCTTTTAAATATAGGTCAGTCCTGAGCTTACCATCCCTCAATGTCACCATTGTGTCCATATATGGATCATACTGACTGCTGAAGATGGATAACTGTAAGATGCAGTGGCAGGCTTCTCAGCCTGCCTCTACTCTCCCTGCTCCAGCCACTGCTTACACAAATGCCTGGATTGTCACTGATTGCTGACAGCACTGCTCCCTTCTATCTTCCTGGTGCTTACTAACAAAGCAGAAACAATGATCCAGCACCGATAAAATTCCAAATTGGTCTTTATTTCTTGTTTATAGCAATACATATACAGGGGAACGACATTCTGACATGTCAATGTGCAGTCAGTGTTGTTTCCTTGTACGTGTATTGCTATGAACAAGAAAAAAAAAGTCCAATTTGGAATTTTATCAGTGCTGGATCATTGTTTCTGCTGTGTTATCAGGGTTAGGATTCTGACCCATTCTGTGCACTGGACTTACAACAAGTGGCAGGAGAGCTGGAGCTGCTTTATGCTTACTAACTAACCAGGGATGTGTTGGGCAGATAGAAGAGACCTGGGCTGCCAGCGATCAGCACTGGTCAAATTGGCAGTGAAGCTTAGTAAAGCCATAGTTTTTAATAAAAAATATATACTGTATTTTCCGTTCAATAAGACGCACTTTCCCCCCCAAAAGTGGATGATAATGGCAATGCGTCTTGTGAAGTGAATACTAATGAGCACTTCCACTTATGCACAGTAGGATCGGGAAGCGGTGAATACAGGTAAGAGTATAGTGTGCAGCACTGGCAAAAGAAGACCAGGGAACAGTGAGTACAGGAACAGCACCCTGTGTCTGAGTGGTGTTGCTGTCTGGAGCAGGAGAGGTATGTCTCATCTGGAGGACTGATCTGAGGTCTGATGGGGTGCGATCTGAGGTCTGATGAACAATGGGTGTCTGATCTGAGGTCTGATGAGCTATGGGGGTCTGATTTGGGGTTCCGATGGTCTGATCTAAGGTCTGATGAGGAATGGGGCTCTGGTTTGAGGTCTGATGAAGATTGGGGGGTCTTATTTGGAGGTCTGATCTAAGGTCTGATGAAATATGTGAATATATTTTTTCTTATTTTCCTCCTCTAAAAACATGGTGTGTGCATCCACCTCTTCGTCTGAGCTTTGAGGCTATCTAATCTTTAGTAACCGGTGAAGGTGATTTGTTGTCTGAATACCCATGTGCTGAACCTTGCCTGTCTACTGATTCTAAACCTTGTCGCCTGCCTTGACCTTGGAACTGTGACCTGGACTACGCATATACTCTGCCTGCTGCAACCTTGGAATTGCTATTTTGAATACGCAAGTACTCAGCCTACCCTGACTTTGGACTGTGTTCAAACTATGCCTTTTTGCTTGAGTCCTTGAGTCCCGTGGGTCAGCAGCAAACTACACCAGGACTACTCCAGAAAATGGCAACCTGGCTGGTTCCCTGCAGCGAAGACCAGATCCCTACACAGGGGTCAAAGGGTGAATACCAGGGCCACAGTGAGTCCACACCCACTGCCAGTTATAAAAAGTTTATACTTTGAGTTTTGGGAGTAAGGACCTTCCTCTTAGAGAGTCTCTCTCTTTGCAGGTGTGCCACTAAAGTCAGCTAGCTCAACATAAGATGGCTGCAGCAAGGTGAGATGGCTCTGCACATGACATGACAAGTGGTGATGAATGTGAAAGGAGAGAGAGCCTCGCCAAAGTGCTAGGAGAGCAACTGGGTACGTAAAGAAGCAGTAGAGTTGGCTTCTAGGTCTGAAGGGGAGCCAACACCCTGATCTATCAGCCCATGGGAATACTGTTAGGGTCTATTCACACATCCGCAAAATGGGTCCGTTCCGCAATTTTGTGGAACAGGTGCGGACCCATTCATTTTCAATAGGGACAAAATGTGCTGTCCGCATCCACATTTGCGGATCCGCACTTCCGTTCTGCCAAAAAATAGAACATGTCCTATTCTTGTCTGCAATTGCGGACAAGAAAAGGCATTTTCTATGAGAGTGCCGGTGATGTGCGGTCCGCAAAAAAGCGGAACGCACATTACCAGTGTTCATGTTTTGCGGATCTGCAAAACCCATATGGACGTGTGAATGGACCCTTACAGTGGCAAATGTGACCCCTTGCAACTAGGCAAAGTATGGAGACTGTATATAGTTTAAGGACTGTGTTTGTACATAGAGCCAATGTGAATATTGTGTGTCGGCAATAGAGATGTGAAACCACAAAGTAAATGTGCTTCCAATGAGAACCTGTGAATACAGTCCTGATCAATGGCTAAAAATCATATTTAGCATGGCTGGATCTCAACAAGGTTCCAAGTAGAGCTTCAACATGCAACAAGAAGAAATGGGAGTGAGAAAACATTTTTTGAGCATTCAATTTAATGAAAACAACGAATAAACTGAAACAGGCTGTTTATAAACAGGCTGTTAATTCCCCAAAAAAAGTAAACCCCCCCAAAACAGAAATCCAACTTCCAAATATGAACTCAGTAATGAGTAGCTCCGCCGTTATTGTCTATCACTTCAAAAACTCGTTTCGGCATGCTTGATGCAAGCGTTTACATGAGGTGAGTGGGAACATTTCTCCAAGTGGTGAAGACGGCTGCACGAAGGCCTTCTACTGTCTGGAACTGTTGTCCATTTTTGTAAACTTCCCTTGCCATCCATCCCTAAAAGTTCTCAATTGGATTTAGATCAGGGGAACACGCAGGATGAGCCAAAAGAGTGATGTTATTCTCCTGGAAGAAGTCCCTTCTCCTGCGGGCATTGTGTACTGTAGCGTTGTCCTGTTGAAAAACCCAGTCGTTACCACACAGACGAGGGCCCTCAGTCATAAGGAATGCTCTCTGCAACATCTGGACATAGCCAGCGGCTGTTTGACGCCCCTGCACTTCCTGAAGCTCCATTGTTCCACTGAAGGAAAAAGCACCCCAGACCATTATGGCGCCCCCTCCACGTGACTGCTGCAGCCAATCACTGGCCCCAGTGGTGACCTGATAAAGTCTGTTAAAAAAAAGTTTAAAGTTGCACGTCGCCTTTAAGTGACAAGTTACTGTGCTGTCTATCACTGCTTAGAGCAACAACCACAAGGTGTGTCAATCTACCTCATTATATTCTCCAGCTCTACCCTTGCCTGTGCAGAACTACACACTTGACGACGTGCCCACTGCTACAGAATAAACAGTGCAATCCTAAAATTCACAGGTTAAGGGCTCATGCACATACACACATTTTTTGTGGCACAGATGCGGACCCATTTACTTCAATGGGCCGCAAAAGATGCAGACAGCACTCCGTGTGCTGTCTGCATCCGTTGCTCCATTCTGCGGGGCCACAAAAAAAAGAGTAGGTATTTTTATTATGGGCGTCACATTCCGTTCCGTAAATTGCAGAACGCACACAGGCGGCATCTGTGTTTTGTGGATCCGCAATTTGCGAACTGCAAAACACAGAGCGGTCATGTGCATGAGTTCTAAAGCCCAGTACATGCAAACTAATATGTGTTAATGCACCGACAATAAACATGGTATTAGCACACAGCAGAACATGTAAACTTAATGATGCCCAGGTAACCTCACTGGGGGTGAACAGTCCATGGCACAATAATGATGTTCAGTTCCAATGCACATCTTTATAAGGGGAGTAGAGTACCGTGTTACAGTGTTGCATGTGGCTCGGGCCCTACTCCATCTCTTATTGGATCAAGCATATATTACTCCATATATTACTACATACCATATACGTATCACTGCTCTGTATAACGTGAACTTAGTGCTATGACCTCAGCAGTTCTCATGTACGTTTTCTAGAACAGTTATTTTTTTAGTTTGGCACTTGGAATAAAATGTTGTATTGCATTACTAGTAACAGTAGTTTGTGGATTATATCGTACTTGGAATGGGTGCTATGCTATTCGGATATAAACCAAGACAGCCCATCAACAGGCTATTGCCAATATTATATTTGGGAAGCAGCAGTCTTGTTAGTGATAGCTTAGGGAATTGCTGTTTGTACAACATACTTCAACAATGTATTAGAAATAAGTGATATTTCTATGACCATTTTAAGAACACTTGGTAAATAATTACATTGTAAAGCAATGAATAATCACCGAGTTCCAGACATGTGGGTTTTAAGATTTCTGAAATGGGCAGGTTTTAAATCCATTATGGGAAGCTATCAACTTTGGAAACATTCAGAACAGGTCAAAGACAAAAGGCAGTGCGGGGAAAATGTGCATAACACTTGTCCAAACATGAGAATGCACCAAGGGATTACTAAACGCTATCGTTAAAGAGTTGTTTCACAATACTAGGATATTCCCTGTGAAGCCATTGTAGTATTGTCACTTGGAGGTGGCCTGGGCACATAGAGGTATCTAGAATTAACAGGATGTCTCTGCATTTTAAAGACCTGTTTCAGGAAAGGCTGTTTTTCTTTGAAGCATTTTGAGTATCTATTTTAAATCTGAGTTGAATTGTTCTTTTTTGTAGACTCAAATACATCCAGACAATTCTCTAATATGCAACTTTTAATGTTTTATGTAATGATCAATGGGCGTGGAACCACTGTGTCAACCAACCAGTTTGTCTTTGCACCTAAGATGTGTTATCCTGGCATTCCCCTGGACCTCAAACATTAACCCCTATGCAGGGATCTGGACTTCACTACAGGGGCCGCTACAACCTGGAGTAGGTGACAGACACACCGGTGGGGTACACCAAGGGATCAGGCAAACCCATAGTCAGCAACAGGCTGACATCAGGGCCGGCAGATTTCCTGCACCTCCATGAAATTAGTCTGAGGTCAGGGCAGGCAGCAAAGCGTCAATATAGTAGTCAGGCACAGGTCAGGTCAGGCAGTGGAGGCTCAGAGTCAGGAATCGGGCAGAAGTCAGTATACGAGTTGACAAATAAAGCAGAACACCTTTGCAGGGATTAGCTTTTAGCACACAAGAAATACCTATTGCTTAAGTGCCCCTCCCCAAGGGAAAGGTGCTTTTAACACCTATGGATGACCAGCCATAGGCTGGGTAAAAATTAAGGAGCACACTGGCACTTTAAGAGCCCAAGGGAATATGTGTGCCCTAGAGATAGGATGGAGAGGCCCTATGCTGGCAGGAGGCAGACGGAAGCCTCCAGGAAAGAGGAGCATGGGACTCTGGTGGCAGCGGAGGACCAGAAAGTCCGGACCTCTAGGATTACAGGAGAGTAAGTGACGTGGAACCCATGCATGCCTGGGAGAGTGGTGCAGCAGCAGGTATGGGACACCAATGTAACACTTTATCAGACTAAGGGTAGCTGTACATCCTTCCATAATACACTTCAGCTCTTTCAACTTGTCAACTATACTGCCTAATGTTAAAAAAAGAATAATACCCATCTTTACATGTAGCAATTATTTAATATAGTCATAAAGCTGAAATCATAGTCACATGCCATGGTAAAGAGTCAAGGACCATTAACATGGTGCATTCTGCTGCATAGTTGTATGTGGCAATTCCCCTTTTCAATTGCAATGCCATCAAATATTTATAAACCATGATCTGATGATCTAATTTCAGATTTAGACATTATTATTATTTGTTAATTCAACTATATTAAGCAGCTGCCTATAAATCTTTATCCATTAAGTTGATTATAACTGGAAAAAAAAATTCAAACTATATGACTTATCAAAGGGTATAAATAAACACTAATTATAGTCACAACAAGGTACTTTTAGTGCAATCTTGGTTAGAGTTAATATAAGGGTATGACCACACAACGCATACCCTTGGGTCGCGGCCAGCTGTGGTCAAGAATCCCAGCGGCCAATTACTAGCTGCCTAATGTTTAAGTAATGAAGACCGCACTGTATAGGCAGTCTGAATTCTTAAAGGCCGTGTGGTATTGAAGGTTCGTGCTATGTGGTTGTACCCTTAAGAGACCATATAATTAGACCAACACATGAAATGGGTCTAGATTCTAGAGTGATCATTTCCATGCAATTTTCCTTTGTACAGTGCACTTCTGTCCATTGGACACATAAAAAATGTTCACATGGTAGCAATATACTAAAGTAATTTAGGTGCATTATTTTATGAAATAAAAATTTCTTTGCTCCTGGAAAACCACTTTAATTGTATCAAGGATGGCTGAATCTACCAAAGGATCAAATGAAAAAAATTGATGTGTTCCCCACTAATGTCTCTATTAGTAATTAAGAAAGCAGCAACATCTATAGACATGATTGTTGGGGGAATTGGGGCAAAAACATGCTATTAGATGGCCATATGGAGTACCTGTCTGTACCCTTTCCCTGTAAACTTTTCTGTAACTTGATTCACTAACCTGGACATTATTTTTATTGTCTGCCAAGTTACAGATACAGTGGACATGCAACCCAGTCATGGGCACTCTTTTATACGCCTGTTAGCTCACATTACACTTCTACCCACTTCCCTCTTACACTTCATAAACTGCCTGAGTGAATCAGTGCCAATGTTGCCTTACATTACAGGACTTTGTTAGGCTGTAATTCTGTTTGAGGAAGATATTTGAGTTATTTTATCTGTAGCTCCATCTCTGTCTCTAATTAGCATATGTATAACTTTTCTTTTTGCCAGGGTTTTTATATTTCATAAATAAATATGCTTTGGCTGACCTTTCCATGTTGTATCATTTTCTGAATGCAGCCATGAATATACATGTTAGATTGGCAGTCTGTGTCCGTTGTGCTATATATTCTGTGTGGTGTGTCCCACCCCTTGCCTAAGCAATAGGTCTCAATTGATCTGCCAGGTCACTCTAGCCTGCTAGAGCCTGTAACTAGCTATAATCCATTTGTCTGCCTGTGTACCAACTGTTGCCTGTTTCCTGTTCACACCAGCTCATGAATACAGGTAAGTAGTCCAAAACCAAAGAAGTAAAATCAAATTATTTGGGCCATATTGACACGATCCGTGTTTGGCTAGTGATTTCCATCAGTGACTGAGACAAAATCAAGACTTAAGCCTGCTCAGAGATCTGGTATAATGGAAAGACTTGCTCCTATTCTCTGGTTTAAACCCACCCCTGGTTTGGCTCACAATTATTGATGGAAATCCCTGGCCAAACCTAACTTGTGAATAAGGCCTTATTCAAGTAAAAAAAATAATGCTTTTCGCTCAGACTGCACACGTCCTCAGGTCATTTTGTATTTTATGGTTAGGAAGAGCACTCAGTAGACAGGACCACTAATGCCTGATCATCATCCTGAGGAGGTAGCAGCACCATATACCTGGAATCCAGAGGAGACACAAGAGGCAGACCAGTTGGCATCACTGCTCTAACCATACATATACAGATAAACCAGGCAATGCAACGTTTTCATTTAATTCACAATGCATCTGTGTCTTGTATTATACATTTAATTAAGGCCAATACTGTGGGAGAGAACAGTCATCAATGAAACATGGAAACATGAATTCTTTGTATTTCTGGTACAGCGCAATTCCCCAAAGCTTCTGATAAATGCCAGCTAAGGATAGCAACTTAGGCCCTGATTTATCATGCCTTCATTCCAGAATTCTGGCTTCAAAAAGTCACAAAGTAGGGCTTTTGAAACTTTTTGCACTCACTTGCGCAAACATTTTGTGACTTTTTGCCTTTTTATACCACTCACTCCAGTTTTGAAGTATGAGTGGAAAGTGGACGTGGTTAGGCTACTTTCACATCTGTGTTTTTCTTTTCCGGTATTGAGATTCGGCAGAGGAAAACGCATTCATTGTCAATGGGGACAAAACTGAATTGAATAGAATGGAATGCACCAGAATGCATTCCATTCCATTTGGTTGCGTCCCCATACCGAACAGAAAACCGGATCAGCAAAAACACAAAAGTGAAAGTAGCCTTAGCTATGTTAATAAGTTTCACTAGAGATTTATCATTGAGACTTGTTTAAAGAGTCGCAAAAAAGTTGCAATCTCACTGCAGTGGGAGGGTTGAGTAGGAAAAGTGACGTAGCTTCTCTAGATAAAAGTGTTAAGATTAAGGGCGAGACAAATTTATCAAACAAGTGACCTTTAATATATGTGGCATAAAGTACTCCAATGCATGTAGCTGGCCAGCTAAGACCTGTACTAGGTTACTAATATAGCTTGTGTGTTTATACAGTGTAGGAAGGCGCAAGGGTCCGTCATTGACGGAAGGTACGTGTCACCGAGGTTCTTGGCCTCGGTGAGATAAGAACCGGTAATTTTGTGTGTCAGCGGCAACTAGTGCTCGCTGACACTGTTTTACTTAGTGTGGCTGTAAAGCCAATTTTGGCCGGTTCTTATTGGGAGCAGCCAAAGAGCAGGGTGGGTGGCTGTTCACCACGTCCAGGCTAGGTTTTGGGCTGGGGTTTAAAAACCCAGCCAGCAGCTCAGCAAGGGTGTGGTATGTTCCTCCAAGAGATAGTGGAGCTGTGGAAGCTCTGTGTTTTTGAGAGCTGATACTGCAAGGCTGAGAGCTGCATGAGAGCCGCCTGCTGGGAGTCAGGTGCCCTAAAGCCTGCTGTGGTCTGCCAGGTGATTTATGTTATTTTGGGAGCTCTTGCTGTGTGAACACCAGGACTCTGTAAAGCATTGTTTTTTTCTTTTCTACCTTTTCTGTGTGAATAAACACTGGACTACCAGAGAAAATCCCTACAACAGCTACACCTGCCAATAACTTTAATACAGTTCCTATGTTTGTGTGTTAAAGACAAAAGCAGAGTTATTTACAGTGAATTTATGTTTGGATGTCATATAACTGTTATACACTCACCTAAAGAATTATTAGGAACACCTGTTCTATTTCTCATTAATGCGATTATCTAGTCAACCAATCACATGGCAGTTGCTTCAATGCATGTAGGGTTGTGGTCCTGGTCAAGACAATCTCCTGAACTCCAAACTGAATGTCATAATGGGAAAGAAAGGCGATTTAAGCAATTTTGGCATGGTTGTTGGTGCCAGACGGGCCGGTCTGAGTATTTCACAATCTGCTCAGTTACTGGGATTTTCACACACAACCATTTCTAGGGTTTACAAAGAATGGTGTGAAAAGGGAAAAACATCCAGTATGCAGCAGTCCTGTGGGCGAAAATGCCTTGTTGATGCTAGAGGTCAGAGGAGAATGGGCCGACTGATTCAAGCTGAAGTATGCAGCAAAGCATTTGTGAAGCCACAACACGCACAACCTTGAGGCGGATGGGCTACAACAGCAGAAGACCCCACCGGGTACCACTCATCTCCACTACAAATAGGAAAAAGAGGCTACAATTTGCACAAGCTCACCAAAATTGGACTGTTGAAGACTGGAAAAATGTTGCCTGGTCTGATGAGTCTCGATTTCTGTTGAGACATTCAAATGGTAGAGTCCGTATTTGGCGTAAACAGAATGAGAACATGTATCCATCATGCCTTGTTACCACTGTGCAGGCTGGTGGTGGTGTAATGGTGTGGGGGATGTTTTCTGGGCACACTTTAGGCCCCTTAGTGCCGATTGGCCATCGTGTAAATGCCATGGGCTACCTGAGCATTGTTTCTGACCATGTCCATCCCTTCATGACCACCATGTACCCATCCTCTGATGGCTACTTCCAGCAGGATAATTCACCATGTCACAAAGCTCAAATCATTTCAAATTGGTTTCTTGAACATGACAATGACTTCACTGTACTAAAATGGCCCCCACAGTCACCAGATCTCAACCCAATAGAGCATCTTTGGGATGTGGTGGAACGGGAGCTTCGTGCCCTGGATGTGCATCCCTCAAATCTCCATCAACTGCAAGATGCTATCCTATCAATATGGGCCAACATTTCTAAAGAATGCTATCAGCACCTTGTTGAATCAATGCCACGTAGAATTAAGGAAGTTCTGAAGGCAAAAGGGGGTCCAACACCATATTAGTATGGTGTTCCTAATAATTCTTTAAGTGAGTGTATATTGTGTTCACAGAAGCAGAAAAGATAATATGCCTTTAATATTTATTATATTAATGTGAGGTAAGCTCAATGACACAGCAGAAGCAACAGAAAGCATAGGGTTAAACTGTTGTTGGTGGGCAGGAGTCTTAACCAATCCTAGCCAGCCTCACACAGCCCAGGAGTTTATTACAGCCAGCCTCACACACAGCTTGTGTGGGAAATTCCCTAGCAGGAGCTGCTGGAATCATTATTCACCAGAGAGAAAGAAGCTGAACAGACATTCTCTTCACTAAGAGCTGTTTTTCATGGAAGCAGAGAGGCCAAAATAGGTTTTTAAAACAGTTATATAATGTTCCTACTGTTAATATAGTGATTAGAACTGTATACTGAACTAGTTATATATGTGTTTTCTTACAGTTCTACCAATTGCAAACTACAAATTCAATGTCAAACTACAAATTTAATTTCAAACTACAAATTTAATTTCAAACTACAAATTCAATTTCAAACTACAAAGTTCACTATCCAAATTCAAATTCCATATTGCAATCCAAATTGCATACAACCAAATGGTTAATGCTAACTGCATATTGCAAATTCAGCAAGTAGAACTATTAGTTAGACCTCATATATACCTCTCAAAGATCATAAAGTGCTTAAATAACTTAAAGTGAGAGTACAGATGCTCAAGAGAGAAATATATCCACCATTTTATGTTGAATGACAAGATTGAACAGTTGAACCACCATCTTATGCATACCGCCATTTTGTGATATCTTTTCAACAAGTGTTTTGAACATGGACTATCTGCTGCAGAGGAGGCAGTGTTATATGAAGAAAAGTTAAAGTTAATAAATAAGTTATTTCAAGCATTTGGTGTGCGCTTTAAACCTACTATTTCCATAGAACGACGCTAGAGGAATTACAGAGTAAACGACAGTCTGGTTAGACTAAAAGGTCAGAGATATCAAAATTCTTCTAATGCCACAGCGCAAAAGGCACTTCATAGTGCTGCGCCTGTCACAATGCAGACTCAAGCAAAACTGACTTCAGATATTACCCTCATGATAAATTCCCTCCATAATATCTATGTTCATTACTATGGGAGTTCCAAAAATTGCTGTGTAAGAGATCTTAGCTATTTTTGAATCTCCCACAGAAGTGAATGTCTATTCCCAGTGGTGCAAGGCAGGGCCCCATTCTCAAGATAGGTGTAAGTCCCATAAGTGCAACCTACACCTATCAGACATTTGAAACATATTTTGTGAATATGCCATAAACGTCCAGATGGGATCTAGATTCCAGACTATGTAGGAGTTAAAGGACAACATAAGAGAACACCTAGAGTTCCGTGCAAGAAGCTGAAATAGGAGAAGAGCTTTTTGCAGTACAACCCTTCTATCTATATATAGAACATATTTACTTCTAATTGTATTTTTTGCCTAAACAGACCAAATCATCAATAACAATGCAGATTTTTTTTTTTTTTATGAATTAACCGAAAAGAAGCAATAACCCCCTAAAGTATGTAATCAACAGGTGGAATTTTCTTCTGTTGAAACTCACACTTAATAGGACGGTATCATCAGAAAATGACCTATTGTTTAAGGGTACTTTCACAATTGCGTTGTTGGATTCCAGCAGAAAGTTCAGTCGCCGGAACTGCCTGCCTGATCCGGCAATCTGTATGCAAACAGATACCATTTGTAAACAAATCCGGATGCGGATCCGTCTCACAAATGCATTGCAATACCGGATCCGTCTCTCCGGTTGTCATCCGGAAAAACGGATCCGGTATTTATCTTTTTCACATTTTTAAAGGTCTGCACATGTGCAGACTGGAAAACCGGATCCATTTTCCCGGAACACTTGGGGCCGGAGCATTAATACATTTCAATGGAAAATAATGCCAGATCCGGCATTCCGGCAAGTGTTCTGGAATTTTGGACAGGGAAAATACCATAATACGGTATTTTCTCCGTCCAAAAACCGTACAGTGACTGAACTGAAGACATCCTGATGCATACTGAATGGATTGCTCTCCATTCAGAATGCATTAGGATAAAACTGATCAGTTTATATGAAACAGAGGATCCACCATTCACAATAACCTTTGTTCCTGATAATCTGCCCCAATATCTGGCCATGTAAATGCACCTTAAGGCTAGTTGCACACTAGCATTTAGGGTCTGGCAGGCCATATCACTCTGCATTCCGGTATTGCCAGAAGCTTGAGCGTCACTGTCCGGTCTCTAACTATAATAGGGACTGGTGGAAATCCGGCAGCAACCCAACAAATATGCCAAGATATTCCTGGCACAATCAACTACAGGGTTTCTCATGTGCATCACCCATACTCTGGAACTCTCTACACATCAGACTCTTCCAAACCTTCCAGAGTAATCTGAAAACCCACCTCATCGGGAAAGCCAACAAACCTGCAATAAGCATGCTGCCACCACACAGCCCGATGAGCAGCAGTGACCCTCATCTACTGTGTTCTTCCCCTTCCCCTTGTAGATTGTAAGCCCTCATGGACAGGGTCCTCACCCCCTCTGTACCAGTCTGTTAATATGTTTTTGCTCATTGTACTTGTTTATTTTATTTTATATTATGTATGTATGTATACCCCCTTTTACATGTACAGCGCCTTGTAATTAAAAGTGCATTAAAATAAATAATAATAGGATTGACATTTACTTTGAGAGCACATTTAATGGAGTTTTCCAACTGTTTATATCTGATGACCTATCCTCTGGATAGTCTGCAAAGAAAAGGGGGTTAGTCAGCACCTCCCAATGCGCAGGTGCACGCTGCCATGGCTGAAAACAGAGGGAAAAAAAACAATACAGCAGCACCCTGCAAACCAGATAAAGTACAATAATGCCATAGTCACAAAAAATATTATAGTGCTGACTAATCCCCTTTTCTTTGCAGATTTACAGCGCTGGAGGTGTGGCACTCCGGCGAGTCGTGCACTCCTGATTAGCCTGTCTGCCCTATAGTATAAAGCTGTGGCCTGCTCTCACTACATTCATTGGTAGCTGTCTGGCACAAGGAAAGGTATGGAGTGGGCTCGGCAGTGTGTTATTATAAACAAAAGAGCCCGTGCCCTGCGCGATCGAGCGCAGGGCAAGGGAGCGCATCGGAGCATGAGATGCTCCAATGCTAGCCTCAGAGGGGCTACCTGGGTGAAAATAAGGGAATGTCCGGGTTCAGCTCTGAACCTGTAAAACCCCTTTAATAAAAAGTTAATAATTATATGTACAACAAAATGGTGCCATTAATAACTCCAACTTGCCCTGCAAAAAGCAAGCCGTCATATGGCTACATTGAGGGGAAAATAAAAGTTATAGCTCTTGGAATGTGATGATCTAAACATAAAACTGCTTGGTCACTAAAGTGCAAAATGCATAAGGGGGAAGGGGTTAAACTATAAAGTGGGTAAACCCCGAGTCCTTCCTTTCTGGAATGGGCAGATTCATTTACTAGAATGTTATCCATGTAATAGTACAATCATGGGTGGGAGAAAGAGCTGATCTTTTATAATAAAAAGTCCATTAAGGGTGTTCTCCACCTAAATTTTTTTAGAAGGGTTTCTGTTTAGTATATTGTAATTTTGTATACAGTTGTGCTTTAAGAAGCAAAAAAAAGCTTATCTCCAATGATATCACATTGTCCCTCATTATAACGTGACCTAGCCTTCTGTTATCTGAACACCTGTATGACTGATCTCCAGCTCGGAGGCTGCATCAGAGAAAGTTACATCAAGATAACAGGACAAAAGTAGATATGCTACGTGTACTATTACACAGCTGAAAAGGATTTGTAACTAGTCATATTCGAGGCAGCATATAGCTTTAAGATTTGACTAATTGTAACAGGATCTGCCAAAAAAGGGGGTTATTTACTAAACTGAAATAAAATAGGTGTATTTCTGGTGCAGATGGCGGCACAACGATTAGTTGCACCACTATCTGTGACTTTATCCGGCTCACACCACTTCTAAAACTGTGGCTTGTGGTGTGGTCGGGGAAGGGACAGACTGGCAGGCCCGTCTGAGTCATTATTTTCTACGCCTATTTTAGACGTAGAAAATGGTCTAAATGTAAGCCAGCTCGGAACATGTCTTACATTTAGAACTGGCCCTGGAGGTGCTGAAGATATGGAGAGTCCTGCGCCTCTTCATAACTCCGGCAGATCCAACACCAGCTTTGGGTCTTTATAATAGTGCCAGTCTTAATAAATGTGCGTCAAAGTGACTAGTGACCTTTCCTCGATGGTTGCTATAAGGGGGAAAGATAGATATGAGAAGTAGCAATTTTAGCTTTGATTCCTTCAAAGATAAGCAACACTAGAGGTAACTGGTAGCTGATTATACCCTTGTCTCCCACTGAAATAAAATTAAAAGGAGCAGAAATTTGTTAAAGGGGTTGTCTTGGATTACCAAAAATTATTTTATGTACAGGCAGAGGATGGTGAAATATAACAAAATAAACATTGAACAGGTAAGGCCTCTTTCACACGGGCATCAGTTTTTTTGCCCGGATAAGAGGCGGGTGCGTTGCGGGAAAATGCGCGATTTTTCCGCGCGAGTGCAAAACACTGTCATGCGTTGCACTCGCGTGAGAAAAATCGCACATGTTTGGTACCCAAACCCGAACTTCTTCACAGAAGTTCGGGCTTGGGATTGATGTTCTGAAGATTGTATTATTTTCCCTTATAACATGGTTATAAGGGAAAATAATAGCATTCTGAATACAGAATGCATAGTAAAACAGCGCTAGAGGGGTTAAAAATTTTTTAACTCACCTTAGTCTACTTGATCGCGAAGCCCGGCATCTCCTTGTGTCTCTTCTGCTGAACAGGACCTGGAGTGAGCTGCTGCTTTAAATAGAGGTTAAGGACCTTTGATGAAGTCACTCCGGTCATCACATGGTACGTCACATGATCTTTTACCATGGTGATTCACCATGGTAAAAGACCATGTGATGACCGGAGTGACGTCATCAAAGGTCCTTAACCTCTATTTAATGCAGCAGCTCACCCCAGGTCCTGTTCAGCAGAAGAGACACAAGGAGATGCCAGGCTTCGCGATCAAGTGGACTAAGGTGAGTTAAATATATATATTTTTTTTTTAACCCCTCTAGCGCTGTTTTACTATGCATTCTGTATTCAGAATGCTATTATTTTCCCTTATAACCATGTTATAAGGGAAAATAATAATGATCGGGGCTCCATCCCGATCGTCTCCTAGCAACCGTGCGTGAAAATCGCACCGCATCCGCACTTGCTTGCGGATGCTATGCGCTTTTCACGCTTCCCATTCACTTCTATGGGGCCTGCGTCGCGTGAAAATCGGACAATATAGAGCATGCTGCGATTTTCACTCAACGCACAAGTGATGCGTGAAAATCACCGCTCATGTGCACAGCCCCATAGAAATGAATGGGTCAGGATTCAGTGCGGGTGCAATACGTTCACCGCACGCATCGCACCCGCACGGAAAACTCGCCCGTGTGAAAGGGGCCTAAGTAATCGCCCACTGCTCCCTTGTCATCAGTCCATCCCCACCCCCACGGCTGCAGCTCCGACGCCACCCTGATAACACATGACTACTGCAGCCAATGATACCAGTCGATGCAAAAAAGCATTACTTGCTGTCTCAGTGCATACTGGACATGACTGTGTACGTGCTTGTTGACTGTTTCTAAAAACAATAACAAGCAACACTGTAAATGTGAGGTCAGTACAAGATAAGCAATGGAATGTTATTACAAACCTACTTAAAAGAGGTTCTCCGGGAATTAAACAAAATGAAAATACTTAAATATTACTTTATTATAAATATAGGTGAGAATATCGTGCAAAAGTCCATTTATTTCAGTAATGAAAATTAAAAAGGAATTGCATTAATGCAGCTTAAAATTAGAATTTTGTGAAAAGGTTCAATATAGGCTCAAACGTGTCACACTCTAGTCAGGTAATTAATCCATACCCCCGGAGCAAAGGGTACCTGAGATTGTGACTTTGGGGTTTCATAAGCTGTAAGCCATAATCATCCAAATTATAACAAATAAAGGCTTGAAATATCTCACTTTGCAGGTAATGAGTCTATCTAATATATTAGTTTCACCTTTTAAGTTGCATTACTGAAATAAATTAACTTTGCACGATATTCTAATTTTTCGAGTTTCACCTGTATATTCTCAAATACCTTTTATTATTTATAATTGCTCGTTTTGTCATGGGAGCAATCATCACGGGAAACAAAATGGCCGCTGTCCCATTAGTTCACGCAAAACCTGTCCTGATCATACAGGAGGACAAGTTACTTTACAACACTGAGGTAAAGAGCTGCCTCAGCCTCCTCTCTGCTTGTCAGGGATTATGGTCCTGAATATAGATAAGAACTTTAGCCGAATCTCTGGGGAATTTAGTTCATGAGAAAACATGAAGTACAGAGAGGACGGACAGGACAGGCTGTGGTGATGTGCTACTGTAGTAATGGAGACTGTATACAAGTGCTGCTGTTCATTAGCCATACCTCACCCCCCTCTCATGTCTCCTCATTATCTCCATTCCCACAGAGATTCACCTGTATTCAGGATCATCCTGACAAGCAGAGCAGAGAGAAGGATGAGGCAGCCGTATGGCTCACTGTGGTGAAGTAACTTGTCCTCCTGTGTGATTAGGACATGTTTTGTGTGGACTGATAGGACGACGGCCATTTTATTTCTCATAACGATTGCTCCCTAGACAAAACAAGTCACTCTAAGTAATGAAAGGTATTTGTGAATATATTTATTATAAAATAATATTTAAGTATTTTCATTTTTTTAATTCATGGAGAATCCCTTTATCCTTTTTTTTTTACATTATATAGTAGCTTGGTGCAGTGGCGTACCTACCATATAGGCAGACCATGCAGCTGCTATGGGGCCCGTGAGAAAGAGAGGCCCGAAGTGGAGGAGAGTCTCCGCCCCTTAATTGCTCCTGTCTATCTTTCATAAGCTAAAGGACCTTTGATGATGTAATCACAGGTCCTGTAGGAGAACTTCACAGTGTAAAGTGTAGTTCCCAGGTTAGGACAGTGCATCTGCCAGCACCTGTGATGACATCATCTTCAACATCACAGGTCCTGCAGAATCTAGCAAAGGAACTGCACCAAAAATGGTGTAGTTCCTAGGTTTGAAAGGTACTTCTGCCAGGACCTATGATGACATCATCACAGGTCCTTCAACCCCTAACAGCAAGTATTAGAAGTTCACAATCAGCTCTGCATGGATCCATACAGACTGGAATGGAGTCGTAAGAGGAGGTCCTCCACTTCTCGCCATTTACCCCCCCCATGCCATGTTTTTACTCATTGCTCACTAATATGTATAATACTTCAGACGTGACCACTACCTTATGTACCTCACACACATAGTGACCATAATGTATAACTGACCACATATTTCTGTAAACACTGCATCTACAGTATAATACCTTGTATGTCTCACATCAATACACTGCTCTGTGTATATATATATATATATATATATATATATACACACACACTGCATATTTTACACAGTATTATAGATGCAATATGTACAGATATATAGTATATACAGCAGTGTACTGATATGTGAGGTACGAGGTATAATAGATGTAGTGTGTACAGATATATAGTATATACAGCAGTGTACTGATATGTGAGGTACGAGGTATGATAGATGCAGTGTGTACAGATATATAGTATATACAGCAGTGTACTGATATGTGAGGTACGAGGTATAATAGATGCAGTGTGTACAGATATATTGTATATACAGCAGTGTACTGATATGTGAGGTACGAGCTGTCAATACCTTGCTGTATTTACTATATACCTGTACACACTGCATCTATTATACTTCATACCTCACATCAGTACAGGCTGTATATACAATATATCTGTACACACTGCATCCATTATACCTCGTACCTCACATATTACATTACTATATACACTATATACCTGTACACACTGCATATATTATACCCCGTACCTCACATATCAGTACACTGCTGTATATACTATATACCTGTACACACTGCATATATTATACCTCGTACTCACATATCAGTACACTGCTGTATATACTATATACCTGTACACACTGCATATATTATACTCTGTAACTCATATATCAGTACACTTGGGAATATACTATATACCTGTACACACTGCATATATTATACCGCGTACCTCACATAACTGTACACTGCTGTATATACTATACATCTGTACACACTGCATCTATTATAGCTCTTATGTGTGCCAGGGATGTTTTGTAATCCCAATCTGGCCTTGATGACATAAATTATAAAACGCAGCAGCAAGAATAGTTCATGGAACAAAAAGAGAGGCCTGGAATAGGTAGTGGGAGGGGCTATAAAAGGTGAATGGGGCCCAATTTAGATTCTTGCTATGGGGCCCAGTTGATTTTTATGTACGCCCCTGGCTTGGTGTACACATTTCTGGCCGAAGCGTGGCCCTCACTTATAGCCATTGACTAAGGGCCATGCTCAGGTCAGAAATGTATAAGTGGTTTGTAGGATTGCTTTTAACATGTTTTTGCAATAAAAGGTTGGTTTTATTTCAGTTTTTGGATTACAATGTGGGTGCTGGTGTTTCACTGATCCTCTGCACAAGAACCCAAAAGGAAGAGTAGGGGATCATCCCAACCACATTATTATAGGGAGTGTAGAGTGCAGCACGGGACATTAAGGGAGTAGAGATGGCCTTGCGGTTCGCTCGGCGGTCGTTTCACGGCGAACTTTGCGTGATCGCGATTCGCCGAACATGCGAACATATGGAGAAATTTGCGCCCGACATATTATTTTACATTGTGAAGAACTTTGAACCATGACACATCCATCAGGTGGTACAGGATAGCCAATTGAGACATTTCAGTACATGGACATACCCCCTACCTTATAAATAGACCTGATCAGTGTTTTGCCAGTGTAGGGAGAGGTTGCTGTGTGGAGCAAGGACAGGCTGTTAGGGACAGCTAATAGGGCCACAAAAGTCCTTTTTAGCACTAGTATAGGTGTGCTATCGATAGGTGTGATACACAGAGGGGTGCGATATACTTATAATATACTTTTATAATAAGTCAAAAACAAATAGATCTATATAGTGATCACCTGGAAGTCAGGGGTTGCTCTTATCAGGGCGGGTGGTCTGTGGTTAGGCTATCAGGGCCAGAATAGCACCCCCCTGTAGGGCAATATCTCGGCAGATGTTCGTCCATCACTATAAGGGCTGTTTCACACGAGCGGATGCCGTGCGTGACCGCTCCGTGAAAGAGTGCCAAGACCCGATGCAGACTGCAGAAGCACGGAGCATTAACACGACTGATAATGCTCCGTGCCTCTCTGTGATCTCTTTACTACGAAATCACAGCAATATAAAGTTGTCACTGTGATTTCGTAGTAAAGAGGTCACAGAGAGGCACGGAGCATTATCAGTCATGTTACTGCTCCGTGCCTCTGCAGTCTGCATCGGGTCTTGGCATTCTTTCACGGAGCGGATGCCACGCACGGCATCCGCTCGTGTGAAACAGCCCTAAGGGAGAATAAGAGAAGTGGAATTGAGTTTGTTTGGCTGTCTTCTGGTGGGTACAAGGTTAAGTGATGCTGGTGGGCATAGTTTAGTGTGACATATAAACCATGTGTGTTGCATGTATCCAATGTGTGTGTCGCATGTCTTCAATATATGTGATGTAATTGACCATTTTGTGTTCAGAGCATGTACAGCATGTGAACAAAGTCTGTGGCTTGTGTCAGTGGAGGGAGGCGAGCCCACACGCTACTTAGCCTGGGGCCCTTGCTTACAATATATTTACACTTTTATGGAGAATACGAGCTGCTCTAGCAGCTGTAGGATTACATTTTGCAAGAAGAGCTGTTCCGCTACATATTTACCAGCTCTTGCACTTAGGTTACAACCACACAACATGGTCATGTCACAACTGTGACGTGGCTGCGCTATGGTTGAGTACCACGCGGCCATACAGGCCACATCTGGCTCTTGTTAACTAATAAAAACAGGACTGTTTAGTCGGTCTGCATTGTTAATAGCTATGTGGCATTGAAGGGTGCTGCCTGGCCATTAGCAATGCAGACCGACCGGCTGGGTTAACATCACCATTTCATTTTCTGTTCTTCTAATCCATCAGAAGAGCAGGAAAAAAAAAACAGATCCTGTATTTTAGGCATCCGTTATGCACATTTTCATCTGTTTTAGCAATTTTTTTTTGCATGCAAGACTTTCGCTGTCTAAAAAAATAGATCTCAGATGGAAATGGTTAAAATGGATGCAAAATGTGCATAATGGATGCTCAGGATCCGTTTTTATTCCGCTCTTCTGAGGGATCAGAAGAACGGATAATTATACTGTGATGTAAACACAGCCTGAGCAGCGTGATCTTCATTAGTTAACAGGAGCCAGCTGCGGGCATGTGGTACTCGATTGCAGCGCAGCCTTGTCACATCCGTGACATGACCATGCCGCGTGGTCGTACCCCTGTCATATTCCGTCCGTCTTTATTCTCTACTATACTCATGTCCTGAGAGTACTTTTATTGTTAACACTGTACATGGAAAATTCCTATGGATGTAGCCCATGATAAGAAATGTATCCTTGAACTGCAGGTTATTGGCCTTGAGTGATGTTTATCTCAGGAAAGATCCCAAGAAAGATATGACATCTCACCGCAAAATCTCCATCAGAACAGCGATCGCAATTAAGTTATAAAACAACTTTACTGTAATTGGACATATCACACTGCAAATACAGCACCTCATAAAACAAAGAGATATTGGTGTTATCTGATCGATCAGATAGATGAATTTTGTAATTCTATGTAAAACAAGTATTGGTGTCATCCAATGAGCGCCTCACACCACCCAATTCTCCGAATACGACACAGAATTATAGCTGTAAATACTGATGTATTTCAAAAGCAGCAATGCACGTTGTCCTACATGTGAAACCTGAAAGGTAGGTTCAGAAGACGACATAGGGAAAGAGGTACCTGGTACGGAACGACCTGATTATCTCAATGGTTTCATACTCATATAGTTTATGGGTTGTGGGATAGCTACAGCTTGATACACAGGCCGCCCTCTTTCAAAAGCTCCAGCTATTGGCTTAAAGGGGTATTCCCATCTCAGATATTGATGGTATATCGCTAGGAGATGCATTCAATGTCAGATAAGTGCGCGTCCAACCTTTACAAAACAGGCCCCCGCAAGAGGAGAGTGCACAGTGCAAGCGAGGCCACCCTCCATTCACAGCTACAGGCGTTCCAAAAATAGCTTGGCTTAGTTATTTCCAGCAATTCCATACTGGTTGACGGAGAGTAGGCCATGCATGTGCGGTGCGCTCTCTATTTACTGCTATCGGACTTCCAGAAATAACTGAGCATGCCCGCTTGGCTATTTTCCGAACTCCTATAGAAGTAAATGGAGAACACGCTGTGCTCTTCACTTTCGGGCCCTGTTCAGGAGATGGGTCAGAGATGGGTATAAACCTTCAAAGAATGTTTGCACAATTAACCCTTATCTCTCTCTAGCACATTCTATTTTTCAGGAAGCAATATTACAATAATATCATACAATGAAATGCTGAAAGCAATCATGTGATCGGGCGCCAGTGTCCGTGCACAGCAGATTCCGGTTCAGATCTAAGGAGGGCTTGTATCTGGTCATACGTCACTCATACACTGCAATAGCCACAGCCCTTCTTCATTCAGATTGTGCTACTCAAAGGGGCAATAATAAAACTTGATTAAAGTAGAAATTATACAGTTTACTACCGGCACATCACATTCTGTCACAATCAAACCATTGCATCACATTCACCTGCAAACTGATGAGGTGTAATTTGGCGGCAGCACAAAAGGACATAAGGTTGCCTTCACACGTGTTGGAATGCATTTGCAGAAAAAATGCACATAAATAGTTCCCCATGTATTCCTATTGTGTTTAAATGGGTTTTCCTGGATTTTAATATTGATGACCTATCCTCAGGATAAGTCATCAATATCAGATTGGCAGGGGTCCGACACCCAGGACCACCGCTGATCAGCTGGTTGAACAGGAGGCGGCATCTTGTGCGTGCGCAGCCTTCCCTTCATTGTTTATCTGCTCGCTGTCAAATCACAGTGGTGAGCAGGTGTAATGACAAGAAGCCATCCCATTCACTTCAATCGGAAGGCTCCTTCCTATACAAGTGTAATTACACCGGCTCACCACTGATGTTGACAGAGAGCAGATAAACAATGAAGGGAAGGCTGCGCACGCACAAGACGCCGCCTCCTGTTCAACTAGCTGATCGACGCAGGTGCTGGGTGATGGAGCCCCGCTGATCTGATATGATGACCTATTCTGATCATTCTGGGTTTTGAAGTCCAGGATGCGGTCCTATCAGTGACTGACACCCTCTATAAATGTGTATACACAGATAGCTGGCATTCACTGATAGGACGTCTCCTGGACTTCAAAACCCAGAATGAGCAGGAATTTACATAAATAAAATATATTACAAGTTTACTGAACCTTTCCCATAAAACTATATAATAAATGTAATTCTGCTCATCTACTCCTGCTCTATAACATGCTGCCTGCACATTAATTAGCATTTTCATGGTGACAGGTTTGCTTTAAATTGAATCTAGTTGCAATACCAGACACAACCCAAAGATAGGTGCGACATTGTTTTGGCAGAAAGCAGACATGTTTTTCTAATCCCAGAAAACCCTTTTAGGGTTCATGAACACGACTGTATGTATTTTGCGGTCCACAAAAAACGGATCCGAAAAACAAATGCAGATGACATCCGTGTACATTCTGTATTTTGCGAAACGGAACAGCTGTCCCCTAATAGAACAGTACTATCCTTGTCCATGATGCGGACAATAATAGGACATGTTCTATTTTTTCAAGTAAACTGAATTAATATGTTGCTAAAAAATTTCCTATTGACCTACATGTAACATGTCTCTGGCATTTTTTGATAAAAAAAAAAAATTTCGTCAAAAATCAGCAGTAACCATGGCTTCAATTAACCACAGGTAGGAGCTGTGTAGTTCTGGGGCTTATTTCCAGCACTGGAGCTACTCCAGCTGATCGGTGGGGTGCAGGGTGTCGGAGCCCCACAGATCTGATCTTGCTGATGGCCTATTCTGAGGATAGGCTAGCAAGCCTTAAAGCCACGAGCAGAGATCAGCAACCTCTGGCCAGGGGCATAACTACCATAGTGGCAGACCATGCGACTGCTATGGGTCCCAGGGCAAGAGGGGACTCAGTTGGGATCATCCTCTCTTTTTTTTTTTTTTTTTTATCAGATCATATTTATTGATGTTTTCATTAAAACAAATAAACAAATGAATGGGAAATAAAAAACAAATAAACAAATGAATCGGAAAGGTATTTTGGTTCATTATGCATCATACAATAACCCATAACTACTCCGCCCCCCTAAACTACCCCCACTTCTCCCTCCCTCCGCCCTCTCCGTGTAGCTTCGACCATCGCTGAAAGGGATTCATCAGTTCAACATGCCCAAGATCAGGAACCCCATCCGGCTGTCTATTATCATAACCTCAATGTCTCTCCTCATACCGGCTGCGACCTTGAATTCCTACTATAACACCCCTCCAAAACCATGCTTTCCACTGCTTCTCGAATTTCTTTACCATACCACTTTTAATGTGAATGCCACTTTCCATGGAGATCATATGATTGACCGTGTTCGTCCACTCAGCCACTGTTGGAGGGGACGGCTGTATCCAATGTTTAGCTATGGAATTGCTTGCTAGGTATAACAATTTAGCAATGGCAACTTGTAATCTGCAGATACCGACAGGTCCCCCACCCAACCAAGAAACCCAATTAATGGATTCCGTGGTAAGCTCACCTCGTATACCTCCTCCAACCGGTTATACACTTTGTCCCAGAAATGCTCCAACTCTGTACAGGTCCAGAACATACTGTATGTATCAAATCTGCTTCTGGGGCAGCACACCGTGGGCATTTTGAATCTGCACGCAGACCCATCCTATATACAGTACAGACCAAAAGTTTGGACACACCTTCTCATTCAAAGAGTTTTCTTTATTTTCATGACTATGAAAATTGTAGATTCACACTAAAGGCATCACAACTATGAATTAACACATGTGGAATTATACACATAAAAAAGTGCGAAACAGCTGAAAATATGTCATATTCTAGGTTCTTCAAAGTATCCACCTTTTGCTTTGATTACTACTTTGCACACTCTTGGCATTCTCTTGATGAGCTTCAAGAGGTAGTCACCTGAAATGGTTTTCACTTCATAGATGCGCCCTGTCAGGTTTAATAAGTGGGATTTCTTGCCTTATAAATGGGGTTGGGACCATCAGTTGCGTTGTGGAGAAGTCAGGTGGATACACAGCTGATAGTCCTAATGAATAGACTGTTAGAATTTGTATTATGGCAAGAAATCCTAAATATAATATCCTCATAGAATGAAGCAGGTAAACGGCTCAACTCTTGCGCTTCAAGCACTTCCAATAGTTTGGGTAGCAGATCATCTGCCATGTGTTTGTATACCTCTACTGGCAACCCATCAGGGCCTACTGCTTTTTCATTCGCCATGCCTCCCACTGCTACTTTCAATTCCTCCAATGTGATAGGCGACTCGAGCCAATCTCTCTCCTTCCTCGATAGCTTCTGCAAATGAATATGACTCAGATAGTTAGACATATCCTCAGCTCTATACTTCTCTCTTGGTTTATATAGGCAAGTATAAAATGACAGAACACCTTCATAATGTCAGGGATCTCAGTAACTAAAGAACCATTTTCTTCTCTTACTACATGTACATATGATGATTCCTGTTGCACTCTAGCCACTGTCACCAGGAGGCGACCCGCTTTTTCCCCTTCTTCAAAGTAGCTTTGTCTCCAAAAAAATCTATAATTGGGTGCTTGTTCCATACTATGGGTATTTAGTGCCTCCTGCGCTTCTTTCCAGTTTGCAAGGTACACTGGAGATGGGGCAGTTATATGAAGGCTCTAGTTCATGTTTTAACCTTGGAAATCTGCCTGATAAAAGTTCCTCTCAAGAATGCTTTCAGCGTATCCCATACTACTCCTAGTGTGGCCGAACCCTTATTAAACTGCGGAAATTCCCTCACCTGCTCCCGGACTTCTACCATGTTCACAAGACTGATCCATAATGGATTTAACTTCCAGCTTCTATTTCCCTGTCTTCGTGCCCCTCCCACACACAAACTGATGGATAGGATAAAATGGTCTGATATCACTCTGGGGATGTAGGAAGCCTGGGAGACCCATGGTAACCCTGCCTGGGTGCCCAACGATAAATCAACGCGGGAGAGCAAAGCATACGTTCCAGAGGCACAAGAGTAATTCATTCAGATTTCTTACCCGCCACAAGTCCACCAATCCCACCTCCTCCAACAGCCTCCCAAATGGAGTCTGAGGATCAGTCGGGAGAGGCTGCCTCACAGGGAACTTATCCAATACAACATTTGCATAATTGTTATAATCCCCCAAAAGCATTATAGGCAAATGTAATTAACTCAGCAGTGAACGCCAGTGCCTTGATTAGTACCGAGCTAGAGAACGGCAGGGGTATATACAAAAACATAACACACTCTACATTAAATATGGCGCAATGAAGCCCTCTAAAGCGTCCCTCCCTATCACCCTGAGACTTATGCAGTCAGAAAGGTATATCTTTGTGAATCAGGACACTCATCCCCTAGAGTACGCTGAATAGACTGAGTGATACGCCCATCCCACCCATCTTCTACCCAACCATTGTAAAGTATCTAGACTCATATGGGTTTCTTGCAGACGCACAATAGAGGGCAGTAGTAATTTAAACTTATCAAATATTGCCGCAAGTTTGGTGGAGTCCCACAGACCCCGGACATTCCAGGAAACAAGGTTTATAGTCCCCATGATACCAATATAGACATCTCCTGACCAATGAAGTGATACCCCTCCTTACTCAATGAGACGTCATGATGTCCATATAACCAGTATGAAGCCACACAGAGAGCACCTCCCCCCACCCCTCCAAACCCCACCCAACCCCTATTACTCACATTTTAACAAATACTAAACCAGACCCACAACCAGTGTGAACTCTAAGCCACATCATAACTGCTGCTGACTTACAAAATACAAACTGTCAGATGAACTCTTTACCGCTATTTAAATGTGTAGGCGACATGTCTGTCCAAGGAACTATGTCCTCCCCACACCATGTATACCAAGCACACAGATTATGCATAATCACCACTCAGCCCCAGGTCAGTCAGGAACAGCTTGGCGAATGTGCTTTTCATGGGCATCCAGCCACCTCAGGGCCTCTTTTGGTGTTTCCAGGAACATAGTAATCCCAAGTGCCACAACCCAAAGTCTGGCCAGGTACTGTAGACCGTAGAATAAGGGACATGCAATTGGCACAGTCTTCTTTTAATGTCCAGGAACAACACCCTCCTCTTCTGGACTTCCACCGAGTAGTCCGGAAACAACAATATTCTCTCTTCTATTGGGGGTGAAAATGTCGCCACTACTCTACCCTCTAAAGCAGGCAACCTCAAACTGTGGCCCTCCAGCTGTTGCAAAACTACAACTCCCAGCATGCCCGAACAGCCTACAGCAGGGCATTGTGGGAGTTGAATTTTTACAACAGCTGGAGGGCCGCAGTTTAGGGATGCCTGCTCTAAAGGAACAACTTTTAGCAAATGAGGCAGTGAAAAAATAGCCCAAGGGTCAATGAAAGGGGTTTAGGCGGAAACCCTTCTGTCCTGTGTGGGAGGCTCTGGTTTGATCCTTGCTATGAGGCCCTTACTTCTCTATGTACGCCACTACCTCTGGCACTGCAACTCCCAGAATGTACACTTGCTTGGCTGTTCTCTGAACTCACAGAGAAGTGAACGGAGAATGCTGGAGGTTGTAGTTTCACAACAGAGGTTGCTGACCTCTGGCCCAGAGAACTCCTTTTACAAGTACACCCATATTTTATGTAATATTTTGATGACCACTGAAGATTCCATAAATCTGTATTTTACCAATTCCTTCACCTCAATGAGTTGTAACAGGCAAGCAGCATAAACCAATCAAAAATACTGTTAAAGAAGAGCGGTTAACATTTAACCCTGCGCTGAACGTGGTAAAGCTGCTTTCCAACCTGGAGAAAAACAGCAGAAACAATGACGGCAATTATTTGTAGACCATCTTTTCTATCAACTGAGCCATATGAAATAAAAAAAACCTGTTCAGTGGATATGTCCTTTAAGCAAACCCATAGCTGCTGCCACTAGTGTAATAATACCATAATAGGTCTATTTAGTGCATTTTCTGGCATGAAAAGAGTGATCTCTGTTATTAAACAGCACTAGTGATATAATTACACAGCTTACGCTCGGAAAGATTAATGATCCCATCTAAGCAGTTTTGGAATAGCTTCTTGAATGGTGATTGAAGTGCTCTAGTGTATCATAAGCAAGCAATTTAAAGGGAAAATGGCAGTCATTTTGTAAACTATTGATTCTTAAAATGTAAGTGTAGTCCTGTCCGCTTTCTATGTGTTTTAAATTGTGCTATGATTGCTGTAGTCCTGTAAATTGTAATTCTAACTGAAATCCAGTAAAAAAAAAAAAAAAATGGCTGCAGCTCTAAAAAAAATTAAATCACTTAAATTAAGAGAGACAATTTCACAAACTTATCTAACTGGGCGTCCTTTATAGGCTGGTATGTGTCGTCTTTGAATTTGCCATTGTGTTTTTTTAACACTACAAAACCACAATAGAAACAACTCTTGGAGTTTTTATACTGGTGTTTTTTTTTTCTAAATGACTGTGTAGATCATGTTTTTTCTGTCATTTTTCCCTGTGGAGAAGATGTCAAAATGCCATGAAAAAATCCAAATGTTTAAAAAAAAACTAAAATAAACAGATGCCCCAAAACACCACCTAATTAACAAAAACGACAATAGAAAAAAAAAACACTTTCATATTTCACCTAGACTTTCAGCTAACATCTTGAGCTGACATTTTTCCTGCAAAAAACGCATAAAAATGCAGGGCATAAAGCAGCTAAAACCCCCAAATTGCACAAAAATAGAACTAAAACATATGTGTGAATCTAGCCTGACCACTGTTTATTTGTTCCTATTATTTCTATCGGACATGATAGAATCGATTTGCGAGGTTTGATTTGCGGCAGTTTGGAGAATCACTGGAAAAGTTGCTCATCTGTCATTCTTTTTAATTGACAACATTGTAAATAAAAACTAGAACAGTATATCCAGTGCAAAAGTTGTAGCCACAACTGGGCCCCCATGATTAAGGGGTCCATAACGCCTCCTTTCTAAGGGTAGGTCTACACGACGACATTTGTTGCGCGACAAAAAGTCGCGCAACATTTTGTTGCACTAATGTCGCGCAACAATTTTTATAATGGCAGTCTATGGTGTCGCACTGCAACATGCGACATGCTGCGACTGCGACGCGACAGTCGCAGAAAAATCCATCTCGAATGGATTTTCTGAGACTGTCGCAGTCGCAGCATGTCGCATGTTGCAGTGCGACACCATAGACTGCCATTATAAAAATTGTCGCGCGACATTAGTGCAACAAAATGTTGCGCGACAAATGTCGTAGTGTAGACCTAGCATAAAAGTTTAACAGCCACATGTGCAGAAGTTTATACCACGCAACTTCTTCAGTGACATCATTCCCATAGGTTCTATACAGTATGATGTAATATCACTGGAACATGAATTAAACGTTTTTGTTTTATATTCCTAGCCTTCCCAAAGCCATAACTTTATTATTTTTCATTCACATAGCCATATGAAGGCTTGTTTTTTGCGGGACAAGATGCACTTTCTAATCGCACCATTTACGGTTGCACAAATTATTTTTTTTTAATTTGGGTGGAATTATAAAAAAAACATTTTGCCCCGTTTAGTTTTTTTGGGTGTATAAAATGACTTAAACTTATGCCAGCAAGGGAGCTGGCATAGATTTTATATTGTCGCACGTCCTGCTGGAGGAAGTTATTTAGAGGCCTGCGCCTTCACATAATTTTGCCGCTTCCTCCAGCAGTGCAGGCACAATAAAGACTGGCGTCTAAAATGCCAGTCTTAATAAATGTGCTCCTCTGTGTCTGATACTTGTTTGGTTTGTGGTGCACATTTACTAAAGTGTTGCCCCCGGTTTACATGAGTAAAAAGCCTGTTTCCGACTGTCTTATTATTTAAGTCTCATTTACCAACTGTTTTCCTACCTATTTTGGAGGTATTTGCACCGCCTATTTTGAGTTTTCAATACAAAATCTTTTTTTTTTTTACTTTTGCGCCTAATTTATGTCCTATTTATGTATGTGCATGTTATTTTGCGCCAGAATTTGTTGTAAACAGTGTAAT
Source organism: Bufo gargarizans (assembly GCF_014858855.1). Lineage (NCBI taxonomy): Eukaryota > Metazoa > Chordata > Amphibia > Anura > Bufonidae > Bufo > Bufo gargarizans. The sequence goes on along the minus strand of NC_058082.1, from coordinate 518,126,345 downwards.
TTCAATGCCACCCCAGGGCTGGTGTACTTTTCTGTCTCTGTTTTGAGTGGTGAGCAGAGTCACAATTTGCTTCCTTTCATGGAGAAATGTGCCACAATTCAGCTCACTTGCGCCACATTTTCATGTACATACTATGTAGACAAGTTTAGTGAATTTGAATCTGTCTCAAAAGAAAATCTTCACTAAATGTCAGACATAAACCAAAAAAGACAAACCAGATTAATTAAAGGATAATAAGACTTTGCCAATACGCCTGTTTTTTATTTATTTTTACTCCAAAATAAAGGCGAGCTTAATAAATGTTCCCCTGCGTGTCCAACTTTTGTCCTCCATGTTTTATCCTTTTAGCACTGACACTGCTAGGCTGAAAAGAGGAATTCTAGAGCATCTCCTACCAATGGTCTGAGAACACGGATTTCATCCATGCTTCCATTGTTCTTCCACTGACCTATGGTAGCAGAACTAAATCTACCCCTCATTGTTTTCAGGCTACATGCACACAAACATTGTTTGTTTCCGTGTCCATTCAGTTTTTTTGCGGATAGGACGTGGACCCATTCATTTCAATGGGTCCGCAAAAAATGCGGACAGCATACCGTGTGCTCTCCGCATCAATATGTCCGTTTCACAGCTCCGCAAAAAATTGAACATATCCTATTCTTGTCCATTTAAGGCATTGTTACAATGGATCCGCAAAAAAAACGGATGGCATACGGATGTCATCCGTTTTTTTTTTTGCGGACCGCAAAACACATACCGTCGTGTGCATGTAGCCTCAATGGGAGGCTGTGCTGTACTTAATAGAGCACACTTATTAATCTTGCCTGTTTTTAGGCTCTCTATTAGACAGGTGTATTTGCTTTGTCTGTCTTTCATTTGCCAACTATCAAAAGTCTCACAGCACTTCATAAATTAGACTAGGTGTATTCGCTCCTCCCCATGCCACAGAGGAAATCGCTGCACGTAATAGCAGCAGTGTCCTCTGCTAGCTATCTGAACGCTTCCCTCCCGACAATCTGCTGCATCGGGGTCTCTAATACACCCTTTAGTGTTCTGCACTAAGGCAATTAAGCTATCAAGATCTGACCCAACAATAGAATTTCACAATGAACTAGGACAAATACTTCACGCTGCACTTGAAAAGAGGCTTATTGATAAGAAGGAATTAGAATTTCTACTTCCATCAACTCCACAAATTGCAACATTCTACAGGCTACCTATGGTCTATAAAGGTTTTAACCCACTCAAACGCAGGCCTTTTGCAAAAACTGGAGGGTATAACTATAGAACCGGATCTGTGGTTAGCAAGAGAAGATGACATGACATTGGAATACAGGCAGTTGAACACTTTCATGTCTAACTTTTTGAGGGAACACAATGGTGGACATTTACTAAGCATGTTGCGCCAGAATTATGGTGTAAAATGCACCAAAAAGAATGGCGTTTTGATTTGCGCCAAATATATCAATTGTTTTCTTCAGAATTTTCACCATAAAGAATGCATCACGCTAGAAATGAGTTCTAAGGGGGGCATTTATCAATAATGGAGTAATTTGTGCCAAAAAATACTAAAGTTTTGCCCAAGGTGTGGCCTTGGGCAAAATCAAAATGTGGCCCTGGGCCCACATCTTGTAATAATGTGCTAAAAACACAGTCCGACGTCTGACACCCCCGCCAATCAGATGTTTGAGGAGACAGCACGTGCTGTTCACTGCTACTGTCCCATAGACATACAGTAGCAGAGACGGCACAGCGCACGCCGTCTCCTCAAACAGCTGATCGGCGGGGGTGTAGGGTGTCGTGCCCCCTCCCCCCCCCCCCCATGTCCACAAACACTATACTATACACCAGGGGTACTCAAGTACTTGTTGTGAAGGTCCACATAGTCTGCTGTAGGATGAAGGTCTGAGCTGCAAAACAAAAAAATAAATAAGGAGGGACAACAACATTGGCGTGTACCGCTGCATTATTATTATTATTCTTTTTTACAATAATCCACACCTACAAGCCCAACTAATCTCCTTTCTGCTGACCAAACAGTAAGAATGTCGTTTCATTGCCCCCTAACAATAATGATGCCCCTTTAATGCCCCACAGAGTATGATACCCCAAAGTGCACCCTCACAGCAGGGTGATCCCTTGGTGCCCCCACACATTTTGATGCTACTTAGTGGCACTGACACATTGTGATGCCTCCTTAGTCCCCCCCCCCCACAGACTATGAATACCTTAAGTGCCCTCTCACAGTAGTAATGCCCTATCTGTGCTCTTCACAGTTGTAATGCCCTCTTTGTGCCCCCTTCACACTCGGGCATGGACCGAGGGCCCGCCGACACTAGGGGCCCCGTCAGGCCCCGCTTGCCACTGCCTCCACTCAGCCGGCCCCGTGTATGTCCCGATCCTATCCTTCACTATGCGAGCGGCCTGAGTCGCTCTGTGACGTCACGCTGTGCGCGCCAGCTGACAGGCTGACAGCACGAGGAAGAAGATCGCGGTGCCGGTGAGGAGCGGAGGAGTCCAGGAGCAGGAGAGGTAAGTGTTTTATTTATTTTTGTTGGAGGAATAATGGCCAGGCTGGGGGCTGAGAGGCATAATGGGGGCTGAGGCATAATGGGGGGCCTGAGAGGCATAATGGGTGCTGAGAGGTGCATAATGTTGGGCTGAGAGGTGCATAATGGGGGCTGAGAGGCATAATGGGGGCTGAGAGGTATAATGGAGGGCCTGAGAGGCAGAATGGAGGGCCTGAGAGGCATAATGGGGGTCGAAGAAGGCATAATGGGGTCTGAGAGGTGCATAATGGGGGCTGAGAGGCATAATGGGCGCTGGCTGAGAGGCATATTGGGAGGCCTGAGAGGCATAATGGGGGCTGAGAGCTGCACAATGGGGGTTGAAAGGCATAATGGGGGCTGGCTGAGAGGCATAATGGGGGCTAAGGCATAATTGGGGGCCTGAGAGGCATAATAGGGGGGCCTGAGATGCATAATGGGGGGCTGAGAGGCATAATGAGGGCTGATGAGAGGCATAAGGGCTGAGAGGCATAAGGGCTGATAATAGGGGCTGATGAGAGGCATAAGGGCTGATTATGGGGTCTAATGAGAGGCATGGTGGCTGATATGGGGGTGATGAGAGGCATGGGGCTCTAATCTGAGGTCTGATTGGGGGTCATTTACATTGGTGTCTGAGCTGAGGTCTGATTGGGGGTCTGATTTGAGGTCTTATTGGGGTCTTCTTAACATTGGGGTTCTGATTGGTGGTCTGACCTGAGGTGTTATGAAAAATATAATTTTTCTTATTGTCCCCCTCTAAAACCTAGGTGCGTCTTATAGGTCTCCTTCCTGAACTCCAGTCCTGAGCCCAGCTGCCCCCTGCCCAGAGCACTGATCCTGAGCCTGCTGGAGTCTTCAGAACTGTAAGTATTTACAGTTATTCTCTGTAAGCTATATTATATATATTACTTGTTTTATGTGAGTAAGGGTGCTGGGTGGTTGGAGAAGGGGGGGGAGTAATCTGCAAAATACTACAGGGAGTTGCGAATTATTAGGCAAATGAGTATTTTGACCACATCATCCTCTTTATGCATGTTGTCTTACTCCAAGCTGTATAGGCTCGAAAGCCTACTACCAATTAAGCATATTAGGTGTGGTCTAATGACATCAACACCCTATATCAGGTGCGCATAATTATTAGGCAACTTCCTTTCCTTTGGCAAAATGGGTCAAAAGAAGGACTTGACAGGCTCAGAAAAGTCAAAAATAGTGAGATATCTTGCAGAGGGATGCAGCACTCTTAAAATTGCAAAGCTTCTGAAGCGTGATCATCGAACAATCAAGCGTTTCATTCAAAATAGTCAACAGGGTCGCAAGAAGCGTGTGGAAAAACCAAGGCGCAAAATAACTGCCCATGAACTGAGAAAAGTCAAGCGTGCAGCTGCCAAGATGCCACTTGCCACCAGTTTGGCCATATTTCAGAGCTGCAACATCACTGGAGTGCCCAAAAGCACAAGGTGTGCAATACTCAGAGATATGGCCAAGGTAAGAAAGGCTGAAAGACGACCACCACTGAACAAGACACACAAGCTGAAACGTCAAGACTGGGCCAAGAAATATCTCAAGACTGATTTTTCTAAGGTTTTATGGACTGATGAAATGAGAGTGAGTCTTGATGGGCCAGATGGATGGGCCCGTGGCTGGATTGGTAAAGGGCAGAGAGCTCCAGTCCGACTCAGACGCCAGCAAGGTGGAGGTGGAGTACTGGTTTGGGCTGGTATCATCAAAGATGAGCTTGTGGGGCCTTTTCGGGTTGAGGATGGAGTCAAGCTCAACTCCCAGTCCTACTGCCAGTTTCTGGAAGACACCTTCTTCAAGCAGTGGTACAGGAAGAAGTCTGCATCCTTCAAGAAAAACATTATTTTCATGCAGGACAATGCTCCATCACACGCGTCCAAGTACTCCACAGCGTGGCTGGCAAGAAAGGGTATAAAAGAAGAAAATCTAATGACATGGCCTCCTTGTTCACCTGATCTGAACCCCATTGAGAACCTGTGGTCCATCATCAAATGTGAGATTTACAAGGAGGGAAAACAGTACACCTCTCTGAACAGTGTCTGGGAGGCTGTGGTTGCTGCTGCACGCAATGTTGATGGTGAACAGATCAAAACACTGACAGAATCCATGGATGGCAGGCTTTTGAGTGTCCTTGCAAAGAAAGGTGGCTATATTGGTCACTGATTTGTTTTTGTTTTGTTTTTGAATGTCAGAAATGTATATTTGTGAATGTTGAGATGTTATATTGGTTTCACTGGTAAAAATAAATAATTGAAATGGGTATATATTTGTTTTTTGTTAAGTTGCCTAATAATTATGCACAGTAATAGTCACCTGCACACACAGATATCCCCATAAAATAGCTAAAACTAAAAACAAACTAAAAACTACTTCCAAAAATATTCAGCTTTGATATTAATGAGTTTTTTGGGTTCATCGAGAACATGGTTGTTCAATAATAAAATTAATCCTCAAAAATACAACTTGCCTAATAATTCTGCACTCCCTGTATATATTTATTTGTGTCAGAAGTTGTGCTTTTTTAATTTTTAGAATAATGATGATACAGCCATTTTATTTGATACTTTTGTGCTGATTCTTTTTTTTTTTTTTTCTCTATATTAAGGGACACTATAGTCACCAGAACCACAACAGCTAAACGTAGTAGTTCTGGTGGATATAATGGTCTCTGCAAGCTTTTTAATGTAAACACTGCCTTTTAAGAAAAAAGACGGCCACTAGAGGTGCTTCCTAGCCAGTGTTGCACAATGTACAACACTGGCATTCACGCTAAACACTCCTCATAGAAATGCATTGATTTAAAGCATCTCTATGAAGCCACGCATGCGCAATAGCCTCCCAATGCTTCCCTATGGGTATGGCTATGATATTCTCACACACTGCACATTTCTGTGCATTTTATTGATGAGGTGATCTGTAATACACTCACAAACTGCACATTCCTGTGACTTATATTGCTGTAGAGCTTGCGATACTCACACACTGCACTTTTCTATGCATTTTATTGCTGAGGTAGTCTGTGATGTACTTGCACATCGCACATTACTGTGAGTTGTATTGCTGTGGAGCTATGCGATACAGTGAGTCTAAGATACGCTTGTGTTGTGGTGGGGGTGTGATTTTTTTTTAACCCCCTTGTACCCCAGGCCAGTTTTCACCTTCCTGCCCAGTCCATTTTTTGCAAATCTGACTTGTGACTTTATGTGGTAATAACTCTGGAACGCTTTTACTTATCCAAGGCATTCTGAGATTGTGTATATAAAAGTATAAGTGTAACACTGCGCGCTATCGATAGATAAGTTGAATGTATTAGAATGTACAGAATATAGTTAAAATAAATAGCTGGCAATCTGCAGAGTCATTTACCGCTCAGACATGTAATACCACAGACGCGCTACAAAGTGTCCAAGTCCTACCTTAAACGCACGTGTATGTGTAGAGGTGCAATGTTCTGCAGCGATCCTCTTCTTGTATTTCTCTGTAATAGCGCAGAAGGGGAAGCGGATCCAAGGGGAGAGGATGGCCAGCATAGGCTAGTATTATAGTTATGTTTATATTACAATAAGTATTGGGAATATAGCCCCGGCCGGTGGCAAAAATATTCCCGTTACCTGTGGGTTAATGCTCACGTCTGAGCGAGTGACGTCACCGCAAACTGAGCTACGGGTTGTAGTGGGAGTCAAACTTCCTACGCGTTTCGAGTACGGGCGGTACTCTTCATCAGGGAACGCATTCTGAGATTGTTTTCTCGTGACACATTGTACTTTCTGACAGTTATAAATTTTTGTCAATATATTTCACCTTTATTTCTGAAAAAATCCCAAATTTACCCAAAATGTAAAAAAATTTGCAATTTTCTAAATTTCTATTTCTCCGCTTTTAAAACAGAAAGTGATACCTCAAAAATATTTATTACTTAACATTCCCCATATGTCTATTATGTTTGCATCATTTTGTAAATGTCATTTTATTTTTTGGGGACGTTAGAAGGCTTATAATTTTAAAAGCAATTCCCAAACATTTTAAGAAAATTTCCAAAACCCACTTTTTAAGGACCAGTTCAGGTCTGAAGTCACTTTGTGGGGCTTACATAATATAAAACCCCCCATAAATTACCCTATTGTAGAAACTACACTCATAAAGTTACTCAAAATTGATTTTACAAACTTTGTTAACGCTTTAGGTGTTCCATAAGAATTAAAGGAATATGGAGATAAATTTGGCAGATTTTCTATTTTAATCAATTTCTTTTCTTTAGCACATCGAGGGTTAACAGCCAAACAAAACTCAACATTTAGTACTCTGATTCTGAGGTTTACAGAAACACCCCACATGTGGTCGTAAACTGATGTAAGGGCACACGGCAGGGCGCAGAAGGAAAGGACTGCCGCATGGTTTTTGGAAGGCAGATTTTGCAGGACTAGTTTTTAGACAACATGTCACATTTGAAGCCCCCCTGATGCACCCCAATAGTAGAAACTCCCAAAAGTGACCCCATTTTGGAAACTAGAGGATAAGGTGCCAGTTTTATTGGTACTATTTTAGGGTACATATGATTTTTAATCGCTCTATATTAAGTTTTTTTTGAGGAAAGGTAACCAAAAAATTGCCGTTTTGGCACTGTTTATTTTTTACAACATTCATCTGACAGGGTAGATCATGCGCTATTTTTATAGAGCAGGTTTTTACGGATGCGATGATATCAAATATGTCTACTTTCTTTGTTTCAGTTTTACATAATAAAGAATTAAAAAAATATATATGTTTTTGTGTCTCCATTTTTGAACACCATATTTTTTTCTGCCAATTGTCTTGTTCCTTTTTGATTGCTTGGTGTTGCACTTTAAATGATGTTAGGTGACAAAAAATGGCTTTTTTGGCACAATTTTTTTTATTTTTTTATGGTGTTCACCTGAAGAGTTAGGTCATGTGATATTTTTATAGAGTAGGTTGTTATGGACACGCCAATATCTAACATATCTACTTTTTTTAAATTTATTTCACTATTATTCACTATTTATTTGTGAAGCAAAAAAATCATATTTTAGCGTTTCCATTGTCTGAGAGTAATTTATTTTTTATTTTTTCGGCGATTGTTTTAAGTAGGATCTTATTTTTTGTTGGATGAGGTGATGGTTTGATTGGTAATATTTTGGGGGGCATACACCTTTTTGATTGCTTGGTGTTGCAATATTTGTGATGTAAGGTTCTGTGTTCATCTGAGGGGTTAAGTCATGTGATATTTTTATAGAGCTGGTTGTTACGGACGCGACGATACCTAATATGTGTACTTTTTTTTTTTCACTTTAGCACAATAATTGCATTTTTTAAACAAAAAAAATGATGTTTTAGTGTCTTCATGTTCTGAGAGCTATAGTTTTTTTTGGGGGTGATTGTCTTATATAGGAGCTTTTTTTTGCAGGATGAGGTGACGGTTTTATTGGTACCATTTTGGGGGGCATACGCCTTTTTGATCGCTTGGTGTTGCACTTTTTGTGATGCAAGGTGACAAAAATGACTTTTTTTTTAGTTTTTTTTTTACAGTGTTTATCGGATGGGGTGGATCATGTGATATATTTATAGAGTCGGTCGTTACGGACGCGGCAATACCTAATATGTGTGTGTTTTGTTTTTCTATAAAATCTGACGAAAGGGGCTTTTTTCCATTTTTTTATTGAAACGTTATTTTTTTAATTAAAAGCTCTTATTTTCAAACTTTTTTTTAAACTTTATTTCAGTCCCACTCTGGGACTTTACTTTTTGGGGCCTGATCCTCTCTGCAATACATTACAATACATCTGTATTGTAATGCATTGCTTGTTATTGTTTTACACTGAGTAATACACTAACAGGTTGCCTAGGAGACCCAGCCTGAGGCTGGATCTCCTCGGCACCCGTAGAAGGCAGGTCTTGATGCCGTGCAAGGCATTGGGCAACCTCTGCACTGCATCGGGCTCCCTTCTTACCTATCGGGTCCCCACCACAGCAGCGCAGAGACTCGATGGGCTCCCTTACACTCCCCAAATGCTTCTATGCCATGGTCAGCTCTGACCGTGGCATAGAAGGGGTTAATCTGCCGACATCAGCTTGTACAGCGATGCCGGGGAATAAAGCAGGGGCCCGCTATCAAGGACTGCCGGGCCACTGCAGTGATCGGGCGCGCACCGCTCTGGTGCCTGCCTGATCACCATGACGTAATAGTATGTCAAAATGCGGGAACGCACCTGCCACCATGACGTACTATTACTTTGTAACCAGTTTGGCAGTATGCTTCGGGTCATTGTCCATTCAGAAGACCCATTTTTCGCCCAAGCTTTAACTTCCTGGCTGATGTCTTGAGATGTTGCTTCAGTATTTCCACATAATCTTCTTTCCTCATGATGCCATCTATTTTGTGAAGTGCACCAGTCCCTCCTGCAGAAAAACAACCCCACAACATGATGCTGCCATCTCCATGTTTCACAGTTGGGATGGTGCTCTTAGGTTTCCAAGCTTCTCCCTTTTTCATCCAAACGTAACGATGCTCATTAGGGCCAAAAAGTTAAATTTTGGTTTCGTCAGACCACAGGACAGGTCTCTAAAATGTAGGTCATTGTTCCTGTGTGCATTTGCAAACATTAATCTGGCCTTTTTGTTTATTTTGGAGTAATGGCTTCTTCCTGGCAGAGTGGCCTTTTAGCCCATGATGATACAGTACTTGTTTCACAGTGGATATTGACACAATCTTACCAGCTTCCACCATCCTTGGTTTGTACTTGCGTATAATTGTTTGTACAGATGAACGAGGCACCTTCAGGTATCTTGAAATTGCACCCAAGGTTGAGCCAGACTTGTGCAAGTCCACAATTCTCTTTCTGACATCTTGGCTGATTGCTTTAGACTTTCCCAAGATGCTACACAAAGAAGCAATGTGTTTCAGGTGTGCATCTAAATAAATCCACAGATATGTCTCTAATTAACTCAGATTTTGGCAATAAACCTAACAGAAGCTTCCAAACACATGACATCGTCATATGGGCAGTCCAGAATTGTTTAAAGGCATAGTAATCTTAGTGTACATTATGTAAACTGTTGACATTGCAGAAAGTAATACAAACGCCTTAAAACATTCTCTCTCATTATTCTGGCATTTGGCAAATAATAATAATTATGGTAATCCTAATTGACCAAAAACAGGAAAGGTTTATTCTGATTTCATGTCAGATATTGAGAAAAACATGCATATGTGTGTTTTTATATAGTGAATGTAAACTTCTGGTTTCAACTGTATATGTGTGTAAACTTAGACAATGGGGGCCCTGGGCAATTGCCGCCCCTGTTCACCTCATATATCAAAAGCTGCACACCACTTGTAAAATGTGGCTTTTTAAAATGTCAACTTGATTATTCGCCTATTTCTCTTGATTTTCGATATTTTAACACCAATAGCACTAAAATGCAACTTTTTTTAAAATGAAATGCGCCATTTCAGCCCCAGAACAAACTTGCGACTTTAGAAAAAAATTTGAGACTTTTGAACCATATTTGCGACATTTCCACTGGTAAATTGTGACATTTGTCTCAGACTCGGGACGCTTTTGTCATTGTTTTGTTTTTGTTGAATGTCACTTTACGGACCAAAGCCTGCTGTTTAGCTCATTTATAGCATCCTACTTTATTATTTATCTATCACTTGTTTCCACGACAAGACTTTAAAAGTTGCATCTTTATTCCATAAATGTGACTTTTTACACAAAACACCACCACATAAGCTGGCTTAATTGTCTGCAACAATTAGTGCCATTTCTGCTGATAAGAGAATGATAAATGAGCCATAATATGCGCCAATTTGATAGCCCCACCCACTTTGACATTTATAACTTATTTGTAGCGTGATGCATTTTTTGTGGTCAAAATTTTTGAGAAAACTGTTGATAAAACATGGTGCAACATGCTTAATGAATGTCCCTCTAAATGTCATGGTGGGCGGGGCTATCAAATTGGCGCTTATTACGCCTCATTTATCATCCTCTTATCTGCAGAAATGGCTCGAATTGTTGAAGACTATTAAGCCAGCTTATGTAGTGGCGTTTTGTGTAAAAAGTCGCATCTAAGGCATAAAGATTAGAGATGAGCGAACCGACTTCGAATGGAACATCCGAAGTTGATTTGCATACTACAGGGTGGGCCATTTATATGGATACACCTTAATAAAATGGGAATGCAACTGCACCCCGGGATGTAGGAAACTGCTACACTTTGTGGCAGCGGCGGGCACCAAGGCAATTTTGCAAGTCTGGCTACAGCCCACAATTCCCCCTTTTAAATTATTCTTGGAGAAACTATCTTATATCATGCGCATGGACTGGGTGGAGGCGTCACATCAAAAAGACAAAAAAGTAGAACATTTCTTTCAGGTGTGGGAAAGCTTTATTAATATACTGCCGTTACATATCCGTAAGGCCATACACGAATGCTTTTCGGGGACCACATGGTTTCTGCAACAGATGACAGCTGGCGAAGAACCGGTTCTACTATCCTGATTGGGGGGGGGGGGGGATCATTGAGCCCAAACAGTCCCGAGCATCTCCGTTTTTGTTCTAGTCTTTTCTTTATTTGTCTGTGTCGTTCTCTAATTCACTACTACAGGGTACAATAGGAATGAGACAATATCAGGGCATCTACCCCGGGAGCCCACTGGGGATCATATCAGTCTATAATATTAAGGCTATCTCGGGGATGGCGGCTATTGTATCCCACGGAGACGGACGGCTAATACTGACAGCTTAGTTGGGTTTTTGTCAGCCTTTGTATGTTCATAGACACTACAACTGGTAAATTACTTTGCACTTGTAAGAAAGTATACCAATGGTAGCAGTGCGACACTGCCTTTGTTTGTATGTTTATTCTTTAAATATTTTAAAACTTAATAAAAACAGTTTTAAAAAAAAATAAAAAAAATAAAATGGGAATGGTTGGTGATATTAACTTCCTGTTTGTGGCACATTAGTATATGTGAGGGGGAAACTTTTCAAGATGGGTGGTGACCATGGCGGCCATTTTGAAGTCGGACATTTTGAATCCAACTTTTGTTTTTTCAATAGGAAGAGGGTCATGTGACACATCAAACTTATTGGGAATTTCACAAGAAAAACAATGGTGTGCTTGGTTTGAGCGTAACTTTTTTCTTTCATGAGTTATTTACAAGTTTCTGACCACTTATAAAATGTATTCAATGTGCTGCCCATTGTGTTGGATTGTCAATGCAACCCTCTTCTCCCACTCTTCACACACTGATAGCAACACCGCAGGAGAAATGCTAGCATAGGCTTCCAGTATCAGTAGTTTCAGGTGCTGCACATCTCGTATCTTCACAGCATATGCCCACCCTGGCCCACCCTGTACTAAGTTTGAATACTGTACGGAGCAAGCGCTCTGTACAGTATTAGAATGTATTGGCTCCTATGAGCCAAAGTTATTACTTTGCAAAGTCTCACAGACGTTGTATACTAACTTCATACATTGATTTCTAATGTAAAAAAAACATTTCCCGAACTCGGGTTTGGTTCCAACTGGTAATAACTTTGGCTCATCTGAGCCAATACATTCTAATACTGTATGGAGCGCTCGCTCTGCACAGTATTTAAATGAAGTATTATGCATATTGATTTCAGATGTTTTAACCAAAGTTGAATCGCTCATCCCTAATAAAGATGCAACTTTTTGTCAAAAATTCGCATTTATGGAAAGAAAACCAACTCGTGGGAACAAGTGACAGGTAAGTATTAAAACAGGATAATATAAATGAGCTAAACAACAGGGTTTTGTCAGTAAATTGACATTCAACAAAAACAAAACAACAACAAGAATGTCCTGAATCAGAGACAAAAGTCACAATTTACCACTGTACATGTTGCAAATATGCTCAAAAGTCACAAATATGTTTCAAATGTCTCAAGTGTGGTCTGGCAGGGTGCTGAAATGGGGCATTTTAGTTTTAAAAAGTCACATTTTAGTGCCATTGGTGTTAAAATGTTGCAAATAGAGAGAAATAGGCGGATAATCAGGTTTAGATTTTGAAAAGTCACATTTTAAAAGTGGTGTGTGGCTTTTGACACCAAGACAGATGAAGTATTATGGAATGTTGGTACACTCTATACTCAGGCTGCAAAGGTCCATAAAATAATCTTAAAATAATGGGCTCTACTTAAAACTGATCCGGAATTAGCTGACCTACTATCCGAACAATTTGCCATCACATTTAGGAGAGTTGACATTTACGTGATCGCTTAGTGAAAAGCCACTTTGAGCCTGGTAGGGTATTTAAACACCCAAGAACTGGACAATCGTATGAAAGTAGAGCCTTCACCACTCTGTACCAGAATTCTGGAACATGTAGGTGATATTACCAACAAAAGAGATATGCCCCTGGCTAGACAAGGGAAGGAGAGTTAGAACAATAATCCAGAGGAGATAATGTCTTTAGCCCTTGAAGTGATTGAAGAACCTGTAAGAAGGGGAGATTGGGACAAAAAGGTTCTAATGAAAGAGGCCCAGTGGATATATAGGATGCACGCTGTGCACCCATTAGGTCTAAATGATAAAATTATTTATATGTGTTTTATTTACTGTATTTTTCGCCCTATGAGACGCACCTGCCCATAAGACGCACCTAGGTTTTTGAGGAGGAAAATAAGAAAAAAAAAATTGGAACAAAAAGGTGTGCTTTTGGTGGGTTTTGAACTAATGGTGGTCTGTGGATGACACTGTTATGGGGGATCTGTGGGTGACACTGTTATGGGGGATCTGTGGGTGACACTGTTATGGGGGATCTGTGGGTGACACTGTTATGGGGGATCTGTGGGTGACACTGTTATGGGGGATCTGTGGGTGACACTGTTATGGGGGGGATCTGTGGATGACACTGTTATGGGGGGATCTGTGGATGACACTGTTATGGGGGGATCTGTGGATGACACTGTTATGGGGATCTCTGGATGGCTCTTATTGGGGTCTCTGGATGACACCGTTATGGGGATCTGTGGATGACACTGTTATGGGGGGGGGGATCTGTGGATGACACATATATGTGTCATCCAGAGATCCCCTCCATAACAGTGTCCCTGTAGTGTGAATGACCCCCAATACAGAGGGTGGGGGGTCGCATCTGGTTTTATAATGACAGCGTATTCTACTACACGGACCCCGCTCACTGTATATACCGTAATCTTATCTATAATTCTGGCATTGTTAATAGTAATCAGCGCTGTGTATTACCGTACTTACAACAAGCGCTCGGTAGCAGAGAGGAGGGAGGAGGCAGGTCAGGAGGACGGGCGTTGGCAGCGTGAGTCACTACATCACGCGCCTGCGCCGCCCACTTTATGAATGAAGCAGGCGGTGCAGGCGCATGACGTAGTGACTCACGCTGCCAGCGCCCTTCCTCCCGACCTGCCTCCTCCCTCCTCTCTGCTACAGAGCGCTTGTTGTAAGTAATACACAGTGCTGATTACTCTTAACAATGCCACAATTACAGTCACTGCACGGGCCCCGCTGTCATTATAAAACCAGATGCCGGCCCCCACTTTTGGGGGGGGGGGGGGGGAGTGCGTCATATAGGGCGAAAAATACGGTAATCTGCATTTAGAAGAATAGGTGCACTACTGTGGTGGATGCAATAAACAAAATCTGACTAAACCCTCACACTGATGTTAAAATTAGACTGTAGCCAATATATCCTTATGAATGATATACACTCACCTAAAGAATTATTAGGAACACCTGTTCTATTTCTCATTAATGCGATTATCTAGTCAACCAATCACATGGCAGTTGCTTCAATGCATTTAGGGTTGTGGTCCTGGTCAAGATAATCTCCTGAACTCCAAACTGAATGTCAGAATGGGAAAGAAAGGTGATTTAAGCAATTTTGAGCGTGGCATGGTTGTCGGTGCCAGAGTATTTCACAATCTGCTCAGTTACTGGGACTTTCATGCACAACCATTTCTACGGTTTACAAAGAATGGTGTGAAAAGGGAAAAACATCCAGTATGCGGCAGTCCTGTGGGCGAAAATGCCTTGTTGATGCTAGAGGTCAGAGGAGAATGGGCCGACTGATTCAAGCTGATAGAAGAGCAACGTTGACTGAAATAACCACTCGTTACAACCGAGGTATGCAGCAAAGCATTTGTGAAGCCACAACACGCACAACCTTGAGGCGGATGGGCTACAACAGCAGAAGACCCCACTGGGTACCACTCATCTCCACTACAAATAGGAAAAGGAGGCTACAATTTGTACAAGCTCACCAAAATTGGACTGTTGAAGACTGGAAAAATGTTGCCTGGTCTGATGAGACTCAATTTCTGTTGAGACATTCAAATGGTAGAGTCCGAATTTGGCGTAAACAGAATGAGAACATGTATCCATCATGCCTTGTTACCACTGTGCAGGCTGGTGGTGGTGTAATGGTGTGGGGGATGTTTTCTGGGCACACTTTAGGCCCCTTAGTGCCAATTGGCCATCATTTAAATGCCACGGGCTACCTGAGCATTGTTTCTGACCATGTCCATCCCTTCATGACCACCATGTACCCATCCTCTGATGGCTACTTCCAGCAGGATAATGCACCATGTCACAAAGCTCAAATCATTTCAAATTGGTTTCTTGAACATGACAATGACTTCACTGTACTAAAATGGCCCCCACAGTCATGCTATCCTATCAATATGGGCCAACATTTCTAAAGAATGCTATCAGCACCTTGTTGAATCAATGCCATGTAGAATTAAGACAGTTCTAAAGGCAAAAGGGGGTCCAACACTGTATTAGTATGGTGTTCCTAATAATTCTTTAGGTGACTGTATATTAGTCAATTACATCCTCACATTTTGCTATCTGGTGTAGGAGCCTACCCTAGCCGCATCAGCTCCCTGGACATCTGTGTGTTGTGTGCTGTGGGTCCCCTCACCAGTTATTTATCTACTGGTATGGTTACCTCATTCTGTATCTGATTTCCACAAGCCCCATATGGGAGCCAAGTATCCACTATATCTATGATAATATAATCTCTCCCTATGATTATTCCTGTTCTATCACCCCCTGATGAACCGCCAGGTGCGGGTGAAACACATTGGGTTCTTTATTTCTTTTCTTTTCTTTTCTAGGTATCTGTATATTCTTTTAGGGTCATCATTTACACCCCTTAGGGTACTGTCTGTATATATTATTTATATACATAGATGTAGGGCCATTACAGGGTTAAGTTCAGACCTAGGTGCGGGAACAGGGTACCTCCACCATCAGGGGGTATCCCTGGGCACAGGATTATTTCCAGGGTTTACTAGACCCAGTCCCATTTGATACCTATATGGATATCTACCTTTCCCTGTTCATTTATTATTTTGTCTCTTCTTTGGTGGGAGTTTCTAAAGTATCTTCTTTTAGATCTATGTTATCATCACTAGGGCAGATATTGCTCGGTTACCCCTTAATATAACTAATAAAGGCATTGTTTTAATAAGCACGTTATTTCCTGATACTTTTATCATATACATAGCCTGACTCTCCAGGTAGTAATCTAGTATATGCATGTGTATCATATTTGCCTCATTTTTAGGCAGTATTCTGCTACATGCACTATTTCTTTTAAGGTATTTAGTTCTGGGGGTCGAGTTTTTTTCACCATACTGTTTCTTCTTAACCATTGTACAACAAGAGCCCCTGATGAACCCCAGGATAAGGCCTCTTGGGGGGGAAACACTTTGGGCTAACATTGTATACATGTATATGGCTCTATGCTGTATAAGAAGGGCAGTATTCCCACTATCCCTTTTGAGTTGATTACTTTTATACCAGGATATTGTGTGTGCAATGTAAGGTCTCTTGCACACGTGTGCACCCCATGGCCGTACTGCGGCCCGCAAATTGCCACAATGCACGAACACATTCACTTTAATGGGTCAGCGATCCGCCCGTTCCGCAAAATGATAGATCACGTTCGAGTTCGAGTTTCACGGGTCGAAAGCACACGGAAGCACTCCATAGTGCTTCCGTAGGGTTCCGTTCCATGCTTCTGTTCCGCACCATTCTGCATCTCCGGATTTTCGGACCCAAGTAAATGGGTCCGCATCCGTGATGCGGAATGCCCACGGAACGGTGCCCGTGTATTGCGGATCTGCAAATGCGGTCCGCAATACGGCCACAGAGCACACGCATTCGTGTGAAAGAGGCGTAAGCTACTTATCCACCATACAGCAAGCCTGTACATTGTAAGAATCTATCCAGTATATAGCAAGTCAGCTTAACTTTTTTTTTTTTAGATCCCATGTCTATACCTGGAGACCCCAGTGAGAATAGGGTTTTATAGGGTCAACAAAGAAGAGGGATCGCCCTTGTCAGGGCGGCAGTTCCAAGGTAGGGTCATAAAGGGACACTGCAGGTTTTGCTGGTGTTTTCTTTGGTATTTATTACTTAGGATTTTTGGGGGGAATTTTTTGTTGTTGTATTAAAGGTTAGGTTTTGCAGAGTGAGGATAAGTAAACCTACTACACAAGGGCTCATGTGCAAACTATGCATGGGAGGCCAAAGAATTAGGATGTGGCTGAATACACCTAGCTCAATGACGTTTAAAGGGGTTGCCATTATAAGATATTCTTCCTTTTGCTTAGTACTATAATTTGATTTATCATGTGCAGCCTGGAAATCTCTAATCTTCTGTAATAATGTGTTACTTTAATGGTGTCCAAAGAGATCAGATAGCCCCAGTGGTGGGCAGGTATTTTTAGTTGCACAGATGTAACACAATGGAAAATCACCAACTATATAAGTATTGAATGACCAGGGTTCTCTGATACCCGGGGGTTCCTAGGAACTCACACATGGGTTCCCTGCCAGCGAGCTTGAACTCATTTAAAGGTGCTTGATATGGGATTGACAGAGTATCTAAATAGAATGAGCCATTTCATGCTTTCTTTGTCACTGGTGATGCTGAGACAAATGCAGTCTACATTGTGTTGCATTTGACTGTATGTTATATCACACAAAAATACAGGAAGAAACTTTTTGGTTTTCAGAATGTTAGAGGGTATACAAGTGTATAATATTCCACTGACGTTAGGTGAGTACCACTCATTAAACTGACCCAATATATTATCTGAAACAGAGGCACATTAAATAATGCTAAAAAAAGAAAAAAAAAAGTGTCAAAAATAAAGTGAAAAAGTCAGCATCAAAAACTAGGCACACAGCCTAAGGCCTCATTCAGACGTCCATAACATGGCAGTTAGGTCTGTATGTCTTTGGGGGACATTGACCTGGTGAAAGGTCAGGTTCAGTTGTCTCCAATGGTCTCCAGTCTGTGTAATGTGTGGCTCTGATTTTTTTTTGAGGTGTGAACAGCACCACTTTACTTCTATGGGTCCATGTGCTGTGTGTGTGGCACCTGACTGCGGAGGGCAGGGATCGGCTAAATCAGTGCACATGACGAAGGATGCGTCATCATACTTCCTGCCCACAGGGAATCAGAAGCAGCAGGGACAGGACTGTTGCCCCTGGAACGGAGCTGCTTGGGAGAAGTGAGTGTTTCCCTTTAAAAGTAGTAATGATATGTTCTGATTAAAAGGTGTGCATGCAAGCACAACTATCAAGCTGCAGAGTACCACCTTTTGCAATACCCTGAAATTTTGTGCACTGTAGATGGCGCTAGTGTTTTCACCCCTGAAACCTTTATATTTAAATATTTAATTTAGATTACGTAAATCTGTCATCAACCTTCATGCTCCTTGAAAAAGGTAGCAGTGAAGTTCCTTCACAAAAGAGTTAAACGCCCTCCTAAGAGTACTTGTAGAATGTAGAATAAATGTTTTGTATATTAACAAACTAGCTGCTCCTATATGATACATAGTCAAGTGGATTCTCCATAATACGAGCAATTAGATGCAACAGCTTCTCCTACAATACTCATTTTTCTTTTTGATTGTAGTACGAACACTCTAGCTGTATAACCACCTCACCGCCATTCTCGCAAAGTAAATACAAGCTAAACTTCCATTATTCTGTAAAGAAAATGATCTTTGATCTCAATCATTGGAATAATATTCTTTTTTTTTTTTTTTTTCAAGAGTCAGAAGCAAATCGATCTTTCACAGTTTCAATTTTTCCACAGGAAAAAGTGATAAAGTGTAGCGTGCTTTCAAGTTACAAATGTAATTGGGACCACATAAGAATTGTACATTTAACCATCATATAGATACTTATCTCAAGATCACTATCTCGATGCCCTTCAGGGTAATAACTGTAACAGCTGAGAATGTGATAGAGAGCTTAAATGTTATGACTCATTTGTGTCTACCAACTCAAAAACTCTCTTAAGAAAAAATATATTGAATAACACAAGGGTCTCTCAGGCAGGCTGCAAATGACGAGCTATTAGCATAAAATGTCACCTATTACAGCTGCTCGCTTCAGAAAGCATCTAAGTCACAAATGTAGCCAAGCTTTCAAAAGAATTAAACGATCATCTCATCAGAGAAGTAATAGAATTCATGTCTGAATGTACAATTCTGTGACACAAAATGTAGAAACATTTGCCCACTTTAACCATTAAAGATTTGTCCATGAGCTTGAGAGCCTGAGTGTGTATGGCTCGCTCTCTCTCTCTACCTAGCTGGCAATGGGTTTAAAATATGTTCCTTGTGTCTTTCTGTAATGCACAGGGGGTCAATGCCAGGCTGGGATTACAAAGTAGCCACAAAGCCCATTGGCACATATATGATATTGCGTAAAGATAGTGGCAATGCATGCTGCACCAAATTTTTCTTTACTTGTCCATGCCCCTAGGTAAACCATCAGTACAAGAAAGTAAATAAAAGTGGAACACAGAATATGTTACCTCACCAATTGCACCACATACCATAATAAAGCTCAAAATTCCTCCCCAGAAGCGTGAGATACCAGTGTGCAGCACAAATTAACTCCTCAACGACCACAAATAAATGCCACAGTGCAGCAGATAATACTTCCCCAACCACGACAAATAACTACCACAATGCAGCCACAAAATAGCATCCCATCAGCACCAAATAAATACCAGAGTAAAGCATAACATACTTCAAAAGCATTAAATAAGGAGAGAAAAGAAGAAATGAATCGCACATCCACTGCTAATGCTATGATCTCATCCCTGCGTTCCTGCAGGAGACAGCACTAAATAGCGCACGTGTACCACCTCCAAGCTACATGCTAAATGAGGCATTTGTGTACATTTTGATCAAAAGGCAATAAGCCCACTCACCACGCCAAGGTTGCCTCTATGAGTGGGTCCTAACCTAAAATTGGCACGGCGCTACACGGCGACCACCAGCGCTGAGGCGTCATCCCGGCCAGCGGCGGGACCCAGTGACCAAACAGCACCCCTGCTGCTTGACCATGCCATACCTAGCTCTGGGCCCCACCAACCAGCCAGAAAAACAGCACAGTGGCCCCCATGCAGCACCGCACCATGTGAACAGCTGTCAAAGCTCACCTGCTCTGAAGCTCACAGGAACTCCAACTGAGAGCATGATAGGCTAATTTAACCCCTACTACTGAATACTAGGCTAATTAAAATCACCTGGCTAGTGGAAGGAGTGCAGATCCAGGGACAGAATTCTATGTATTATGTATTTGGCATGGTCAGGCAGCAGGGGTGCTGTTTGGCCACTGGGTCCCGCCGCCGGCCGGGATGGCGCCACAGCGCTGGTGGTCGCCGTGTAGCGTCACGCCAATTTTAGGTTAGGACCCACTCACAGAGGCAACCTTGGCGTGGTGAGTGGGCTTATTGCCTTTTGATCAAAATGTACACAAATGCCTCATTTAGCATGTAGCTTGGAGGTGGTACACATGTGCTATTTAGTGCTGTCTCCTGCAGGAACGCAGGGATGAGATCATAGCATTAGCAGTGGATGTGCGATTCATTTCTTCTTTTCTCTCCTTATTTAATACATAGAATTCTGTCCCTGGATCAGCACTCCTTCCACTAGCCAGGTGATTTTAATTAGCCTAGTTTTCAGTAGTAGGGGTTAAATTAGCCTATCATGCTCTCAGTTGGAGTTCCTGTGAGCTTCAGAGCAGGTGAGCTTTGACAACTGTTCACATGGTGTGGTGCTGCATGGGGGCCACTGTGCTGTTTTTCTGGCTGGTTCGGTGGGGCCCTGAGCTAGGTATGGCATGGTCAGGCAGCAGGGGTGCTGTTTGGCCACTGGGTCCTGCCGCTGGCCGGGATGGCGCCACAGCGCTGGTGGTCGCCGTGTAGCGCTGCGCCAATTTTAGGTTAGGACCCACTCATAGAGGCAACCTTGGCGTGGTGAGTGGGCTTATTGCCTTTTGATCAAAATGTACAAAAATACAGTACCTCATTTAGCATGTAGCTTGGAGGTGGTACACATGCGCTATTTAGTGCTTTCTCCTGCAGGAACGCAGGGATGAGATCATAGCATTAGCAGTGGATGTGCGATTCATTTCTTCTTTTCTCTCCTTATTTAATACTTCAAAAGCATTAGATACCACAGTGCAACACAAAATACCTCCATAACAGCACTAAATAAAAACCACACTGCAGCACAAAGTAGGCTCCCATCAACATTAACCCCTAACTACCTCTCCGCCACTAGCAGCAATATTGTCCCCAGAGCCACTTCCTCCCTACTGGCAGTAACATTGGCCTCCTAACCACCTCTTACCTACTGGCAGTAACACTGTCCCCCTAACTACTCCTCCCCTTCTGGCAGTAACATTGTCTCGTCTCTATAACCAACCCTCCCTCCCCGACTAGCAGTACCACTGTCTCCATTTCAGGTCTGGAGAATGGGATACAGGTCTGGAGAAATTGCAGGCCACTCCATTTGAGGTACCCCAGTCTACAGTGGCCGTTCCCTAATGATGCGACCTCGATGAGTTGGCGCATTGTCATCTATGAAGATGAAATTAGGCCCGTGTTGTTCATGTAGAGGCACAATGACTGGATTAATGATGTTACTCAAGTAGTATGGGCTTGTCACTGTACCATTCACAAAGTGTAGGGCAGTTCTGTATTGATACCACCACCAGAAAAAGGCTCATCTGCTAGCATTCTCAGAAGCCATCATTTCTGCTCAGCGTGAATCAACTTTCATTAGTGAATAGCACTGAGGCCCACTGGTTCGTTCTTAGTCCAGCATAGATGCTCCCTGGCCCATGCAAGACGGTGACGTCTGTGCCTGGTGGTGTGGTCAGGTACCCTTGCAGGTCGTCTAGCATGCAGGCAATGCTGATGTAAATGGTTTTGAATGGTCTGACGTGGCACATGGGTGCCTCTCACCTCCCTTAAATGTGCCTGGAGTTCTGTGGCATTCATCATCCAGTTCTGCAGGGCATTGTTCACAATGAAGCGGTCATCAGTGTGGGATGCGGCCAAAGGACGTCGACTCCTATGCCTTTCTCTGAATCTTCCAGTCTCTCTGTATCTCTGTTACAACCTGCTGATGACGCCCTGTGACACTCTAAGCTCAGTGGCCACTTCCATCTGAGAACGTCATGCTTGAAGCCTCGCAATGGCGAGGTACTGTTGATCAATTGTTAGGTGTTTTCTTGGTCTCATGATATCAAAATGTGAACAGCGTGATGAGGAGGACTGTTTAAATACTGATTCCAATTAATCTAGGGAATTTATTGGATGATTCATAGATCAAGCACCTGTTGTGAATTTTGCTATTAAGCACAACAGCAAGTTGTGCAAAAAGTACTGAAAAATTAAACAGTTGGACATGTGCATTCAAAAGTTTAGAGAAGGTCACATTAAGCTTGCCTATAAAGGTTAGAGTGCATTTTAGGTTCATCCTGAAATTTCACCCACAAGTCAAATAGCCCTAACTTTTTGTGAGTAGTGTATATTTTGTGCTAATATTAATATTAATACTGATTAATAAAAGTTATATTTTAATATATCCCTAAGGCCTCTTTCACACTACAGTATGTTGCATTCAGTGTTTTGCGTTCCGTTTTTCACGGATCCGTTGTTCCGTTTTTTGCTTCCGTTGTGGTTCCGTTTCCGTTCCGTTGTTCCGTTCCGTTTTTCCGTATGGCAAATACAGTATACAGTAATTTCATATTAAAAATTGGGCTGGGCATAACATTTTCAATTGATGGTTCCGCAAAAAACGGAACGGATACGGAAGACATACGGATGCATTTCCGTATGTGTTCCGTTTTTTTTGCGGCCCCATTGACTTGAATGGAGCCACGGACTGTGATTCTCAGCCAAATATAGGACATGTTCTATCTTTTCAACGGAACGGAAAAACGGAAATACGGAAACGGAATGCATACGGAACACATTCCGTTTTTTTGCGGAACCATTGAAATGAATGGTTCCGTATACGGACCGTATACGGAACGCAAAAAACGGACCGTATACGGAACGCAAAAAACTGTAGTGTGAAAGAGGCCTTATATTGTACTTTGCAATAATCCCATCCAAGAACAATGCAGTCACCCTTTACCTGGCAAAAAAAACAGAAATAGTAGGGAACAACAGATTATGTCACTTCTATTCCTCTCTCCAATGGGTGTCTGATAAATGATTTTACATGACTTTTATGAACCTTGAAAATGGCACTTATGAATGTCTATAGGCATGCCATGGACAAAAGATAAATTGCTATAAATATCTACTTTCTGGTTGTACCATTCTCAAAAGCGCAGTCGGACCTCCAAATAGCCATGTTGAATTTGCCAGGTAGCTGCATCATGATATGGCATTACACATTTTTTTAAACCAAATTAACCTGTAGTGCAATATTCAATTATTATCTACTTCTTTGCAATTCACTTTCTCATAGTGGGAGGCATCTTAGAAGATTTGTTTCTGTGGTTAAAGTCTCTAGAATTTTGGAAACATTGAAATATTTTTAAAGCATTTTTGAGCATTTTGCTCAATACTTCAGCAGCAAGGCCTTCCAAATTTCTACTTGGTTAAACTATTGTAAGGGTAAATAATAATTCTTATTATCATGACTATGATGATTATTACTATTATTTTATACTTTACACGCATATTTTCCTTTTTTTTCCAGCACATATGGGGTTTTGATTTGGTACCAAAACAGAACCACTATCTTTTAATTTTACATTGCAGAAACCTTTCTCCAATGCAATATAATGAAAACACTTTCAAATATGATTATTCGCTAATGCACACGACCGTATTTTCTTTCCGTGTCCGTTCCGTTTTTTTTGCGGACCGTATGCGGCACCATATATTTCGATGGGTCCGCAAAACAAATGGAAGTTACTCCATGTGCATTCCGTTTCCATATGTCCGTATTTTCGTTTCGCAAAAACATAGAACATGTCCTATTATTGTCCGCATTACAGACCAGGATAGAACTGTTCTATTAGGGGCCAGCTGTTCCGTTCTGCTATATACGGAATGCACATGGACGTCATCCGTATTTTTTGCGGATCCGTTCTTTGCAGACCGCAAAATACATACGGTCGTGTGAATGAGCCCTTCCTCTGGATGTTTTAAGCACTGTAGGACACTATGTAGATATGTGGGCAAAGGTCGGCACCAAAGATGGGAAGAGAAATATCAGATGAAAAAAATAAATAAATAATGCAGATCTATGGCTACATTCAGTGAACCGTATTTTCAGATCACATCCAATCTTAATTTTTTTGTGATTGCACACGGAGACCATTCATTTCTATGGGCTCGCAAAAAATACCGTCAGCACACGGAAGTCATCCCCATGTTGTCTGCATCCGTGCAGCCGTGCTGCAAAGGATAGAACATGTCCTGTTCTTTTCAATTCTATGGACAAGATTAGGCATTTTTACAGTGGGGCCTGTGAAAATTGCAAGATGCACAGGGAGAGACCTCACCCGTATTTTGCAGATCCGCTATTTGCGGACCACAAAGCGGGTATGGTCGTGTGATTGTAGCCTTATTGTTGCAATAATGCCTGAAGTAAATGGGGGTATGCTTTAAAGCACCTGTTAGATATAGTACATGCTGTATGCCTGCAGTATAATGATAACATCATTGGTGGGTAATAAAAATCCCCCTTGCCCAATGTTCTTCATCCTATGCTGTCAGAAATAGGTGGGTAGACACTGTAAATGACATCATCAGCTTAAAAGTCTAGAATAAGCAACGTTACCTTATGCCCTTCATTGGAGAATGCCGATTTCCGATTATGACTACACTTGCAAAGGGTCTTGTAATTTTAGCCTATAGAGCCTGTGAACTAGCCTCTAATACACCCTTAGCATATAGCACTTACCCAAAGGGCATATTCATTAATGCATACACATGTATTTCAAGTGTGATTATGGGGGGCAGTCATTTTATGGTCTTTCACTCAGTAACTCCTGGAACCACTAGAGTTAAACTCTTCCCAGCATGAAAAGGTTGCTAAAAGGGAACAGCACAGCAAAGTATATTAAAGGGAGTCTGTCATCACAGTTTCACCTTTTTAACCCCTCCCATAGCTTTCTAGCAGCATTACAGTTGATAAAAACATTACCTTTATAAGCAATCGTGGACTTATAAAACTGGCAAAAATCATCTTAGTAGGATATGCAAATGAGGGCTCGCAAGTGCCCAGGGCGGTGTCAACCTCATAGGTGCCCAGGCAGCTCTGCCTTATCGTCGCTTCCCCCTGCCCAGTCTTTTCCTCTGCCCGCCCATCTTCTTACTTCTTCTCTCGCCGAGATTCAGCGCCTGCGCGCCGAGTCCGTCGGCCGGCGCATGCGCACTGCGATGTCCATTCCTGGTACAGCATCACAGTAATTAATGCGCATGCGCCGGGGTGTAGCGACGATAAGGCAGAGCTGCCTGGGCACCTAAGAGGTTAACGCCGCCCCTGGGCATTTGCGAGCCCTCATTTGCATATCCTACTAAGGCTACTTTCACACTTGCGCTTGATCGGATCCGTTCTGAATGGATCCGATCATATTAATGCAGACGGAGGCTCCGTTCAGTACGGATCCGTCTGCATTAATAACTTAAAATTTTTTCGCAAGTAGCCTGCGCGGATCCGTTCAGACTTTCAATGTAAAGTCAATGGAGGACGGATCCGCTTGAAGATTGAGCCATATGGTGACATCTTCAAACGGATCCGTCCCCATTGACTTACATTGTAAGTCTGGACGGATCCGCACGCCTCCGCACGGCCAGGCGGACACCCGAACGCTGCAAGCAGCGTTCAGCTGTCCGCCTGTCCGTGCGGAGGCGAGGGGAGCGGAGGCTGAACGTCGCCAGACTGATGCAGTCTGAGCGGATCCGCATCCATTCAGACTGCATCAGGGCTGGACGGAGGCGTTCGGGTCCGCTCCTGAGCTCCTTCAAACGGAGCTCACGAGCGGACCGACGAACGCTAGTGTGAAAGTAGCCTAAGATGAGTTTTATAAGTCCACAATTGCTTATAAAGGTAATGTTTTTATCAACTGTAATGCTGCTAGAAAGCTATGGGAAGGGTTAAAAAGGTGAAACTGTGATGACAGACTCCCTTTAACCACTTCAGCCCCGCTAGGTGAAACCCCCTTCATGACCAGAGCACTTTTTACACTTCGGCACTACACTACTTTCACCGTTTATCGCTCGGTCATGCAACTTACCATACAAATGAATTTTACCTCCTTTTCTTCTCACTAATAGAGCTTTCATTTGGTGGTATTTCATTGCTGCTGGCATTTTTACTTTTTTTGTTATTAATCAAAATGTAACGATTTTTTTGCAAAAAAATGACTTTTCACTTTCAGCTGTAAAATTTTGCAAAAAAAACGACATCCATATATAAATTTTTCGCCAAATTTATTGTTCTACATGTCTTTGATAAAAAAAAAATGTTTGGGCAAAAAAAAAAAATGGTTTGGGTAAAAGTTATAGCATTTACAAACTATGGTACAAAAATGTGAATTTCCGCTTTTTGAAACAGCTCTGACTTTCTGAGCACCTGTCATGATTCCTGAGGTTCTACAATGCCCAAACAGTAGAAAACCCCCACAAATGACCCCATTTCGGAAAGTAGACACCCTAAGGTATTCGCTGATGGGCATAGTGAGTTCATAGAACTTTTTATTTTTTGTCACAAGTTAGCGGAAAATGATGATGATTTTTTATTTTTATTTTTTTCTTACAAAGTCTCATATTCCACTAACTTGCGACAAAAAATAAAAAATTCTAGGAACTCGCCATGCCGCTCACGGAATACCTTGGGGTGTCTTCTTTCCAAAATGGGGTCACTTGTGGGGTAGTTAAACTGCCCTGGCAATTTAGGGGCCCAAATGTGTGAGAAGAACTTTGCAATCAAAATGTGTAAAAAATGACCGGTGAAATCCAAATGGTGCACTTTGGAATATGTGCCCCTTTGCCCACCTTGGCAGCAAAAAAGTGTGACACATCTGGTATCGCCGTACTCAGGAGAAGTTGGGGAATGTGTTTTGGGGTGTCATTTTACATATACCCATGCTGGGTGAGAAAAATATCTTGGTCAAATGCCAACTTTGTATAAAAAAATGGGAAAAGTTGTCTTTTGCCAAGATATTTCTCTCATCCAGCATGGGTATATGTAAAATAACACCCCAAAACACATTCCCCAACTTCTCCTGAGTACGGCGATACCAGATGTGTCACACTTTTTTGCTGCCAAGGTGGGCAAAGGGGCACATATTCCAAAGTGCACCTTTCAGATTTTGCAGGCCATTTTTTACACATTTTGATTGCAAGGTACTTCTCACACATTTGGGCCCCTAAGGCTACTTTCACACTAGCGTTCAGGCGGATCCGTTCTGAACGGATCCGCTCATAATAATGCAGACGGAGGCTCCGTTCAGAACGGATCCGTCTGCATTATTTTTAGCATAGAACAGCTAAGTGTGAAAATAGCCTAGTACGGATCCGTCCAGACTTTCAATGTAAAGTCAATGGGGGACGGATCCGCTTGAAGATTGAGCCACATTGTGGCATCTTCAAACGGATCCGTCCCCATTGACTTACATTGAAAGTCTGGACGGATCCGCACGGATCCGCACGCCTCCGCACGGCCAGGCGGACACCCGAACGCTGCAAGCAGCGTTCAGCTGTCCGCCTGTCCGTGCGGAGGCGAGCGGAGCGGAGGCTGAACGCCGCCAGACTGATGCAGTCTGAGCGGATCCGCCTCCATTCAGACTGCATCAGGGCTGGACGGCTGCGTTCGGGTCCGCTCGTGAGCTCCTTCAAACGGAGCTCACGAGCGGACCAGCGAACGCTAGTGTGAAAGCAGCCTAAATTGCCAGGGCAGTATAACTACGCCACAAGTGACCCCATTTTGGAAAGAAGACACCCCAAGGTATTCCGTGAGGGGCACTGCGAGTTCCTAAAATTTTTTATTTTTTGTCACAAGTTAGCGGAAAATGATGATTTTTTTTTTTCTCTTTTTTCCTTACAAAGTCTCATATTCCACTAACTTGCGACAAAAAATAAAAAATTCTAGGAACTCGCCATGCCCCTCACAGAACACCTTGGGGTGTCTTCTTTCCAAAATGGGGTCACTTGTGGGGTAGTTATACTGCCCTGGCAATTTAGGGGCCCATATGTGTGAGAAGTACTTTGCAATCAAAATCTGTAAAAAAATGACCGGTGAAATCCGAAAGGTGCACTTTGGAATATGTGCCCCTTTGCCCACCTTGGCATCAAAAAAGTGTCACACATCTGGTATCGCCGTACTCAGGAGAAGTTGGGGAATGTGTTTTGGGGTGTCATTTTACATATACCCATGCTGGGTGAGAGAAATATCTTGGCAAAAGACAACTTTTCCCATTTTTTTATACAAAGTTGGCATTTGACCAAGATATTTTTCTCACCCAGCATGGGTATATGTAAAATGACACCCCGAAACACATTCCCCAACTCCTCCTGAGTACGGCGATACCAGATGTGTGACACTTTTTTGCAGCCTAGATGCGCAAAGGGGCCCAAATTCCTTTTAGGAGGGCATTTTTAGACATTTGGATCCCAGACTTCTTCTCACGCTTTAGGGCCCCTAAAAAGCCAGGGCAGTATAAATACCCCACATGTGACCCCACTTTGGAAAGAAGACACCCCAAGGTATCCAATGAGGGGCCTGGCAAGTTCATAGAATTTTTATTTTTTTTGCATATTTTTGCATAAGTTAGCGGAAATTGATTATTATTTTTTTTTCTCACAAAGTCTCACTTTCCGCTAACTTAGGACAAAAATTTTAATCTTTCATGGACTCAATATGCCCCTCAGCAAATACCTTGGGGTGTCTTCTTTCCAAAATGGGGTCAGTTGTGGGGTGTTTGTACTGCCCTGGCATTTGAGGGTCTCCGCAATCATTACATGTATGGCCAGCATTAGGAGTTTCTGCTATTCTCCTTATATTGAGCATACAGGTAATGAGATTTTTTTTTTCCGTTCAGCCTCTGGGCTGAAAGAAAAAAATGAACGGCACAGATTTCTTCATTCGCATCGATCAATGTGGATGAAAAAATCTCTGCCAAAAAAAAAAAAATGGAGGGGAAAGGCGTCTGCCAGGACATAGGAGCTCCGCCCTACATCCATACCCACTTAGCTCGTATGCCCTGGCAAACCAGATTTCTCCATTCACATCAATCGATGTGGATGAATAAATCATTGCCGGGATTTTTTTATTTATAAATATATATATATATATATATATATATATATACAAAGTGCTTGCCAAAGCATAGGAACGCCGCCTCCTCCTCAGCTCGTATGCCTCGGCAAACGTATCTGTCACTGCAGAGGAGAAAATCCCGTCTTGCAGCGCCGCATACACCGACTTGCGTGTAATCTGACAGCAGCGCAATGCTTCTGTCAGAATGCACATCGGTGCTGCAGATAGTCAATCAGTTGGTCCACCTGGAAGGTAAAAAAAGAAAAAAAAAAAAAAAAGAAAAAACCAGACCGCAACGCAATAATTTTAATAACTTTACAACAGAACATATAAACTTTAACTTTTTTAACTGAACATTAACGTGTTTGCTTACTGGTGTTTTTTTTTTTTTTTTTTTTTACCTTTATAGAACAAACCTCTCCTTCCCCATGGGTCAATGTGCAAAGCGCAAATCGCCCAAAGATGTGGCGAAGTGCGTTATGCACTTTGTCCCATGTGAAAGGAGACGTTTGCAGCAGAAGTGAGTGAATGGGCCCTAATAGCCCTGTGTGCCTGTCCTGTGAGATGCAGTCCCTATGCTAATAGTGTACCTGTGAGTGGTACTTCCGGAAACACTCTCCAAAGCATAGGGCAGGGTGGTCAGGACAGTCAGGACAGAAATAGCGGGTGTCACGCCTTATTCCACTCCTGCTACAGACACAACATCTTTTTCGGGGTGACTTTTGGGTTGAGGTACCAGGAACGACATTGGGGAAATGTCGCTCGTGTAGACGGCTAACTACACTGGTGGTTGGGGCCACGGAACCTCCTGGATACAGGAGGTTCTCGATGATCTCTTCCTGAAATTTGAGGAAGGATCCAGTTCTCCCAGCCTTACTGTAGAGAACAAAACTATTGTCAATCGGTTGGTCCACCTGGAAGGTAAAAAAAGAAAAAAAAAAAAAAAAGAAAAAACCAGACCGCAACGCAATAATTTTATTAACTTTGGAACAGAACATGTAACTTTAACTTTTGGAACTAAACATTAACCTGTTTGATTACCTGTTTTTTTTTTTTTTGTTTTTTTACCGTTATAGAACAAACCTCTCCTTCCCCATGGGACAATGTGCAAAGCGCAAATCGCCCAAAGATGTGGCGAAGTGCGTTATGCACTTTGTCCCATGTGAAAGGAGACGTTTGCAGCAGCAGTGAGTGAATGGGCCCTAATAGCCCTGTGTGCCTATCCTGGTGAGATGATCCCTATGCTAATAGTGTACCTGTGAGTGGTACTTCCGGAAACACTCTCCAAAGCATAGGGCAGGGTGGTCCGGACAGTCAGGACAGAAATAGCGGGTGTCACGCCTTATTCCACTCCTGCTACAGACACGACATCTTTTTCGGGGTGACGGTTGGGTTGAGGTACCAGGAACGACATTGGGGAAATGTCGCTCGTGTAGACGGCTAACTACACTGGTGGTTGGGGCCACGGAACCTCCTGGATACAGGAGGTTCTCGATGATCTCTTCCTGAAATTTGAGGAAGGATCCAGTTCTCCCAGCCTTACTGTAGAGAACAAAACTATTGTACAGAGCCAATTGAATTAAATATACAGACACCTTCTTATACCAGCGCCTGGTGCGTCGGGAAACTAAATACGGAGACAACATCTGGTCATTGAAGTCGACCCCTCCCATGTGGAGGTTATAGTCGTGGACTGAGAGGGGCTTTTCAATGACACGGGTTGCTCGCTCAATTTGTATTGTCGTGTCTGCGTGAATGGAGGAGAGCATGTAAACGTCACGCTTGTCTCTCCATTTCACCGCGAGCAGTTCTTCGTTACACAGTGCGGCCCTCTGCCCCCTTGCAAGACGGGTGGTAACGAGCCGTTGGGGGAAGCCCGCGCGACTAGTTCGCGCGGTACCACAGGCGCCAATCCGTTCTAGAAACAAATGCCTAAAGAGGGCCACACTTGTGTAAAAATTGTCCACATAAAGATGGTACCCCTTGCCGAATAAGGGTGACACCAAGTCCCAAACTGTCTTCCCACTGCTCCCCAGGTAGTCAGGGCAACCGACCGGCTCCAGGGTCTGATCTTTTCCCTCATAGACCCGAAATTTGTGGGTATAGCCTGTGGCCCTTTCACAGAGCTTATACAATTTGACCCCATACCGGGCGCGCTTGCTTGGGATGTATTGTTTGAAGCCAAGGCGCCCGGTAAAATGTATCAGGGACTCGTCTATGCAGATGTTTTGCTCTGGGGTATAAATATCTGCAAATTTCTGGTTGAAATGGTCTATGAGGGGCCGAATTTTGTGGAGCCGGTCAAAAGCAGGGTGGCCCCTGGGACGGGAGGCGGTGTTGTCACTAAAGTGCAGGAACCGCAGGATGGCCTCAAAACGTGCCCTGGACATGGCAGCAGAGAACATGGGCATGTGATGAATCGGGTTCGTGGACCAATATGACCGCAATTCATGCTTTTTTGTCAGGCTCATGTTGAGGAGGAGGCCCAGAAAAGTTTTAAGTTCGGAAACTTGGACTGGTTTCCACCGGAAAGGCTGGGCATAAAAGCTTCCCGGGTTAGCGGTGATAAATTGTGTGGCATACCTGTTTGTTTCGGCCACAACTATGTCTAAAAGCTCCGCAGTCAAGAACAGCTCAAAAAATCCCAGGGTCGAACCGATCTGAGCCGTCTCAACCCGAACTCCAGACTGGGCAGTGAAAGGGAAAACTACAGGTGCGGCTGAAGTTGGGGACTGCCAATCAGGGTTTGCCAGCACCTCTGGGATTCTAGGGGCTCTACGGGCACGTCTTTGCGGTGGCTGCGACGGGGTCACTACTGCACGTGCCACCGTACCAGCTTCAACTGCCCTTCTGGTGCTCGCTACTTCACCAGGTTGTACGGCAGTGCTGGTACTAGGTCCAGGGAGGGCTGGGCTGCTGGTGTATGCCTCACCACGTAATCCGACAGCACCAGCCCCACTCTGCTGCTCTTGAAGCGGATCCTGCGCAACCTGCGGTCTAGCGACACGGGGCCGGGTACGCCTGGTGGTATCAGGGACCTCAGCCTCCTCGTCCGAACTTTGGGTCAGAGAGCCACTGCTTTCTACAGGTTCGTATTCTGACCCGCTGGATTCATCAGATGAGGGTTCCCACTCCTCATCCGACTGGGGCAGAAGCCTGTAGGCCTCTTCAGAGGAATACCCCCTGTTAGACATGTGGGCAACTAAATTTAGGGGTATTCCCTGAGACTACCCAAGAAAAAAAAAGCAAGCCTGTCTTACAAAGGGGAGGCTAGCGAAGTACCGGAGGCCGCTGCGGTTGATAAAAAATATCAAAACTGATTTTTTTATCGCCGCAGTGCGTGTAAAGTGAATGTGCAGTGATCAAAAAAAAAATTGTTTTTGTCACTGCGGTGGGGCGGGTGTGGGCGAACGCACGTGTGGGCGACCGATCAGGCCTGATCGGGCAAACACTGCGTTTTGGGTGGAGGGCGAACTAAAATGACACTAATACAATTATAGATCTGACCGTGATCAGTTTTGATCACTTCCCGATACTATAAAAGTACAAATGCTGATTAGCGATACGCTAATCAGCGAATAACGGACTGCGGTGCGGTGGGCTGGGCACTAACTGATCGCTAACTACCTAACCAAGGGGCCTAAACTATACCTAAAACCTTACGGTCAATAACAGTGGAAAAAAAAAGTGACAGTTTGCACTGATCACTTTTTTCTTTTCACTTGTGATTGACAGGGGTGATCAAAGGGGTGATCAAAGGGTTAATTGGGGTTCAGGGGGGTGATCAGGGGCTATAGTGTAGTGTTTGGTGTACTCACTGTGAAGCCTGCTCCTCTGCTGGATCCAACCGACGAAAAGAACCAGCAGAGGAGCAGGCAGCCATATAACAGATCATATTTACAAATATGATCTGCTATCTGACACTTTGATTGGATTTTTTAAAAATCAGCAACCTGCCAGCCACGATCATTGGCTGGCAGGTTGCTGACGAAATGGTCCTGAACGAAATGCCGGCGCGAACTGCGCACGCGCGGGCGCATACTCGCGTCATCTCGCGTCTCGCGAGATGACGCGTATATGCGTGACTGTGCGCAGCGCTGCCACCTCCGGAACGCACATGTGCGTTAGGCGGTCCGGAGGTGGTTAATATAGTCTTTATTGCTAATTTAAAACAGTATCCAATGTGCAAATATACAAGTATTGATCATGTTTCATTACATTGGCACTGTCATTTTTTTGGGTGAAGTTGGCTTAGCACTTCCAGCAACTGTCTAAGAATAAATGTAACTAAGGCTACATGCACACGAACCTTCTTTGTTTCCGTGTCCGTTAGTTTTTTTTTGCGGATAGGATACGGACCCATTCATTTCAATGGGTCCATAAAAAATGTGGACAGCAGACCGTGTGCTGTCCGCATCAGTATGTCCGTTCCGTAGCCCCGCAAAAAAAAATAGAACATGTCCTATTCTTGTCCGTTTTAGGCATTGTTACAATGGATCCGCAAAAAAAACAAAAACAGTGGCATACGGATGTCTTCCATTTTTTTTGCGGATTTGAAGACCGAAAAACACATAGGCCTCTTGCACACAATCGTATGGCTTTTTCAGTATTTTGCAGTCCTCAAAAAACGGATCCGCAAAAAATACGGATGACCTCCGTGTGCATTCTGTTTTTTGCGGAACGGAATAGTTGGCCCCTGATAGAACAGTCCTATCCTTGTCTGTTATGCGGACAATAATAGGACATGTTCTATCTTTGAACAGAACGGAAAAACTGAAATATGGAAACGGAAGGCATACGGAGTACCTTCCGTTTTTTTTTTTTTGCGGATCCATTGAAATGAATGTTTCCATATACGGAACGCAAAAAACGGAACATAAACGGAAAAAAGTTTGTGTGCAAGAGGCCATATGGTCGTGTGCATGTAGCCTAAGGGTCCGCAAAATGGGTCCGCATCCGAACAGGGGCGGACCCATTCATTTTCAATGGCACCGGAATGTGCTGTCCGCATCCGCATTTGCAGATCCGCACTTTCGGATCTGCACTTCCGTTCCGCCAAAAAATAGAACATGTCCTATTCTTGTCTGCAATTGTGGACAAGAAAAGGCATTTTCTATGAGAGTGCCGGCGATGTGCGGTCCACAAAATGCAGAACGCACATTGCCGGACGTGTGAATGGACCCTAAGGCCTCTTTCACACTGGCGTGTGCGTCCCTTTGCCGTACTGCGGATCCGCAATACACGGGTGCCGTTCCGTGGGCATTCCACATCACGGATGCGGACCCATTCACTTGAATGTGTCCGCAAATCCTAAGATGCGGAATGGTGCGGAACGGAACCATATGGAAGCACTACGGAGTGCTTGCGTGAGGTTTCGTCCCGTAGTTCCGTTTCACAAAAAGATAGAACATGTCCTATCTTTTTGCGATCCGCTGTGGCTGCCCCACGGACTGTGCTCGTGTATTGCGGCCCGCATTTTGGCGGGCCGCAATACGGCGACGGGTTGCACACGCCCATGTGTGAAAGAGGCCTTAAAGAAAGGAAAAACATCCCAAAAATAAAACCTCCAGATACAAATAGATTAATATGTATTCTGCTGATAGATTTTCAGAAGCTTGCAGTTGTAGTAGCTGAAAGGAGAATCATGGAAAGCCAACCGCGCCGACCTTACAGGAGTCTTCATATGGACCCCTTGAAATTATATATTTTGTGTGAGAAGAAAGAAATGGAATTACACGGAGACATTGATTATTATTATACAGTGCAGCATGTTCCTTTTTAGAGGGGGAAAGATTTTTCCATTCAAACATGAAATGCTGTTTTAAAGAGTCAGGCTTAAAGGTTATGTAATTATACCTATTTAATATGTGGGCAGGGGGCTTTCAGAATCTCCTCTGGGAACTCCTCGTCCCCAGCATGTACACTGCACGATGAAAGTACCTTTTCAGGCACTACAGCGCAATTCAGGCTGTCACACGGCAGGGAAAAAAAATCAGAATCAGGGTCTATTCTTTAATAGAAAGCAATACTGTAGTTTAAATTAGCAAGCAGCTGCTGAACTGCTATTTAAATCAGTGTTTGCACTGACATCCCCAAAAAAACTGTTTTTTTTTCTCCCCTTTTTAATTATACTGTCAGTGCAGCACGCTGCTCCTCAAAATCCTTCTGATTTAGACCTTTTAATAGAAAGTGACAATTTAAACTGCCACGTTAGCAGCATACATGGTGCTTAGAGTTACTACTCCACGGATGCCATGGCTGGCTGAAGACCAAGTTGTTAAGCGGAAAAAAAAGGTGCATGAGGGGGGTAAGAAGCAGTCAAATCACTGTTCAAGACCGAAGCACTTAATATAATGACCTTTATCATGATGAACTGATTAGCTGTTGATACAGAGGAAATATATCATTTCCAGCCAGCTACATTGCAACTTAACAATTAATGTCCATTTACCGTTAAGTGAAACCAAATAATTAAGCCGTAGTAACCCGTTCGGTGCCAGGGAGCGACGGCGCAAACAAACACTTTAATAGTGTTGACCTCTCTCGGTCCACGGGGGCTGGGAAATAGGTTGCTGAAAACGGTTAATGCTGTTAATTGCAGAGTTAATTCATATCTGGCAACTCGATTTTGTAGCACTGCAAAAGAGAGAAAAAAAAAGGTAAAATGTCAAGTGCATAGTTCCAAAGCTGGAAAGGTTGGCAGCAGATCAGACCCGGGCACATAAGTGATGTAGATAGAAGAGAAAATTACCCACCTCCTGAAAATGATATTCATGTTCCTTGTTTTCTTTACTTGGAAGGGACTTATTTAAAATAATCGTGACATTTGCAGTAAAATATGCAGAGATGGTTGATTTATCCTGGTTCTCCCTTCTATATCTGCATGCAAAAAACCTGTTTGTGATGTTATATGTGGACTAGGGATTATTATATTTTTTTTTTTGCATCTGCTATTAAATATTGAAGACATAGGGGGTCATTTATTAAACAAAAATACGCCTATATAAGGCATATTTCTGGCAAAGATTGTGGTGCAAAGGTCCTGCGACCTTTCCCCGCTAACGGCAGGTCATTTTCTACAACTGTTTTAGGCGTAGAAAATGGTCTAAATGTAAGACAACTGGGCAGCTATCTTACATTTAGAAGTGGCGGTGGATCCGCCAAAGTTAAGTAGAGGCCAGCGCCTGTTCATAACTTCAGCGGATCCACTGCTAGCACAGGGCCTTATTAATTATTTATTAATAAATGTGCCCCATAATGTCATAATATTCTGACGGTACACACAATGGTTCATAGTCCTAGAACACTGTGCATAACAGACCCTATTGTGATGGTTAACATATACAAGTGCATCACAATAGGGATGAGCGAACCCGAACTGTATAGTTCGGGTTCGTACCGAATTTTGGGGTGTCCGTGACACGGACCCGAACCCGGACATTTTCGTAAAAGTCCGGGTTCGGGTTCGGTGTTCGTCGCTTTCTTCGCGCTTTTGTGACGCTTTCTTGGCGCTTTTTGAAAGGCTGCAAAGCAGCCAATCAACAAGCGTCATACTACTTGCCCCAAGAGGCCATCACAGCCATGCCTACTATTGGCATGGCTGTGATTGGCCAGAGCACCATGTGACCCAGCCTCTATTTAAGCTGGAGTCACATAGCGCCGCCCGTCACTCTGCTCTGATTAGCGTAGGGAGAGGTTGCGGCTGCGACAGTAGGGCGAGATTAGGCAGATTAACTCCTCCAAAGGACTTGATTAACTGATCGATCTGCAGCTGTGGATCATTGAGCTGCTGATCCTCAATTGCTCACTGTTTTTAGGCTGCACAGACCGTTTGTCAGTCTCATTTTTCTGGGGTGATCGGCGGCCATTTTGTGTCTTGTGGTGCGCCAGCACAAGCTGCGACCAAGTGCATTTAACCCTCAATGGTGTGGTTGTTTTTTGGCTAAAGCCTACATCAGGGTGAAGCTGTGACACCAAGTGCATTTAACCAGCAATAGTCTGTTCATTTTTTGGCCATATCCCAGTCTAATTCTGTCACTAAATCCATACCGGTCACCCAGCGCCTAAATACTAGGCCTCAAATTTATATCCAGCTAAATCTGTCCCTAGTGCTGTAGCTGGGCGAGTTATTTAGTGTCCGTTCAAGCACATTTCTTGTTCTGGGTTGAAATACAATTCCCAATTTAGCAATTTCATAATTTAGTGGTTCCTGCTATATCAGAGCTCTTTGAAATCTATCCCAAAAAGGGTATATAATATTGAAGGTGCACATAGGGTCATTCAGAGTAACTTCACACACACCCGCTACTGTGTATTTCCAAGTCTAATTCTGTCACTAAATCCATACCGGTGACCCAGCGCCTAAATACTAGGCCTCAAATTTAATTCCCTCTAAATCTCTCGTTACCCACCGCTGTACTGTTGTTGCTGGGCAAGATATTTAGTGTCCGTCAAAGCACATTTTTTGTTCTGGGTTGAAGTACAATTCCCAATTTAGCAATTTCATAATTTAGTGGTTTCTGCTATATCAGAGCTATTTGAAATCTATCCCAAAAAGGGTATATAATATTGAAGGTGCACATAGGGTCATTCAGAATAACTTCACACACACCCGCTACTGTGTATTTCCAAGTCTAATTCTGTCACTAAACCCATACCTGTCACCCAGCGCCTAAATACTAGGCCTCAAATTTAAATCCCTCTAAATCTCTCGTTACCGTTGTCCTGTTGTAGCTGGGAAAGTTATTTAGTGCCCGTCAAAGCACATTTTTTGTTCTGGGTTGAAGTACAATTCCCAATTTAGCAATTTCATAATTTAGTGGTTCCTGCTATATCAGAGCTATTTGAAATCTATCCCAAAAAGGGTATATAATATTGAAGGTGCACATAGGGTCATTCAGAATAACTTCACACACACCCGCTACTGTGTATTTCCAAGTCTAATTCTGTCACTAAATCCATACCGGTGACCCAGCGCCTAAATACTAGGCCTCAAATTTAATTCCCTCTAAATCTCTCGTTACCCACCGCTGTACTGTTGTTGCTGGGCAAGATATTTAGTGTCCGTCAAAGCACATTTTTTGTTCTGGGTTGAAGTACAATTCCCAATTTAGCAATTTCATAATTTAGTGGTTTCTGCTATATCAGAGCTATTTGAAATCTATCCCAAAAAGGGTATATAATATTGAAGGTGCACATAGGGTCATTCAGAATAACTTCACACACACCCGCTACTGTGTATTTCCAAGTCTAATTCTGTCACTAAACCCATACCTGTCACCCAGCGCCTAAATACTAGGCCTCAAATTTAAATCCCTCTAAATCTCTCGTTACCGTTGTCCTGTTGTAGCTGGGAAAGTTATTTAGTGCCCGTCAAAGCACATTTTTTGTTCTGGGTTGAAGTACAATTCCCAATTTAGCAATTTCATAATTTAGTGGTTCCTGCTATATCAGAGCTATTTGAAATCTATCCCAAAAAGGGTATATAATATTGAAGGTGCACATAGGGTCATTCAGAATAACTTCACACACACCCGCTACTGTGTATTTCCAAGTCTAATTCTGTCACTAAATCCATACCGGTGACCCAGCGCCTAAATACTAGGCCTCAAATTTAATTCCCTCTAAATCTCTCGTTACCCACCGCTGTACTGTTGTTGCTGGGCAAGATATTTAGTGTCCGTCAAAGCACATTTTTTGTTCTGGGTTGAAGTACAATTCCCAATTTAGCAATTTCATAATTTAGTGGTTTCTGCTATATCAGAGCTATTTGAAATCTATCCCAAAAAGGGTATATAATATTGAAGGTGCACATAGGGTCATTCAGAATAACTTCACACACACCCGCTACTGTGTATTTCCAAGTCTAATTCTGTCACTAAACCCATACCTGTCACCCAGCGCCTAAATACTAGGCCTCAAATTTAAATCCCTCTAAATCTCTCGTTACCGTTGTCCTGTTGTAGCTGGGAAAGTTATTTAGTGCCCGTCAAAGCACATTTTTTGTTCTGGGTTGAAGTACAATTCCCAATTTAGCAATTTCATAATTTAGTGGTTCCTGCTATATCAGAGCTATTTGAAATCTATCCCAAAAAGGGTATATAATATTGAAGGTGCACATAGGGTCATTCAGAATAACTTCACACACACCCGCTACTGTGTATTTCCAAGTCTAATTCTGTCACTAAATCCATACCGGTGACCCAGCGCCTAAATACTAGGCCTCAAATTTAATTCCCTCTAAATCTCTCGTTACCCACCGCTGTACTGTTGTTGCTGGGCAAGATATTTAGTGTCCGTCAAAGCACATTTTTTGTTCTGGGTTGAAGTACAATTCCCAATTTAGCAATTTCATAATTTAGTGGTTTCTGCTATATCAGAGCTATTTGAAATCTATCCCTAAAAGGGTATATAATATTGAAGGTGCACATAGGGTCATTCAGAATAACTTCACACACACCCGCTACTGTGTATTTCCAAGTCTAATTCTGTCACTAAATCCATACCGGTGACCCAGCGCCTAAATACTAGGCCTCAAATTTAATTCCCTCTAAATCTCTCGTTACCCACCGCTGTACTGTTGTTGCTGGGCAAGATATTTAGTGTCCGTCAAAGCACATTTTTTGTTCTGGGTTGAAGTACAATTCCCAATTTAGCAATTTCATAATTTAGTGGTTTCTGCTATATCAGAGCTATTTGAAATCTATCCCTAAAAGGGTATATAATATTCAAGGTGCACATTGGGTCATTCAGAATAACTTCACACACACACGCTTCTGTGCATTTCCAAGTCTAATTCTGTCACTAAATCCATACCGGTCACCCAGCGCCTAAATACTAGGCCTCAAATTTATATCCAGCTAAATCTGTCCTTAGTGCTGTAGCTGGGCGAGTTATTTAGTGTCCGTTCAAGCACATTTCTTGTTCTGGGTTGAAATACAATTCCCAATTTAGCAATTTCATAATTTAGTGGTTTCTGCTATATCAGAGCTATTTGAAATCTATCCCTAAAAGGGTATATAATATTCAAGGTGCACATTGGGTCATTCAGAATAACTTCACACACACCCGCTACTGTGTATTTCCAAGTCTAATTCTGTTACTAAACCCATACCTGTCACCCAGCGCCTAAATACTAGGCCTCAAATTCATATCCAGCTAAATCTGTCGTTAGTGCTGTAGCTGGGCGAGTTATTTAGTGTCCGTTCAAGCACATTTCTTGTTCTGGGTTGAAATACAATTCCCAATTTAGCAATTTCATAATTTAGTGGTTTCTGCTATATCAGAGCTATTTGAAATCTATCCCTAAAAGGGTATATAATATTCAAGGTGCACATAGGGTCATTCAGAATAACTTCACACACACGCTACTGTGCATTTCCAAGTCTAATTCTGTCACTAAATCCATACCGGTCACCCAGCGCCTAAATACTAGGCCTCAAACGCAGCCGCCTGTCTACAGCCAATGTGGACAAGCTGACGTTCATAAAAATGAACCAGGCATGGATCCCACAGGATCTGTCCGTCCCTTGTCCAGATTAGACATTAACTACCTCCCCTTAACCATATATTATTGGACTCCAGGGCACTTCCTCATTCAATCCTATTTTTATTTTCATTTTACCATTATATTGCGAGGCTACCCAAAGTTGAATGAACCTCTCCTCTGTCTGGGTGCCGGGGCCTAAATATATGCCAATGGACTGTTCCAATGTTGGGTGATGTGAAGCCTGATTCTCTGCTATGACATGCAGACTGATTCTCTGCTGACATGAAGCCAGATCCTCTGTTACGGGACCTCTCTCCTCTGCCTGTGTGCTGGGCCTAAATTTATGAAAATGGACTCTTACAGTGGTGGGTGACGTGAAGCCTGATTCTCTGCTATGATATGAAGACTGATTCTCTGCTGACATGAAGCCAGATTGTCTGTTACGGGACCTCTCTCCTCTGCCTGGGTGCTGGGCCTAAATATATGCCAATGGACTGTTGCAGTGGTGGCTGACGTGAAGCCTCATTCTCTGCTATGACATGCAGACTGATTCTCTGCTGACATGAAGCCAGATTGTCTGTTACGGGACCTCTCTCCTCTGCCTGGGTGCTGGGTAGTGTTGAGCGCGAATATTCGAAAAGCAAATTTTTTTCGCGAATATCGCAACTTCGCGATTTCGCGAATATTTCGAATATAGTGCTATATATTCGTAAAAACGAATATTCGTTTTTTGTTTTTTCCCCCCCCCACAAAATTACAGTACACATATAATTGATTGTTTCCCAAAGGTCCAACAGCTCAGATCTTACTCACATTGCCTAGAAAGTGATTGAGGCGCGAATCTTCGTAAGGCGATTTTATTAGCGCACATGCGAATATCGGCACGTCCCAGAACAGAGGCAAAGGGCTTTGCATTCATACATTAGTGAATTGAGTTGCGAATCTTCGTAAGGCGATTTTATTAGCGCACATGCGAATATCGGCACGTCCCAGAACAGAGGCACAGGGCTTTGCATTCATACATTAGTGAATTGAGTTGCGAATCTTCGTAAGGCGATTTTATTAGCGCACATGCGAATATCGGCACGTCCCAGAACAGAGGCAAAGGGCTTTGCATTCATACATTAGTGAATTGAGTTGCGAATCTTCGTAAGGCGATTTTATTAGCGCACATGCGAATATCGGCACGTCCCAGAACAGAGGCAAAGGGCTTTGCATTCATACATTAGTGAATTGAGTTGCGAATCTTCGTAAGGCGATTTTATTAGCGCACATGCGAATATCGGCACGTCCCAGAACAGAGGCAAAGGGCTTTGCATTCATACATTAGTGAATTGAGTTGCGAATCTTCGTAAGGCGATTTTATTAGCGCACATGCGAATATCTACACTTGTCCCAGAACAGAGGCAAAGGGCTTTGCATTCATACATTAGTGATTGAATTGAGCTGCGAATCTTCGTAAGGCGATTTTATTAACGCAAATGCAAATATCTACACTTGTCCCCAGAACAGAGAGGCAAAGGCCTGTGCATTCATATAGTATAGCACCATATTCGCGAATACGTAGAACTTCGTAAAATTCGATTTACGAATATTCGTATTTTTTATTTTACTTTCCACCTTACAGATTACATTGATCTGTACTCTGTCAACTACTGTCATCACCCCCCACTGTATCTCGATTGATTCCCAAAAGTCTCACATTCCCTAGAAAGTGATTGAGTTGCGAATCTTCGTAAGGCGATTTTATTAGCGCACATGCGAATATCTACACTTGTCCCAGAACAGAGGCAAAGGGCTTTGCATTCATACATTAGTGATTGAATTGAGCTGCGAATCTTCGTAAGGCGATTTTATTAACGCAAATGCAAATATCTACACTTGTCCCCAGAACAGAGAGGCAAAGGCCTGTGCATTCATATAGTATAGCACCATATTCGCGAATACGTAGAACTTCGTAAAATTTGATTAACGAAAATTCGTATTTTTTATTTTACTTTCCACCTTACAGATTACATTGATCTGTACTCTGTCAACTACTGTCATCACCCCCCACTGTATCTCGATTGATTCCCAAAAGTCTCACATTCCCTAGAAAGTGATTGAGGTGCGAATCTTCGTAAGGCGATTTTATTAGCGCACATGCGAATATCTACACTTGTCCCAGAACAGAGGCAAAGGGCATTGCATTCATACATTAGTGATTGAATTGAGTTGCGAATCTTCGTAAGGCGATTTCATTAGCGCACATGTGAATTTTGCATAGCATATGTATTATGCGATGCGAAAATTCGAATTATCGCATATGCGAAATAATAACGAATTTGAATAATCGCGAATATTTTACGAATATTCTTTCGAATATTCACAAAATTTCGCGAATTCGAATATGGGACATGCCGCTCAACACTAGTGCTGGGCCTAAATTTATGACAATGGACTGTTGCAGTGGTGGGTGACGTGAAGCCTGATTCTCTGCTATGACATGCAGACTGATTCTCTGCTGACATGAAGCCAGATTGTCTGTTACGGGACCTCTCTCCTCTGCCTGGGTGCTGGGCCTAAATATATGCCAATGGACTGTTGCAGTGGTGGCTGACGTGAAGCCTCATTCTCTGCTATGACATGCAGACTAATTCTCTGCTGACATGAAGACAGATTCTCTGTTACGGGACCTCTCTCCTCTGCCTGGGTGCCGGGGCCTAAATATCTGAGAATGGACTGTTCCAGTGGTGGGTGACGGGAAGCCAGATTCTCTGCTATGGAACCTCTCTCCAATTGATTTTGGTTAATTTTTATTTATTTAATTTTTATTTTTATTCATTTCCCTATCCACATTTGTTTGCAGGGGATTTACCTACATGTTGCTGCCTTTTGCAGCCCTCTAGCTCTTTCCTGGGCTGTTTTACAGCCTTTTTAGTGCCGAAAAGTTCGGGTCCCCATTGACTTCAATGGGGTTCGGGTTCGGGACGAAGTTCGGATCGGGTTCGGATCCCGAACCCGAACATTTCCGGGATGTTCGGCCGAACTTCTCGAACCCGAACATCCAGGTGTTCGCTCAACTCTACATCACAATAAATTAAAATATCATCAAAAATTATTTTCAAAAAGTGAAACTCGTGGTTTATATATATTTATTACACACAGAGTGATCTATTTGAAGAGTTTATTTATTTTAATGTTGATGATTAAG
Source organism: Bufo gargarizans (assembly GCF_014858855.1). Classification (NCBI taxonomy): domain Eukaryota; kingdom Metazoa; phylum Chordata; class Amphibia; order Anura; family Bufonidae; genus Bufo; species Bufo gargarizans. Next base: position 518,082,461 of record NC_058082.1, on the reverse strand, counting down.
GCTTACAGCTAATGAAAACCCCAAATTCAGTATCTCAGAAACTTAGATTATATAAGACCAATTAAAAAATGTATTTTTAATACAGAAAAGTTGGCCTAGTGAAAAGTATGTACTGTATATGCACTCAATACTTGGTCGAGGCTCCTTTTGCATGAATTATTGCATCGATGGGGTATGACATGGAGGTTATCAGCCTGTGGCACTTCTAAGGTGTTATGGAAACCCAGGTTACTTTGATAGAGGCCTTCAGCTTGCCTGCATTGTTGGGTCTGGTGTCTCTGATCTTTCTCTTGACAATACCTCATAGATTCTTTATGTCGATTAGGTCAGGCAAATTTGCTGGCCAATCAAACACAGTGATACCATGGGTATTAAGCCAGGTATTGGTACTTTTGGCAGTGTGTGCAGGTGCCAAGTCCTGCTGGAAAATTAAATCACCATCTCCATAAAGCTTGTCAGCAGAGAGAAGCATGAAGTGCTCTAAAATCTCGACACTGGACTTCAAACAACTGGGATTGTGTGCCTTTCCACTCTTCCTACAGACTCTGGGACCTTGATTTCCAAATGAAATGCACAATTTTCTTTCATCTGAAAACAGGACTTTGGACCACTAAGCAACAATCCAGTCCTTTTTCTCCTTAGCCCAGGTAAGACGCCTCTGACATCATCTCTAGGTCCACTCCTTCCAGAATTCTTGAATGGCCTTTTCATGACATTCCTTTCAAGGCTGCGGTTATCCCTGTTGCTTGTGCACCTTCTACAACACTTTTTCCTTTCACTCAACTTTCCATTAATATGCTTGGATACAGCACTCTGAACAGCCAGCTTCTTTAGCAATGACCTTTTGTGGCTTCCCCTCCTTCTGGAGGGTGTCAATGTCTTCTGGACAACTGCCAAGTCAGCAGTCTTCTCAATGATTGTGTAGCCTTCTGAACAAAATGGAAGGACCATTGAAAAGCTTAGGAAACCTTTGCAGGTGTTGCATGTTGATTATTTAATTAGAGTAGAACAGCATGAGTAGTGATGCCCTTGCTGTTCGCCCGGCGGTCGTTTCCCGGCGAACTTTGCTTGTTCGCAATTCGCCAAACATGAGAAAATATGGCAATATTCGAACTCGCCATATTTTTTTCATAGCGCCGAACTTTGACCCATGACACATCCATCAGGTGGGACAGGACAGCCAATTGAGATGTTTCAGTACATGGACACACCCCCTACCCTATAAATAAACCCGATCTGGCCGCCATTTTACATTCAGTCTTTTGCCAGTGTAGGAGAGGTTACTGTGTGGAGCAGAGACAGACTGTTAGAGAGTATAGACACACCAAACACTAGCTAATAGGGCCACAAAAGTCCTTTTAAGGACTGGTATAGGTGTGCTATCTATACGAGTGACTTACTGAGGGGTGTAATATAATTATAATATATTTTCAAACATAGAAAGTATATTATAGTGCATTTGTATTGTCCAACAGTTGTCTGCGGTTCTGCTGCTATATTGCAGCTATACAGAGTGACAAACGCTATTGGAACAAATAATTTCTACTGGTGTGATATACCTGTTGCCCCCCACAAAAAACTGATTGAGGCAGGAGTGTGATATACCTAGAATATACTTTCCGTATAGTGCATTTGTAGTTTGCAGGAGTTGTGTGTGGTTCTGCTGAGATACCCCAGCTATACAGAGGGACAAACGCTATTTGAACAAATAATTTCAACTGGTGTGATATACCAGTTGCCCTCCAAAAAAAAACTGATTGAGGCAGGGGTGTTAGGGCCCTTTCACACTTGCGTTGGCCGGTTCCGGCATAGAGTTCCGTCGTCGGGGCTCTATGCCGGAACACTCCTGATCAGGATTATCCTAATGCATTCTGAATGGAGAGAAATCCGTTCAGGATGCATCAGGATGTCTTCCGTTCCGGAACGGAACGTTTTTTGGCCGGAGAAAATACCGCAGCATGCAGTACTTTTGGCTCCGGCCAAAAATCCTGAACACTTGCCGCAAGGCCGGATCCGGAATGAATGCCCATTGAAAGGCATTGATCCGGATCCAGCCTTAAGCTAAACGTAGTTTCGGCGCATTGCCGGATGCGACATTTAGCTTTTTCTGAATGGTTACCATGGCTGCCAGGACGCTAAAGTCCTGGCAGCCATGGTAAAGTGTAGAGGGGAGCGGGGGAGCAGCATACTTACCGTCCGTGTGGCTCCCGGGGCGCTCCAGAGTGACGTCAGGGCGCCCCAGGCGCATGGATGACGTGATCGCATGTACACGTCATCCATGCGCCTGGGGCGCTCTGACGTCATTCTGGAGCGCCCCGGGAGCCGCACTGACTGTAAGTATGCCGCTCCCCCGCTTCCCGCTCCTACTATGGCAACCAGGACTTTAATAGCGTCCTGGCTGCCATAGTAACACTGAAAGCATTTTGAAGACGGATCCGTCTTCAAATGCTTTCCGTACACTTGCGTTTTTCCGGATCCGGCGTGTACCTCCGGCAAGTGGAGTACACGCCGGATCCGGCCAACGCAAGTGTGAAAGGGCCCTTATATACCTATAATATAATTTCCACATATTACATCTAAGATCCACACATGGAGCTGCGGGACAGGTTACTCGTGTCTCCATTGATACACCAGCTCCGACCCCTTTGCGAACCGACGCGGGGATGTGTTCGCATGTGCACTGGAGGGGAAGACCGCATGGCTTTCGGGGACAGCTTGGCCGGGCTAGTGACAGTCTCTGGTGCCTATTGTGGATTCCATTCCGATGTCCATGTCGACGCGCACTCTCGCAGAGCCTGTCATGCATCCTTATTTATATTCAAAAATGGGTTGGCAAGGGGATACGCAGTCGCGCGTACGCGCTTCTTATGCGCTTCGCCGACCAGCTAAGGGAAAAGCAACTGGCCACAAGTTCAAAGCAGATTAGGGGGCCGGCATTGGTCTAATTGACTAATGACCGACCAAAGTCTTATACAGTCATGTGAAAAAATTAGGACACCCTTTGAAAGCATGTGGTTTTTTGTAACATTTTTAATAAAAGGTTATTTCATCTCCGTTTCAACAATACAGAGAGATTAAAGTAATCCAACTAAACAAAGAAAACTGAAGAAAAGTATTTTCAAGATCTTCTGTAAGTGTCATTCTACAAAAATGCCTATTCTAACTGAGGAAAAAGATAGGACACCCTTGCCCCTAATAGCGAGTGTTACCTCCTTTGGCTGAAATAACTGCAGTGAGACGGTTCTTGTAGCCATCTACCAGTCTTCGACATCGGTCTGAGGAAATTTTACCCCACTCCTCAATGCAGAACTTTTTCAGCTGTGAGATGTTTGAGGGGTTTCTTGCACGTACAGCCCTTTTCAAGTCACCCCACAGCATCTCAATGGGATTCAAATCTGGACTTTGACTTGGCCATTCCAGGACTCTCCATTTCTTCTTTTTCAGCCAATCTTTGGTTGATTTACTAGTATGTTTTGGGTCATTGTCATGTTGCATGGTCCAGTTCCGCTTCAGCTTTAATTTTCTAACTGATGGTCTCACATGTTCTTCAAGCACCTTCTGATACACAGTAGAATTCATCGTGGATTCTATGATGGTGAGCTGACCAGGTCCTGCTGCAGCAAAGCAGCCCCAAACCATGACACTTCCACCTCCATGCTTCACAGTTGGTATGAGGTTCTTTTCTTGGAATGCTGTGTTTGGTTTACGCCAAACATGTCCTCTGCTGTTGTGTCCAAATAATTCAATTTTGGACTCATCTGTCCAAAGAACATTATTCCAGAAGTCCTGGTCTTTGTCAACTTTATCTCTGGCAAATGTCAGTCTGGCCTCGATGTTTCTCTTGGAAAGCAAAGGTTTCCTCCTTGCACACCTCCCATGCAAGTTAAACTTGTACAGTCTCTTTCTGATTGTAGAGGCATGTACTTCTACATCAACAGTAGCCAGAGCCTGCTGTAGTTCTCGAGATGACACTTTAGGGTTTTTGGAGACCTCTTTTAGCATCTTGCGGTCTGCTCTTGGGGTGAACTTGCTGGGGCGACCAGTCCTGGGCATGTTGGCAGTTGTTTTGAAAGCCCTCCACTTGTAGACTATCTTCCGGACAGTGGAATGGCTGATTTCAAAATCTTTTGAGATCTTTTTAAATCCCTTCCCAGACTCATAGGCTGCTACAATCTTTTTTCTGAAGTCCTCTGACAGCTCTTTTGCTCTCACCATGGTGCTCACTCTCACTTCAACAGTCAGGAGCACACCAAACTAAATGTCTGAGGTTTAAATAGGGCAAGCCTCATTCAACATGCAGAGTAACGATCTACTAATTATGTGCACCTGGTGTGATATACCTGTGTGAGATCTGAGCCAATTTAAGAGGGAATACATGTGAGGGTGTCCTATCTTTTTCCTCAGTTAGAATAGGCATTTTTGTAGAATGACATTTACAGAAGATCTTGAAAAGACTTTTCTTCAGTTTTCTTTGTTTAGTTGGATTACTTTAATCTCTCTGTATTGTTGAAACGGAGATGAAATAACCTTTTATTAAAAATGTTACAAAAAACCACATGCTTTCAAAGGGTGTCCTAATTTTTTCACATGACTGTACACAGGTGTAGGGCAGGATCATGACCTATGGGGAGTTGACACTTGGCGCCCTGGGATTTGTTAGCAGACACATAAAAGGTGGCCTCCCAGGTCGGTCAGTACCCACTGTTATCCTTCCTTATTCAGGTGCAGGTCAGTACTGCTAGCTACTGACTGAAGTTTGCTGGGACTCCGTCCGTTCCAGTGGGACCCAGGACTTTCCGTGACACATACGTTTACCTGGCAAGTTGCACAGAGACTTATGCACGGATCGGGACTACTCCTGGCTTTTCTTTGTTTTTTCTTTGCCTGATGTTTGCCCAGTTGTTTACCTGGATTTTGTTTATTTTGTTAGTAAACCCCTTTTACTTCATCCTCACTGGTCTGTCTCGTTGGTGCCTTGCATTACAGTACATTTGTAATTTGCAGGAGTTGTGAGCAGGGCTGCTGAGATACCCCAGCTATACAGAGTGACAAACTCTAATGGAACAAATAATTTCAACTGGTGTGATATAACAGTTGCCCCCCCAAAAAAACTGATTGAGGCAGGGGTGTGATATACCTATAATATAATTTCCATATAGTACATTTGTAGTTTGAAGGAGTTGTGTGCGGTTCTTGTGAGATACCGCAGCTATACAGAGTGACAAATGCTATTTGAACAAATAATTTCAACTGGTGTGATATAACATTTGCCCCCCCAAAAAAGCGATTGAGGCAGAGGTGTGATATACCTAGAATATGCTTTCCGTATAGTTCATTTGTAATTTGCAGGAGTTGTGTGTGGTTCTGCTGAGATACCGCAGCTATACAGAGGGACAAACGCTATTGGAACAAATAATTTCAACTGGTGTGACATACCAGTTGCCCCCCCAAAAAAACTGATTAAGGGATTTGATATACCTGCTTCCAGCAAATAATCATTAAGCAGTTCTATATACCTGCTTCCACAAATACTTCTCTTCTATAGGGACTTTGTCACAGGGTCATTTTGAAAATGACAGGCAGAGGAAGAGGCCAGCCATTACGCAGGGGAGGTAGGGGTTGGGCAGGTGCACCAGGCCAGAGCCTAAGTGGAAAGTTGGAGTAGGTGCGTGCAATTGCGTCAAACGACGCACCACAGTTGGTTGAGTGGCTCACTCAGCCTTCTGCTTCTGCACCCTCCTTATCCTCTGTATCTTCACCTTCCTCACTCTCTGCTGTGTGCACCCCCAAAGACACCACCACCACCATAGCTCCTCCACTCGTAGAATAATTATTTTACCATCAATTCCCAGACCTTACCGATGCGCAGCCATTTTTGGCATCGGATGAGGAAGAAGAGGTAGCAACGGCCGCCACCCAGTGGTTTGACGAAAATACCCAGATCTGCCCAAGGAGGGTGGTCCCTGCTGTTGCTGCCTACTACGAGATCTCTAATGTCAGTGGTGGTGAAGATGACGATGATAACGCGTCGATGGACGTCCCGTGGGTGCCCACAAGAGAGGAAGGGGAGGGGGGTTCAGAGGGAGAGACGGAGCAGCAGATAGAGAGGAGAAGGCAGAGAGGCATGCAGAACTCACAGTGCACAGGAAGCAAAAAGCAGACTGCAAATGTATCTGGAGCGCGCCATCCACCATGCGTTCACATCTGGTGCTCCCCGGACGCTGGCACATGGCTCCGCAGTTAACATGTCAGATGCTGACAATAGTGTTGCCATCTACAACCTGTGCTGTCAACGCATAAGTCGCGGAAAGCCCAACACTCACCTAGGGACGACCGCCGTAAGAAGGCACCTGGCCTCCCATCACTGAGCCCAGTGGGAGCAATGCCGTCAGAACCCACAAAGCCACACTCCTGGTGCTCCGCATCCTGCCTCTTCTCCTTCTCCTCCCATTTGTCCTCCACTCCACCTTCCACCGTGCCGTCGTAGCGTTCAACTGGCACAAGGCAGGCTTCCATGGCCCAAATGTTCGAGCGTAAAAAAATGATGACAGTGGATAATCCTTTTGCTGGCTTGTCGGAACTGCTAGCCTGCCAACTACTGCCATATAAATTGGTGGACTTGGAGACCTTTAGAAAATTTGTGGCCATTGGCACACCGCAATGGAAGGTCCCCGGAAGGAAATATTTCTCCCAGAAGGGCATCCCAGAGTTATATGGCCACATTCAGCGGCAAGTGAATGTATCTCTGGCCCACAGTGTCGCTGCCAAGATAAATCTGACCACAGACACATGGTCTAGCAAACACAGGCAGGGAAGGTACATAACTTTTACTGCCCACTGGGTGAACCTTCTGACGGCCGTCAAGCATATAACCCATGGCACCCATGTGGATTTGGTGTTACCACCACGAATTGCATGCAGGCCTTCCTGTTCTTCTCCTCCTCCTACTCCATCCTCTGTCTCCTCCTCGGCTGACTCCTCCTTTTCCACTGCTACCGCCTCTTCCGCTGCACCCCCCAAGCTCCCCAGAACCTATTTGACGTGCCAAGTGAGACGTTGCCATGCTGTGCTACGGCTGTTGTGCCTGGAAGCCAAGAGCCACACGGGTCCTGCACTCCTTGTAGCTCTGCGGTCACAGGCCAATCAGTGGCTAACCCCGCTCAATTTGATAGTTGGTAAAGTGGTGTGCGTCAACGGTGCCAATCTGCTGAGCGTGCTTAAACAGGGCAAAATGACACACGTGCCGTGCATGGCACACGTCCTGAACTTAGTCGTGCAGCGATTCGTTGCCAAATAGCCCGGGGTCCAGGACGTCTTGCAGCAGGCCAGGAAAATCTCTGCCCATTTTAGAAGATCTTACACGGCCATGGCTTGCCTTGCTGACATTTAGCGGTGACACCACCTGCCTGTCAGACGTCTGATTTGTGACCGCCCAACACGCTGGAACTCCACCTTGTATATGCTTGATAGGCTTCTCCAGCAGAAATGTGTCGTTAACGACTACCTGTACAAACTCTGCAGCAGGACAGGTTCTGGGGAGCTTGTTTTTTTTTCACCGCGCCAGTGGCTGCTCATGCGCAACACATGCAGACTTCTGCAGCCATTTGATGAGATCCCCAAACTGGTCAGTCGCAGCCAGGGCGCCATCAGTGACATTGTACCTTACGCCTTCTTTCTGGAGAGTGCATTGCATCGTGTCATTGATCAAGCCGTCGAGGAGCAGGAGCAGGAAGATGAGGAAGTTGCAATGCTGAATAAATTCCCAGGGGGCTACTCCATCTGAGACAAGTCAGCAGGGGTCTGAAGAGGAGTCAGAGGAGGATGGTACCTGGGGGGAGGAGGAGGAGCAAGAAGAGCAGGCTTGTTGTCCGTGGATGGGGGGAGGAGACCGAGGATGACATTCTCCTGGGCGATGAGCAGGAGCCACGGTGCTCCACCGCTTCCAATTTAGTGCAAATTTATGCTCCAGTGTTTAAAGAGGGACCCCCGTATAAAAAGCATAAAGGGAAAGGACCAGTACTGGGTGGCAACGTACTTAGACCCCCAGTACAAACACAAAATGGCGGACATGTTACCAGCATCACAGAGGGCTGTCAGAATTCAGCATTTCCAGGCCTTGCAGAGGAATTTCCACCCACAGAGAAACAGCGAGTACCAATCCTACAGCAAGAAGAGGACGGTTTGAAGATGTGTCAGTCACTTCAGATATGAGATCATTATTGAAGCCAACCTATTGATAGCTGCCCTCCGGATTCAGCCTCAGGGAACGCCTAGACTGACAGGTGTCCGACTACATCGGGTTAACGGTCGATGTGGACGCTCTGAGAAGCGGGGAACCCCTGGACTACTGGGTGCGCAGGCTTGACCTGTGGCCAGAGCTAGCACAATTTGCCATGGAACTCTTGGCTTGCCCCTCGTCGAGTGTCCTGTCCGAAAGGATGTTCAGCACAGCAGGGGGGATTGTGACCGATAAGCACACTCGCCTAGCTCACAACAGTGTAGACTACCTCACATTTCTAAAAATGAATGAGGCAAGGATCTCGGAGGAATTCAACACCTGTGACGACCATGTTGAATTGAATTTCCTCATGACAGCCCACAAATATACGCCACCACACAGAACAAATAATGGTCACTGTCTTAGGTAAATACAGCGGCATAAAAGGCCTTTTCTGTAAGGTGAATGCCTAATGTTTGGGACCTTGGAGGAATTCAACACCTATGACGAACACGTGTTATTGAATTTCAACTATTATCATTTGGTTTTTTTTTTCAAGAGGGGTGATTTCGTTAGCCATTTTTTAATCCAATTTTATATTTTTTGTGTTCTGGCCTGCAGTAAAATTGATATCCACTGACCGTCTAATATACCATCAGCCACATAATCACTAGATGTTTTCTGTCAGGTGAATGCCTAATTTTTGGGGCCTGTACTCCTGTGGCCTAAAATTAAATATTTCTAGGCTCCAGCAGGCCACATTTTTGAGAGTTTCCTGTTAAGACACAAAAAATGGCCCCTGATTAAAATACATATTTTTTGTGCAAATGTTTGTCCTTGATCCCCCTCTGGTATGTCACTGTCCATGTTGTGGGACGATTTGTGCACTTCTTGTAAGTATTTGGTGGCTGCAATAATGACCTGAAGGTTTTTCAAGTTCGCCTGCCATTAAAGTGAATGGGGCCTGCCGCAAACTTGCAGTTCGAGAACATTTGATTACGTTTGCGAATCGTCCTGGCCGATGTTCGTCCATCACTAACCATGAGTCTACAATATTGAAATTTTACACAACATTAACAGAAATAAACACTTGAAGTAGATCACTCTGTGCGTAATTATTGTATATAATACTGTATATGAGATTCACTTTTTGAATTGAATTCTTAAAATAAATTAACTTTTCAATTTATTGAGATGCACTTGTATTGCAGCATTCTTATATTCAGTGCAGAGCATGTATGCTTATGACTAGTAAACTTAAGAGAATCGGTTTTAAGTACTTGCTATATGTTACAGGCAGTCTGTGAAATGCAGGTGTTCTACAGAAGAAAGCAAGATATTAAACAAATTAATACATACACATTTCCTAACCCTAACCAAAATAATCTTCACATTTCATATCCCTAATGGCTTATCATTGATTCATATACTATCCATGTTCTACAATTAAAGCACACAAATCCATTGGATCTTATATGTGTATTCAGATGTTCATTTAGGTGTATTCTGACAATTTGATAACTATCTTTCTGTGCCATTCTTTGGACAAAAAACATGCAGGAAAAATACGAGAGACTACTATGAACAACTATGGTCAGTTGTGCGGACAGAATGGGCCATTCAATTCAATGAGTACCATCAATGACACATGGATGACAACTAGTGTGGTCCATATTCACTGATCCATGGCATAGAACATTGATGCAAAGTTCATAAAAATAAAAAGACTATCTTTTTTGAGGATTAAAAAAACAGATTCACTTGACCTTTGCAGATGCAAAACTCAGATGCAAAACTCAGATGCAAAACAGTCATACGATTTGCATCCACAAAATGGACATGGATGTGTAAATAAGGTCTAATCCTAATAAATAAGAGATTAAAGTGTTACAAATGGTCAATCTGCAGCCTAAAACTTGAAGGCAATGAAATAAATTAACCTGTATACATTTCCTAAGGTCTAATTTCAATAAATAAACTACTAAAATGATGGAATGTTAGCTTTCAGATACAAGTTTGTTAATTAAAATATTTTATTGTTCTATTCCATTCTCTAACATTGTATTCTATTTTTAATTATTCAGCAACATATATAACTTATATACAGTAAGTACAATAGACCCCATTATAATGACAACACTATAGAAATAGTCTATCTACAGGTTCGGCCTGGGACAGCTCATAGAGTCCCATGGCTTTCAGTATCACTTTTATGCTGACGACACACAAATCTACCTTTCTGGTCCAGACATCACCACCTTACTATCCAGAATCCCATAATGCCCATCTTCCATATCCTCCTTCTCCTCTCGCTTCCCCAACAGACCTATCTATCACGATCAATGGCTGCACATTCTCCCCGGTCAACCAAGTCTGCTGCCTTGGAGTTACCTTGAATTCTGCCCTCTCCTTCCGACTGCACATCCAAGCCCTTTCCACCATCTGCCGCCTCCAACTCAAAAACATCTCCCGCGTCTGCGCTTTCCCCTAACTTTGAGTCTGCGAAAATGCTTGTACGAGTACATGCCCTCATCTCCTGCCTAGACTACTGCAACATCCTCCTCTGTGGCCTTCCATCTAGCACTCTCGCATCCCTCCAATCTATCCTCAACTCTGCTGCCCGACTAATCCACTTCTCACCCTGTTACTCCTCTGCCTCTCCCCTCTGCCAATCCCTTCACTGGATCCCTATTGCCCAGCGAATTCAGTTCAAAATACTAACAAATACATACAATGCTGTCCACAACCTGTCCCCTCCCTACATCTCTGAGCTACTTTCCCGATACATCCCCACACGCAATCTCCAATCCTCACAAGACCTCCTTCTCTCCTCTCCTCTTATCACCTCTTCCCACAATCACCTCCAAGATTTCTCCCGTGCATCCCCCACACCCTGGAACTCGCTACACCAACATATCAGACTCTCACCTACAGTGGAATCCTTCAAAAGAAACCTTAAAACCCCACCTCTTCAGACAAGCCTACAACCAGTGACCCTGCTGCCTCCATACAGCCATGACCAACTTTACCCTCTCCTACTGTGTCCTTCTCCCATAAAATGTAGATTGTAAGCCCTCACGGGCAGGGCCCTCTCTCCTTCTGTACCAGTCTGTAACTCGTCTTGTTAATGCTTAGTGCAATTGTCTGTATTATATATGTATACCCCTTTTCATATGTACAGCACTATGGAATGAATGGCGCTTTAATAAATAATAATAATAAAAAAAGTCTCTATTCTGATGACTGACCTATATAGAGGAACATGATGACTAAGATAAATATGACAGACACAACTTTGACTAGAATATACAGGAGACTCAAAAGGGTTGTTCAGGTCTCTTCCATGTTACAAGCCACAAGTGTGGAACAACTGCGCCAACCAACCAGTATGACTTTGGGTTTGACCTAAGGGTGTTATCCTGGCAGTATTCTCCCTTTAACCCCTATACAGGGATGTGTACTTAACTGCAGGGGACCCACCAGGCCACTATATCTTGGAATAGTCCCAGTGTGGTCACAGAGTCGGTAAACTGACAGAGGTCGGTATATGGCCAGACAGAACAGGACACCTTCAAAGGTAATTAGCAAGCTAAGTAACCTAAAGTTCAGGCACTATCCCCTAGGGGAAGTTGCCAAAAGTACTCAGCAGTGCCCAACCATTGCCTGGAGAAAACTAGGGTGTGCCTGCACTGGCCCTTGAATGATCAGACAGAGAGTGCATGCCCTGGAGACAGACCCACGGGACCCAGTGGACAGGTGCAGGCCACAGCCTGCAGCAGGAGAACATATAGAATGCTTGTGGCTGGGCTGCTGCCAGCATCCAGGAGGAGTAATCGGGTCCAGACTGTCAGGCATCAGAGGAACCAGCCTGGTGAGTGATGAGGCTCCCATTCCTGCTCAGAAAACTGGGCAGTGGCAGGCACAGATCACCAGTATAACACTCCAGTCCCGCAATCATGGCATCACATACATCAGTCATATGATTAAGTAGTGTAGTGTATGATGTACATGGCAACATTGCTGTAGGACCTAGGGGGACCAACAAAGTGGAGAGGATGGACAAGATGAGTATAGGTTATTTACGTATTTCTTTTATACCTTTTTATGTCTCATACAAGTGTCTACAACCCCTTTAATTCTGATAATTATTATACATGGCAGAGGCAATTCTGAAAGCTAGTGTTCACTGCAGACTTGAGTTTAATGGCCAGATACTGCCATTCAGAGCTGGACCCCATTGACTCTAATGAGATCCGGCAAGCATTCGACCACTTTCCGGTGAAATGGCAACTTTCGGACGGACAAAAAGCATTTTTTGTCTGTCCATAAAATGATATAAATCACAAAATAATAAAGATAAAAACATCCTGTATGATATGACAAGTGGATATGCGGATGTGCATGGCTACATTATATATGGACAAAGCCCTCATTCTGATATGATAAAACCTGAGACTCTCAGCCAATATACTTTGATCAAAACACATCTGTGACCTCCTACCAGCAGCAAGATGGTCTCAGTCAGGCAGTTCCTACTCGGCCTAGATAGGTTTAGAGTAGGACCTGCATGACTGAGACCACCTTGGCACAGGTAGGCAGGCACAGATGTGTTTTGATCAAAATATATTGGCTGAGAGTCTCAGATTTTATCATATCAGAATGAGGGCTTAGTCCATTCATAATGTTTGTATCTATTGTGTTAGTTTATTATTTTCTGCGATTTGTGTCCAAAAAACGATACTTATAGCGGAAAGCAGCAGGATCCCCACCAGATCCCATTATAATTAATGGGGTCCGGCGGTGAACAGCAGTATTAGGTAAACTTCAACAGGCTGTTCCAGCAAAGCCCAGTTGAATGGAGGTGTGAACTTACCTTTAGGTTGTTAGAAAATGGGCAACTGACTAGTTAGTGTTGAGTATAATCTAAAACAGCTTGGAGGGAAGACGTGTCTGTTCAACTTCCTGCATAACTAGGCCCAAGTTCAGAGAACCTTAATCTCTGACCATACAACTGCCTAGAAAGCAGCCATACTACCAAAGTTCTCCAGAGAAAAAGAGAGACCAGACATTTAGGAAGGTCTAGAAGTTAAAAGGTGTGCATTGGACTCAAACAGTAAGTTATTGTCCTCATTTATGACAGAAAGGCATTGCTGCTATGGAAGGTACTACTACTAAAGCATTCCCCACACTTTCAGACAGATTGACTATCCATTTCTCAGTTCTACACCCTTCAATGCAATAATTACCGAAGGATTTAACAAGAACTACCATTGTTGCTCTCTATACGCTGCTATTGAGCGAATATTGTACATTGATATGCTTTGGGACTGTGCCTTTTACTGCTATTTTTACTACAATCCCTATGATCGACCTAGGCCTATATTAGACCTGCTGGTCATCTAGGTGATTGTCAGGAAGGAAGCGTTCCTTCTTTGAAATCGCCTGCTCGTCAGCGGAGGAGAATACTGTTTGCTGCCACAGACTATGATTATACAGCATGATCCGCCTCTGACGAACGAAGCTAAAAGATTCCAATTACCCAATGAACGAGCATCAGGTAATCGGCGATGATGATCTTCAGTATTATCTACCCATCTAATATAAGCTTTAGTAAAGAGAGACTGTATCTATTGCAAAAGGCATGATCGTTGTCTCCATTATTCACCAGTTCTGTGTTCCACCCAGGATATCATCCAACATCAAGGGCACTCCAATCAACACAAGGTAGAGTGTGCTTCCAGGGAAGGAAGGGTGCACCCAGGGGTGTTGCTAGAGTCTGAAGAGATCCCGGGCACAAGCCCACATGAAGCCACGCCGGGGGGGCCTTCACAGTAGTTATTAACCCCTTTCAGCAGTCCCCCCTTAAGTGACTGGGGGACTGTTGAATGGGGTTAATAACTACAGTGAAGGGCCTAGCTGTCTGGGCAACCCCACAGATCATCCATAACAGTGCCATCCACAGATCCCCCCATAAATGTCATCCACAGATCCCCCCATAAATGTCATCCACAGATCCCCCCATAAATGTCATACACAGATCCCCTCCCTGCCCAGCGATGCCTTCTAGCTAATTTATTCACTTTACTTGCCTCTGTGTAATTGCAGAGAAGCGCCTTAATCTTGCACAGGCGCGCTGGCAGAGGCATCGTGGAAGACGGCGCATGCGCACTTTGCTCGACGATGGCTCTGCCAGTGCGCCTGTGCGAGATTATACAGAGGCAAGTGAAGTAAATAAATTAGCTAGGAGGCGGCGCCGCAGGCCGGCACCTCCAGCAAGAGTGAGCTCTACGCGGTGGCGTACCTTGCTTATGGGTGGCGCTGGACCTGCATTCGGGGCACTGGACAAAACATCCGGGGCTCCAGCCCCGAAAGTTTTGACCTAACGACGCCCCTGGGTGCACCCTATATTCACTGCACAGCCCTGGGGAACACAAGAGAGGGGTTCACCACCATAATCTGTGAGTACTACTGCCACCCTCAGAGTCACATCTACCACTCCCATCCTCCGCTTACTCTCCAGAGGTCCCCTGCACCTGTGTGTGTTTTACACAGGACAGTCAATTCTACGCAACAGACCATGTTTTATTAACTAGTTAACAGCAGAGCCTATTCTGATGACTGCTAAATAAAGAAGACCTTATTTGGTGACTATTCTACACAAAAGATCAAATGGCAGATTAGGGTTGTTTTGGGTGGCTGCCTGGTGCCCCAAATTTTTGAGGGGCCCATGGCTGCCCAAAATGCCCATCAATATTCCTGGGCAAACATCCGTGGCTTGAGCCCCAGATGTTTTTCCCAGCGCCCTGTGATTGAATACTGCAGCCTATTAGGCATTTAAAGCAAGGCAGGGGTCACAAAATGATATCATCGCACCGATTGCCCCAGGGATTAGGCAGCACAATTAAGGTATTGTGTCTGCCTACATCAGGACACAGGTGGCACAATGATGTAATTGAAAGTGCCCACACCAGGATCAGATCACAGGCTGTAAGGTGAGTATTTCAATTTATTTTATTTTGTCACTACTACTAGGGACATACTCAGGGTCAAACTGACCCACAAGAGTATCAGAGGATCCTCTGGTGGGCCCGAGCTCTAATGCCTCAGTGGGCCCAAAAGGTCCAGGAGAAAAAGAATCATTTGGCTGCCTTTGGGGCCAATCACCTGCCACTAGGCTCTAGTTCTGTGATTTAAAACCTATTTGATTTAATTAATGATATAATTTCCTTTGGTGGGCCCAATGAACCTCAGTCTGACACTATGTGGAAAAACCCATCAGGCTAGCCATGATCTGTAGCCTAGACTAGGCTTCAGCTGATGGAATACAGCAGATCTTTCATTCAGAATTAGCAACTTTGTAAGTTTTAACCACTTCAGCCCCGCTAGGTGAAACCCCCTTCATGACCAGGCCACTTTTTACACTTCGGCACTACACTCCTTTCACCGTTTATCGCTCGGTCATGCAACTTACCACCCAAATGAATTTTACCTCCTTTTCTTCTCACTAATGGAGCTTTCATTTGGTGGTATTTTATTGCTGCTGACATTTTTACTTTTTTTGTTATTAATCAAAATATAAAGATTTTTTTGCAAAAAAATGACATTTTTCACTTTCAGCTGTGAAATTTTGCAAAAAAAACGACATCCATATATAAATTTTTCGCTAAATTTATAGTTCTACATGTCTTTGATAAAAAAAAAATGTTTGGGCAAAAAAAAAAATGGTTTGGGTAAGGCCTCATGCACACGACCGTTGTGTGCATCCGCGGCCGTTGTTCCGTTTTCCGTTTTTTTTCACGGACCCAATGACTTTCAATGGGTCCGTGGAAAAATCGGAAAATGCACCGTTTGGCTTCCGCGTCCGTGATCCGTTTTTCCAGTCCGTGAAAAAAATAGGACCTGTCCTATTTTTTTCACTGACAACGGTTCACGGACCCATTCAAGTCAATGGGTCCGTGAAAAATCACGGATGCACACAAGATAGTCATCCGTGTCCGTGATCCGTGTCCGTGATCCGTGTCCGTTTTTCCTATCATTTTCAATGCAAACTTGACTTAGTTTTTTTTTTCACTTTTCATGTCCGTGGATCCTCCAAAAATCAAGGAAGACCCACGGAAGAAAAAACGGTCACGGATCACGGACCGCAAAAAAAAACGGTCGTGTGCATGAGGCCTAAAAGTTATAGCATTTACAAACTATGGTACAAAAATGTGAATTTCCGCTTTTTGAAACGGCTCTGATTTTCTGAGCACCTGTCATGTTTCCTGAGGTTCTACAATGCCCAAACAGTATAACTACCCCACAAATGACCCCATTTCGGAAAGTAGACACCCTAAGGTATTCGCTGATGGGCATAGTGAGTTCATAGAACTTTTTATTTTTTGTCACAAGTTAGCGGAAAATGATGATGATTTTTTATTTTTTATTTTTTCTTACAAAGTCTCATATTCCACTAACTTGCGACAAAAAATAAAAAATTCTAGGAACTCACCATGCCCCTCACAGAATACCTTGGGGTGTCTTCTTTCCAAAATGGGGTCACTTGTGGGGTAGTTATACTGCCCTGGCAATTTAGGGGCCCAAATGTGTGAGAAGAACTTTGCAATCAAAATGTGTAAGAAATGACCGGTGAAATCCGAAAGGTGCACTTTGGAATATGCGCCCCTTTGCCCACCTTGGCAGCAAAAAAGTGTCACACATGTGGTATCACCGTACTCAGGAGAAGTTGGGGAATGTGTTTTGGGGTGTCATTTTACATATACCCATGCTGGGTGAGAGAAATATCTTGGCAAAAGACAACTTTTCCCATTTTTTTATACAAAGTTGGCATTTGACCAAGATATTTTTCTCACCCAGCATGGGTATATGTAAAATGACACCCCAAAACACATTCCCCAGCTTCTCCTGAGTACGGCGATGCCAGATGTGTCACACTTTTTTGCTGCCAAGGTGGGCAAAGGGGCACATATTCCAAAGTGCACCTTTCGGATTTTGCAGGGCATTTTTTACACATTTTGATTGCAAGGTACTTCTCACACATTTGGGCCCCTAAATTGCCAGGGCAGTATAACTACGCCACAAGTGACCCCATTTTGGAAAGAAGACACCCTAAGGTATTCCGTGAGGGGCATGGCGAGTTCCTAGAATTTTTTATTTTTTGTTGCAAGTTAGTGGAATATGAGACTTTGTAAGGAAAAAAGAGAAAAAAAAAAAAATCATAATTTTCCGCTAACTTGTGACAAAAAATAAAAAATTCTAGGAACTCGCCATGCCCCTCACGGAATACCTTAGGGTGTCTTCTTTCCAAAATGGGGTCACTTGTGGCGTAGTTATACTGCCCTGGCAATTTAGGGGCCCATATGTGTGAGAAGTACCTTGCAATCAAAATGTGTAAAAAATGCCCTGCAAAATCCGAAAGGTGCACTTTGGAATATGTGCCCCTTTGCCCACCTTGGCAGCAAAAAAGTGTGACACATCTGGCATCGCCGTACTCAGGAGAAGCTGGGGAATGTGTTTTGGGGTGTCATTTTACATATACCCATGCTGGGTGAGAGAAATATCTTGGCAAACGACAACTTTTCCCATTTTTTTATACAAAGTTGGCATTTGACCAAGATATTTTTCTCACCCAGCATGGGTATATGTAAAATGACACCCCAAAACACATTCCCCAACTTCTCCTGAGTACGGAGATACCAGATGTGTCACACTTTTTTGCTGCCAAGGTGGGCAAAGGGGCACATATTCCAAAGTGCACCTTTCGGATTTTGCAGGGCATTTTTTACACATTTTGATTGCAAGGTACTTCTCACACATATGGGCCCCTAAATTGCCAGGGCAGTATAACTACGCCACAAGTGACCCCATTTTGGAAAGAAGACACCCTAAGGTATTCCGTGAGGGGCACTGCGAGTTCCTAGAATTTTTTTTTTTTGTCACAAGTTAGCGGAAAATGATGATGTTTTTTTTTTGTTTTTTTTTTCTTACAAAGTCTCATATTCCACTAACTTGCGACAAAAAATAAAAAATTCTAGGAACTCACCATGCCCCTCACAGAACACCTTGGGGTGTCTTCTTTCCAAAATGGGGTCACTTGTGGGGTAGTTATACTGCCCTGGCAATTTAGGGGCCCATATGTGTGAGAAGTACTTTGCAATCAAAATGTGTAAAAAATGGCCTGCAAAATCCGAAAGGTGCACTTTGGAATATGTGCCCCTTTGCCCACCTTGGCAGCAAAAAAGTGTGACACATCTGGTATCGCCGTACTCAGGAGAAGTTGGGGAATGTGTTTTGGGGTGCCATTTTACATATACCCATGCTGGGTGAGAGAAATATCTTGGCAAACGACAACTTTTCCCATTTTTTTATACAAAGTTGGCATTTGACCAAGATATTTTTCTCACCCAGCATGGGTATATGTAAAATGACACCCCAAAACACATTCCCCAACTTCTTCTGAGTACGGCGATACCAGATGTGTCACACTTTTTTGCAGCCTAGATGCGCAAAGGGGCCCAAATTCCTTTTAGGAGGGCATTTTTAGACATTTGGATCCCAGACTTCTTCTCACGCTTTAGGGCCCCTAAAAAGCCAGGGCAGTATAAATACCCCACATGTGACCCCACTTTGGAAAGAAGACACCCCAAGGTATCCAATGAGGGGCCTGGCAAGTTCATAGAATTTTTTTTTTTTTCGCATAAGTTAGCGGAAATTGATTTTTTTTTGTTTTTTCTCACAAAGTCTCACTTTCCGCTAACTTAGGACAAAAATTTCAATCTTTCATGGACTCAATATGCCCCTCAGCAAATACCTTGGGGTGTCTTCTTTCCAAAATGGGGTCAGTTGTGGGGTGTTTGTACTGCCCTGGCATTTGAGGGTCTCCGCAATCATTACATGTATGGCCAGCATTAGGAGTTTCTGCTATTCTCCTTATATTGAGCATACAGGTAATGAGATTTTTTTTTCCGTTCAGCCTCTGGGCTGAAAGAAAAAAATGAACGGCACAGATTTCTTCATTCGCATCGATCAATGTGGATGAAAAAATCTCTGCCAAAAAAAAAAATGGAGGGGAAAGGCGTCTGCCAGGACATAGGAGCTCCGCCCTACATCCATACCCACTTAGCTCGTATGCCCTGGCAAACCAGATTTCTCCATTCGCATCAATCGATGTGGATGAATAAATCATTGGCGGGATTTTTTTTTTTATATATATATATATATATATATATATATATATATATATATATATATATACAAAGTGCTTGCCAAAGCATAGGAACGCCGCCTCCTCCTCAGCTCGTATGCCTTGGCAAACGTATCTGTCACTGCAGAGAAAATCCCGTCTTGCAGCGCCGCATACACTGACTTGCGTGTAATCTGACAGCAGCGCAATGCTTCTGTCAGAATGCACATCGGTGCTGCAGCTAGTAGATCGGTTGGTCCACCTGGAAGGTAAAAAGACAAAAAAAAAAAAAAAGAAAAAACCAGGCCACAACGCAATAATTTTATTAACTTTGGAACAGAACATGTAACTTTAACTTTTGGAACTAAGCATTAACCTGTTTGCTTACCTGTTTTTTTTTGTTTGTTTTTTTGTTTTTTTTTACCTTTATAGAACAAACCTCTCCTTCCCCATGGGTCAATGTGCAAAGCGCAAATCGCCCAAAGATGTGGCGAAGTGCGTTATGCACTTTGTCCCATGTGAAAGGAGACGTTTGCAGCAGCTGTGAGTGAATGGGCCCTAATAGCCCTGTGTGCCTATCCTGGTGAGATGTGATCCCTATGCTAGGTGTACCTGTGTGTGGTACTTTCGGAAACACTCCCCTAAGCATAGGGCAGGGTGGTCGGGACAGTCAGGACAGAAATAGCGGGTGTCACGCCTTATTCCACTCCTGCTACAGACACGACATTTTTTTCGGGGTGGCGGTCGGTTTGAGGTACCAGCAACGACACTGGGGAAGTGTCGCTCGTGTAGACGGCTAACTACACTGGTGGATGGGGCCACGGAACCTCCTGGATACAGGAGGTTCGCGATGATCTCTTCCTGAAATTTGAGGAAGGATCCAGTTCTCCCAGCCTTACTGTAGAGAACAAAACTATTGTACAGAGCCAATTGAATTAAATATACAGACACCTTCTTATACCAGCGTCTGGTGCGTCGGGAAACTAAATACGGAGCCAACATCTGGTCATTGAAGTCGACCCCTCCCATGTGGAGGTTATAGTCGTGGACTGAGAGGGGCTTTTCAATGACACGGGTTGCTCGCTCAATTTGTATTGTCGTGTCTGCGTGAATGGAGGAGAGCATGTAAACGTCACGCTTGTCTCTCCATTTCACCGCGAGCAGTTCTTCGTTACACAGTGCGGCCCTCTGCCCCCTTGCAAGACGGGTGCTAACGAGCCGTTGGGGGAAGCCCGCGCGACTAGTTCGCGCGGTACCACAGGCGCCAATCCGTTCTAGAAACAAATGCCTAAAGAGGGCCACACTTGTGTAGAAATTGTCCACATAAAGATGGTACCCCTTGCCGAATAAGGGTGACACCAAGTCCCAAACTGTCTTCCCACTGCTCCCCAGGTAGTCAGGGCAACCGACCGGCTCCAGGGTCTGATCTTTTCCCTCATAGACCCGAAATTTGTGGGTATAGCCTGTGGCCCTTTCACAGAGCTTATACAATTTGACCCCATACCGGGCGCGCTTGCTTGGGATGTATTGTTTGAAGCCAAGGCGCCCGGTAAAATGTATTAGGGACTCGTCTATGCAGATGTTTTGCTCAGGGGTATACAAATCTGCAAATTTCTGGTTGAAATGGTCTATGAGGGGCCGAATTTTGTGGAGCCGGTCAAAAGCAGGGTGGCCCCTGGGACGGGAGGCGGTGTTGTCGCTAAAGTGCAGGAAACGCAGGATGACCTCAAATCGTGTCCTGGACATAGCAGCAGAGAACATGGGCATGTGATGAATCGGGTTCGTGGACCAATATGACCTCAATTCATGCTTTTTTGTCAGGCCCATGTTGAGGAGGAGGCCCAGAAAAGTTTTAAATTCGGAAACTTGGACTGGTTTCCACCGGAAAGGCTGGGCATAAAAGCTTTCCGGGTTAGCGGTGATAAATTGTGTGGCATACCTGTTTGTCTCTGCCACGACTAAGTCTAAAAGCTCCGCAGTCAAGAACAGCTCAAAAAATCCCAGGGCCGAACCGATCTGAGCCGTCTCAACCCGAACTCCAGACTGGGCGGTGAAAGGGAAAACTACGGGTGCGGCTGAAGTTGGGGACTGCCAATCAGGGTTTGCCAGCACCTCTGGGATTCTAGGGGCTCTACGGGCACGTCTTTGCGGTGGCTGCGACGGGGTCACTACTGCACGTGCCACCGTACCAGCTTCAACTGCCCTTCTGGTGCTCGCTACTTCACCAGGTTGTACGGCAGTGCTGGTACTAGGTCCAGGAAGGGCTGGGCTGCTGGTGTATGCCTCACCACGTAATCCGACAGCACCAGCCCCACTCTGCTGCTCTTGAAGCGGATCCTGCGCAACCTGCGGTCTAGTGACACGGGGCCGGGTACGCCTGGTGCTATCAGGGACCTCAGCCTCCTCGTCCGAACTTTGGGACAGAGAGCCACTGCTTTCTACAGGTTCGTATTCTGACCCGCTGGATTCATCAGATGAGGGTTCCCACTCCTCATCCGACTGGGTCAGAAGCCTGTAGGCCTCTTCAGAAGAATACCCCCTGTTAGACATGTGGGCAACTAAATTTCGGGGTATTCCCTGAGACTACCCAAGAAAAAAAAAGCAAGCCTGTCTTACAAATGGGAGGCTAGCGAAGTACCGGAGGCTGCTGCGGTTGATAAAAAATATCAAAACTGATTTATATTATTAAATGTGGTGTGGTGGGTACTCACAGTAATGATGTGCTCCTCTGCTCCTCTGCTGGAACCAACCGACCAAAAGAAGGAGCAGAGGAGCACAGCAGCCATATAACCCCATCATATTTACTAATATGTGGGGTTATATGGCTGCTGATTGGTTTTTTTAAAAATCAGCAGCCTGCCAGCCAATGATCGTGGCCGGCAGGCTGCTGACGAAATAGTCTTCTGCGAAATGCCGGCCCGCGATGCGCATGCGCGGGCCGGCTGTGACGTAATCTCGCGTCTCGCGAGAGGACGCGCCGATGCGTCCAGGAGGAACTAAACAACCACCTCCCGGACGCATCGGTGCGTACAGCGGTCGGGAGGTGGTTAAGTACCAAAAAGATGCAAAACGGCAGATCACCTCTTCAACAAATATCTACCATTTGTCAGCATCTGTCCTGCTTGTTCAAAACATTAAAACAACATATCATTAAACCAATGTAAATTTGTGATAAAAACATTGATATTCATATATGTACTCACTATTTTCTGTACTTATACTATATGACATAGTATTACTTCATATATGTTTTGAATATGAAAACCCAATAAAAAATTACTTTAAAAGAAAAAAGGGTAAATTGGACTCCCAAAATCTGTAGTGTATGGCCATACATTAAGGTTATTTGATGCAGTTTTTGAATCCAAAACTTCAACTGGATTATAGATGTGCAGCGGCCTAGAAGGAGTGAGTGGAGGATGAGAGTAGTTTTGTCTTCCTAGGGCTGTGCAGTGACTGGAGGGAGCACCTTTTCTTCGGGGCACATCCTGGTATTTGTGCACATGCCTGGTGTTGGTTGGGGTGCCCTTGATTATTTGCTGGGTGCAAGGCAGAACCAGTGGACAGTGGAGACAATGATCAGGCACATTGCTGTAATAAATAAAGTCTATCTTTACTAAGTGGATGATGGGGTAGTAGTACAAATAGCATTATTATTATTAGTAGACACAACATGGAGGGCACTACTACTAATGAGGGCACTCTGGGAGATAATTATTAGTAATGTTGGGACTTTTGAGGGCACTTAGGGGACAATATGTATGATACTGTTATTTCTTATGTATAGTATTTGAGGGCATTGAGGAACACAGTGGGCATGGTATTGGGGGAAGCAGCAGGATAACAATGTTGGGGCACCAGGAGGAGAGGATGATGTAAAAGTGTCTGTGTGGTTAACGTTGCAGAGACGGGACACGGCTGAAAGATGTCATCATCGAGGTCTGCTTCCAGAGGAGACCTCACTGTAAAATGTATTAGTGTTGTATTACCCTGTATGCGCGGAATGTAATGTACATCTAAATATGTCTTTAGAACTAGGGCTTGGGCGTATACTGTGCAGTATACTTTTTTTTTTTTTTACTCATGGGACCCAAGCTTGAAAAACAGTCCAGGGCCTTTGGGCCACTTAATCTGACCCCCCCCCCCCCCCCCCAAAAAAAAAAAAAAAAAAAAAAAAAAAAAAAACACATTCTAATGACTAGTATATGCAGTACCGTATTTAATTACTATACATACATAGAAGGGTCTATTGCAATGACTTGTATTCATAGTAGCTCAAATTAATAACTGGGGCAGATTGGGAACTTAAAAAAAAAAAATTGCCCTATTTTGTAAGTGGTTCCTAATTGCAAGGAGGAGGTGTACCAATTAATGTGCATGTGCAAATGAATCATGAAAATTTGCAGTAATTGAAGAGATTGTCTGACATAAATGAAAGATTAATGACAGGCAGGAGACAAAAAAAAAAAAAAAAAAACCTGGGCAGGCATGCAGCAGTGAAGGAGAGGTCGA
Source organism: Bufo gargarizans (assembly GCF_014858855.1). NCBI lineage: Eukaryota > Metazoa > Chordata > Amphibia > Anura > Bufonidae > Bufo > Bufo gargarizans. The sequence goes on along the minus strand of NC_058082.1, from coordinate 518,058,549 downwards.
CACAAGTAATTATTCATTGGTGGCACAGTGTGCACCCCCCACCCCCCCCCCCTTCCTCCCTGTATTGTAATAATTATTCGTTGGTGGCACAGTGTGCGCCCCCCATCGCCCCCCCCCCCGATCATTGGTGGCAGCGGAGTTCCGATCGGAGTCCCAGTTTAATTGCTGGGGCTCCGATCGGTAACCATGGCAACCAGGACGCTACTGCAGCCCTGGTTGCCATGGTTACTTAGCAATAGTACAATAGTAAAAGATTCATACTTACCTGGGAGCAGCGATGTCTGGTAAGTGACAGGTCTGTGCGGCGCATTGCTGTCACTTACCAGTAGGTGGAGCTCCCGGCCGGACGCAGACATCGCAGCTCCCAGGTAAGTATGAATCTTTTACTATTGTACTATTGCTAAGTAACCATGGCAACCAGGGCTGCAGTAGCGTCCTGGTTGCCATGGTTACTGATCGGAGCCCCAGCGATTAAACTGGGACTCCGATCGGAACTCCGCTGCCACCAATGATCGGGGGGGGGGGGCGATGGGGGGCGCACACTGTGCCACCAACGAATAATTATTAGAATACAGGGAGGAAGGGGGGGCCGATGGGGGGCGCACACTGTGCCACCAACGAATTATTAAAATACAGGGAGAAAGGGGGGGGCGCACACTGTGCCACAAACAAATTATTACAATAGAGGGAGGGAGGGGGGGCCGCACTGGCCACCAATGATATTCAAACTGGGGAGGGGTCTGCCCCCTGCTGCCTGGCAGCCCTGATCTCTTACAGGGGGATATGATAGTACAATTAACCCCTTCAGGTGCCGCACCTATATGGCAGGTAACGATCTTGCAAGATACTTGGAGGGTATACAGTTAATGCTTCATTGTCATTACAAAAATATATTGAAAAATAAATGATCCCAAGGGGCCTACGCCTAAAAAAGAAACAGTCTATTGTTTATTCGGATTTATTTTTAAAGGAATGGGAATCCATCTTGTCCAATTGTTCTTTAAAATTGATGGACTTAATTGTTCGGAATGAACGACAAACTTTGGAAGAGTTAAGAAAAGAGATTAAAACTACGCAAGACTCACTACTGGAACACGTCAACAACCCAACTTTTCTTAAATTTGATGACAAATTAAAAGAGGATCTTGCTTCAACTGAGGAAGCTCTCATGCAAATGAAGCAATCCAAGTTCAACAGAGACTTACTCGACTATAGTAACAAAGAAGTATATACCTGGTCGGATATGCGGACACATACACCAAGATCTATACTAAGAGGCTTGCGCTCAAAAAAAAAAAACAACGCCGCAAAGTCTCATTCAGCTCCACAGAGGTCGATTCACCTGAATCGGAATGTGACACCAAACTGACTCAGATTGAGACATCAAATAATCGACCGATACAAGGAACTAGTCCACACAGACAGGCGTCAAAAAACGCAGAGGAGGTCGACGACACCGCAAGTCGCCGTTACCCCGCAGGATTCAGGAAGGGGAAAACGAATTACAAATAATCAACTTGTCGGCTTGCATATTGTCAGAACATGAACTCACAGTTCTAGGCAAAGGTTTAACGTTTGCTCCGTCATGTCATTTTGATCTGTACAAAACCATACTGGACGTGAACAGACTCGCTCGCAGTTTAACTCTGCAGCAGCATTTCCAACCAACAGACTCACAGGTGTGTAGTCCAGGAGATGCTGCAGCCTGTGTGTTCACCTCCAATGTGGATCCAATCCCAGGTACTACCAATCCAATTTCAATTTCAGATCACACATTTAATCCAACCAGTATGTCTTTCAATGAAATGTTACATGTATATGATCTAATTGAATTGGAAAATGTTTGTCTCTCCTCTAACCCTGTCTATTGTTCTTCAGACTTTAACCCTTCCAACCGTGACTTCTATCCAGTGCAATCCAGATCTCATGCACTGGACAGATTTCAGGAACTAGTTGAGAGGGATCTAGTCTCACTGAACAATTCAGTAGCCTTGCAACATAAAGATTCAAAGAATTTATCCAAAAAAGAATCTCTAGCATGGCGCAATCTCAGCAATAGAGATGATATTGTTGTGAAGCAAGCTGATAAGGGGGGAGCGGTGGTCATCCTTGATAGTGAACTGTACAGATCCTGTATTCATTATATGCTACAAAATTACAGGATCTATAGCACTTTACAGGGTGACCCGCTCCCCTCTTTTCAGAAAGAACTGAAAGCTTTGTTGTTACAAGGATTTAATTTGGGTATCCTCACTCAGAAAGAATATGATTATATCTTCATTGCATTTCCAGTCATTCCAATTTTACACGCTCTACCAAAAGTGCATAAACCAATCTTTCCCCCTCCACTGAGACCAATTGTCTCGGGCATAGGGTCGTATTCAGAACGCGTATGCCAGTGGGTTGACTCACTAATCCCTAATATCCCTGGCTTCTTGAGGGATACCAAATCGGTCCTACAAGCAGTACAAAACTTTAAATGGTCACAAAAACATTCATGGGTAACAGCTGACGTAGTTGCACTTTATCCTAGCATCCCCCATGACTTGGTAAATATTTCTCTGGTATGGTTTCTGGAGAATTTTGGAAATTTTTCTGCGGTGCTAAGGGAGTATGTGGTGGCTGTGGTGGACTTCCTCCTGAGGCGGAATTATTTTATGTTTGATGGAAAGTTTTTCCTGCAGACATCGGGGGTGTCGATGGGGGTCAAGTTCTCTCCCTCCATTGCTAATATATTTATGGAATGGATACACACAAATCTACCTTTCTGGTCCAGACATCACCACCTTACTATCAAGAATCCCACAATGTCTATCTTCTATATCATCCTTGTTCGCCTCTCGCTTTCTTAAACTTAACATGGATAACACAGAATTCATAATCTTTCCCCCATCTTGTTCAACCCCCCCAACAGACCTATCTATCACGATGAATGGCTGCACATTATCCCCAGTCAAAAAAGCCTGCTGCCTTGGAGTGACCTTAGATTCTGCCCTTTCCTTCCGACCGCACATCCAAGCCCTTTCCACCACCTGCCGCCTCCAACTCAAAAACATCTCCCGCATCCGTGCTTTCCTTAACTTTGAATCTGCGAAAATGCTCGTACATGCCCTCATTATCTCCCGCCTAGACTACTGCAACATTCTCCTCTGTGGCCTTCCATCTAGCACCCTCGCACCCCTCCAATCTATCCTCAACTCCGCTGCCCGACTAATCCACCTCTCACCTTATTACTCCTCTGCCTCTCCCCTCTGCCAATCCCTTCACTGGCTCCCCATTGCCCAACGAATCCACTTCAAAGTACTGACAAACACATACAAGGCCGTCCATAACCTGTCCCCTCCCTACATCTCTGAGCTACTTTCCCGATACATCCCCACACGCACTCTCCGATCCTCACAAGACCTCCTTCTCTCCTCTCCTCTTATCGCCTCTTCCCACAATCGACTCCAAGATTTTTCCCGTGCATCCCCCATACTCTGGAACTCGCTACCCCAACATATCAGACTCTCACCTACAGTGGAATCCTACAAAAGAAACCTGAAAACCCACCTCTTCAGACAAGCCTACAACCAATGACCCTGCTGCCTCTATACCGCCATGACCAACCCAACCTGCACCTACTGTGTCCTTCTCCCATACCATGTAGATTGTAAGCCCTCACGGGCAGGGCCCTCTCTCCTTCTGTACCAGTTTGTAACTCATCTTGTTTATGATTAGTACAATTGTCTGTTATGCATGTGCACCGCTTATCATATGTACAGCGCTATGGAATGAATGGTGCTTAAATAATAAATAATAATAATGGTGGGAGAGAGGCTTTCTCCTCATCGACACCAACCCCTTTTCAGACTGCGTGGAGTGGTATGGCCGTTACATCGATGACCTGATCTTCATTTGGTCTGGTGATGTGGCGGCCATACCACTCTTTGCTGAATATCTGAATGCATGTGTGAACGGTATCCAATTTACCGTTCAACACAGCACCAGTAACATTGAGTTCCTGGATCTCCGCCTCAGGGGGGACCCCGCCACGGCCTCCATATGCACCAGCACATACAGAAAACCAACAGCAGGCAATACATTATTGCATGCTCAGTCATGCCACCCTATACATACCATAAGAAATATACCTAAAGGAGAACTAATCAGGGCCAAAAGAAATTGCAGTGATGATTCAACCTATGCAGCGGAGGCTCAAAATATTATAAGAAGATTGACACACAGAGCATATTCACAAAAAATGATGGAAAAATGCAACAGAGATATTCTAAACATGAACAGGAACCTATTATTGGCCACACAAGTAAAAATAAAGGGACTAAACTTTAGAGAGACATCTAATCACGAAAGAAAAAATATTTTTGTCACACAATATAGTAATGAATATAATCAAATTTGTAACATCGTCAAAAAGCACTTCCCAGTGCTAGCGTGTGATAAGAAATGGGCAGCAATGGCACAAAAAGGCATAAAATGTGCAGCCAGAAAGGCACCTACCATAGCCAGCTCTGTGAGTCCATCTCTCTTCAAAAATGATAAGTCCCGTAGACTTCAGAATACCTGGTTGTCAATAAAAGGGAACTATAAATGTGGTCACTCCATTTGCACTTGCTGCAGACATATGAAAATCTGTCAAAGTTTTGACTCCAGCGTTAATGGCCAGGTTTTTAAAATACAATCTTTCCTTAACTGCAATACTACCTATGGAATTTATTGTATAACATGCACAAGGTGCAAGTTGCAATATGTAGGATGTACGACTAATGCAATAAAAACACGCATCAGAAAACATATATATAACATACCGCACCATGAGAGCCGCAATATATCTGCGGCAAGCCTTCATTTTGCTACAATACATGGTGGTGATGTCTCCTATATGTCAGTACAGGGTATTGAAAAGGTTAAAAAACCAATAAGAGGTGGTAACAGAAAAAGGAAACTCTTATTGGATTTTCCGATTAGAAAGTCGCCAGCTTTTTGTTTATTTAATTTTTTATTTTCTCTTTTCTTCCTCTTCCTTCCTTCCCTGTTTGCTCCATTCCTTTAAACTTTTGTTTTATATAGACTATATTGATTAATTTTGGTATGTTTTTATCTACGGGTAGTGGTTTATACTAGAGTAATAGTGGCTCTCCCAAATTATTCCCTTGGAATGGTGCTCTTGTCGGGGGTGGTTCACCTGCCCACTGGTAAGTATGTAAATGATAAAAGTAAGAAAAGTCGACAGGCACTCTATATCTGGTTTTAAAGGATATTTATTAATTGATATTGTACAAGGTTTTTATTAAAAATATTGCTGTTTAATTTTTAAAAATTTGAATAATTGAAATATTAAAATGTTGAGATCCCTTATTTATTATGGTGGGGGAAGGGTGGTGTGGTCTGGGTACCAGGGTGTAACCTGAGAAATATTCCGATGAGGGAAGGGGTTGATGTGGACACCTCGGTGGAGGGGGACTAAGTGGTGTAACAAAAAATTATATTCAAATAGTGAACCAGAAAATTATTATAAAGAATTTATAAAAAGTTCATATAAAAATTCCAAAACATGATCGATAGTGAAAAAAGTTGATGTTCGATATGAAATATTCGATATGAAAATATAAGGAATTCAATGATGTTCAAAAATGTCTCCAAAAATTTAGAATAACTGCAGGTGTATATATATATATATATATATATATATATATATATATGTTGGACTTAATCGATAAAAAAAGGAGAAAAAATAAAAATATATATAAAAAATATAAATAAAAATAGGAGTAAAAGTAGTTGAGAGATAGTCTCTACAAGTATATCCACATGCGATGATATAGGTGGAACTGGTCTTTAGTTCAAGCCAAGAGTTGGTAATGTCATATTTGTTTACAGTTAGTTGCTGGTGGCGTCCCACACAGTAATTGTACTCACCCTTTGGTCTGAGTTAGGTACCTGATAGAGCTCTAGCTGATGCGTACTGTGTATTCCACGCTTTCTTTTGCTGGATCGGCGTCTGAATAAGCAGTAGTTAATGCGCTGATAGTTTGTCCGCATTAACTACTGCTTATTCAGACGCCGATCCAGCAAAAGAAAGCGTGGAATACACAGTACGCATCAGCTAGAGCTCTATCAGGTACCTAACTCAGACCAAAGGGTGAGTACAATTACTGTGTGGGACGCCACCAGCAACTAACTGTAAACAAATATGACATTACCAACTCTTGGCTTGAACTAAAGACCAGTTCCACCTATATCATCGCATGTGGATATACTTGTAGAGACTATCTCTCAACTACTTTTACTCCTATTTTTATTTATATTTTTTATATATATTTTTATTTTTTCTCCTTTTTTTCTCCTTTTTTTATCGATTAAGTCCAATATATATATATATATATATATATATATATATATACACCTGCAGTTATTCTAAATTTTTGGAGACATTTTTGAACATCATTGAATTCCTTATATTTTCATATCGAATATTTCATATCGAACATCAACTTTTTTCACTATCGATCATGTTTTGGAATTTTTATATGAACTTTTTTATAAATTCTTTATAATAATTTTCTGGTTCACTATTTGAATATAATTTTTTGTTACACCACTTAGTCCCCCTCCACCGAGGTGTCCACATCAACCCCTTCCCTCATCGGAATATTTCTCAGGTTACACCCTGGTACCCAGACCACACCACCCTTCCCCCACCATAATAAATAAGGGATCTCAACATTTTAATATTTCAATTATTCAAATTTTTAAAAATTAAACAGCAATATTTTTAATAAAAACCTTGTACAATATCAATTAATAAATATCCTTTAAAACCAGATATAGAGTGCCTGTCGACTTTTCTTACTTTTATGTTTTTATCTATGTGCACACTTGTGGAGAGGAGGGATTGACTCTCGGCCTGATTGCTTCAGGTGTGGGAGCCTCCCCCTCCTCCCTATAAGAACAACTCACAGTGTATTTGAAATTTGTCATGAGTAAGGGCTAAAATTGAATTGGGCCCGAAACATGTAGACCTGCTTTCTTGTACCTGGATTTTATACCTATGTGATTATTGAATAAAGCCTTTGGATTACCACAATTACAAGCTGGACAAAATCCCTTTTTTCTTCATAAAGTTAATGCTTCGCACTATCCCCTCAGCTATTCTAGCTGGCTGGATCCCAAGGCCCGGATGCCTAAATGCTGGCTTTAATCCTTGGTATTAAACCTTCCTCCCGTATTGACCCTTGCTTCTATTTTATAGTACCTCTGCCCATCAGCTTACTTCTCTGAGCTGGTTGTACTGTTCCTGTTGTGAGGGAAGCTGCAAGTTTCTCCCAGGAGGTAAATTCTTCTTCTGGGGTGACGCTACTTAGCTAAGCTTAGACTCAGGAGCTTCAGGCTGACTAGGTTACACTTCTAGCCACCTGGAATAAACTAACTCTTCCCTCTCTGGGCCTACCTATATATACTTAGGGCTCTCTAGCTCCCTCTAACATCTGGGAGGCTGAACTACACCCTAACAGGCCTGACACCCAGATAATACAGGGAAATGAACAGTAAACATTACATTAATGCAATAGACATATTAACCCTTGTGTAGTGCCCACCTTTACCTAGTGGGACACTACAACTGTATTAAGGCTATTGGAAGGTCTAGCTGTATAAACATATAAGCTATGTTAGCAACCTAGGAAAGGTCTTGTGCGGACTGGGCAGTGTGCAGTACTCAGGTCACCAGTACTTGGGATAGCAAGATCAGTAGAAGTAAATAGGGCATCTCATCAGAGTATCTGAAGCCCACTAAATAAGGCCTTTGTGACCTGACCAACCTATAGGAATTTATCCTGGTAGAGGCAACCAGGGCCATTTCTAGAGCCGGGCGAGGGGTGCCACCGCACGGGGCGCATCACATCAACAAGCTCATTAGTAAAGGAGGCTGAAGGAACAATGAGTACAGTGGTCCCAGCACTAGCTGTACTCACCGCTTGCCCTCTTCTCTATGGCTGCAGTATTTTCGGGGATAGAGCAGCCTGTGCAGTGTGTGTGAGGGAGGAGGAAGGGCCTGTGGGAGCGTGTCAGGCAAGGAGGCGGGGCCAGTGTGAGAAGAGGACAAGGCACTGAGGGCTGTGTGGAGCTGCATGAGGGGGAGGAGCTTATCTCAGGAGGCAGCTGACTGTGAGGAACTTTCTTTACAGTGAGTATAAACCATAATGTACATGTGCTGGAGCCTGTGCATGAGGGATGCTCAGTGTATGGGGGGGGAGGGGGCTCAGTACATGAGGGGAGATTCTGGGGTGGTGTTCTGTAAATAAGGGGAGATACTGGGGGGGAGGTGCTACATACATGAGGGGAGATTCTGGGGGGTGCTCAGTACATAAGGGGAGATGATGTGGAGGATGGGGTTGCTCAGTGTATGAGGGGAGATGCTGTGGAGGATGGGTGTGCTCAATGTATGAGGGGAGATGCTGTGGAGGATGGGGTTGCTCAGTGTATGAGGGGAGATGCTGTGGAGGATGGGGGTGCTCAGTGTAAGAGGGCAGATACTGTGGAGGATGGGGGTGCTCAGTGTATGAGGAGAGATACTGTGGAGGATGGGGATGCTCAGTGTATGAGTGGAGATACTGTGGAGGATGGGGATGCTCAGTGTATGAGGTGAGATACTGTGGAGGATGGGGGTGCTCAGTGTATGAGGGGAGATGCTGTGGAGGATGGGGGTGCTCAGTGTATGAGGGGAGATGCTGTGGAGGATGGGGTATTCAGTGTATGAGAGGAGATGCTTTGGAGGATGGGGTTGCTCAGTGTATGAGAGGAGATGCTGTGGAGGATGGGGTTGCTCAGTGTATGAGGGGAGATGCTGTGGAGGATGGGGGTGCTCAGTGTATGAGGGGAGATACTGTGGAGGATGGTGGTGCTCAGTGTATGAGGTGAGATACTGTGGAGGATGGTGGTGCTCAGTGTATGAGGAGAGATGCTGTGGAGGATGGGGGTGCTCAGTGTATGAGGTGAGATACTGTGGAGGATGGGGGTGCTCAGTGTATGAGGGGAGATGCTGTGGAGAATGGGGGTGCTCAGTGTATGAGGGGAGATACTGTGGAGGATGGGGGTGCTCAGTGTATGAGGTGAGATACTGTGGCGGCACTAGTGCTGCACTATGTCTTGGCAGCGCACAGCTCCAGGACGTATTGCACATAGAAGCACACTATGACCTGGCGCTGTGTAATGTAAGGACATAGTGCAGCACTGACGCCAAGACACAGCACTAAGCCAAGGGCGATGGCGTCTGGAGGAGAAGCAGAGAGGGGAGTATACACCATATATATTGTAAGAAGAAACAAGGGTCCGTCATTGACGGAAAATACGTGTCACTGAGGTTCCTGGCGAGGTTCCTAAGAACCAGGTTTTTCCCGAAGTGTCAGTTTTGCAGTTGCAGTCTGACACTTCAGCTGTTAGTATGGCTATAAAGCCGATCTGGGCCGGTTCTTATTGGGAGTAGCCAAAGAGCAGGGTGGGTGGCTGTTCCCCACGGTTCCAGGCCGGGTTTTGACTGGGATATAAAAACCCAGCCAGCATGTTCAGCTGGTGTGGATTATTCCCCATGACAGAGAAGCTGTGTCTTGAGAGATACATGCTGGAGAAACAGATCCTCTAAAGCCTGCTGTGGACGGTGGAAAACTGCTGACCAGGTGAAGGTTTTTTGCACTGTGGACTTTGTGTGGTGTGAACAGGCACCAAACACTGAACACCGTTACTTTTGGCTTGTTTTTCCTTATGTGTAAATAAAACACTGAACTTTGCTTTACAACCTTGTTTTTGCCTCTGTACTGCATCCACTTACCCTGCCTACCAGAGCGGATCCCCACATTTGGTGTTGGATGAGGGCATATGCAGTGAGGCAGGCCTAAAGGCCGAAAAGTTTTTGTTTTCCCCAGCACAAGTGCATGTCCTATATCAAGCCGGCAAGGTTGCGACCTGTGTCCCCTGACAAAATGGAGGCGGTCGTGAAGGCATTCGTAGAGGCTAACAAGCAGCAGCAGGAAACTAACCAGCTGCTATTGCAACATGTGAAGGCATTGCGAAGCTGCAGGAGCGTCCCACAATGTCCACGATACCCGGAAAGCTGGCCGTGCGGCGATCCCTAAGATGACCCCCTCGGATGACGTAGAGACCTATCTGGCGGTATTTGAAAAGGTGGCCGTGAGGGAAAAGTTACCCTGAGACCAGATGGGCTGAGGTTGTCGCTCCGTTCCTGGCGTCTGGACCCCAGCAAGGTGTTTTTATTTTTTTTTATTTTTTATCTCCCCGATGAACAAGCGGCCGACTACCTGATCGTAAAAGGTGAGATCCTGGCGAAACTGGGGGTGAATGTGTTGGTTCGGGCCCAGCGGGTGCATCATTTGGAATGTAACCTGGCTGAACCTGCCAGACCACAGTACTATGAACTGTTACACCAGCTGCAAAAATGGTTGCAGCCTGATGTTTTGACTCCCACTGCTATGCTGGACCATCTGCTGGCGGATGTGTTCTGGAGGGCTTTTCCGTACCCTCTCCAGCACTGGATCGGCCAGGTGTCTTCCGGTAATGCCTTGGAGATGGTTGACCTGGTCGAGCGCTACAAGGCCACCAGAAATCTACAGAGGGGTTCTTTTGGGAGCAAGACAGAGTTCTTGTTGGATTTTTGTAATGTTTAGCTATGTGGTTTAGTCACCAGAATGGGGCTTTCCTGTAGGCATGAGGCACAAAAATAGGTTTTGTCCTAAATACTTGGAATTGCACTAAATTGTAAATTGTATGAGAATTTGATGTAGCGAGTTTACTGTTGACAATATGATTTATATGTATATAAGGTCAACAACAAATCAATGGTATAAAAGTAAGATACAGTAGGTAACTTAAGAATGCCATGTCATTGTAATAGGGCAGGGACAGATTAGTTGTTGCCTCCAGGGCAGTTTCTAGGGAATTTTGCTAACAGGGCAAACAATACAAAAGCACCCCCCACCCATTCATGTTTAAAGTCTCCACAGATCTCAGTTTGTTCACTTTCGTGTTCTTTTCAGTTTATTTCCAGAATAAACACATGTGCACACATCTTTGGCCAGGGGTGTGCAGCCCCCTCTGCCACATAAAAAGACACCAGTATTAATAAATGGCACAGGGTAGAGGAGGTCTGTTACCGATTTTGCATTAGGGACCAGGAAATTCAGCTTATACCTTTTGACTTGTTTCTGCAGTCCACCCCACCCTCTATAGAAAATAACCTCCCCATACAGTTGCCCCTTTTAACACTGCCACCCTGTAGTGTCCACCAATACTATGCCCAGTGGCGTGCCATGGGGGGGGGGGTATCTTTTAAAGGTGATGGAGTTGTTCTTGCATATGTTTGTAAGATTCTGTCCAAATATTGGGAGAGATTTGAAGTCAGAGACCCTATACCTGACACAATGGGTCTTCCTGGTGGGTTGATGGGATCTTTGTGAATCTTGGGGATGCAATAAAATACTGGAAGTCTTTTGGGAGTTCCCAGAATAAAATCATATTCCTTTTTTGTTTAGAATACCCTTTTCAAATGCTACTTTACACAATCCAGATAATTCTTTATCAAACATTTCCACTGGGTCGTTTTGTGGAACCTTATATGTTTCGGTGACCACTAATTGCTTATTGCATTCCTCCACATACTTCTCTGTATCTAAAATAAATATCGCTCCACCTTTTGTCTGCGGGGCGTATAGTAATTTGTTCATTTTTCTGTAGCAGTTTAATGGCTTTTATTATATCATTACTCACACTCTTCTCTGTATGCTGTTTCTGATGTAACGTTTTAATATCTATTTCCACCGCCCCTTTAAAAGCTGCCATTTCCTTTCCGATTTCATGTCACGGATACATCTTTGATACTTATTATAGGTGCTAAATTTGTCTAGTGATTTACCTGGAGCGAATTTTAGTCCTTTACTTAATAATTTTTTATTTTTTTTTACTAATATCTAGATTCACTGAACTCAAGTTAATAATGTTATCCCCTATTTCTTTTGTATTTAGGACCTTTGTTTAGCTCTACCTCTTCGTGTTCTCTTTTTCGAGTGTATGTGACTGTTTGTGTTGGTGGTTGCTGTGTTATGTTGTGTGCCTCTGTGATTGGTGGATGTATTTGAGCTGTGGTTGTGATCACTACATTGTGCATATAATTGACTGCCTGTGATTGTGATGTTGGTGTCAGATTGGAAAAAGTTGAATAATCCATTTGTGTCAATGGTGGTATTAAACATTGATGACTTGTTTGAGTGATTGGTGAGGGGTTTTGCCTTCGTCTGAAATTGAAATGTCACTTGTGCATATGTTCTTGGTTGTGCTGGTTGTGTTAAATTTGTTTTCATTTGTACTAGTGCTGAGTACCGGTTCGGCTCGAGCATCGCTATGCTCAGGCAGATCCGAGCGCTCAGCCGAGTATCACATGTGCTCGAGCGCCATGCTCGAGTCTCCTCCCCGCACGTTTAGCGCCTTCTAAGCAGCCAATAAACATGCTGGTAAGTTTTCTACTGGCATTACAGTGATTGGCTGGCCGGAACACGTCATCAGGGGCTATATAGCACCCGGTCACGCGGGTTAGGCTCATTGCGAGTCAGGGAGAGCTGCTGTTAGGAAAGGGCCGGACAGTGTAGGGAGATTGTGATAGAGTAATTTGCTTTCTCAAGACGTTTCAAAGACCCAAAAGTCCTTTTAAGGACTACTGTGTGTGTTGGCAGCAATTTAAAGTGCAGATTTGTGAGAATATCAGTGAAAATTATATATTTTTTTTGTCCCAGAATCTGACCACATTTTTGCTGTCAGCTGTTTAACCCATTAATCTCAGTGCTCTGCATTAGAATACCGTCTGTGCACTTCAGGGCCATATTTTGGGAAAAAGTGAAAATCAATATGTATACAAATTTCACAGAATTTGCACCCAGTTTTCTTGTCTCGCCCTGCACCTGGACCTTCGAATGAACCAGCAGCAACAACATCCACTTCCCTGTCCCAGCGCAGCGTCCAAATGTCCATACCACAGTCATTTAAATGCAAGCGCAAATACACACCCACCCACAGGCCATAGCACTTAATTGCCAACTTTCAAAATTACTGGCCCTTGAAATGTTGCCATATAGGCTTGTGGACACTGAGGCCTTCCGCAGCCTGATGTCGGCCGCCATCCCCAGCCGCCACTATTTTTCACTGTGTGCCGTGCCCGCCTTACACCAGCATGTATCCCAGAACATCACCCATGCCCTGACCAACGCAGTTACTGTGAAGGTCCACTTAACCACGGATACATGGACAAGTGCTGGTGGCCAGGGAACCTACATTTCCCTGACCGCACACTGGGTGAATGTGGTGGAGGCTGGGAGTGAGTCGTACCCTGGGATGGCATAGGTGCTACCCACTCCCTGGATTGCGGGCCCTACGTCCATCAGGGTCTCCGCAAGCAGCTTTGTTACTGACTCCAACCCTCACTTCTCCTCCTCTTCTGCCTCATCCTCCTTCACTTTCACCTCCAGCAGCCATCAGTCGCTAGCTGGAAGCAGTGTAGCACTGCTGTGGGTAAGCGTCAACAGGCCGTGCTGGAGCTGATCTGCTTAGGGGACAAACAGCACACCACCGCAGAGCTTTGGCAGGGTATAAGGGACCAGACCAAGATGTGGCTCTCTCCACTCAACCTACAACCAGGCATGGTTGTGTCTGACAATGGCTGTAACTTGGTGGTGGCTTTGGAGCTCGGCAACCTGACACACCTCCCATGCCTAGCCCAAGTCTTAAACTTAGTGGTTCAGCGGTTTATCAAAACATACCCCAATTTGCCAGAGCTACTAGTGAAGGCGCGCCTATCAACGCTGCAGCAGCGCTTGCGGCTTCCAGCTCACTGACTGTGCGACGTGAGCACACGCTGGAATTCTACGTTCTATATGTTGGCCAGGCTTTGTGAGCAGCAGAGGGCAGTTGTGGAATACCAGCTGCAACATGGTATTCACAAGCGAAGAGTGGGCATTGATGTCAGATCTATGTGAAATTTAAAAAAAAACTTTGAAGAATCCACACAGATGGTTAGTGGCGATAACGCTATTATCAGCGTAACCATCCCACTGCTGTGTCTACTCAAATGATCGCTGCTCACAATTAAGGACGACGCTCTGAATGTGGCAGAAGAGGAACAGTGGAGGGCATCTCACAGGGTGATACCCAGACCACCCACTGTTCGTCTTCTCAGCACGAATTGGACCGTGAAGAGGAGGAGATGGAGACTGTTGCGTCTGCTAATGAGGCTAGTACCCATGGAACTTTAATTCCATCTGTTCAGCGTGGATGGGCTGAAGAGGAGGAGGAGGAGGTAGAGGAGATGGAGTCATCCTGATCTCAACATCTTGCCTGTTGGTACTCTGGCACACATGGCTGAATTCATGTTAAGCTGCCTTACCCGCGACCCTCGCGTTATACGCATTTTAGATAACACGGATTACTGGGTGTTCACCCTTCTCGACCCCCACTACAAAGAAAACTTCTCATCTCTCATTCCTGTGGTGGCGAGGACGAGTAAAATGGTGCAATACCAGAAGGTACTTGTTAAGAGATTGCTCTGGAATTTTCCATCTGACAACGCTGAAGGCAGAGTCTGTACTTCCTTAGTCAACCAGGGAAGGAAGACAATGGTAATACACAGCAGTTCCAACAAAGGCAGGGCAACACCCTCCAAGGCATGGGACACTTTCATGACACCCCGCCAGCAACCTCACCCTGAAGCGCGGCCTAGTGGTACAAGGAGGGAAAAGTTTTGGAAAATGGTGAAGGAATACACAGCAGACCGTGTCAGTGTCCTAAATGATGCCTCAGTGCCTTACAACTACTGGGTGTCCAAGCTGGACACATGGCCCGAACTTGCGCTCTATGCCTTGGAGGTGCTGGCCTGCCCTGCCGCCAGCATTTTGTCTGAGCGTGTATTTAGTGCTGCTGGTGGCATCATAACAGATAAGCGCATCCGCTTGTCCACTGGCAATGCTGACAGTTTGACTCAGATAAAAATTAACAAGACCTGGATTGCCCCAACTTCTCTACTCCACCAGAGGAACGCTGAGCTACTGAGGAACAAACATGCAATTGAAATGTATGCTTTACAATGTACTCTATCCACAAGATTCAGATTTCACCTCCAAAAAAGGGTATATGTTTGAATCTTGTTTACTCATCCTCCTCCTCCTGTTCCATACAGTATATATGCCCTCAGTACAATGTTATATACAGTCTTCTCACCTGTAGGCCCTCACCTCCAATGTTTCATACGGTCTGCTCAGCTGTAGGTCCTCACTACTATGTTTTATGGGGTTTGTTCACCTGTAGGCCCTCACTTCCAATGTTTGATATGGTCTGCTCAGTTGTAGGCCCTCACTACAATGTTTTATGGGGTTTGCTCACCATAAGGCCATCACTACAATGTTTGATGGGGTTCCCTCACCCTCAGGCCCTCACTACAATGTTTCATACTGTCTGCTCACCTGTAGGCCCTCACTACAATGTTTTATGGGGTTCGCTCACCTTCAGGCCCTCACCTCCAATGTTTTACAGGGTCAGCCGACCAGCAGGCCCTTACCCATAATGTTTTAGAGGGTAACCAGCAGGCCCTTGCTCCTAATGTTTTTTGAGAGTCAGCAGCAGGCTATTATTAATAATTTTTAAAGGGTGTGTATGATGCCCTCCTTTATGTGTAATAAAAGGTGCATTGGAGTGCCTGTTCCTTGCAATTTTTGGCAGGCCTTTTACTTAGTGCTTAGGCTGTGAGTGTAGGAGTCCCACTACCTGAACAATTGTAGCACCATGTGAATGAGGCCCTCCCCTTTATGTGATATAGAGGCTGTATCTCTTTTTCCTTGTAATTTTGGGCAGCACTTAGACTGTATAAACAATTAAATCTACAGGACAGAATGTTTCCTAACAATTTTTCCTCTAAAAGATTTTTTCTTTTTTGTGGGGGTGGGGTTTTGGGCATTTTTTTTTGTCAGTCTGTAAAAGTGGTGTACAACTCGGACAACATGGTTCACAGCAGCTACATTGGTGTCCAAGTGGCATCCAGACATGGTCCCCCTGCTGTTCCTGATCGATTTCAGAGGTGTTTCCATCACTTTTCCTATGAACCAGGCACCCTCCCCTCATCCGAGCAGGGGGTGCCTGGTCGCCTCCCATTTACTTTATACTCGGCTGCTCGGCCGAGCGCACGAATATCGCAATGTGTTCGGACCGAACACACGAACACTTTGGCGCTCGCTCATCACTAATTTGTACCTGTCGTGTCCTGGTCATGTTCCACTGTTGATTTGATTTCTTGTAAAAAAAAATTGTGCGTGATTGTGTTTTGTGCTCTAAAAAAGGACTCGCTAATAGTTAATAACGATTATGCATTAGTACAGTAGGTGTGTTCACTAGGTGTGTTATACTTAATTGGTTTATTTACTGATGTTTCCTGTTTTATCATTATTTTTTTCATTTTTAATTGCTGCTACATTATATTTCTTAGTTTTCTTCCCGATAATTTCCTTTTCCAGCCTATTTAATTTATCTGTATTGTGCAGGAAGGCGCAAGGGTCCGTCGTTGACGGAAGGTATGTGTCACCGAGGTTCCTGGCCTCGGTGAAGGTAAGAGCCGGTAATTTCAAGTGTCAGCGGCAGCTAGTGCTGGTTGACACTTTGCTATTTTAGTATGGCTGTAAGCTGATCCAGGCCGGCTCTTACTGGGAGTAGCCAAAGTGCTGGGTGGGTGGCTTCTCCCCACACTCAAGGCCAGGTCTTTACTGGCCTATGTCAAACCCAGCCAGCTCCTCTCTGACAGTCCCTGTGTGTTTTAGGATCTGAAAACTTGTGCCGTGCAAAAGGGCTAGGAGCCGTGTGCTGAGAAACAAGCCACTAAAGCCTGCTGTGGACCACAGGTGGAGAAACTGCAAACCAGGTAAATGTTTTTGTTCTGTGGACTTTTCATGGTGTGAACAAACACCTAGACTGCAAAATGTAACTTTTTGTTTTTCCTTGTGTGTGAATAAAGCACTGAACTGTTTAAGTTAAAGACTTTGTGGTTGCCTCTATACTGCGTCCTCTAGCCTGTCTACCAGAGCCAATCCCCACAATTGCTTTTATCATGGTTGTTTAT
This sequence comes from Bufo gargarizans, assembly GCF_014858855.1. Classification (NCBI taxonomy): domain Eukaryota; kingdom Metazoa; phylum Chordata; class Amphibia; order Anura; family Bufonidae; genus Bufo; species Bufo gargarizans. Next base: position 518,041,394 of record NC_058082.1, on the reverse strand, counting down.
AGTATGATTATCTGTATATGATAAACACTATATGCACATAACTATATCAGGGGGAGAAAAACAGAACTGGATCGCACATCCACAATGCTATGCTTAGATCTAATTGAACTCGCTTCCCAGTGCAATAATAAAGCTGTACAAGAGGCATTAGTGTACATTTTGATCAAAAGGCATAAGCCCTCTCACCACGCCAAGGTTGCCTCTTTGAGTGGGACCTACTCTGACAAAAAAGGCGCAGCACACTGCGGTGACAAGGGGTCACTGCCCTAGTAGGCGGCAGGACCCAGGAGTAAAACAGCAACCCTGCTGTCTGACACTGCCACCTATGGCCCTGGGTCCCACCAGCACAGCGCCACAAAAACAAAGGTCACATGCAGTACTGCACCATGTGAACAGTTGTCTAACACATGTCCATTGCTATCAGGAACTGCAGGTCAATTACTTTATATCCAAAATGTCTAGGCAGGAATCAAGGAAGATCTTTGAATTCAGGTCCCTTATGCCATATGGTCTGAATTCAGAACTGGAAGTTTTGGGTTTTATATAATCAATGGGGATGGCAGGGAGAGGCATACGTTATGTCGGTCAGGCTGTTTACCAGCGCATCGACATGACCTGCACCCTCTCTCCCATCTCACTACCAACAAGATCAATCAATATAATTTATCTGTATTGTTTTTATCATGGTTGTTTATAGTATGATTATCTGTATATGATAAAAACTATATGCACATATAGATATACCCTAGTGAGATATTATTATGATCTAATAAGTAAATGAAGGTGTGAAATCGCAGCCTATAAAAAACGCTAAATAGGAACTAGGTAGAAGGTCTTGAGTCCCATCCATGTTTTATTATAGGTCTAGAACACATATAAAGATAACAATGGTTCCATTTTATTTTTATTAATACTACTGAGGAAGGAACTTCGTTCCGAAACGCATCTGTGAATGAGGACAACAGTGCAATACACTATCTGGTGTACTTGTAATGTCCACGTAACGATACCAATTGTATATCTGACCTTTTGGAGGTTCAGCGTGGAGAGAATCACACTGCGCATGCGCACCAATCAAATAGGAAAAACAAGTACTGGACCCAACCGAACGGCCAAGGACATTTGCAGTGAGAAATATCTTACCTGTTATCGAGGACAACTGCAGTAAGAGAGACCCAACTTGGCACTGACACTATCTATGAGAGCACAAGTGAAAAAGTAACTGACAGTAGTAGATATACACCACGTGGAGCCTTTTTATTTGGCGTTATCACAATTTCACCGCAGCTGTTTCAAAGCGCCAGTGTTTGCAGTATAGTGCCAGTGTCAACAACACAGTGTAATTTAACCCCCTCCGGACCGACTAACGCAGGATCGCGGTCCGGAGGCGGCAGTCTGAGGCAGAGTCACAGCCGGCCTGCGCATGCGCATCGCGGGCCGGCAAAAGTTAGAGGGGGGGGTTACATCATCAGCCTGCCAGCCAACGATCATCGCTGGCAGGCTGATGATTTTTAAAAAAACTAATCACAAGCCATTTAACACCTTATATTTATAAATATAAGGTGTTAAATGGCTTCTCTGCTCTCCTCTGCTGATTCTTTTGGTCGGTTGGTCTCAGCAGAGGAGCAGACATCACAGTGAGTACACCAAACACCACACTTAGCGCCCAGATCACCCCCCATCACCCCAATTAACCCCTTGATCGCCCCTGTCAATCACCTAGTGAAAGGGGGAAAAAGTGATCAGTGTAAACTGTCACTTTTTTTTTTTTCACTGGTATTGACTGATAGGTTTTAGGATAGTTTAGGCCCCTTGGTTAGGTAGTTAGCAATCGTTTAGCGCCCAGCCCACCGCACCGTAGTCACTGATTTGCTGATTAGCGTATCACTAATCAGCATTTGATCACTTACAGATACTATAAAAGTACAAAACTGATCACAGTCAGATCTATAATAGTATTAGTGTCACCTTAGTTCGCCCTCCATCCAAAACGCAGTGTTTGCCCGATCAGGCCTGATTGGTCGCCCACACGTGCTTTCACTCACGCCCGCCCCGCCGCAGTGACAAAAAATATATATTTTTTTGATCACTGCACAATCACTTTACATGCGCTGCGGCGATAAAAAAATCATATTGCCGCTTTTTATCAATCGCAGCGGCCTCCGGAACTTCGCTAGCCTCCCATTTGTAAGACAGGCTTGCTTTTTTTTCTTGTGTAGTCTCAGGGAATACCCCCTAAATTTAGTAGTCTAAATTTCAAACAAGGGGTATTCTTCTGAAGAGGCCTACAGGCTTCTGACCCAGTCTGATGAGGAATGGAAACCCTCATCTGACGAATCCAGCGGGTCAGAATATGAACCTGTAGAAAGCAGTGGCAGTCTGACCCAAAGTTCAGACGAGGAGGTTGAGGTCCATGATACCAACAGGTGTACCCGGCCCGTGTTGCTACACCACAGGTTGCGCAGGATCCGCTTCAAGGGCAGCAGAGTGGGGCTGGCGCTGTCGGATTACGTGGTGAGGCATACACCAGCAGCGCAGCCCACCCTGGACCTAGTACCAGCACTGCCATACAACATGGTGAAGTGGCGAGCACCAGAAGGGCAGTTGAAGCTGGTACGGTGGCACGTGCAATAGTTACCCCGTCGCTGCCACCGCACAGACGTGCCCGTAGAGCCCCTAGAATCCCTGAGGTGCTGGCAAACCCTGATTGGCAGTCCCCAACTTCAGCCGCACCATTAGTTCCCCCTTTCACCGCCCAGTCTGGAGTTCGGGTTGAGACAGCTCAGATCTGTTCGGCAGTGGGATTTTTTGAGCTGTTCTTGACTGCAGAGCTCTTGGACATAGTCGTGGCAGAAACAAATCGGTATGCCACTCAATTTATAGCCGCCAACCCGGGAAGCTATTATGCCCAGCCTTTCCAGTGGAAACCCGTTCAAGTTTCCGAATTAAAATTGTTTCCGGGCCTTCTCCTCAACATGGGTCCACGAACCCAATTCATCACATGCCCATGTTCTCTGCTGCCATGTCCAGGGCGCGATTTGAGGCCATCCTGCGTTTCCTGCACTGTAGCGACAACACCACCTCCCGTCCCAGAGGCCACCCAGCTTTTGACCGGCTCCACAAAATTCGACCCCTCAGACCACTTCAACAACAAATTTGCAGATTTGTATACCCCTGAGCAAAACATCTGCATAGACGAGTCCCTTATACATTTTACCGAGCACCTTGGCTTCAAACAATACATCCGAAGCAAGCGCGCCCGGTATGGGGTCAAATTGTATAAGCTCTGTGAAAGGGCCACAGGCTATACCCACAAATTTCGGATCTATGAGGGTAAAGATCAGACCCTGGAGCCGGTCGGTTGCCCTGACTACCTGGGGAGCAGTGGGAAGACAGTCTGGGACTTGGTGTCACCCTTATTTGGCAAGGGGTACCATCTTTATGTGGACAATTTCTACACAAGTGTGCCCCTCTTCAGGCATTTGTTCCTAGAACAGATTGGTTGCTGTGGCACCGCGCGACCTAGTCGCCGGGGCTTCCACCAATGGGTCGTTACCACCCGTCTTGCAAAGGGGGGAGAGGGCTGCCTTGTGTAATGAAGAACTGCTTGCGGTGAAATGGAGAGACAAGCATGACGTTTACATGCTCTCCTCCATTCACGCAGACACGACAATACAATTTGAACGAGCAACCAGTGTCATTGAAAAGCCCCTCTGTGTCCACAACTATAATTCGCTCATGGGAGGGGTGGACTTCAATGACCAGATGTTGGCTCCTTATTTAGTTTCCCGACGCACCAGACGCTGGTATAAGAAGGTGTCTGTATATTTAATTCAATTGGCTGTATATAATAGTTTTGTTCTCTACAGTAAGGCTGGGAGAACAGGATTCTTCCTCAAATTTCAGGAAGAGATCATCGAGAAGGAGGATATCCAGGAGGTTCCGTCGCCCCATCCACCATTGTAGTGAGCCGTCTACACCATTGTAGTGAGCCGTCTTTTCCCAGTGTCGTTGCTGGTACCTCATCCCAACCGTCACCCCGAAAAAGATGTGTCTGTAGCAGGAGTGGAATAAGGCGTGACACCCGCTATTTCTGTCCTGACTGCCCTGACCACCCAGCCCTATGCTTAGGGATTGCATCTCACAGGACAGGCACACAGGGCTATTAGGGCCCTTTCACACAGAGCTGCTGCAAACCTCTCCTTTCACCTGGGACAAAGTGCATAATGTACTTCGCCACATGGGGAAGGAGAGGTTTGTCCTATAAAGGTAAAAAATAAAAATAAAATTACTAGTAAGCAAAAAAGTTAACGTTCTGTTCAAAAATTTAAATAAAGTTTATATGTTCCATTCAAATGTTATTATAAAGTTTATAATAAATTTATTGCGTTGCGGCCTGGTTTTTTCTGTTTTGTTTTTGTTTTTTTAACTTCCAGGTGGACCAACCGATTGACTAGCTGCAGCACTGATGTGCATTCTGACAGAAGCATTGCGCTGCTGTCAGATTACACAAAAGTCGGTGTATGCGGCGCTGCAAGATGAGATTTCTCCTCTGCAGTAAAAGATACGTTTGCCGAGGCATATGAGCTGAGGGGGTGGCTGTGTTCATATGCTTTGGCAAACACGATATATATATATATATATATATATATATATATATATAAAAAAAAAATCCTGGCAATGATTTATTCATCCACATCGATTGATGTGAATGAAGAAATTGGGTTTGCCAGGGCATACGAGCTAAGTGGGTATGGATGTTGGGCGGAGCTCCTATGTCCTGGCAGACGCCTTTCCCCTCTTTTTTTTTTTTTTTTTTTGGCAGAGATTTTTTCATCCACTTTGATCGATGCGAATGAAGAAATCTGTGCCGTTCATTTTTTCTTTCAGCCCAGAGGCTGAACGGAAAAAAAAATCATTACCTGTATGCTCAATATAAGGAGAATAGCAGAAACTCCTAATGCTGGCCATACATGTAATGATTGCGGAGACCCTCAAATGCCAGGGCAGTACAAACACCCCACAAATGACCCCATTTTGGAAAGAAGACACCCCAAGGTATTCGCTGAGGGGCATATTGAGTCCATGATAGATTTAAATTTTTGTCCCAAGTTAGCGGAAAGGGAGACTTTGTGAGAGAAAAAAATCAATTTCCGCAAAATTGTGCCCCCAATTATTTTTTTTTTTTCTATGAACTTGCCATGCCCCTCATTGAACACCTTGGGGTGTCTTCTTTCCAAAATGGGGTCACATGTGGGGTATTTATACTGCCCTGGCAGTTTAGGGGCCCTAAAGCGTGAGAAGAAGTCTGGGATCCAAATGTCTAAAAATGCCCTCCTAAAAGGAATGTGGGCCCCTTTGCGCATCTAGGCTGCAAAAAAGTGTCACACATGTGGTATCGCTGTACTCAGGAGAAGTAGGGCAATGTGTTTTGGGGTGTCATTTTACATATACCCATGCTGAGTGAGATAAATATCTTGGTCAAATGCCAACTTTTTATTTAAAAAAATGGGAAAAGTTGTCTTTTGCCAAGATATTTCTCTCACCCAGCATGGGTATATGTAAAATGACACCCCAAAACACATTGCCCAACTTCTCCTGAGTACGGCGATACCACATGTGATATACCAGATGTGTGACACATTTTTGCAGCCTAGGTGGGCAAAGGGGCCCACATTCCAAAGAGCACCTTTAGGATTTCACAGGGCATTTTTTGCACATTGTGATTTCAAACTACTTCTCACACATTAGGGCCCCTAAAATGCCAGGGCAGTATAACTACCCCACAAGTGACCCCATTTTGGAAAGAAGACACCCCAAGGTATTTCGTGATTGGCATAGTGAGTTCATGGAAGTTTTAATTTCTTGTCAAGTTAGTGGAATATGAGACTTTGTAGTGACAAAAAATAAAAAGTTCTATGAACTCACTATGCCCATCAGCAAATACCTTAGGGTGTCTACTTTCCGAAATGGGGTTATTTGTGGGGTTTCTCTATTGTCTGGGCATTGTAGAACCTCAGGAAACATGACAGGTGCTCAGAAAGTCAGAGCTGCTTAAAAAAGCGGAAATTCACATTTTTGTACCATAGTTTGCAAACGCTATAACTTTTTGCAAAAATTTTGTTTAAGTTTCGATTACTAACAAAAAAGTAAAAATGTCAGCAGCAATGAAATACCACCAAATGAAAGCTCTTAGTGAGAAGAAAAGGAGGTAAAATTCATTTGGGTGGTAAGTTGCATGACCGAGCAATAAACGGTGAAAGTAGTGTAGTGCAGAATTGTAAAAAGTGGTCTGGTCATTAAGGGTGTTTAAGCTGAGGTGGTTAATAAATACAACATAATTTATTTTTCGTGAGCCAGTCAATTAGTATATATTGTCTAAAATTAACCATTGCTCTGGTGGTAGGGAGCAGACTATGCTCCTTATTAGTGGATCTGGTGAGCCCAACCGTCTTCTTGTTTATGTTTATATATATATATATATATATATATATATATAATATACTACCAATAGGTAACGGCTCAAGGATCCTTGCAATAATAGGAGTGAGTGTTATCTATAGTTGTATTCAGTTCTAGATATTCTTCTGTTATTTGTAGATGGATTTATGGCAATTTATCAAATCTAAACAAGAGACAATTAACACGTTTAGTTTTATGGGAGAAGGATTTGAGACAGATAGACCCAAGGATGATGTCTATCAAACAATGGATAGGTCATTTAATGATTTGGAGAAACTATTATCTGAACAATTGAGGCAACAATGGGAAGTTAAATCCTTATCTCATTATTTAAAGACAGGTTTAACCCTATATAAAACCCCAGCTACTGACCTATGTAATGAGGAGTTTAATTCCCAATGGGATTGTTTTTACAATCTACAGCATTAGTAAATCTAGTGATTCAAAGAAGAGAACAACTTATACATGAATTGGAGGGAGAAATTATAAAAATGAAGGCCCTAATTGATTCATTCGAAATAATGAGACATTTATGGCTTTACAGTCCAATTTATTTGCAAAATTAAATGGGTTGGAAAAAAATTATGGGAAGAAAACTAAGAAATATAATGTAACAGCAATTAAAAATGAAAAAATTATGATAAAACATGAAACATCAGTAAATAAACCAATTACGTATAACAAACCTAGTGTACTAATGCATAATTGTTATCAATCATTATCGGGTCCTTTTTTAGAGCACAGAACACAATCACACACGAAATACATTTTACAAGAAATCAAATCAACAGTGGAACATGAACAGAACACCACAGGTACAAATGAAAACACAACCAGCACAACCATGTGAATGAGGCCCTCCTTTATGTGATATAGAGGCTGTATCTCTTTTTCCTTGTAATTTTGAGCAGCACTTAGACTGTATAAACAATTGAATCTACAGGAAAGAATGTTTCCTAACAATTTATATTCTCAAAAAAGGCATTTTTTTTGTCAGTCTGTAAAAGTGGTGTACAACTCGGACAACATGGTTCACAGCAGCGACATTGGTGTCCAAGTGGCATCCAGACATGGTCCCCCTGCTGTTCCTGATCGATTTCAGAGGTGTTTCCATCACTTTCAGACCTTTTCCTATGAACCAGGCACCCTCCCCTCATCAGAGCAGGGGGTGCCTGGTCCCCTCCCATTGACTTTATACTCGGGTGCTCGGCCGAGCGCACAAATATCGCAATCCACACTCAAGGCCGGGTCTTTACTGGCCTATGTCAAACCCAGACAGCAGTCTCAGCTGGGTGTGGATTACTCCTCTCTGACAGTCCCTGTGTGTTTTAGGATCTGAAAACTTGTGCCGTGCAAAAGGGCTGGGAGCCGTGTGCTGAGAAACAAGCCACTAAAGCCTGCTGTGGAGAAACTGCAAACCAGGTAAATGTTTTTGTTCTGTGGACTTTTCATGGTGTGAACAAACACCTAGACTGCAAAATGTCACTTTTTATTTTTCCTTATGTGTGAATAAAACACTGAACTGTTTAAGTTAAAGACTTTGTGGTTGCCTCTATACTGCGTCCTCTAGCCTGTCTACCAGAGCCAATCCCCACAATTGCTTTTATCATGGTTGTTTATAGTATGATTATCTGTATATGATAAACACTATATGCACATAACTATATCAGGGGGAGAAAAACAGAACTGGATCGCACATCCACAATGCTATGCTTAGATCTAATTGAACTCGCTTATCAGCGCTATATTAAAGTGTACAGCCACCCATACTGCATGCTGTACGAGAGGCATTAGTGTACATTTTGGTCAAAAGGCATAAGCCAACTCACCACGCCAAGGTTGCCTCTTTGAGTGGGACCTACTCTGACAATGAAGGTGCAGCACACTGCGGTGACAAGGGGGCACTGCCCTAGTAGGCGGCAGGACCCAGGAGTAAAACGGCAACCCTGCTGTCTGACACTGCCACCTATGGCCCTGGGTCCCACCAACCCACCAGCACAGCGCCACAAAAACAAAGGTCACATGCAGTACTGCACCATGTGAACAGTTGTCTAACACATGTCCATTGCTATCAGGAACTGCAGGTCAATTACTTTATATCCAAAATGTCTAGGCAGGAATCAAGGAAGATCTTTGAATTCGGGTCCCTTATGCCATATGGTCTGAATACAGAACTGGAAGTTTTGGGTTTTATATAATCAATGGGGATGGCAGGGAGAGGCATACGTTATGTCGGTCAGGCTGTTTACCAGCGCATCGACATGACCTGCACCCTCTCTCCCATCTCACTACCAACAAGATCAATCAATATAATTTATCTGTATTGTTTTTATCATGGTTGTTTATAGTATGATTATCTGTATATGATAAAAACTATATGCACATATAGATATACCCTAGTGAGATATTATTATGATCTAATAAGTAAATGAAGGTGTGAAATCGCAGCCTATAAAAAACGCTAAATAGGAACTAGGTAGAAGTTCTTGAGTCCCATCCATGTTTTATTATAGGTCTAGAACACATATAAAGATAACAATGGTTCCATTTTATTTTTATTAATACTACTGAGGAAGGAACTTCGTTCCGAAACGCATCTGGTAATGAGGACAACAGTGCAATACACTATCTGGTGTACTTGTAATGTCCACGTAACAATACCAATTGTATATCTGACCTTCGGAGGTTCAGCATGGAGAGAATCACACTGCGCATGCGCACCAATCAAATAGGAAAAACAAGTACTGGACCCAACCGAACGGCCAAGGACATTTGCAGTGAGAAAGATCTTACCTGTTATCGAGGACAACTGCAGTAAGAGAGACCCAACTTGGCACTGACACTATCTATGAGAGCACAAGCTCCACGTGGAGCCTTTTTATTTGGCGTTATCACAATTTCACCACAGCTGTTTCAAAGCGCCAGTGTATGCAGTATAGTGCCAGTGTCAACAACACAGTGTAATTTAATAAATACAACATAATTTATTTTTCGTGAGCCAGTCAATTAGTATATATTGTCTAAAATTAACCATTGCTCTGGTGGTAGGGAGCAGACTATGCTCCTTATTAGTGGATCTGGTGAGCCCAACCGTTTTCTTGATAGATAGAGATATATATATATTCTCTATTATACTACAAATAGGTAACGGCTCCAGGATCCTTGTAATAATAGGAGTGAGTGTTATCTATAGTTGTATTCAGTTCTAGATATTCTTCTGTTATTTGTAGATGGATTTATGGCAATTTATCAAATCTAAACAAGAGACAATTAACACGCTTAATTTTATGGGAGAAGGATTTGAGACAGATAGACCCAAGGATGATGTCTATCAAACAATGGATAGGGCATTTAATGATTTGGAGAAACTATTATCTAAACAATTGAGGCAACAATGGGAAGTTAAATCCTTATCTCATTATTTAAAGACAGGTTTAACCCTATATAAAACCCCAGCTACTGACCTATGTAATGAGGAGTTTAATTCCCAATGGGATTGTTTTTACAAACTACAATCTACAGCATTAGTAAATCTAGTGATTCAAAGAAGAGAACAACTTATACATGAATTGGAGGGAGAAATTATAAAAATGAAGGCCCTAATTGATTCATTCGAAATAATGAGACATTTATGGCTTTACAGTCCAATTTATTTGCAAAATTAAATGAGTTGGAAAAAAAATATGGGGAAGAAAACTAAGAAATGTAACAGCAATTAAAAATGAAAAAATTATGATAAAACATGAAACATCACTAAATAAACCAATTACGTATAACGCACCTAGTGTACTAATGCATAATCGTTATCAACCATTAGCGGGTCCTTTTTTAGAGCACAGAACACAATCACACACGAAAAAGACATTTTACAAGAAATCAAATCAACAGTGGAACATGAACAGGACACCACAGGTACAAATGAAAACACATTTAACACAACCAGCACAACCAAGAACATATGCACAAGTGACATCCCAATTTCAGACGAAGGCAACACCACTCACCAATCATTCAAACAAGTCATCAATGTTTAATACCACTATTGACACAAATGGATTATTCAACTTTATCCAATCTGACACCAGCATCACAATCACAGGCAGTCAATTATATGCACAATGGAGTGATCACAACCACAGCTCAAATACATCCACCAATCACAGAGGCACACAACATAACACAGCAACCACCAACACAAACAGTCACATACACTCGAAAAAGAGAACACGAAGAAGTAGAGCTAAACAAAGGTCCTAAATAAGAACTAGGGAAGAAATATGGGATAACATTATTAACTTGAGTTCAGTAAATCTAGATATTAGTAAAAAAACAAAAAACTATTAAGTAATGGACTCCAATTCGCTCCAAGTAAACCACTGGACAAATTTAGCACCTATATAGGTATCACAAAATATATCAGAAAGTTATGCTGTAAGAAATATCATATGAAAATTCCGATTCAATCTGGAAGTCTGTCTGTCTCAAATTATGTGCATACTGATGTCAAACTTAAAGGGAACCTGTCACCAGTTTTATGGTGTCCTAACTAAGGGCAACATAAATAAGTGACTGATTCTTTTAGCAAAATGCTGGGTCACTTTCTTTAATTGACCCAGTCAATCTGCCAACATCTTGTATTGAAAAGCTCCAGCTGATCATGATGAGTCCTGAATATTCATGCGCTCCTGACTCTCCCCGCCCACCTGCTGCTGAATGACAGTTTGTTTCCATAGGAATCACCAGCAGGTGGGCAGGGGAGTGGCTACAGCTCTGAATTAAATATACGCTGGACTCAATGACATCACGCCGGACTCAAATCAGCTCATTAGCATACAGCATCTTTGTGTGTATATTATGAGGTAACGATCTGTCACACCAGTAAGTGAATACATTTGAGGCACTTTTTAGTAGTTAATGATTGTATATAATTAGTTAGATTATAATCAAATATCCACATGACAGGTTCCCTTTAAATCAAAGATGTATGCCTTTTAAAGGGGAGGTGGAAATAGATATTAGGTTACGTCAGAAACAGCATAGAGAGAAGAATGTTAGTAATGATGAAATAAAAGCATTTACGTATGTTTAAGGTATTCAAAAATATATGAGTCTTAATAAATCAACATATAATTCTCCAGGAGAAAAAGACCCTTAAAATTACAGTATTTATTAATAATCATTAAACCCTAATGCCAAAACTATGGTTAGGATACAATGCCAGTCAATCATATACAGATACAAAATAGATGACGAGGTGTAGTGAGGAACGATTACGGGGTCACCAGGGAGGGAAAGAACTCCCCCTATCGTGCCCCTAAGCCCAGAGATGAATCCTGATGGACTCTGTCCTCGTGCCTCAACTGTTATGCCCTCGATAGCCCTAACAATAAAGAACCCCCCCCCCCCCCCAATGACCCAGATGCGTTTCCCCCAACAGTATGGGTACGGGTTCCTCAGGGGGTAAATGTACAGGGTCTATGTATCACATCAAAGAACATGGAACAAAAATGCCCCAAATAATCTGGAACAATCAGATACTGGAAAAATCAGATAAATTAAAACGTAATAGTCAGACGTGGTTGAAAGGTACATCTTATATAGAATGAAATGAAGAGTGGTAAGGGTATGGCAATGACAGATAAAGGACCAATATAGGACCAGACATATCTCACATAGTCTAGGAGTCCACCAGTTTTCTGCTGGCTGTCCTGGTGCCTACACGATGCTACAAGGAAAGACATTGATAATGCACACTTACATGGGCTCCCAGAAACGAGATCAAACCACCCCTTACATATGCCGGATGGTGAGGGCATATGAAGGGCGGGCAGGCTGACATTTAAATAGAGCGCCCTGATAACACTTCCTAGTAAGCAGGTAAATCAATGGTGCGCTAGATCGAACGTTTATCGCGTCACTTCTGGTTGCGTGACCTAACATCCGGTATGTGGAACGCATGTCACATCCGGCCGGATCGCACCTCTTCCGGGCCGTGGAATGCAAATTTAGAAAAATCTACTTCCAGCTGGCGTGTATTCCGAACCAGCATAATGTAAGGAGTGATCCACCTATAAAGGGATGACCGTACCCACATCAGAACAGAATGCCCTTCAGACCGAATAGGTCACATAACATGACTAGGAGCAAGCACTAGTTAACCCTATATGATGCAGAAGTGTTGATTTTAAAATTGCACTGGGAAAACATGTAGATCCTACAGTGTCACTATATTAAATACAGTTTGGATGCTTCACGCGTCACAGGCACAGTTCAGACTAAATGTTAATCAATCACTTAGGCAGGCTAGAAAATCGGAAAAAGGAAAGGACACCGGTCGCCTCCACCTAGGTCAGATTAAGCATACAAACTTCATTTAGGTCAGCGGGGGACTGGGACCGAAATCTTAAACTCCACTCCAGTCTCCTTTTGTAGGATTTTCTTGTCCCAGTCCCCTCCTCTTGGTGAGGGAGGAACCACCTCCATTAAGCCATTGAACTACTACAGAAAAATGAACAAATAACTATACGCCCTGCAGACAAAGGTGGAGCGATATTTATTTTAGATACAGAGAAGTATGTGGAGGAATGCAATAAGCGGTCACCGAAACATATAAGGTTCTACAAAACAACTCGGTGGAAATGTTTGAAAAGAAATTATCTGGATTGTGTAAAGTAGCACTTGAAAAGGGTATTCTAAACAAAAGGAAATATGATTTTATTCTGGGAACTCCCAAAAGACTTCCAGTATTTTATTGCATCCTCAAGATTCACAAAGCTCCCATCAACCCACCAGGACGACCCATTGTGTCAGGTATAGGGTCCCTGACTTCAAATCTCTCCCAATATTTGGACAGAATCTTACAACCATATGTGTTAACAACCCCATCACATTTAAAAGATACCACTACAATTATTAACCTTTTAGAAAGTTTGGTGTGCCAGCCCCATTGGATTTTAGATACATTAGATGTAAGTTCATTATACACTAGTATAAAACATGATCAAGGTATAAAAGCGGTTAAAATTTTTTTTACACAGGACAGCAAATTGGAGAAAGAACAGATACAATTTATAGTAGAAAGTATTGTTTTTGTGTTATCTCATAATTATTTTTATTTTGATGCCAAATATTATTTAGTTAGTTGGTACTGCCATGGGCACCAGGTTTGCCCCCAGTTTTACCTATTTATTTATGGAAGCCTGGGAACAAAACACCATTAATCCTAGGCTGGGGACGGGCCTGGTGCTCTGTCGTCGTTATATAGATGACGTGCTGCTTATATGGGATAGACCCCATTTTGAATTGTTGGAGTTCATAAAACAAATGAACTGCAATGATCTAAATCTCAAATTCATGCCATAAATTAGCATGGAAGAGGTTGAGTTCCTGGATCTAAAGATTAGAAAGGTGAAAAATTCCCTTATCTGCAGCACTTAACAGAAAGAAGTCTCAAAAAATTGTTTCACAAGCTATAATAGCTGCCACCTACCCAGATGGCTACTGGGAGTACCAGGAAGTCAATTTAGACGCTTAAAAAGAAACTGAACACATAACACACAATTTGAGATAGAAGCAGAGCAAATGAAGCTTCAGTTGTTATCCTTTAGAAGATCTTAAGGAATCCTTAGAGAAAGTTAGGCATATAGACAGAAAAACTTTCTTTCAAGAAAAAACCCATACAGTCAAGGAGAAGACAGAAGTGTCAAAAATAATTATACCATTTAGTACTGAGTATAAAGCTATAAAAAAGTAATTAATAAACATTGGTGTTTATTAAAAGAAGATAACATCTTAAATCCAATATTACCAGACCAACCTCCAATTGTATTTACCAGGGCGCCCAGTTTGGCACTTCAGGTAGCCCCAACGAAAAAGAAAAGAACGAACAACCCTTTGCAAATTGCAAAGTAACAAAATTCCCAAAGAAAACTAAGATAATTAAATCAATAGTTAACAACTTTAGTTGGGAAATAAAGGAGATTTTTAACATGTAATACGAAAGGGGTTATCTATATCATTGAATGCCCATGCTTCAAACAATATATTGGTCGCACAGGAAGAACTTTAAAGATTCAAATTGCGGAACATATAAATAATATAAGAAAGGGATATGAGAAAAATTCCTTATCACATCATTTTAACCACCTCCGGACCGCCTAACGCACATGTGCGTTCCGGAGGTGGCAGGCTGGCGCACAGTCACGCATATACGCGTCATCTCGCGAGACGCGAGATGACGCGAGTATGCGCCCGCGCGTGCGCAGTTTGCGCCGGCATTTCATCGAGAGGTATTTCGTCAGCAACCTGCCAGCCAATGATCGTGGCTGGCAGGTTGCTGATTTTTAAAAAATCCAATCAAAGTGCCAGATAGCAGATCATATTTGTAAATATGATCTGTTATATGGCTGCTGCTCCTCTGCTGGTTCTTTTCGTCGGTTGGATCCAGCAGAGGAGCAGGCTTCACAGTGAGTACACCAACACTACACTATAGCCCCAGATCACCCCCCTGAACCCCAATTAACCCTTTGATCACCTCTTTGATCACCCCTGTCAATCACAAGTGAAAAGAAAAAAGTGATCAGTGCAAACTGTCACTTTTTTTTTTCACTGTTATTGACCGTTAGGTTTTAGGTATAGTTTAGGTCCCTTGGTTAGGTAGTTAGCGATCAGTTAGCGCCCAGCCCACCGCACCGCAGTCCGTTATTCGCTGATTAGCGTATCGCTAATCAGCATTTGTACTTTTATAGTATCTGGAAGTGATCAAAACTGATCACGGTCAGATCTATAATAGTACTAGTGTCACTTTAGTTCGCCCTCCACCCAAAACGCAGTGTTTGCCCGATCAGGCCTGATCGGTCGCCCACACGTGCGTTCGCCCACACCCGCCCCACCGCAGTGACAAAAAAAATTTTTTTTTTGATCGCTGCACATTCACTTTACACGCACTGCGGCGATAAAAAAATCAGTTTTGATATTTTTTATCAACCGCAGCGGCCTCCGGTACTTCGCTAGCCTCCCCTTTGTAAGACAGGCTTGCTTTTTTTTTCTTGGGTAGTCTCAGGGAATACCCCTAAATTTAGTTGCCCACATGTCTAACAGGGGGTATTCCTCTGAAGAGGCCTACAGGCTTCTGACCCAGTCGGATGAGGAGTGGGAACCCTCATCTGATGAATCCAGCGGGTCAGAATACGAACCTGTAGAAAGCAGTGGCTCTCTGACCCAAAGTTCGGACGAGGAGGCTGAGGTCCCTGATACCACCAGGCGTACCCGGCCCCGTGTCGCTAGACCGCAGGTTGCGCAGGATCCGCTTCAAGAGCAGCAGAGTGGGGCTGGTGCTGTCGGATTACGTGGTGAGGCATACACCAGCAGCCCAGCCCTCCCTGGACCTAGTACCAGCACTGCCGTACAACCTGGTGAAGTAGCGAGCACCAGAAGGGCAGTTGAAGCTGGTACGGTGGCACGTGCAGTAGTGACCCCGTCGCAGCCACCGCAAAGACGTGCCCGTAGAGCCCCTAGAATCCCAGAGGTGCTGGCAAACCCTGATTGGCAGTCCCCAACTTCAGCCGCACCTGTAGTTTTCCCTTTCACCGCCCAGTCTGGAGTTCGGGTTGAGACGGCTCAGATCGGTTCGGCCCTGGGATTTTTTGAGCTGTTCTTGACTGCGGAGCTTTTAGACTTAGTTGTGGCCGAAACAAACAGGTATGCCACACAATTTATCACCGCTAACCCGGGAAGCTTTTATGCCCAGCCTTTCCGGTGGAAACCAGTCCAAGTTTCCGAACTTAAAACTTTTCTGGGCCTCCTCCTCAACATGGGCCTGACAAAAAAGCATGAATTGCGGTCATATTGGTCCACGAACCCGATTCATCACATGCCCATGTTCTCTGCTGCCATGTCCAGGGCACGTTTTGAGGCCATCCTGCGGTTCCTGCACTTTAGTGACAACACCGCCTCCCGTCCCAGGGGCCACCCTGCTTTTGACCGGCTCCACAAAATTCGGCCCCTCATAGACCATTTCAACCAATTTGCAGATATTTATACCCCAGAGCAAAACATCTGCATAGACGAGTCCCTGATACATTTTACCGGGCGCCTTGGCTTCAAACAATACATCCCAAGCAAGCGCGCCTGGTATGGGGTCAAATTGTATAAGCTCTGTGAAAGGGCCACAGGCTATACCCACAAATTTCGTGTCTATGAGGGAAAAGATCAGACCCTGGAGCCGGTCGGTTGCCCTGACTACCTGGGGAGCAGTGGGAAGACAGTTTGGGACTTGGTGTCACCCTTATTCGGCAAGGGGTACCATCTTTATGTGGACAATTTTTACACAAGTGTGGCCCTCTTTAGGCATTTGTTTCTAGAACGGATTGGCGCCTGTGGTACCGCGCGAACTAGTCGCGCGGGCTTCCCCCAACGGCTCGTTAGCACCCGTCTTGCAAGGGGGCAGAGGGCCGCACTGTGTAACGAAGAACTGCTCGCGGTGAAATGGAGAGACAAGCGTGACGTTTACATGCTCTCCTCCATTCACGCAGACACGACAATACAAATTGAGCGAGCAACCCGTGTCATTGAAAAGCCCCTCTCAGTCCACGACTATAACCTCCACATGGGAGGGGTCGACTTCAATGACCAGATGTTGTCTCCGTATTTAGTTTCCCGACGCACCAGACGCTGGTATAAGAAGGTGTCTGTATATTTAATTCAATTGGCTCTGTACAATAGTTTTGTTCTCTACAGTAAGGCTGGGAGAACTGGATCCTTCCTCAAATTTCAGGAAGAGATCATCGAGAACCTCCTGTATCCAGGAGGTTCCGTGGCCCCAACCACCAGTGTAGTTAGCCGTCTACACGAGCGACATTTCCCCAATGTCGTTCCTGGTACCTCAACCCAACCGTCACCCCGAAAAAGATGTCGTGTCTGTAGCAGGAGTGGAATAAGGCGTGACACCCGCTATTTCTGTCCTGACTGTCCGGACCACCCTGCCCTATGCTTTGGAGAGTGTTTCCGGAAGTACCACTCACAGGTACACTATTAGCATAGGGATCATCTCACCAGGATAGGCACACAGGGCTATTAGGGCCCATTCACTCACTGCTGCTGCAAACGTCTCCTTTCACATGGGACAAAGTGCATAACGCACTTCGCCACATCTTTGGGCGATTTGCGCTTTGCACATTGACCCATGGGGAAGGAGAGGTTTGTTCTATAAAGGTAAAAAAAAAAAAAAAAAAAAAAAAAAACACCAGGTAAGCAAACAGGTTAATGTTCAGTTCCAAAAGTTAAAGTTACATGTTCTGTTCCAAAGTTAATAAAATTATTGCGTTGCTGGCCTGGTTTTTTCTTTTTTTTTTTTGTCTTTTTACCTTCCAGGTGGACCAACCGATCGACCAGCTGCAGCACCGATGTGCATTCTGACAGAAGCATTGCGCTGCTGTCAGATTACACGCAAGTCGGTGTATGCGGCGCTGCAAGACGGGATTTTCTCCTCTGCAGTGACAGATACGTTTGCCGAGGCATACGAGCTGAGGAGGAGGCGGCGTTCCTATGCTTTGGCAAGCACTTTGTATATATATATATATAAAAAAAAAAATCCCGGCAATGATTTATTCATCCACATCGATTGATGCGAATGGAGAAATCTGGTTTGCCAGGGCATACGAGCTAAGTGGGTATGGATGTAGGGCGGAGCTCCTATGTCCTGGCAGACGCCTTTCCCCTCCATTTTTTTTTTTTGGCAGAGATTTTTTCATCCACATTGATCGATGCGAATGAAGAAATCTGTGCGTTCATTTTTTTCTTTCAGCCCAGAGGCTGAACGGAAAAAAAAAATCTCATTACCTGTATGCTCAATATAAGGAGAATAGCAGAAACTCCTAATGCTGGCCATACATGTAATGATTGCGGAGACCCTCAAATGCCAGGGCAGTACAAACACCCCACAACTGACCCCATTTTGGAAAGAAGACACCCCAAGGTATTTGCTGAGGGGCATATTGAGTCCATGAAAGATTGAAATTTTTGTCCTAAGTTAGCGGAAAGTGAGACTTTGTGAGAAAAAACAAAAAAAAATCAATTTCCGCTAACTTATGCGAAAAAAAAAAATATTCTATGAACTTGCCAGGCCCCTCATTGGATACCTTGGGGTGTCTTCTTTCCAAAGTGGGGTCACATGTGGGGTATTTATACTGCCCTGGCTTTTTAGGGGCCCTAAAGCGTGAGAAGAAGTCTGGGATCCAAATGTCTAAAAATGCCCTCCTAAAAGGAATTTGGGCCCCTTTGCGCATCTAGGCTGCAAAAAAGTGTGACACATCTGGTATCGCCGTACTCAGGAGAAGTTGGGGAATGTGTTTTGGGGTGTCATTTTACATATACCCATGCTGGGTGAGATAAATATCTTGGTCAAATGCCAACTTTGTATAAAAAAATGGGAAAAGTTGTCTTTTGCCAAGATATTTCTCTCACCCAGCATGGGTATATGTAAAATGACACCCCAAAACACATTCCCCAACTTCTCCTGAGTACGGCGATACCAGATGTGTGACACTTTTTTGATGCCAAGGTGGGCAAAGGGGCACATATTCCAAAGTGCACCTTTCGGATTTCACCGGTCATTTTTTACAGATTTTGATTGCAAAGTACTTCTCACACATATGGGCCCCTAAATTGCCAGGGCAGTATAACTACCCCACAAGTGACCCCATTTTGGAAAGAAGACACCCCAAGGTATTCCGTGAGGGGCATGGCGAGTTCCTAGAATTTTTTATTTTTTGTCGCAAGTTAGTGGAATATGAGACTTTGTAAGGAAAAAAGAGAAAAAAAAAAAATCATCATTTTCCGCTAACTTGTGACAAAAAAATAAAAATTCTAGGAACTCGCAGTGCCCCTCACGGAATACCTTGGGGTGTCTTCTTTCCAAAATGGGGTCACTTGTGGCGTAGTTATACTGCCCTGGCAATTTAGGGGCCCAAATGTGTGAGAAGTACCTTGCAATCAAAATGTGTAAAAAATGGCCTGCAAAATCCGAAAGGTGCACTTTGGAATATGTGCCCCTTTGCCCACCTTGGCAGCAAAAAAGTGTGACACATATGGTATCGCCGTACTCAGGAGAAGTTGGGGAATGTGTTTTGGGGTGTCATTTTACATATACCCATGCTGGGTGAGAAAAATATCTTGGTCAAATGCCAACTTTGTATAAAAAAATGGGAAAAGTTGTCTTTTGCCAAGATATTTCTCTCACCCAGCATGGGTATATGTAAAATGACACCCCAAAACACATTCCCCAACTTCTCCTGAGTACGGCGATACCACATGTGTGACACTTTTTTGCTGCCAAGGTGGGCAAAGGGGCACATATTCCAAAGTGCACCTTTCGGGTTTCGCCGGCTATTTTTTACACATTTTGATTGCAAAGTTCTTCTCACACATTTGGACCCCTAAATTGCCAGGGCAGTATAACTACGCCACAAGTGACCCCATTTTGGAAAGAAGACACCCCAAGGTATTCTGTGAGGGGCATGGTGAGTTCCTAGAATTTTTTATTTTTTGTCGCAAGTTAGTGGAATATGAGACTTTGTAAGAAAAAAATAAAATAAAAAATCATCATCATTTTCCGCTAACTTGTGACAAAAAATAAAAAGTTCTATGAACTCACTATGCCCATCAGCGAATACCTTAGGGTGTCTACTTTCCGAAATGGGGTCATTTGTGGGGTTTTTCTACTGTTTGGGCATTGTAGAACCTCAGGAAACATGACAGGTGCTCAGAAAATCAGAGCTGTTTCAAAAAGCGGAAATTCACATTTTTGTACCATAGTTTGTAAATGCTATAACTTTTACCCAAACCATTTTTTTTTTTTGCCCAAACATTTTTTTTTTATCAAAGACATGTAGAACAATAAATTTGGCGAAAAATTTATATATGGATGTCGTTTTTTTTGCAAAATTTCAGCTGAAAGTGAAAAATGTCATTTTTTTGCAAAAAAATCGTTACATTTTGATTAATAACAAAAAAAGTAAAAATGTCAGCAGCAATAAATACCACCAAATGAAAGCTATTAGTGAGAAGAAAAGGAGGTAAAATTCATTTGGGTGGTAAGTTGCATGACCGAGCGATAAACGGTGAAAGTAGTGTAGTGCCGAAGTGTAAAAAGTGCTGGTCATGAAGGGGGTTTCACTAGCGGGGCTGAAGTGGTTAAAACATTACATGCTAGCAATCCAATGGGGCTGAAATATAGTGCGATAATCGGTTAAAAGAGATTGGAGAGGAGGGGACTTTATATCCAAAATATCTAGGCAGGAATCAAGGAAGATCTTTGAATTTGGGTCCCTTATGCCACATAGTCTGAATGCAGAACTGGAAGTTTTTGTATAATCAATCGGGATGGCAGGGAGAGGCACACGTTATATCGATGTCAGGCTGTTTACCAGCGCATCGACATGACCTGCGCCCTCTCTCCCATCTCACTACCAACAAGATCAATAAATATAATTTATCTGTATTGTTTTTATCATGGTTGTTTGTTTATAGTATGATTATCTGTATATGATAAACACTATATGCACAATTAGATTTACCCTAGTAAGATATCACTATGATCTAATAAGTAAATGAAGGTGTAAAATCGCAGCCAAACGCTAAATAGGAACTAGGTAGAAGGTCTTGAGTCCCATCCATGTTTTATTATAGGTCTAGAACACATATAAAGATAACAATGGTTTCCATTTTATTTTTATTAATACCACTGAGGAAGGAACTTCGTTCCGAAACGCATCTGGTAATGAGGACAACAGATAAAAGAATTTTAAGCTGCAATACACTATCTGGTGTACTTTTAATGTCCACGTAACAATACCAATTGTATATCTGACCTTCTGAGGTTCAGCGTGGAGAGAATCACACTGCGCATGCGCACTAATCAAATAGGAAACACAAGTACGGGACCCAGCCAAACGGCCGAGGACATTTGCGGTGAGAAAGATCTTGCCTGTTATCGAGAGCTACTGCGGTAAGAGAGACCCTGGCTTAGGTCTTCCCCGTCACATCCTTAAAGCTTGTAAAAGAACGGGATCTTGACATAGGGGCCACTTAATATGGTGGATTTGGTGATCTCTGTAATGGGGACACCCCTTTGCTTGGTTTTCCTTCCTTTAAGGGATATCTGTCACGCCTTGCCCTGTGAATGTACGGAGATCTGTCAGACTGGCTGCACATGTCTGACTTCTTGGTTTGTTTTGATTTGGATTTGAGCTGGATCCACCTTCCCTCAGGTGTACTGGGTTTCATAATTAGTGAGGCTATTTATCCCTCCTTCCCCCAGTGGCCTGTGTGGGTTATAGTTCTTTTCTAGGAGCTCTTGATTTGTGGTGAATCGTCTGCTCCAACTCTTCTCAAGATAGGTCTTCTCCTTCCTTTCCCTTTGTGTGTGTTATCTAGGTCTGTATTAAAACGCTTGCTTCTTCTTGGTTGGAAGAAGCAGGTTGCCTCTTCCCTTTTCCCTGCTGCTTAGGGTTTGCCCAGGGCGTTCAGATTTAGGCACGAGGGCATGTGCATATTCACCCTAAGGGTATGCACATGGGCACAGCAGTCTAGGGAAAGCTTTTAGGGATTGCTAGGAGGTGACCCGTTTCTCCCTAGCTTTTGGGCCTAGTCATTTGTTCTGTTGGTTTTCCCTGTGTTTGGTTGTTTCCCCGCTTACCCACCTGTCGTGACATTATAACCCACCATAAAACTGTCATATTCCTGCTGTTTGCGAAATTAAGGCTATGGTGCCTTGGTTGATCGCATGCATGGATTATCGCTGGAGGTTGTTGATCTCCGCAGTTCTGTTGCACAGTGTCAGAATGCTCTGGCGTCTGGCGCTGTTAGAGGAAATCAGGTCTGCTTAGAGCCTAAAGTCGCTCTCCCTGATAGGTTCTCAGGGGGTGGTGATGACTTTATACGGTTCAGGGAGTCCTGCAGGTTGTATTTTTGTCAGCGGCCGATGTCATCTGGTGACGAGAATCAAAGAGTGGGGATCATTATATCTCTGCTCAAAGGGGACACGCCTTTTCTCTGCCGACCGGTTCACCATCCCTCCGGTCGGTGGATGAATTTTTTAGAGCCTTTGGCTTGATTTATGATGACCCAGACCGCGTCTCTGTGGCTGAATCTAAGCTGCGCAGTTTGTTACAGGGAGAATGTACTGCAGAGTCGTATTGTGCAGAATTTAGATGATGGGCAACTGACTCGGGGTGAAATGATCCTGCATTTCGGAGTCAGTTTTGTCAGGGGCTATCTGAGTGGTTGAAAGATGCCCTTGCTTTTCATGAGTATCCCGATTCATTGGAGACGGCCATGTTTTTGGCAGTGCGGCTTGATAGACGTCTTAGAGAAAGGTATAAGATTCCTCTCAAGCAGGGGGTCCCAACTGTAAGTGGATCCGTTCCACCTAGTCCCTGGGGTAATATGACTTTTGAATCTGGGGCAGGAGAGAGGTTTCCTTCGCTCAGGTGATAGGGATTTTAGGAAGTTGAATAATGCTATGTTACTTCTGTGGAAAAGAAGGTAATTTTGTTTGTGCATGTCCTTTTGTTAAACCTCAAAGTGGTAATGAAAAACTGCAGAGGTATTCACATAAAGAGAAAAAAAAGACTTCACTGACTCTTGGTAGTGTGAATGGGGAGTCTGAGCAAGCAAATATGCATTCTCCCTGCAGTACCCGTTTCCTCCTGCCTGCCATGGTGGTGCTAGACTCAGGAAATTATGATTTTGAGGTATTTGTTGACAGTGGTGCATGGGGTAAACCTTATTGATTTTCAGTTCTTCCAAAATCTTGGTTTTAGAACTAGCACTTTAGATAAAGAGATACCAGTGTTTGCTATTGATTCCTCCCCTCTATCACAAAAGAGTCTGACTCATATCGTTCATAACATTAAGTTAAGGGTGGGTGATTCACATGTTGAGTCCATTTCTTGTTTTGTTATAAAGGGCTTGCCTGCTCCGATGGTTCTGGGTTTACCGTGGTTGATAAAGCATAACCCTACTATTGACTGGCAAACAAGACAAATCAGTAGTTCGAGTGAATTTTGTTCGGACAACTGTCTTGGTGCTTCTATCTCAGGGGTTTCAACTACGGTCCTACCTCAGTTTCTCTCTGATTTTGCGGACGTATTCTCAGAGGGTGGAGCCGAGGTGCTACCTCCACATTGAGAATATGATTGTCCGGTCAATCTCATCCCTGGAGCTAAACTGCCAAAATCTCGACTATAGAACCTTTCCCAATCCGAAAGAGAAGCTATGCGGAAGTATATTGCAGAGAGTTTGGCAAAGGGACATATTAGGCCATCTAAGTCCCCTGTGGCCGCCGGCTTCTTTTTCGTAAAAAAGAAAGACGGCTAACTTAGACCGTGATTAGATTTCTGAGAATTGAATCTTATTACGGTCCGTGTTCTCCAAGCTGGATTTAAGAGGAGCTTATGATCTGATCAGAATCAAGGAAGGAGATGAGTGGAAAACGGCCTTCAATACACCCGAAGGTCATTTCGAGAATCTTGTCATGCCCTTTGGTTTAACTAATGCTCCAGCGGTCTTTCAGCAATTTGTGAATTATATTTTCCATCATTTAGTGGGAAGGTTCATTGTTGTTTAATTTGATGATATACTAATTTACTCACCCGATTTGGAGACCCATCAGGATCACGTGAGACAGGTGTTGTCCATCCTTCGGGAGAATAAATTGTATGCAAAATTGGAAAAATGTGTTTTTGCTGTCCAGGAGCTTACGTTTTTAGTATACCTGCTTTCTGACTCGAGTTTTCGTATGGACCCCGAAAAGGTCCGGGCGGTACTGGAATGGGACCGGCCCGAGAATCAGAAAGCTCTGATGCGGTTATTGGGTTTTACCAATTACTACAGAAAATTCATCTTGAATTATTCTACCATTGTAAAACCTTTGACTGATATGACTAAAAAAGGCGTCAACGTTTTTGTCTGGTCGGATGAGGCATTACAGGCCTTTTCTGCTATTAAGAAATGTTTTGTGTCTGCTCCAATGCTGATGCAAACGGATGTGTCTGAACCGTTTATCCTGGAGGTTGATGCATCAGAAGTGGGGGTCGGAGCAGTCTATCACCTAGCAAATGGCGTCCGTGTGCTTTTTTTTTCTCCAGAAAGCTCTCGGCCTCTGAAAGAGATTATGATGTGGGAGATAGAGAGTTGCTGGCCATTAAATTTGGCCTTTGAGGAATGGCGTCATTGGTTGGAGGGGGCTACTCATCCTATTACGGTATATACTGACCACAAGAATTTGGCTTACTTGCAGTCTGCTAAGCGCCTGAATCCTAGACAGGTCACTGTTTTTTACTAGGTTCAATTTTGTGTTCACATTTCGCCCTGGGGTTAAAAACATCAAGGCAGATGCGTTGTCACATAGTTTTCCTGGTGGGAGTGATTCGGAGGATCCCGCTCCGATTTTGGCTGATGGGGTGGTGGTTTCCGCTCTGTACCCAGAGTTGGAGATGGAGCCGTTAGGGGCCCAGGACAAGTTGGTTGTTCCTGCTGAACTGCGATACAAGGTGTTCAAGGAACATCATGATAGGGTCCTTGCGGGACATCCTGGAAGCAAATCCACCATAGATCTCATTTCCCAAAGATTCTGGTAGCCAGGGTTGTGCAAGAGTGTGGGGGGTTATGTGACAGCTTGTGAGACCTGTGCACGCGCGAAGGTGGCTCACACTCGGCCTTCAGGATCCCTTCTTCCTTTATCCATCCTGTCTCATCCTTGGACGCATTTGTCCATGGACTTTATTACCAATTTTCCGTGTTCCTCTGGGTAGTAGTGGACAGCTTCAGTAAGATGGCCCACTTTGTACCGTTGCCTAGCTTGCCCAATGCCAAGACTCTCGCTCAGGTTTTTGTCGATAACATTGTGAAACTACATGGCATTCCCTCTGATGAGGTGTCTGATAGGGGGGACACAATTTGTTTCCAGGTTTTGGAGGGCGTTCTGCTCTCACCTGGGAATTCAACTGTCTTTTTCCTCAGCTTTTCATCACCAGTCGAATGGTCAGACAGCGCACTAACCAAACCCTGGAGACCTATTTGAGGTGTTTTGTTGCTGAGAACCAGGATGACAGGTCTTCTTTCTTGTCTCTAGCCAAGTTTGCCTTGAATAACCATAGACAGGAGTCCACTGATAAGTCGCCATTTTTTGGCGCATATGGTTTTCACCCACAGTTTGGTACTATTTCCGGGACTGGATCTTCTGGGATGCCAGAAGAGGAGGGATTCTCGTCCGCCTTGTCATCTATCTAGCGGAAGATCCAAGTTAATTTGGAAAAGATGGGTGAAAGATATAAACGGATGGTTGACAGGAGATGTATGACTGGTCCGGACCTGTGTGTGGATGATTCGGTGTGGTTGTCCACTAGAAACATTAAACTGAAGGTACCATCTTGGAAATGGGGTCCAAGATTTATTTTCCCTTACAAAATCTCTGTGATTGTCAACCCGGTGGAGTTTCGTCTGGATCTTCCGCAGACCTGGAAGATCCATAATGTGTTTCACAGGTCTTTATTAAAGGAATATGTGGAACCTGTGGAACCTGTGGAACCACCTCCATTGCCACCTCCCCCTGTCCTAATGGATGGCAATTTGGAGTTTGAAATCTCTAAGATTCTTGACTTGCGTGTTCTTCGGGGTTCCCTCCAGTACCTGGTGCACTGGAAGGGATACGGTCCTGAGGAAAGAATGTGGGTTCCGGCTGCTGATGTCAGTGCTAGCCGCCTGGTGAGGGCCTTTCACAGGGCACACCCAGATAAGGTTGGTCTGGGGTGTCCAGGGGTCACCCGTAGAAGTGCGGAGATCTGTCAGACTGGCTGCACATGTCTGACTTATTGGTTTGTTTTGATTTGGATTTGAGGTGGATCCACCTTCCCTCAGGTGTACTGGGTTTCATCGTTAGTGAGGCTATTTATCCCTCCTTCCCCCAGTGGCCTGTGCGGGTTATAGTTCTTTTCTAGGAGCTTTTGATTTGTGGTGAATCGTCTGCTCCAGCTCTTCTCAAGGTAAGTATTCTCCTTTCTTTCCCTTTGTTTGTGTGTGTGTGTGTGTGTGTGTGTGTGTGTGTGTTTATCTAGGTCTCTAGGGAGACGCTTGCTTCTTCTTGGTTTGAAGAAGCAGGTTGCCTTATCCCTTTTCCCTGCTGCTTAGGGTTTGCCCAGAGTGTTCAGATTTAGGCACAAGGACATGTGCATATCCACCCTAAGGGTATGCACATGGGCACAGCAGTCTAGGGAAAGCTTTTAGGGATCACTAGGAGGTGACCCTTTTCTCCCTAGCTTTTTGGCCTAGTCATTTGTTCTGTTGGTTTTCCCTTAGTTTGGTTGTTTCCCCGCTTACCCACCTGTCGTGGCAATATCTGGCTTTTACTGTGTTGAAGACCCATAACTGGGGCTCCACAGTTATTTTGCATATTACTGTTTCCCAGGGAGCTTTGCACTTTGGATTGCTGTGTTGAGACTCTTAAATGAGGCTTCACAGTGTTTGATCTGTTATAAAAGGGGAAGTTTGTGGGCATTTATGCTTATATATAAAGAAATCAAACAGTTGTAATATATACGCCTTCGGATGCAAAAGAAGACCTTTTTGTAACATTCACAGTGGCAGTATTTGTCATAAGTTCCTTTGATACAACGCAAAAGACTTTGACACAGTATAATATACGTGGAAAAACATAACATATGTATCTAAAGTAACTAATATATATTATTTTGTACCATCGTGGAATATTTGAAACTAACAGAAAGAATAACAAACTAACAGTTCTAGTGTTGCAGCAACATATGTCCTCAAAAATATAAGTGTATCATATAAGTGTACTATACATGCGAGAACTCCGTATGCTATAAAAGTGGATGGGACCAAGACCTCATAGTATTTATTACATGTAGTGTATTTTATTTTATTTTATATTAATCATGTGGTAATATGTTTAATTGGTGTGTTTAATAAATACAATATAATTTATTTTTTGTGAGCCAGTCAATTAATATATATTGTCTAAAATTAGCCATGCTGTCTACACCTCTGCAACTCACAAAAAATGAACTTCCTCCTCAAGAGGAAAGAGTGGTGCCAACCTGGCTAAACACTAGAGAATCTTCCACTGCTTTCTCCATACACAGCCTATGGGACAAATAATACATGAAATACAGTGACAGTCACACTTTAACCACTTGCAGTGGGGACACTGCATGTATGTACCATATTTGTTCACAGGTTTGCCCCTTTCCCAATTAGGAAGTCAAGAATCCACACCAACCAAGCAACAAAATAGCTGGTACATTTTACACTGGCAGACACAGACAGATTTTTCTCAAGATCAATGATGCCATAAATATCTGCAGCACCATACTTCAGCCTCCTTTATACAGTACAACAATTTTGTTTTAGACAGCAGGGAAACCCACTGAGTAAAGTAAAAATAGCTCCAGTCTCCAGTGAAATCTGGAAAGGGACACTGGGGTAGCAGCCAACAAGCTGGTCTAGTGGACAGTGGAGACAAGACAACATACAGTTGCAAGAAAAAGTATGTGAACTCTTTGGAATTATATGGATTTCTGCACAAATTGGTCATAAAATGTGATCTGATCTTCATCTAAGTCACAACAATAGACAATCACAGTCTGCTTAAACGAATAAGACACAAATAATTAAATGTTACCATGTTTTTATTGAACACACCATGTAAACATTCACAGTGCAGGTGGAAAAAGTATGTGACCCCCTAGACTATTGACATCTCCAAGAGCTAATTGGAGTGAGGTTTCAGCCAACTGGAGTCCAATCAATGAGATGAGATTGGAGGTGTTGGTTAGAGCTGCCCTGCCCTATAAAAAACACACACCAGTTCTGGGTTTGCTTTTCACAAGAAGCATTGCCTGATGTGAATGATGCCTCTCACAAAAGAGCTCTCTGAAAACCTACGATTAAGAATTGCTGACTTGCATGAAGCTAGAAAGGGTTATAAAAGTATCTCCAAAAGCCTTGCTGTTCATCAGTCCACGGTAAGACAAATTGTCTATAAATGGAGAAAGTTCAGCACTACTGCTACTCTCCCTAGGAGTGGCCGTTCTGTAAAGATGACTGCAAGAGCACAGCGCAGACTTCTCAATGAGGTGAAAAAGAATCCTAGTGTCAGCTAAATTCCCTGTTAACGAATCTACGATACGTAAAACACTAAACAAGAATGGATTTCATGGGAGGATACCACAGAGGAAGCTACTGCTGTCCAAAAAAAACATTGCTGCACGTTTACAGTTTGCACAAGAGCACCTGGATGTTCCACAGCAGTACTGGCAAAATATTCTGTTGACAGATGAAACCAAAGTTGAGTTGTTTGGAAGAAACACACAACACTATGTGTGGAGAAAAAGAGGCACAGCACACCAACATCAAAACCTCATCCCAACTGTGAAGTATAGTGGTAGGAGTATCATGGTTTGGGGCTGCTTTGCTGCATCAGAGCCTGGGCGGATTGCTATCATCAAGGAAAAATGAATTCCCAAGTTTATCAAGACATTTTGCAGGAGAACTTAAGGCCATCTGTCCACCAGCTGAAGCTCAACAAAAGATGGGTGTTGCAACAGGACAACGACCCAAAGCATAGAAGTAAAACAACAACAGAATGGCTTAAACAGAAGAAAATACGCTTTCTGGAGTGGCCAAGTCAGAGTCCTGACCTCAACCCGATTGAGATGCTGTGGCATGACCTCAAGAAAGCGATTTACACCAGACATCCCAAGAATATTGCTGAACTGAAACAGTTCTGTAAAGAGGAATGGTCAAGAATTACCCCTGACCGTTGTGCACGTCTGATCTGCAACTACAGGAAACGTTTGGTTGAAGTTATTGCTGCCAAAAGAGGTTCAACCAGTTATTAAATGCAAGGGTTCACATACTTTTTCCACCTGCACTGTGAATGTTTACATGGTGTGTTCAATAAAAACATGGTAACATTTAATTCTTTGTGTGTTATTAGTTTAAGCAGACTGTGATTGTCTATTGTTGTGACTTAGATGAGGATCAGATCACTTTTTGTGACCAATTTGTGCAGAAATCCCTATCATTCCAAAGGGTTCACATACTTTTTCTTGCAACTATAGTAGCAATCACCAGTTGTGTAGCAGAAGACCATGGCTGCTACAGCCGAAACAGAAGAAAGGACAGCATAAGTCAAAAGTTACAAGTAATAAGAAAAAACATTGTACCAATGCTAAAGGCAGCACCCTGGAGCATTGCCTATATATGAATACCTCATGCCCAAGTAGATAACTCTACACTATACCCCAATATACACTCACCTAAAGAATTATTAGGAACACCATACTAATACTGTGTTGGAACCCCTTTTGCCTTCAGAACTGCCTTAATTCTACGTGGCATTGATTCAACAAGGTGCTGATAGCATTCTTTAGAAATGTTGGCCCATATTGATAGGATAGCATCTTGCAGTTGATGGAGATTTGAGGGATGCACATCCAGGGCACGAAGCTCCCGTTCCACCACATCCCAAAGATGCTCTATTGGGTTGAGATCTGGTGACTGTGGGGGCCATTTTAGTACAGTGAACTCATTGTCATGTTCAAGAAACCAATTTGAAATGATTCAAGCTTTGTGACATGGTGCATTATCCTGCTGGAAGTAGCCATCAGAGGATGGGTACATGGTGGTCATGAAGGGATGGACATGGTCAGAAACAATGCTCAGGTAGCCCGTGGCATTTAAACAATGGCCAATTGGCACTAAAGGGCCTAAAGTGTGCCCAGAAAACATCCCCTACACCACCAACACCAGCCTGCACAGTGGTAACAAGGCATGATGGATACATGTTCTCATTCTGTTTACGCTAAATTCGGGCTCTACCATTTGAATGTCTCAACAGAAATCGCGACTCATCAGACCAGGCAACATTTTTCCAGTCTTCAACAGTCCAATTTTGGTGAGCTCGTGCAAATTGTAGCCTCTTTTTCCTATTTGTAGTGGAGATGAGTGGTACCTGGTGGGGTCTTCTGCTGTTGTAGCCCATCCGCCTCAAGGTTGTGCATGTTGTGGCTTCACAAATGCTTTGCTGCATACCTCGGTTGTAACGAGTGGTTATTTCAGTCAACGTTGCGCTTCTATCAGCTTGAATCAGTCGCCCATTCTCCTCTGACCTCTAGCATCAATAAGGCATTTTTGCCCACAGGACTGACGCATACTGGATGTTTTTCCCTTTTCACACCATTCTTTGTAAACCCTAGAAATGGTTGTGTGTGAAAATCCCAGTAACTGAGCAGATTGTGAAATACTCAGACCGGCCCATCTGGCACCAACAACCATGCCACGCTCAAAATTGCTTAAATCACCTTTCTTTCCCATTCTGACATTCAGTTTGGAGTTCGGGAGATTGTCTTGACCAGGATCACAATCCTAAATGCATTAAAGCAACTGCCATGTGATTGGTTGACTAGATAATCGCATTAATGAGAAATAGAACAGGTGTTCCTAATAATTCTTTAGGTGAGTGTACACCAATAGTTACCCACTTACTTACATAATGTGGGCCCCCATCTCAGGTGCTGATAGTCTCCTTATTTGATTGGAAAGCAGATGTGCCTTATCCAGAATGGAGATGCCCAGAAGGTGTTCAGAGATCAGCAGCTACAGAACAGAGGATGAGCATCCTTGTGTTTTTGAAGTGCAGTTAAAAATCCACATCAAAACCGCATTAGAAAAACCAAACCATTTGGAACATTTTAGTGATGCAGTAGCTGTCCATGTGTGTCCACATGTAAAAACCATGCAGCCAATTGTTGCATCACAAAACCATGGAAAGTCATGCTAAAACCAAACACGTATGGTTTTCATATATGGTTTTGATACCTCCACTGCAACTTTTAAATAAACCCCACTGTAAGTGTGTCTTGCCATATAGCATTAGTAAGTAATCAGTGAGGTGAGGCATTTTAAAATTGTGGGTGGTTTGGGAGACCATAGGCCAGGAAGTCTCAGGTCCTGGGCGGCAGTCCTAGCCATCTATATTATAATATACACCCTCATCAGCCATGCTTACTCTTGATGAAAGAAAAGACTATAATACTCATATCATCTTGAATCTTATCTAATAATTGTCTCCTTTTTCTGAAATAAAGCGGTATTTACACTGGCAGCTCTTACATGATGAATGTATTTTAGAAATCCTAGTTGATCACAGCACTCTGTTCTGGCTGGTGTGGGTGCTCGTCAAGGGTTTGCTCCTGACTCCACCTCCCAGAAACTTTAATTTGTGTCAAACAATTCACACAGCACTCCAGTTTTTTATGATGCTTAATTGATTTTTATTGGCCGGACATGGTGGTACACAAAGCAATGTTTCGGGCAAATAGGATGCCCTTAATCAGGCAGAAGAGTGTCCACTGGACCAGGGAAAGAGCTGGCGCTGTATGTATTTTAGTAATGTCCTTCTATGCACCTTAATTTAGGGAAGATCTTCTTTAGGCCTCATGCATATGACCGTTGGGCTACCGTACCCGTGCCTGGGACTACAAACCCCGGACCTGGAAAACACAGGCACCGGCCATGTGCACTTGCCATTCTGGCGCAGACCCATTGCCTTCAAAAGGTCAGCGATCTGCAAGATACAGTGAAAGAAAGTACATGTCCTATCTTTTGCGGCACAGAGGCATGGTCGTGAGCATGAGGCCTTAATACAATTTTAAAAAGTATTCTTTTTTTTTTTCAATATATAAGACTCTCATAATATCTAGTTTAGTTTCCTTGACAATTTGGCCAAAATGATTTTCCCCAATTTGCATACTCTGCAAAATCTCCTAAAGATTTTATTTAGGGCATCTCCATAATAAATGGCTAAGATTTGTATTTGTCTTTTTTGCACCTCAGACATTTATCTAAGCTGCTCGTTACGTGCAGTGGGTTACGGGCAGTTGGTTTTGGGTTAAACCTAAGGGTGTTGTCCTGGTGCTTCCCCTATACAGGGATCTGGACTTTGCTGCAGGTAACCAACCAGGCTGCTACTTCGTGGAGTAGTCCTGGTGTAGTTGGCAGCTGACCCACGTGAATCTGAGACACTGGTGCAAGGCACTGAGTGATCAGGCAATATATACGTAATCAGAAGAAAAGCCAAGCGCACTAATGTATTTGTGTAAGTCTGAGGTCAGGGCAGGTGGCAGTAGGGCAATACGAGAAACAGACCAAGGTCTGTGCAGGCGACTTGGTGTCAGAGTCGGTAGTCAGACTGGAGTAAAGAACATGGGTAGTCAGACAGGGGATACACCTTTGCTGGCCACTAGAGAGTAGGAAACCTAAAACCCATACACTTTTCTACTAGGTAAGGTGCCTACAGTACCCAGGGCCTGCCAGCCATTAGCTAGGGATGATTATGTGCATTGGCCCTTTAAGAGGTCAGGAGTTAACGCATGCCCTATGGAACAGACCAGGAGGCCTGTAGTGCTCACAGACAGCTTCCGAGCTGTCTTACATTTAGACCTTTTTCTACGTCTGAAATAGGCATAGAAAATGGTAAATGAGACAGGCCTGCCGGCCCATCCCCTTCCCCGCCCACGTCACACACACATTTTTAGACTTGGTGTGAGCAGGGAGAAGTTGCAGATTGTGGCGCAACTAGCTGTTGTGCCACAATCTGTGCCTGAAATATACCTAATTTAGGCATATTTCAGCCTAATAAAGACCCCCAGAATGATTACTTGATAATACCTTCCTCCAGGTTTCGTCAGATCCATCTTCTTTTCATTTAGCTTTATCACATACAAAGGAATAAAAGCTCATACAATTCCTTAATAGTGAACTACTGTTTTAAAGCTGCCCCACAGAATATACTGCAATAATACAGACTGAATAAGAGAAAATAGAGTGGGTATTGCATACCTCACCAACTTTTGAAAGTTACAAACAGGGACAACTGCAGCTGCATGCATAGCACTATGCGGTAAAAATGTTATACTAAGTCACACCTCTAACTCTGCCCAGTGCATCACAATAGACATCCAATTCCCTTACATAGCCCCCCCCCCATAGTAATTATTCCCCCTTTGTGCCACTACACAGCGGTTATGCCCACATTGTTCCCCTTTCACTGTAGATATGCCCACATTGTGCTATCTTTACAGTAATGATGCCCACATTGTGCCTCCTCACTGTAGTTGTGCCCACATTGTGCCTCCTCACTGTAGTTGTGCCCACATTGTGCCTCCTCACTGTAGTTGTGCCCACATTGTGCCTCCTCACTGTAGTTGTGCCCACATTGTGCCTCCTCACTGTAGTTGTGCCCACATTGTGCCTCCTCACTGTAGTTGTGCCCACATTGTGCCTCCTCACTGTAGTTGTGCCCACATTGTGCCTCCTCACTGTAGTTGTGCCCACATTGTGCCTCCTCACTGTAGTTGTGCCCACATTGTGCCTCCTCACTGTAGTTGTGCCCACATTGTGCCTCCTCACTGTAGTTGTGCCCACATTGTGCCTCCTCACTGTAGTTGTGCCCACATTGTGCCTCCTCACTGTAGTTGTGCCCACATTGTGCCCCCTCACTGTAGTTGTGCCCACATTGTGCCCCCTCACTGTAGTTGTGCCCACATTGTGCCCCCTCACTGTAGTTGTGCCCACATTGTGCCCCCTCACTGTAGTTGTGCCCACATTGTGCCCCCTCACAGTAGTTATGTCCAAATGTCCCCCCTAACTTGTGGCAGGTGCAGCACTATGAAGTGCCTTTTGCGCTGTGGCATTAGAAGAATTCTGATATCTCTGACTTTTAGTCTAACCAGACTGTCTATTACTCTGTAATTCCTCTAGCACCGTTCTATGGAAACAGTAGGTTTAAAGAGCACACCAAATGCTTGAAATAACTTCTTTATTAACTTCAACTTTTCTTCATAAAGCAATGCTGCCTCCACAGCAGATAGTCCATGTATAAAACATGTGTTGCATAAAGATTCAGAAAATGGCGGTATGCATAAGATGGTGGTTCAACTGTTCAATCTTGTCATTCAACATAAAATGGTGGATATATTTCTCACTTGAGTATCTGTACTCTAACTTTAAGTTATTTAAAGGGTTTCTGTCACCAGATTTAACCCTATTAAGCTAGCTGACATTAGCGATGTTGCTAATTAGTATATTATAAAAGTTTGATTTCTGGCGTAACAAGGGCATAGATAAAAGTAGGAATAGGCTTGTTAGGGTTAGCTGACATTAGCACATCGCTAATGTCAGCTAGCTTTATAGGGTTAAATCTGGTGACATACTCCCTTTAAGCACTTTATTATCTCTCTGAGAGGTATATCTGAGGTCTAACTCATAGTTCTACTTGCTGAATTTGGTCACAATTTGCAGTATGCAGTTAGCAGTAACTATTTGCAGATTGGTTGAGTATGATCTGGTATGGTTGTATGCAATTTGGATTGTAATATGGAATTTGAATTTGGATTGTCAACTTTGTAGTTTGCAATTGGTGGAACTATAAGTAAACACACATATAACTGGTGCAGTTCTAATCACTATATTAACAGTAGGAACATTATACAGTATAACTGTTTTAAATACCTATTTTGGCCTCTCTGCTTCCATAAAACACAGCAGCTCTTAGCTTGGAGTGAATGTCTGTTCAGCTTCTGTCCTCTGGTGTAATGATTATTGCGGCTCCTGCTAGGGGAATTTCCCACACAGGCTGTGTGTGAGGCTGGCTGTGATTGGTCAAGACTCCTGCCCAGCAACAACAGTTTAACTCTATGCTTTCTGTTGTTTCTGCTGTGTCATTGAGCTTACCTTACATTATATAATGAATCTTAAAGGCATATTATCTTTTCTGCTTCTCTGAACACAATATATAACAGTTTTATGATATCCAAACATGAAGTCACTGTAAATAACTCTGCTTTTGTCTTTAACACACAAACATAGGAACTGTATTAAGGTTATTGGCAGGTTTAGCTGTATAACCATATAGGTTATATTAACAACCTAGGGCAGACCTTAACTGGCCAGCTCCATCACTGTAGATATGCCCACATTGTGCCCCTTCACAGTAGTTATGCCCACATTGTGCCCCTCAAAGAAGTTATGACCACATGTGTTCCCTTTACAATAGTTATGCCTACATGTGCCCCCTCACAGTAATAATGCCCACATTGTGCCCCCTTCACAGCTTTTATGTCTATATGTTCCCCCTCACAGTAGTTATGCCCAAGTAGTATGGCCCAAGGGAATGCCAGCATGAGTATCCATAACCTCAAGTATTGCTACTACTACTTTCTCCTCTCTGGAGTTGAGTGTGACTCAACTCCTGGGCTCGCTGCAATAGGGCTTGTCCAAGGTGACATATTTTCTTTAAAGGAATATTTCAAGGATTTTTCCCATCCCCATGTGGGATATCCACAGGATTCACTTGAACAGGGGAGGAAGGTGTAATTACCCTGCACCATCGCTACAATCTAGACGGTGAGCAGGAAAACATTGAAGAGACACAGCACTCTCATGAGCACCGCAGCCTCTTCAACCAGCGGATTGGCGGATGTGCCGGGAGTCAGACCCCCACCGATCTGATATTGATGACCTCTCCTGAGGATAGGTCAGTAATATACTGACACTGCAAATTTGTAATGGCAAAACTGTCATATGTCACCATTTACACACTGACTTGTAGGCTATCTTCAATATGAAATTCCTGTACAGAAAGGGGGCCATTCCTGTATAAGCTCTGTATAGAATTTCACAAAGGTAGGCATTGGTACAATTAATGACCCAATCCCCTCTCCTGCCTATCTTTTTCTAACCGCTCTAATAAATACCATATTTTTTATTTTGTTGCCAGGATTATGATTAAAAAAAAATACCCTGTTATTCAAGGCTGGAATTTCCCTATTGCTTATTCTTCAGTATCAGTGAAATTTAGCAGTCACTTTAGCTTTTTAGTGGAGAAATATTTATCTCTCCTTTGTTCGCACAATTACGGGGATTTCCAAATCAACAGATTAATGTTATTTCATCAGAACCAGTGTAACGTACATTAATATATTTTACTATTAAAAAAAAAAAATAGACAGAAATGGAATTACCTCTCAGGACTGGAAAGGACATGAAACTCTCTCTGGTCAGACTGTGATCTATTACTGTAATGCCAGGTGAGGGGCTGTTAATGATCTTTGTTAGCGACAGTGGGTCAAGAGAATGGGGGAGAAGATTGAGAAGAAGGAAGCCAAAGAATGAAGGAAAAGACATACGGGACACAGTGGAGCCATACACTCATTGATATAAAAAAAAGGCAGCAAGAAGGAGTTGTTAGAATGAAAACTTTCTATGTGTGAATGTTATGATGATATATGTAAGTGATTACAGTATTACAACGAAAGGATAAGTTTATTGGGGAAAACTGGACAACTGAATGGAGGCTTTCGCACCCTGGTACCCTCTGGCTTGGATACAAGATGAGATACAGTTGGGCATACAAGTCCCATATGGTATCCTGCGGCACATAAATGCTTGATTGACGATAAATTTGGCGACCAGACAGGTCAAAGAAGCAGGGGCATTGTTAGGGTCTCAAAAGATCCGGGACCCAAGCACCAATGCATATGGCCCAATTCTCTAAGTTGAACAAACGCCTCCCCCCCCCCCCGCAAACACTAGCACTGAAGACATTTTATTGTACTTGCTATACCTATCACATCCAGTGCCTCCCAGGTGACGTCTCCTCTGATGTAGATCTTCTCTGTCATCATCTGTAGATCTTCTCTGTCTTCACCATTCGGTCCGGACACTTCTCTCAGCCGCCTTGTCTCTGCAGAGTGTGACACACAAACATCTTGGCTTCCTTACTTTTCTGTACCCCCAAATACTATCCTGAAGAAAATGAGTGCAACGCATAGTAACAGTACTCCTCATAGTCGCATCAATAGTAATTCCCTTCTAGAATGCTCTCATTAGTAATACTGCCCCCTACTGGACCCAACAGTGATAATGCTCCACAAGAGTGCCTCTATTAGTGGAAGAGCCCTCCAGTATTAATAAGACCCTCACAGAGCCCCTGGTAAAAATAAGACCCCCTATTATTCCCCCAGTGGTAATAAAGCTCTCTACAGACCTCTCAGTAGTAATAAGGCCCCCATAGTGCTCTTAGTAGATATAATGCGGTTTCCTCCTATAGAGCCCCCAGTAGTAATAAGAACGCCTAATGTGCCCTGGATTTAAAATGCCCCTACAGTGCCGTCAGTATTTATACTGCCCCCTACTGTTATAACGCTCACCCTGAAGCGCCCCCAATATTTATAATGCCGCCTGAAGTGCCCCCTGTAGTTATAATCCTCTGTTTAGTGTCCTCAGAAATTATTATTCCTCAGCTCCTCTGCCATACAGTCCCATGTCAATAACACTATTTCCCTCCCTCCGCCATAGAGTCCCATATAAATACCATCACACCTTCTCTCCAGCCCCCTCCAATATATAGTCCCATGTAAATGACATCCGTCTCTATCTACAGCCTCCTCCAAAATAGAGTTCCATTTAAATAAGATCACACCATCTCTCCTGCCCCTTCCAACATACAGTCCCGTGCAAATAACATCACCCCCTTCCCAACCGCCTTGAACATACAGTCCCATGTACATAACATCACCTCCGGGACCTACTAAAAGGAATGACAGAATAGAATGCCTATAGATTTTAACAGGAAAGTGGAATGCCCATAGAGAATAATGGACCAGAGTGGAATGCTCAAAGAGAATAATGGAAATGTAATATTTGAATTAGAGACAAAACCATTTGACATATCTAATAATTATTTAGCAGGCTTACTCTCCAAGTTCAGTGGGATGATTTAATGTTCAGATTAAGTGGAATTATCACTGTTTTCTGCAGAATGACGAGGCTGAATGACACAATGGAATGCCCATAGACTATAATGGGAAATAAACTACGTGTATGAGCTCATTTGCAGGTAAATCTGTGTTATGTAGGACATTAACCTTTACTGCAAGTGTTCCCTGGGTAGAGTAGCATATTGTAAAATGAAAATTGAATGCCCATAGACTATAATGGGAAGTAAACTCTGAGCTCATTTGCAGGTAATTCTGTGTTATGTAGGACATTAACATGATAATCCCACTTAATCTAAATTTTAAATAATCCCACTGAATTTGAAGAGCAAGCCTGCTACAGATTTATTTGATATGTTGAATGGTTCAGACACCAAGTCACATTTTACTTCCCATTATAGTCTATGGGCATTCCATTGTGTCATTCCCATTCTCATATCATAGAAACCAATGATAATCCCACTTAATCTCAATTTTTAATAATCCCACTGAATTTGAAGAGTAAGCCTGCTACAGATTTATTTGATATGTTGAATGTTTCTGGCATCAAGTCACGTTTTACTTCCCATTATAGTCTATAGGCATTCCATTATAGGAAAGTAGATTTGTTCAGGAGCAGCAACACAAGCGGCTTGTAGAGAGCAAAGATGGTGGTCATGCAGTAGCTGGGCAGGGGATCACAGATCCAACGCGATCCAAGGGCATATGTAGAAAGTAGGGAGCCACAGCAGCATATCACCAAGTATCTTCTTTATTCAGATAAACACCTCACAGCAAAGCATAAAAATTGCAGCAACGTTTCGGCTAAGGGTAGCCTTTGTCAAGCATATTTAACAAGTAAAATCACAGCCTATAAATCCCATATACTGGGACCACCCACACCGCTGAACAACCAATAGATAATGATGTTATAGGTCACACCTACATAATGAACATGGGATCACCAACACATTGGGACATGTTAAACAGCTGGTACAGATTATAGCTATCGTACTCACAAGTTCACCTGTGTGGGGCCACGTTGCACAGACTCCCATGATGGATCTAGCGTCTCGCACTCGGACATGCGCATCACCGAGTGCGAGACGCTAGATCCATCATGGGCGTCTGTGCAACGTAGCCCCACACAGGTGAACTTGTGAGTACGATAGCTATAATCTGTACCAGCTGTTTAACATGTCCCAATGTGTTGGTGATCCCATGTTCATTATGTAGGTGTGACCTATAACATCATTATCTATTGGTTGTTCAGCGGTGTGGGTGGTCCCAGTATATGGGATTTATAGGCTGTGATTTTACTTGTTAAATATGCTTGACAAAGGCTACCCTTAGCCGAAACGTTGCTGCAATTTTTATGCTTTGCTGTGAGGTGTTTATCTGAATAAAGAAGATACTTGGTGATATGCTGCTGTGGCTCCCTACTTTCTACATAGGCATTCCATTATGTCACTCACCTTTGCATTCTATAGAAAACAGTTATAATCCAAGGTAATTTTCATTTTACAATATGCTACTCTACCCAGGGAACACTTGCAGTAAAGGTTAATGTCCTACATAACACAGATTTACCTGCAAATGAGCTCATACACGTAGTTTATTTCCCATTATAGTCTATAGGCATTCCATTGTGTCATTCACCCTCATCATTCTGCAGAAAACAGAGATAATTCCACTTAATCTGAACATTAAATCATCCCACTGAATTTGGAGAGTAAGCCTGCTAAATAATTATTAGATATGTCAAATGGTTTTGTCTCTAATTCAAATATTACATTTCCATTATTCTCTATGGGCATTCCACTCTGGTCTATTATTCTCTATGGGCATTCCACTTTCCTGTTAAAGTCTATGGGCATTCCATTCTGTCATTCCTTTTAGTAGGTCCCTCACCTCCTCAATATTCAGTCCCCTATAAATAATATCACTCCCTCCCCCAGACACCTTTAACATACAGTCCCATGTAAATAAAATCACCCCCTCCCCAGCCACCTCCAACATGCAGTCCCATGTAAAAAAAACATTACCCCTTACAGTCAATCCCATGTAAATAATATCACTCCCTCCCACAGCTAACCCTCAACATACAATCCCATATAAATAACATTACCCCTCAACATACAGTCCAACTCCCAACATTGCTCTGCCTCTCACACTGAGTAATCTTCACTTACCTCTCCTCATGTAGCAGACCTCACCTCAGCCTCTTCCCAGGGCATCTCTTTACTGCTGAGCCGTTCTCTCCTGCACTGGTCACATGATGGTGACATTATCCCAGGTCCTTTTCCGCTACTGCATTTAGAACTGATCACATGACCTGTGAGGTCATCACATGTCCTTCAGATCTTGCAGTGCATTAAATTCAATTGTATTGCTGTCCTGAGGATGCCAATACAGTTGTATCTATCTGGCAGGCAGTACATTCAGGACCTGGGACAAAACATCAGGGGCCCAGGCCCCGAATGTTTTGACCTAGCAACGCCCCTGCAAAGAAGTATAATCTGTGTGTGGGCAAGCATTGTCCTGCTGAAAAATTCCAGTTGGAATCCCTGCCATGAGAGGCAAGACATGTGGTCAGAGGATGTCCTGCACATACCACTGAGCTGTTAGTGTGCCTCATATCACTACGAGGAGTGACCGACTGTCATATGCAATGGCTCCCCAGATCATCACATAGCAGTTGGGGCAGTGTGTCTCTCCAAAGCAAAGGCTGGATTGAAGGATTCAACGCAAGGCCTCCATACTGTAACCCGAACATCATGGGATCCCAAATAGAGTTGAGCGAACACCTGGATGTTCGGGTTCGAGAAGTTCGGCCGAACATCCCGGAAATGTTCGGGTTCGGGATCCGAACCCGATCCGAACTTCGTCCCGAACCCGAACCCCATTGAAGTCAATGGGGACCCGAACTTTTCGGCACTAAAAAGGCTGTAAAACAGCCCAGGAAAGAGCTAGAGGGCTGCAAAAGGCAGCAACATGTAGGTAAATCCCCTGCAAACAAATGTGGATAGGGAAATGAATAAAAATAAAAATTAAATAAATAAAAATTAACCAAAATCAATTGGAGAGAGGTTCCATAGCAGAGAATCTGGCTTCCCGTCACCCACCACTGGAACAGTCCATTCTCAGATATTTAGGCCCCGGCACCCAGGCAGAGGAGAGAGGTCCCGTAACAGAGAATCTGTCTTCATGTCAGCAGAGAATTAGTCTGCATGTCATAGCAGAGAATGAGGCTTCACGTCAGCCACCACTGCAACAGTCCATTGGCATATATTTAGGCCCAGCACCCAGGCAGAGGAGAGAGGTCCCGTAACAGACAATCTGGCTTCATGTCAGCAGAGAATCAGTCTGCATGTCATAGCAGAGAATCAGGCTTCACGTCACCCACCACTGCAACAGTCCATTGTCATAAATTTAGGCCCAGCACTAGTGTTGAGCGGCATGTCCCATATTCGAATTCGCGAAATTTTGTGAATATTCGAAAGAATATTCGTAAAATATTCGCGATTATTCAAATTCGTTATTATTTCGCATATGCGATAATTCGAATTTTCGCATCGCATAATACATATGCTATGCAAAATTCACATGTGCGCTAATGAAATCGCCTTACGAAGATTCGCAACTCAATTCAATCACTAATGTATGAATGCAATGCCCTTTGCCTCTGTTCTGGGACAAGTGTAGATATTCGCATGTGCGCTAATAAAATCGCCTTACGAAGATTCGCACCTCAATCACTTTCTAGGGAATGTGAGACTTTTGGGAATCAATCGAGATACAGTGGGGGGTGATGACAGTAGTTGACAGAGTACAGATCAATGTAATCTGTAAGGTGGAAAGTAAAATAAAAAATACGAATTTTCGTTAATCAAATTTTACGAAGTTCTACGTATTCGCGAATATGGTGCTATACTATATGAATGCACAGGCCTTTGCCTCTCTGTTCTGGGGACAAGTGTAGATATTTGCATTTGCGTTAATAAAATCGCCTTACGAAGATTCGCAGCTCAATTCAATCACTAATGTATGAATGCAAAGCCCTTTGCCTCTGTTCTGGGACAAGTGTAGATATTCGCATGTGCGCTAATAAAATCGCCTTACGAAGATTCGCAACTCAATCACTTTCTAGGGAATGTGAGACTTTTGGGAATCAATCGAGATACAGTGGGGGGTGATGACAGTAGTTGACAGAGTACAGATCAATGTAATCTGTAAGGTGGAAAGTAAAATAAAAAATACGAATATTCGTAAATCGAATTTTACGAAGTTCTACGTATTCGCGAATATGGTGCTATACTATATGAATGCACAGGCCTTTGCCTCTCTGTTCTGGGGACAAGTGTAGATATTTGCATTTGCGTTAATAAAATCGCCTTACGAAGATTCGCAGCTCAATTCAATCACTAATGTATGAATGCAAAGCCCTTTGCCTCTGTTCTGGGACAAGTGTAGATATTCGCATGTGCGCTAATAAAATCGCCTTACGAAGATTCGCAACTCAATTCACTAATGTATGAATGCAAAGCCCTTTGCCTCTGTTCTGGGACGTGCCGATATTCGCATGTGCGCTAATAAAATCGCCTTACGAAGATTCGCAACTCAATTCACTAATGTATGAATGCAAAGCCCTTTGCCTCTGTTCTGGGACGTGCCGATATTCGCATGTGCGCTAATAAAATCGCCTTACGAAGATTCGCAACTCAATTCACTAATGTATGAATGCAAA
Source organism: Bufo gargarizans (assembly GCF_014858855.1). Lineage (NCBI taxonomy): Eukaryota > Metazoa > Chordata > Amphibia > Anura > Bufonidae > Bufo > Bufo gargarizans. Next base: position 517,998,347 of record NC_058082.1, on the reverse strand, counting down.
GCCCTTTGCCTCTGTTCTGGGACGTGCCGATATTCGCATGTGCGCTAATAAAATCGCCTTACGAAGATTCGCAACTCAATTCACTAATGTATGAATGCAAAGCCCTGTGCCTCTGTTCTGGGACGTGCCGATATTCGCATGTGCGCTAATAAAATCGCCTTACGAAGATTCGCAACTCAATTCACTAATGTATGAATGCAAAGCCCTTTGCCTCTGTTCTGGGACGTGCCGATATTCGCATGTGCGCTAATAAAATCGCCTTACGAAGATTCGCGCCTCAATCACTTTCTAGGCAATGTGAGTAAGATCTGAGCTGTTGGACCTTTGGGAAACAATCAATTATATGTGTACTGTAATTTTGTGGGGGGGGGAAAAAACAAAAAACGAATATTCGTTTTTACGAATATATAGCACTATATTCGAAATATTCGCGAAATCGCGAAGTTGCGATATTCGCGAAAAAAATTTGCTTTTCGAATATTCGCGCTCAACACTACCCAGCACCCAGGCAGAGGAGAGAGGTCCCGTAACAGACAATCTGGCTTCATGTCAGCAGAGAATCAGTCTGCATGTCATAGCAGAGAATGAGGCTTCACGTCAGCCACCACTGCAACAGTCCATTGGCATATATTTAGGCCCAGCACCCAGGCAGAGGAGAGAGGTCCCGTAACAGACAATCTGGCTTCATGTCAGCAGAGAATCAGTCTTCATATCATAGCAGAGAATCAGGCTTCACGTCACCCACCACTGTAAGAGTCCATTTTCATAAATTTAGGCCCAGCACACAGGCAGAGGAGAGAGGTCCCGTAACAGAGGATCTGGCTTCATGTCAGCAGAGAATCAGTCTGCATGTCATAGCAGAGAATCAGGCTTCACATCACCCAACATTGGAACAGTCCATTGGCATATATTTAGGCCCCGGCACCCAGACAGAGGAGAGGTTCATTCAACTTTGGGTAGCCTCGCAATATAATGGTAAAATGAAAATAAAAATAGGATTGAATGAGGAAGTGCCCTGGAGTCCAATAATATATGGTTAAGGGGAGGTAGTTAATGTCTAATCTGGACAAGGGACGGACAGATCCTGTGGGATCCATGCCTGGTTCATTTTTATGAACGTCAGCTTGTCCACATTGGCTGTAGACAGGCGGCTGCGTTTGAGGCCTAGTATTTAGGCGCTGGGTGACCGGTATGGATTTAGTGACAGAATTAGACTTGGAAATGCACAGTAGCGTGTGTGTGAAGTTATTCTGAATGACCCTATGTGCACCTTGAATATTATATACCCTTTTAGGGATAGATTTCAAATAGCTCTGATATAGCAGAAACCACTAAATTATGAAATTGCTAAATTGGGAATTGTATTTCAACCCAGAACAAGAAATGTGCTTGAACGGACACTAAATAACTCGCCCAGCTACAGCACTAACGACAGATTTAGCTGGATATGAATTTGAGGCCTAGTATTTAGGCGCTGGGTGACAGGTATGGGTTTAGTAACAGAATTAGACTTGGAAATACACAGTAGCGGGTGTGTGTGAAGTTATTCTGAATGACCCAATGTGCACCTTGAATATTATATACCCTTTTAGGGATAGATTTCAAATAGCTCTGATATAGCAGAAACCACTAAATTATGAAATTGCTAAATTGGGAATTGTATTTCAACCCAGAACAAGAAATGTGCTTGAACGGACACTAAATAACTCGCCCAGCTACAGCACTAAGGACAGATTTAGCTGGATATAAATTTGAGGCCTAGTATTTAGGCGCTGGGTGACCGGTATGGATTTAGTGACAGAATTAGACTTGGAAATGCACAGAAGCGTGTGTGTGTGAAGTTATTCTGAATGACCCAATGTGCACCTTGAATATTATATACCCTTTTAGGGATAGATTTCAAATAGCTCTGATATAGCAGAAACCACTAAATTATGAAATTGCTAAATTGGGAATTGTACTTCAACCCAGAACAAAAAATGTGCTTTGACGGACACTAAATATCTTGCCCAGCAACAACAGTACAGCGGTGGGTAACGAGAGATTTAGAGGGAATTAAATTTGAGGCCTAGTATTTAGGCGCTGGGTCACCGGTATGGATTTAGTGACAGAATTAGACTTGGAAATACACAGTAGCGGGTGTGTGTGAAGTTATTCTGAATGACCCTATGTGCACCTTCAATATTATATACCCTTTTAGGGATAGATTTCAAATAGCTCTGATATAGCAGAAACCACTAAATTATGAAATTGCTAAATTGGGAATTGTACTTCAACCCAGAACAAAAAATGTGCTTTGACGGACACTAAATATCTTGCCCAGCAACAACAGTACAGCGGTGGGTAACGAGAGATTTAGAGGGAATTAAATTTGAGGCCTAGTATTTAGGCGCTGGGTCACCGGTATGGATTTAGTGACAGAATTAGACTTGGAAATACACAGTAGCGGGTGTGTGTGAAGTTATTCTGAATGACCCTATGTGCACCTTCAATATTATATACCCTTTTAGGGATAGATTTCAAATAGCTCTGATATAGCAGGAACCACTAAATTATGAAATTGCTAAATTGGGAATTGTACTTCAACCCAGAACAAAAAATGTGCTTTGACGGGCACTAAATAACTTTCCCAGCTACAACAGGACAACGGTAACGAGAGATTTAGAGGGATTTAAATTTGAGGCCTAGTATTTAGGCGCTGGGTGACAGGTATGGGTTTAGTGACAGAATTAGACTTGGAAATACACAGTAGCGGGTGTGTGTGAAGTTATTCTGAATGACCCTATGTGCACCTTCAATATTATATACCCTTTTTGGGATAGATTTCAAATAGCTCTGATATAGCAGAAACCACTAAATTATGAAATTGCTAAATTGGGAATTGTACTTCAACCCAGAACAAAAAATGTGCTTTGACGGACACTAAATATCTTGCCCAGCAACAACAGTACAGCGGTGGGTAACGAGAGATTTAGAGGGAATTAAATTTGAGGCCTAGTATTTAGGCGCTGGGTCACCGGTATGGATTTAGTGACAGAATTAGACTTGGAAATACACAGTAGCGGGTGTGTGTGAAGTTATTCTGAATGACCCTATGTGCACCTTCAATATTATATACCCTTTTAGGGATAGATTTCAAATAGCTCTGATATAGCAGGAACCACTAAATTATGAAATTGCTAAATTGGGAATTGTACTTCAACCCAGAACAAAAAATGTGCTTTGACGGGACACTAAATAACTTTCCCAGCTACAACAGGACAACGGTAACGAGAGATTTAGAGGGATTTAAATTTGAGGCCTAGTATTTAGGCGCTGGGTGACAGGTATGGATTTAGTGACAGAATTAGACTTGGAAATACACAGTAGCGGGTGTGTGTGAAGTTATTCTGAATGACCCTATGTGCACCTTCAATATTATATACCCTTTTAGGGATAGATTTCAAATAGCTCTGATATAGCAGAAACCACTAAATTATGAAATTGCTAAATTGGGAATTGTACTTCAACCCAGAACAAAAAATGTGCTTTGACGGACACTAAATATCTTGCCCAGCAACAACAGTACAGCGGTGGGTAACGAGAGATTTAGAGGGAATTAAATTTGAGGCCTAGTATTTAGGCGCTGGGTCACCGGTATGGATTTAGTGACAGAATTAGACTTGGAAATACACAGTAGCGGGTGTGTGTGAAGTTATTCTGAATGACCCTATGTGCACCTTCAATATTATATACCCTTTTTGGGATAGATTTCAAATAGCTCTGATATAGCAGGAACCACTAAATTATGAAATTGCTAAATTGGGAATTGTACTTCAACCCAGAACAAAAAATGTGCTTTGACGGGCACTAAATAACTTTCCCAGCTACAACAGGACAACGGTAACGAGAGATTTAGAGGGATTTAAATTTGAGGCCTAGTATTTAGGCGCTGGGTGACAGGTATGGGTTTAGTGACAGAATTAGACTTGGAAATACACAGTAGCGGGTGTGTGTGAAGTTATTCTGAATGACCCTATGTGCACCTTCAATATTATATACCCTTTTTGGGATAGATTTCAAATAGCTCTGATATAGCAGAAACCACTAAATTATGAAATTGCTAAATTGGGAATTGTACTTCAACCCAGAACAAAAAATGTGCTTTGACGGACACTAAATATCTTGCCCAGCAACAACAGTACAGCGGTGGGTAACGAGAGATTTAGAGGGAATTAAATTTGAGGCCTAGTATTTAGGCGCTGGGTCACCGGTATGGATTTAGTGACAGAATTAGACTTGGAAATACACAGTAGCGGGTGTGTGTGAAGTTACTCTGAATGACCCTATGTGCACCTTCAATATTATATACCCTTTTTGGGATAGATTTCAAAGAGCTCTGATATAGCAGGAACCACTAAATTATGAAATTGCTAAATTGGGAATTGTATTTCAACCCAGAACAAGAAATGTGCTTGAACGGACACTAAATAACTCGCCCAGCTACAGCACTAGGGACAGATTTAGCTGGATATAAATTTGAGGCCTAGTATTTAGGCGCTGGGTGACCGGTATGGATTTAGTGACAGAATTAGACTGGGATATGGCCAAAAAATGAACAGACTATTGCTGGTTAAATGCACTTGGTGTGACAGCTTCACCCTGATGTAGGCTTTAGCCAAAAAACAACCACACCATTGAGGGTTAAATGCACTTGGTCGCAGCTTGTGCTGGCGCACCACAAGACACAAAATGGCCGCCGATCACCCCAGAAAAATGAGACTGACAAACGGTCTGTGCAGCCTAAAAACAGTGAGCAATTGAGGATCAGCAGCTCAATGATCCACAGCTGCAGATCGATCAGTTAATCAAGTCCTTTGGAGGAGTTAATCTGCCTAATCTCGCCCTACTGTCGCAGCCGCAACCTCTCCCTACGCTAATCAGAGCAGAGTGACGGGCGGCGCTATGTGACTCCAGCTTAAATAGAGGCTGGGTCACATGGTGCTCTGGCCAATCACAGCCATGCCAATAGTAGGCATGGCTGTGATGGCCTCTTGGGGCAAGTAGTATGACGCTTGTTGATTGGCTGCTTTGCAGCCTTTCAAAAAGCGCCAAGAAAGCGTCACAAAAGCGCGAAGAAAGCGACGAACACCGAACCCGAACCCGGACTTTTACGAAAATGTCCGGGTTCGGGTCCGTGTCACGGACACCCCAAAATTCGGTACGAACCCGAACTATACAGTTCGGGTTCGCTCATCCCTAATCCCAAACAGACTAAAGACCGATACGGTTCCAGTCCACAGAGCAGTCTAGGTTTCTAGTTCATTACACCACTGCAAATGAAGGTGACTGTAGCTAGCTGTCATGTCATGGGTGCTATGACACCAAATTTCCTTCTGCTACTTGTCTGGAACTTGTCTGTGTAATGATGGTACCACCTGTGTCTTGATGGTGGACAACAAAACTGACGGCCTGTCTGGGAGGTCTAACGCCTGTTCGCTGTGTGTATGTGCCCTCACGTAACCACTGCTCCTAACACCACCTAACAGCTAGGTCAGAACAGCCTAAATGGCGAGCAATTTTTTGAAACAACCATCCTGCTTCTCTCAGTCCATTGATTCGCCCCCATTCAAAGTCTGTCAGGTGAGCATAATGTCTTTGAGTGCGTCATAGAGGCATGTCTACCAGTCAACGATCTTTCAACAAGAGGTACACTATGCAAAAGTAGCCTCTGAGACCCTTTTTGTAGAGCAGTGGGGGACGCATGTTATGTTTTCTTGTGGCAAGACCCAGTGTCTAATCAGACCACACCTGTAATCATTTATATGTCTGCCTGAGACATAACTGCATGGCAACTTTTGCAGTGATCCTGTCTGGGTACGTTATGTTTTTTTTTTGTCAATGAGTGTACGTATGCTTTTCATTCCTTGGACCATCTGCTGCTTAAGGTGGTCTCCATGCCAACTGTGCAGTGGGGCACTATGTTCACACATTATACCCCTGAACTAGACCAGCAATTCATGGACGCCTAATATTTTACCAATCGAATAAAAAAACACAACAGTGTTCTGTCTTTACATTTTTTATTAATCAGTGTTTCCCAGTGCCCCCACCCTAATGCAATGAGTTTTTATAAAACCTATTCATAAAATGTTGACCTTGAAGGTAAATATACTGTATTGCAAAGAATAACTGCATACTATTTATCTAAGAATGACTTTCCTGTACTATTTACAGCAGATATAGGACAAAATAATGTTAAGGTGTGCTCTCTTCATTAGTCAGTGCCTATGTAGCAGCGCCATCTGGTGGTTTTTGAACAAATTCAACAATGTGCTCTTCTTTCTATGCAGTAGGGAAGATCTGTTAATATTGTTGAAAATATATCCTATAAAGCAAAATGAGTCGATATAGCCACACAATTTTCTTGACAAAAAAAATCCATATCAATAACGCATCCAATATTAAGTACACTGTAAACTACCTTGATAGCATCATGTTGAGTGATCAGAGTAGTGGTACAGTGCACCGTTCAGGGCCGACATCAGCACCCAGCATACCCGGTCAAGTGCTGGGGCCCACTGCTCCTGGGAGGGCTCAATGTGCTGCTATGAGCGCTTCCATCAATACAGATAAAAGAGCTCATTGCTGGAGTGCAGGGAGCTGTGATCATTTCATTCACTGACCACAGCTCCAGGCAGGGGAGTTGCTAGGGTCTGAAAACATCCGGGGCACAAGCCCACTGTACCACGCCCCTGTGAAGCCACGCCCCACCCTATGAAGCCATGCCCCCATCACCGGGGGGGGGGCCTTCACAGTAGTTATTAACCCCTTTCAGCAGTCCCCCCATTGACAGTAGTTATTAACCCCTTCAGTGAATGGGGGACTGCTGAAAGGGGTTAATAACTACTGTGAAGGGCCTAGCCATCTGGGCAACCCCACAGATCATCCCTGACCCCTCTTGTACTTTAATGCCTTTCAGCAGTCCCCCCTTCACAGTAGTTATTAACCCCTTTCAGCAGTTCCTCTTCATAGTAGTCATTAACCCCTTTCAGCAGTCCCGCCTTCACAGTAGTTATTAACCCCTTTCAGCAGTCCCCCCTTCAGAGAATGGGGGACTGCTGAAAGGGGTTAATAACTACTGTGAAGGGCCTAGCCGTCTGGGAAACCCCCCAGTTCATCCCTCCACCCCCCTTGTACTTGTTCCGCTACTTATATGCTGCCCCGGCATGAGTTCAGTCACTTCGGTGGCATCGGTGCTCAATCCCGTCCTACAGCGCGTGATCCCGCGACACCCGTGACCTCCCTCCGCAGGTCTCGCGGGATTACGCGCCGCAGGACAGGATTGAGGACCGATGCCACCGAAGTGACTGAACTCATGCCAGTGCAGCAGGAAAGTAGCGGAACAAGTACAAGGGGGGTGGGGGATGATGTGGGGTTGCCCAGGTCCAATCAATATAAAAGGTCCTTGGAATAGGCAAAAAAAATGCTACCAGCAATCCAGCATTCGGGGCACTGTACAAAGCATCCCGGGCTCAAGCCCCGAATGTTTTGCTCCAGGGGTATAGCTATCGTGGAAGCCACTGGGGGTCATTATTCTGAATGGGGGGCGACTAAGGGTCATTATTCTGAATGGAGGGCAACTGTGGGGTCATTATACTGTGTGGGGGGCCACTGGAGGTCATTATTCTGTGTGGGGGGCCACTGGAGGGTCATTATACTGTGTGTGGGGGCATTGGGGGGGTCATCATGCTATGTGAAGGGCCACTAGTGGTCATTATACTGTATGGGGGCCACTGGGGTCATTATACAAGTTGGAGCCACAGGGGTACATGAAAAATGTAAAAAAAATGCCACAAGGGGGCCCACTGAGATTTATCGCCCAAGGGCCCACATGCACTTGGAGCCAGCCCTGGCACCGGTGCATATATGTTTACATATTTTAATAGATTTGGTATTGATCTGGGATTAGTAGATTATACGTCAAACTGTGTGAACTAGTGTCATAACACTACCCCCAGACAAAGGCAACGCCAAAAAACATGTCAGGGCTAGTGGCATCTCGCTGGCCACGCTGACAGCATGGATTGGTATTAACTGAAACATAGTACTTTTTTGCCTGTGCACATATTAGCTAAATATTTACCAGTGATAGATAGGTTTATGTACCAAGACCAGTATATGTCTCCATGAATTGTATACAGCTTTATATAACCTCATTATATATTTTTATTGCAGTTTGCAATATTTCTGCATAGCTCATTATCTAGTTAAAGGGTTTATTCTATTATTAATGTAAAAATTAAAACCAGATATCATATGGTACATGACAAGTTGACAACAAGTTTAACAAAGCTAAAACCAGCCCTGTACCTCACATGGATTCAGAGCTGTCACCATCCATTACTACAATCTCTCCACTAGATTTATTTCAAGATGGCAGCTCAGTGGGTGTGTCCTCTCTCAGGGCACATGTCATTTTGCTTCAGCTGGTGACAGATGAAGGGTGGAACTCAGCATCTGCGTCTACCTCATTGAGTTAGGCTACTTTCACATTGGCGTTTTCTGCGGATCCATCATGGATCTACAAAAATGCTTCCATTACAATAATACAACCACATGCATCCGTCATGAATGGATCCGGTTGTATTATGTCTTCTATAGCCAAGACGGATCCGTCATGAACTCCATTAAAAGTCAATGGGGGACAGATCAGTTTTCTATTGTGTCAGAGAAAACGGATCCGTCCCCATTGACTTACATTGTGTGCCAGGATGGATCAGTTTGGCTCTGCTTCGTCAGGCGGACAGCAGAATGCTGCAGGCAGCGTTTTGGTGTCCGCCTCCAGAGCAGAATGGAGACTGATCGGAGGCAAACTGATGCATTCTGAGCGGATCCTTTTCCATTCAGAATGCATTAGGGCAAAACTGATCCATTTGGACCGCATCTGAGAGCCCGGAACGGATCTCACAAACGGAAAGCCAAAACGCGAGTGTGAAAGTAGCCACACAGAAATTAGAAAAAGAGCAAAAAGCAGACGGCACTATACTTATAGATTCCATTAAATAACTCAGTAGCTATAACAAATTTTTAATTACATGCAATTAGAAAAGTATTCAGATCCAGGTACTGGTTTAAAAAATGTAAAAAAAAAACTTTTAATCTATTTATTTGTTAACACCTTTGTTTGCACAGGTTACAGAGCTAAGTGTTAAGTTCTCCTGCACCTGTAGCTAAATAATTTGAATGCTACTTATTGTATGATGTTCCCATTGCTGCCATATGAGTCCTTGCTGACCTTCCATGTGTGATTCATTTTAACCACCAATTTTTTAAAATATTTTTTTCTGCCATGATAAAACATTATATTTAATGTTGTGTGGCTATATCGACTTATTTAATCTAAAGTATACATATATGGTCTAGAATTTTTTGCCTGTTTTTAAAGTTTAATACTTTATTAGGGTACTTGTATATGTTGACACTTGGTAATCATACTTTTAGATTTTTTGGGTCCCTACCTGTTATCCCTCTTTAGTAATCTAATATTATCTAAAAGGCAGACAGCGAACGGCAGTGTAACCATGCATCAAATTTATCACGGTGGCTCAGGCTTGATCATAAATTTAGTAAATGTCTAAGCAGAGGGCTCACCCGGCCCCATCGTACAAAATGATAATCAACAGGTGCCCTGTAGGGTATTTTTGCAGCTATAAAATGAATATCATACCTCCCAACTTTTTGTATGGTCAAAGAAGGACACTTATGGTTCATTATGTGAAAGATCCATTTTTCCTGCATTATGATGTCACAAGGTATGGTCAGCAGGTGATGCCATCTAGGATTCCATTATGATATAACAATGTATAGGCAGAGGATGATGGTACCCAGGATTCCATTATGATGTCACAGTTTATAGGCAGCAGATCATTGTATCCAGGATTCCAGTCACTTCTCACAATGTATGGGTAGCATATGATGGTACCCAGGATTCCATTATGATATCACAATGTATGTTTAGCAAATGATGGTACCTAGCATTCCATAGTGATATTACAATCTATGGGCAGTGGATGATGGTATCCAGGATTCAATTTTTACACAATGTATGGTCACTAGGTAATGGTACCAAGGATTCCATTATGATGTCACAATGTATGGTTAGCAGGTAGTGAATCCCAAGATTTCATTATGATTAGAGATGAGCAAACTTTTCAAAAATTCAATTTGGATGCTTCGAATTTAAAAAAAATATTTATTTGGGAAGAATCACATAAAAAAAACAGCTATTTCCCAGCTGCGAGAGTCTATATATTGTAGAACACTGTGCATTTCAGAAACATGCATAGGTAGTCCGCTGTGGTAGTAAAACAGTTACTTTGCGTCTGTAAAACAGGCAGTTGACAGGCGTCTCGCTTAGAATCTCTTCATACCTCACTTATTTAGTCAGTTACGGGGCCAAAACTGCCCAAATAATTCAAGTGTGAACTCAGCCTCATAGTTCAATGTTAGCGTCAGGTATAAAGAACTGTGCAGTGGCCCAAGATTGTACTATAGAGTGAAAGAGCGCACTCCTTTTACACCTTTGTCAGCTGATTCCACATAGATTTCTACAGAACCTGTTCTGTTACACGCTAAAACAAGTAGTGGGCCCATGTGGGTTTATTTTGCCCTTCTTCTCATCTGTCATAAAAACAACCCCCAAAAAACGGATCCTGTCTTCACACAGTCAGCATTTGGTCAATTGTTAAGGCCAAAAAAAAGCATAAATGGATCCAAAACAGAGCTGACACGTGATTATGGGGAGAGTGGCAACCACATGAGGAGTCAACACAATGGCCCAGTCACAGAGTGGTGAGAGTGGCAACTGCATGAGCAGTCTGCAAAATGGCCCAGTCACAGAGTGGTGAGGGTGTCAAAAGAACGACGGGTTATAGTGGTCAGTCACAGAGTGGTGAGGTGGCAAATGCATGAGGAGTCAACACAGTGGCCCAGTCACAGAGTGGTGAGGTGGCAATCGTATGCATCAACATAGTGGCCAGTCACAGAATGGTGGGGGTGTCAACACATGAGGAGTCAACAGAGTGGCTCAATCAGAGAGTGGTAAGGTGGCAACCGCATGAGGAGTCAAAACAGTGGCCCAGTCACAGTGTGGTGAGGGTGGCAAACACATAAGGAGTCAACATAGTGGTCAGTCACAGAGTGGTGAGTTGGCAATTACATGAGGAGTCAACACAGTGGCCCAGTTACACTATGGGGAGGGTGGCAACCGCATGAGGAGTCAACACAATGGCCTAGTCACAGAGTAGTGAGGGTGTCAAATGCATGAGGAGTCAACACAGTGGTCCAGTCACAGAGTGATGACGTGGGAACTGCATGATGAGTCAACCTAGTGGTCAGTCACAGAGTGGTGAGGGTGGCAATTGCATGAGGAGTCAACATACTGTAGTGGTCAGTCACAGAGTGTGAGGGTAGCAATTGCATGAGGAGTCAACAAAATGGCACAGTCACAGAGTGGTGAGGGTGCTAAAAGCATGACGAGTCATAACAGTGGTCAGTCACAGAGTGATGAGGGTGGCAAAAGCACAAGGAGTCAACACAATGGCCCATTCACAGAGTGGTGATGGTGGCAAACGCATGAGGAGTCAACATAGTGACCCAGTCACATAGTGTTGAGTTGGCAATCACATGAGGAGTCAATACAGTGGCCCAGTTACACTATGGAGAGGGTGGCAACCGCATGAGGAGTCAACACAATGGCCTAGTCAAGGAGTGGTGAGGGTGTCAAATGCATGAGGAGTCAACACAGTGGCCCAGTCACAGAGTGGTGAGGTGGCAACCGCATGAGGAGTCAACATAGTGGTCAGTCAAAGAGTGGTGAGGTGGCAAACGCATGAAGAGTCAACACAGTGGCCCAGTCATGGCGGGGGGCAACAGCAGTGGCAGTAACAGCACAAGATGGTGGGTGACAGTAAGAGAACATGGCAGCAGGAGCAACAGGTGTGTGGGAGCATCAGAATAGTGGGTGAAGCAGGTGGCCAGAAGAAACGGGTCTCTTTTCACAAAGTTTGGGTGTGGCACCCAGAATGATCTTGTCTGATGCACCAGGCACTGGTATGTGAAAATCCTGGCTGATACACGTCTGATTTATCTTCACAAAGGTCAGTCTCTCCACATTTTGAGGGGAAAGGCAAGTTCTCCCTGGGGTAACTGTGACAAATACCACCCCTCGTGCCCACTTGACATCAACTACGTCGACCTCACGAGATACAGTATGGTCACTGGTTACCAAGGCGTGACGTAAGCCTGGTCCGTTAACGGGATTATATAGGGTAAGAAACCAACCTGTGGTAGCGTATTACTAGGCCGAAACCAGACGTGGGGATTCGTGATCGAGATACAAGACAGCACAAGATTAAATTATATAGTTAATCGCTTTAAGGGCTCACTAGACAATACACTATACACACAAGGAATATATACAGTGGTCTGAGGTACAAATACAGGTGGTATAGTACAAACAGGGTTAAGCAGAACAAAAGTCAGTTTACCAGATGGATGAATCCTTTTGGGTTGTGATGAGTTCAGTGATGTCAGCAGGTTACAGGTCCCTCTAAACACGTGGCACGATGTGACCCTCCTTCAGAGAAAAGACACGCCCGCTTGCTGGCACAAGCCTTTTAAACTGTAGCTGGCCCCTCATCTTTCCGCGTCTGGGAAAGGTCCCCCCTTTCCTGCTGATCCTAGCAGCTCAATGACCCACAAAACCCTTTAGGGTTCATAGCTCCAGACCAGAAGGTCACAGGGAGATGGTTCTGGGACCAACAGACCAGCCTGAGTTCTGGCTACAAGTAGAGTCCAAGCATGGTACCGTTATTTGGTTTCTGTGGGGAGATATGTATATCTCCCTTCCCTGGCATCCAACCGCCAGACTATGACCACGGGCCTGTTCATCATCGCCACAGGGACAGAAATATATATCAGGTTTACATCTGTGATGGACAGGCAATTCATAATTCCTTATGAACTGCCGGTTCCATGATGTCTGATAATCTAAATGAAGTGGTGAATAGCTTAGACCTCATGCTGAGAGATTCTTCTTGTCACTTCAGCTTGGTTCCTGCCTGACTGGATGGAAGTGTGAAAAGTGGACTGCTAGAGGTTCTCTGCCATATGCTGGCTTTGAAGCAGGGCCCCCTTGTGGAGCTCACTACCTCTGCTATCTGACAGCTGATGGCTGGTGTGGGGACATAGCTGACATGGAATAATAATCCATATTACTCATATAACTATGCCCCCAGCCGCACTAAACACTCACTCTGATATCAGATTACTGGCTGGGCAGAAAAGCTTGTGCAGGGCAAATTGGCCAGTTGCAGCCACAAATCAAGTTTGGCTGCCCAGTAGTGCAGTGGATCTTGGATGTCGAGTGGCAGGGTGTAGTCCAAGTATACCACCACCTGCTGGTTCAGGTTCTGCTCCATGTCTTGCTGCTGCTGCTCGTGGGTGGTTTCTTCAGTAGGCGGGTAAATAAAAGTGTATATTAGAGACTCCAGACTTAAGTTGCTGCTGATGGAGCTGGTGCTGCTCCTGCGCCTCCCCCCCCCCCAGCAGCCATGGCAGTTGAACATGAGTGCAGATGGCTCCTTGGTCAGACTTTCTTGAGGATGGGTGATGGCGCACATAGCCAGCGGCCAACTGACTACATAGGATGTCTCAATAGTAGTTGAGTTTATCCTCCCTCTCAGCGGGTGGAAAAAAGGCTCCCATTTTGGAGTGGTAGCAAGGGTCTAACATGGTGCAGAACCAGTTGTCATTCCTCTGCCGAAAGTTGATGATGATGTATAGTCTTGTGTACACGCAGTCTTACCCTTCGGGCCTCGATGCGCTTAGCTGACTAATTCAACAGGGAGGAAAAAAAGAAGGCATGACACTTTGCCATGGACCACAAAGGCCTAGAGAATAAGGCACCTATTCCAGAGACCAATTTCCTAGCACTTATCAAATAGAGAGTCAAGAAAAAGGGGAGGAAGATAGGGGGATCTCAAGGTTCAAAGGGTTCAGACGAGATATAAAGAATGTGAAGAAAACAATTTAATAAACATGGGGAAAAAGTATCTTTAAAATAAAAGAACATTACCAACCATGAATTTATCGACAAAAATTTAAGAAAACCCCCAAAATTATATAAACCAAATAAGTGTTATATAGGAAGATCAAACGCCTGTTTGAAAAGTAAGGTTTTCAGTGCACGTCTGAATGAGAGAAGACTGGGAATCATTTTCAGGGCCAGAGGTAGGTGGTTCCAAAATCTGACCCCTTGAGCCGAAAAGGATCTACCTCCACATCTGATATTGTTAACTTGCGGAATGTTAAAATTCGCAGAGTTACTAGACCTAGTACCTGGTGAATTTACTTTGCATGTACAAGGGCCCCACACCATGGAATACCCTACGCATGAAGCATCCAACATCACCCGTTGTTGGATGGGGAGCCAGTGCAAGGCATTAAGAGAGGGAGTGATATGCTCTCGGCGGGCAACACCCGTTAGGAGCCTTGCTGCGGCATTCTGCACAAGTTGAAGTCTATGCAAGTTCTTCTTAGGGAGTCCCATGTACAAGGCATTACAATAGTCCAACCGACTGCTGATCGCTGCTCCGACCAAGGCTTTCCTGAGCGGGGATTCAATGTATTTTAAAATCCTCCCCAGAAGTTTCAGATGGTAGTGGCAGGTACTAACCACCTGATTTATCTGAGGGGCCAGGGTTAATCTGGAGTCCAGGACCACTCCCAAGTCCCTGACCTGGATGGCTGTCTCAGGGACAGGTCCAAAAGACAATGGCCATTGGGGTGCTGAGGGTGTAATTTTCTGGTCACTGAATGTAATACATTCAGTTTTAGTGCCATTAAGCTTTAGATAATTGTCACTCATCCAGTGATCGATCTCCAAGAGACATCTGGCCAGATCGACTTGATAAACTGTTCCTTTGGCAAGCCTAAAGTACAGTTGTGTATCATCTGCATAAACATGAAACTGAAGATTGTGGCTCCTGATGATGTTGGCCAATAGTCTCAGATAGATGTTGAACAAGACTGGGGATAGTGCCGAGCCTTGTGGTACTCCACAGGACAGTGAGAGATCGGTTGAGTGAAATACCCCCAGCTTCACTCGTTGTACCCTGTCCTGGAGAAATGAGACCATCCATGCCAAGGTCTTTCCATCTAATCCGGCTTCCACTTTCAACCGGTTCAATAACACTTGATGGTCAATAGTCTCAAAAGCGGATGATAGGTCCAGAAGGACTAGGACCATGGAGTCGTTCTGGTCTAATGCCATCAGTAGATCATCCTGGACATTGACTAGAGTGGTCTCAGTACCCCTTCCGGGTCGACTGGAAGTCATCAAGAATGTGGTTGGCCTCCAGGTATCCCTGCAGTTCTGCAACAAACTCCCTCTCGCCTATCTTTGCAACGAACGGTAGTCCCGAAATCGGTCTAAGGTTACTCAGATCGGTCACAAATAGCGCCGGTTTCTTAGGCAGAGGTGTTACCACTGCCTGCTTCAGAATAGCCGGCACCTGACCTCTGGAAAAGGAACTATTTATAATGTCTCGAATGTATGGTGCCATTGCAACCGCGGCGGACTTCACCACGGCCGCCGGGCATGGGTCTAGAGGCGAGGAGGAAGATCTAAGAGCTCCAATGATTTCAATCGTTCTCTCCTCAGAGATGGGCTGAAATTCTGTGAAGGAATAGGGTAAGGTTGAAAATGAAGAAGAAAGTGTCTCGTCCGTCCTATGAACTGTTGGGATATTGTCCCTAAGTTTCAGAATTTTTTCAGCAAAGTAGTCAGCCATTTGCTGGCACAGTGCTTGAGAGTGCTCCGTTGTTGCAATCTTACATCTAGGATTGGCTAGTTCATTAGCCACTTTGAAAAGTTCTCTGGAGTTGTTAGCCGCATTGCCTATTTTATTTGAGTAGTATGTTCTTTTGGTATTTTTAATATTATCTCTGTACTTTCTCATACTTATTTTGTATTTAATTTTGGTGTCTTCTATGGGATTTATTCTCCAGGCCCTTTCAAGGGCTCTGGTAGTCTTTTTATCCTCTCTTAATTCAGCAGTGAACCAAGGTGGGTTTTTATTAGAGGGACAAGGTTGCTGTTTATGTTTCATAGGTGCTAAGGTGTTTAGTGTAGCCTCTATACAATCATTAAAAGCTGTTAGCTTTGCTTCCAGTGGATTCTATGGAGTGGAATAAGTCTATATTCAGATTCTCCTTAAAGCTGTTGCCAAATTCCTCCAAATTAAGAATTTTCAAACTTCTTTGTTGAGTGAGAGTCTTATCTCTCACTGGAAAATGGGGAGCTTTTTTAAAGGGGGGATAGTTTGATAAAAAAGTATGTTTTTATGATCAGTCCACACCAGATCATGTATGGATTGGACCTGTATCTCCACCCCGGATGTCAGAATCCAGTCCAGGATGTGGCCGCCCCTGTAAGTCGGGGAGGTCACCTCCTGCATGAAGCCAATGGTCTCAAGAGATGTTAATAATTGCTGGGTTTGGATGTTGGACACATCATCGGCCCAACAATTTATGTCGCCCACAATGATGTTCTTTTGACTATCTAGGAAGGCGATGTGGCCAATTCCAGCAGTTCATCATCAAATCCTGTTTTTAAATCTGGGGGGTGGTAGACAATATAGATAGAGAAGGCTTCTTCTGGACTCTTCTGGCTTTTGATAGCTAGGTGTTCAAAAGTTTTAAAAATTGGGCCATTCTTAAGGGCTGTCATCATTAGATGCTCACGAAAGACCATTGCAACACCTCCACCTCTGGTGGCCCTGTCTATGTGTAGAATTTTGTACAAGGGGGGGACCAATTCATCCAACATAGGATCCACCCCCTCCGAAAACTACGTTTCAGTTAGGCACAAATAATCTAGATTATTAGACAAAATCAAATCATAAATGTTGGCTGCATTCTTAACCGCAGAACGGCAGTTTAGAAGTGCCCCTTTCAGCAAATGCTGGTTCTGAGTTGGAATCGGCCTCGAAGGTGTAATCGTTTTCAGGTAGCCTTTCCTTCTTCTTAATTGCCTATTGGTTTTTGGCAAGATGGCAGATTTCCACAAATGATGTGTGGTCAATTTCCTCGTTGTTTGTGCGGGCAATAGTGACAATGTGGCCCCATTCAGAGCAATAAGCTCATTACGTGTGTACATCATCATATCGATAACCATCCTAAAAAATCAGTTATTGGAGTAAAATTACTGTAAAAGTCATAATAAAAATTAAAACTACAAGACATTAAAATGTCAATTGTGTTACCCAAGTTCTCCAATCAAACCAGGCGAGCATTTCCCAATAATGGAGGAGTCTTGGTGACGGCTAAGGGGGCACCGGCAATGTCGGTTAATCTAATAATCCGTCCGTGCCTGTCCGCGCCCGGACGGGCTTGCCTTTGGTGTGCCTTCGGCGGCCACTGCGCTGGCGCAGTGGGGCCGGATTAATAAGGGTACCTAACCAGGCCACACCCACAGTGTCTCTGTCGGGGCTCCGCCCAGAGTGGTGTTTTTGGGATTCCTGGGAGATAGGCTCTGGCAAGAGGAAGTCTCTTATCTTTGAGGTAGGTGCTGGAAGTTCAATCTGGATAAAGTGCTTGTGCTTCTCAGTTGGTGCAAGGTGCAAACAGATCCACTGCCCGCTCACCCGCTGGGGGGAGTCAATTAGCCGCTGCACTGGCGCAGTGGGGATGGGTTAATAAGGGTACCTAACCAGGCCACACCCACAGTATACTGTATCCGCTGGTTGCTCCAAACTAAACAGCAAGTCCCTGCCACAACATGCGATCTTGCAGGACCTGTCACTTTGACCCTCTGTTCTGATCAGCTTCCTGACGCCAATGCTTATCCCTAGGAACAGAATCTGGATCCACAAGGTCCTCTCAGACAGCTCACACAATGGCAGACTGCTTCTTCTCCAGTCTGAGTAACTTCATCTCTTATGGCAGCCCCGACCATTCCACAACTCTTCCAGCCTTCCGGGAACAGATCCTCTCTCTCCTGGACGCCATCTGGATTGTTGACAGCCATCAGTCACTTCCAACAGTGAACTTGGCCACTCCAAGTCCCCACTGACATGAGGAGGGCACACAATGCTGTCTTCCAGTCTCTGCCCAGACATGTCTGCTCGTCTCACCATTTCCTGCTTCTTCACAGCAGCAGCATGTCATCATCTCCACCTCTTATGCATATTCAAATACTTAGCAAAACTTAACTGTGTGGGGAAACAGCAGCCTCTTGTGGTAAAACTGCACAATGACAGCTCTAACAAGTAAAAACTCACAACAGTATTAGAAACCGTATTTAAGCAATGGTGGCCGTTTCACCCTCTTACATCAGCACAAATTATACATCGACATTTGAATGAAATAAAACGCTATGGCAGGAGACCCAGGAGGACCCCACTGCTGACACAGATACATAAAGCTAGACTGCAGTTTGCCAAAATGTACATGAGTAAACCACAATCCTTACGGGAGAACGTCTTGTGGACAGATAAGACCAAGACAGAGCTATTTGGTAAAGCACATCATTCTATTGTTTACTGAAAACAGAATGAGGCCTACAAAGAAAAGAACACAGTACCTACAGTCAAATATGGTGAAGGTTCAAATATGCTTTGGGTTGTAGTGCTGCATCTGGCACTGGGTGCCTTGACTGTAAGCAAGGCATCTTGAAATCTGAAGATTACTAAAGGATTTCGCAATGAAGGGCTCAGTGTCAGAAAGCTGGATTTGTGTCCTAGGTCATGGGTTCCAGGATGACAATGAGCTCAAACATACTTCAAGAAGCACCCCGAAATGGATGGGAACAAAGCGCTGGAGAGTTTTGAAGTGGCCAGCAATGAGTCCAGATCTAAATCCCATTGAACACCTGTGGAGAGATCTCAAAATTACTTTTGGAGAAGGCATTTTTCAAATACTAGAGACCTGAAGCAGTTCTCCAAAGAAGAGTGGTCCAAAATTCCAGTTGAGAGGTGTAAAAAGCTTGTCGATGGTTATAGGAAGCAATTGATTTCAGTTATTTCTTCCAAAGGGTGTGCAACCAAATATTAAGTTTAGGTTGCAAGTAAATTTGTCCAGACCATTTTTTTAGTTTTGCATGAAATCAGGCCTTTTTTTCTGGCGGAACGCCATGGAACGGCGTTCCGCCACCTATTGGGCGCCCGTTCGGGTGTGGTGTAAAAAAACAAAAAGAAAAAAAAAGTTGGTTACATAAGTTCGGCCGGCGGCGCCCCTCATGCTGTGCCTCCTGAGTGGCTGAGCGCTTGCCGCTCTAAAGAATCTCCGGCCGCCGGCTCAGTGCTGCACAGCCTGCCTGCGCCTGCTGTGTCTGCTCTGTGCTGTTGTTAATGTTGCGTGGCCGAGCTCTGTTCGGTCCGCGGTACAGGAGCTTTTGTTTCCTGTACCCGGCCAGACTGACAAGAAGTGCTCACTTCCTTTCAGTCCGGCCGGGTACAGGAAACAAATGCTCCTCTACCGCGGACCAAACAGAGCTCGGCCACGCTAAACTAGAGGTGACAGGAGGAAGGGGGGGGGGGAATGGAAATGAGAGTGACAAGGGGGGGAATGGAAATGAGAGTGACAAGGGGGGGAATGGAAATGAGAGTGACAAGGTGGGGAATGGAAATGAGAGTGACAAGGGGGGAAAATGGAAATGAGACAAGGGGGGGGGGAAATGAGAGTGACAAGGGAGGGAATGGAAATGAGAGTGACAAGGGGGGGATGGAAATGAGAGTGACAAGGGGGATGGAAATGTGAGTGACAAGGGAGGGAATGGAAATGAGAGTGACAAGGGGGGGATGGAAATGAGAGTGACAAGGGGGATGGAAATGAGAGTGACAAGGGGGGGTAGAATGAGAGTGACAAGGAAGGGGGGGAAATCAGAGTTACAAGGGAGGGGGGGTAGAATGAGAGTGACAAGGAAGGGGGGGAAATGAGAGTGACAAGGGAGGGGGGTAGAATGAGAGTGACAAGGGAGGGGGGAGAAGAGAGTAACAAGGGAGTCCCCAGAGCCAGACTACAGCCAGAGACCAGAACATCTTATTGTCCTGGTGGTAAGTAGACAATGCAATATGTTTATTATGTAATTGTTTAGTTATTAATACTACATTGGAAACTAATTTAC
This sequence comes from Bufo gargarizans, assembly GCF_014858855.1. Taxonomy (NCBI): domain Eukaryota; kingdom Metazoa; phylum Chordata; class Amphibia; order Anura; family Bufonidae; genus Bufo; species Bufo gargarizans. Next base: position 517,978,177 of record NC_058082.1, on the reverse strand, counting down.
CTCACATTTAGGGTCCATTCACATATCCGTGTGTGTTTTGCGGATCCACAAAACACGGACAGCGGTAATGTGCGTTCCACATTTTGCGGACCGCACATTGCCGGCACTAAGAAATTATGCCTATTCTTGTCTGCTATTGTGGACAAGAATAAGACATGTTCTATTTTTTTCAGGATTGGAATTGCGGATCCGTCGTGCGGCCCCATAGAAATGTATGGGTCCGCAATTCCGTTCCGCAAAAAGAGACAGCTACAAGAAGCTTGATTAACCGTAAGGGAAGCATAGCAGTTTTTTTTATTTAAAAGCTGAAAAACGGGTGGAACATATGTGATGTCTGATAAGGGGGGGCAGCAATTTTTATCTTGACTAGGGCGGCAAAAATCCTTGCACCGGCCCTGCTTAGGCTGCTTACTTACAGTTTACATGATTGCTCAGTCCCTGCAGCCTCCGGCACCTCCGGCTCTCTACTGGCTCAGGCCCGCCCAGCTCCCATCCACCACTGACAGCGGCGGAGAGAGTGAGAGAGGAGACGACAATTCTGTGGCCCCAAACCCCACCCCCAGGCCGACTCCATTGCTGTCTGCAGCCCCAGACCCAGGACCCCCCGCCTCCGGCTCCACTGACAGGCCCGTCCAGCAGGCAGTGCGGCTGCTGGAGGCACAGGGGCAGTTTAGTGTCATGGGTGTCGGCACAAGCAGGAGTCAGGAGGCAGAGCGGCACCAGGCAGGAAAAGGAAATAAAAGGAAAAAGGTAATTTTTCATTTATTTTATTTTTAAATGAAAAAAGATTGAATTGGCCAATTAGGGGAACAGGAACAGGGAAGGAAGGGGCCAGGCCAGGCTGCGCTGCCCATGTGTGGACTAGAGCGCCGGCTGTATACCTAGTGTGGTCCTCAGAGTGCCTGATGAAGGGCGATTATTAAGCCTGAAACGTTGCAACTGACATACCACCTATTCCGGCTGAAATAACATGAAATAAAATCATTTAACTATCACCAACAAAGGAGTGCTGTCTAAATATTTGTGACACTTACAAGTTCTGAAGGTGGAGCTTTAGAACACAACCCGGACGTGCACCCACCCTCGCCATTCTATGAATAGAGTGCTGTGGCCTACTTTCCTGTAAAACATGTGTGGACTAGGGCGGCGGCCGCGGGCTCTGGCAGCCTGGCTGTCACGACCGTCACAATTTTACTTGCATCCCTGTTCTCTAAAGGGCGGTTTTAGGGGGCGGTCCTAGGGGTGGGTAGGGGCGTGGCCAGGGGAGGGGGGGGTGAGTTCCACCACCTTTTCTCTGAGAAAAAAGCCCTGCATGAAATTATATCATTTTTGGCTTTTCTTTCTCTCTTTTTTTGTGTTGTTCCAATACACACAAAGGAAATAAATATGTGTATAACAAAACAGTTGTAACTACAATAATTTTCTGGGAGAAATACTTCATTTTCTGGAAATATTTCATGTATTACCCTTGAAGCAGGTCACTAAGGCGGAGTGAGATTGATCAGTATGAAATCTGAATCCAGGTGGATTCCTTGTATATTGTGAGGGAAGATATGTTGCTTCCGCCTGTATCAGTAGAAACATTTAAAGCAGTATTGCTGGTATCACTCTTCACACTGACCCGTGAATTAAATGTGACATTATTTGCATTTGTTACTGTGATAAAGGAAATCTGTTTCTGTGAAGTGGTTGGTGTCACCTTGCTCGTGTTAGTGACACAATTGGATGGCAAATTTTCAGTCTCTCCCTTCTGTTTATTGTCAGGTAGGGGTTGTGCGATGGAGACTCGATTTGCACCAAGTTACACTAATTTGTTTATGGGGCGTTTCGAGTCCCTCCACATCGCACAGCCCCATCTTAAACGTATATTATTATATTTGGACTGGTACCCAGCAGGAGGCAGTCAACTTTATTGAGGAACTCAATAGGAATATTTGGGGTCTCAAGTTCACTACACATTTTTCTGAAATCCAGATAGAGTTTGTGGATCTGTTTGTAAGAACGCTATCAATATTTTTTTAAACCGTTGATGCCAACAGTTACCTTCAGTTTATAGTGGACATTTGCCTTCTTGGTTGCACAATGTCTCCTATGGTCAATGTTTACATATATGTAAATACTGTACTCATGACATTGATTTTAAAGAACAGGCCTAGATTTTATCTACGAGATTTCAAGAGAAAATATACTCCAGGAGTATAGTTACAGCAGCATATAACAAGGTTAAAACACTGGAAAGAAAAGAGGCTCCGGCAGCACCAGTGGCAGACGCTTTAGCGATCCCGATCTTTATTCACCAAAATGTTCAGAGTAAATACAGCATACAGTGGCACTGATTCCCACTTACTCCCAGTAGATTTACGCGTTTCGAACAGTAGTGTTCTTAGTTATAATCAAAGGTGTTTGATCTGCTCTGATCTGAAATAGAGTCCATCCCCGCTGTCTCAACCCACAAAGGGAGGGGTTTGGGAAAAAACAGGGTGGACACAGAATCGATCAGGAACACGTGAAACACCTGTTCAAACACACACACCCGTGACATATATCCTCCATTTTAGAAATAGTAAAATAATATAAATCCCACATATCGGTACAGTCAAAGTAGCCACAAACAGCACATATTATTCAGACAGGTACGGTAAATACTGTAATAGACTGATAGAAGCACATTATATTTGAGAGTCACAACACATTACAATATATTGTAATTGCATCCCATTTGTATAAGGGCACATTGTATTTTTCGAATTCTAACATATTGTGATTGTATCCCATTTAAACATTTCAGCGTATTGCACCATTATTCTTATGTTGAGACAAGTCTGCCGTGGTATCCCTTAAGAGACTATGCTTTTGTATCCAGTTTCTACCGCAATCATCAGAACCGCATAATGTGAACTGGGTGGAAAGAAGCCGGCTTGAGGATATATAAATAACCAGATAGTTATATCTAGTTCTATATATTTATTATGATCTTACATTGATTCCCATATTCCCGCCAGGTGAAACTGGTAGATGATAATTTCTGATAAAATACCTGGTGGGGATAAGGGATCCAGGATTTGAATTTCCATCCAATCCCATCATGCGAAAAATTGTCCAGATGAGGTAGGGCATAAGAATACACAAAAATACATAAAAGGAGGGAGTTCCTAAAATAATAAAATTGTTGCAAATATTCAAGTTCCAAGAACCCGATATGAGCACATCATATTTTTTGTATTTTTATATATTTTTTGAATATCGCATGTAGCACCATTATTCTCATATTGAAACAAGTCTGCAGTGATATCTCATAAGGGGCCATGCTTTTGTATCCACTTTCCACCGCGATCAGGAGGACCGCATAATGTGAACTGGGTGGGAGAGAGCCAGCTTGAAGATATACAAATAACCAGGTAGTTATGACCGGTTTTGTATATTTGTTATGGTCTTACTCTGATTCCCGTATTCACATTAGGTAAAATTGGTAGATGAAGATTTCAAATAAAATACCCGATGGGAACAAGGGATCCAGGATTTTCAATTTTCATCCAATCCAATCATGCGAAAAGTTGTCCATATACGGCAGGGTATAAGAGTACATAAGAATACATAAAAAGGAGAAGTTTAGAGAATAAATAAATAAACTTTTTGCGAATATAGGAGTTCCGAGAACCAAATATGAGCACATCCTATTTTCTGTATAACTTTGTATATTTTTTGGATATCACACTAATATCCCTGTAGTGTAATCCTATTTGTCCGCTATAAGCAGACATACCTGATGTAAATTACATAAGGGAGATCCACCCCGATTGCGTTTTCAGTCTGGATTTTTGTGGAGAGACTCCTTGTGTGAATGCAGTCCAAAAGGTTTTTGGACTTCATGTCGATCTTGATGTGCATATATGTTATAGGTAAAGCTCCCCGGCTGCACCAACATGGGGGATCACATCATAAAAATAGAAAAAAGGAAAGTATATGTATAAAAATAACTATATATAAAGATATAGATTTGAATATAAAAACAGAGCAAAAACGGCTTTGCTGTATGATAACTTCAGTATAAATACATTAATTATTTTCTGAAGTTGAGACCTTGTGGATATCTGGTATTAAGTCTCCAGATCCAGAAAGCTTCACGTGAGAGGATTTTTTGTTTTATGTTGCCCCCTCTTAGTGGCAGTGTGACACGTTCAAATGCGAATGTGCTAAAGGTATTAATACTGCAGTCATGGACATTAATAAAGTGATTGGCTGCATTTGATATTCCTGTTGTTAATGGGTTGGATATATAGTTCAGATGTTCTCATAGCCTCTCTTTGTATTTTCTGCTTGTGCACCCTACATACATCAGGTCGCACACTATACATGTAATAATATAAATAACTCCTACAGTGTTGCAGTTGATATAGCTGTTAATAGGGAACATTTTAGAATGTGTTGTATTACGGAATTCTTTGGTTATTTTTGCTACCTTGCATACTTTACAACATTGTCCCCCACATTTTGAAAAACCTGTGTATTTAAGCCAGGTGGGCGGGGTTTGTTTTTCTATTGGAATATACATAGACGGTGATAGTGTTGTACCCAGGGTATTTGGTCTTCTGGATACCACACTTCCCTAAGAATATCATCTTCATAAAGAATAGGGAGGCAACTCTCCATAACCTTGTTGATCCTTGAGAATTGTCTGCTATAGGTTAGGACCAAAGTAGGTATAGATTTTTTGTTCTGACTCGCGTTAAGCATATCATTTTTATTGACATATTTAGTTGTTTTTTTTATAATAATTATTATTTTTGGTGGAATTTTGGTTTTGTTTTCTATCCAATTGATTATATTGCAATGTATTGTGACTCTCAAATATAATGTGCTTCTATCAGTCTATTACAGTATTTACCTGTCTGAATAATATGTGCTGTTTGTGGCTACTTTGACTGTACCGATATGTGGGATTTATATTATTTTATATTATTTTACTATTACTAAAATGGAGGATATATGTCACGGGTGTGTGTGTTTGAACAGGTGTTTCACGTGTTCCTGATCGATTCTGTGTCCACCCTGTTTTTTCCCAAACCCCTCCCTTTGTGGGTTGAGACAGCGGGGATGGACTCTATTTTATATCAGAGCAGATCAAACACCTTTGATTATGACTAAGAACACTACTGTTCGAAACGCGTAAATCTACTAGGAGTAAGTGGGAATCAGTGCCACTGTATGCTGTATTTACTCTGAACATTTTGGTGAATAAAGATCGGGATCGCTAAAGCGTCTGCCACTGGTGCTGGAGCCTCTTTTCTTTTTATGTGGACTTACATCGGGACTGGCTTGGATCCGCTCTGTGCACCGCTACACAGGATGATATAGGTGAGCTGGCTGTAACTTTTTCTTCTATCTAAAACACTAAAACCAAAGTATTATCTAGTCCCCAATAGAAGTAAATCTGACACCACGAATAAATACTCCCTGAATTTTACTACCACTTTTAACATAGCACATACACAGTGAAAAAGTAGAAAAAAGTTCTAGCTAAACACTGGCCCATTATTCTCAATGATCAAGTCTTTGGAAAATCAGTGCCAGTAAAACCTAGGGGGACACATAGGAAGGGCCAGAACACTGAAAAAGATTCTGGCACCTAGCCAATTGAAATCAAATAAAAAACAATCAGATCCAGCTCAAGCCTCCTTTTTTCCCCAAAATAGGTGCTTTCAGATGTGTCGGTAAATGCATTGCTCATAGGACTACTTTTTTGCTCTCACACCACAGAAGTTTTTTATATTAAGAATTTTTTAACTGTGCTACAATTTATGTTATCTTTCTCCTGCAATGTTTGTGCAGCAATGTGGGCTGCACAATACAGAGCATGAGATTGTGAATGAACATTCATAGATCTAACATATTAAAGAGTGTCATGAATCAGTGTCTCGAGACATTTTTTCATCAGCCCATAATGAGGAGATTATTTATTTTAGAATGTATTGATGAATTCCAAATTCTCATCAATTGGCAGTCTTTTTAGATTTTTAAATTTGTTCCTTTGGATTGAAACTATTGATCATGTCAAATTATTAATGGTTTGTGGGGGTGGAGCTTATAATACTATTATGGGCTGACCCTTGTGTTGTCATTTCCTGTTTTACCCCTATATTAGTCTTGGTATTTTTGTTCATTTGTTGAGTACCTAATAAAGAGAATTGATCACTCTCGAAACGCGTAGTACTTTATTTTGTTTTAATTGATTTGTCAACTTTAGGGGCTCTCTGGAATATTCAATATTTATTTTTACGTACCTGCTCTACATCGGAACCTTAGTTTCTGCGGAGCGGAGCTGCAACCAGTTAAAATCTGGACCTGTTCAGATGTGTACACAACCAGCAGGCTTATGCACAACCCAATCCAGTAAACTCTGTAATGTATGAGACGCAGATAATGGTGTCAAGGATTCTATTATGATGTTACAATGTATGGGCAGGGAATGTTCATATTCAGGATTCCATTACGATGTCACAATGTATGGTCAGCAGGTGTTGGAACCCAGATTTTTTTCCATTATGATGTCACAATGTATAGTCAGTAGGTGATGGTACCTAGGATTTCATAATGATGTCACAATGTATGGGCAACGGATAATAGTATCCAGGATTTCATTATGATGTCACAATGTATGGTCATCAAGTGATGACTATACATAGTGACTAGAGATGAGAGAATTTTTGCTTATGAAATTCGTTCACACTTCGTTTGTTGGTAAAAGGAGAATTGCGTTATGGATTCCGTTACCACAGACTATAACGGCAATTTCGGGCCCCATCAAAGCGCTCCATGCCACCATTACATGTATAATATGGGGGGGGGGCGGAGGGTCAAGTAAGAGGGGGGCGGGGGGGGGGGGCGCACTCACACACACACGGCCGGCAGTTCCGTTTCTATAGTGAAGCAGGGAAACCTCTCTGCTCCCTGCTTCACTGATCTTCAGAGCTCAGGAGCTCCCCCTGCTGGCCCCAGATCGCGCTGCTGGCTGTGGGAGGAGACCTGAAAGCCATTCTCATCAGGGAAGAAGGTAAGTATGTGTATTTTTTTTTCTAATGCTGCAGACTGGGGACAGGGGGGCAGGGGGGTTTGATGGGAACAACTAGAGTGAGGGGGCACAAAAGTTGGCATCTCTACTGAGGGGCACCTAATCTGCCATAACTAATTTGAGGGGGGCACCTAATCTGCCATAACTAATTTGAGGGGGCACCTAATGTGGCATAACTACTGTGAGGGGGGCACATATAAAGGCATAACTATGAGGGGGCACATATGAAGGCATAACTACTGTGACGGGGCATGTAACCTGGCATAACAAATGTGAGGGGCACATATGTGGGCATATCTAATGTGAGGGGCACATATGTGGGCATATCTAATGTGAGGGGCACATAATCTGGCATAACCACTCTGAGGGGACACATATCTGGGCATATTTACTTTGAGGGGGCACATAACCGGGCATAAATACTGTGAAGGGGCACATAATCTGGAATTACTATTCTGAGGGGACACATAATCTGGCATAACCACTCTGAGGGGGCACATATCTGGGCATATCTACTTTGAAGGGGCACTGTCACCACCAGACATTTGAGAAGCTCTGACAGACGTTCTTCGGAACCTCCTGCCTGAGGTTCTTTTGTTTTGCTTTTGTTTTATCATCTCATTTCCCTCTCTCAGCTGTCATCTAGTTACACTGATTGCATCCCTTTAAATCCCCTCCCATACTGCATCACTTTGCGGTTTATACAACTTCCTGGAGTGTGCTGATGCTAGAAGCTGTCACTACTGCATCCACAAGATAAGTCTATTTTCTTTATTTCTGTTTGCCTGTGGGCTTGATCCTAGGTGACCCTGACTCCCTCCGTATTAAGTGTAGGGAGTCGGTGGTCGTGTCCCCTCACTATTATAGGGTGTTCAGGTGCATACAGTCGAGGAACAAGGCTATGCAATTTTCTACCATTGAGATTTTTGCTTAGGCTGAGCAGTAAGGGAGAGAGCTAGGGCTGTTACAGGGCTTACCCTCCTGTTCCTTAGTTTTGGATCAAGTCAGTCGGATCTTCATTTGTGTCTTCTAGTTTTCTGTAACACCATCAGTGACAGGCACATAACTGGGCATTACTACTGTGAGGGGCATATAATCTGGCGTTACTAGGTGAGGGGCACATAGTCTGGCATTACTACTGTGAGGGGGCACATAATCTGGCATTACTACTGTGAGGGGACACATAATCTGGCATAATCACTTTGAGGGGGCACATATCTGGGCATAACTACTGTAAGGGGACACATATTTGGCATAACTCCTATGAGGGGGCACATATCTGGGCATAATTACTGTGGCAGGAACAAAGGTGGGCATAACTACTGTGAGGGGCCACAAGGTGGGCATTAGTACTGTGTGGTTGCACTTAGGGGAAATGTCCTAGATTACCCTGCTATACATTGGCATGGCTCAGTCTTACAGGCCAGCTGGTGATTTCACAGGGGCAGTCACCATCCCTTCCTTATGTGATTATTCATTTTTTCTCACCACAGGGACCTTGTTCTGGATCCAGCGGACATCACGCCGACGCCAGCGACACCCTGGATGAGGTAGGACCAGATTTTATTAGGACTGGGTGAGTGTAGCCATGCATTGGGCTTAGGGCTCTTTAACACGAGCGGATCCCATGCGGGTAATCCACTGCGTGAAAGACAGCCAAGCCCCGTTCCGGACAGCAGAGACACGGAGCATTAACATGATTAGCAATGCTCTGTGCCTCTCTGTGATCTCTTTACAACAAAATCACAGAGACATAAAGTTGCCACCGTGATTTTGTAGTAAAAAGATCCTAGTCAATCATGTTACTGCTCCGTGTCTCTGCTGTCCAGAATGAGGCTTGGCACTCAGTCACGCAGCGGATTACCCGCACGGAAAGAGCTCTTAGTAAGAAAATCTGCCGGTTCTTTGTAAAAAATGTTTGCACTGTGGCCCATTACACTATAGTTACAACACTAGTAGGGGAGGTAGTGGGGGGGGGCTAGGAGGCAGGTTGGGGGGGCGACGGGGAGGGGGCCCCATAGATCAGTTTCACACCGGGGCCCCATGTATTGTGTGTACGCCACTGAATGGAATGCCTCTAAAGGCATTCCATTATGTATTCCGTGATAGAATTGCGTTATGGTTTGCGGTAACGGTAACTAATAAATACGGGAATGTATTTATAATAAAGTAATATTTGTTTCTTTTCAGTAATTTAATTTTATTAATTCCCGTAGAACTTCTTTAAATATACAAACACACAAAAATAAATAATTAAAATCGGTTGCATATTTCGTCTTGTTCCTTTCCATATATACTGTATATATACCGTACTGTCACTTAAATGGGGCATCATTAGCGATGGTGTTGGTTGGCATTTGCGTTTTTTATATTTATTTACTTTATTTGTGTTTTATTTTATTTTTACTTAGATTTTTAATTTATTTTTGGTACATAATATGTCCCCGTGAGGTCATTAAAAGACCTTTGAGGTACACTCATCCTTTTTTTTTCTATTAGAACGTTTTCCACTGTAACTGGGGCATCCAAAAGTGCCCCAGTTACAGGTGAAAACAGACCCCTGTAGTGGCAATATACACAGGCAGAGCTGATCAGGGTCTGCAAAGACCCAGCAGCTCTGCTATCTATTCACTCCAAAGTGCTCATTGAGCACTATGCACCAAGCAGAGGAGAAGGCAGAAGCGGTAATAAAGTGCATCGGTCTTCTACTCTGGTCCTTGACTGTCACTGACAGCCAGTAGTGATGAGCAGCATAGGCAATATTCAAATTTGCGATATTTGGCATATGGGAAAGACATGCAAGTTAGCAGAATTTGCTTAGTTTTTCAGCTGGAACACTATTTGCATGTCTTTCCCATATGCCTTACTGGCTCGCAGTCAGATGAGAGCTGGTCTTGAATGTCTCATTGCACACAAGGCTGCCATTGTAAGGTATGCTGACTGTACCTGTCTCATGGCTGCCATTGTAAGGTATGCTGACTGTACCTGTCTCATGGATAGGTTGTTGGCTTGCACATACCTGGCTTTTGGCATACAGCCTTTGTGTGATTGTCTGTTATATGTTGTCAATTGTATGTTATAGGTAATGATTTATTTTAAAAATAAAATAATATAGCATCTATAAAAAGAAATGAATAATAGGTAGGAAAATACTTATAATAAAATTTATTAATGATAGGTACGATAATAACTATAGAAAAAGGTTATGGATGATAGATAGTAAAATAAGGATAAAAATAAAAACATCTAGAATATTCACGATTACGAAGATATAGCACTATGTTTTAGATCTTTGCGAATTCTTAAAGTGCCGATATTCGCGATAAAAATGTGCGATTAGAATATTCGTGCTCAACACTACCAGCCAGCGACCTGACATGCTCCTGTGAGAATGCATACGGTCAGAAACACAGCTGAACGCACAAGCAGCTGATCAGCTGGGCTTCTGTCCATCTGGACATGGGTCACAAACTGTTGCTGTGCGGGCCACGAGTTGTGCACCCCTGCACTACATAGAGAGTTTATTATAATTTCTGATCACTGTAGAAAGCCCTAAAAGTTGTTAGGCTTGCCTACAATTTGGGAATGTGATTCTGTTATGGCTTTTCTGACCCAGCTGCAGGTCATTGCTTTAGGGACTCACCACTTGTGAGGTAAGGCTACAATTTTTCTTTCCAAGATCTGGAAAAATCCTTGGGTTGTGAACTTAGGAGACAACTGATCTGCTGGGAATCTCCAAATAGGTAGGGAGCCCTATCTATCAGACATTTAAAACATATCTTGCGGAGAAGAGGGAAAAGGTTTCATGCACACAGCCGTGTTCAGATTTTGGTCTGAAAACAGATCTGTAAAGTATGGATACCTTCCATGTGCATTCTAGATTTTTTTCACGCACCTCAATATAAAATACCTCGTTCATCTGCAATACGGACAAGAATGTGTTTGAAAAATATGTGTACATGAGGCCTAAACGGACGTCTAAATGTGGGCTTTTTTTAAGGCTCAAATTTTATATACTGTATATATATATATACAAACCGGATTCCAAAAAAGTTGGGTCACTAAACAAATTGTGAATAAAAACTGAATGCAATGATGGGGAGATGGCAAATGTCAATATTTTATTTGTAATAGAACGTAGATGACAGATCAAACGTTTAATACGAGTAAATGTATCATTTTAAAGGAAAAATACGTTGATTCAAATTTTCACGGTGTCAACAAATCCCCAAAAAGTTGGGACAAATAGCAATAAGAGGCTGGAAAAAGTGAGCATAACGAAGAGCTGGAAGACCAATTAACACTAATTGGGTCAATTGGCAACATGATTGGGTATAAAAAGAGCTTCTCAGAGTGGCAGTGTCTCTCAGAAGCCAAGATGGGTAGAGGATCACCAATTCCCACAATGTTGCGCAGAAAGATAGTGGAGCAATATCAGAAAGGTGTTACCCAGCGAAAAATTGCAAAGACTTTGCATCTATCATCATCAACTGTGCATAACATCATCCGAAGATTCAGAGAATCTGGAACAATTTCTGTGCGTAAGGGTCAAGGCCGTAAAACCATACAGGATGCCCATGATCTCCGGCCCTTAAACGACACTGCACCACAAACAGGAATGCTACTGTAAAGGAAATCACAGAATGGGCTCAGGAATACTTCCAGAAACCAGTGTCAGTGAACACAATCCACCGTGCCATCCGCCGTTGCCAGCTGAAACTCTACAGTGCAAAGAAGAAGCCATTTCTAAGCAAGATCCACAAGCTCAGGCGTTTTCACTGGGCCAGGGATCATTTAAAATGGAGTGTGGCAAAATGGAAGACTGTTCTGTGGTCAGACGAGTCACGATTCGAAGTTCTTTTTGGAAATCTGGGACGCCATGTCATCCGGACCAAAGAGGACAAGGACAACCCAAGTTGTTATCAATGCTCAGTTCAGAAGCCTGCATCTCTGATGGTATGGGGTTGCATGAGTGCGTGTGGCATGGGCAGCTTGCATGTCTGGAAAGGCACAATCAATGCAGAAAAATATATTCAGGTTCTAGAACAACATATGCTCCCATCCAGACGTCATCTCTTTCAGGGAAGACCCTGCATTTTTCAACAAGATAATGCCAGACCACATTCTGCATCAATCACAACATCATGGCTGCGTAGGAGAAGGATCCGGGTACTGAAATGGCCAGTCTGCAGTCCAGATCTTTCACCTATAGAGAACATTTGGCGCATCATAAAGAGGAAGGTGCAACAAAGAAGGCCCAAGATGATTGAACAGTTAGAGGCCTGTATTAGACAAGAATGGGAGAGCATTCCTATTTCTAAACTTGAGAAACTGGTCTCCTCGGTCCCCAGACGTCTGTTTAGTGTTGTAAGAAGAAGGGGAGATGCCACACGGTGGTGAAAATGGCCTTGTTCCAACTTTTTGGGGATTTGTTGACACCATGAAATTCTGATTCAACATATTTTTCCCTTAAAATGGTACATTTTCTCAGTTTAAACTTTTGTTCCATGATTTATGTTCTATTCTGAATAAAATATTAGAAGTTGGCACCTCCACATCATTGCATTCAGTTTTTATTCACGATTTGTATAGTGTCCCAACTTTTTTGCAATCCGGTTTGTATATATATATATATACCCTTCTTAATCTAAAGTAGGCTCCTGTCAGATTCCCCAAATATGTTGAGGCGCACACCTCTTAATAAATTTGTCACATCTGTGCCATACACAAGAAAAACAAATACAGAATGCATGTAATCCTTCATGCAATAGTACAGCCTTTTTCAGTAATTCATTCAACTTGCAAATATATTAATTTCCACTAGATGTCAGTGCAACAAATATTTTTGAAAAGACAGCACCGATTTACAAATAACTAGACGTTGAGCATGTAACAACAATCTTTATTTCTCCCATTCCCATACTGTTCACTTGATACAAATTTAAAGGGAATCTGTGACCAGTGACCTCCCTATCAAACTGTTTGCATAGACATAGGTGTGGTTCACCTGATTAAAATGCAGTTTTTCTTTTGTTGATCTAAGGCTCCGTTCCCAAGTTATGATACTTTTTCTTAATATGCAGATTATGTCCTTGTTGCAAAGAGGGCATCGCCATTACTCTTGTTGCACTCAAGCTCCATGAATATCTGTGGCCAGCCTCTCCCTCACTGCTTTGACTTACTGGGCCTGTTAGTGGTCCTGTCAATTCAATGTTTACTTCCTTGCAAATTAAGTGCAACTGAACCTGGTAATGAAACTTAATGTAAATGTCTACAAAGTGCCTAAATTACACTGCAGTGGAATACGTATATGGTATAATATTACACTGAAATGATATTGTATTGCAGCCATGCAGAGCAAAATAAGGCCGGCATATAATACATAAGTAAGCCCATCAGTACAATCCCTTGCAAAAGTACTGTCCCACACCCTAACCTGGTGTTTTTCCTATTTTATTGTTGGAATTAAAATGGATTTTAACTTAAAGGGATTATGTACAGATTGTTGTACAGACATAATATAGTACAGGACAGTCTCTTCCTAACAAAGCTAGAACCAGCCCTGATATGGATCCAGAGATCTCCCCATTCATTGCTCCAAGTGCTCTGCTAGATTTATTTCAGGCTGGCAGCTCAGGAAGTGTGTCTTTTCTCAGGGGCGATTCCTTAGTTTCTACTGAAGCTCAGGGGCATGTCCTTAGTTCCTGCCTGTAAGTGCCACAGCTTCAAACAGAAAGTAGGGCTGGAAGCAGTTGAAGATTTAAACTGAGTGTGTGCCACCACCTCAGTCAGGGAGGAACTAACTCTCCTTAGGGAGAGAGCACCTTAATCAGTGTGAGGAGACTTATAGACCATACATGCTCCTCTGGAATTCTGGGAGGGAAGGGATGCAAATGAGCTCTTAACAAGCTCTGCCTCTAATACCACCAGATGTAAGGCAGCTATCCTATAAGTCAATGTTCAGCTCTTGAAATAAGCCTTGAGACATGACTTGGATATTAAATAAGCCAGCAACTCATCTGCAGACAGCTGTTTTGGGGTGATTGCCCCTCATCAGTGCAGAGCATAGAATACTGGCTTAATTGGGTAAGAGGCCTGTGTCAAGGTAAGGGGGTGGGGGAATAACTCTCCTTAGGGAGAGAGCACCTTAATCAGTGTGAGCAGACGTATAGGCCATACATGCTCCTCTGGAATTCTGGGAAGAAAGGGATGCAAATGAGCTCTTAACAAGCTCTGCCTCTAATGCCACCAGATGTAAGGCAGCTTTCATGGACAAGAAATAAGGAAAAGAACAAACAGCAGGTGGCGCTATATAGATATATTTCAGTGAATACCTCAGTGGCAATACTAAATGTTTAATTACATGCAATTACAAAAGTATTCAGATCCAGATGCTGGTTTGAAAAGTGTGAAATATTTTTCTTGGCACAATCCCTTTAAATGTCATGTAATGGACCGCACAACATAGTCTCAATTGTTACAGTGGAATATAAAAAATACATTGTTTAAAAAATAAGCAAATAAATAAAAACTAAAAAGCTGTGAATGTATATGTATCCAACGCCTTGCTACAATATCTCAAAATAAGGTCTGGTCCAACTAATTACCTTCTAAAGTCACATAATGAGTTGAATAAGGGTCTCTGTGTGCAATGAAAGTGTCACATGATGTGAGTATAACTACTAAAAAAAAAACTGCAACACTACTAAACAAGCAACATGAAGATCAAGGCCCCCGACACAGGTCAAAGACAAAGTGCAGATCAGTAGAGTAAATTGGGTTGGGTTATAAAAAATATCCAAAACAACTCACAAAGCACCATTAAAGAGGTTGTCTCACTTAGGCTACATGCACGCGACCATTGTGTGTTTTGCGGTCCGCAAATTGTGGATCCGCAAAACATGGATGGCGTCTGTGTGCAAAACGGACAAGAACAGGACAGGTTATTTTTTTTGGCGGGGCCACAGAACGGAGCAACGGATGCAGACAGCACACTGAGTGCTATCCGCATCTTTAGCGGCCGCGTTGAAGTGAATGGGTCCACAAAAAACTGTGGACCAAAACAACGGCCATGTGCATGAGGCCTTAAGCAAATGGCATTTATCAATTCATCAGTGGTAGTCATGCTTGCACACGATAGGAAAAAGCTCTGGTCTCTCTGGTGGCCGGGACCGTGGGTGTACACATAGCCTCGTGCTTTTTCCTAGGGTGTATCCACGACTACCACTGATAGATTGCAGTGTGGTCGTAACCATGGAAACAAGCAGCATTTAATGTGATGGAAACATGAATTAAGCCAGCAAAGGAAGCAATATGGACAATCACAATACATTAGTAAGTGCCTTGTATTAACTTTCTCTACAGGATAAATGCTAATTGCTGAAGTGAGACAACCCCTTTAAATCCATTATAACAAACTGGATGGCACAACTACAAATCTGAAAGAGAAGGTCACCCAACAAAATTCACAGACTGGACAGGAAGGGAGTTAACCAGAGATTCAACAACGACTCCAATGATAACACTGAAGGATCTCCAAAGATCCACAGAAGAGATGGAGGTAACTAACCAGAGGATCACTATAAGCAATGCACTTCACATAATGGGGCTTTATGGAAGTGTGGCCAGAAAAAAGCCATTGCTTAACAGGTTTCACGGCTGGGGTTACAGATATTGATAACTTATCAATTGGTGGAGGTCCTACACCTCACACCCCCACCAGTCAGATGTTTCAAGCAGTCATGGCCTCAGCTCCGTACACATTGTAGTGGCCACGACAGGTACTGCAGCTCAACTTCCATTCTAGTGAATAAGAGTTGTGCGGCAGAACACTGACACTGGAAACTACACCGTGTACTGAGCCTTCTGCTTCATACACTGTATTTTCTGGCACTACAGCTGCCCAAAACAGCTGATCGGTGGTGGTGCCAGCTGTCATACCCCCACGTATCTGAAATTATATTTGTTGCCCAGACAAAAACATAAGAAAACATGTTTTGAGTTCACCAAACAGCATGTGCCTGACTTCTACAACATATGGAAGAAGATTCTGTTGTCAGATGAGACTAAAATTGAACTTTTTGGGCATCATGAGAGATGTTGTGTGTGCTGCAAACCCAACACTTCCTATCATCCCAAGGACACCAGTCCCACAGTGAAGAATGGCGGTGGCAGCATCATGTTGTGGCAGTGCTTTTCATCAGAAGGGATTGGAAAACTGGCTAGAATTGAAAGAAAGATGGATGGCAGTAAACCTAAGGCAATTCCTGAAGAAAACCTGTTTCAGTCTTCCAGGAAGTTAAGACAAGCGGCTCATGCACATGACCATGGTTTTTGTCCGCATCTGATGAGCATTTTTTCACATCGTTCCACGGCCCCGCAAAAAATAAAATAGAACATGTACTATTCTTGTCCGTTTTGCGGACAAGGATAGGACATTTTAGAAGCAGTGGAAAAATATATCTGCAGGCTCTCGACCGGTATCCATATTTTGCAGATCTGCAATCTGCGGACCACAAAACAGGCTACGGTCATGTGCATGAGCCCTAGGACAGAGGTTTACCTTCCAGCAGGACAATGACCCTAAACACATGGCCGGAGTGCTTGCAGGAAAAACATATATTGGAATGGCTTAGTCAAAGCCCAGACCTGAAGCCAATAGAGCATTTGTGTCACATTTGGAAACCTGTACAAGAACATAACAAATGTAACGAGAAGGAGTTTGAGCTGTTTTGCCTGGAAGAATGGGCAAAAATCCCAGTGTCTAGATGCGGCAATCTAATAGACGTGCCCCAAGAGTCTTGCATCTGTAATTACAGCAGAAAGTGGCTTCACAAAGTATTGACTTCCAGGGAGTGAATACTTATTTACATTAAAGTTTTCTGGTTTTGTCTTAAAAGGGTTTTCCAACTTTTTTATAGTGATGCCCTATCCTCAGGATAGGTGATCAGTATCTGATTGGCAGGGGGTCCAACAACCTGGACCCCCAACAATCAGCTTTTTGAGAAGACTGTGGTGCTGCAGTAAGCTTACCAAGCAGAGCACCTCACTTTGTATAGCGGCTGTGCTTTTGAATGGGACTGAGCTGTGCCTAGGCCACGTGACTGATGAACGTGATGTCACTAGCCTAGGCAAGTCTGTGAGAAGGCCGCGGCCTTCTTAAGTGGCTTATGGCGGAGGGCCCAGGAGTCAGACCCCTGCCGATCAGATACAGATCAATGTAAAAAAAAAAGACAGGTAGCCCCTTTAATTATTGTTTGTGTGACATAAAAAAATGGTGCACCTTCTAAGTGGTAGGCATTTTCATAAATCAAATGGTACAAACCTCTCAATAATCCATTTTAATTTCACAATGTAATGCAACAAAATAGGGGAAAAAACACTAGGGGGTGAACACTTTCACAAGGCACTGTAATTACATTCCACTGTAAGCTTGAGTCTTGGCCCTTGAGCAAGAACTCTTTCAATATCAATGATTTTATGTTGTATATACAGCGTAAACATACAACATTAGGGCCATAATCGCAGCTTGGTAGATTAACCCCTTCCAGATATCTGATATACTGTGGATGTCAGGTCTCTACAAATGGCGACCATCGATGCCAGATGCCTGCTGTTTTAGACAGCAGACAGCTGGTGGCAGAGTGGAGAGTGAACTTTGCAGACTTTTAACCCCTCAAATGCCATGGTCAATTGCAACCACAGGATCTGAGTGGTTATTAACCGGGAGAGCTGTGCTTCTGGTGGCCAAACTGCTCTCCTATGACTAGATAACAGGAGCCATTCAGTTGCTGTAGCAGTCTGGGGCCTTCTGAAGGCTCCAAACAGGCTCGGACTGGCCCACCGGGGAGGCGGGGGATTCCTTGGTGGGCCCCCAGTCTCCTGCGCCCGAGATAAGATGAAGGAGTAATTATTTCTCCTTTCTCAGGAGATATAATTATTGTAACCACTAGGTGGCAGTATCGCACAGTGATGCAGCCCCCTACTGGTGTACATTGTACAGGAGGCCCCGCAGTATCTTCTAGACTTCTGGGGCTGCTGGCTGTTAAGGAGGAGAGAAGGTGTCTACCTCCTCCTGCCCACCCTGCTGTCAGGAAACTGTGGCTGCTGGAGAGAAGGAATCCTCTGTGGTGCTGGGCTGATTTCTTAGATGTGTGCCAGTAGTGAGCTGTAGGAGACTGTAAGAGGGAAATAGGGGATTTGTTTATAGCAGACACAGGTCTATGAATGTGTGCTGCTCTC
This sequence comes from Bufo gargarizans, assembly GCF_014858855.1. NCBI lineage: Eukaryota > Metazoa > Chordata > Amphibia > Anura > Bufonidae > Bufo > Bufo gargarizans. The sequence goes on along the minus strand of NC_058082.1, from coordinate 517,959,867 downwards.
TGCACAGTTCAGAGTGGCATTGGGGGGACTCTGCCCTAGGTCCTCTACAATGCCTCTGCTTTAGGTGCACACCCATAAGTACCCCAGCTCCAGATGCCCCCCAATGCCACCACTCTAAAAGCACCCCTAATATTGCCTCTTCTTCAGTTGCCCCCTAATACCCCTGCTCCAGGATCCCCACTATTACCCTGCCTCAGATGACACTAATGCCTCTGTTTTAGGTGCACCCCCATAAGTGCTTCAGATGTCCCCACTCTAAATGCTCCACTAATATTGCCTCTTCTCCAGTTACCCCTGTTCCAGGATCCCCACTAATACCCTGCCTCAGGTGACCCTAATGTCTCTGCTTCAGGAATGACCCTCTGTTTGTGCCCTTTGCTCACATTGCTCTTCTAGCACCTTTGCTTGGGCTTTGTTAAAGGTTGAGATAGGGGTGGGCGATATGGCCTAAAATCTATATTGCAATATAATTTTAAGCATGTGCGATATGCAATATACAGTACAGACCAAAAGTTTGGACACACCTTCTCATTCAAAGAGTTTTATTTATTTTCATGACTATGAAAATTGTAGATTCATACTGAAGGCATCAAAACTATGAATTAACACAAGTGGAATTATATACATAACAAACAAAAAAGTGTGAAACAACTGAAAATATGTCATATTCTAGGTTCTTCAAAGTAGCCACCTTTTGCTTTGATTACTGCTTTGCACACTCTTGGCATTCTCTTGATGAGCTTCAAGAGGTAGTCACCTGAAATGGTCTTCCAACAGTCTTGAAGGAGTTCCCAGAGATACTTAGCACTTGTTGGCCCTTTTGCCTTCACTCTGCGGTCCAGCTCACCCCAAACCATCTCGATTGGGTTCAGGTCCGGTGACTGTGGAGGACAGGTCATCTGGCGCAGCACCCCATCACTCTCCTTCATGGTCAAATAGTCCTTACACAGCCTGGAGGTGTGTTTGGGGTCATTGTCCTGTTGAAAAATAAATGATGGTCCAACTAAACGCAAACCGGATGGAATAGCATGCCGCTGCAAGATGCTGTGGTAGCCATGCTGGTTCACTATGCCTTCAATTTTAAATAAATCCCCAACAGTGTCACCAGCAAAGCACCCCCACACCATCACACCTCCTCCTCCATGCTTCACGGTGGGAACCAGGCATGTAGAGTCCATCCGTTTACCTTTTCTGCGTCGCACAAAGACACGGTGGTTGGAACCAAAGATCTCAAATTTGGACTCATCAGAGCAAAGCACAGATTTCCACTGGTCTAATGTCCATTCCTTGTGTTCTTTAGCCCAAACAAGTCTCTTCTGCTTGTTGCCTGTCCTTAGCAGTGGTTTCCTAGCAGATATTCTACCATGAAGGCCTGATTCACACAGTCTCCTCTTAACAGTTGTTCTAGAGACGTGTCCGCATGTGAGCCAGTTTCTTTGTAGTGCTTGATGGTTTTTGTGACTGCACTTGGGGACACTTTCAAAGTTTTCTCAATTTTTCAGACTGACTGACCTTCATTTCTTAAAGTAATGACGGCCACTCGTTTTTCTTTACTTAGCTGCTTTTTTCTTGCCATAATATAAATTCTAACAGTCTATTCAGTAGGACTATCAGCTGTGTATCCACCTGACTTCTCCACAATGCAACTGATGGTCCCAACCCCATTTATAAGGCAAGAAATCCCACCTGACAGGGCATACCTGTGAAGTGAAAACCATTTCAGGTGACTACCTCTTGAAGCTCATCAAGAGAATGCCAAGAGTGTGCAAAGCAGTAATCAAAGCAAAAGGTGGCTACTTTGAAGTACCTAGAATATGACATATTTTCAGTTGTTTCACACTTTTTTGTTATGTACCGTATTTTTCGCCGTATAAGACGCACCGGCGTATAAGACGCACCTAGGTTTTTGGGGAGGAAAATAAGAAAAAAAATATTTTTAACCAAAAGGTGTGCTGTGGGTTTGGTGGGTTTGGAACTAGGTGGTCTGTGGATGGCACTATTACTGGGGATCTGTGGATGACGGACACTGTTATGGGGGGATCTGTGGATGACGGACACTGTTATGGGGGGATCTGTAGATGACGGACACTGTTATGGGGGGATCTGTGGATGACTGACACTGTTATGGGGGGATCTGTGGATGACGGACACTTATGGGGGGATCTGTGGATGACGGACACTGTTATGGGGGGAACTGTGGATGACGGACACTGTTAGGGGGGAACTGTGGATGACAGACACTGTTATGGGGGGGATCTGTGGCTTTCACTGTTACAGGGGGATCTGTGGCTGGCACTGTTACAGGGGGGATCTGTGGATGGCACTGTTATACATGTGTCATCCACAGACCCTCCCAGCCCATAACTGTGCCATCCACAGATCCCCCGCCGCTCCTGTATACTAATATAATATGTCTTATTCAATTAATAGTTATTAAATATGCCTCTTTATTCCTAAAAGTACCTTAAATCCTAAGCGCTTCAGTACAATGCCGGCAGGCCGGGCAGCCGGCGCGGCGCGTCACTCACTGACGTCACTTGCCTGCGCCGCCTGCTTCATTCATAAAGTAGGCGGCGCAGGCACGTGACATCAGGGAGTTACGCTGCCGCCCGCCCGGCCTGCATTGTACGGATGAGCTTAGGATTTAAGGTACTATTAGGCATAAAGGGGCATATTTAATAACCATTCATTGAATATGACATATTTTATTAGTACACCGGAGCGGCGGGGCGGGCCTTTAGTACAGTGACTGCACCGCCCCGCCGCTATTGCCGGCCCCAGCTCCTCCTCCCAGTCCCTCCCCGAGTCCTCGCTCTCTTTACATCGCTGCCAGCGATGTAAAACTGACTGCATTCGCCGTATAAGACGCAGGGGCATTTCTCCCCCATTTTGGGGGAAGAAAAAGTGCGTCTTATACGGCGAAAAATACGGTATATAACTCCACATGTGTTAATTCATCATTTTGATGCCTTCAGTGTGAATCTACAATTTTCATAGATATATTGTTTTCTATATGGGGGGGGGGGTGTTTAAACTTTATATTTTTTTTACTTTTTATTTAAAAAAAGGCGGCGCAGGCGTGTGACGTCAGTGAGTGAGTGCCTGCACTGCCTGCTGTTACCGGAGCTAAAACAGAGTAAGGTATCCAATAAAGAGATTAGCAATTATTAAAGTTACTGATTTGTTTATAAATGTTCTCCTGTGAGCGGCGTGGCCCTGTATATTCTAACCCCCAGGCAAGCGTCCCTGTCACCATGGGAACGCCTGGGGGTTAGAATATGCCATTGGATTTGAGTTTTCACGATCTCACTGAGATCGTGAAAACTCAATGATTTACTGTCAGTCCCTCCCCTCCTCCTCCTCCTCTGTTCTCATTGGTGGTCAGCGGCAGCCGCGCACAGTGGGAAGGGAGGGACTCCCTCCTTCTCCACTGTGCCGACTCAGGAGAACATGGTGAACGCAGAGAGCGCAATCAGATCGCGGCCTGGCGATATAGGCGATATGCACAAAATCCATATCGTGGCACAAATTTATATCGCATATCGCCTATATCGCCCACCCCTGGGTTGAGACCTGCAAAGGGGGTTGGACTTATGCCCAAAAAATTCTGCACAGTGAGTCATATTCTCCAGTATTGACACGTATGGTTTACATGGCGGCAGTGATGATATTCCGTATTTACAGGCATCCCTGCTGCCACGTAAGGAGATACTGGTGGTGCAGTGGTGGAGGATTTAAAGAGGTTGTGCAGGTTTTTAAGTTATCCTCTCCACACCATAGAGCATAACTATATAAATAATGGGGTCCAATTCTGCAACCACCACTGATCCCAGGAACGGGTACTGTTCCCCCTTTTTATGGTGTGACAGGCTACACATACGGCCTGCTGCTCCATTTATTCTCTTTGGGACCACTGGAATTAGCCAGCACTGTACTCTGCCATCTCCGGCAACCCCATAGAGAATGGATGGAGAGGCAGGGCATATGCCCAACCTGCCACTCAGTCAAGAAGGGGGATCAGTGGGGGCTCCAGCATTCAGACCCCCACTGATCATTTAGTGATCCCCGATCCTGTGGATAGAGGATAACTAGAAAAGTGGACACAGGCCCTTTAACAGGCGAGCATTTCTATTTTAGTTTGACACATATATTGGGCCAGATTTGTAATTTTTATTAAATATATATTTTTTTCCATCCAAAGAAAACCTTTAAGGATAGGGAATGTGAAAAGGTGAAACAGCTATGACACGACAGGTGATAAGTGTCTGATTGGTGGGGGTCTGACTGCTCAGACCCCCATCATCAAGGTAACGTGGTCTAAAAGGGGTTGTCTCACTTCAGTAAGTCAGATTTATCATGTAGAGAAAGCCACTTACTAATTTATTGTTATTATCCATATTGCTTCCTTTGCTGGCTGGATTAATTTTCCATCACATTATACACTGCCATAGGCATGCACAGCCTATTGCATTAGGGTGTGCACCCTAAAGCACAAACACACACGCCAAACGCATGTGTATGTATGTATATATTATATACACATACACACATATATATACACAAATACACTTTACATACAGTACATACATACAGACCCGCACTATCAATATAATGAAGGGAGAAGAAATCATTTTTAAACTTACTGTATCTTTCGCCCTATAAAACACTCCGGCCCATAAGACGCACCTAGGTTTTAGAGGGGGACAGTAAGAAAAAAATATTTTTCATTACACCTGAGGTCAGACCACCAATCAGACCCCCAATGTTAACCACCTCCGGACCGCCTAACGCGCCGATGCGTCCGGAAGGTGGTTGCTTTTCTCCTCCTGGACGCATCGGCGCGTCATCTCGCGAGACGCGAGATTTCCTGTGAACGCGCGCACACAGGCGCGCGCGCTCACAGGAACGGAAGGTAAGCGAGTGGATCTCCAGCCTGCCAGCGGCGATCGCTCGCTGGCAGGCTGGAGATCCGAATTTTTTAACCCCTAACAGGTATATTAGACGCTGTTTTCATAACAGCGTCTAATATACCTCCTACCTGGTCCTCTGGTGGTCCCTTTTGTTAGGATCGACCACCAGAGGACTCAGGTAGGTCAGTACAGTCCCACCAAACACCACACTACACTACACTACACCCCCCCCCCCCCCCCGGTCACTTATTAACCCCTTATAAACCCCTGATCACCCCATATAAACTCCCTGATCACCCCCCTGTCATTGATCACCGCCCTGTCATTGATCACCCCCCTGTCAGGCTCCGTTCAGACGTCCGCATGATTTTTACGGATCCGATCCATGTATCCATGGATCCGTAAAAATCATGCGGACGTCTGAATGGAGCCTTACAGGGGGGTGATCAATGACAGGCGGGTGATCACCCATATACACTCCCTGATCACCCCCTGTCATTGATCACCGCCCTGTCAGGCTCCATTCAGACGTCCGCATGATTTTTACGGATCCGATCCATGTATCCATGGATCCGTAAAAATCATGCGGACGTCTGAATGGAGCCTTACAGGGGGGTGATCACCCATATACACTCCCTGATCACCCCCTGTCATTGATCACCCCCCTGTCAGGCTCCATTCAGACGTCCGCATGATTTTTACGGATCCGATCCATGGATCCGTAAAAATCATGCGGACGTCTGAATGGAGCCTTACAGGGGGGGTGATCAGTGACAGGGGGGTGATCACCCTGATTACCCTGATCACCCCCTGTCATTGATAACCCCCCTGTAAGGCTCCATTCAGACGTCCGCATGCGTTCTGTGGATCCGATCCATGTATCCATGGATCCGTAAAAAATCATGCGGATGTCTGAATGGAGCCTTACAGGGGGGGTGATCAGTGACAGGGGGGTGATCACCCTGATTACCCTGATCACCCCCTGTCATTGATAACCCCCCTGTAAGGCTCCATTCAGACGTCCGCATGCGTTCTGTGGATCCGATCCATGTATCCATGGATCCGTAAAAAATCATGCGGATGTCTGAATGGAACCTTACAGGGGGGGTGATCATTGACAGGGGGGTGATGACCCTGATCACCCCCTGTCATTGATAACCGCCCTGTAAGGCTCCATTCAGACGTCCGCATGCGTTCTGTGGATCCGATCCATGTATCCATGGATCCGTAAAAAATCATGCGGATGTCTGAATGGAGCCTTACAGGGGGGTGATCAGTGACAGGGGGGTGATCACCCTGATTACCCTGATCACCCCCTGTCATTGATAACCCCCCTGTAAGGCTCCATTCAGACGTCCGCATGCGTTTTGTGGATCCGATCCATGTATCCATGGATCCGTAAAAAATCATGCGGATGTCTGAATGGAGCCTTACAGGGGGGGTGATCAGTGACAGGGGGGTGATCACCCTGATTACCCTGATCACCCCCTGTCATTGATAACCCCCCTGTAAGGCTCCATTCAGACGTCTGCATGCGTTCTGTGGATCCGATCCATGTATCCATGGATCCGTAAAAAATCATGCGGATGTCTGAATGGAGCCTTACAGGGGGGGTGATCAGTGACAGGGGGGTGATCACCCTGATTACCCTGATCACCCCCTGTCATTGATAACCCCCCTGTAAGGCTCCATTCAGACGTCCGCATGCGTTCTGTGGATCCGATCCATGTATCCATGGATCCGTAAAAAATCATGCGGATGTCTGAATGGAGCCTTACAGGGGGGTGATCAGTGACAGGGGGGTGATCACCCTGATTACCCTGATCACCCCCTGTCATTGATAACCCCCCTGTAAGGCTCCATTCAGACGTCCGCATGCGTTTTGTGGATCCGATCCATGTATCCATGGATCCGTAAAAAATCATGCGGATGTCTGAATGGAGCCTTACAGGGGGGGTGATCAGTGACAGGGGGGTGATCACCCTGATTACCCTGATCACCCCCTGTCATTGATAACCCCCCTGTAAGGCTCCATTCAGACGTCCGCATGCGTTCTGTGGATCCGATCCATGTATCCATGGATCCGTAAAAATCATGCGGACGTCTGAATGGAGCCTTACAGGGGGGGTGATCAGTGACAGGGGGGTGATTACCCTGATCACCCCCTGTCATTGATAACCCCCCTGTAAGGCTCCATTCAGACGTCCGCATGCGTTTTGTGGATCCGATCCATGTATCCATGGATCCGTAAAAAAATCATGCGGATGTCTGAATGGAGCCTTACAGGGGGGGGTGATCAATGACAGGGGGTGATCAGGGAGTCTATATGGGTGATCACCCCCCTGTCATTGATCACCCCCCTGTCATTGATCACTCCCCCCCTGGTAAGGCTCCATTCAGCCATTTTTTTTGGCACAAGTTAGCGGAAATTTTTTGTTTGTTTTTGTTTTCGTTTTTTCTTACTAAGTCTCATATTCCACTAACTTGTGTCAAAAAATAAAATCTCACATGGACGCACCATACCCCTCACGGAATCCAAATGCGTAAACATTTTTAGACATTTATATTCCAGACTTCTCACGCTTTAGGGCCCCTAAAAAGCCAGGGCAGTATAAATACCCCACATGTGACCCCATTTCGGAAAGAAGACACCCCAAGGTATTCCGTGAGGGGCATATTGAGTCCATGAAAGATTGAAATTTTTGTCCTAAGTTAGCGGAAAGTGAGACTTTGTGAGAAAAAAAACAAAAAAAATCAATATCCGCTAACTTATGCAAAAAAAAAAAAAAATTCTAGGAACTCGCCAGGCCCCTCATTGAATACCTCGGGGTGTCTTCTTTCCAAAGTGGGGTCACATGTGGGGTATTTATACTGCCCTGGCTTTTTAGGGGCCCGAAAGTGTGAGAAGAAGTCTGGGATCCAAATGTCTAAAAATGCCCTCCTAAAAGGAATTTTGGCCCCTTTGCGCATCTAGGCTGCAAAAAAGTGTCACACATCTGGTATCGCCGTACTCAGGAGAAGTTGGGGAATGTGTTTTGGGGTGTCATTTTACATATACCCATGCTGGGTGAGAAAAGTATCTTGGTCAAATGCCAACTTTGTATAAAAAAAATGGGAAAAGTTGTCTTTTGCCAAGATATTTCTCTCACCCAGCATGGGTATATGTAAAATGACCCCCCAAAACACATTCCCCAACTTCTCCTGAGTACGGCGATACCAGATGTGTGACACTTTTTTGCAGCCAAGGTGGGCAAAGGGGCACCTTTCAGATTTCGCAGGCCATTTTTTACACATTTTGATTTCAAGGTACTTCTTACACATTTGGGCCCCTAAATTGCCAGGGCAGTATAACTACGCCACAAGTGACCCCATTTTGGAAAGAAGACACCCCAAGGTATTCCGTGGGGGGCACGGCGAGTTCCTAGAATTTTTTATTTTTTGTCACAATTTAGCGGAAAATGATGATTTTTCTTTTTTTTTTCTTTTTTCCTTACAAAGTCTCATATTCCACTAACTTGCGACAAAAAATAAAAAATTCTAGGAACTCGCAGTGCCCCTCACGGAATACCTTGGGGTGTCTTCTTTCCAAAATGGGGTCACTTGTGGCGTAGTTATACTGCCCTGGCAATTTAGGGGCCCAAATATGTGAGAAGAACTTTGCAATCAAAATGTGTAAAAAATGCCCTGCAAAATCCGAAAGGTGCACTTTGGAATATGTGCCCCTTTGCCCACCTTGGCAGCAAAAAAGTGTGACACATCTGGTATCGCCGTACTCAGGAGAAGTTGGGCAATGTGTTTTGGGGTGTCATTTTACATATACCCATGCTGGGTGAGAAAAATATCTTGGTCAAATGCCAACTTTGTATAAAAAAATTGGAAAAGTTGTCTTTTGCCAAGATATTTCTCTCACCCAGCATGGGTATATGTAAAATGACAGCCCAAAACACATTCCCCAACTTCTCCTGAGTACGGCGATACCAGATGTGTGACACTTTTTTGATGCCAAGGTGGGCAAAGGGGCACATATTCCAAAGTGCACCTTTCGGATTTCACCGGTCATTTTTTACAGATTTTGATTGCAAAGTACTTCTCACACATTTGGGCCCCTAAATTGCCAGGGCAGTATAACTACGCCACAAGTGACCCCATTTTGGAAAGAAGACACCCCAAGGTATTCTGTGAGGGGCATGGTGAGTTCCTAGAATTTTTTATTTTTTGTCGCAAGTTAGTGGAATATGAGACTTTGTAAGGAAAAAAGAAAAAAAAAAGAAAAATCATCATTTTCCGCTAAATTGTGACAAAAAATAAAAAATTCTAGGAACTCGCCGTGCCCCCCACGGAATACCTTGGGGTGTCTTCTTTCCAAAATGGGGTCACTTGTGGCGTAGTTATACTGCCCTGGCAATTTAGGGGCCCAAATGTGTGAGAAGTACTTTGCAATCAAAATCTGTAAAAAATGACCGGTGAAATCCGAAAGGTGCACTTTGGAATATGTGCCCCTTTGCCCACCTTGGCATCAAAAAAGTGTCACACATCTGGTATCGCCGTACTCAGGAGAAGTTGGGCAATGTGTTTTGGGGTGTCATTTTACATATACCCATGCTGGGTGAGAAAAATATCTTGGTCAAATGCCAACTTTGTATAAAAAAATGGGAAAAGTTGTCTTTTGCCAAGATATTTCTCTCACCCAGCATGGGTATATGTAAAATGACACCCCAAAACACATTCCCCAACTTCTCCTGAGTACGGCGATACCACATGTGTGACACTTTTTTGCTGCCAAGGTGGGCAAAGGGGCGCATATTCCAAAGTGCACCTTTCAGATTTCACCGGTCATTTCTTACACATTTTGATTGCAAAGTTCTTCTCACACATTTGGGCCCCTAAATTGCCAGGGCAGTATAACTACGCCACAAGTGACCCCATTTTGGAAAGAAGACACCCCAAGGTATTCTGTGAGGGGCATGGTGAGTTCCTAGAATTTTTTATTTTTTGTCGCAAGTTAGTGGAATATGAGACTTTGTAAGAAAAAAAAAAAAAAAAAAAATCATCATCATTTTCCGCTAACTTGTGACAAAAAATAAAAAGTTCTATGAACTCACTATGCCCATCAGCGAATACCTTAGGGTGTCTACTTTCCGAAATGGGGTCATTTGTGGGGTTTTTCTACTGTTTGGGCATTGTAGAACCTCAGGAAACATGACAGGTGCTCAGAAAATCAGAGCCGTTTCAAAAAGCGGAAATTCACATTTTTGTACCATAGTTTGTAAATGCTATAACTTTTACCCAAACCATTTTTTTTTTGCCCAAACATTTTTTTTTTATCAAAGACATGTAGAACTATAAATTTAGCGAAAAATTTATATATGGATGTCGTTTTTTTTGCAAAATTTCACAGCTGAAAGTGAAAAATGTCATTTTTTTGCAAAAAAATCGTTACATTTTGATTAATAACAAAAAAAGTAAAAATGTCAGCAGCAATAAAATACCACCAAATGAAAGCTCCATTAGTGAGAAGAAAAGGAGGTAAAATTCATTTGGGTGGTAAGTTGCATGACCGAGCGATAAACGGTGAAAGTAGTGTAGTGCCGAAGTGTAAAAAGTGGCCTGGTCATGAAGGGGGTTTCACCTAGCGGGGCTGAAGTGGTTAATCATCCCCCCAGTGCCCCTCTTCAGCACCCCAGCAATCTCTCTTCAGCCCCCCAGTGCCTCATATCAGCCCCCAGTGCCCCTCTTCAGCCCCCCAGCAGCCTCTCTTGTGCCCCTCTTCAGCCCCCCAGCAGCCTCATATCAGCCCCCAGTGCCTCTCTTCAGCCCCCAAGTGGCCCTCTTCAGCCCACCAGTGCCTCCTATCAGCCCCCAGTGCCCCTCTTCAGCACCCCAGCAATCTCTCTTCAGCCCCCCAGTGCCTCATATCAGCCCCCAGTGCCCCTCCTCAGCCCCCCAGCAGCCTCTCTTCAGCCCCAGAGCAGCCGCTCTTCAGCCCCAGTGCCCCTCTTTAGCCTCCCAGCAGCCTAATATCAGCCCTAGTGCCTCTCTTCAGCCCCCAAGTGGCCCTCTTCAACACCCCAACAGCCTCTCTTCAGCCCACCAGTGCCTCATATCAACCCCAATGCCGCATATCAGCCCCCAATGCCCCTCTTCAGCCCTGCAGTGCCCCTCTTTAGCCCCCCAGCTGCTTCTCTTCAGCCCCCCCTGGTGCCTCATATCAGCCCCCAATGCCCCTTTTCAGTCCCCCAGTGCCCCTCTTCAGCCCCCTACCAGCCTCTCTTCAGCCCACCAATGCCTCCTATCAGCCCCAGTGCCCCTCTTCAGCCTCCAGCAAGCTCTCTTCAGCCCCCCAATGCCTCATATCACCCCTCCGTGCTCCTCTTCAGCCCCCCAGCAGCCTCATATCAGCCCCCAGTGCCCCTCTTCAGCCCCCCCAGCAGCCTCTCCTCAGCCCCCCGTGCCTCATATCAGCCCCCAATGCCCCTCTTCAGCCCCCCAGCAGCCTTTCTTCAGCCCCTCAGTGCCTCATATCAGCCCCCAGCAGCCTCTCTTCAGCCCCCCAGTGCCTCATATCAGCCCCCAGTGCCCCTCTTCAGCCCCCCAGCAGCCTCTCTTCAGCCCCTCAGTGCCTCTCTTCAGCCCCCAGCAGCCTCTCTTCAGCCCCCAGCAGCCTTTTGTCAGCCCCTCAGTGCCTCATATCAGCCCCCAGTGCCCCTCTTCAGCCCCTCAGTGCCTCATATCAGCCCCCAGCAGCCTCTCTTCAGCCCCTCAGTGCCTCTCTTCAGCCCCTCAGTGCCTCTCTTCAGCCCCTCAGTGCCTCTCTTCAGCCCCCAGCAGCCTCTCTTCAGCCCCCAGCAGCCTCTCTTCAGCCCCCAGCAGCCTCATATCAACCCCTAGTGTCTCATATCAGCCCCCAGTGCCCCTCTTCAGCTCCCCAGTGCCCCTCTTCAGCCCCCCAGTGCCCCTCTTCAGCCCCCAGTGCCTCCATCAGCCCCCAAATAAATAAATAAATACTTACCTTTCCTGCTTCGGACGCCGCCGCTCCTCACTGCCCGCACTCGGTAATCCTCTTGTACAGTCAGCTGTGTGGGCGCCCACAGTGTGAGGTCACAGCGCAGCCTCTTCAGCCCCCCAGCAAGCTCTCTTCAGCCCCCCAATGCCTCATATCGGCCCCTAGTGCTCCTCTTCAGCCCCCCAGCAGCCTCATATCAGCCCCCAGTGCCCCTCTTCAGCCCCCCCAGCAGCCTCTCCTCAGCCCCCCGTGCCTCATATCAGCCCCCAATGCCCCTCTTCAGCCCCCCAGCAGCCTTTCTTCAGCCCCTCAGTGCCTCATATCAGCCTCCAGCAGCCTCTCTTCAGCCCCCCAGTGCCTCATATCAGCCCCCAGTGCCCCTCAGCTGTGTGGGCGCCCACAGTGTGAGGTCACAGCGCAGCCTTCACAGTGGAGCGCCGAGGACCAGGAAGAGGTGAGTTTAGCGCTTTCAGCTTCCCGACCCTACTTACAAACAAGACGGCAGTGCAGCACGGAGGTGATAGGACCTCAAGTCGGCCTGATTAGAGTTTTCCCAGGCACACCCGGCACACCCCGTGCGAACGCCCGTGTACACTGCTCGTTTCCATGGTTAGGACCACCCTGCAATACATTAAGTGGTGGTCGTGCTTGCACACTATAGGATAAAGCACTAGCCTATGTGTGCTCCCATGGTCCCGGCCACCAGAGAGGCTGACGCTTTTGCCTACAGTGTACAAGCATGACCACCACTGATGGATTGCAGGGTGGTCTGTAACCATGGAAATGAGCAGTGTATGATGTGATGTTTATTGCGCATGCGCCAGCCCCAACATCCCGATATAGCTGGCGCATGCGCAATATAAGCTCGGATGCTGATGCCCATAATGGGTAATGCTGTACGCAGGCGCGGTGATTTGGATTAGTGTTGATCACGAATATTCGAATTTTTATCGCAAATATAGGTACTTTGAAAATTTGCAAATATTTTGAATAGTTATATATTCGTAATTTCGAATATTCGATTTTTTTTTCCGAATTTTTTCCAGATTTTTTTCCGTTTTTTTTTTTTTTAATCAGTACACATTATCCCTCCCTACTTCTAGCTTGTGGGCCAATAAGAAGGCTGCAATATACTTGACTTTAGGAGTAGTGGTGAGCGGCAGGGGTCATATTCGAAAATGCACGATTTTTTTTTCTTGAAAATCGGCAAGGTAATGATTGTGTAATATGCGAATTTTCGTAATTCGAATTTTCGGATTCAAATTTTTTTTGCAAATTTTTCAACTTTTAGACAAAGAAGATTATAGCACTATATTAGCTAAATTGCTCTATATTCGTTTTTTTTCAAATATTCGCTATATTGCTATATATTCTTGTTTTAGAATATTACAAATATTCGAAAAAACAAAGTTATAGCAATATAGCGAATATTCGAAAAAAACTAATATAGAGCAATTTAGCTAATATAGTGCTATAATCTTTGTCTAATGGTTGTAATTTTTTTCTCATCTGAAGTTCAGATTGGAAAAAAATTACAACTATAAAAAAAAGATTGTAGCACTATATTAGCTAAATTGCTCTATATTCGTTTTTTTCGAATATTCGCTATATTGCTATTACGAATATTCGAAAAAACTGTTATAGCAATATAGCGAATATTCAAAAAATCGAATATAGAGCAATTTAGCTAATATAGTGCCATAATCTTCTTTGTCTAATAGTTGTAAGTTGAAAAATTCGCAATAAAAAATTCGAATCCGAAAATTCGAATTACGAAAATTCGCATATTACACAATCATTACCTTGCCGATTTTTTTTTTTTTCAAGAATATTCTAAAAAATATTCGCGAAATATCGCGAATTCGAATATGACCCCTGCCGCTCATCACTAATTTGGATGCACGGCGCAGGCGCAGGATTTCACACTGAAGGGAGAAGGTAATCAGAAGAACCTAGGGCGGGCCAGAAGAACCTAGAGCGGGCAAAGCCGGCGCCCCTTCACACCTAATTTGCATGTTGAATAAAAGTGTTTTTGGTAGAAAATAAGCGACGGAGAGCTAAACAGTAAGTAGCATTCACATATGGGGACTATAATGCTGATAATGGTGTTAGTGTTCTATAATGGTCAGTATAGCTTAAAGACTCCCTTTAAGATTTGATACATTTCATGCCAGACATTTATGCTTTAAGGGGTTAAAGGGGTTGTCTCACTTCAGTAAATGGCATTTATCATGTAGAGAAAGTTAATACAAGGCACTTACTAATATATTGTTATTGTCCATATTGCCTTCTTTCCATCACATTATACACAGCCCATATCCGTGGTTATGACCACCCTGCAATAGGAAAGGCCAACACCTTTACCTATAGTGTGCAAGCACGGCCACCGCTGCTGGATTGCAGAGTGGTCAAAACAATGAATACGAGCAGTGTATAATGTGATCGAAAAGAGCCAATATGGAGAATCAGAATACATTAGTAAGTGTTGTATTAACTTTCTCTACATGATAAATGCTATTTGTTGAAGTGAGGCAGCCCCTTTAGGTGTGCTACACTTAAAGGGGTTGTCCATGTTCAGAGCTTAACCCGGACATACCTCCGGCCAAAAATCCTGAACACTTGCCGCAAGGCCGGATCCGGAATGAATGCCCATTGAAAGGCATTAATCCGGATCCGTCCTTAAGCTAAACGTCGTTTCGGCGCATTGCCGGATCCGACATTTAGCTTTTTCTGAATGGTTACCATGGCTGCCAGGACGCTAAAGTCCTGGCAGCCATGGTAAAGTGTCGTGGGGAGCGGGGGAGCAGTATACTTACCGTCCGTGCGGCTCCCGGGGCGCTCCGGAGTGACGTCAAGGCGCCCCACGCGCATGGATGACGTGATCGCATGTTAATCCCGGTATTGGGCAGGTAGTTTTCCCTTGGTAGTTCGTTCAGATACTTGAAGTGGCTGTGACTCTACAGGCCTTGGTTCAGGGTCCTCCGGTACATCTTGAGTTTCTGAGGATCCTTCACGAGATAGTTCTTCTGGCTGAAGTGGGGCTGCATTAGTCTTTGCAGGTAAAAAAATGTTAAGCCATGGTGTAAAGAACCAATGTAGAGGATCTGAGTCCAATAACAGTTTACCAATAGACTGTCTTAGTTCCTCTGGATCAGGTGACTTGTCTGACAATGGTTCTGTGGATGGAGTTTCTTCTTGGATTGGAGCTTCTTTTAAACACAGCTTGAGAGGGTTGAGATGCACTATTTGTCGTGCTCTGTTCTCTTTGATGATTTCGTAGATATCAGTCTCAGGATTAGGAATAGCTGTGGTGATGTAAGGTTCTCTTTCCCATTTACTATTCAGTTTACTGGTGCAATGATTATTTTTCAGCCACACATGGTTACCAATTTTTAAGGGTTCTGCTCTTGCAGACTGATCATAGTCTTACATTCGCCATGCGAATCTGGACAATCTTTTAGGCATCAGCTAGGTGTTTTTGATGTTTACTGACCCAATCAGTTTGTGGTAAAGGATTTATAGAATCTGGTACTTGTATCCCCAAGGTGAGATCTGCAGGTAATCTTCCTCGATGGCCAAACATAAGGTAATATGGAGTGTATCCAGTAGAACAATGGATGGTGTTGTTTAGTAGGTGGTTCAGCTCTCAACATCTCAATCAAGGCTTGGTTTATTTTTTCGCAAAGTCCGTTACCTTGAGAATGGTACGCTGTTGTTCTCATCTTCTGGCAATTGTGGAGTGAACATAGTTCATGGAAGAGTTGGTATTCAAAGGCAGATCCTTGATCTGTGAGAATTTCTTCAGGGCATCCACAGGGCAACAGGAAATTCTTCCAGAAAACGTTTGCGGTGGTTTGGGCTGTCAAGTCTTTAACAGGTACAGCTGGTGTAGTGAACAATTATTGTAATGGCGTAGATATATCCTGAGCGACTTGGTTCTAGCTTTATGTGGTCAATGGCCACTATTTCTAGAGGTGTTTTGCTTACAATGGGATCTAATGGTGCTCTTTGGTCATGTCTCTCATTTCTTCCAATGGCACAAGTGGACACAGATTTTCAATATCTTCTCTCATTCCAACCCAATCAAATCTTTGGCGGATGGTAGCTTCTGTTTTTTGTACACCAAAGTGTCCTGACTTGTTGTGGTAAATTTTGAGGACAATTCTAGCATCTTGGCGTGATACGATAATTTGATACAGCCGATAATTGGTGATGGGATCTAGGGTTCTTCTCAACATTAGTCCCTTTTGCATGAAGAGTTGCTTATTGTGTCTTTATAGCTTGAGCAGTTCCGGATCTGCATTTTTTCTGCGGATTCTTTCTGGTGTTCTTCCACCAGTGAAGAAATCTTGTAGCTCACCTAAAACTCTGCTCTCTGCTTGCAACTTGATCCACCTTTCTTTTTCAACTTGAGGTTCTGGATTTCTCTGCTGTTGGAAGTTGAGGACTTCTTTACCTTGGCCTTTGATGGTGATAACATCTTGTTGAGCAAAATGTTTATAGAAAGCCGGCATCTGTACTTCTTCCCATATGTCTTCCTGTTCAGTAGGGTCTTCTCTGATAGACAGACGGGATAAGGCATCTGCATTTTCATTTGACTTGCCTGTTCTGTACTTGACCACGAAGTTGTAGTTGGCAAGACGTGAGGCCCATCTTTGTTCTAAGGCTCCTAACTTGGCTGTGTTGAGGTGCGCCAGTGGGTTGTTATCAGTATAGGCCACAAATGGGGTTCCTGCGAGTCTTTACATTTTTCAGTGAAAGCCCACACAAGTGCGAGGAATTCCAGTTTGAAGGAACTGTAGTTCTGGTCATTTCTCTTGGCACCATAAGCAATCACTCTCTCCTTACCTTCTTGCAGTTGAGACATAACAGCTCCCAGGCCTTTTTGACTGGCATCAGTGTAGAGATGAAATGGCTTTTGGTATTCTAGATATCCTAAGACAGGTGATTCGGTCAACTTCTTCTTCAGGAGTTGGAAAGCGATATCTCTGTCTTTATTCCATTCGATTGGTATCTGGGCTTTCTGGTACTTCTTGGGATGTCCTCTCAGGAAATCTGTAATATCCTGCAAAACTAAGATAACTTCTCACCTCTTTTATTGTGGTAAGAGTAGGCCAATTCCGGACTGTGGCTGTCTTTTCTGGATCTGGCTTGACACCTTCAGAACTGACAACATGTCCCAGGTACTTGACTTCTGGTTTCAGTAGGTAGCACTTAGAGGGTTTGCTCTTGAGTCCGTGTTTGATGAGGACTTGAAAAACTTCTGCAAGATGTTTTAAGTGGTCTTCAAAGGATTTAGAGTAGATGATGACATCATCTAGGTATAACAAGACAGATTCAAAGTTCTTTTGGCCTAAACAGGGTTCCATTAGTCTTTGGAAAGTTCCAGGTGCATTGCAAAATCCAAACGGCATATAGTAAAATTCAAATAGGCCCAAAGGGGTAGTAAATGCAGTTTTTTCATGATCTTCAGGAGCCATGGGTACCTGCCAGTATCCACTGGTTAAATCCAGAGTAGAAAAGTAAGCTGAGGACCCTAATGCTGTCAAGGACTCCTCGATTATTGGTAAAGGATAGGCATCCTTGTGGGTAATTTGATTAATCTTCCTGTAGTCCACACAAAACTGAATGTTACCATCTTTCTTTCAGACAAGGACTAGAGGTGCAGCCCATGGACTATGGCTGTCTTTGATGATTTTTGAATCTTTCATCTCCTGGATCATTTTTTTCACAGATTGGTACATAGTTGGTGGTATAGGCCGCTACCTTTCTTTAATTGGAGGGTGTGAACCGGTAGGGATGGTGTGCTTGATTACACTGACCTCTCCATAATCTGAAGGATGTTTACTGAAGGCTTGATGATGTTCCTTTACGACTTTTAAGACTCCTTCAATTTGTTCCTCAGGTGTAGAAGTATCTCCTACATGGAGTTCTGTCCACCATGATGTATTTGGAGTATTCAGCTTTTCGGTAGACTGTTCAGTCGTAGCTACAGGTACACACTGATAACATCTTGGAAAGTGACTTGTAACAACTGAACAACAGGGCAGTGATTGGTCAAAGTTATACTGCTACTACTTAAGTTCAGGAAACAAATTGGCACTTTACCTTGAGAAACAGTCACTAGGCTTCTTGCAGCTTGGACTAGAGCAGGGATCAGCAACCTTTGGCTGTTGTGAGACTACAATTCCCAGCATGCTCCATTCATTTCTATGTGAGTTATTAGAAGAGCAGAGTAAGGATGCATGCTGGGAGTTGTAGTTTCACAACAGCTGGAGTGCCGGAGGTTGCCTACCCCTGGACTAGAGGATAGTCCTGTAGGTTGACAGGTTCTACTAAGGCTTGGTAGTCTTGACTTTGGATTCCAAGAGCGGCTTGGCACCATAGGAGTGTTTCAGTAATGGGTTTCAGTATCACTGGTTGGTTATCTTTGATGCAAGTACAGCAAATCTCTCCCTTCTCATGAGCAAATTTCTGTTATGCACTTAATACACGTATGGTCTGCTGGATCACCTTTTTGGAGGCAGGTGAAGCGGTAAGCATAGACTTGTGTAAACCTCCAAGCAATTCAGTATTACAGTTCCTAAGGACGTTCATTCCTAGGACTACTGGAGGGTTGTTATCTTCCCTGACTTGTATAACAATGATACATTGTTGGGGTAGTGTGGTTCCTCCCACTTGAAGAGTTAGCTCCCAGTATCCATGCACTGGCACAGGTTTGCCATTGCTAGCTATAATGCTTAGCCAGGATTCTGGTGGCTGTGTTAGCTGGTTTTGGTCCCCGTTCGCCTCAAAGGCATTCCATTGGATAGTTGTGACTTGAGACCAGGTATCCAATAAGGCAACAAAGGGAACGCCATTGATTCGGAGAACCATTTCTGGACGGGAGCCTGCATATCTGGGCATCCAGCTGGGATCTTCTGAACCTACTGCTCTACCTCCCAAGCGGCGGTCCTTGGCCTCGGGGGTTGACCTTTTAACTTCCAGCACATTATTTCTGTATGACCTGGCTTGTGACAGTATGTACAAATGGGTCGCTTTTGTTTGTTAAATCGGTCAGTGGGGTGTCTACCAGCTTTTTTGGGATAAGTCTCTTTATAATCAGGAGGGAAATGTTTCCTTGGTGACGGTGTCTCATCCTCCAGCAATAAGGGTTTCTCCCACTGTTCTAGTTTTTTGCATACTTTCTCCAGACTTTTGGTTAGGAGGTTAACTTGCTCTGTCAAGGCAGCGACTGCATCAGGAACTGGGGCTTGAGCTTCCTGACTGACTATAGGATGACATTTTGGAAATGTAGTTGGCTTATACACAGACATTTCAGCAGGTCTAGCAGGCTCTGGTTATTGGTCTTTCCCCAAAATACTGATAGCTAGTTCTTTGAAGTCTAGGAAGATAGAACTTGGGTGCTGTGCAGCTAACATTTTTAACTGGAATTTTAAGGTTTCTGTCCTAACACCTTCAATGAACTGTTCTCTCAGCATTTTATCTTGATCCTCTGCCTCATGGGGGTCTACCTGTATAACAGCTCTCAGGGCTTCCTGTAAGGATAATGCAAAGTCTCTAAGTGACTCACCAGGCAGCTGTCTCTTGCTGAAGGATCTCATCTTGACCTCTGACACAGTCCTGGGTTCAAAAGTGGCATAGAGTCGTGCAAATATCTGCTTCAGTGTTTTTCTCTCTGAGCCTGGCCAGGATTTCACTTCTCTGAGGGCCATCCTTCCAATTGTGCAAGGAGGATTTCCATTTGCTGTTCTGCTGACACAGGGTACAATCTGAATATAGCCAACAGTTTTTCTTTAAATTCCCTTAAAGTATGAGCTTGCCTAACGTGGGAACCAGCGTGCTCCAAAGAAATAAGGCATTGTTAAAGGCATCATGCTTGGTGCTACAGTGGCTGATGATGCACTAGGACCAGCTGTGGCTACTGCAGGGGACCTGTTGAGGTCAGGCTGCACACTATCTCCTTGTTCAGATATGGCAGTGACAAGCCTTCAATATAATGCAGGTTAAATATAGTTTCACACACTTTTTGTGTTGCGTTGCTATGGGCAACCACTACTTTGTAGGTGTCTAGCCCTTTAAGAGACGTTGTGACAACTTAGCACAGAGCAGTATGGTGCTCTGTAAGGCAGATTTTGTTCCCAAACAGTCCCGCTTAAGGTTACCTCTTCCCAGCGGCACTCACTATTATATTTGTTCTGGGAGAAGGGCTCTTGATTTTTTCAGTTCACCCTCACGTAGTCTAGCGTCTCTTTTGCTTGCATGCGTGCGCACGTCATGCTGCTTCCTCATGCGTGGCCCTCCCCCTAGGTCCGCTTGCAAGGCAGGAGGGGCTTCCCTGATTTGCAAGTATTAGCAGCAGCGATAGTATTGGCACAATTGTAATAAGTTATTTTACATAAGAGGATTGGCTTCTCTGTTCCCACTCTATAGGAGGTGTAACTCAGTTTTCCCGCCGCCAGCATGGCGTTTACACAAATATGGCGCAGTAAATTAATCAAGAAGGCCTCCAGCGGCCATTTTAAGTTCAATGCAAAAGTCCATTCACTGACAGCAAGCAGTGATGGTGACACAGAAACATGTTATTTTTCCACTTTGAACACTGCAATTTGATTGCAGATGGCTTGTATCATGCGTCCATGCAATTTTTAAGCAATTTAATCAGTTCTGCAGCCCAATAAAATGTTTAAAGTTTGCGCTGTATTAAAGCACATTGACAGTCTCTCAGGCAAACAAGTGGGGCTTATTCTCATAAGGCAATGGCACACAGTTATATTGCATGAATCCTGTTTGTGACACCAATTCATGCAGCATGCTGGGGCTCCCTATGCAGGATACGTGCGTGAGCGTACTAGTGATAAGGTGCCGAGAATAGTAGTACTCATGATTTAGTTGTCCCTTGGGGCTGGCAGTGCAGTGGATGGGAAGACAGCACAAAATCCTCCGGGGCACTCTCGGCTGCAGGGAACACCAGCCAGATGTTGGTTGGGATGCCCTTGATGGTAATTGGTGTAAGGTGCTTTACGGCTAGGTCCCTGGTTCGTGACGCCAGCACCATTAGGTGCAAATGTTGGTGGTAGTAGTTGAAATGATGATATAGAATAAGGGAGACTAGAGCTTTTAACAAACTCCCAGTACTGAAGCTGTTCCACAGATTATCAAGGTATGCAACAGTCATTAACATAATGGCAGCTTTCACAGTGATTCACATTAGTTCCCAGAAGTTGCATAAGGAATCGTCCTCTATAACAATTAGTCTTTCTCTCTTTCGTTTCTCCAGGCTGGAGGGGTGAACTATCTCTGCTGTCCAGTATAATCCTATACTTCGGTATCCTCCTCTAGGAATACTATACTCTGACAAATGACCTTTTTGTCTTTAATTATGGTGGATAGCTTGTAGCTTGAGATCTCTCCACCTAATGCAAAGGAGTCTGGAGTCTGATAAATGACAGTTACCTTCCTTTGTCAATATCCTCATTCCCTCTCTGGGTTGTCTGGAGATACTGTGATCTTTTCCCTTCTATGGGCTGGTACATAGAAATAACTTTGGAGCTTTTATATCTCTGCAAAATGGCTGCTGAGGTTCAGCTTGTCCTCAGGCATCACACACTGACCTTCTTCTTCCTGCACTGTGCACTAAGTGAGGGGCGGAGTTAGCCTTGGGAGGCTTGTTAGAACCTCCCCCTCCCTATGCAACTTTATGAGAACACATTTATAAGTACAGTTTACATGAAACACAATCACAACATTAAGCAGTGTGTTTCAGGACACGGCAGATGTCATCACGGACATGGACATATGAGAGAGGCCTAAATCTGTTTAGAGAAGGTTTGATATAACGACGATCTGTCCAAGAGAGTTGTGGTATGTCTCATTTACCGCTTCATATAAAGACTATGGTTATTGGCAGATGGCATGGCTGGCTGCACGCATTTTACCATCAAATTGTGTGTTCATTGTGCATTGGCCGAGTTTGGGGTGGCCCTAGCGCTATGCTGGGTCCCCCAGACACCATCGAGGCATTGCCACGTGTTGCTACTCTCCGGAAGGGATAGTAAGGCGTGGTGCACCCCAATGGGAAATAAGTCCAGAGAGTCAGGGTCTGCAGTAAACCAGTGTGCTTCTCTACTGGAGGAATTCAGGTACGAAACAATACAGGCAAGGCATTGGGCTGGCTTCTCCAGTCTCCTCCCTGACAGAATAAGGGTTTGATGCTGAGGAAATGCTAGCTGTCCCTCTCTCTCTTCAAAAGGCTGGTACCCTGGTCCAAGGCTGGTGATCCAGGGTCCGTGGCAGCTTATCCCCATCTCAGCGTCTTCTTCTGGTCACTCAGTAGTCTGGTAAAGTCTCCTCTTCCAAGCACTGTTCCCTAACTGCAGAACAATAGGGGCTCTGACTGCTCTCCTTATATACCATTTCTGGCTAAACTGTAACCTTCTAGTGGGAGGGGTGGAGTGGAGAAGCTCAGTACAAACAGTTACAAAGTTACCACTTCCATCTGTCATAGACTTACATTAGAGCTTCAATTATACTCAATGGCAACGACACAGCTGTTTTTGCAGAAATGTTTCCAGACATAACAACAGAGCTAAAACCAGACATGCAAAAGGTCAGTCTGTCTGGTTTTGGTGGTAAACAAGTCTGGCTTTTTCCTTTCTAAACATACTCTTCTTTAAACCCTATGACAGCTGTGAAAAATTACCAGCTTCTTATTCAAAGTCCCAAAAGTCTCTCAGTATTCAATAACCCTTTCCAAGAAGCCTTGCAAATACAGTGCAAATGAACAGGATAAATATCAAAATATACATATAAAATGCAGTTAAACTGTAATAAATAGTATAAGTTAACCCTTTCAAGAGAAATAAAGTAAGGAGTTGATGACTTTGCACAGGGGAAAAAGGCAAATGTCCACAAATGTCCAGACTTTAAAGTACCCCTGCTCCAGGGCACTACAATTGTCAAACATGGTTATATTCCTCATCTTTCTTTATCCATCACAATCTCGCCCACTCTAATATTATAATACTGCTTAATATCATTCAGCATTAATACATTTGAAGAATACAGACACGTTCAATATTGCTATCGTTGTTTTAAAAAGTTCAAGGCCATGATAAGAGATGACTACAAAAAAAACTAACTTTCCTGGCAAATGGAAAGTAGAGGCTGTATTGAAAAGCAATTAAAAGTAGAATTTGTCAGGTAAATTTCCTTCGTGAAATGAGACTAAAGGTCCATTTATACGACTCGAGAATTAGGCAGATTATTAGGAACGACCGTTCCTGCGAGCGGTTGTTCCCGACAATCTGGCCATGTAAATCTGCCGCCGTTCACTCTATGAACGAGCGAAACGGTTGTTCATTGGATGATCCTATCGTTCATGTAGGCACCACCAATCATGGCTTCTGGGCAGCAGATCATGTTGTCTAAACACCAATCTGCTGCTCAGAAACAATGATTCTGTATAGGAACAAGCTATGGCAAAGCATTCTTCATCCCCATACAGTGAAGAAGATCGCTGCATATAAATGAAGCAGTGTCCTACATCGAACAAGCAGCCGACTGTCGGGAAAAAAACGATTCATTCCCGATAATCAGCCACTCAGTCAGGTCATATAAATCCAGCTTAAAACATCCTGTACACAACCATGTCCATATTGTGGTCAGCAAACCACGGATCCGCAAAATATGGACACTTTCCGTGTGCAATCTGCATTTTTCGTGCTCTCATTACTGGAAATTACTATTTATGCACGCAAAAAGGACAAAAATAGGGCATGTTCTATAATTTGCAGAATGAACACACGGATGTAGACAGCACACGGATGACATCTGAGTGCTATCCATTTTTTGTGGACCCATAGAAATGAATAAGCCGCAAAAAATGCAGATCAAACATGGATACAAAATACAGTTGTGTGGATGAGGCCTAAGCGCGAACCACAAGTAGCTGGGCTTATGGAAACAGCCGAGTGAGCAGACGATCCGCTATTAACTGCTATTGTAGGGTTTAGCGTTTAGTGGAAATGGCGAAACCCCTTTAAACACAAGTAGTATGTATCTAGAGAAAGTAATCTGCTCTGCAATAATGATATGATTAGAACTGGAGATTCACGTTTTTTAAGCGTGTTGGTTGTAAAAAACAGTAAAGTATAAAAGTATCTGATGAATTTCATTTTATATTTTGATGAAAATTATGTAATGTTGACTGTAGTTTATTTTTCTTTTACTACATTCCTCAAAGCTGATAGTGAGAGAGCCTGTAAATGTTAGAGATAAGGGGCTAACTGTGTTTACCATTCATCAGTTACAAAGTCTGCATTCCAAAACGTATTTCCAGGCCACAAGAAAATCTTTTCTCTCTCTTGCATATATATTTTTATGTGTGTTTAGACAGATGTTTCTGTGATTGAGGACTGTGTCAGATTGGGCTTTCTTAAGGTCATCAGATCAATGTGTTACTGCTAGAGATGAGCAAATCAATAAAAAAATAAAATAAAAATTATTTAGAGTTTTACAAAAATAAATCTTCCTAACAGCCAAAGTTTTTGAGATTCAGTTAGTTCAAATTGTTCAAAATGGCCTCCATTATTTTACATTTCACAGTAATGAGTATAACGGGGTAGGGCCCTGCCCGTTGGCTCGCCCCTAAATACTTACTAGTCAGCCATAGCCAATCAGGACAGATGATATAGACATATGGCATAGACACTATGATCCCAAACAAGGAATTGTGAGCTTGGACATTGGTGAGGCAGGACCTCTCTGCCACACATAAAGCAAAGAAAGAGAGCATTCTTTAGACACACAAACAATACAGAATGTTCAGGGTCTTATAGGGAAACATTTAGGCATTTAATTAGATAGATTGATTTAATTAATTGATAGGTTTCAGCTAGGGACAAGGCAAAGGTCTTTTAATGTCTGTTACTTTGCTGCAGCCAGCCATTAACAATCCTGTGCTCGCTATTTAACCACTTCCAGACCAGGCCATTTGCCCCCTTCCTGACAAGGCCTAATTTTTGCAAATGTAACATGTGTCACTTTATGTGGTAATAACTTTGCAACGCTTTTACTTATCCAAGCCATTCAGAGATTGTTTTCTCGTGACACATTGTACTTCATGTTAATGGTAAATTCAAGTCAATATGTTTTACCTTTATTTATTTAAAAAAAATCCAAATGTTAACGAAAATCTGAAAACATTTTCTAAATTTGAATCTCTCTGCTTTTAAAACAGAAAGTCATACCTCATTAAATATTTATTACTCAACATTCCCCATATGTCTACTTTATGTTGGCATCATTTTGTAAATATCATTTAATTTTTGAAGACATTAGAAGCCTTATAATTTTAGAAGCAATTCTTAAAATTTTTAAGAAAATTTCCAAAACCCACTTTTTAAGGACCAGTTCAGGTCTGAAGTCACTTTGTGGGGCTTATACAGTGGAAACCCCCCATAAATGACCCATTGTAGAAACTACACCCCTCAAGTTACTCAAAAGTGATTTTACAATTTTTTTCATTTTAATCAATTTTTTTCTTTAACACATTGAGGGTTAACAGCCAAACAATATTTATTACCCTGATTCTGTGGTTTACATAAACACCCCACATGTGGTCGTAAACTAATGTAAGGGCACACGGCAGGGTGCAGAAGAAATGGAGCGCCATATAGTTTTTGGAAAGCAGATTTTGCAGAACTGGTTTTTAGATGCCATGTCCCATTTGAAGGCCCCCGTGATGCACCCTTACAGTAGAAACTCCCCAAAATGTACCCCATTTTGGAAACTAGGGGATAAGGTGCCATTTTTATGGGTACTATTTTGGGGTACATATGATTTTTAATTGCTATATATTACATTTTTGTGAGACAAGGTAATCTAAAAATGTCTGTTTTGGAACCATTTTTATTTTTAATTTTTTACAAGATTTATCTGACTGGTTAGATCATGTGCTATTTTTATAGAGCAGGTGTTACGGACACAATGGTATTAAATATGTCTACTTTCTTTGTTTGTTTGTTTCAGTTCTACATAATAAAGCATTTTTGAAAAAAATTATGTTTTTGTGTCTCCATTTTCTAAACGCCATATTTTTTTTATTTTTCTGCCAATCGTCTTGTGCAGGGGCTCTTTTTTGCAGTAAGAGTTGACTCTTTTATTGGTACCATTTTTGGGTACATATGATTTTTTGATCATTCATTATTGCACTTCATGGGGCAAGGTGACCCAAAAATTGGTTGTTTTAGCACAGTTTTTTTTTTTTTTTTTTACAGTGTTCGTCTGAGGGGTTAAGTCATGTGATATTTTTATAGAGCAGATCGTTACGGACGTGGCAATACCTAATATGTATACTTTTTCTTATTTAAGTTTTACACAATAATAGCATTTTTGAAACCAAAAAAATTATGTTTTAGTGTCTCCATAGTCTGAGAGCCATAGTTTTTATTTATTTTTAAACCGATTGTCTTAGTTATGGTCTCATTTTTTGCGGGATGAGGTGACGGTTTGATTGGTACTATTTTGGGGGGCATATGCCTTTTGATCGTTTGATGTTGCACTTTATGTGATGTTAGGTGACAAAAATTGCTTTTTTTTTTACACAGTTTTTATTTTTTTTATGATGTTTATCGGATGGGGTGGATCATGTGATATATTTATAGAGCCGGCCGTCACAGATGTGGCAATACCAAATATGTCTATTTTATTTTAAAAAACTATATTTTAAAAAAATAAATGTAATTACTTAATTGGAGATTTTTTTTTTAAATGTGAAACCTTTTTTTAATTTTTGTTATAAAACACTTTATTTTTTTATTTTTTACTTTACACTTTGCATCCCCCATAAGGTCATACAAGACCTCTGGGGGACATTTAACTTCACTTTTTTTTTTTTTCACTATTGATTTCTCCTGTAACTGGCACTGACATAGCAGCCCCAGTTACAGGGGAAATACACCCCCCAGAGAGACTGTACAGCACTACACAGTGCTGTACAGCCTCAGTGCAGTCACATGACCACCAGGCATAGCGCTTCCTGATCTGTATACACAGTGCTCGCTGGACCATTTTTTTTTTTTAAAAACATAGGGGGTCATTTATTAAGACCGGCGTTTTAGTCTCGTCCTCTTCCCTATGCCCACTTTTTTAGAATTGAGGTGAGCGGGATTGAATCTATGCCTAAAATACACCTAATGTAGGCATATTTCAGGATAATAAATGGCCCCCATAAATCTGACAGTGTAGTGTGTTATTAAGCAGAGTGTTTGTTACCACCATATATATCACTATCACTTTAAGATGACTAATGCTGCCTTGGCGTTTAAGATCTTGAAATGAGTTGCATGCAGTCAGGGTCAAAGATCCCAATGTCATGCACAACTTTTTATGGCAATATGAGTTGCTGAACTGAATATTCCAAATACAGTAATTTATTAGAATCAGACCCGAAATTAATTTCAGGAAATTCGTCATCTCTAGTTACTGCCTCACCCTGTTCAAGCACCTTACTCTTGCTCACGGCAACTATCTTCCTGAAAACAGCTGAAGCCACACTGCATCTCATGTTGACCAACACACTCTGATAACGTCCACAGGCAGCAAATGTAAGTATTATCATTCCGAGCTAGCTTGTTGCTGTTTTGCCTAAGCGTTCACCCTGACCTTGGCCTTAGTCTTGCCTCTGCACATTGCCTATATCTTGCTCCTTCAGATTTGTTGCCTGGCACTGCTAATTAGAACCCCTGGTTTTGACTCCTGGCCTGTTTACTGGTTTTGTATTCATCTCATTCTCTGGTTAGTCATATCCTGACCATTCTTCTGGTGTTGACCTCTAGTTTGGTTCTTGACTTTGCTCTGTGTCAGAGCCTGACATTCCGAGCAGGAAACCAAATGGTGGCATTGGAATCTGCCAGGGAAATTCTGGCAGATACCTCCTTAAAGTGGTTAGGAGTGAAGAATAGGGGGATCACTAAGAATCTACATCTTATTTTGGTTCAAGGATCCTCTTCATGACAAATTTATTAAATGGGTTTTCCAGGCTGCTGATATTGATGGGTTTGACACCCTGCACCTCCAATGATTAGCTCTTCCCTGCTTCCAGTGAAGGAGCTGCCACTTTGAATGGAACAGTAAGCACAGCTCCATTCAAAGTGTAGTGGCCGAGCCAGGTTACTGCACCATAGTTCCTATTGAAGTGAATGGCAGGTGAGCTTCAGTAACCAGGTATGGTCACTGCATTTTGAATAGAGCTGTGCTCCCTGTTCAATTCAAAGTACTAGTTTCAGAGCTGGAGACTATAGGGACCAGCTGATTTGTGGGGGTGCATTGTGTCAAACCATCACTGATTGGATATTATAGACCTATTATGAGGAAAATTCATAAATATTTGGGGCTTGAAATACACCTTTAAGGGCCCATCGTCCAATTATAGGACACAAAGTTTTAATTTCATCACAATCTTTGTTGATATCATTACACACATGGACATATCAATAAGGTCTAATAGATCATTTGTGAATCAACTCGTAAGAAATAGACACTAGTGAAAAGTAATTGGCTCCAAAGTTGTCTTCAAATTGGGTTGTTGTTTGCTGGACCTTTGGAGCCTTGTTGTATTAGAGGCTGATTCTCGTGTCAGAGACTGATTTCGCCATTGGATCCTCTAGCACAGTGGTCCTCAACTCCAACTCCCACCTGCTGGTCATGATTTGAGTATATCCCACAAAATGAATACCAGAGGTAAGTCCTGATGCACTAATTATATCATCTGCTTAAGGCCTCTTTCACACTACCGTTTTTTTTTTCCGTTTTGCAGTCCGTTTTTTTGCGTTCCGTATACGGTCTGTATACGGAACCATTCATTTCAATGGTTCTGCAAAAAAACTGAATATGTTCCGTATGCATTCCGTTTCCGTATTTCCGTTCCGTTAAAAGATAGAACATGTCCTATTATTGCCCGCAAATCACGGTCCGTGGCTCCATTCAAGTCAATGGGTCCGCAAAAAAACTGAACACATACGGAAATGCATCCGTATGTCTTCTGTTTCCGTTCCGTTTTTTCTGAACCATCTATTGAAAATGTTATGCCCAGCCCAATTTTTTCTATGTAATTACTGTATACTGTATATGCCATACGGAAAAACGGAATGGAACAACGGAACGGAAACGGAAACACAACGGAAGCAAAAAGACGGAACAACGGATCCGTGAAAAAAGGACCGCAAAACACTGAAATCGACATACTATAGTGCGAAAGAGGCCTAATACTAAGGAAATCCTGAAAACTTGACCAGCAGGTGGGTGGGCTTTGAGCACTTTGGTGAGAAAGATATCTATTTCTACTAATAATCGATATTACAGAGTTTCATGGTTTCCCACATACCATGGATGTACTATAAAAAGAAATATCCTGATAGGTGCCTTTTAAGAAAAAATGCTGAACTGCAAACTTTACATAACAGACAAGTTATAACATTGATGCTTTGGAAATATTCTTTTTACATTAGTGATTCTGTGGATAAATAGTTTTCCTTTAACTTCAGACACATTTTGAAATAAATATTCTACACGTCCCCATAAAAGTTACCTTTGAACCTGTCTAAACTGAGGGTCATCTTTGTGCAGGAGAACCATGCCTGCTGCTAAACTCTGACAATCTGCGGACCGCAAATAGCCGGCACTAATAAAATATGCCTATTCTTGTCCGCATTTGGGGACAAGAATAGGACATGTTCTAATTTTTTCGGGAACGGAATTGCGGACCCGGAAGTGCAGGTCCGCAATTCCGTAACGGGGCAGCATGTCGTGCTGCCCCAAAGCAATGGATGGGTCCGCAATTCCGTTCCGCAAAATACCCTAATAGGTAAGAATGCTCTGAAGTTACTGCATAAATGGACCTTGGTAAGAAGAAACAAACAATGGCAAATGGACTCCTTTGCTAAAAATATACAATTTCAAGTTTGATGCAGCTGCTGCCCGCATTATTCTAAGACAAATCCAGGACTGGGTTTGAAAAAGAAAAGCGTAAATGCAAGCTTAAGTGGCTATAATGACTGCAGAGATTTCCAAATAGCTGATCACTCATATCCATTGATACCAGCTCTGTACCTCACATGGAACCTCATTCATTGCTCCAATTGCTCTGCTAGAGTTATTACAACCTGGCAGCTTAGAGGGCATGTTCTTTCTCAGAGGGCATGCACTTTCTACTGCAGCTGGTGGCAATTGAAGAAACGAACTGAGCTTGTGCTTCCGACTCAGTGAGCAGGACAGAGAAATGAGAAAAAGAGCAAACAGCAGGTGGCACAATAAAGATGGATTTCAGTAAATAACTCTGTGGCTATTTAACAGTTTTAATTGCAAGCAATTACACAAGTATTCTGATCCAGATGCTGATTTGAAAAATGTTAATATTTTTCAAGCGACAACACCTTTTATAAATTATGTACATCTTATTCCAGCGCAGGGAAATCAAGAAAGGCCTATGGGAACATCAGTTTTAGTAAATATCCCTCAAGGTCATTATTTCTAAGTTGTGCTTGCAGTAGTCCAGCTGCCAGTCAGGCCCCCCCAGGAGTGGCACCGCTTTCAACTGTACCCAATTGAAAGCTATGGCAGACCAGGGTGCCATAGGTCGTTCTCTACAATAAACAGTGCTTGAGGCATGTGTCAGGATGCTGCCAGCACAAGATGTTGGCTTCTCAGCACGGGCGATGCCGCTGAACTCTTGCATTTTCAGGACACCAGCTATTTCCTTTGCCCATCTCTGTCTCTCACAGCTCTCTGCTTGGGAATAGGGTTACGTAAGTATTTATTTATTTATTATACACACTTATATGGCGCTACTAATTCCGCAGCGCTTTACAGACATTATCATCCAACTGTCCCCAATGGGGCTCACAATCTAAGGTCCTTATCGGTATGTCTTTGGAGTATCATTTTTCTTATTTTTAATTACATCTAAGTTAGTGGGGGAGCAAAAAAAGTGGGTGTTCATTCTGTATGATGAGTTCATAAAAGGGGTATTATTACTGTGCGGGAGCACTGTTACTGCATTGGACCTAAAATGGGGTAATATTGGTTTTTGGGACTTAAAAGGGGACACTATTACTTTGTGGGAAACTAATACTGTGTGGGACCAATAAGGGGCACTATCACTGAGTTGAACCTAAATAGGGATAATAGTATGGTGTTAGACCTGAATGGGGCACTATAGGTGTGTGGAAGCTAAAGGGGACCCCATTACTTTGTAGTTCCTAAAGGGGACATTAATACTGTGTGGGACCAATAGGAGAACTATTACTGAACTGGAGCTAAATGCAGGCACTATTACTGTGTTTAACCTAAATAGGGGCACTGTTATTGTGTTGAAACTAAAGGGGCACCATTACTTTGTGGGACCTAAAATGGACACTATTACTGTGTTGGACATAAAGGGGTCAATATTAGTTTGTGGGACCTAAGAAGTGACTATTACTTTTTGGGATGTAAATGTCAAACCAAAAGGGCACTATTACTGCATGAGACCTCAAGGGGGAAAATTTACAGTCTGAGACCTAAAACGGGCATTATTGCTGTGTGTGACCTAAAGGAGGCACTGTTACTGTTTGGGTCTGTAGGCGATAGTCATGGCAATAATTATGACTGCTATCTGCAAATATATACTTATGACAATTAATTGGATGTATAGATATACAAAAATGAACAAAGTTCATGAAAGGGGTTTTGGTCATAAAATCTTTGCACAAGGTCCACCTATGTGTTAAAATGACCCTGATCACCATTACAAATATCGGAGCCTCACATGGCAATTGCTCAGGTTCTCATCTTGTACCCTAGTGCATATATTTGGTAGGTACCTGAGGAAGGCTGTTATACTTCTTCTTAAGCCCAGTGATCCATGGATTATGATCTTTACATAACCTCTCAAGCCCATGCCATATGCTTAGTTGATCCATGGGGAAGCGCCATACTAATTGAGGCCTATACATTTATACTTATGTAGGGCATGTTGTGAACCAGGTTTACTCATTCTTAACTATTAAATAGTGACCTATCATTTTATTAGTGAAACTCCTCCCAACTACCCCCCCATTCGGAAACTTGTGAGTAGATTGGCAAAATATACAAAAATTAACAGCACCAACAAAAGACTGTTGTAGAAAAGGTGCATGCATGCCTCTCAGGGGATTGCTCCACCTCACCCCACACACATAGTACAGTGTGTATAGAAAATGGAGATTCACTGAAAAAAAGGTGACTAGGTTTATTTCTGGTGAGTAGATGTGCCTTGTCCATGAGTAAATTAGGGCCCCTAAGTTTAGCGAGCTACTGACAGCATTACCCCCAATACTGCTCTGATGGGCCCTGGAACATGTATGGACATATTGCTATACCACACATATATGAGCTACAGCCTGAATCTGTCTAGTATAGCCTGACCGGCCTGTTCATAGGAGACTGCACCAATACTTAATAAGGCCTTGTTCACATCTCCGTTGCGAGATATGACAGGCTGTTCTGGAACAGAGCAGCCTGCCGGGTGTCACAGGATCTGGCACTGCCGGATCCCCATTGACTGCAATGAGGTCTGGTGGTGATCCGGCCAATTTCCGGCATGAATGCGGTTTTTGACTGGACAAAAGATGTTCCATGCAATTTTTTTTATCCAGCCAACAGCCAGCATTTGTGCCGGATCAGACAGCCAAATTTCCGAAACTGAGATGTGAACGCAGCCTATCCGCTACCTATTGGGACTGACTTGGCATTTTAGGGGCCCCACACAAAGTTATGTCTGCAGTCCATTTCTGTATAGCAAAATACAATATTTTAATATGGTTGTTCTGCCCAGCAGGGTAAGGCTCTATTCACACGTCCGCAACGTGTTTTACGGATCCGCAAAACACGGACAGTGGCAATGTGCGATCCGTATTTTGCGGACCGCACATTGCCGGCACTAATAGAATATGCCTGTTCTTGTCCGCAATTGTGGACAGGAATAGGACATCTATTTTTTTGCGGAACGGAAGTGCGGATCCGCTATTCCGTGTCCAGGCAGCACATCGTGCTGCCCCATAGAAATTAATGGGTCCGCAATTCCGTTCCGCATAATGCGGAACGAAATTGCGGACGTGTGAATTGAGCCTTAGGGAGATTCATTACAGATCGCGTCTGCCAGAGTTTTGGTATTTCTGTAGTGATTAATGTGGTTATAGCACCATCTAGCGGTGTTAAATTGAATTGCACTTTGATTTTCTTGTTACAAAGACTGTTGCATTGCGGGTGGTGCAGAGCATTGTGGGAGTAAAAAGCATTCCAGGAAAGAGAAGTCTCTAGTCTCCAAGACACAGAGATACAGAGCTGTCCTATGCATATCTGCTTCTCAAACTGCACCATCCTTGTAAAAGCATATCTGTTTTACCAATCAATCAAATACTTATGTTTTGCCAATAAATAAATAATAAGTTAGACTACAAAGAACAGTCCTCTTATTTGGAAGACAGGAATGGTTTATGTTGAATGTCAGACTGCACACTGTGTGAACGTGTATGAAGACAGAACAATGGTATTATTAGTAATATATTGCTTTATTACCTCATATACACCATTTATCAGTAATTGCCCAAGGATGGAAACACCATGAAGAAAACCCTAGTGGGCAAACACACAGACCCGAATTTACAAAACCTAAAGATGGCGTAAATTTAGACAGGCCGTCTAGACCTGCACCAGATTTATCACGGGGGTTCAGGCTGGATGATGAATTTGGTGCAGGGACAGACACTTTTCTATTACTCTATGCCAGGCATCCTCAAACTGCGGCCCTCCAGATGTTGTAAAACTACAACTCCCACAATGCCCTGCTGTAGGCTGATACCTGTAGGCTGTTCGGGCATGCTGGGAGTTGTAGTTTTGCAACAGCTGGAGGGCCGCAGTTTGAGGATGCCTGCTCTATGCCAACTACTGCTTGAGACAGATTTTCATGTCAGATTTGTGCAAAATGGTGCATCTTAAGCCTGTCCCTTTCCTATAAAGCTCCACTGACTTTCTGCTAAGCTCCACCTCTTTTTGAGCAAAAAGTGTAGAAACCATAGATGTTTTGTTTGAAAAAAACGCAGGGCATAAAAAAAAAGCAAAAAGTTCATATTACGTTTTTCCCATCCCTTTAATGTGCACAAAAAACGTATTTAAAGCCTCAGAAAAGTATACTTTTTTTTACAGGACTGTGCAGGATACAAGAATGTGGTGTATTTTTGTATCCTTTATTTTTGTAATGTATAAGTCAAACTGAGGTATAAAACGTGATGTGAACCCACCCTTAGGCCTCATGCACACGACCGTTGTGTGCATCTGTGGCCGTTGTGCCGTTTTCCTTTTTTTTTTGCGGACTCATTGACTTTCAATGGGTCAGTGGAAAAATCGGAAAATGCACCGTTTTGCAGCCGAGACCATGATCCGTGTATCCTGTCCGTCCAAAAAATATGACCTGTCCTATTTTTTTGAAGGACAACGGTTCACGGACCCATTCAAGTCAATGGGTCCGTGAAAGAAAACTCAGATCCGACAGTATATTCTAACACAGAGGCGTTCCCATAGTGATGGGGACGCTTCTAGTTAGAATATACTAAAAGAACTGTGTACATGAGTGCCCCCTGCTTCCTGGCAGGTGCTGCCAGGCAGCAGGGGGCAGACCCCCCCTCCCTCCCCTGTAGTTAACTCATTGGTAGCCAGTGGGCCCCCCCCCCCTGTAGTTAACTCATTGGTAGCCAGTGGCCCCCCCTCCTCCCTCCCCTGTAGTTAACTCGTTGGTAGCCAGTGGGCCCCCCCTCCCTCCCCTGTAGTTAACTCATTGGTAGCCAGTGGCCCCCCCTCCCTCCCCTGTAGTTAACTTGTTGGTGGCCAGCCCCCCTCCCTCCCCTGTAGTTAACTCATTTGTAGCCAGTGGGTCCCCCCCTCCCTCCCCTGTAGTTAACTCGTTGGTGGCCAGCCCCCCCTCCCTCCCCTGTAGTCAACTCATTGGTGGCCAGCCAGTGGGCCCTTTCCCCTCCCTCCTAATTAAAATCTCCCCCCTAACATTGGTGGCAGTGGAGAGTACCAATCGGAGTCCCAGTTTAATCGCTGGGGCTCCATCGGGAACCATGGCAACCGGGACGCTACTACAGTTCCGGTTGCCATGGTTACTTAGCAATTTGTAGAAGCATCATACTTACCTGCGAGCTGCGATGTCTGTGTCCGGCCGGGAGCTCCTCCTACTGGTAAGTGACAGGTCTGTGCGGTGCATTGCCTAATGATCTGTCACTTACCAGTAGGAGGAGCTCCCGGCCGGACACAGACATCGCAGCTCGCAGGTACGTATGATGCTTCTACAAATTGCTAAATAACCATGGCAACCGGGACTGCAGTAGCGTCCCGGTTGCCATGGTTACCGATCGGAGCCCCAGCGATTAAACTGGGACTCCAATCGGTACTCTCCACTGCCACCAATGATAGGGGGGGAGATTTTAATTAGGAGGGGGAGGGAGGGGAGAGGGCCCACTGGCCACCAACGAGTTAACTACAGGGGAGGGAGGGGGGGCCCACTGGCCACAAATGAGTTAACTACAGGGGAGGGAGGGGGGGCCCACTGGCCACCAACGAGTTAACTACAGGGGAGGGAGGGGGGGGCCCACTGGCCACCAAAGAGTTAACTACGGGGGGGGGGGCCGCACTGGCCACCAATGAGTTAAAAACAGGAGGGGGGGGGGTCTGCCCCCTGCTGCCTGGCAGCACCTGCCAGGCAGCAGGGGGCAGTCATGTACACAGTTTTTTTAGTATATTCTAACCTGAAGCGTCCCCATCACCATGGGAACGCCTCTGTGTTAGAATATACTGTCGGATCTGAGTTTCACGATGTAACTCATATCCGACAGTATATTCTAACATAGAGGCGTTCCCATGGTGATGGGGACGCTTCAAGTTAAAATATACCATCGGATTGGAGAAAACTCCGATCCGATGGTATAAAGGGACTCCTGACTTTACATTAAAAGTCAATGGGGGACGGATCCGTTTGCAATTGCACCATATTGTGTCAACGTCAAACAGATCCGTCCCCATTGACTTGCATTGTAATTCAGGACGGATCCTTTTGGCTCCGCACAGCCAGGCGGACACCAAAACGACTTTTCTTTTCATGTCCGTGGATCCTCCAAAAATCAAGGAAGACCCACGGACGAAAAAACGGTCACGGATCACGGACCTACGGACCCCGTTTTTGCGGACCGTGAAAAAATACTGTCGTGTGCATGAGGCCTTATTCGGTAGTTTTTACAGTCCTCCAAAAAATTCCAGACAAGATTTGTGCATGATTGATAAAAAATTGGACATCATATAATACATGGAAATCTCTAACAAAGCTAGAACCAGCCCTGTACCGCTCATGGATCCAGAGATCTCCCGTTTAATTTTTCCAATTGCTCTGCTAGATTTATTTCAAGCTGGCAGCTCAGGGGGCGTGCCCTCTAACCGTCACCGCTTCTATCAGCAGATATAGCTGGAGGAAGTTGAAGGTTAGAACTGAGCAAGGGCTTCCAGCTAAGGGTACTTTCACACTTGCGGCAGTGTGATCGGATCCGCCAATCTGCCGCTGACTGAAAGCATTTGTGAGACGGATCCGGATACGTCTCACAAATGCATTGCAAGGACGGATCCGTATCTCCGCTTGTCATGCGGACAGACGGATACGTCTTGTATATTTTTTCACATTTTTACCGGTCTGCACATGCGCAGGCCGGAAGGACGGATCCGGCATTCCGGCACTAATACATTCCTATGGGAAAAAATGCCGGATCCAGCATTCAGGCATGTCTTCAGTTTTTTTCACCGGAGATAAAACCGTAGCATGCTACGGTTTTATCTTTTGCCTGATCAGTCAAAACGACTGAACTGAAGACATCCTGATGCAAACTGAACGGATTTCTCTCCATTCAGAATGCATGGGGATATGCCTGATCAGTTCTTTTCCAGTATAGAGCCCCTGTGACAGAACGCAGTGCCGGAAAAGAAAAACGCAAGTGTGAAAGTACCCTTAGGGCTCTTTCACACCTGCGTTCTTTTCTTCCGGCATAGAGTTTCGTCGTCAGGGCTCTATGCCGGAAGAATCCTGATCAGTTTTATCCTAATGCATTCTGAATGGAGTGAAATCCGTTCAGGATGCATCAGGATGTCTTCAGTTCCGGAACGGAAAGTTTTTTTTGCCGAAGAAAATACCACAGCATGCTGCGCTTTTTGCTCCGGACAAAAATCCTGAAGACTTGCCGCAAGGCCGGATTCGGAATTAATGCCCACTGAAAGGCATTGATCCAGATCCGGCCTTAAGATAAACGTCGTTTCGGCGCATTGCCGGATCCGACGTTTAGCTTTTTCTGAATGGTTACCATGGCTGCCGGGACGCTAAAGTCCTGGCAGCCATGGTAAAGTGTAGTGGGGAGCGAGGGAGCAGTATACTTACCGTCCGTGCGGCTCCCGGGGCGCTCCAGAGTGACGTCAGGGCGCCCCACGCGCATGGATGACGTGATCACATGGCACGTCATCCATGCGCATGGGGCGCTCTGACATCATTCTGGAGCGCCCCGGGAGCCGCGCGGACTGTAAGTATACCGCTTCCCCTCTCCCCGCTCCTACTATGGCAACCAGGACTTTAATAGCGTCCTGGCTGCCATAGTAACACTGAACGCATTTTGAAGACGGATCCGTCTTCAAATGCTTTCAGTACACTTTCGTTTTTCCGGATCCGGCGTGTAATTCCGGCAAGTGGAGTACATGCCGGATCCGGACAACGCAAGTGTGAAAGAGGCCTTAGTGAGATGGACAGAGTGATGTGGCTCTATATAGATACATTTTATTGAATTATTCAGTGGCTAGGCTACATTTTTTATTACATGCACTTACTAAAGTGTTCAGATCCAGGAGCTGGATCAACCCCTTTAACGTTCTCTGAATTTCCCCTTCAAAGTGACATTCACACTAGAGATGCCTGATTATAATCTCTGTTGGTTTCTCTGAGCAGCAATGTCTGGCATCCTTTAGGCTCCTTCACACTAGCGTTATTCTTTTCTGGTATTGAAATCCGGTAAAGGGTCTCAATACCGGAACAAAACGCATCAGTTTTGTCCTAATGCATTCTGAATGGAAAGCAATCCGTTCAGTATGCATCAGGATGTCTTTCGTTCCGTCTCTTGTACGGTATTTTACCAGACAAAATACCGCACCTTGATACGGTATTTTTTCCGGCCAAAATCCCAGAACAATACAGCACATTTCTATAGAGATGTATTAATGCCGGTCCCAAGTGTTCTGTAAATTGCCGCATCGCCAGATCCGGTTTTCTGGTCTGCGCATGCGCCGGGATATAGGAGGAGCTACTTTCGCTTTTGATCTTTGAAAAAATGTAAAAACCGGATCCTTTATTCCAGATGAGACGCATCCGGCATAACACTAAAAACCGTCTAACAGATCCGGAAAAAAAGGTATCCTTTTGTATATGGCGTTGCTGGAACTGCCTGCCGGATTCTGACAACGCTAGTGTGAAATTAGCCTTAGTCTGTGAATGGGATGGCCTGTATTCTACTGATTCAGGAACGCTGCCCAGTGTGGGAATTTGTTGAGGAGCCGCCCGTCCTGTGAAGAATCGCCTATGATTATATATTTAAATACCATATGATACAACCAGACTGAAGATCATTGTCACATCCTATTATTATCTGAAAACACCTTTCCGGTATTATTACTCCTTGCCGTCCAATATTATTTTCCAAGATGCCACTCTCAGACCGGGCCCGGTGGCAGCTGTTTCTTCCGTTTTCTATACTGTCACTGTATATCATTTCATTGTGTAATACTCTTGAGGGGGCCCTGACCAAATCCTTTAGTCCTCCTCTTCCTGGATGGGCCCTTCTGGGTCAGGGCCCCAAAGCAGCCGCTTCCCCTATAGTTACGGCCCTGCCACACAGGCTGCAGACAGTTACGGCGCTGTTTTAGGAAGAAATAGCCATGTCCTGTACAACTCCCCAGGATTCTGCAGTTTCTTCACATTTTAGTTGCATAGCTCCTCACTGCTTCAAGGAAAGCAACACTACATCCTGATTTCTCCATTCTCTCCCTCACAAACTGTCTTCATGCACATGGCGGATTTATTCCTCTCAGAACCATAAATAATAAAGCCTCTTCACACACATTTGCCTCAAGCCCTGGAGCTCAAACTCCGAACTCCGCTCAAAACTATTGCGTCAGGAACCGCCCCCTCCTGTCATGTACTTATACTAAGTGGGCGTGTTAGATGATAGCCCCACCCCCGCCTGACACTCAGGACGCCTGAAATGATGGTCGCCTAGGAGACAAGCCAGTCTCCGCCCCTACATCTTTCCTTGCCTATCCCGTCCCTCCGCATTCCACACCTGCAGTGTCTCCCGCCTCCCCGCAGTGCCCGCCTTTCGATTGCTACCATTGGTTGTCCCTACCTTCAGTCACGAAGCTGTTCTCTTTCGTAGCTTCCTATTGGTCAAAATGCCCAGTCGTTCAACTCAAGCGTACGTAGGAGACTCCGCTTTGCAGGAAGAGTGGGCAGGTGTTGGCGCAGAGGGGCGTGACAGGGAGGCGTGGTAAAGAGGGTGATGGGCGTGGTCTGACGGTTTCTTCTTCTAGCTGGTGGTATTCAGTAGCTGCCCGATAGGAAAACAGCGACAGAGGCGAGAAGGAGGAGGTGCGGAGAGGATCCCGGGCAGAGGTGAGTGACAGCACTGGCAGCAGCAACAGGAGCTGGGCTTCCCTGTGCCCCCGGGGTCTGGGGTCCCCTCCAGTGGCTTCATCTATGAAATGCAAGCCACAGACGACCCTCTTCTGCATCGTCTGTGCGCTAGACCCCTTCCCTTCATCAGATGCCAGCCTGAACGCCCCCTCACTGCCAACATCTGCAGGCAGGACACCTGACAGCATCCCTCCGGCAGTGGTGCCCTGATGCCAGGCCACACTGGCAGTAATTGGAAAGGTGGCAGGCTGATCCCTGACATCATTTAGGTCTCCTCTTCTCCCTCGCTCATCCTGCTGCATCAGTGCCCACATTGGCAGGGACTGGCCTCATGCCGCCTGAGCTACCCCTGTTCACACTGACATATCCTGCCATTTTCAGTCGGTCTTTGCCTCCCAGCCTGAAGATGTTCCTAGTGTCCAGCCCGGGCCGGTGGGAGTCCTGCTGGGGGGCACCTATTGTTATCCATCCCTGGGCTGGAGGGTGCTGGCCAAACTACGAGGGCATCATATCTGTCTGTATCTATCTATCTCATATCTGTCCATCTATCTAATATCTATCTATCTATCTATCTATCTATCTATCTATCTATCTATATCTCATATCTATATCTCATATCTATCTCCTATCTATCTATCTATCTATCTATCTATCTATCTATCTCATATCTGTCTAATATCTATCTATCTATCTCATATCTGTCCAGCTATCTAATATCCATCCATCTATCTATCTATTCTATCTCATATCTATCTATCTATCTAATATCTATCTATCTATCTATCTATCTCCTATCTATCTATCTATCTATCTATCTATCTATCTATCTATCTATCTATCTCATATCTGTCTAATATCTATCTGTCTCATATC
Organism: Bufo gargarizans; assembly: GCF_014858855.1. NCBI lineage: Eukaryota > Metazoa > Chordata > Amphibia > Anura > Bufonidae > Bufo > Bufo gargarizans. The sequence continues at coordinate 517,919,294 of NC_058082.1, read as the reverse complement.
TGTCCATCTATCTAATATCCATCTATCTATATCTCATATCTATATCTCATATCTATCTCATATCTGTCTAATATCTATCTATCTCATATCTGTCCATCTATCTAATATCTATCTATCTATCTATCTATCTATCTATATCTCATATCTATATCTCATATCTATCTATCTCCTATCTATCTATCTATCTCATATCTGTCTAATATCTATCTATCTCATATCTGTCCATCTATCTATCTATCTCATATCTATCTATCTATCTATCTATCTATCTATCTATCTATCTATCTATCTATCTATCTCATATCTGTCCATCTATCTAAAATATCCATCTATCTATCTATTCTATCTCATATCTGTCTATCTATCTATCTATCTATCTATCTATCTATCTATCTATCTATCTCATATCTATATCTCATATCTATCTATCTATCTATCTATCTATCTCCTATCTATCTATCTCCTATCTTTCTATCTATCTATCTATCTATCTATCTATCTCATATCTATCTATCTCATATCTATCTATCTCATATCTATCTATCTCATATCTATCTATCTATCTATCTATCTATCTATCTATCTATCTATCTATCTATATCTCATATCTACCTCTATCAATCATTATTTCTATTACATATACCTAGCCTATTTTACGTAGTTTTTGCTGTTGTATATTTATATATATTTGCCCATTTTAAGTTCAAAATAAAAAGGCTTCATTCTCATGTTGCTCTCCTACTTTCTGGTAGGTGACTGCACATTTGACCGCCACATACGCGTGGCGTTACAATAGAATTACTATGCTTTCAGTAATAGGTTACCAGCTGGGACCACATCACGATTCTGCTCTATATTTAACGTATACGCTGGGAAAAAAGGCTGCAAAAGGGCAGTACACTACGATTTCCATCCTGCAGAGGCCAGTAAAAAACGTTAAGGGCTCGTTCACATGAACGTTTTTTACGTTCTGTATACGCAAAATTCAGTTTCCGTATTTCCATTTTTCAGTTCCGTTCAAAGATAGAACATGTCCTATTATTGCCCGCAAATCACGTTCCGTGGCTCCATTCAAGTCAAGGGGTCTGCAAAAAAAACGGAACACATACGGAATGTACTCCGTATGTCTTCCGTATCCGTTCTGTTTTTGCGGAACCATCTATGGAAAATTTTATGCCCAGCCCAATTTTTTCTATGTAATAACTGTATACTGTATATGCCATACGGAAAAACGGAACAGAATCGGAAACACTACTGAAACAAAAAACGGAAAAACTGATCCGTTAAAAACGGCCTGCAAAACACGGAAAAAGCCATACGGTCGTGTGAACGTACCTTAACATTTACATTTTCGTGACGGGCACCATTGTATGGATCTGTGGGAGGCATCCGTGTAACATATACGTTAATCGTAAGACAAAAACGTGATGTGAACCCCTCAGGTCCCGTCGGCAGCTTCTTGGGCGCCACTTGTTGTATGGAAGGAGTTCCTCATAACTGATCTGTTGTGTTTGGGTTGGAATAAGATGTATGTTGGTGTAAAAATGTCTACTTTCTGGTAGGATAGAATTGAGGTTTATGCAGATGGCCGCCGGGCACCAGTTCTGGGCTGATCTGTAGATTCTAGTTGCATGTGATGATCTCTAGGTTGATCATATTGGGAGTTGTAACCCAGCTTTCCTGAAGTCCTGAGCAGAAAATGATACATCCCCTGTATATAGAACACTGCATACAGGGCTGTCTTTACCAAGGGGCAAAAGGGGCAGCTTCCCCGGGCCCAGTTGCTCCTGGGGGGCCCAAGACAGCTGCCTCTTGAGCCCTGCTAGCCACTGCCCTGGGTGTCAAGCTGTCAGCTACACAGGGGGTGCTGCCATGCCATGCCTGCCGGCACTGAGTCCAGGCATCGTACTGTGTTAGAGCTGTGAATGTGATCTAGGACCTTAGATGACATCATCACCATGTGACCAGTAACCTTGCAATATTACTGGCCACATGGCTATGATGTCATCACAGGTCCTACCAGGAGTGTTGCAGAAGTTAACTGTGGAGCTTTTTTGTGTGAAGATTACATCAGAAAAAGGTGACAGGGGCTGTTATGTTAATATACTGTAAACTACTGTATAGTGGGGTGCTGTATACTGTGGGGGGCCTGTATACTGTGTGGGGGGCCTGTATACTGTGTGGGGGGCCTGTATACTGTGTGGGGGGCCTGTATACTGTGTGGGGGGCCTGTATACTGTGTGGGGGGCCTGTATACTGTGTGGGGGGCTGTATACTGTGGGGGGGCCTGTATACTGTGTGGGGGCCTGTATACTGTGGGGGCCTGTATAGTGTGGGGGGCCCTGTATAGTGTGGGGGGCTGTATATTGTGGAGTGCTATACTGCTGTACTGTATACTGTGGGTGCTGTATAGTGTGGACTGCTATACTGCTGTACTGTATAGTGTGGGGGGCTGTATCGTGTATAGTTTGGGGTGCTGTATACGGTGAGGTGTTGTATACTGTGGGGTGCTGTATACTCTGGGCTGCTATACTGCTCTACTATATACTGTGGGGTACTGTATAGTGTGGGGTGCTATACTGCATACTGTGTGGTGCTGTATACTACAGGGTGCTATACTGCATACTGTGGGGTGATGGTGTGCACTGTAACACTAGGGTGAGCCGAGCCCTGGTCTCCTTCCTGCAGAGCGGTGCCCACTTCCAGCCTGAGCCCAGCTGCCCAGAACACTGATCCTGAGCTGGAGTCTTCAGAATTGGAAGTATTTACAGTCATTCACTGGACTCTACCAGATGTGTGGATTTTTTGTGTGTGTGTTGTGGTGGAGGGCGTGATTGCCTGCTAAGGTGTGGGAAGGCGGGATCCAGGGGCCCAAGTAAATTTTTGCCCAGGGTCCAATCAATATTAAAGACGGCCCTGACTGCATATGTTAGCTGATAACAACTAAATCATTGGGGATCTGACGGATGGGATCCCTACCGACTACTAGAATAGGGCTCTGTGCCCCCTGTTTAAAGGGCTTCTGTCACTCCACTAAATTCATATTTTTTTTTTTTGGTCTCCCTACAATCCTTATGCTGCGATTTCTTAATATATATAGCTATTACACTGTTTGGTTCAGTAGTTCTATCAAAAAACTGACTTTTATATTATGCAAATTACCTCTCTAGCAGCAGGTAGGGCGGCTACCTGCTGCTAGCAGCCGCATCCTCCATTCATAATGACGCCCCCTCCTCATGTTGATTGACAGGGCCAGCGGACGCGCTCGTCCTCTGACTGGCCCTGTCTGCGTTTTAAATCTCGCGCCGGTCTTCAGTTGGCGCAGGCGCACTCAGAGGAGGACGCTCGCTCGGCCGCTCCATCCTCAGTGCGCCTGCGCCGGGTGTACATGTGACGTCATCGGCACAGGCGCGCTGAGGATGGAGCCGCTGAGCGAGCGTCCTCCTCTGAGTGCGCCTGCGCTAACTGAAGACCGGCGCGAGATTTAAAACGAAGACAGGGCCAGTCAGAGGACGAGCGCGTCCGCTGGCCCTGTCAATCAACATGAGGAGGGGGCGTCATTATGAATGGAGGATGCGGCTGCTAGCAGCAGGTAGCCGCCCTACCTGCTGCTAGAGAGGTAATTTGCATAATATAAAAGTCAGTTTTTTGATAGAACTACTGAACCAAACAGTGTAATAGCTATATATATTAAGAAATCGCAGCATAAGGATTGTAGGGAGACCAAAAAAAAAAAAATGAGTTTAGTGGAGTGACAGAAGCCCTTTAAATGGAACAGTGGTCGAGCGTGTGTGCTGCTACTCCATGCAAGTCTATGGGACTGACAGCGATAACTACAGCATCAGTATCTTTGTCAGACCCATAGACTTTGAATGGCGTGGCAGTGCATATGAAACCCCTTAGTACCAGAATACCAGACACTTTCACACAGTTTTTTAATGGTGTTTTGGAGCACTTTTATAGACTCCATAGCTTTTTTTAGTTTTTTGCACCTGCAGTTTTTGGTGCATTTGGCCTCCTGCACACGAACGTTGTGTGCATCCGTGGCAGTTGTGCCGTTTTCCGTTTTTTTTCACGGACCCATTGACTTTCAATGGGTCCGTGGAAAAATCGGAAAATGCACCGTTTGGCAGCCGCATCCGTGAGCCGTGTTTCCTGGCCGTGAAAAAAATATGACCTGTCCTATTTTTTTCACGGCCAACGGTTCACGGGCCCATTCAAGTCAATGGGTCCGTGAAAGAACACGGATGCACACAAGATTGGCATCCGTGTCCGTGATCCGTGGCCGTAGGTTAGTTTCATACAGACGGATCCGAAGATCCGTCTGCATAAAAGCTTTTTCAGAGCTGAGTTTTCACTTCGTGAAAACTCAGATCCGACAGTATATTCTAACACAGAGGCGTTCCCATGGTGATGGGACGCTTCTAGTTAGAATACACTACAAACTGTGTACAAGACTGCCCCCTGCTGCCTGGCAGCACCCGATCTCTTACAGGGGGATATGATAGTGCGGCACCTGAAGGGGTTAATTGTACTATCATATCCCCCTGTAAGAGATCAGGGCTGCCAGGCAGCAGGGGGCAGACCCCCCCCCCCCTCCCCAGTTTGAATATCATTGTGCGGCCCCCCCCCTCCCCTGTTGTTAACTCGTTGGTGGCCAGTGTGCGCACCTCCCTCCCTCCCTCTATTGTTTTAATACATTGGGGCCAGTGTGCGCGCGCCCCCAACCCCCCCCCTCCCTCCCTCTATTGTTTTAATACATTGGGGCCAGTGTGCGCACCCCCCAACCCCCCCCCCCCTCCCTCTATTGTAATAATAGCATTGGGTTCCAGTGTGCGCACCCCCCCCCCCCCCCCCCCCCCCGATCATCGGTGGCAGCGGAGTAGAAGATTTTCATACTTACCTGGCTGCTGGCTGCTGCGATGTCTGCGTCCGGCCGGGAGCTCCTCCTACTGGTAAGTGACAGCAATGCGCCGCACAGACCTGTCACTTACCAGTAGGAGGAGCTCCCGGCCGGACACAGAGATCGCAGCAGCCAGCAGCCAGGTAAGTATGAATCTTCTACTCCGCTGCCACCAATGATCGGGGGGGGGGGGGGGGGGGGCACACTGGCCCCAATGCTATTATTACAATAGAGGGAGGGAGGGTTGGGGGGGCGCGCACACTGGCCCCAATGCTATTATTACAATAGAGGGAGGGAGGGGGGGGGGGGGGGGGACACTGGCCCCAATGCTATTATTACAATAGAGGGAGGGAGGGGGGTGCGCACACTGGCCACCAACGAGTTAACAATAGGGGAGGGGGGGGGCCCACTGGCCACCAATGAGTTAAAAACAGGGGGGGGGGGGTCTGCCCCCTGCTGCCTGGCAGCACCTGCCAGGCAGCAGGGGGCAGTCATGTACACAGTTTTTTTGTATATTCTAATCTGAAGCGTCTCCATCACCATGGGAACGCCTCTGTGTTAGAATATACTGTCGGAAATGAGTTTCACGATGTAGCTCATATCCGACAGTATATTCTAACATAGAGGCGTTCCCATGGTGATGGGGACGCTACAAGTTAAAATATACCATCGGATTGGAGAAAACTCCAATCCGATGGTATAACAGAACTCCAGACTTTACATTGAAAGTCAATGGGGACGGATCCGTTTGAAATGGCACCATATTGTGTCAACATCAAACGGATCCGTCCCCATTGACTTGCATTGTAATTCAGGACGGATCCGTTTGGCTCCGCACGGCCAGGCGGACACCAAAATGACTTTTTTTTCATGTCCGTGGATCCTCCAAAAATCAAGGAAGACCCACGGACGGAAAAACGGTCACGGATCACGGACCTACGGACCCCGTTTTTGCGGACCGTGTAAAAAAACGTTCGTGTGCAGGAGGCCTTTCTTTGTGTGTTAAAATCACCAGCTAAAGATGTTAGCTGCCGGTCTGTGGGAAATGTGAACTGTAGGACACACAAGCGGTTTTCCTGGGTCTCTGGCAGTTTGAAAAATGCAACAGGTTGAAGATTTTTCAATATAAAAATAAAAAAACACTGCTAAAATAACTGTATAAAAACTGCAGACGATATAGCAAAAACAGAGCGGTTTTTATGACTTTTTTCTAGTGAACACAGGACGTCAGAGCAAAATCGTGTGTGTTCAGGAGGCCTAATTAGTGGTGCTCACGCAGACAAACAGCTTTCCCAGTAACAGAATCTAAGAAACGAATTAATAAAATGCCTTTACCAGCTCCAGAAGAGCGCAACATAAAAAGGCTTAGGAGTCAGGACTTATGCACACGAATGTATTTTCTTTCCGTGTCCATTCCGTTTTTTGTGTTCCGTATACGGACCGAATACGGAACCATTTATTTCAATGGATCCGCAAAAAAATTAAAGGAAGGTACTCCATATGCCTTCCATTTCCGTATTTCTATTCCTTTCAAACATAGAACATGTCCTATTATTGCCCGCAAATAACGATCCGTGGCTCCATTCAAGTCAATGGGTCCTTTTTTGCGTAACCATACATGAAAAATGTTATGGCCAGCCCAATGTACTTACTGTTTAAACATTATCGTATGTTTCCGTTTGCAATCTGCAAAAAACGGTTAAAAAACGGAAACCAAGCGGAAAAACGGAACGGCAAAATGGAACGGAAGCGGAAACACTACTGTAACAAGAAACGGAACAACGGACCCGTGAAAAACGGACCTTAAAATACTAAAAAAGCCATACGGTTGTGTGCAGGAGGCCTTAGGCTACATGCAGTGACCGTTAAGGGCTCGTTCACACAACTGTGTGAAGCCCGTGCCCTTATTGCGGACCGCATTTGCGGATCCGCAATACACAGGTCCCGTTCCGTGTCCATTCTGCATCACGGATGCGGACCCATTCATTTTAATGGGTCTGCAAACCCGGAGATGCAGAACGGTGCGGAACGGAACCACGAAATAGAACACTACGGAAGCACTACAGAGTGCTTTCTGAGGTTCCGTTCCGTGCTTCTGCACCGCAAAAAGATAGAGCTTGCTCTATCTTTTTGCGGAACGGAGGGATCGTGGACCCATTCAAGCGATCCCTATGCGGCTGCCACACGGCAGGTGCCCGTGCTTAGCGGACCGCAATTTGCAGGCTTCACACGGTCGTCTGAACAAGCCCTAACAGTGGATACACTGTCAGTTTTTCATGGTCATTTTGCATCCACGTGTGCATCTATTTTTCTGGTCATCTAGCTGTTTTTTACAGCTGCTTTGCATCCATTTTGTGTCCTTTTATAATGACCATTAAAAACTGATGTAGTTCATTGTCTTTTTTTTTTTTTTTCTTTAACCCAAACCCTGCAGTGCCCTCAGTGTACTTAATACCCTCTATAGTGCCCCAGTATATCTAAGTTATCTCACATAGTGCCCCAGTATATCTAAATACCCCCACATAGTGCTCCACTATATCTAATAACTTGCACATAGTGCCCAAGTATATCTGAGTGTGCCCCATAGTGCCCCAGTACAACTAAGTTCCCTCGCAAAGTGCCCCAGTATATCTAAGTGCCCCCATAGTGCCCCAGTATATCTAAGTGCCCTCACATAGTGCCCCAGTATATCTAAGTGCCCCCATAGTGCCCCAGTATATCTAAGTGCTATCCCATAGTGCCCGAGTATATCAGAGTGCCTTCCATAGTGCCCCAGTATATCTAAGTGCCCTCCCATAGTGCCCCAGTATATCTAAGTGCCCTCACATAGTGTTCCAGTATATTACAGTGTGCCCCATAGTGCCCAAATACATCTAAGTTCCTTCACATAGTGCCCCAGTATATCTGAGTGCCCCCATAGTGCCCCAGTATATCTGAGTGCCCCCATAGTGCCCCAGTATATCTAAGTGCTATCCCATAGTGCCCGAGTATATCTGAGTGCCTCCCATAGTGCCCCAGTACAGCTAAGTGCCCTCACATAGTGCCCCAGTATATCTGAGTGCCTCCGATAGTGCCCCAGTACAGCTAAGTGCCCTCACATAGTGTCCCAGTATATCTAAGTGCCCCAGTATATCTAAGTGCCCTCACATAGTGTTCCAGTATATTACAGTGTGCCCCATAGTGCCCAAATACATCTAAGTTCCTTCACATAGTGTCCCAGTATATCTGAGTGCCCCCATAGTGCCCCAGTATATCTGAGTGCCCCCATAGTTCCCCAGCCCAGATAGCAATGATAACTTGCCACAAACTTGCAGCAGGGTTAAATTGTAACTCTTGTTAACTTGCTGCACACATTCTCTGGCAAGTTGTACACTTGCAGAGCACTTGCAGCACAAATTCTAGTTGACACTTTTTCGACTTGCAGTAAATTTGCTTGGCAAGTCTCTAGCAAGAGCATAATAGCTTAACGAGAACTTGCAGCAAGTTTGCAAAAGCAAGTTAATCTGGGGACTTGCAAAGCAGACTTGCTGCACGTTCGCAACATACTTGTGAAGCTTGGCAAGTCTGCAATAGCTTAGCAAGTCATTTTCAAAATTGCAGCACAATTACTTGCTATCTGGGAGTATATCCAAGTGCCCTCACATAGTGCCCCAGTATATCTAAGTGCCCTCACATAGTGCCCCAGTATATCTGAGTGCCATCACATAGTGCCCCAGTATATCTGAGTGCCATCACATAGTGCCCCAGTATATCTGAGTGCCTCCCATAGTGCCCCAGTACAGCTAAGTGCCCTCACATAGTGTTCCAGTTTATTACAGTGTGCCCCATAGTGCCCAAATACATCTAAGTTCCTTCACATAGTGTCCCAGTATATCTGAGTGCCCCCATAGTGCCCCAGTATATCTGAGTGCCCCCATAGTGCCCCAGTATATCTAAGTGCTATCCCATAGTGCCCGAGTATATCTGAGTGCCTCCCATAGTGCCCCAGTACAGCTAAGTGCCCTCCCATAGTGCCCCAGTAAGTCTAAGTGCCCTCCCATAGTGCCCCAGTATATCTGAGTGCCTCCCATAGTGCCCCAGTATATCTAAGTGCCCTCACATAGTGCCCCAGTATATTTGAGTGCCTCACATAGTGCCCCAGTACAGCTAAGTGCCCTCACATAGTGTCCCAGTATATCTAAGTGCCCTCACATAGTGTTCCAATATATTACAGTGTGCCCCATAGTGCCCAAATAAGTTCCTTCACATAGTGCCCCAGTATATCTGAGTGCCCCCATAGTGCCCCAGTATATCTGAGTGCCCCCATAGTTCCCCAGTATATCTAAGTGCCCTCACATAGTGCCCCAGTATATCTAAGTGCCCTCACATAGTGCCCCAGTATATCTGAGTGCCTCCCATAGTGCCCCAGTATAGCTAAGTGCCCCCACAAAGTGCCCCAGTATATCTAAGTGCCCCCATAGTGTCCCAGTATATCTAATTGCCTCACATAGTGATCCAGTATAGCTAAGTGCCCTCACATAGTGCCCACGTATATCTAAGTGCTGGCACATAGTGCCCCAGTATATCTAAGTGCCGTCACATAGTCCCCCAGTATATCTAAGTGCCGTCACATAGTGCCCCAGTATATCTGAGTGCCGTCACATAGTGCCCTAGTATAGCTAAGTGCCCCCATAGTGTCCCAGTATATCTGAGTGCCTCCCATAGTGCCCAAGTATATCTAAGTGCCCCATAGTGGCCCAGTATATCTGAGTGCCTCCCATAGTGCCCCAGTATATCTAAGTGCCCCAGTATATCTGAGTGCCTCCCATAGTGCCCCAGTATAGCTAAGTGCCCTCACATAGTGTCCCAGTATATCTGAGTGCCGTCACATAGTGCCCCAGTATATCTGAGTGCCTCCCATAGTGCCCCAGTATATCTAAGTGCCCCAGTATATCTGAGTGCCTCCCATAGTGCCCCAGTATAGCTAAGTGCCGTCACATAGTGCCCCAGTATATCTAAGTGCCGTCACATAGTGCCCCAGTATATCTGAGTGCCGTCACATAGTGCCCTAGTATAGCTAAGTGCCCCCATAGTGTCCCAGTATATCTGAGTGCCTCCCATAGTGCCCCAGTATATCTAAGTGCCCCAGTATATCTGAGTGCCTCCCATAGTGCCCCAGTATAGCTAAGTGCCCTCACATAGTGTCCCAGTATATCTGAGTGCCGTCACATAGTGCCCCAGTATATCTGAGTGCCTCCCATAGTGCCCCAGTACAGCTAATTGCCCTCACATAGTGCTCCAGTATATCTAAGTGCCCCAGTATATAAAAGTGCCCCCACATAGTGCTCCAGTATATATAAGGCCCTCTCCCCAACACCTTACCACTTGCATGTGTGGAAACGCTCGGTCTCCACTGGAGGCAGCAGTTGCTGATGCATCGTGATCATGTGACTTCACAACGCTGGGAGCGTCAGGCCCTGCTGCCTTCAGTGTGGAGCAAGTGTTCCCTTGTGTGTAAGTGGTGAATATTTTTTTTTTTATACTTTAACCCCTGAAAGACCCTTTTTTTTACATAGTGTCCCCATTTTAATTGGCCGTTAGATGGTGCACTGCTGTCTAAACAGCTGTTAAAAATTAGCCCATTGATCTCAATGGGGTCTGTCTGGCCGTTACATGTCCTATTTCTTTACGCCAGCTCTTCGCTGTCCATTAAATACATGGTCCTATGAATAGCCCCACAGACTTTGGTCCTGAAAATGGCGTTTTTCCACTGTTGTGTGAATGTACCCTTATTTGGGGATTTTTTTGCTTAAAAGGATTGTCCGGGTTCAGAGCTGAATCCGGACATCCGCTCCCCTTCACTCATTTAACATGTCTGAGTGGAGCATTTCTTTACTACCGGTGATGTTCGTTGAATCCACGTTAAGAATGGACAGATTGCTTCTTTTTTCCATGGTGCGGTTTTTAAAACCGCAAGTGGAAAAAAATTAATTCCTATGCGAATTCCCCATTGAAATTGAAGGGGAAGACTTGCATAAATTTTTTGCAATTTTTGTTTTAGCCTGGAATTAGCGCTAAAATCTGCGTAAAAAAATCTCTGTGAACCATTAGGCCCTTGCAGATGAATGTTTGTCACGCTGCAAGTCCGCAGTGCAGTTCCCGTCCTGACCTTCCAGCACTGACGGGGTCGCATAGCATTATATTGATTTTTGATGCTGTGTAACCCTTAGGCCCCCTTCACACAGGCGAGATTTCCGCGTGGATGCGATGCGTGAGTTGAACGCATTGCACCTGCACTGAATCCGGACCCATTCATTTCTATAGGGCTGTGCACATGAGCAGTGATTTTCACGCATCACTTGTGCGTTGTGTGAAAATCGCAGCAAGCTCTATTTTGTGCGTTTTTCACGCAACGCAGGCCCCATAGAAGTGACTGGGGCTGCGTGAAAATTGCAAGCATCCGCAAGCAAGTGCGGCTGCCCAGCGATTTTCACGCACAGTTGCTAGGAGGTGATCGGGATGGGGACCCGATCATTATTATTTTCCCTTATAACATGGTTATAAGGGAAAATAATAGCATTCTGAATACAGAATGCATAGTACAATAGCGCTGGAGGGGTTAAAAAAAGCATCTCTTCTGTCTTCTGTGAGGAATAGGACCTTTGATGATGTCATTACGTTCATCACATGATCCGTCACATGATCCATCACCATGGTAAAAGATCAAGTGATGTCATCAAAGGTCCTTTTCCTCACAGAAGAAGACAGAAGAGATGCCGGCTGCGCGAACAAGTGGATTAAGGTGAGTTATATTTTATTTATTTTTTTATTTAACCCCTCCAGCGCTATTGTACTATGCATTCTGTATTCAGAATGCTATTATTTTCCCTTATAACCATGTTCTAAGGGAAGATAATACAATTTACACAACCTTGAACCCAAACCTGAACTTCTGTGAAGAAGTTCGGGTCTGGGTACCACATTCAGTTTTTTATCACGCGCGTGCAAAACGCATTGCACAAGCGCGCGATAAAAACTGAACAACGGAACGCAATCGCAGTCAAAACTGACTGCAATTGCATACCTACTCGCGCGGGTTTGCCGCAACGCATCCGGACCTTATCCGGACACGCTCGTGTAAACGAGGCATTACAGTACTGGAATGTATTGGATAACACTGGCAGCATTATGTCAGTGTTATCCAATACATTCCAGAACTGTAAGGGTTACGTAGCATCAGAAATCAATATAATGCTTCGTGACCCCGACAGCGCTGGGAGGTCAGACCGGGAGCTGCACTGCGGACTCGCAGCGTGACACACGCTCGTCTGCAAGGGGCCTTAAAACCGTGAATAGAAATAATCCACTCTGTTTGTATTACTATGCAGTTTTCCTATTGAAATCAATAGAGGTGTACTGCAAATTTTTTCAACATGGGTTTTAGACGCGAAATGCAAATCGGGCTTCGGCAACTTCCCCAGTGTCAAATATATCTACCTTATTCTGTCCCAGTTCCACATCGCTGGATCCAGTTTTGATTAAATAGTAACAAAGTGACGTCTGCGGCATGCATTGAGGGATGTGGTACAATGCGAAATACTTTCCCATAATGACCAATCAGAATTCAGCTTTCACTTTCTAAACTAAACTTGAAAAAAACAAATAATGAACCCTTATTGGTTGCCAGGCAACACGGCTGCTTTTTTTCAGAGACAGTTTTGCTCCATGGGGGGTCAGCTTGGGGGTTTTGAAGATTGGTATATGTGTATAACGTGTTTAGGGTACGTCTGCAGCGAATCCAGAAAAAAAACGTGCCGCAGAATCTGCTGGAATAGAGCAGGTTTTCGTGGAGACATCTCTCCCCGGATCACACTAGGTCTTCCTCTGTATGTCACTGGTAACACCGCAGCATGTATTGACCCGACGCAGATCAAGCCAGTTGACTCTGTGGGTTTTCTCCACAACGCGTGGATATTTCCGAAATTTACTCCACTTTTCTGATACTATAAATTTAAATGTACCCCAACTCTTTTCTAAGTTTATCTGCAGGAAATAAAAATCATCATATATCACCTAGCCTTCTTAGGTCTCATGCATATGGCGGTCATGTACAGAAGTCCCATGCACATCTATCTATCTCATATCTATCTATCTCCAGTATCTATGTTATCTATCTATCTATCTATCTATCTATCTATCTATCTCATATCTATCTATCTATCTATCTATCTATCTATCTATCTATCTATCTATCTCCAGTATCTATGTTATCTATCTATCTATCTATCTATCTATCTATCTATCTATCTATCTATCTATCTATCTATCTCATATCTATCTATCTATCTATCTATCTCTATCTCCAGTATCTATATATTATCTAATATCTATCTATCTATCTATCTATCTATCTATCTCATATCTATCTAGCTCTATCTCCAGTATCTACAGTGGAGGAAATAATTATTTGACCCCTCACTGATTTTGTAAGTTTGTCCAATGACAAAGAAATGAAAAGTCTCAGAACAGTATCATTTCAATGGTAGGTTTATTGTAACAGTGGCAGATAGCACATCAAAAGGAAAATCGAAAAAATAACTTTAAATAAAAGATAGCAACTGATTTGCATTTCATTGAGTGAAATAAGTATTTGAACCCTCTAACAAAAAAAGACTTAATACTTGGTGGAAAAACCCTTGTTTGCAAGCACAGAGGTCAAACGTTTCTTGTAATTGATGACCAAGTTTGCGCACATTTTAGGAGGAATGTTGGTCCACTCCTCTTTGCAGATCATCTCTAAATCCCTAAGGTTTCGAGGCTGTCTCTGTGCAACTCTGAGCTTGAGCTCCCTCCATAGGTTTTCGATTGGATTAAGGTCCGGAGACTGACTAGGCCACTCCATGACCTTAATGTGCTTCTTCTTGAGCCACTCCTTTGTTGCCTTTGCTGTATGTTTTGGGTCATTGTCGTGCTGGAACACCCATCCACGACCCATTTTCAGTTTCCTGGCAGAGGGAAGGAGGTTGTCGCTCAGGATTTCACGATACATGGCTCCGTCCATTTTCCCGTTTATGCGAATAAGTTGTCCTGTGCCCTTAGCAGAAAAACACCCCCAAAGCAAAATGTTTCCACCCCCATGCTTGACGGTGGGGACGGTGTTTTGGGGGTCATAGGCAGCATTTTTCTTCCTCCAAACACAGCGAGTTGAGTTAATGCCAAAGAGCTCTATTTTGGTCTCATCAGACCACAGCACCTTCTCCCAGTCACTCTCTGAATCATTCAGGTGTTCATTGGCAAACTTCAGACGGGCCTGCACATGTGCCTTCCTGAGCAGGGGGACCTTGCGAGCCCTGCAGGATTTTAATCCATTGCGGTGTAATGTGTTTCCAATGGTTTTCTTGGTGACTGTGGTCCCTGCTAATTTGAGGTCATTAACTAACTCCTCCCGTGTAGTTCTAGGATGCTTTTTCACCTTTCTCAGAACCATTGACACCCCACGAGGTGAGATCTTGCGTGGAGCCCCAGAGCGAGGTCGATTGATGGTCATTTTGTGCTCCTTCCATTTTCGAACAATCGCACCAACAGTTGTCACCTTCTCTCCCAGCTTCTTGCTAATGGTTTTGTAGCCCATTCCAGCCTTGTGCAGGTCTACAATTTTGTCTCTGACATCCTTGGACAGCTCTTTGGTCTTTCCCATGTTGGAGAGTTTGGAGTCTGCTTGATTGATTGATTCTGTGGACAGGTGTCTTTTATACAGGTGACTAGTTAAGACAGGTGTCCTTAATGAGGGTGACTAATTGAGTAGAAGTGTCTAACCACTCTGTGGGAGCCAGAACTCTTAATGGTTGGTAGGGGTTCAAATACTTATTTCACTCAATGAAATGCAAATCAGTTGCTATCTTTTATTTATTTTTAGTTATTTTTTCGATTTTCCTTTTGATGTGCTATCTGCCACTGTTACAATAAACCTACCATTGAAATGATACTGTTCTGAGACTTTTCATTTCTTTGTCATTGGACAAACTTACAAAATCAGTGAGGGGTCAAATAATTATTTCCGCCACTGTATATGTTATCTAATATCTATCTATCTATCTATCTATCTATCTATCTATCTATCTATCTATCTATCTATCTATCTCATATCTATCTATCTATCTATCTCATATCTATCTATGTGTCTGTCTATCAGTACTATTATTAATCTATTCCTTTATACAGTAGGTGTGTATTAGGTTACTTTCACACTTGCGTTTTGGGCAGATCTGTCATGGATCTGTTACAATAATACAACCGCATGCATCCATCATGAACGGATCAGTTTGTATTTGTAATATAGCCAAGACGGATCGGTCATGAACTCCATTGAAAGTCAATGGGAGACGGATCCGTTTTCTATTGTGCCAGATTGTGTCAGGGAAAACGGATCCCCATTGACATACATTGTGTGCCAGGACGGACCCTATTGGCTCAGTTTCGTCAGACGGACACCAAAACGCTGCAAAGCGGAATGGAGATGGAACGGAGGCAAACTGATGCATTCTGAGCGGATCCTTTTCCATTTAGAATGCATTAGGGCAAAACTGATCCGTTTTTTACCGCTTGTGAGAGCCCTGAACGGATCTCACAAACGGAAAGCCAAAACGCCAGTGTGAAAGTAGCCATAGTGTTGCCCACCTTCTCCACTTCATATAAAGTGCACTATTATGCAGTGGAGTGCACATATTGAGTCCCATTTTCCAGGAACAGGAGGGGGAGGGGGCGCAGGCTGCAGGTAACAGCGCTGGAATGTGAGAGGGAGATCTCAGTCACTCATGAGCAGCAATTACTTTCAACTGCAAATTGTTATCCATCTCAGAAAAAAATCCGCCCAGACGTCTATGGTAACTGCTGTGTATATGGAGATTACCAGATATGGTTGGCCACAGTATGTAATCATAGCAGTCATCCAGGGTCGTAGCTATAGTCTCATGGGCCCTAGTACAAGAGTTCCATTTGGGCCCCCCTTCCCTCAGGGGCAGGGGTGCACATAGCCTTCATGCTGCCTGAAGCAAAAATTGCCCCCCCCCCCCATGCCAAGTTCTTGACCTAACCCCTTTTCTCCAGCCAGAGGTGTAACTTGACCAGCATGCACTTTCTATAATACCAGTGTCCTCTTATGCTACACAAGGGTCTTTGGGCCCCTCAGGCTCCTGGGCCCGTTAGCGACTGCTGCCTCTGCACACCCTATAGCTACGCCCCTGCAGTCATCTCCAACCTGTGTCTCTTAACTGTTACAAAGCTGCAACCCCCAGCATGTCTTTATAGTCTGTCACTGCCAGGGCATGCTAAGAGTTACTCAACACCTTGAGAGCCACAGGTTTAAGGGGTTATACAATTTTAAATACCCCCCTCTAGGATGCCCGGCCCCTCGACTCTGCACATACTTTCCTGGCCCCCTCCAGGATCACTCCCCTGCCGGCAGAAATCAACATCCATCCAGCTGCAGCCAATAGCTGGCCGTGACAATGACTTGCCTCCTTCCAACATGTGCGACGTCACGCTGCTATTGGCTACATAACACCCCCCCACCCTCGTCAACAGATGTTGATTTCTGCTGGCAGGGGAGATGCAGCCACGGGCGTGGATGGATCCTGGGATTCTGGAGGAAACTGGCATCGGAGACCAGGTACAGTATGTGCAAGGTCGCGGGGATAGGCATCCTAGAGGGGGTTATTCAAACTTGGAAAACCCCTTTAAAGGGCTTCTGTCAGCCCACTAAACCGTTTATTTTTTGGGGGTTAATAATAATCCCTATACTGCGAGCTCCCTATACATAAGCTAAATATTCATTTTGGTTCTGTAGATTTTGTTAAAAAGCTATTTTTATAATATGTAAATTACCTTGCTACCAGCAAGTAGGGAGGCTACTTGCTGGTAGCAGCCGCATCCTCCTCTCATAATGACGCCCCCTCCGCTGTGCGATTGACAGGGCCAGGGAACGGGATCGTTCTCTGCTGGCCCTGTTTGAATTCAAAATATCGTGCCTGTGCCGTACGATTAAAGACAGGTACGGCGCAGGCGCGATATTTTGAATTCAAACAGGGCCAGCAGAGAACGACCCCGTTCCCTGGCCCTGTCAATCGCACAGCGGAGGGGGCGTCATTATGAGAGGAGGATGCGGCTGCTACCAGCAAGTAGCCGCCCTACTTGCTGGTAGCAAGGTAATTTACATATTATAAAAACAGCTTTTTAACAAAATCTACAGAACCAAAATGAATATTTAGCTTATGTATAGGGAGCTCGCAGTGTAGGGATTATTATTAACCAAAAAAAAAAAACGGTTTAGTGGGCTGACAGAAGCCCTTTAAGGACCCCAACTTTAGAACATTTGGAGATGCTTACCTGCTATTTAGTTTCTTCAGATCTTGCTCCTCAGCTGCTTTTAAGCTCAGCTCCATTAGGTCATAGCTATGTTACATGTCTAGAGCTCCAGGTAGCCATTGGGTCAGGTTCAGGTTCTCTCCTCTCCCTGCAGCTCTGCCTCCTCTTACTGGCCACTGATTGTAGTAGATAGATAGATATGAGATAGATACTTATTTTTTTTCTGTGTTCTGACATGAAGTGCTGTTAACTACATTAACTTATAAAAAACAAAAACAATGATAAAGGATAAAAAAAAATACTACCATTCCTCAGGTTGCCAAGATGCAGTTGTCGTTGATGACACTCATTACCTGTTGCTGTCAGATCTTGTTACACCATCTCACTGCTTCTCCACATGGCAGGAGAAGACCTTTTGTCCTTCCATAGTAAATACAGTAAATTCAGACCTGTTACTTTAACTCCTTTTCGCTTTTACATTTGGTTTTCGGAATGCTAGCAATGAGTTTAGAGACAATGGGATATTTCAGTGTTCCATACTCGCTGGTTATTGCCATTTGTGTGAAGATATACGGTACTACCCAACTTGTAGTAGGCACGTTCTATGATGGTCTCATACCTTTGGTCAAATATAGATGAGAGCATAAAGTATGCACATATGACGTTATGACCCTTAATTTGACTTTTTTTTCTGGCCCTGGGCACCTGACAGTAGGGGCTCATATACATGACTGTAAGGGCTCTGTGTCCGTGTTGCGGACCGCAAATGGCAGGTCCACAATATATGGCCACTAACCGTGTGTACTCTGTGCTACGGATGCAGACCCATTGGCTTGAATGGGTTCACCATCCATAAAATACGGCAAAAGATAGGGCATGTCCTATCTTTTGCAGTGCAGAGGCACAGAGTGGAAGCCCACGGAAAAATTCTGAAGGGCTTCCGTGGGCTTTCAGGTCTGTGCCTCCACACCGTAAAAGATAGGACATGTCCTATCTATTGCCGTAATATGCGGCTCACGGACCCATTTAAGTCAATGGGCCTGCACTGCAGTACAGGATTCACACGGCCAGTGTCTATGCATTGCGGACCACTATTTGTGGTCCGCAGGACGGGCACGGAGCCCTAACGATCGTGTGAATGGGTCCTATCTCGGCTATTTTGCTCTAGTGTAGTCTAAACTATCTTTATCCATCTGGTTCCCTAGTAAATACTGTGTGTTCTTGCCCGTTCCATGCTTTCATCTCATCTTTCACACAATTGGTATTATGTTGTACATGGTTGATCATGGGATTAAAGGAATGCCTCATATTTTCTGAAATTCCTCCATGGTTTTACAAAAATATCCAGCTGTGAGGAGATACTGCTTTTATGGATCAGAGGCTGGTGACGTTCTGCAATAGTACTTTGTACTAAAATGTTCCTCAAAGTTATAAGACCAGTCCACCTGTTTTAGTCACATACAGTTGTAGGTACTTGTTGGAAAAATGCTGCAATGTAAGAAAGCTCTCATATAGACGTGCTCCTAGTTAGTATTTGTCAGCGGCGAATGCCCAAACCAGAAATGTAAATCAGATCGGTATTTGGAGTGACCTCCCTTTGTCTTTGTTATAACCATGTTATAAGGGAAAATAATAATGATCGGGTCTCCATCCTGATCGCCTCCTAGCAACCGTGCGTGAAAATCGCACCACATCCGCACTTGCTTGCGGATGCTTGCGATTTTCACGCAGCCCCATTCACTTCTATGGGGCCTGCGTTGCGTGATAAACGCACAATATAGAGCATGCTGCGATTGTCACGCAACTCATAAGTGATGCGTGAAAATCACCGCTCATGTGCACAGCCCCATAGAAATAAATGGGTCCGGATTCAGTGCGGGTGCAATGCGTTCACCTCCCGCATTGCACCCGCGCAGAATACCCGCCCGGGTGAACTCAGCCTTAGACGCTTATGTAATAGCAAATGGAATTGATGGCTATAAGTAAAGGGGTTTTCTGGGCGTTTTAATATGGATAACCTATCCTCAGGATAGGTCATCAATTTCTAATGAGTTGGGGTCTGACCTCAGGTACCCCTGCCGATCATCGGTCAGATGGCCTAGGTACAGCTTGGTCCCATTTAAGTGAATGGGCCTGGGCTGCAATGCCAGACACAGCCGGAGGATAGGTCATCAATATTTTCCTTCCTTTAGACTCCATGCACGTGACCCTTGTTTGGATCCCTGTCCAGTCCGCATTTTTTGTGAATTGCGTGCAGATCTATTCGTTTTCATAAGTCTGTAAAAAAAATATGGACAGCATGTGGAAAAGATATGAGAGCATATGGCGTGCTCGAAGCTGCTTGAGTAATGTGCAGATAGATGCAATAGAAAAAGAAGGTTCTGTCTCCTTGCGTCGATATATGAAAATCTTCAGCCCTTTATTGGTACTCATATACACACATGGACAGGATAAAATCGTTTATGCTCTTCAACCTAAAGAGGTCTTAATCATAGCATGTTCACAGCCATGTGTTGTGTATCTGTACCAATAAAGGGTTGAAGATTTTTCTATATCGACTAAAAGAGCCGGAACCTTCTTTTTCTATAACATCCATGTGGCCTTCCGTTTTGCTGACAAGAATAGGTAGTTCTGTTAGACAAATGCGGCATGCACATGGCTGGTATCCTAATTTTACATGAGGCCTTAATTTAACAAGTAGTGTTATATAATTCATCGAGAAAGGTTGTCCTTGGTGGACCTGTGCCTTTTTTTCCAACCTATGTAACTATGGCTGTCCGGGCAAATGAAAGTTAGGAAAGAAAAGGTCTAAAGCAGCATGTCCGTTTTGTGTACAGCAAAACCGTGGATCCCCACAAGCCAGACAGCAGCCATGTACACCCTGCATCTTGGTGCGGACCTATTGACTTCAATGGGTCCATCATCTGCAAGATGCGGCCAAAGATAGAACATGTCCTATCCTTTGTGGCGCAAAGGCACGGACCTGGAGGCATATGGAAAGTGATATCCATACTGAGTTAGTGTCTTTAAGACCCTACCAACCCCCCTGATAACTTACATGCCATTCTCCCCATGGTCCTTCTTAACTTGGCACCAAGTACTGTACTTCTCAAGATGTTCCAAGTTACATAATCCCTACTGGCAAAGTGGTAGTGCAGGAAAGGAGAAATGAATGGGCACCACCAGTAGATAGACTTTCGAGCAATTGTAAACCCTAACTGGTGGAACCCGACTCTTCTGCATGCAGCCACCATTGTCTTACCCAGTGGACGATCTATGACATATGTACTTGTAGATAAGATTGATCAAAGCCATCAGACTGAGTTACAATCACTTTTATTCACTCCGGTAGACTGCCATCTACTTTTTCTATCTGGTTGTTCTATTCTGTCTTGATGAAGATAAATTCATTTGGAGTCCATCTGTTTTGGCAGAAATGTTATAGATGACATTACGTCTGTATTTGCCATGAGTCATTTGGTTTATGGTTTTCTGGCTGACATTTGAAAATCTGTCAACGGTCTTTTAAAATGTTGTTCCGTAATGAATGAGGCTTGAGGAGCTGATATTGAAGCATGTGTCCATGTTATTGCCCTCCAATGTGTTCTGCTCAGAGGGAGGACAAATTAGGAAAGCTAATTATAAGTGAAGCCTCTGTACACTGAGTGATTGTACCACGTAGTAGCAGCATATGGATGCCTGTAACGCTGTGCTCTATATGCTGTACAGTAGGTGTATGCATAGTTATGTAAGCACTGCATTGATGGTTTCGCCGGATGGTAGCGCTGAGCAATGAATGGAGGTCTGTTTTGCGTATATGTAACGTGGAAGTTTCATTAGGATATATTTTCTGTTGGCAGAGCCAATATTAATATGATTTATTTGTTAACAGGAATTAACAGGTGATGACCTATCCCTAGGATAGGTCATTAATATCATTTTGGTTCTGATTAGACACCCCGCACCTCTGCCGATCAACTGTTCGAGAGTAGCTGTGGTGGTGGAAATAGGCGCCAGATATACACAGCTCCACCTGAACCGCTCCAGACAGAGCTGGTTACTTCAAGGGGTTTTCTGAGTTTTTAATACTAATGATCTATCCTCAAGATAGGTCATCAGTATCTGATTGGTGGGGGTTCAACACCCAGCACCACTACTGATCTGCTGTTCCTGTGAGCACCACAGCCTTCTACATGCTCACCAAGCACAGCTCCATACATTGTATAGCGGCTGTGTTTCACTTCTATGCGGCTGAGCTGCGCCTAGGCCACGTGAGGTGTCGTTACTGGCCTAGGAAAAGTTGTGAGAAGGTCATGGTGCTACTGCATGCTCCACTGTGTTCTCAAACAGCTGTTCGGTGGGCGTCCTGGGCGTCGGACCCCCACTGATCAGATAATGATGACCTATCCTGAATATAGGTCATCAGTATCAAAATTTCGGAGAACATCTTTCAGCACTGCTCCCATTGAAGTGAGTGGGGGCAGTGCTGCGGTAACCAGCTTTGTCCACTACATAATTGATGGAGTTGTGTAGTTCGAGCGCCACTGCTATTCCGAAACGGCTGATCGTGTGAGAGGGTGGTGTGTTAGACCTCCACGAATCAGATAGTGGTGACCTATCCTGAGGATAGTCTCAATACTAAAATCCTGGACAACCCCTTTATGGCTTTGTTTAAATTTTTTATTTATTTAAATCTATGTTTGGACACATGTTTTTCCCTTTCTTCTCTGCGCTTTCACCTTTTGTCCCTTGCCTTACGTGGGGTTGCTAGACAACCTGAATACAACCTACAGCATGCCCTAAAGGGAAGCTGCAAGAAGAGATGTAAACCTACTGTACCATACATGGTCAGTGGTATGTGGACACCTCGTGTAATTAGTGGGTTCATTGGTTTGAGCCTTACTTATTACTGACAGGTGCATTACATCAGTCAGTCTCATATGGGTTATTGTAAAGCTGCCCCTTAATAGGCGTATGTGATATGCCCTTAAAGGGCCATAAAAACTTTGATCAGCTACCAGTCATTCCTGGAGTGTAATTTATTATGGTGTTAAATGATGTGTGTGTCGCTTAGGCTACGTTCACACTAGCGTTTTAGTTTTCCGGTATTGAGACCCGTCATAGGGGCTCAATACCGTAAAAAAAACGCATCAGTTTTGGCCCTATTCATTGTCAATGGGGACAAAACTGAATTGAATGGAATGCTCCAAAATTCATTCTGTTCCATTTAGTTGCGTTCCACTACCGGAGAGCAAACCGCAACATGTTGTAGTTTGCTTTCCGTCCTGGGATACGGAGCAAAACTAATCCGTCATGACACTCAATGTAAGTCAATGGGGACGGATCTGTTTTCTCTGACACAATAGAAAACTGATCCGTCCCCTATTGACTTTCAATGGAGTTCATGACGGATCAGTCTTGGCCATGTTAAAGATAATACAACCGGATCCATTCATAACGGATGCAGAAGGTTGTATTATCAGTAACGGAAGTGTTTTTGCTGAACCCTGCCGGATCCAGCAAAAACGCTGGTGTGAAAGTAGCCTTACTGTGCAGGTGGGATACTTCACATCGGTTCCTTGTAAGGCCTCTTTCACACTACCGTTTTTTTTTTTTTACGTTTTGCGGGCCGTTTTTTTCATTCCGTATACGGAACCAATCATTTCAATGGTTCCGCAAAAAAAACGGAATGTACTCCGTATGCAATCCGTTTCCATATTTCCGTTCCGTTGAAAGATAGAACATGTCCTATTATTGCCCGCAAATCACGTTCCGTGGCTTCATTCAAGTCAATGGGTCCACAAAAAAAAGGAACACATACGGAAATGCATCCGTATGTCTTCCGTATTCGTTCAGTTTTTGCGGAGCCATCTATTGAAAATGTTATGGCCAGCCCAATTAATCTATGTAATTACTGTATATGCCATACGGAAAAACGGAACGGAAACACAATGGAAACAAAAAAACGAAACAACGGATCCGTGAAAAATGGACCGCAAAACACTGAAATAGCCATATGGTAGTGTGAAAGAGGCCTAAAGCATAGCTGCAGTCAGAGGTGTAGCAATAGGGGTGCAGAGGTAGGACATTCATTTGGCCCCTGGTGACTTTGGAAAGCAGGGAAGAAAACCCCTGCACATGGTATGGGGGGAACTGTTACAGCTTTTCCTTTGGCATCTAGGAGCTTCAAATGATACCTCAGGCTCCAGCTGTAAAATGGCTCCTGAGTGTCTTGTAGACATAGTGTGTCATGGTTTCATTCCACACTTTCCAGTTACAATGTGACTGATTAAAACACTCTAGAATAGGGGTGCACAACGTTTCCTGGTTGGGGGCCACATTGCCAGACTGAACCAATTACGAGGGACGAAATTAAAATGTAAAGGTGTATTAACAACTGAAATATTGTACTTATGGCATATTGAACACACATTATATACCAGTAATCTCTAGTTACACTTCCAGGACTCCCATCTAATGGCAGAAATACCTGTAAGCAGCCACAAGACATAGGCATACATGTCTGTTACCAGATGGTTGGGGGCCGCACAGAATAGTTTCACGGGCCGCAGGTTGTGCACCCCTGCTCTAGAACTATGAAACTATGATATCACTGTGTGAAAGGTCCAGGAAGGACTGTAGTGAAGGTTCTTTTATTGCTGTAGCTAGAAATCACAGTTTTTTTACAGCTTCACTGAGATACATTTGAAAAAAAAATTAAGAACTTTCATTTATGTTATTCTCCCCCTCTTTCTGCTGCCCGAGAAGATCTAAATTGTTGCTTTCTTGCATATCAGTAGAACGAAACAACAAAGTGAATCCTTAGGCTACTTTCACACTTGCGGCAGTGTGATCCGGCGGGCAGTTCCGTCGTCGGATCCGTCGGATCCGCCGATCTGCTGCTGCCTGAAAGCATTTGTGAGACGGATCCGGATGCGGATCCGTCTCACAAATGCATTGCAAGGACGGATCCGTCTCTCCGCTTGTCATGCGGACCGACGGATCCGTCTTGTACATTTTTCTCATTTTTACCGATCTGCGCATGCGCATGCCGGAATGACGGATCCGGCATTCCGGTATTCTGAATGCCAGATCCGGCGCTAATACATTCCTATGGGAAAAAATGCCGGATCCGGCGTTCAGGCATGTCTTCAGTTTTTTGGGCCGGAGAGAAAACCGTAGCATGCTACGGTTTTCTCTTTTGCCTGATCAGTCAAAACGACTGAACTGAAGACATCCTGATGCAAACTGAACGGATTACTCTCCATTCAGAATGCATGGGGATATGCCTGATCAGTTCTTTTCCGGTATAGAGCCCCTGTGACGGAACTCTATGCCGGAAAAGAAAAACGCTAGTGTGAAAGTACCCTTAGGCCCCGATTTATCATGCCTTCGCTCCGGAACTCTGGCTTCCAAAAGTTCCAGAACGGGCTTTTGTGGCTATTTAGGCACACTTGTGCAAATATATTGCAAATGTTTTTCATTTTTACACCACTAACTCCAGTTTTGAGATATGGGTGTAAAATTGTGTGTGGCTCTCTATGTTACTGAGTTTTACTCCAGATTTATCACTGAGACTTTTTTTTTTTTGCATTCTCCATTAGGAGTGTGGAGTAGGAAAACTGGAGCGGCATTTCTATACACAAGAATTAAGTTTAAAGGGGTTTTCAGGCTTTTAATATTGATGACCTGTCCTCAGGATAGATCATGATTCACAGATTAGCGGGGTCCACCCGACACCCCCGCAGATCCTCTTGTCATAGACATAGCAGCAGCGAGCAGGAAGAGAGACGGGGGTGCCAGGTGTCGGACCCCCTTCGATCTGATATTGATGACCTATCCTAAGGATAGGTCATCAGTATTATGAACCTGGAAAGCCCCTTTAAGGCTCCATTCACACGTCCATATAATGGGTCTGCATCCGTTCCGCAAGTTGCGGACCCATTATACGGACGTGTGAATGGGGCCTTAGGATGAGACAAATTTATCGGACAACATGCCACATTTGGTATATGTGGCATAAAGTACAGCAAAGCAGACTCAAGAAAAATATTATTTTCATGATAAATTCCCCCAAAGTGTTTTGTGCAGTTTCAGTGTTACATTTGTAGTAAGCGCCCCACGTATAGTACCGTCACGGCACGCTATGGACTGATCTTATCTCCGGAACATGAGAATGATTGGAATGGGGGATGCACATGTGCCCAGCTCTCTCCACTCACTTTTATTGGCGTTAGCTGAACAAGTGGGTGCAGCTGTTTCCTGGACTCACACAGAAGTGAATGGAGAGCTTCTTCTTCATTCTCCAGCTGGATGCAGTCTGCAGGAGTGGGATGAGGGACCCCCTTTGTGGAGGTAGGTGCAAGTCCCAAACATTTTTGGTGTATCCCTTTAAGGAAGCACTCTTATATAAATACTAAATGACGTTGCGGTATGGTACTGAAATGCTGTTTCAGAGCACTATTTTTAATTTTAGTAAATTGAAATGAAATAAATGTTATGTGAAAAAAATAACTTCTAGTAACATTTCCTTGTGTTCTTCAAAAAACAGTAAGAAGTGAGCAGTTAGTATGTAAGATAGGTTATCTGTAGTGAGTAAGGTCATGCTGCGAGCCCTACCACTTTATTGATTCTGCCTGCTACACCAAGCATATTGGCCCTGAACGTACATGAAAAGTCCATACCTATCACCGCTGTAGTAAATGTGCACGTTTGTAACAATTTACCTTCTGGTTGTCATTTCCTAGTCTTACAATGTAGCTTAGAATTAGAAGGATTTCCTGTTGCTTGTATTAAAACAAGGAGGGTACATCCTTGCTATGTCCCTCTTTGTTGAAAACAAGACTTGCTACTTCTTGAAAGTTTTAGAAGGAGTTAGGCATTTCTGAGGTGAGAAACTAGGCATGTCACAATTTTATTTGACTTTACCTGTACAGTTAGTTTTTTGCCTGTCCCTATCAGGGCTGCCCAGTCTGTAAGCCAAACTTCTGACTCTCACCGACTGTGGTCCTACACTCCGACCATGCAAAACTGACTCCGACTCTACAACTCTGACCCCACAGCCATGCTAATTATCACTGGTCTTGATAAATAGGGGCCTTAAAGGGAACCTGTCCTATTGACCATGGTATCTGAGCTGCAGGCAGCATGTTATAGAGCAGGAGGAGCTGAGCAGATTGGTGTATAGTAATGATGGGAAAAGAGTTAGAAAAATTTATAATTTATACATTTAAAAGGGGTTGGCCACTTTGGTTACTGTTGACCATTGTGTTTGTGAGATGACTATATGGAACTTAGTAATATAGTCTTTGTGGAAATTCTGCACCGTTTTCTATATTTCATAAAGCATGTCCCCTTGTTCACCAAGTCTCTTGTGCTGTCCACACAAAGATCATGTCCATAAAGTGGCTGCTGGTGGAGGGTCATGTGACCAGGCAGATCACCTCCATGTGATGTGTCCTCCATCCAAGTACATAGAACCTGCCACCTCTACTGGTTCTTTTGGGAGTTAGGTACAGTGTGTTTTAATAGAGGAGATTTCACATGGAGGTGATTTGCCCGGTCACGTGACCCTCCATCAGGAGCCATCTTATGGACAGAAGATCTGCCTAACAAGGAGGCAAAGAAACAACACAGAATATCAACAAAGACTATATTAGTAAGGGTCATTTTATCATCTTAAAAACACACTGATGAACAATAGCCAGAAAGTGGCCAACCCCTTCAACTTTCTGGTCCTTCTGAGCTTTGAAGTCTGGGAGACGGTCCTATCAGTGATTGACAGTCTTCCCTCGATGACTGTGTATACAGAGAGAGCTGTCAGTGACTGATAGGACGTCTCCTGGGCTCTAGGGTCCAAATTGAATAAAATACAAGTTATGCTGAATCTTTTCCCATAAAACTGTTTATCAATCTGCTCAGCTCCTCCTGCTCTATAACATGCTGCCTGCAGCTCAGATACCATGTGCAATGTGACAAATTCCCTATTTATTTTTTATTTTTTTATTAGTTTTTTTATTTTTATTTATTATTCAAAGAGACAACCATTTTGCACATATATAATCCCAAATACATGGGAATATCATCTCATAGAGACATCAAACCTAATTTTACAATATGAATTACTCAATAATTATATTACATATACAGATGTCTTCATGAGGTTTTCAGGGGATGTTAAATAGGTTCCGGTGAGAGAGAGAGAGAAAAAGAAAAAACGAACAAAAAAAAAGTTCCCTTTAAATAGATAGAACATAACATAAATGTGTGTGATTAAAATTTCTCAACTTTCTTAAAGGGGTTGTCCCACTTTGCTTTTTTAATCTTATCAGCAGTAGATGTCCTGATAACTTCCTGGTTCTCAGGCAGTTGAGTGAAGGCCACGCCTCCTCATGACTCACCCTGCGTGCTCGTTCATGTGTATGAGTCATCCACATGGAGCCGTATGTGAGGTCCCGCCCCCCCCCCCCAGTATAATAAACATTGAGTGCGGCCCCCCCCAGTATAATATACATTTAGTGCGCCCCCCCAGTATAATATACATTCAGTGCGGCCACCCCCCCCAGTATAATATACATTCAGTGCGGCCACCCCCCCCCCCCCAGTATAATATACATTCAGTGCGGCCACCCCCCCCAGTATAATATACATTCAGTGCGGCCACCCCCTCCCCAGTATAATATACATTCAGTGCGGCCACCCCCCCCCCCAGTATAATATACATTCAGTGCGGCCACCCCCCCCAGTATAATATACATTCAGTGCGGACCCCCCCAGTATAATAAACATTGGTGGCGCAGTGGGAAGTGCCAATGAGGGTTAAAAAAATAAATAAAAAATTAACTCACCTCCTCCAATTGATTGCGCAGCTGCCGGTCTCCTGTTCTATCTTTAGGACCTGTGAAAGGACCTTTGGTGACATCACTGTGGTCATCACATGGTACATCATATGATCCATCACCATGGTAATGGACCATGTGATTAGCTCAGTGACGTCACCACAGGTCCTGAAGATAGAACAGGAGACCGGCAGCTGTGCGATCAA
This sequence comes from Bufo gargarizans, assembly GCF_014858855.1. Classification (NCBI taxonomy): domain Eukaryota; kingdom Metazoa; phylum Chordata; class Amphibia; order Anura; family Bufonidae; genus Bufo; species Bufo gargarizans. Next base: position 517,891,005 of record NC_058082.1, on the reverse strand, counting down.
TTGGTGGAGGTGAGTTAATTTTTTATTTATTTTTTTAACCCTCATTGGCACTTCCCACTGCGCCACCAATGTATATTATACTGGGGGGGGGCGCACTGAATGTATATTATACTGGGGGGGGGTGGCCGCACTGAATGTATATTATACTGGGGGGGGGTGGCCGCACTGAATGTATATTATACTGGGGGGGGGGTGGCCGCACTGAATGTATATTATACTGGGGGGGGGGGGCGCACTGAATGTATATTATACTGGGGGGGGGGTGGCCGCACTGAATGTATATTATACTGGGGGGGGGGGGCGCACTGCGCCACCAATGTTAATACAAATGCAGGAGGTGGGTGCCGGAGTGAAATAGCTGGCACCCGACCTCTATGATAGGGGGCTGCGATCAGCGGCAGTTAACCCCTAAGGTCCCGCTCCCTGTCATAGAGGTCGGGTGCCGGCTATTTGATTCCGGCACCCGCCTGCTGTATTTGCGCATGCGCGGGCGTGCGCGTACTTGTAAGAATGGAGAGGCGGCCCGAGTACTGGTTCAGCTGTTGTGCGCAGGCGCGGCACAGCGATGCGGCCGGACGAAAGAGGCCGTATCCATGGGATACAGAAAACAACAAAGGAATCGCTTTACATGATTTTTTGAATGAAAGGTAGCTTTTGGATAATAACATGGATAGGAAGATATGTTGTGTGGGGGTAAATAGATTAGATAAAACCTATTTTATGAAGTGGGACAACCCCTTTAAATTCATTTGAAGTAAATATGCAACAAGCTCTGCATTTAATCAGTGTTACAATATTGTTAATACATTTCTTATTTTTATCTTTATTTGGAGTCATTACATTTCTACCAACTCTACCCAAAAGCGACTCCTTCTTGATTTACAGAGTCAGGAGAGATGACTATGCTGGCCCTGTCAATTAAGAAGGAGCGGGAGGTGGGACTGGTGGACATATGGGCACATCTTTGCAGAGGAAAGAGAGTATATTCCTGTGTTAGCAGGGGCGGCAGAGCAATGTCTAGGATTGATTTAGCATTCACCAATGAGAGCAACGTGAGTAACATCCGGAAGATGCGATATGGAGTAAGAACAGTTTCGGACCACACACCCGTTCTGGTTGAGGTTGGCAGTGTGGAGAACAAGGATATTAGGGGGAGAGGATTTAAGCTGAATCCATACTGGCTCACTATTATGGACAATCTTCAGTCGATTAAACTACTGATGTCCTCCTTTTGGGAGGTGAACCTACCCTCTGCTAACATCAACATAGTATGGGATGCTTTTAAAGCATATCTGAGGGGGGTTTTTATAAGTGAGATTGCCGCAGCAAAGAGAACATTTAGGAAGAAAGAGCAGGAACTGGACAAGATTGCTTCACTTACAACAGAGCGATATGCTAGCCATCCTACTGAATACAACAGGGAAGAGATGCAGAAGGCTAGTTGTGCTCTGGGGAAATACGTAATAGAGAAGGCAAACCATAGGGTATTTTTCAAGGGGCTCAATTATTTTATCGAGTCTGGACGCCCGGGTAAGCTTTTAGCTAGAATAATTTCACAACAAGAAAAAAAAAACAATCTATTATTCTGATCCGCAACGCAGAGGGGGAAACTATAACAGATCAAGAGGGTATTGGGAATACCTTTCTACAATACTTCGCTCAGATATATAGATCCTCCCCAGGCTTGTCATCTGAACTGGCGATGCGTTTTCTGGAGAGAATTCCACTTCCTACTTTAAATGAAGCTCAAAGGGAATATTTGGAGGAGGAGTTGACTCTCATGGAGCTGCAGGATGCCCTTGGATCCATCTCGGGGAACTCATCGCCAGGACTAGATGGCCTTCCATATGAGGTTTATTGCAAGTATAGCGATTTGATTCTCCCTCAGCTGCTACAGGTCTTTTTCCAAGCAACACAGGGAGGGCAATTACCATACTCTATGATGGAGGCCCTTATTGTTTTAATTCTAAAAAAGGATAAAGACCCGGCAGAACTGAGCTCCTATAGACCAATATCCTTGTTAAACACCGACGCTAAGCTACTATCAAAAGTCTTGGCTAGGAGGCTCTCGCGGGTTATGTCCACCATTATCCACCCAGATCAAAATGGCTTCATGCCAAAAAGGGGTACCCATAACAATCTACATAGGCTATTTATGAATATTCAGTCCCCGCTCCATCCTGTCGTTGGATGCTACTAAAGCCTTCGACAGGGTGGAGTGGAGTTTTCTCTGGGAGGTGATAAAAAAAAGGGGCTTTGGTCCAAGATTTATGGGGATGGTTCAGCTACTTTATAACTCTCCAGCTGCCAGGATTAGGATTAATGACTCGATGACAGAGAGTTTTACTTTGGGATGGGGCACCCGTCAGGGTTGCCCCCTTTCCCCTTTGCTATTTAACATTTATATCGAACCTTTAGCTGCTATGATAGGACAGGACCCGAAGGTGGCCGGTTTTGGCATAATGGGGGAGCATGACCGAGTATCCCTATACGCAGATGACATCCTAGTTTTTATTTATCAAACAGACACTACTCTCCCTCGCATAATGGACCTGGTTGGTCTTTTTTCCGATTTGTCTAGACTTGAGATCAACTGGGATAAGACCGTTCTCCTCCCTATAGACGAGTTGCGAGGTGAATGGAATAATCAGTTAACGATTTCCGATTCAATAAAGTATCTGGGCATAACAGTTTCTGCCAAACCTGAGGAATATCTACAACTTAACCTGACTCCTTTGCTGATGAAGTTGAGAGCCAAAATTAAGATATGGCAAAAAATCCTGTCAGCAAGAGCGGACAGAATTTCATTAATAAAAATGGTAGTGCTGCCCCAGGTCCTTTATGTCCTGCGCAATTCACCTATGTGGATTTCAGACAAGTACTTTAGATTGATAGAACGTATGCTCAACGATTTATTATGGGGGAGGAAGCGCGTGAGACTGAAGGCACTCTATTTCTCCATGCCCTACAATCGGGGAGGTCTTAACCTCCCCTACTTTAGGGGCTATTTTGTGGCTTCCCAACTCTGTCTTTTTAACGATTGGGAAAATAGCCCTTTTTGTAGTAGAGTGGTGAAAGACTCAGGCTTCTCATGATTTTTTTACCGTACTGGAATCTGATTATTTAGCAAATATCCCGAGTGGATACTCACTTTTCTGCAGAATGGCCATAAAGATTTGGCTGGCCATAAGGAGTTGGTGCGGAGTTAAGGCATCACTCATCTGCACCCCATTATGGCATAACCCAAAACTTTGTAACTTAAACGACTTGAGCTGCCGCCAGTATTGGAGGATCAAAAATGTTCAGTATCTACATAAAGTAGTCAGTGGGGGACAAATTCTGCCCCTCATGGAATTAAGGGCAAATTTAGGTGAGGTGGCTTGGTATGCATATTTCCAATTGAGGTCCGCACTCTTTAGCACTTTTAATAGTCACTCCTTTATTACTAATTTGTAAAAAAAACTGATACGAGAATTAAACTATCACACTGTTACAGACACTTAATGGATAATTTTTTTTCGGAGGTTCTCTCTCCAGGACAGAGAACTTGGTCCTCTCTTCTTGCAGAGGTGGGCCATCCAAACTGGGATAATATAGGGGAAAATTTAAAGCTGGTTTCACACAATTTTAATCACACTGTAGTACAATTTAATATTTTGCATAAAATTTATGTGACACCTATATGGCTATATAGAAGAGGACTTAGGGCCTCTTCAGACTGCCCACGTTGTGGTGATTCCGAGGCAGATCACCTACATATGTTCTGGGAATGCCCAATGGTGAGTAGGTATTGGAGCTTGGTCCAAAACAATCTGGCGTGTAAACTTAAAACTGTTGTCCCTTTGTCCCCCAGGATATGGGTCCTGGGAGACTTGTCTGAGGTCAATTACCAGCCCATAAAACGTCATCTGTTGATTAAGGTGATGTTCTTGGCTAGACTACTCATTTCTAGAGCTTGGTTTTCCCCTTCCGCCCCAGACTGTAATAACTGGCTGAGTTTGGTTGAGAAAGTGAAAAGCTACGAGAAGATACTCTACAAACAGAGAGGATCCTACTTAAAGTGGATTAATTTATGGAAGGACTGGGACACAGTTAGCTAATTATTACTTTTCCTTTCTTTGCTATTTTATTTATTTATTTTCCTTTCCTGCAAGGTGGGAGGGTTGGTGGGTGGGAGGAGATAGGGGGGAAATTCCATTTGTCCGGTTTGTTTTATATGTATTCTTTCGGGGAAGAGGGTGAAGGTATGCTTGGGCACATGAGGATTTTTAGGAATACTTGAGGACGGGAGGACCTTCCAGCATTGGGGCAAGGGTTGGAATTTTTATCTGCTCAGAATGCTACGTATATCTGCTCTGCCAAGCTTCGAAGGTCGGGCGAATCTGCCGTCCTCCTCAGTTTGAGTCCTTTATTAGATTTTTTGAAGTCTCCACACAGTTGTGTACATCTGTACGCAACTGTGGTTAGTTATGTCCATGGACTAGATCTTACGGACTTATGGACTATAAAATACTAGATATGCAATGTGGTTGTAGAATTTGTATTAAAACAATAAAACTTTATTAAATAAAAAAAAAAAGAAGGAGCCGGAGGGCCTAGTAGAGGAAGCAGGAGGAGCAAGGAGCATGGGTGCACAGATTGACTAAGGTGCACTTAACTGCTAATTTGCATATGAATGAAAAGTACCTTTTCTCCAGAATGAAGCAACAGATCGCTAAGTGAAAGGTATCATTAGATTTAGCTGAGCTATTCTACAAGGCATTGTGCCTGGTTTAACAGTGAATTTCCTGGTGAGAGATTCCCTTGTTAAGGAATCCATACCGATATGGCATAGAAGATCCACAGCCATGTGATTGAGATTTTAAAATACAGAACATGCCCATTTCTGGTGCAGGTTTTACCCTTATCATTATGAGTAGTTAAATCCGCAGCAAAACCCACAACAAAAACCGGCATGTTCTACTAATTGCATAGTTCTTTCCCCCTTCCCTTATGTTGATATATAAGCACTTAGAGCACCTTGTGATTAGCCGAAAAGGTGATTCCTTCATTAACATATGGCACTTTTATTTGAGAACCTTACTAATTTCTTAAAGGGGTTGTATCTCTTTTTAGAAATTTTTAACTACCGGTAGCTGCATCTTACTGACCTGCTTCACTCCACTCTGTTCCGTACCCCTCCATCCCTGGTTCTCTTGAGCGGTCTTCTGGTCCCTGTCCTATAAACTTCCAGATGGAGGGGGTCATGTTTGCCCGCGGCACATGACTCACTAGAGATATTCCTCTGAGGGATACATAACCTGTCTGGCCAGTCATTGGCTGTAGCAGTACACGAGACCCCGTGCTTCTGGGCTTTTACAGGACCGGGTCCGGAGGACTACTGAAAGGAGCCAGGGACACACAGAGCGGGAATGGAGTGATGGGGAGTAGGTCAGTATGATTTCTTTCAACAGGTTGAGCACATTGCTATCAATAGTTAAAAATATGCAAAAAAGCTGGACAACCCCTATGTGTCATTGTATGGGGGGATAGGTCTGTATGCCTGCTGGGATGGGTAGATATATGTTACATTTAATTTGTGCAATTTCATTCACTTTATTGTACACAAGCTGAGATCCACTACAAGAATATGAGAAAAAATTCTAAGGATGCTTTTGAAACTTTCAAATGGCATTTGCGAAGAAGATTGGTTTCTCCGCAGATAATGAAGCGCCGAGTATGATGTTAAAATGTGATACCAGTGAGATGATTTGTGTCACATAAAATTCAAGTAATGTATCAGCTCTTAATGGCTTGGAGATTATTGTATACTTCAAATGTTAGCCGGTTACAAGTGTTATAAGGTTTCATTGGTTTCAAAGTGACAGGCTTACCACCTGAAGACCTCAGCGGAGATCTTTCTGTTCTGCAGTGTAGATTGTAAAAATGTTTCCACCTTGAAAATATGTGAGACATAGTATCATTTTTTTATCAGTCATTCAAGGTCTTATTTAATTCTTAGAATCCAATACTTGGGCTTAGGGCTCCTTCCTGTTACGCATTGGAAGTGGAACCACGGTGCCAACCAACAGATTCGTCTCACCTAAGGGTGTTATCCTTACGGTTCCATCGTTTTCACTCTTTATCCTCCATACAGGGATCTGGACTTCACGGCAAGGGATGCATAAGGCCACTAACTCCTGCAATTGTCTCCATGTAATTGGCCGCTGACCCATTGGCTTCAAGAGACACCTGTGAATGGCAACACTCCTAGCCATTAACAGGTCTGGACAGACAGAGTATATGTGAACCTATGAAACAGTCCAAAGGTCTGGGCAGGCACTTTAGGGTCTATACACTAGTCAGGCACAGGTCAGGCGATAGATAATCAGAGTGAGGAATCTGGTAGAAGTCGGTACACAGGCAGACAAACGGAACAGCACACCTTCGAAGAGACTAGCAAGCTATGGATAGGCCATCACTTAATACATTCTGGACAACTCCTTTAACCTGTTAGAGATTTTAATTTAAAGGGAGATTAAACCTATAATGCCTCATTCACACGTCAGTGTTTTGGTCAGTTATTTCCATCAGTGATTTTGAGCCAAAACCAGGTGCGGCTCTAAACACAGGTGCAGATCTTTCTCTTATACCTTATATATCTCTGTGGAGGCTCCAATCCTGGTTTTGGCTCACAATCACTGATGGAAATCACTGACCAAAACACTGGCGTGTAAAAGAGGCTTAAGAATGAAAGGTCACAAACTTAATCTAACCATCCATTTGTAAAGCTGCCTATAAACATGAGATGAAAGTTGGCTGAAATTACTAGTTTTGGTAATTTTGTTCAACCATAGTTTGAACATTTAACATGAATGATTGTTTGCTATGGCTGATGGCATTCTTCTGTCACTTTGCACAAGCCCCAAGGAGTCATTTTTTTTTAAACTGACTCCCTGATGAGCCAGTGTGTTATGTTGCTTTCCATCTATCTATCTACAGTATCTCATAAAAGTGAGTACACCTGTCACATTTTTGTAAATATTTTATTATATTGTTTCATAGGACAACACTGAAGATACAATGTGAAGTAGTCAGCGTACAGCTTGTATAACGGTGTAAATTTGATGTGCCCTCAAAATAACTCAACACGCAGCCATTAATGTCTAAACCACTGTCAATAAAAGTGTGTACAGCCCTAAGTGAAAGTGGCCAAATTGTGCCCAAAGTGTCAATATTTTGTGTGGCCACCATTATGTTCCAGCACTGCCTTAACTCTCTTGGGCATGGAGTTTACTAGAGCTTCACAGGTTGCCACTGAAATCCTCTCCCACTCATCCATGACAACATCACAGAGCTGGTGGATGTTAGACACCTTGCGCTCCTCCACCTTCCGTTTGAGGATGCCCCACAGCTGCTCAATAGGGTTTAGGTCTGGAGACACGCTTGGCCAGTCCAGCACCTTTATCCTCAGTTTCTTTAGCAAGAAAGTGGTCGTTTGTTTGGGGTTTGGGGTAATTTTCATGTTGGAATACTGCCCTGTGGCCCAGTTTTCAAAGGGAGTGGATCATGCTGTGCTTCAGTATGTCACAGTACATGTTGGCATTTATGGTTCCCTTAATGAACTGAACTGTAGCACTCATGCAGTCCTAAACCATGACACTCCCACCACCATGCTTGACTGTAGGCAAGACACACTTGTCTTTGTACTCCTCACCTGGTTGCTGCCACTCACTCTTGACCTTGACGCCATCTGAACCAAATAAGTTTTACTTCTTTTCATCAGACCACAGGACATGGTTCTAGTAATCCATGTCCTTAGTCTGTTTGTCTTCAGCGAACTCTTTGCGGGCTTTCTTGTGCATCATCTTTAGAAAAGGCTTCCTTGGCCATGCAGACCAATTTGATGCAGTGTGTGGTGTATGCTCTGAACACTAACAAGCTGATCCATACCCCTTTAACCTAAGCAGCAATGCTGGCAGCACTCGTACGTATATTTTGAAAAGATAACCTCTTGATATGATGCTGAGCACCTCCACTCAACTTCTTTGGTTGACCATGGCGAGGCCTGTTCTGAGTGGAACCTGTCTTAAACCGCTGTATGGTCTTGGCCACTGTGCCGCAGCTCAGTTTCAGGGTGTCGGCAATCTTCTTATACCCTAGGCCATCTTTATGTAGAACAATTCTTTTTTTCAGATCCTCAGAGAGTTCTTTACCATGAGGCGCCATGTTGAACTTCCAGTGACCAGTATGAGAGAAATTTAACACACCTGCTCCCCAAATTTAACACACCTGCTCCCCATTCACACCTGAGACCTTGTACCACTAACGAATAAGATGACATCGGGGAGGGAAAATGGCTAATTGGGCACAATTTGGCCATTTTCACTTAGATGTGTACTCGCTTTTGTTGCGAGCGGTTTAGACATTAAAGGGGTTATCCGAGTTATTTTTTTATTCTTTCTATGTTCCTAACTAAGCAAATATAACAGCTTTCCAATTCACTCACTTTATCTCCAGTGGCTGGTTTCTCAGATTTCACTGAGGGTCACATGACCTGTTATGTCAGCTTCTCTCCCTACTCTGATAAAGGTCGTTTACAAGCCTGTAAACAAGACGTCACTGTGCTGGCCACGCCCCCCTTCACTGCCGTCTACTCTCTGCTAGGATTCTTAACCCATTCAGCTGCACAGCTCTGCAGGCAGTGAGGAGACAATGCTGGGCACTGGAGCTGACATACAAGAGAGAGCATTACAGAAGAAGGTAGGGGGAAGATCCTGTGTGTATTAGCAGTGTCATTATACAGGTGGGACTTGTAGTCCTACACATAAAACATGCTGCAGAGTCTCCCAGCACTCAGGGCAGCTCATGTATCCACTCCCTTAGCAGTGTCATTATACAGCTGGGACTTGTAGTCCTACACATACAACATGCTGCAGAGTCTCCCAGCAGGCAGACATGTCACTCAGGGCAGCTCTTGTATTCACTCCCTTAGCAGAGCAGGGGGAGGGGCAGAGATTGTTTTTATTGCATGTAAACAAAGAGCCAGAAAAGAACCAGGGAAATTAGGAAAAATATATATTTTTTTTGCATAAAACTTGCTTAGCTCAGTTATATATCAGATTTTCAGTGCTATATTATTTTTTTTTCATAACTCGGACAACCCCTTTAATGGCTGTATGTTGAGTTATTTTGAGGGCACACTAAATGTACACTGTTATACAAGCCGTACACTGACTACTGACATTGTATCAAAGTGTCATATCTTCAGTGTTGTCCCATGAAAAGATAAAAGAAAATATTTACAAAAATGTGAGGGGTGTACTTACTTTTGTGAGATACTGTATCTATGTGTCTATCTATGCTAGAATTATTATTCTTGTTTGTATTTATTGTGGTAGATTTTAGAAATTAATTATGGGAAAGAGTGTTTATGTAAGACCATTTAAAATGGCTGTGTACTGTACATTGTTAAACATAGAAAGTTAGTTCGGGAAGTAATGGTTCAGTTGTTTCCACATTGTTTGACTAGGTAACGGGATTGTCCAGGACTAGAAAAATAAGGTCTGCTTTTTTCCTCCAAAAACAGTGACCTTCTAGTCCATGTGGTATGCCTGGTATTGTATTTCATCTCATTCACTCATTTGGGGCTAAGCTACATGTAGGAATTAGGTGCAGTTCGCTGAATTATCCTATCTCACCACGTTAGCTATTAGACATGTCCAGCTTATGGTACGCTGAGTGGCAATTTAACTTTACAAATATGTTGATTAACAATGACCAAGTGGCCAAGTGACTAATATTGTTTGGTTTGTGTGTTCATTGGCGTGTGGCTGGGCAGTTCTCCAAATTGTAACATTGTCCCGATTGAATTGCCTTTAGATTTATTGCAGTCACAGCTGAAGAGAAGCACGTTTGTGCGCTAATACACTAATGCAAAGATTTGTGTTCACGCTCTAAAAATAGTTGATTTCGCACCCACAATTTTTTGGCATTTTAGGTATTAGAACTCGTGTAATGATTGAAATTTCAGGGAAAAATTTAGGAAAATAATTAGCCAAATACATTCAGAATTGATCAGAAAGACTAAAGGGAGAAATTTATCCAAGCTGAATGCCAATTTTCTGGCATCCAAAAGGTTTAATTTTGCACAGAATTTGTGACTTTTTTGGGATATTGTCACTTACTGCTCTTTTCAAAAGTTGGCGAAAGGAGGGTTTTGGCGGCTTCCCCAGCCCAACACATTTAACACAATTTACAGCAGAAAACTGATACAAATTAGTGATGCACAAACAGTCCAAGATGGGACAAATCTTTAAATTCAGTACTAATCTAACTTGTACATCCCCTTTTTCTACTGCATCAAACCAGCTCAACTTTACCTGATTCTGCCCATTTTTCCCCCCACAAATCCAGAGTTGAAAATAGTACCTGGTACATTTTTGGAACCTAATCTGAGTGGGATCCAAGGGAGCCAAGTTGGTACCATGAAGTCACCTTACCAGTACCACACTACTGACTAGTCCAAAATATTCTTCACTATACTGCTACCAGCTATATTACGGGGGCACCATAAACACATTGGAAAACAAACCACTTGGTACTAAAACAGAGTACAGCCATAAAGTAGGGTAGAGCTGGCACCATGCAGTATCTGTGGCATAGGTATTGCCAATATTAATAAATCTAATCCCAAGTAACCAGGTTTGTCACTATATTATGGAACTCTCTGCCTGAGGAGGTGGTGATGGTGAGTACAATAAAAGAATTCAAGAGGGGCCTGGATGTATTTCTGGAGTGTAATAATATTACAGGCTATAGCTACTAGAGAGAGATCATTGATCCAGGGAGTTATTCTGATTGCCTGATTGGAGTCGGGAAGGAATATTTTATTCCCCTAAAGTGAGGAAAATTGGCTTCTACCTCACAGTTTTTTTTTTTTGCCTTCCTCTGGATCAACTTGCAGGATAACAGGCTGAACTGGGTGGACAGATGTCTTTTTTCGGCCTTATGTACTATGTTATTATTCTTCTCAAATTATGCAGCTTATTATAGTGACCAGCCTGAAATTTGTTGCCCAATTCTCCTTGTATCTGTCTGCGGGTCAGGTATGTTATTCATTATGCACATTCTTATTGCTTTTTCTCCTTTTAATAGATACAGTGTATTAAATTGTTGAAGTTTTAACAGAACTAGTGCTGGATTCCGGATTTTTTGTGTGGATAGTAGACAAAACGGCACAAAAATATTGGTAACAATGTACTACTTCTTTCTAATATTTAGGCAGTGTAAACTTAGTCTAGACAATCTGGATGATACATTGGTGCAATTTTGGAGCATGTTGGTGCAATTTTGGAGCATTTGAATTCTGACAAATTTATTTGAAGAAATATCCCTCTTTGTGCTGCTTGGTTTATAGTATAGTAGCTCATGCAGGATACAGACTCCTAGTTATGCATCTGCTGTAGGCATTAGGGGAGCACTCTTCCCGCTTTCTGGCATCCTTCTCATTAGTGACTGATTGACACTATACACTCACCTAAAGAATTATTAGGAACACCATACCATACGGTGTTGGACCCCCTTTTGCCTTCAGAACTGCCTTAATTCTACGTGGCATTGATTCAACAAGGTGCTGATAGCATTCTTTAGAAATGTTGGCCCATATTGATAGGATAGCATCTTGCAGTTGATGGAGATTTGAGGGATGCACATCCAGGGCTCCCGTTCCACCACATCCCAAAGATGCTCTATTGGGTTGAGATCTGGTGACTGTGGGGGCCATTTTAGTACAGTGAACTCATTGTCATGTTCAAAAAAACATTTTTCCAGTCTTCAACAGTCCAATTTTGGTGAGCTTGTGCAAATTGTAGCTTCTTTTTCCTATTTGTAGTGGAGATGAGTGGTACCCGGTGGGGTCTTCTGCTGTTGTAGCCCATCCGCCTCAAGGTTGTGCATGTTGTGGCTTCACAAATGCTTTGATGCATACCTCGGTTGTAACGAGTGGTTATTTCAGTCAACGTTGCTCTTCTATCAGCTTGAATCAGTCGGCCCATTCTCCTCTGACCTCTAGCATCAACAAGGCATTTTCGCCCACAGGACTGCCGCATACTGGATGTTTTTCCCTTTTCACACCATTCTTTGTAAACCCTAGAAATGGTTGTGCGTGAAAATCCCAGTAACTGAGCAGATTGTGAAATACTCAGATGGGCCCGTCTGGCACCAACAACCATGCCACGCTCAAAATTGCTTAAATCACCTATCTTTCCCATTCTGACATTCAGTTTGGAGTTCAGGAGATTGTCTTGACCAGGACCACAACCCTACATGCATTGAAGCAACTGCCATGTGATTGGTTGACTAGATAATCGCATTAATGAGAAATAGAACAGGTGTTCCTAATAATTCTTTAGGTGAGTGTATATCTTTTGCCTTTGCAAATTGTTTTTATAATATTTTGGTGATAGATAACTCTTCATGGCCAGACTTGCTTCGGAAGTGTTCCTGTGTAAGCAATTATGTAACTTATTTTTGACTCCAGACTGGGAGAGGAGGATTTCCCTCTTGTTGTTCATCACAGATGTTTTACCATTTAAAGTAAAAAAAAAAAAAAAAAGAAACAAAAACTGAAGGAACCACACTGACATGAAAAGTAACATAAAAGTTTCCATGTCCATTTGCGCTGATACAGTAAACTGCAGGTCATTGCACCAAAGGGTCATTGTATATATTTCTAGAAAACAAAACTACTAATATTTCTACGTTTTGACCATTGTTTTAAAATAGAGTTATGATTTTGGGTCCTTTAATATATAATGTTATTATCAGAGTCACTCTCTTAAAAGGTTTTTTCTGAGATTTTCATATTGGTTGCCTATCTTTAGGATAAGGGCTCTTTCACATCTGCGTTCTTTTCTTCCGGCATAGAGTTCCGTCGTCCTGATCAGTTTTATCCTAATGCATTCTGAATGGAGAGAAATCCGTTCAGGATGCATCAGGATGTCTTCAGTTCCGGACCGGATTGTTTTTTGGCCGGAGAAAATACCGCAGCATGCTGCGCTTTTTGCTCCGGCCAAAAATCCTGAAGACTTGCCGCAAGGCCGGATCCGGAATTAATGCCCATTGAAAGGCATTGATCCGGATCCGGCCTTAAGCTAAACGTCGTTTCGGCGCATTGCCGGATCCGACCTTTTACCTTTTTCTGAATGGTTACCATGGCTGCCGGGACGCTAAAGTCCTGGCAGCCATGGTAAAGTGTAGTGGGGAGCGGGGAGCAGTATACTTACCATCCGTGCGGCTCCCCGGGCGCTCCAGAGTGACGTCAGGGCGCTCCACGCACATGGATGACGTGATCGCATGGCACGTCATCCATGGGCATGGGGCGCTCTGACGTCATTCTGGAGCGCCCCGGGAGCCGCACGGACTGTAAGTATACCGCTCCCCACTACTACTATGGCAACCAGGACTTTAATAGCGTCCTGGGTGCCATAGTAATACTGAACGCATTTTGAAGACGGATCCGTCTTCAAATGTTTTCAGTTCACTTGCGTTTTTCCGGATCCGGCGTGTAATTCCGGCAAGTGGAGTACACGCCGGATCCGGACAACGCAAGTGTGAAAGAGGCCTAAGTTTTCAATATCAAATCGGCGAGGGGAGGGGCACATTTTTTACACTAAGCCACGCCTCTAACTCTCTTAATGCCTATCTATACACATTCCATCCCACTCAGTTCCCTTTGTGCCTCCACGTAGTAGTTATGCCCTCTTAGTGCCCCAACACAAGTCGAATGCCCCTTTCATGCCCCCTCACAGTAGTTACTCGCCCTTATTGCTTTCTAACAACAGAATGCTCGCTTAGTGCCTCCACACAGCTCCCTTATTGCACCTTTTGAAGTCGTAATGCTTGCTTAGTGCCTTCACACAGTGAAATGCCCCTTTATTGCCCCCACACAGTAGTTATGCCCCCTTAGTGCCCCCTCAAAATTAAGAAAGGAATTAATGAATTAAGAAAATGAAAATACATAAATAATACTTTATTATGAATTTATTCCCATATACCCTTTATTAGTTATAATGGCTTGGGGAGGAGCAATCATTAGGAGAAACAAAATGACCACTGTCCTATTAGTTCACATGAAACCTGTCCTAATAACACAGCAGGACAAGTTACTTCACAACACTGAGGTAAAGAGCTGCTTCATCATCCTCTCTGATCTACTTGTCAGGGGTTATGATCCTGAATACAGTTTAATATGAGCTTCAGCTCAATCTCTGTAGGAATCGAGTTCATGAGGAGACATGAAGTACAGAGAGGATGGTGGAGATGTGAGTAATGAGCAGCAGCATTTGTCTGCAGTCTTCATTATCACAGTCTGTCATGTCCATCCTTTCTGTACTTCATGTCTCCTCATGAACTCCATTCCGTTAGCGATTCAGCTGAAGATCTTAGAGAGAAGGATTAGGCAGCTCTTTAGCTTGGTGTTATGAGTAATTTGTCCTTCTGTGTAACTAGGACAGGTTTATTGTGGACTAAAAGGACGGCGGCCATTTTATTTCTCCTAATGATTACTCCCTACACAATACGAACCAATATAGCTAATTAAAGGTATTTGGGAATATATTTATAATAAAGTACTGTAATATTTAGGTATTTAAATTTTCTTAATTCCCGGAGAACCCCTTTATAGAAACACTTTGGGAATTTTTGGACATATAATACTAACTCGCAATTAGTATTCTAGCAGTGTCATTAGTTTTAGCCAAGCTCAATTTCATCCATACATTTTGAGTCCTTTCATTATGGACAGATGGGCCAATGTGACCTTCAGTCTGACCATCAGTCCAACCTTGCTCTACTGTGTAGGCAGGATGTCAGTCTCTCCTGTACAGCTGACTTTTTGTAAACTTCCTGTAAATGCATACTGTATTGCCAGATAGATACGCATCCTCAGAGGTCTGAGAAACCGGTGAGGAGGCCGGTCTAGCTGGCTATACACGTGGGTCATCTACCCCATAGATATTTTTAGCAAACTTTTGCAGGACTACTGGGTGTCACATATTGCTTGCTCATTTTCAGGAATGGGTTATTTGTAACATTTATTTCTTAATAATTTTGGATTCTGGTTATTTTGCAATATTACGTCAATTGTTTATAGTGACAGATATAGGGTATATAACCTGGTTGTTGTTATAGTCTGGTCCATGTGTAATATATGTCTTTTTTGCTTGCACTTTGGTGGTGGTACTTATTTTCTACCCTATCTCAGTATTCCTCTATAGAAAAATTTTATGTTTTTTGGCTACAATAAAATTTATATATGTTTTTTATCTTTGCACATGCGATTATTTTCATGTGGTTCTGCTTTTTGGTTCTATCCCTTCATTGTATAGCTTCTTTAAAGTTTTTTATTCAAGACTTTAATGCTGATTATCTATCCTCTGGTAAGATCCCAGGTGTATGACCCCCACCATCAGATACTGATGATCGATCCAGAGGATATAAGACTCAGAAAATCCCTTTAAAATTAAAGCAATGCATGTAACAGTAATATGACTGTCCAGCCTTGATAATTTGGTTGTTGGCTATAACTAATGGGTGGCAGTATCGCACAGTGATGGAGCTTCCTACTGGTGTACATTGTACAGGAGGCCCCACAGTATCTTCTCGACTTCTGGGGCTGCTGGCTGTGAAGGAGGAGAGAAGGTGTCTGCCTCCTCCTGCCCTCCCTGCTGTCAGAAAACTGTGGCTGCTAGAGAGAAGGAATCCTCTGCAGTGCTTGGCTGATTTCTCAGGTGTGTGCCAGTAGTGAGCTGTAGGAGACTGTAAGGGGGAAATAGGGGATTTGTTTATAGCAGACACAGATCTATGAATGTGTGCTGCTCTCTGCAGAGTTCAGAGTGGCATTGGGGGGACTTTGCCCTAGGTCCCACCCAATGCCTCTGCTTTAGGTACATCCCCATAAGTGCCCCAGCTCCAGATGCCCCCCAATGCCCCCATTTTAAAAGCACCCCTAATATTGAATCTTCTCCAGTTGCCCCCCCCCAATACCCCTGCAGCTGCTCCAGGATCCCCACTATTACCCTGCCTCAGGTGACCCTAATGCCTCTGCTTTAGGTGCACCCCCATAAGTGCCTCAGCTCCAGATGCCCCCACTCTAAATGCACCACTAATATTGCCTCTTCTCCAGTTACCCCAGTTCCAGGATTCCCACTAATACCCTGCCTCAGGTGACCCTAATGTCTCTGCTTCGGTTATGACCCTCCGTTTATGCCCTTTGCTCACTTTGCTCCTCTAGCACATTTTGCTTGGGCTTTGTTAAAGGTTCTGACCTGCAAAGGGGGCTTGACTTATGCCCGAAAAATTCTGCACAGTGCGTCACATTCTCCAGTATTGACACGTATGGTTTACATGGCAGCACTGATGATAGTTCGTATTTGCAGGCATCACTGCTGCCATGTAAAGAGATACTGGTGGTGGAGTGGTGGAGGATTTAAAGAGGTTGTGCAGGTTTTCAAGTTATCCTCTCTACACCATAGGGCATAATTATATGAATAGCGGGTTCCGATTCTGCAATCCCCACTGATCCCAGGAACGGGTGATGTTCCCCCTTTTTATGTTGTGACAGGCTACACATACGGCCTGCTGCTCCATTTATTCTCTTTGGGACCACTGGAATTAGCCAGCGCTGTACTCTGCCATCTCTGGCGTCCCCATAAAGAATGTATGGAGAGGCAGGGCATATGCCCGACCTGCCACTCAGTCAAGAAGGGGGATCAGTGGGGGCTCCAGCATTTAGAACCCCACGGTTTACTTAGTTATCCCCGATCCTGTGGATAGAGGATAACTAGAAAAGTGGACACAGGCCCTTTAACAGGCGAGCATTTCTATTTTAGTTTGACACATATTTTGGGCCAGATTTAAAATTTTTATAATTTTTTTTTTTTTTACACCCAAAGAAAACCTTTAAGGATAGGGAATGTGAAAAGGTGAAACAGCTATAACACGACAGCTGTAACATGTGTGCTCCCATGGTCCTGGCCACCAGAGAGGCTGACGCTTTTGCCTATAGTGTGCAAGCATGACTACCACTGCTGTATTGCAGGGTGGTCTGTAACCATGGAAACGAGCAGTGTATAATGTGATGGAAAAATGAATCCAGCCAGCAAAGGAAGCAATATGGATAATAACAGTATATATTAGTAAGTAGGGATCGACCGATTATCGGTTTTACCTATAACTTTCAGGATTTTGAAAGTTATCGGTATCGGCATCTATTTTGCTGATATGCCAATAATGAATCGGGAACACGGATCGCGCGGCTGTCAGCGCGATCCGTGTTCCATCAGCAGCACAGGGGAGAAGGAAGCAGTGTCTCCCTCCCCCCTGTGCCGCTGCTGACGCTGCAACCAATGAGAGGAGGGAGGACAAGACGAGTGGAGGGGCTATGGCCACTGCGCCACCAATGAAGATAACTCTCTCATTAATTCATATACAGGAGGCAGGAGCTGGCTGCAGAATCACATAGCCGGCTCCCGACCTCTGAGCGGTAGCTGCGACCCGCGGCAGTTAACCCCTCAGGTAAAGAGAGTTATCCTCATTGGTGGCACAGTGCCCCCCCATCCCCCAACCCCAGAATTAATCATTGGTGGCAGTGGCCACAGGGTCCCCTCTCCCCTCCTCCTCAGTGGCAGTTCTGATCGGAGCCCCAACAGTCTAAGCCTGGGGCTCCGATCGGTTACCATGGCAGCCAGGATGCTACTGAAGCCCTGGCTGCCATAGTCGGCTCCCTGCTGCTGTGTGCACTATGCACAGGGGCAGCAGGGAGAGTGTGAGGTCCTATTCACCCTGATAGAGCTCTATCAGGGTGAATAGGAGGGGGCTAAAAGTTAGTAAAAGAAAACAAAAACACCAAAATATAAAGTATAAATGAAAAAGAAAGATTTGTGTAGGAATTTTTATTTTATTTTTAAATGAAAATTCACAGAATATCGGTATAAATTATCGGCTATCGGCCTGAAAGTTCACAGATTATCGGTATCGGCTCTAAAAAATCAATATCGGTCGATCCCTATTAGTAAGTTGCTCGTATTAACTTTCTCTACATGATAAATGACACTTACTGAAGTGAGACGACCCCTTTAGGACCCTTGTGTACATAGACTGGCGATAATGTAATTGAATGTGTCGGGACCCCTTTTTTCATGATCAGTGGGTGTTCAAGCAGTCAGACCCCAGCAATCTGATATTTATCCCCTGTCCTATAGATAGGCGATAGGTCATTATGGTAGGACAACCCTTTTAAATATACTGTAGATTATGTGCAATCTGAGGAGGTTAAGATTTGATCAATTTCATGACAGACATTTATGCTTAAATGGGTTAAAGGGATTGTCTCACTTCAGTAAATGGCATTTATCATGTAGAGAAAGTTAATACAAGGCACTTACTAATATATTGTTATTCTCCATTTTGCCTCCTTTCCATCACATTGTACACAGCACGTATCCATGGTTACGACCACCGTGTTACGCGGTGGCCGTGCTTACACACTATAGGGAAAGGCTGGGAGTGCGCATAGGCCAACACCTTTACCTACAGTGTGTAAGCACGGCCACCGCTTCTGGATTGCAGAGTGGTCAAAACCATGGATACAAGATGTGTATAATGTGATGGAAAGGAGGCAAAATGGAGAATAACAATACATTAGTAAGTGCCTTGTATTAACTTTCTCTACATGATAAAAGTCATTTGATGAAGTGAGTGTGCTACACTTATTAGGGTTAGACATAAAATGTTTCCTATATGTGATAGGATCTGCCTGTGTCTTGTTTCTGACTGACTTAAGAGCAGGATATACATATATGTGTAAGGCTACTTTCACACTTGTGGTAGCAGGGTCCGGCAGGCTATTCCAGTGGGGGAACAGCCTGCCAGATCCGTGCTTACGCTAGCCCACCGTGCCGCCAGAGGTCCGCTTCGGCCCCATTCACTATAATGGGGAGGTCCGGCCGCAGCATGGCAAAGATGCAGAGAGGCGGCCGGACAAAAACGACAGTGGACTTCCGGCGGCACGGTGGGCTAGCGTTAGCACGGATGCGGCAGACTGTTCCCCTCCGCCAGACCCTGCTACTGAAAGTGTGAAAGTATCCTAAATTCTGCCACATGTATGTTTGTGCATTTTGCTGTGAGTTTCTACCATCATACTTCATCTTTAATATCACTGTAAGGGCTCATAAACACGATTGTTGGATGTTTTGCAGTCCGCATATTGTGGATCCGCAAAACAGATACTGGGTGTGTGCATTCTATAATATGCGGAACAGAACAGCGGGCCTCTAATAGAACAGTCCTATCCTTATCTGTAATGCCGACAATAATAGGACATGTTCTATCATTTTGCGTAACGGCCGTGCGGACATACAGACACGGAATGCACATGGAGTCATTTCCGTTTTTTTGCTTAACCCTTAAAGTTAATGGTTTTACATACAGGCCACAAAAAATAAATAAAAATGTTATGAACACGGAAAAAAGAAAAAGTCTATGGGCAGGAACCCTAAGGTGGGCCCTCAGAATCAGTTACACTGGTGGGCCCTAGGTACCCCAGTCCACACTGGCTCCAAGGCTTCAGAAGTTTTTCTTAGTTATTAGCCTTTGTACAATGGTAGCATTTGAAAGCAAGCGGTAGAGAATTTCCCTTGTGTACAATTGTACAGATTTTTGCTATCAGTTTTTCCACTTGTGTTATATGAACTTGTGTTTCTGACTAACTTTGGCGATTCACCGCCAGCGCAAAGGCTTAGTAATAGCAGCGTCTAAAACGTGGTCTTAATAAATTTGCCCCTAAGTTTCAATTTGTCCACAACATGGCGTAAGCACTAGTGTGTAGATAGCTTGAATTATGTTCATTTGTCATTTCCTTTCATTTATATAAACTGGATTAAAGATGGAAACACTGATCCCGTGGATGAAAACTAATATTGTTTGAGCCTCATCTCAATTGATCACAGGGCAAATAGTAGTGTGAACAGAGCCTTACAGTTCTGTAGCAATTATTTTACCAGAGTAAGGCTCCATTCACACATCCGCAATTCCATTCCGCATTTTGCGGAACGGAATTGCGGACCCATACATTTCTATGGGGCCGTACGACGCGCGGGCCCGATCTGGAATCGTGGACCCGCACTTCTGGGTCTGCAATTCCGATCCTGAAAAAAATAGAACATGTCCTATTCTGAAAAGTTCCGGCAATGTGCGGTCCGGATGTGTGAATGGACCCTTAACGATCCCACAAAATACTGATACCTTCAGTGTATATTCATATTCCTATTCATATTCCTACTATTCTCGTCCGTCATATGGACCAGAATAGGACATGTTCTATGATATGTGGATCCACAACAAATATAATGTGGACGTGTGCATGGCCCCATAGAAATGAATGGGTCAATGTGCTATCCGCAAAATTTGCAGACAGCACACAGATGAAAAATATGGTTGAGGCCTAAAGAAAATGTATGATGAGTTTAAAGGGTTTCTGTCACCTGAAAAATGGGTATTATTATGGCTGACATTAGCGATGTGCTAATGTCAGCTGAACACAACTATACTAGTGCCATCTCACTGCCTAAAGCTTTTATTGAGAAAAACAAACTTTTATAATATGCTAATTAGCCTCTAGGTGCAGGGGGGAGGGGGCGTGATCCATGGTGATGGATCATGTGACGGACCATGTGATGAACGTAGTGACGTCATCAAAGGTCCTATTCCTCACAAAAGAAGACAGAAGAGATGCCAACTGCGTGAACAAGTGCATTAAGGTGAGTTAATTTTTTTTAACCCCTTCAGCACTATTGTACTATGCATTCTGTATTCCGAATGCTATTATTTTCCCTTATAACCATGTTATAAGGGAAAATAATAAAGATCGGATCCCCATCCCGATCGTCTCCTAGCAACCGTGCGTGAAAATCGCACCGCATCCACACTTGCTTGCGGATGCTTGCGGTTTTCACGCAGCCCCATTCACTTCTATGGGGCCTGCATTGCGTGAAAAACGCAGAATATAGAGCATGCTGCGATTTTCACACAACGCACAAGTGATGCGTGAAAATCAACGCTCATGTGCACAGCCCCATAGAAATGAATGGGTCCGGATTCAGTGCGGGTGCAATGCGTTCAACTGACGCATTGCACCCGGGTGGAAAACTCGCCCATGTGAAAGGGGCCTTACGGTCATGTGAATATAGCCTAAAAATCTGTCATCCATTTTCCACCTTCTACTGTACCATAGCTAAAGCTTTAATGGGGTTGTGCCATGACCATGAAAAATACAGTTTTCAAACCAGTACCTGGATCTAAATACTTTTGTAAAAATAAAAATAAAAATTTGTATAGCCACTGAGTTATTGATTAATACTTATCTGTATAGCGCCACCTGCTGTTTGTTCTTTTTCTTATTTCCTCTGACACATGCTCCGTTCCATCCTTCCACTGCAACCAGTTGCTGCAGAAATGACATGCCCCCTGAAAAAGGACATGTCTCCTGGGGGCTTCCAGCTTAAAATAAATCTAGCAAAGCAATTGGATCAATGAATGGGGAGATCTCTGGATCCATGTGCGGTACAGGGCAGGTTCTAGCTTTGTTAGAAAGGTATTGTTATGTACTATATGATGTCTGATTTTCATGTTTTACATTAATCATGGGATAACCATTCACTGTGTGTGATTTGGGCTATGGACCTTGTCGTCTGTACATTGATTTGGCATGGTTCACTCCGAGCAGTGTGTAACCTTGAATACGGGAAGGGCACACTCTTATCCTGATCCAGTAAAATAGATGTGGACGGTATGCTATTTGTTTAAGATTACTGAGCACTCCAACCCTCCCTGTAGGCACAGGCCTAGCCGCTCAGAGGTCTTTTATTTCAGTGGGTTAGTATATACAAAGCTGGAAATTGTGTCTGAGTTTACATATCAGTATAGTACATTTCATTATTACTGCAAGACCTGAAATATTCAGGGATTAGAGAGCTTCTGCAGACGAGCCATCGGAGAATGTGATTATCTGACTTTTGGATCACCATGTACAACATATGATCATACCCATGCAGGGGTAAATACCCACATAAGTTCTTGGTGGTATCTTATTATGCAGAAAGCCAGAAGAAGCATTACTGGTGTCAGACATCATGATTTGAGGTACCAGTTCACATTAAAAACACTTATTATCACTGAAGTTTCTCTGAAGAGGTTGTCTGGTGTTGAGAAACCAATTTTGCAACACCTTATTGGGGAATCCTAAATTAATAGGGGGTTCCTTAGTTTAGAGCCCTCATCTATTACCCACTGACTACGCAGAGAGCCTCTGACTAGAGGCATTTGGCTCGTCCATGGGAGAGCCTGTTGACTTCAGTGGGATCTGTGTAATGCTTCACTTCTCCTGTTGTGGCGCTGCACGGGAATTGAACAGTTGTTGCCAGGTTTCACCACAAATTACAGCTGATTTCCATAAATTTCCTCAGGGGGTCCAACAGTGGAATAATCTGTGGTGAGCTTTTGAAAAGTGAAACTTTTTAGCTCTAAAGAAATTGTCCATAGTGGACGAACCCTTTGTTTCAGTGATCAACCGTTAACATAAAATGACTCCCACAATAATATGGGTATATGTATAGCCTTGATTCAAATTGAATCTCCTTGGGAGATGAAGCCTTAAATGCCTTATATTATGGAGATTTGGGACGTTTCACTGAATGCATGCACATGGGGGACCTCCAGAGTAAAGCCAGAAGATATGGTATGGTTGGGACACCTGCAATGAATTGATATTTGGTATATTGCTTCATTAGTGCCCATTTTACTGTAGGGTAAATTAAAGGAGAATTCCCACCCTAGATATTTGTGGCATATACACAAGATGGGCCATAGAAATTTGATAGATGCAGTTCCAACCTCTGTGACGCACACAAAAGTAAAGCCATGCTCACCACCTTAGCTCAACAACAATATCTCGACACTCCGCAGATGAAGTAGTGGAAAACGTTGTCCTGCAGAATCAATTTATGGAAAAGAACTTGTAAAATCCCTAAGATTATTCGAACATCATGGGCATGTCATGAACGAGAACCTTTTGCGTTTAAAATTCTTAGGCAGGTGGACTGTACTACTGGCTTTTATGTTGTTAGAATAAACTTCTGAATTTTAGAAGTTTTGGATCTTCTTTTCTATATACTCCAATCTCCAGGTGTTGTCATCCATATGGACAATGAATGGACGGTTGACCACAAATTTGTCTGTCTATATCCATTTACCGTACTTCTATGATAGTTATAGGAACAGCATGCATATTTAGTTGTTCATGTGACTCTCATTGAAGTCAATTGAGAAAGCTTCCTCTCTATTCTTCACCTGGATGTCCAGCCAGAGGCTGCCTTACCAGGCAGCTTGTCGGTCAGGAGGACCCCCATTCTGGAGATAAGTGTGGTTTCCAGACACATCACATCTAGTGCATAGTCTAGACATGACCTGAAATATCTGCAATTTCAGTTTAGAAGTAGTAAAGGTACCAAAAAAGCAAGTATAGCTATGTTCACACATTGAAGACTTTTTGTTTCTGTGACTGAAGATCGAATTCATTCATCTGACCAGGGTTGTATTGGCAGCAAGCATGGACTTCCGCAGGCCTTATTCAAATTAATGGAACAGTCAGAAGTTTCTGTGACAGATCTGCCGTGTGTGATTATTACCTTCTATATCCATGACTCGTGGTCGGTGGCTTTATAATGTAATTAATAAGAGATCAATTTTAATTATTTGAACATCTCGGGTCCTTCTCAATGATAGATTACTGGAAAACAAATAATGCTCTTTGGCAAAGTTGGGTAATACCTTTTTCAGAACATTAGCTTAAAGGGGTTGTCCGGGTTCAGAGCTGAACCCGGACATACCCTTATTTTCACCCCGGCAGCCCCCCTGAGCCTAGCATCGGAGCATCTCATGCTCCGATGCGCTCCCGTGCCCTGCGCTAGATCACGCAGGGCACAGGCTCTTTTGTTTTTAATAACACACTGCCGGGCGGTAACTTCCGCCCAGCAGTGTGTTCGGTGACGTCACCGGCTCTGAGGGGCGGGCTTTAGCTCTGCCCTAGCCGTTTTACTGGCTAGGGCAGAGCCAAATCCCGCCCATCAGTGCCGGTGACGTCACCGGGGTTCCTGTGAGCCCCATGGAGAGCCCGGTACGTCACCGGAACTCTGAAAAATGCCTTTGCCCTGCGCGATTTAGCGCAGGGCAAAGGAGAGCATCGGAGCATGAACTGCTCCGATGCTCATGTCAGGGGGGCTGCCGGGGTGAAAATGGAGGGCTGTCCAGGTTCAGCTCTGAACCTGGACAACCCCTTTAATCAAAAAATTTCCGATCTGCATATTTTAGACGACGGACTGAAACATTAATGTTTTCATAAGGAGCACGCCTTTCAGCTATGGAAATATTACAAGTTGATTGATTCCAAGCGTTTTTCAATATTATATTGTATGCGTATATATTTAATGTTTCTCCTGTGTCACCCGTGACCTAAATTTGACATATTCATGTGCTGATTTTCTGTTCTTAGCTTTCTACATTGTTTTAAGTTGTTCATTATACTAGTTGGTTATTGAGGGCAAATCCATGAACGTGTTAAGCTAAATACTCTAATTTTAGTGACTCCTTATCCTTTTATCCGATAAGTTTAATTAAAGAACATTTGTACTATACAGATATAATGGTCCCTCAAGATGCAATAGCCTCAAGATACAATTTTTTTTTAGCTTACAATAGTCTTTACTGGGCTATCATATGTCGAAACTAGACTCAACATATCATGCCTCAGATTTATTAATGATATTGATGAGGGGATTAATAGCACCGATATCTATTTTTGCAGATGACACTAAGCTATGTAGAACTGTACAGTCTATGGAAGATGTCCATATACTACAAGCTGACTTGAACACTCTGAGTTGATTGGGCATCAACTTGGCAAATGAGGTTCAATGTGGATAAATGTAAAGTTATGCATCTTGCTAGTAATAATCTCTGTGCTTCATATGTCCTGGGTGATGTAACACTGGGAGAGTAACTTATAGAGAAGGATTTGGGTGTCCTTATGGATGGTAGATTAAATTACAGCATACAATGTCAATCAGCTGCTTCTAAGGCCATTAGGATATTGTAATGCATTAAACGAGGCATGGATGTAATATTACCACTTTACAAAGCGTTGGTGCAGCCTCATCTGGAATATCCAGTTCAGTTCTTTTGGCACCAGTCCATAGAAAGGACTCTCTGCAACTGGAAAAGTACAGAGGAGAGGGACTAAACTGATCAGGGGCATGGAGGGTCTTAGATATGAAGAAAGATTAAAATAATTGAATTTATTTAGTCTTGAGAAGAGACGTCTAAGGGGGGACATGATTAACATATATAAATATATAAGTGGGCCATGTAAAATGTCCTCAAAAGACAAGTGGGCACCTCCTCCGACTGGAGAAGAAAAAGTTCAGTCTCCAGCAGCGTTAAAGCTTCTTTACTGTAAGAACTGTGAATCTGTGGAATAGACTTCCTCAGGACGTGGTCACAGCAGGAACAGTGGGCAGTTTTAAAAAGCGTTTAGACGAATTCTTAAAAGTAAAAAACATTAATGCTTATGAAAACGTGTAGAAATCTGAGTCTCACTTCCTTCTGGGATTCGCATCCCCACCTATCCCTTGGTTGAACTTGATGGACTTATGTCTTTTTTCAACCGTATTAACTATGTAACACAGATCCAACCAATCAATATGACAATATTTCTGGTAGCTGACTAGTAGCTCTTCTTTACAGTACAGTGCGGTACTACATGTCCTGTACTGCCTTTTGTCTGTGCTAGGATGAACTACTCCTTTGGATGTCGGGTAAGAACGCCTCCATTTTGTTTTTCTGGTACGCTGCACTATACAGGACCCTGAAGAAGCTCACTTTCTTTTATGGGATGACATTTGGTTCTTGGGAACCAATTACTAGTTTTCGATTGGGGTTACAATGGTTTCAACCTACAATGGTTGTCCCAAAAACCAATTAATATTGTAACTTGAGGGATCACTGTATTAAAGGGGTTTTCCTGGATGTTAATATGGATCACCTATCCTCAGGATAGGTTATCAATATCAGATCGGCGGGGGTCTGACACCTCCACCTATCAGCTGTTTGAAGAGAAGGCGGCGCGAGCGCGAGCCCGGCCTTCTCTTAATTGTTTACCTGCTCAACGTCAACATCGTATTACAAGCTGTCCCATTCACTTCAATAGGACGGTTCGTTCCTTTACACTTGAATAGGATGGAGCCGTCCCATTGAAGTGAATTGGATGGCTTCTTGTAATTACACCTGCTCACCACGGCTATGTAGATGGCGAGCAGGTAAACAATAAAGGGAAGATACCACTGGCACAAGCGCAGGCTTCCCTTTAAATAGCTGATCGGCGGGGTCCCAGGTGATCTAATATAGATTACCTATCCTGAGGATAGGTCATCAATAGGGATGAGCGAACCCGAACTGCAATGTTCTGGTTCGTACCGAACTTTGCGAGTTCAGATACCCGAACCTGAACTCAGACTTTTTCACTGAAGGCCGAGTTCGCTGTTCGGGTCATTTTCAGTTTTTCCGTTATAACATGGTTATAGAATGCAAAAGAGTATGGCAATTTAGGGGTAAAAAAAAATAAAAAAATAAAAATAAATCACCTCGTCCATTTGATCGCACTGCCACAGTGTCTTCTATCTTCTTTTAGCAGGACCTGCAAAAGCACTTGCGATGACGTCACCGCGCTTAAAAATGATATTATTTTTTGCTATAACCATGTTATAACGGAAAATAATAAAGTGAAGTTCTGGTCCCCATTGAACCGAACCCGAACTTTGACCCTTAAGTTCAGTCGAACCTGGTGAACCCGAACTTACACGGGTTCGCTCATCTCTAGTCATCAATATTAAAATCCCAGAAAACCCCTTTAAGGCAAGATGCCCATAGCAACAGTGAAAATTCACAAGTAAGTAGTCAACAGAAGAATGATGAAGCCCAAAAGATTATAGAGAGATGTGCTCAAGAAGTGGCTAGGTTCAGCAACAGAAGGCCTCAGAGAAATATACTTCTGAAATGTCATGAACAAGGATACTAGAAGAGGAGTCAGGAGCTCACTCAGGAACTCCATGCGCCGTACGACTATCTGCCTACGCACACAAGGATCCGTCTAACTATGACGTGCATTTGATGTCAACAACATAGAAAAAAGGCAAACACAAAAATACATAGAATAACAAACTAACTCCTCAGCGGAAGAATAGACTGGAGAAAAGGGTTCATATCCTTGCAAAAACTTTACACATACAGTATAGGTTAAAACGATAACCATTAAGACTCTCTGCATCTCCCATCCCCACTCAGTACATTACTAATACTCCAGTGGGGAGGCAAGTTATCATCATCTGTACCCGCATCAAAAGTGACAACAAACAAAACTTGTTTTCTTGGATACCTTTGCTGGGAGCCGACAGTAACCTTCTGCAGACATATCCGTAAAGGGGTTGTCCAGGATGTTTTTTTAGATGGAACCTTTCACCTCCAAAAACCATCTGAATCCGCCAGCAGTACCTGAGAGTAGCGAGTAGTGTGTTCCTGAAGGCAGATGCAGCAAAAGCTCAGAAAACGTTCTTTTATCCCCCGCCGACGCGCTTCTCTAGACATGATTGAAGTCAAGGGGGCAGCGGCCTCCTTGCTTCAAGTCAAGGTAACCACGCCCCCTTCCCTGCCGCTTCGCTGTGACTGACAGCCAGCTGTTTGGCTGCCTTTGCAGAACTCTCTGCATAAGCGCTGCGATTGCGTTTAGTGTTTCAGTTTCTTTGCACAGCTGCAATCAGTTTTGATGCGTTTTTCACGGCGCGTGATAAAAAACTGAAGATTTACAAATAACATCTCCTAGCAACCATCAGTGAAAAACACATTGCAAAGCGATTTTCACTGAAGCCCCATTCACTTCTATGAGGCCAGGGCTGCGTGAAAAACGCAGAATATAGAACATGCTGCGATTCTCATGCAACGCAGAGCTGATGCGTAAAAAGAAAAAAAAACACACTCATTAAAATGAATTGGTCAGGATTCAGTGCGGGTGCTATGTGTTCACTTCACGCATCGCACCCGCACGGAACACTCGCTCATTTGAAAGGGGCCTAACTGAGGAACATATTTACTTATTTTATAGGAAAGCTTTTTGTGTTAGGAATGCTGAGCTCAGGTTTATGTGTCTTTTTAAACTGTCATGTTGTGAAACTAGAATATTGCTATAGAAAATAAAATCCAATTCATTTTAATACTAATAATAGGAAGAAGCTATCACGGTGTATCACCAGCTATCACTGCTGGCTGAATAATTTGGGAGCATAATAGTCCGCACTTGCTGCACATAAATGCAGGTTTATTTAGAACATAATGTACTCTGTAAGAACTGATAGAAGCATTGGCAGAAAACATACACCCATCTATACATGTTTTGAACCAAAACGGTCTTTTGCGTTTCAGATTTTCTTCCGATAGTTAGACAGAAGATTTTTCATGAAGTACACCGTCCATATACTTCCCCATTCTGACTGTAAGAAATGAATCTGTGGATTATAAATTAATTGCGCTTTATGTGCTCTGTAGGAAAGTGTGTAGTGAATGCTTGCTGTACTTTCCGAGTGTTTTATACTGAAGACCTATCTTTAGGATTGGTCATCAGTTTGTGAACGGGGGAAGAGTGGGTCCAACTCCCAGCACCCCACAGCCTCTTCACAGCTTACCACTAGGCATGAGCGAATCGACTACGGATGAAGCATCCGAAGTCGATTCGCATAAAACTTTGTTATAATACTGTACGGAGCAGGGTACCACTTGGAACCGAACCCGAGTTAGGGAAATGTTTTTTTACAGTACAAATTAATTTATGAAGTTATTGTGCGAAGTCTTGCGAGACTTCGCAAAACAATAACTTTGGCTTATCGGAGCCAATACATTCTAATACTGTACGGAGCTCCTGCTCTGTACAGTATAGAACAAAGTTTTATGCGAATCGCTCATCCCTTCTTACCACGCATAACGCTGCCCCTTACAGTGCTTAGTATCCCAGCTCAGCCCTATTCACTTGAACGGGAATTCGCTGCGCCTTAGCCATGTGACTGATAAACATGACGTCACTGGCCTAGGAAGAGCATTTACCGGAGCACCATGACCTTTTTAATGATCGACAGGGATGCCGGCAGTCGGACCCCCAACTGATCAGGTACTGATGACCTATCCTGAACGAGTGCGCTTGTCCCCGATAGACCGGTTGTTCCCAATTATTGCCCCCTGTAAATGTGTCACCAGATGCCCAACAAATGAGCAAACTCTGTATCTGTGCAGAATATTTCTGTATCTCCACAGGGAAACATGAATGTTCTGCTAGCAAAGAATGAATCGGTGTGAGTATGAATGATCACAGAGGGGATAATTACTGCATGAAAATGCAACTCTAATTTGGATCAGGCAATTATCAGGAATGAACAAATGGTGTCAGATAATTGCCTGTGCACCAGCCCATGTTAAAGGTGTTGCTCAGTTCCAAGGTATAGGATAGGTCATCAATATCAGATCAGTGGGGGGTCTGACTCCCGATAACCCCGCCATGATGTGTCCTGTTCAGTGTTTACCTGCACACCGCCTGCTTTATAGTGGTGGTACAGTGTAATTACAGTTTACTCTGCTGTTTAAGTAAATGAGAGGAACAGTTGTAATGACCCTGGCTGCCATTACAAAGCAGACAGTGTGCAAGTAAGAGTAAAGAGAATGCAGCGATTGCACGGGGGACAAGACTGACCCCCATCAATTTGATATTGATGACCTATCCTGAGGAAAGAGTAATATTCAGAGCAGCACTCAATACCGTGGAGACATAAGCTGGAATGTGTCAGCACATCACAACCTCAGATCTACTTTGGTTCTCCGATCAATGAAAAAAAGCAAATTGACTGCAGCATCTCCAGAAGTTAAATTTATTCACAGTGGGAGCAAAAATCGGCAAAAAGGTGCAACGTTTCGACTAGCAAGTAGTCTTTATCAAGCATAAAGACTACTCGCATAAAGACTAGTCGAAACGTTGCACCTTTTTGCCGATTTTTGCACATGTTTTTTATGGACCCACTTTGAATAAATTTCACTTCTGGAGATGCTGCCGTCAATTTGCATTTTTTCATCTATCCTGAGGAAAGGTCATCAGTACCATGAAACAACACCTTTAAGGAGTCTTTAGATGTTAGGTATGACATCACTACGCTGATAAAGACTTTTTGCGTTATCCATGTTCTGTGACATCACTGTGCACATTACACGATTACTGTGACATCACTGCATGCATTCATCTTTTCTTATGACGTCACAGTGTTTGTTATCTCTGTCCTGTGACATCACTGTATTTGCTATTCTTGTTTGCTGACATTACTGTGTCATTGGGTGACCATTTTACAGATTCTGCATCCCTTGTAATGCCTTTGAAGCTCACAAAAATTGATTGTAAGGACTGTTAGGAATTAAACTGAACCTATCAGGTGGTTTATACCGCCCTATCTGAATTTTATAGAGGGAGAGAGAAGCAGCGTTTCTGGTTACAAAGCAGAGTAAATCCTGACAGGAGTCCTAGTGGAGACAGTGAGAGTCCTGCTTACCCTGACCACACATAGTGATTGACCGTTCAGATTCTCTCCCTCTATCATATTCTGATTTCAGATACGGTGGCATAAATCACCTGACAGGTTCACTTTAATCCTGACATATCTGTAAAGAATAAATCAAGGCAACTGGACTTACTGAAGATTTCTTGAAAACGTTTCACTCGTTCTTCCAACGAGCTTTCTCAACTCTGAAACGCGTGAAACGTTTTCAAGAAATCTACAGTACGTCCAGTTGCCTTGATTTATTCTTTACAGATATACCATGACCTGGATAAATGAGAACCTTCACAGACTTTAATTACTGACCATATTCAACAGTGCTAACAATTAACTTGTGTAAGCTTCAGAAGCATTACAACAGTCAAACACATTCCAAAGCAGAGGCATAACGTAAAGTTCCTCTGCTCAGGGGCAAAAAGGGTAACTGAAATCACCTGACATTCACGTTAATGGTAAACCTCCATGAACGTCCTGTTTATGGGCATTGATAGTATACCTATATGTTGTTGGAAAACTCAGAGTTTATCTTTTTTTATTGAAGAATAAAATGACAATTACATCAATATAAACATATGGGGCCAGATTTATCACGACTCTGACAGCTCACTCCACTTTAACATATGGCTAAAGTCAGTTTTAGCCAAGTCAGATTTATGACCGGCCCTTTAAGACTGTAATAAACGTGGTTTGACGGTAGCAGTTTATCCGTCAGTAAGCAGCTTTACAAAACTCGCACATCTTTACGAAAAAGTCGCATGTTTTTATGAAAAAGTCGCATGTTCTATTAAAAAGTCTCATAAGATAAGCATGGTCCTGACTGGAGTGAAATTGCGACTTTTTAGCGACTTTTTTGCGACTTTTTAAATAGTCCCAATAGTAAATCTGTCTAGAGATTAATTTACATAAGAAAACACGCCCACTTTCAGAAAATTGGCGAGCATAGTGCAGAGCAGAAAAAAAGTCGCAAATTTGTGCGCAGTTTTAGCGTTTGGGACTTTTTGGGGGGACTTTTTCACTCCATTATTCTGACCTGAGCTAATGATAAATCTGGCCCATGGTGCAAAGTCATATGCAGCACACACACACACACAACATTCATTTTATTTTACTTGCTTATATAACACCAACACATACTGAAGTGCTTTACAGACATTATCACCACTTTCTCTGTCCCTAGTGGAGCTCACGATCTAAGGCCCCTATCAATATGTATTTGGAGTGTGGGAGGAAACTGGAGTACTCAGAGGAAAATATCAAGAGAAGTTATTCTGTGTTAAACCCCTTCAAAAAACGAGGGGCCACTCCCTACGCCTGGCGGATTCAATCATAAGAAGCGCCAAGCATTCTTTACAGTAAGAGCTGTGAATCTCTGGAATAGCCGCAGGAGCTGGTCACAGCAAATACAGTAGATGGCTTCAAAAAAGGTTTAGATGACTTTATAATTCAAAATAACATTGAGGCTTATAACAATGGAGAGAAATCTTGTTCTACACACTCTTGACCTTTGGCAATTGATCCAGAGAATTGTTTAGTGGATCAATATAGCAGAATTACAGATTGAACTTGATGGACTTTTGTCTTTTTACAACCTTAACAACTATGTAACCCACGCAAACACAGGGAGAACATACAAACTCTATGCAGATGTTGTCCTTGGTAGGATTCAAACCTAGGACACCATTACCAGTAACTAACCACTGAGCCCCATTGCTGCCTAACATTAAATACAGTGGCCCAGATTCAATAACCTAATCTAAAGTGATATAGATATAAAAATGAGATTCCTTAGTGGTTTATAATTTTTAATGGCTAACTGAAAAAAAGACAACAAGATTGCAAGCTTTCAAGATTACTCAGGTCTCTTCCTCAGGCGTGTTACAACACAGTATCTGAAGATTCACATATTTATACACCAAAAAACATGGGAATAGTGAGGTAGATAAGACAACTGATATACAGCAGATCAACATGAGCGGAAGGGGAAACAAACAGTAGCAGTAAATTGTAGCATTTGTAGCAGTAAAGTGTTCTAGCAGTTACAGATAAGGAGATTTTCATTGTCCCCTGATATATATCCAGTTCATGAATGTGATGAACCTTTGGAGGTTTCAAGGGATGTAGGACATAAATCCATGCGACTCATTCATTCCTGATCTGAGTTTGTCATAGGTTGTCATGGAATGGTATTCCCAGACTTTCCTGTCCTTAGATTAAAAATTTTCTTTTATCAAGACTTTCATGTCTGTCATAATGTTGTGGTCATAGCTTCAAAAATGTTTGGTACAAGTAGATCTTTCCTTTCTTCTTTTTTTTGTGTGGCGAAAACAGTTTATTCTTGTTCCCAGCTTTCGACCAGTTTCACCTACGTAGAGGCCACCAGTAGGACATTTAGTACATATAATTAAGTAGACCACATTTGGCATGGTTCTGGTGTAGAAATCTTATAGTCCTGTTCTGTACTGGGAATGTGTACCTTATTAGTGGTCATTATGCACAGCATAGAGACATCGCTCTACCAGAAACCAATTGGGCGTGCAACAGTGTTTCCACCCCAAACACATAAAAAACATCATCTACAGTGTCAGATACAACTACATATGTTCAAACCCTACAGACAAGGACGAACACCTTCGAAATCAGGGATACCATCCAACTACAGGGTGGCCCACAAAAAAGCAGCCCGCCTCTAGGGATAGTATGATAAGATGAACGAGCAAGTGGATTTCTTTTTTAATTACTCACAATTCACAAAAGGTGCTGAAAGTGGTCCGCGTTTACCTCTAGGCATCTTTGGGCATGTCGGATTATGTTGGCTGATACTGCATACAGCTCTTCAACAGTGATGCTGTTCTGCTTTTTCCAACAAGATAGGGCAACATGCCACACCTTACGGGACTCCGAACTGTTAACGGGGGAGCGAACTGTGAGCAAGGGGTTATGGCCACCACGTTCCCCAGACTTGTTTACATGTGATTTTTATCTGTGAGAAAATTTAAAACATAAATTGCACGCTAACAATCCACATCCCCTGGATTAATTTAAGGAAAACATCACAAACACCATCCACAGGATAGGTTATCAGTATAAAACACCCAGACAACCCCTTTAAAGGAGTTTCAGGTAATATGGGTTATTTTTTTTTTTTATAATGAAAAGTTTTGGGTGTACTTTATTAATATCTAATGGTTTTCAAAAGCTCTGCTTGCCGTCATTGAATAGTCATTGTTTAATTCCAGGGGATAAATCGGTCCGGGTCCTGGGACAGTCCTGTAATCAGCCATATACTTCTAGATCATAACATTAAAAGACATTAGAGACAGTATAGGTTATGAAGAAATTCACAATAGACTCCATAATCAGTGGTTCCATTAAAAGTCTGCTAGTCTCATCATGACACTTATTCCTGAAGAAATGGATTCTTGCAGTAAATCTGACAGTGATGCTCATGGAGGGTCTTTCAAGCACCACAGTATGGAATCTAATTAGTTTCTCAGGTGGCGGGCTATTTTATCAGAACTTTGTAGAGCAACTTAATGCAGTGTGAAGTGAAGTTATTCCACGGGGCATTCGAACCAAGTCCAGGTTCCTGAAATAATCCTCTTCTTCCGTCTCTTGGAATTGATGCAACCACTCTTCCCTGAATGAGTAAGAAACTATTTCTATTCGTGTAAGTGCTAATCACATTTCAGTCACGATTCAGCCTAGTAACGTATGGAACAAGTGGACAGAATTGCCCTCATTCTATAGAAGTCTGATTGCCTTGATTTCAAGCATGTTCACAGTCTTATTGTTGAACGCTTTAGCTATGTATAACCATGTAAAATGTATAGACCTGTATGAGTTTGTTTTTAAGTTGTATGTTCACCTGCCATTAACCTGCTGTAATAGAGCAAGACATTGCTGTGGTCACCTATAATGTGGCCCATGTGTGCCGTACCATGAATTTACTTAGCTGGCTTTAGTTTTGTGTTGTAGTATACAATGCCTATTTATAACAAGTTACTGGTGGGTCACTAGTGGGGTGACAGGAGGAGGGGGGAGCAGGGTCACTAGTGGGGTGACAGGAGGAGGGGGGAGCAGGGTCACTAGTGGGGTGACAGGAGGAGGGGGGAGCAGGGTCACTAGTGGGGTGACAGGAGGAGGGGGAGCAGGGCCACTAGTGGGGTGACAAGAGGAGGAGGGGCAGGGTCACCAGTGGGGTAACAGGAGGAGGGGGAGCAGGGTCACTAGTGGAGTGCCAAGAGGAGGGAGAGCAGGGTCACTAGTGGGGTGACAGGAGGAGGGGGGAGCAGGGTCACTAGTGGGATGACAGGATGAGGGGGGAGCAGGGTCACTAGTGGGGTGCCAAGAGGAGGGAGAGTAGGGTCACTAGTGGGGTGACAGGAGGAGGGGCTGCAGGGTCACTAGTGGAGTGACAGGAGGAGCAGGGTCACTAATGGGGTGATAGGAGGAGGGGGAGCAGGGTCACTAGTGGGATGATAGGAGGAGGGAGATCAGGGTCACTAGTGGGGTGACAGGAGGAGGGGGAGCAGGGTCACTAGTGGGGTGCCAAGAGGAGGGAGAGCAGGGTCCCTAGTGGGGTGACAGGAGGAGGGGAAGCAGGGCCACTAGTGGGGTGACAAGAGGAGGAGAGGCAGGGTCACCAGTGGGGTGACAGGAGGAGGGGGAGCGGGGTCACTAGTGGGATGACAGGAGGAGGGGGGAGCAGGGTCACTAGTGGGATGACAGGAGGAGCAGGGTCACTAGTAGGGTGCCAAGAGGAGGGGGAGCAGGTTCACTAGTGGGGTGACAGGAGGAGAGGCTGCAGGGTCACTAGTGGGGTGCCAAGAGGAAGGGGGAGCAGAGTCACTAGTGGAGTGATAGGAGGAGGGGGAGCAGGGTCACTAGTGGGATGATAGGAGGAGGGAGATCAGGGTCACTAGTGGGGTGACAGGAGGAGGGGGGAGCAGGGTCACTAGTGGGGTGCCAAGAGGAGGGAGAGCAGGGTCACTAGTGGGGTGACAGGAGGAGGGGCTGCAAGGTCACTAGTGGAGTGACAGGAGGAGCAGGGTCACTAGTGGGGTGCCAAGAGGAGAGGCTGCAGGGTCACTAGTGGGGTGCCAAGAGGAAGGGGGAGCAGGGTCACTAGTGGAGTGATAGGAGGAGGGGGAGCAGGGTCACTAGTGGGATGATAGGAGGAGGGAGATCAGGGTCACTAGTGGGGTGACAGGAGGAGGGGGGAGCAGGGTCACTAGTGGGGTGCCAAGAGGAGGGAGAGCAGGGTCACTAGTGGGGTGACAGGAGGAGGGGGAGCAGGGCCACTAGTGGGGTGACAAGAGGAGGAGAGGCAGGGTCACCAGTGGGGTGACAGGAGGAGGGGGAGCGGGGTCACTAGTGGGATGACAGGAGGAAGGGGGAGCAGGGTCACTAGTGGGATGACAGGAGGATGGGGAGCAGGGTCACTAGTGGGGTGACAGGAGGAGGGGGGAGCAGGGTCACTAGTGGGGTGACAGAAGGAGGGGGGAGCAGGGTCACTAGTAGGGTGCCAAGAAGAGGGAGAGCAGGGTCACTAGTGGGGTGACAAGAGGAGGAGGGAGCAGGGTCACTAGTAGGGTGCCAAGAGGAGGGGCAGCAGGGTCACTAGTGGAGTGACAGGAGGAGGGGGAGCAGGGTCACTAGTGGGGTGCCAAGAGGAGGGGGGAGCAGGGTCACTAGTGGGGTGACAGGAGGAGGGGGATCAGGGCCACTAGTGGAGTGATAGGAGGAGGGGGAGCAGGGTCACTAGTGGGATGATGGGAGGAGGTGGTAGCAGGGTCACTAGTGGGGTGACAGGAGAAGGGGTTAGCAGGGTCACTAGTGAGCTGACAGGAGGAGGGAGAGCATGGTCACTAGTGGGTGACAGCAGGAGGGGGAGCAGGGTCACTAGTGGGTGACAGCAGGAGGGGGAGCAGGGTCACTAGTGGGGTGATAGGAGGAGGTGGTAGCAGGGTCACTAGTGGGGTGACAGGAGTAGGGGGGAGTAGGGTCCCTAGTGGGGTGACAGAAGGAGGGGTGAGCAGGGTCCCTAGAGGGGGGGGGGGAACTATTAGATTTTGTGTCTCCCCTTCTTGTATTTCTGTAGGTCATGTCCTCATAATAACTATTCTGCACACCTAGAGACTACGCTCCTTACTTTCCTGCAGCCGGAGGGGGGTGCTAGTTATGGGGTGATAGCAAGGTGGACAGAACAACAACTCTCCCACCCCCCAGCCCGCTCCACCCGATGGCCAGGAAGAACACATGCCTGGGGGTAGCTCTTCTCTCAGACGGGGACCAGTCACATGAGTCCACGGCTCCTTACTTCTCCAGCGGCCGTGTCATGTTTCCCGGGGTCCTCGGGCAGCGCGCCCCACTCTCCTTACAACAGCCACCCCGGGAGCCGGCCCCTCCTCATTCCAGCTCCCGTCTGCTTCCCCTGCTGCAGGACCTGTATAGCTCTGGCGCGCCTATACCAACCAATAACAAAGCTCCTGCTGTAAGGCCAGTCTGAGCCTGATTGTATTCACACACACATGTACACACTGTGAAGCCGAAACATACACTTACCTTGTGATGGCTTTCCTTCAGGGGTGGGCAAATCATGACAGGCCTTCTATAGCTTGCAGCAATTTGGCCGATGCTGTGAATATTTTCCTTTCCCTCCCCACTAGCCTACGGTGTGTAATGCTGTCTGCCATCTGCTGGTAAAGGTGAAATCTCCCATGTAATGTTCCCTGTTCACCAGCTTGTGGCTGACCGTACGAATTACAGACCGTGCATATTGTGCAAAGGGCCACGAGAGGAGGGTTAACCCCCATAACCCCACTTTCATACATCTCTGATATGTTTAGTTTGATCCTGAATTCATACTGCCATCCTCTGTCTGTCCCCTGACCCATATTAGCAGTTGCCCAGAAGGTTGACATAAAATGGGGCAGTGAGAAGTTGAAAATTAGAAAAACTGAAGAAACCATGGTGGTCTCTGCTGGGGAATACGCAGTGGATTTTGACTATGTCAGAATCCATGGTGTGAACATAGCCTAAGGGTTATTAATAAGAGTCACTTTACTTTTTATTGTAGGGGTAGATACATTGGAGTATTAGTAAAGTACCGGTAATTACAAGGGTGTAAATGTGCTTACAGTATAAAAATTAAATGGTTTGATTAAAACAGACTAGTAATGTCCTCTGCCTCAATATCAATACATGCGACAAGCCCTTCTACAGAGAGGGACTGAACTGGGCCAAGCTGTAGTGGAGGCCTGGACGTTACTGGGTTTGTAGACAGTATAGAACAGGAAACGGTAATTTAGAGGGGTAAGTTGGACTTGTGGATAAGCGGGAAAAAGGATAGATGGGGTTAAGGTAGGAGGGGGACAATAGGAATTTTTATATTTTTCCATTCACAAAGCCATATGAGGGCTTGTTTTTTGTGGGACAAGTACTTTCTAATGCCACCATTGAATAGAGGGTTCATTGCCTGTGATTGGCATTATTGCCAGTCGCGGACATTAGTCACAGGCCTCGGCTGCTTGAAACGGCCGAGACCCGTCGAGTATGCCACTCGCTGCGCTTGTGAGGGGGCGCCATATTTAAAGACCCTCCCAGTGTCGTACATGTCCAGCACTGGGAGTCCAAGGGTTAAAGAGAATCTGTTACCAGCGACCCCCTTCTGAAACAGTTTGCACAGACACATAGCTGTTGTTCACCTGATTAAAACACTCTTTTTTCTTTTGTAGATCTGAGGCTCCATTCCTGAGTTATGAGACTTTTTCTTAATGTGCAGATTTGGCCTTTGGTAAAATGAAGGCGTAAACATTGTTCTTGTTGCACCCAAGCTCCTCTCCCTTCTGTGGTCAGCCCCTTCCTTGCTGCTTTGATTGATGGGATCGGGCAGTGGCAAAGCAGTGAGGGAGGAGCTGGCCACAGAAAGGAGTGGAGCTTAGGTGCAACGGTGGTGCCCTCATTGCACCAAAGACATATTAGGAAAAAGTATCTTAACTCGGGAATGGAGCGTGGGATCTACAAAAGAAAAACTGCGTTTTAATCAGGTGAACCACAGCTAGGAGGTTACTGATGACATTCACTTTAAGTAAAACAAAATGTAAGTAAAAAAAATAAAATACTTAGCGTTGAAAACTAAGCTGTTTTTTATTTCAGCTTTCATTGAAATAAACTTTTGAAGCTTATTAGCATTTCCTATGATCCATTTTTGTAATGAAGGACAAGGATAGAAATTGTAAGAATGAGCTTACTAACAATAGAATCAGTATAATGGTCATCGATAGAAAAAAGAAGGAAACACGTACAGTTTATATTTTTTTCATTTTCATTGTATAATTTTTTCCCAGTGACTTGGGTTTTCCCATTGTTCATCCTTTAGATACTGGTGTTTTGTGCGTCAGGTTATAGGGTAGGCTTAATTCAGTAGCACATATTCCGATATCTATTGCAAATTAAATTGAGTTTAACCTTAGATATACAATTCACAGTCAGCTTGCCAATTTCCGGTCCCAGAAGAGCAGTGAACGGGACTCCGAGGGCAGGGTCCACTGACAAACACAGTAAAGGAATTCCAGCACCGCATCCAATTAAAATATGCCTTTTATTAGATCCGGCATAAAAACATCCATGTGCGGAGCATATGTAACATGGTTTAACCGTTTCCGCTTAACACTTTGGTCATAATCTTGGATATATAGCCTATATATAGTCCTAGCTCTCCTTCTTCTGCTTGCCACTGTTATCTTCAAATGTGTTTCGCATCTCTAAAATATGCAATCAGTTTTTGATCTATATGAACGAATTTAAGTGCTGGTTTTAACTCCACATCATTTTCAAAGTTTTACCCTTCACTTCACATCGGTGCTCCCAGCCACCAGCCTGGAACTGCATCATGGGCTCATTTATTCACAGTGTTCCATTGGACAGCAGTGCTCCCAGCTAGCCACTGTGTAGGGAATTTTAATACAGCCCCATTCACATGAAAAGACCCGTAATATGGTTCCCTGCAGAGCCGCTGGCTCGGATTGCTGGAGTGCAGGGAAACTGTTTGATTTGGTGGAGCCAGTCATGCCATTTGGATCCTCACTAATCAGAAAGTGATGGCATTTCCTATTGATATGCCTTCGCTTTCTGAGATGGAAAACCTCTTTAACTACAATGAGTCTAAGAAACCCTCTGAGCCAGGCTGAATATCTCATATAACCCTCATGCCTTGTACTCGGTATAAAACATCAACAGCAATTACCATAGTATAGAACAAATATGACGCAAAGCCCAATTTTTAGATAGTTTTTTCCATCCTTTACATCAGCCGTGTAGGGTAATAGGTTGAACTTGATCGACTGTCTAAGAACTGTAAAAAAAAATTCACTGAATAGACCGTGACCCATCAGGGGGTACAATTATAGATAGTGGTAGACAACTATGGAAATCACTGAAGGCCACTACTTTAAACATAACCTTTAATATCTTATTTAATACCAATGACCCAAATATATATACAATAAAGAAAAAAATCCCCAAATAAGTCAAAAATTGTCAATATATTCTGTTATCATATGGTTGTAGGTAGGTATAATGGACCAACAATTTACATAGGGTATAGGACAATATCCCTATTTATGTCCCTATATTTAAAGCCCTGCCTACAAACAGAATAGCTGCCCCGTGTCTCATGCCTCCTGGGGACCCTAGGATGGCCCTGACAATGGGATATATTCCAACATAGTGGAATGGTGGCCTAGATATCTATATTCCTAAACTGATATAAGTTACCGAAAATAAAAACAAACAATATTAGTGCCCCAATAAGTGTGACGTGATGCACCAAATAATATAAAGAGAAATACATAGCAATAATAGAATTGCAATGTGTACTTGAACCATCCCTAGAACTGTATTATACTTTCCATCCAGTGCTAGTTCCAGTTAAAGGGAACCTGTCACTGGGATTTTGTGTATAGAGCTGAGGACTTGGGTTGCTAGATGCCACTAGCGAATCCACAATACTCAGTCGGCATAGCTCTGTGTGCTTTTATTGTGCAAAAAAAAACACGATTTCATAGATATGCAAATTAACATAAGATTCCTATCTTACTTGTGTGACCAGAGAAGAGTCATATTTTCAAGCTCTGACTCATCTCAGGTTCATTTGCATATGTATCAAATCGGTTTTTATACACAATAAAAGCACACAGAGCTATGAGGACTGGATATTGCGGATGTGCTAGCGGCCATCTAGCAACCCATGTCTTTAGCTCTATACACAAAATCCCGGTGACAGGTTCCCTTTAACTTTTGCTCAGTGGTTGAATGGTTTTGCCCCTCTACATCCTGTCATTGTGTCTTTTATAAAATGAGTCCAGAGGTTTCACTGTAGAACACAAGGCCCTTTATTGTCCCTGTCAAACATTAGGTTTTGCTCAGATGTTTTCTCCAGCTGATCACACCTTTTCCCTTGACATGTTATTTTTTTATGTCAAAAGTTATTTAAAGACAGTGTCTGAAGGCAAAGTTGACATTGCTTAGCATGGCGATTTACAAAAGATTAGAATACATTATGTTGGAAGAGCGAGGCATGCTTGCAAATTACACTGATGTCAGATTGTGTCCTCACACTTTATTTCATTATGTTTGTCACACTGCTTCTCAGGGCAGTCCATGGCAATTCAACCCAAACATGATAATTAAACATTAATACAAACACAGACTAGAGAGTAGGGGTAAAAAATTGTCCGTGGCCGGTTTATTAAACCAAACTTTAATCAAACTTTACTTAACCACTTATGAGCCCAGTCATAAACTCCAACTCAATTAAATCATAAATATACATCAGAGTCCATCCCATCACAGGATGACTATCCTTAAACCACCCTTCACAAAACCATGGCCAAATCCAACAGAAGTGGGGTGGGTGGGAGGGGGCACAAAGGATCCCGATACACGGGCAGGTGCAGACCAAAGGCAAACCAGCCCACGGAGCTCGGATACTTATAGCCCGCTTCAGAACCCCTCCACCAATTAGACCCTTGTTACCAGGGTGTGGGTGACCCTACCCGGAATCCTGGGACTCAATAGGTCATCTAAATTGACCATTAATGAGAATCACTGGGCAGAAATAAAATTCTGCCCAGTGATCCCAGAAAGAGCAGGAAATCTTTTCCCTCCAAAACCCTAAGCTAAAAATAACCATCTCATCACTGGGCAGAAAATCTTTCCAGCCCAGTGACAAAAACAGTGACTAATAGGCAATGCCAGTATTGCCATGTGTACCCCTCCATATTGTCTGGGGTGCTTCCATTCTGATTACTTGTACTATAAAAAGATGTCCTTTTTTTTACTTGGCAAATCTGCAAGGCTCTCGAGATTAGCTATTAAAACTAACCATCAAAGCACATACAAGTACAAATCTTAGCACGGTGAAGCACTCATTTTTCTACTTTTATTATAATTTTAAATAGTTTACACACCGAAAGAAAAGAAGAAAGAAATAAAACATATTAACTAATCACCATTTTGACTGTATACTGCCAAATCCCACCCCTGGAAAAAAGGAAAAAGTAGGAAAAAGAAAAAAACTCCATTCCTGGAGTCTAATATATAAAGCGTGTATGTGTGTATGTCCGCTAAAGGAATCCGCACCGTCGCATTTACAATCATGAAATTTAGCACACAGGTACATCAGGTGTCCGGGAAGGTTTTAGATTGGGTCTCAGCTCTCTAGCACGTACCGTTCCTGAGATATTCCCCCAAAAAATGCAAATATGGCACATCACATGACCTACATTAGCCAATAGAAGCCTGCAGGTCTTTCTCTTCATATCCCAACTCCCATACACACGGTCACATGTCCCTTATCAGCCAATAAAAGCTCGTAGGTCCTTAGTCTCCACATACACACAGTTTTACACCAGGTTTCCGTAACAACCCACGTCCCCTCCCTCACTGCAGCCGACAGGAATTGAAAAAAGAAAGGTAAAAATCAACTTCTGTCAGCTGCAGGGGTGGAAGGGACGGTGACTTTCTCCCTGCAGCTCACACTCAGACAGCACAGTTCTGCTGTCTGAAAGTGAGCTGTTCAAAAGGACATCCCTGCGTGAAATATTCCCAAAAAATGCAATATTCCCCAAAAAATGCATTAGCCAATAGAAGCCTGGTCACATGACCCTTATCAGCCAATTGAAACTCGCAGGCCCTTAGTCTCCACATACACACAGTCTTACACTAGGTTTCCGTAACCAGCCATTTTTCTTCACTGCTGTAGGTCAGCTTTAAAGGGGAAGGGCGCTGTGGATGACACTGGTAAGGGAGCGGAGTGCTGTGGAGGTCACAGTTAAGGAGAAGGTAGGGTGGCCATTCAGACCACCCTCAAAAGACGGACTTAAAAACCCCACCCCCAGGACACGCTAAGCCACACCCATGCCACTCCGCAGCCAACCGGGATTGAAAAAATCAGCTTCTGTCAGCTGCAGGGGTGGAAGGGAGGGTGACTTTCTCCCTGCAGCTCAAGCTCAGACAGCACAGTGCTGCTGTCTGAGAATGAGCTGTTCAAAAGAACATTCCTGTGTCCGTCCAGGCCCTGCGCCAGACAGAGTACAGGGAGTCTGAAAGTTGGACTGTCCGGCCTAAAACCTGGACCTCTGACCACCCTAGGGGAAGGCTGCTGTGGAGGTGACTGGTAAGGGGACGGTCTGCTATGGAGGTCAGTATTTAAGGGGCGGGGTGCTGTAGAGGTCACTGTTAAGGGAGCGGGGTGTTGTGGAGGTCACATTTTAAGGGAACAGAGCTCTGTAGAG
This sequence comes from Bufo gargarizans, assembly GCF_014858855.1. Classification (NCBI taxonomy): domain Eukaryota; kingdom Metazoa; phylum Chordata; class Amphibia; order Anura; family Bufonidae; genus Bufo; species Bufo gargarizans. The sequence continues at coordinate 517,847,480 of NC_058082.1, read as the reverse complement.
GTCACTGTTAAGGGGGCAGGTTATTGTGGAAATCGCTATTAACAAGACAGAGTAATGTGTAGGTCACTAATAAAGGGGCGGCCGCTATGGAGGTCACTGTTAAAGGGAACCTGTCATCAACTTTATGCTGACCGTACTGAGGTCAGTATAAAGTAGTGACAGAAATGCTGATTTCAGCGGTGTGTCACACATCAGCTAACAGTAAGTGGTTGCCGAAAATCAGCTTCAAAACCATTACAGCCCGGGCCTGGAAAAGAGTCATGGTTATTCATGAATTCCTGCTCTCCCTGCCCACCTGCTGATGACTGACAGTCTTCTACCTAGTTTTTCTCGCTTTCTCTCTAGGAGAGAACTGCCAATCATCAGCAGATGGGCAGGAGAGCAGGAGATTAGGAATAACCATGACTCTTCTCAGGTAGATTCCACTCTTTTCAAGGCCTGGGCTGCAAAGATTATGATGCCGGTTCTCGGCAACCACTTACTTTTAGCTGATGTGTGACACACCGCTGAAATCAGCATTTCTGTCCCTACTTTATACTGCCCTCAGTACGGTCAACATAAAGTTGATGACAGGTTCCCTTTAAAGGGGAGGGCGCTGTGGATGTACTGTTAAGGGGGCAGGCTGCTGTGGAGGTCACTGTTAAAGGGGCGGAGTACTGTAGATGTCACTGTTACAGTGGATACTGTCGATATCTTTTAATGACACACACAAATATTAAATGAAATAGATGAAATATACCGTACCCGTGCAAAGCTGGGTCCTTCTGCTAGTAGAAAATAAAGTGCATCATTTGCCATATATAAAAATTACTTGACCAGCCTAGCCCATTAGACCAAAAGGTCCCAGATTTTTTATCTAATCATGTTGTCAGTTTTAAGAAAATAGCCCTTTTATTGACAATATTAGGTGATTAGTCTGGGTGACCCAAGCTGCAGTTATCAGGGCTAAGGATTTTTCCAATTTAAGGTCATTATTTTCCTAACCATAAATAGGCTTTTAAAGGGAACCTGTCATGTGGATATTTGATTATAATCTAGCTAATTATATGCAATCATTAACTACTAAGGCCTCTTTCACACTTGCGTTGTCCGGATCCGGCGTGTACTCCACTTGCCGGAATTACACGCCGGATCCGGAAAAACTGCAAGTGAACTGAAAGCATTTGAAGACGGATCCGTCTTCAAAATGCGTTCAGTGTTACTATGGCAGCCAGGACGCTATTAAAGTCCTGGTTGCCATAGTAGTAGTGGGGAGCGGGGGAGCGGTATACTTACAGTCCATGCAGGCTCCCGGGGCGCTCCAGAATGACGTCAGAGCGCCCCATGCGCATGGATGACGTGCCATGCGATCACGTGATCCGTGCGCTTGGGGCGCCCTGACGTCACTCTGGAGCGCCCCGGGAGCCGCACGGACGGTAAGTATGCTGCTCCCCACTACACTTTACCATTGCTGCCAGGACTTTAGCGTCCAGGCAGCCATGGTAACCATTCAGAAAAAGCTAAACGTCGGATCCGGCAATGCGCCGAAACGACGTTTAGCTTAAGGCCGGATCCGGATCAATGCCTTTCAATGGGCATTAATTCCGGATCCGGCCTTGCGGCAAGTGTTCAGGATTTTGGCCGGAGCAAAAAGCGCAGCATGCTGCGGTATTTTCTCCGGCCAAAAAACGTTCCGGTCCTGAACTGAAGACATCCTGATGCATCCTGAACGGATTTCTCGCCATTCAGAATGCATTAGGATAAAACTGATCAGGATTCTTCCGGCATAGAGCCCCGACGACGGAACTCTATGCCGGAAGAAAATAACGCAGGTGTAAAAGAGCCCTAAAAAGTACCTTAGATGTATTCACTTACTGGTGTGACAGATGGTTACCTCATAATATACACACAAAGATGCCGCATGCCGCATGCTAATGAACTGATTCGAGTCCAGCGTGATGTCATTGAGTCCAGCGTATATTTAATTCAGAGCTATAGCCACTCCCCTGCCCACCTGTTGCTGATTCCTATGGAAACAAACTGTCACTCAGCAGCAGGTGGGCGGGGAGAGTCAGGAGCTCATGAATATTCATGACTCATCATTATCAGCTGGAGCTTTTTAATACAAGATGTTGGCAGATTGACTGGGTCAATTAAAGAAAGTGACCCAGCATTTTGCTAAGCAAATCAGTCACTTATTTATGTTGCCCTTAGTTAGGACACCATAAAACTGGTGACAGGTTCCCTTTAAGAAAGGTTTTTTCCTCTGATACCTATCAGATACCCTTGTCAACCCTAAAATGTTGTTTTTACATCAGCACCTATAGGCATTTTAAATATAACTATAGCAGCCTTTGTAATCTTTCTCCAATACCTACAAAGCTTGGGGTAATGCCACAACGTATTTATCAGATCTCCATTAGGAAGTCCCCTCTTGTAACATTACTCATTCTCAGTGAAGTCAATTTAATACAGAAACCTCCAAGTCAAATTTATTCTGTCCATAATAAAAGTCTGTTTAGACCTCATTGCGTGACTGTAAAATATTATTTAGTAATTCCTTTCAATTTCACCCCAGTTCTCATCAGGAGAATACACCAGTCATTTCTCATAGCATTGTTTAGAGCAGTGATGGTGAAGCTTTTAGAGACCGAGTGCCCAAACTGCAACCCAAAACTCACTTATTTATCGCAAAGTGCCGACACAGCAAATTAACCTGAATACTAATACAGTATATCTTCCATGTACTTTATCATTTAGCTATAATAGCCTGCCTACATTCAGTGAGCTGACTGTGCCAGTTCATGATGAATGGCAGGAAAGGTCTAAGGCATATTGGTAGACCATAGACTTTTTCCAGGGTGTGGATGCCCACAAAGAGGGCTCTGATTGCCGCCTCTAGCACCCGTGCCATAGGTTTGCCACCACTGGTTTAGAGTATTTTTTAGTACCTTCGGTAGACAGCTATTGATTTTGGATAGACCTTATTTTTCTTCTTTCTTTTAAAAGATGTTTTCCAACCATGGCCATAAATCAGACCGCCCCCCACTTTTTACATTACATTACCCCCCTTTTTACATTACATTACTTTATCTCTCAGTTGTAAATGCTGAAGAAAAATGTACATAAGGGTGCATTCACACGACCGTATACATGGATCTGCATCCGATGCTGACCATCACTGGTCATCCATAAACATAAGGACTTTTTTGTTTGGTAAGAGGGGTATTTCAACACCCATGTGGCTCACCTGGAGTGGTAGGGAAATTCACCCCAACTAGGAATTTTTCCATATAATTTCCAGAGTGCCTCCTATACTATATGTATTTATGTATGTGTATTTATACGAGATATATATATATATATATATATATATAGATAGATAGATAGATAGATAGATAGGAAAACCGGACAGCACTTCAGGTAAAAGACAAATGGTATTTATTCACCCATGTGGTAAGGCAACGTTTCAGCTCATACAAAGAGCCTTTTTCAAGCATGAAAAAGGCTCTTTGTATGAGCTGAAACGTTGCCTTACCACATGGGTGAATAAATACAATTTGTCTTTTACCTGGAGTGCTGTCCGGTTTTCCTATCTATTGTTACGGGGTAAGCAGCTACACCCTTGGACTTAGCACCCGCTTGCTTTTTCTGTCCAGTGCCGCCATCGTGTTCCACTATATATATATATATATATATACAGTATATATATATACAGTATATATATATATATATATATATATCTATCTTAAAATTCCATAAACACATGATTAATGCCTTGGATATCCATAACAATTAAACAATAAAGAAACAATTTTTAACCATTACCGCTCAGCACATTTTAAATCCTGTTACCATTAATGGTAACCACCAGGCATCTTTTTACAGAAATTACTATGGCATGTAAATTCATGAAAGTTTGTACAATATCTTATTACGTAAATGTAACATCTTCCTAACCTTCCAGCAGCCTGAACTTCCTCTTTCCTTTCCTTTCCTTTGCAAAGCCCTTCATGGCGAATAAATATCAATCTACAGTAGTATATTAAATAGAAGCGAGGGAGGAGGGAGATGCAGCTGCAGTATTCTCCTCACTTAGGGGTAGATTGATCAATACTTGTGCAAAAGAAAAGTGGCTTAGTTGCCAATAACAACAAATCAGATTCTACCTTTCATATTACAGAGCTTCTTTGGAAATTGAAAGGATCAATCTGATTGGTTGCTGTGGGTAATAGTGAATAGTGATCACGAATATTCGAAGTGCGAATTTTTATCGCAAATATCGGCACTTTGAGAATCCGCGAATATTTAGAATATAGTGCTATATATTCATAATTTTGAATATTCGAGATTTTTTTTTAATCAGTACATATGATCCCTCCCTGATTCTAGCCTGTGGGCCAATGAGAAGGCTGCAATATGTTTGACTTTAGGAGTAGTGTTGATTGCGAATTTTCATAATGCGAATTTTTATCGCAAATTTTTCAATTGCCGATTTCCGCAATCAAGAAAATAATGACTGGAGATAACGAATTCTCGATATCGCAAATATATTGCGAATATTCGCCCAAATATTTGCAAAATATCACGAATTCGAATATTGCCCCTGCCGCTCATCACTAGTGGGTAACAGCCAGTTTTCCTTTTTGCCGGTTCTGATTAATCTCCTACTTAGTCTTTCCACACAGGTTAGACAATTTCCGGCAGTACAACTCTTAAAGGGGTATTCCAGGGTTATAATATTGATGGTCGATCTACAAATAGAATGTATTAGGAAGGCATTACTAAACTTTAATTCCTCTGCATCCAATTTGCAAGCAGATGCTATTTTAAAGGCATCCAGGATCTGATTATAGGCAGACACATGTTAAAAACTCTGTTCAGACATCTGCTCTTAGGCAAGCATGGCAAGATTAATTCCACTAGTGCTAAACTGTGCCACAAAGCTTGAGAGCAGGATGTATCCACATTGTGAGGTTTGTCTCCAGCAACCGTGTTGGAAGCTGACCTGAAGCAGGGGCGTAGTTAGAAATGACTGGGCCCCATAGCAAAAAAATGTATGGGCCCCCCTCCCGGATCTCCCACCCCCACATACCTCTCAGACCTCCCACCCCTTCCAGAGCTCCCACCCAAACACCCCTCCAGTACCAGTACCTCCCACCCCAGCATCCCCACACTTCTCCAAGACCTCCCACCCCCACACCCATCCTAAATCTCCCACCGCCAGTCCCCAGATATAATGGTCCAGACATCAAGTGTCCTGCTCCCCCCCCACAATTTAATGGTTTAGACCTTGGAGATCCTGCGCTCCCCCCTCAATAAATTGGTCTAGACCTCCAGGGTCCTGCTTCCCCCTAAATTTAATGGTCCAGACCTCCAGGGTCCTGCTCCCCCTCCTCCCAAGATATAATGGTCCAGTGTCGTGTTGCCCCCTATATAATGGTCCAGACCATACCTCCAGGTCCTGCTCCCCTCTTCTCCTTAAATGTACTGGTCCAGACCTCCAGGGTCCTGCTCCCCCCTCCTCCCTAGATATAATTGTCCAGGACTCCAGAGTAAATTTCACCAGTCCCAGAGTCAGCCAGCCCTCACCTCACAGCCACTTGAACGTCTGCGCGCCCCCACACTCCAGCAGTGCTGCCAGGCCCAGCAGCACGCAGCTTCGCTGTACGCTCCGCCTCTTCCACTTCCGGCCAGTAGGACTGCCGCCCAGACTGGGAGCGGGACCACTCCCTCTCCTCACTGCAGGTACGCCTCTCTGCCTCCGGCCGCGCCCTATCGCACTGCCCACAGCCTACAGGCCCTGCAGATAGCGCCTTCTCTGTCTGTCCTGGAGGGGCCGGCGACCCCTGTAGCTATACCACATGAATAAAAAAAATTATCATAATCCTCAGCAGGCAGCCCGGGCTCCCAGTGGCGTAGGGCCCCATAGCCATTGCTATGGCTGCTATGGTGATCCCTACGCCCATGACCTGAAGTATATACACCTGGCTATATTATAGCATGCTCATGCAATTCCTGGCAGAGAGGAAACTTATTGTTAGCGACTAGATCTTAAAAACAAACAGAAATAAATCAAACCTCTCTTTCTTAAGGGGGTTATACCATGAGTAATGTAAAAAGTGAAGATCAGACATCATATGACAATCCTTTCTAGAACCAGCCATGTACCTCCAGAGATCTCCACATTCATTGCTAGATTTATATCAAGCTGACAGCAAAAGGAGTGTCTTTTCTGCTGCAGCCCAGGGGGCGTGTCCATTCTGCTGCATCTCTCTCCCTATTACAGCTCAGGAGACAGTTGAAAGATGAAACCGAGCATGAACGGGACAAAGAAATAAGAAAAAAAAAAAAACTGCAGGTGGCGCTATACAGATAGATTTTCATTTGAGTAACTCAATAGCTTTAGTAGCTATATAAAAATTTTAATTACATGTAATTACAAAGGTAATTGTTAAATAATAATAATAGAAACTAATAAAATGTATGTGCAAACAGATATTTCATGTTCTTTAAAAATATTATCTTTTATGTTGGATATTTTTGCAGTCTTATTACATAGCCATTGGATAAACAGAGACCTTTATTCAGGACCCTTATCTGTTAATCGGAGCACGGAACCTCTTGCTCTGGAGGATCTGACATATCTGTAGATTAGGCCTCATGCGCACGACTGTAAGCATTTTGCAGACCACAGACCTCAGTTGTACAAAATATAGAAGCGGTCTGTGTGCATTCCATATTTTTTTGCCGACCCATTGACTTGACAATGAGTCCGCCAACCGAATTTTGCGGACATGTATAGGACATATATCTATCTTTTGCGGAATGGACATACAGATGCAGAAAAATCACACTGAAGTCATCCGTGGCCAGGGCCACTCCATTTGGAGAACCATTGTTTCAACAGTAATGCCATTCAGTGCCTGCCCCCCCATCCACTTATTTGATTGACCGTCCGCGAGATTTCAGAGCTGGCAGTGATGACCCCTATGTGTATAAAAATAAGGATTAGGGGACTGGATTTTTGCAAAAAATATAGGCCCCTTGCAGAGGAGCGTTTGTCATGCAGCGATTCCGCAGCACAGCTTCCGGCCTGACCTCCCAGCACTGATGGGGTCACATAGCATCATATTGATTTATCATGCAATGTAACCCTTAGGGCTGTTTCACACGAGCGCATGCCGTGCGTGACATCCGCTCCGTGAAAGAGTGCCAAGACCCGATGCAGACTGCAGAGGCACGGAGCAGTAACATGACTGATAATGCTCCGTGCCTCTCTGTGACCTCTTTACTACGAAATCACAGTGACAACTTTATATTGCTGTGATTTCGTAGTAAAGAGATCACAGAGAGGCACGGAGCATTATCAGTCATGTTACTGCTCTGTGTCTCTGCTGTCCGGAGCGGGCTTGGCTCTCTTTCACGGAGCGGATGTCACGCACGGCATCCGCTCGTGTGAAACAGCCCTTAGGCCCCTTGCAGACCAGAGTGTGCGGATTAGGTCCGGATGTGATGCGTATGCTTTCACTGAAAAATGCGTGATTTTGCAAGCAAGTTCGTTCAGTTTTTATCGCGCGGGTGCCATGCGATTTAATGCGCTTTGCACTCACGTGATAAAGAAGTGAAGGTATACAAACAACATCTCTTAGCAACCATCCGTGAAAACCATCTGTGAAAAACACTTGCTTGCGAATGCGATTTTCACGCAGCCCCATTCACTTCTATGGGGCCAGCATTGCGTGAAAAACGCAGAATATAGAACATGCTGCGATTTTCATGCAACGCACAAGTGATGCGTGAAAAACAACGCTCATGTACACAGACCCATTGAATGGGTCCGGATTCAGTGCGGGTGCAATGCGTTCGCATCACGCATTGCACCCGCGCGGAATACTCGCTAGTCTGCAATGGGCCTTAGAGTTCTGGAATGTTTTGGGTCTGCAAGGGGTCTTATGGTCATGTTTTGGGTCTTTACATGGTGGTATGCTTACTTTCAAACTGATTTGGAGATGGCAGACTCCCTTTAATTACACTGTACACTTCAGAACACTGAACCATTCAATCAAAATTCTTTTAATCCAACATGATAAAACCATGTGCCCATAGAGCCGAGTAGCCGCAGGTCACTTATGGACCCTCACTGTGGAATCCACACCAAAAATGAACGGCTAATCTACAGTACAATGCGTATGTATGGATTTTACTAAAACCCCATGCAAATACTGTGGAAAGATTCTGTGCAGATGTGAGAGCATGTTTCAGGTCCACAACATGCGCTGTCCAGTAGTAGTAGTTTACAGATATAGGAGATAGCCAAACCAACTCCCGTAAATGTAGTGATACTGTAATTGTAGCATATTTATGAGGGTATGGTGCTTCATATGCTGCCGTATTATGGAAGTATTCTCCACCAGAAGCAATGCTAGGTTAGGATATCTCTATAATGCAGAGTCTGATTGTGAATTCCAGAAATTGGAGGCATACAGAAGTACTGTAGGGCTTCATGGAAGCCCATGGGCGCCATAGTACCGCTCCGTACAACTCAGAGGTACTACAGAGATGTCTTAAATTCACTTGCATAAGCTCTTTCAGTAAATTTCTAAATGTTGTTTTTTTTGTTTTGTTTTTACATCACTGTCCAATTATTTAGAATGTCAAGTCCCAAATCCCATTAAGTTAGATTCAAGAAATGGTATTTAGCATTTTCTTCAGCTGCTGTCCACATCACAAGTTGTCGGAACAGTGAATTTGTCGGTGAATATGTATGATTATACAGTTTATGGACATAGCTGTAACCCAGCGTGATCCTGGAATATTTCCATAAACTCCATTAGTATTTATTTTATACATGTAATGTGATTTCTTATGTCTGCCATGGGTGAATAGATCTTAATTTTATGTCCAAAGTGCATTAGGTAAAAGCAGTAAGGAATAAAGTGTATTAGATTCTTCTTTGGGTAAAGCGAGGTAATCATCCAGTTTTCCCATCTTGATTAACATTTTCGGGGCATATTGAATATGATTAGAAAGGTCGTTACTAGTGTTGGGCGAGCATGCTCGGCCGAACACTAAGTTTACTCGAGTGTGCTTGAGCGCGATGCTCGAGTCTCCTCCCCGCACGTTTGTTGGCTGCTGGCTACAGTGATTGGCTGGCCGGAACGCGTCATCAGGTGCTATATAGCACCCGATGACATGTCTTCGGCTCAGTCTAAGGGTCCATTCACACGTCCGTTATAACACTCCGTTTCCGTTCCGATTTAAATCGGAACGTTTTTTCGGATCCATTAATTTCAATTGCCTCTGCAAAAATGCGGACACCAGTCATAGTGCTGTCCGAATCACGGAATACGTTCCGTTTTCCTATTTTCAAGTATGCGGATCCTGAAAAAAAATTAAGCTTGTCCTACTTTCTGTCCGTTTTTCGGGTCCGTTGTCCATTCAAGTCAATGGATCCGCATAAATGCGGATGACATGCACAAAACCATCCAAATGTCATACGATTTTGCGGATCCGTTGACAGGAAAATGGATGGAAAAAAAAACGGAATAACGGAAACATGGAACGGATTCGGAAGCACTTTAGTAAAAAAACTGAAGGTTGGACTGAAAAACGGATCCGCAAAAAAAGGAACGTTTATCTGGAAAGGTAAAAATACTGACGTGTGAATGGACCCTTAGTCAGGGAGAGCTGTGCTGAAGAAGGGACAGATAGTGTAGTAAGTGAAATACTAATATTTTTATTGAAAAAACTTGTTAAAGACCCAAAAGTCGTTTTAAGGACTATTGTGTATCTGGCAGCAATATCATTATTAGCGCAACCTGCGCTAAATTGCGTGAAATTGTTAGAGACCCAAAAGTCCTTTTAAGGACAATAGTTGTATCTGGTAGCAATATATATTTTTAGCGCAACCTGCGCTAAATAGCTTGCAATTGTTTGGCCGCTGCAGACAGCGACATTATTTGCGCTATATCTCCAGTATAACGTTAGCGCATCCGAAATATCAGTGAGATTCAGTTGAATTTTTTTCGCCTCTGGTGACAGCGACATTATCTGCGCTACATCTCCTGTGTAACGTGTGCGCAGCCTAAAAATATCTTTGACATCCAGTGTACTTTTTCTGTAGATGGTGTCCACTGCGGACAGTTACATTACCTGCATTATTTAAATCAGGACACATGGTCCAAACCTGCTTCTAGCTTGTGGGCCAATGAGAAGGCTGCAATATGCAATATTACATTACATTTCCTGGATAACGTTTGCGTATCCGAAATATCAGTGACATTCAGTCAAATTTTTTTTGCTGCTGGTGGCAGCAACATTACCTGCGCTACATCTCCTGTATAACGTTTGCCCACCCTAAATATCAGTGATATTAATTCAGTGTCATTTTTTATTAGTCTCTGGTGACAGCGACATTATGTGCGCTATACCTCCTGTATAACGTGTGCGCATCCTAAATTTCAGTGACATTAATTCAGTGTCATTTTTTATTAGCCGGTGGTGGCAGCGACATTACTTGCTCCATACCTCCTGTATAACGTTTGTGCATCCTAAATATCAGTGACATTAATTCAGTGTAATTTTTTATTAGTCAGTGGTGGCTGCGACATTAATTGCGCTATACCTCCTGTATAACGTTTGTGCATCCTAAAATTATCTGTGACATTCAGTGTACTTTTTTCATAGACGCTGCGGACAGCGACATTATCTGTGCTATATCTCCTGTTTAACGTGTGCGCATCCTAAAATTATCTGTGTACTTTATTGGCGCATACACTTACAAAACCTGTGCTACTTTACGTGTGACATACTTGCAAGCATATATACCATTTAATATGCGCAAGGCAAGCAGTAAGGGACGGGGAAGTGGCCGTGCTGCTGATGGTGCACGCAGAGGCCGTGGTCCTGGGCGCAGTGAAACTGTGCCTGCTGCCAGAGCACAAGAAACACACTCCTCCACGATACCTAGCTTCATGTTCCAGTTTGCAGGGCAGCGCAGGGCACCACTCTCGAAGTCAGACCAAGTGCGACCAGGTGGTCAGTTGGATTGCAGAAGATAATGCTTCCAGTCGGATTAGCACCGTCCAGTCTTCCACAAAGTCCAGTCTCAGTAGCCAAGAGTCTGGTCAACAGAATCCTCACCCTGATCCTCCTTCCTCCCACCATGGAGAGTCTTGGCAAGCAAGTGATCCCACACTGGGATATTCCGAGGAGCACTTTTCAGCGCCATTCCTTGATTTGGCCCTCCCGCCAAGGCCGCTTGAAGAGGGACATGAAGAGATCTTGTGCCCTGATTCCCAAACTCTTGAGCATCCACAGTCACAAGAAGATGACGGCAATTAGTGTTTCACGAAGTGGATGATGATAAGACACAGTTGCCAATAAGTAAACCGCAGTTAGTGTCTCAAGAGGTTGATGATGAGGATGAGACACAGTTGTCAATAACTGAAGTTGTTGCTAGGTCAACAAGTCAGCAGAATAATCAGAGTGAGGAAGTGGAAGAGGAGGTGGTGGACAATGAAGTCACTGACCCAACCTGGGAAGGTGGCAAGCCGAGCGAGGACAGCACTAGAGAGGGGGAGGAATCCGCAGCATCGCAACAGGCTGGAAGAGGCAGTGGGGTGGCAAAAGGGTGAAGGCGGACCACACCAAACGGCCCACAACTGTTCCCCCCGGAGCACCCCCTTGTGGCAATCTCCCTTGCCAAGGGGTAGGTGTTCCACAGTCTGGTGCTTTTTTTAGGAAAGTGCGGATGATAAAAGAATTGTCATTTGCAAACTGTGCCGTACCAAAATGAGCAGGAGCGTGAACACTAGCAACTTCACCACCAATAGCATGATCCGCCACATGGCATCAAAGCACCCTAATAGGTAGGCCGAATGCCTGGGTCCACAATCAGTGTCTGCCTCCTCTTCCTCTGTGTTACGTGCTGGCCAATCCCCTGTCCAAGACGCAGGCACAGATGCCTCCCGCCATGCACCTGGACCATCGCAAGCACCATCAGCTAGCACATCCACTTCTGTGTCCCAGCGCAGCTTACAGATGTCTATACCCCAGGCCATAGCACTAAATGCGCACCTTTCCAAATTGCTGGCCCTGGAAATGTTGCCATTTAGACTTGTGGACACTGAGGCTTTCCGCAGCCTGATGGCGGTGGCCGTCCCGCGTTACTGTCCCCAGCCGCCAATATTTTTCACAGTGTGCAGTCCCAGCATTACACCAGCATGTGTCCCGTAACATCACCCGTGCTCCCTGACGAACGCAGTTATTAAGTCCACTTAATGACTGACACATGGACAAATGCTTTTGGCCAGGAACGCTACATTTCCCTGGCGGCATACTGGGTGAATGATGTGGAGGCCGGGTGTGAGTCGTACCCTGGGATGGCACAGGTGCTACCAACGCCAAGGATTGCGGGCCATACTTCCATCAGGGTTTCCGCCACCACCTACGTTAGTGGCTGCAACCCCCCCCCCCCCCCCCCTTCTCCTTCTCCGCCTCCTCCTCCACTTCCACCTCTGAATTATCATCTTGCAGCACCAGTCAGACATCAGTCAGTAGCTGGAAGCAGTGTAGCACTGCAGTGGGGAAGCGGCAACAGGCCGTGCTTAAACTTTTCTGCTTAGGTGACAAACAGCACACCGCCGCAGAGTTGTGGTAGGGGATAAGGGACGAGACTGAGCTGTGGTTCTTGCCACTCAACCTACAAAGTGTCTGATAATGGCCCTAACTTGGTGGTGGCTTTGGAGCTCACACACATTCCATGCCCACATGTTCAACCTAGTGGTGCAGTGGTTTCTCAAAGCCTACCCCAATTTTCCTGAGCTACTGGTGAAGGTGCGCCGTGTGTGTGCCCATTTCCGCAAGTCATCAACAGCTTCCGCCGGTCTGGCAACGCTGCAGCAGCGCTTGCAATTGCCAGCTCACCGACTGTTGTGCAATGTGAGCACGCGCTGGAACTCTACGTTCCATATGTTGGCCAGGCTTTGTGAGCAGCAGAGGGCACTAGACTACCAGCTGCAACATGGTCGTCGCCTTTCCAGTCAGCTTCCGCTCTTTACAAGCAACGAGTGGGCACTGATGTCTTACCTCTGTGAGATTTTACACAACTTTGAGGAATCAACACAGATGGTGAAGGAGTATGTAGCAGACCGTGTCAGCGTGCTCAGTGATCCCTTTGTGCCTTACAACTATTGGGTTTCCAAGCTGGACACGTGGCACGAACTGGCGCTCTATGCCTTGAAGGTGCTTGCCTGCCCCGCTGCCAGCGTTTTGTCAGAGTGTTGTAATAACTGATAAGCGTATCCGTCTGTCAACTGAAAATGCTGACGGCTGACTCTTAGGCCTCATGCACACGACAGTGTTTTTTCACTGTCAGTGATTTGGCTTCAGTGGTCAGTGTCGGATTTGGCTTCAGTTGTGTTTCCTTGTGTCTTCCTTTTTTTTTGTTTGACACAGGGAAAAAAAGGAAGGTTAATGAAAAGTGTAATTTTATTGCACCAAGGTCTTGTAGAAAAAAATGGACACGGAAGCGGACACTGATGACATACCAGTTGTGCATCCGTTTTTTTTTTGACGGACCTATTGACTTGAATGGGTTCGTCCTCCGTTTTCCACTGACAAGAATAGAACAGGTTATATTTTTTTGACAGACTGGAATCACGGACGTGGAGAAAAAACTGAGGACTATCAGTTTTTTTTAACAGCTCCATAGAAATGAATGGGACCTCCGCTAAACTGTGATAAATGGGGGAACGGACACGGATGCACACAACGGTCGTGTGCATGAGGCCTTATACAAATGAACAAGGCCTGGATTGCCCCTGACTTCTCTACTGCACCAGAGGAAAGCGGCTGAACATAAAGGCACTCTAAATGTGGCTTTATGGTGTATTGAATACACTGTATTCCCATGCACCCCTTTTACCACTAAAAGGATATATGGTTCAATCTCCCTTTTCTTGTCCTCCTACTCCATCATATCAACATGCTTATTAAGCTGCCCTCACTCCTACTGTTTTAGAGGGTCAGCTCACCAGCAGGCCCTCACCCATAATGTTTTTGAGGGTCACCAGCAGGCCCTCACCCATAATGTTTTTGAGGGTCACCTTCAGGCTCTCGCCCATAATGTTTTTGAGGGTCACCAGCAGGCCCTCGCCCCTAATGTTTTAGATGGTCAGATCAGCAGCAGGCACTCGCCCCTAATATTTTAGAGGGTCAGCTCGGCTGCAGACCCTCACCCATAATGTTTTAGATGGTCAGCTCAGCAGCAGACCCTCACCCCTAATGTTTTAGATGGTCAGATCAGCAGCAGGCCCTCGCCCCTAATGTTTTAAATGGTCAGATCAGCAGCAGGCACTCACCCATAAAGTTTTAGAGGTTCAGCTCAGCAGTAGGCCCTTGCCCCTAATGTTTTAGATGGTCAGATCAGCAGCAGGCACTTGCCCCTAATGTTTTAAAGGGTCAGCTCAGCAGTAGGCCTCGCCCCTAATGTTTTAGAAGGTCAGATCAGCAGCAGGCCCTCGCCCCTAATGTTTTAGAGGGTCAACTCAGCAGCAGACCCTCAGTCCTAATGTTTTAGAAGGTCAGATCAGCAGCAGGCCCTCGCCCCTAATGTTTTAGATGGACAGCTCAGAAGCAGACCCTCAGTCCTAATGTTTTAGATGGTCACATCAGCATCAGGCCCTCGCCACCTAATGTTTTAGATGGTCAGATCAGCAGCAGGCACTCGCCCCTAATGTTTTAGATGGTCAGATCAGCAGCAGGCACTCGCCCCTAATGTTTTAGAGGGTCAGTTCAGCAGCAGGCCCTTGCCCCTAATGTTTTAGATGGTCAGATCAGCAGGCCCTTGCTCCAAAAGTTTTTGAGGGTCACCAGCAGGCCATCAATCAATTTATGTGTAATTATCATCAATTTATGTGTAATAAAGGGTGTATTGTAGTGCCGGTTCCTTGTTATTTTTGACAGCCATTTCACTTAGTGCATAGGCTTTATGAGTGTAGGAGTCCCACTACCTGAACAATTGTACCCTCCTTTATGTGATATATAGGTTGTATCGGAGTGCCTCTTCCTTGTAATTTTTGGCAGCACTTGCACTTTATATACAAGTAAATATACAGGAACGAATGTTTCCTAACAATTTTTCCTCTAAAATCGATTTTCGACTTTGGTTATGTGTGTATTATTGTCAGTCTGTAAAAGTGGCGTACTATTCGGGCAACATTGTTCCCAGCAGCGACCTGGGAGTCCAAGATGCATCCAGACATCCTCCCCGTGCTGTTCCCGAACCATTTCAGTGGTGTTTCCATCAATTTCTGACCTTTTCCTATGAACCAGACACCCTCCCCTCTTCAGAGCAGGGGGTGCCTGGTTTAATGCTCGGGTTCTCCCATTGACTTCCATTGTGCTCGGGTGTTCGGTAGAGCACCCGAGCATCCCGAGGTGTTCTACTCGAGCACCCGAGCACTTTGGTGCTCGACCAACACTAGTTGTTAGCCAAGATACAAGAAGTCTTCATGTACTGTGTTATTTCCAAGCAGTGCTGAAATCTTTTCATAGTAACATGCTCAAGCATGAGCTGAATGATATGCTGGTTTCAATTTACTTGATGTACAGTGCTATAGGGCTTCTGCCAGTCCCAAATCCTCATTATGCTCCATGGATGGACACAGCACATCTCCAGCTACTGCTGCCCTAAATTCATAATTGACAACCGCACATAATACAAATTCCTCTATAGTCTGTTTTTTATCCACTATTCAATAGCATTTCAGATTCAAACATAAGAAATCAGGAAGTATAAATGCTTGATTGGTCCTCTTACGTCAAGTTCTTAAAATGAACTTCAGCCATGACACAACATTCCCGTAACACGGCCAGTCCCCTGTGGGAACATGCCCTAACAGGACTTTACAAGGGACCAGGAGCGGATTGGCATTAGACCCTACAGTGAAATTTCCCATTAGGTCGATGCCCAGGAGGGCCACCCAAGCCCTCTTGATGGCCGCAGGCCAGGTAAATAATGATCTGATGCTCAACGGTCGCAGGTGTCTTGAACTCAACTGTATTACTGTCCTCCTGATGGTGATACATATTTTAGTATTTTGTGCTGTACTGTGTTATTTGTTTCTGCGCTGCACTACAGTATTGTAGGCTCCGTCTACTTAGGTCGTTTCTGCTTACTTGTTTTGGCCTGTCTTCTGTCAGTTTGAATACTTTTTAGGTTTTTTTTCCAGGGTCACTTTAAGTTCCCAATCCGCCCCTGCAAGGGACAATCATGGGGACCTTTGTCTGGTCCATAATGCCTTCCCATATGCGGTGCTGCAGTCAGGTTTGATCACTACACTGAATAGGTTAACTCTCCAGAGGCAACATCCGATCCTGGATGTTGCATCTGGAGTGCAGTTCTGAATTACAGCTGCCCTCTTGCCAATTATTTTATGGGCCCTGTGGCAGTGGCCATGACATCACCTTGGCATAATAGTACAACTGTTCCTTAAGGGGTATTTCCATCTGGGACATTGTAGGCATATCGCTAAGATCAATGTCAGATAGATGCAAGTCCCTTGTCTGGGACCCACTCCTATCTCCAGAACAGGACCCTCAAACTAAACAGAGAACAGCTGGGCATACGCAGTCACCCTCTGTTTACCACTAGGTAGGCAACGATGGCTCAACTACTTCCATCAGTCCTATAGAGGTCAATGGAGAGGCAGCCAAGCATGCTTGGTGTGCTCTCCATTTACCGCTATAGAGCTTCTGAAAATAGCTAAGAGCGCTTGCTCAACTATTTTTGGGATTCCCATGAAGATGACTGAAGAGCACACTGCGCATGCTCTGTGCATTCTCCATCATTTCAGGGGGCACCATTCTCCACATCAGGCATGCTCAACCCGCGGCCCTCCAGCTGTTGCAAAACTACAACTCCCAGCATGCCCGAACAGCCTACAGCTATCAGCCTACAGCAGGGCATTGTGGGAGTTGTAGTTTTACAACAGCTGGAGGGCCACAGGTTGAGCATGCCAGCTCTAGATATAAGTAGGTCCCAGAGGTGCTAGCTATATGTCATCAATGTCTCAGATGGGCCAAACCACTTTAACTACAAAAGGCATATTTGCTGGTGATTTTATATGCTTCTTCATACCTGCCTTTATTTACCATGCTTTACGAGCAGTGATGGTCATCACAATGACTACTTTATGACTGTATGCCTCTATGCTCATGGTAATTTGTTTTTAAGCCACAGAGTCGTCCCAGAGGACATGGCAGCAGACACGACAATTACAGCTAATAATTAGGCTTTAATTGTTGCCATCAAAAAGTAATTTTGTTTTATAATGAGCAGCACTTACAGAGGAACAAATAGACAAAATATTCCTGTTACTGTATCTGACTGTTTGTAATCTGTTGACTTCACAGCAGTAGTTCTTTCATGCCGCTGGTATTGCTGAAGCTGGGGTTTGCTTTCATTATTCAGGCACTTCATAGGACCCACACGAGGCACTAGGTCTATTCCATTTTAACTTTTTTTTATGTTTCCGATTTTGGTTTATTTTTATTGGTAACAAGTAGATCACAGTTTTAGTCAATCTTTAGGGTTTCTTAATGTAGTTTTGGAAGCCAAAACCATATCTGTCCTTTATAATTTCTCTACTTTGATGTTCCACTCCTTATTTTGGTTTCCAAAACTGCATGCAGAAACCTGACCGTGTGGCCGTACCCTTACAGAACATCTTCACTTATAAGGCTTCATGCACACGACAGTGTCCATATTTCGGTTAGCATATAACGGATCTGCAAAATATAAATGGCTTCCATGTGCATTACCCATCAATAGAAAGGACCACAATGCTGACCAGAGTAGAACATGTTCTTTAATCTGCAGGTCAGTCAGATGGATCTGCCAAAAATACAGATGCGTGCTTGGCCCCATAGAAATAAATGGTTCAGTGTGCTATCTGCAAGAAATGGGGATAGTACACAGATGAAAAATGCGGTTGTGTGAATGAGACCTGACACTTAAAGACTCGTGCACCAGTCTTAGTAATAACAGTCAATTGTTTGGGATGCGCCAAATTTATTAAGAGAACACTTGTTAATCATTTTTTGCGCCAACCCCCGATCCAAACTGCGGCTGACTTTGAAATTTACACCGGCTCAGAGCTGGCAGAGATTTCAGCAATCATTTATAGCAGTTTTCTGGCATAAATTGTAGTAAAAAAAAAAAAAGCAGGCTGATGTGGCCCAACCCCATCCTGCTCCCATATGGCCCCTGATGCAACCAATTTAAAAAGAAAAACTGAAGTGCATGATGATGCATGATGATCATAGGGCCTATGATACATCTAGCCCTAAGTCGATATTCACATGTGACAGATTTGCAGTAGAAGTTTCTTCCACTGTTCCCTTCATCTGGACATTTCATTTTATTATTGTCAGTTCATGGTATTTGCAACATTATATACCCAGTCGGGTGCCCGGCACATGACAAGCGTACTGTCGAGTCGTTCTCCCCTATGTCCCCCCATTCCCAACCAAATAAAGACACAGCAACACAGGTGCCACAGCAGCCATTTTATTAAATAATAAATAACATGAATAACCAATCCCAAAGGCTTTCCCACCTAAAGGCCCTCCCAAGGAACACATAAAACACGGGGAGGGTCCTTGGAGCCCCGCAACCTGATGGGTGATTGCCCCGGCCCTCAATTAAATGAAATTACCTCTAGCCGGTAGAGGCAGAAAACGGTAACCATGGGCAACAAACGTGGGCAGATACCTGACATATCATGACCCAAATTCCAGTACCTGGGGAGTCCAGAGCCCACTTGGCTCCCTCCCCACCACGCCAGATTCACCATAACCACCAACTCCAAGGACCCACCACCGCCCCGGCCGCTATGACATTCGAAAACAGTCCTTGCTTGACCAAACCAAAATCCACCCATAACCACTCTGCCATAATCCAAGAACTTCAGTCACTCCAGGAAACCAAACCACCTCTTGAAAAACGCAGCCCGAAGGGTGGGTGGGCGGGGGCTGTTTCAGATCTGCCGTCCCCTGCAAAATGGCCCCTTTCCCTCTCTTCCCACCCCTTTTAAAACCTTAACCCCCTCCCCTAATGCAACGCCCACACTTAACCTACCTAATAACCCCATAAATCCCTAACCGCTTCACTCCCTCCAAGCCTCTGTCATGCCAGGCCTCCCTCAGGCTTGCAGCCCTAGGTCCGGCCTGTACTTAAAGTCTTTTCACCATGCAGCAACTTTACTTGGATAAGTAAAAATACGGCAGCTTTATTCCATGACAAATTTTTAACTTTTTCACATGGAAATTCCATTCTGCTTACTCATTTCCAGCAATGTGTTCTTCATCTGAATGAGACGCCTATGTATATGCTGCAGAGACAACCTTATTCGGATTATTCAGCAAAATGTCTGCAACATACAGTACCTTTGTATCTTGCTTGTCATAAGGTGGATATAGATGTGCAGATGAGCAGTCTGCTGCTTTCTCAGTGGAGGTGAAGAGTAGTGTTGGGCGCGAATATTCAAATAGAGAATTTTAATCGTGAATATCGCCACTTCGAGAATTTGTGAAGATTTAGAATATAGTGCTATATGTTCGTATTCTCGAATATTCTAGATTTTCTTTAATTAGTAACCTCCCTTCTTGCTTGTAGGCCAATAAGAAGGCTGCAATGTCTTTGTCTAAGCTTAGCAACATCCCTAGTAACCAATAGGAGCGTTGCCTACCCCTTAATATATAACCTCCCCAGCAGCCATTTTCTGTAGATTTATAGAGTTCTGAGAGAGACAGCAGTGTCATTGCTCTGTGATTTACTGTTTAATTACATTAGATAGTTAGTTAGCTTATATGTATAATAAAGATAGTTAGTGGGAGCAGTGGCGTAACTAGAGTGTTATGGGCCCCAGTGCAAACTTTGGATTTTTACAAAGAGGCAGCAGATTTTCTTTACACTAAACCCAATGCATGGCTACACTCACCCAGTCCTAACAAAATCTGGTCCTACCTCATTCAGGGTGTCGCTGGCATCGGCGTGACGTCCACTGGATCCAAAAAATAATAATCACATAAGGAAGGGATGGTGACTGAGCTATGCCAATGTATAGCAGGGTAATCTAGGGCATTTCCCCTAAGTGCTACCACACAGTGCTAATGCCCACATTGTGGCCCCTCACAGTACTAATGCCCATCTTGTGGCCCCTCATAGTAATTAAGCCCACCTTGTGGTCCCTTCAAAAATAGTTATGTCCTTCTTGTTGCACCTTCACAGCAGTTATGCCCACCTTTGTTCCTGTCACAGTAGTTATGCCTACTTTTGTGCCCCCTCACTGTAGTTACGCCCAGATATGTGCCTCCCTCACAGTAGTTATGCCAGATTATGTGCCTCTCACAGTAGTTATGCCAGATTATGTGCCCCTCACAGTAGATATGCCCAGATATGTGCCTCCCTCACAGTAGTTATGACAGATTATGTGCCCCTCACATTATATATGCCCAGATATGTGCCCCTTCACAGTAATGACAATTTATGTGCCCCCTCACAGTAGTTATGTCAGATCATGTGCCCCTCACAGTAGATATGCCCAAATATGTGCCCCTTCACAGTAGTTATGACAGATTATGTGCCCCCCTCACAGTGGTTATGCCATATTATGTGCCTCCCTCACAGTAGTTATGCCAGATTATGTGCCTCTCACAGTAGTTATGCCAGATTATGTGCCCCTCACAGAAGATATGCCCAGATATGTGCCTCCCTCACAGTAGTTATGACAGATTATGTGCCCCTCACATTATATATGCCCAGATATGTGCCCCTTCACAGTAATGACAATTTATGTGCCCCCTCACAGTGGTTATGTCAGATCATGTGCCCCTCACAGTAGATATGCCCAAATATGTGCCCCTTCACAGTAGTTATGACAGATTATGTGCCCCCTCACAGTGGTTATGCCATATTATGTGCCCCCTCACAGTGGTTATGCCATATTATGTGCCCCACAGTGGTTATGCCATATTATGTGCCCCCTCACAGTAGTTATGCCAGATATATGCACCTCACAGTAGATATGCCCAGATATGTGCCCACTCACAGTGGTTATGCCAGATTATGTGCCCTCTCACAGTAGTTATGGCCAGATATGTGCCTCCTCACTGTAGTTATGTCAGATATATGCCCCCTCATAGTAGTTATGCCAGATATGTGCCCCCTCACAGTAGTTATGCCCACAGCCCCCTCACAGAAGATGTTGCCCCCAGTCTGCAGCTTTATGGGAAAAAAAATACAAAAAAACACATACTTACCTTTTTCCCTGATGACGCGCTCCCACACTCACATCACACTGCTGGCTGTGCTGGAAGCTGATTCCCAGGCCTTCAGCGCTTGCTTCTCCCACAGCCAGCAGCACAATGTGCGGCCAGCAGGGGGAGCGCGCAGAAGAACAGTGAAGCAGGGAGCGGAAAGCACTCCCTGCTTCACTCTGGAGACGAGAGCCCGGCAGTGACAAGAACTGCCGGGGGAGCGAGTACTCCCCCCATCCCCCATCCATCCTCACTCTGCGCCCGGGGCGCATACTACACACATTTGAAGATTTGAAGAGCGCTCTGACGGGGCCCGGCATTGTCACTGTACTTTATACCAGGCCCCGTCAAAGCGCTCCCATTACAAGTGAGTGCAGCGGGCCCCCTCTGCGACCGCTAGATAGTCAGTGTAGGTTAGATTGATCTATAGTGTAGCTATATATGTTCTGCTGTCCATACTGTGATAGGTTCTGCTGTCCATACTATTATAGGTTCTGCTGTCCATACTGTGATAGGTTCTGCTGTCCATACTGTGATAGGTTCTGCTGTCCATACTGTGATAGGTTCTGCTATCCATACTATGATAGGTTCTGCTGTCCATACTATGATAGGTTCTGCTGTCCATACTGTGATAGGTTCTGCTGTCCATACTGTGATAGGTTCTGCTGTCCATACTATGATAGGTTCTGCTGTCCATACTATGATAGGTTCTGCTGTCCATACTGTGATAGGTTCTGCTGTCCATACTGTGATAGGTTCTGCTGTCCATACTGTGATAGGTTCTGCTGTCCATACTATGATAGGTTCTGCTGTCCATACTATGATAGGTTCTGCTGTCCATACTGTGATAGGTTCTGCTGTCCATACTGTAATAGGTTCTGCTGTCCATACTATGATAGGTTCTGCTGTCCATACTGTGATAGGTTCTGCTGTCCATACTGTGTAGGTTCTGCTGTCCATACTGTGATAGGTTCTGCTGTCCATACTGTGTAGGTTCTGCTGTCCATACTGTAATAGGTTCTGCTGTCCATACTATGATAGGTTCTGTTGTCCATACTGTGATAGGTTCTGCTGTCCATACTGTGATAGGTTCTGCTGTCCATACATACATGCTACAGACATAGTGCTGTGATGTCACAAGTTAACAACAATACTTAGTGCACCAATCAGTAATATGTAGTCATACCTGCTAAAATGTGAAGTTGCACGTATTGTGCAAAAATATGAGCATCATTAATTGTCGATTTGCGCAATCGCGAATATATTGGAGCACTGTACCTGCATATAAAGCTATTGTAATGTTCAGCCATGCCAACCATTTTCTTCAGTCTCAGGAAACTTCTAGCAGCTTGAAAAATGTAGCAACAGTGATCCACGCCTGTATTGTGCGCGCAATACGCACATATTACATTACCGATTTTCGCTATTAAGAATTTGCAAATATATGGCGAATATTTTCCCAAATATTCGAGAAATATCTCAAATTCGAATATTGACCCTGCCGCTCATCACTAGTGAAGAGTTGTATTTACATGCCCCGATCACCTCCACAGTATGAGGGGGATTGCTACTGCGTTAACAATTGCTGCATTATTTCTGGGGAGCAGATGACTGTTGCCCAGAAACGATAATTTGCTTGCCTGCACTAACAATAGTTTCACCCAATGTGGAGTGCTTCGCTCGTTCATTGGGTGATTCGCTGCTCCTTTTAGATGGGCAGATTGTTGGGAACGAGCGTCCGCAGGCTCCTGGTTGGTAGATTAGTTGGTGCACACAGCATTGTACCAATTCTCTGTTTATTATTGTAAAATTATCTAAATGAAATCAGTGTCTGAAATTTTTTTATGCTTATTTTTTTTATGAAATGTACATGTATCTTACTCTCACAGTCCATGAAATACAAAATCTGATTGATACCATTTCTAACCTACAGGTGCAGCCAGCATGGTGTTTTAAGACTCACAATTGAATTGAGTAAGTGGATTGGATTTTCATTTTCTCTTCTCCTGTCTTTCTCTAATCAGATTTGCTCTAGTCCAAATTAATTTCCTTCATATATATTGGATGCAGATTAAATCAAGTACAGTACCCGATATACTAAATAGCACATACGTTCCAATGCTGCCAATTTTAAGGCTATGACAGGACATAGATAGATGTACTACATTTACATATCTGTATAGCATATACTGTTATATAGCTCTCTATTAGGGCCTATGCACACAGCCAAGGACATTTTTGAGGTATGCCTTTATTTTTTATTAGATTATTTTTTTTTTACTTCTTTACAAATGTCCTATCCTTGTCCACAAAACGGCTGCGGAATGGACTCATGGATGAGGACAGCACACGCGTCTGTGCTGTCTGCGTCTTTTGCAGCCCCATTGAGATGAATGGGTCCGCATGTGATCTGCAAAAAAAGCGAATCGGATGCAGATCAAAACTACGGCCATGTGCATGAGCCCTTAGTTTGGGGTGCGACTTACCTTACTATATGTTAGCTACATGTTAAGATGCACTGGGGCACACTTAGTTCTTTGTTATGCCAGGGTGTGACTTACTGTATTATTTGTTTGCTATCAGTTAAGCAGGAAAGTTACTCCCTTTATTTGTTATCTGTAACGCATAGGAGTGCCTCACTTTATTTGTTTGCTACCTGTTAAGCATAGGAGTGCCTCACTTTGTTTGTTTTCTATCTTTTAAGCTGGGGTGTGACTTGCTTTAGTTCTCTGTGGCTGACGCGTGCCTTACTTTATCTGTTTGCCCCACCGCCTAATTACGTTCAGTACAGGCTCCTGTCTAGAATCCCTATCAACAGTGGAGTGTCTTCACAGGTCCTGTTATATCTAGTAAGGGAACTGCACAGAGAATAGTGTAGTTCCCAGGTTAGAAAGGGAGATCTGCCAGGACCTGTGATTAAATCATCCTCATCATCACAGGCCCTACACCATCTAGTAAAGGAATTGCACAGAGAATGGTGTAGTTCCCAGGTTAAAAAGGTGCATCTTTTAGGACCTATGACATCATCACAGGTCCTTCAACCCCCAACAGCATGGAGAAGAATCGCACAATAAGTTCTCCATTGAGACTAGAATGGAGTGGTAAGAGGAGGTCCTCCCCGTTTTTCTTCATTTGCCATCCCATTCCTTCTTTTTATTCATATCTCACTCATATATAGTGCTGCAGACAGTTACAACTCACAGTACCTCATCTAACTCACACAGTGACTATCATGTATAACTGACCACATATATCTGTACTTACTGCATCTATTATACCTTGTACCTCTCATATCAGTACACTACTCTAAATGCTATAATATAGTGCAGTGTGTACAGATACATAGTATATACATCAGTGTACTGTGAGGTACAAGGTATAATAGATGCAGTGTGTACAGCTATATAGTATATACAGCAGTGTACGGATATGAGGTATGAGGTATAATAGAAGCAGTGTGTACAGATATAAAGTATATACAGCAGTATAATGATATATGAGGTATAATAGATGCAGTGTGTACAGATATATAGCATATACAGCAGTGTACTGATATGTGAGGTACGAGGTATAATAGATGCAGTGTGTAGAGATATTAGCATATACAGCAGTGTACTGATATGTGAGGTATAATAGATGCAGTGTGTACAGATATATAGCATATACAGCAGTGTACTGACATGTGATGTACGAGGTATAATACACTGCTGTATATGCTATATACAGACGTGGACAAAATTGTTGGTACCCTTTGGTCAATGAAAGAAAAAGTCACAATGGTCACAGAAATAACTTTAATCTGACAAAAGTAATAATAAATTAAAATTCTATAAATGTTAACCAATGAAAGTCAGACATTGTTTTTCAACCATGCTTCAACAGAATTATGTAAAAAAATAAACTCATGAAACAGGCATGGACAAAAATGATGGTACCCCTAACTTAATATTTTGTTGCGCAACCTTTTGAGGCAATCACTGCAATCAAACGCTTCCTGTAACTGTCAATGAGACATCTGCACCTCTCAGCAGGTATTTTGGCCCACTCCTCATGAGCAAACTGCTCCAGTTGTGTCCGGTTTGAAGGGTGCCTTTTCCAGACTGCATGTTTCAGCTCCTTCCAAAGATGCTCAATAGGATTGAGGTCAGGGCTCATAGAAGGCCACTTTAGAATAGTCCAATTTTTTCCTCTTAGCCATTCTTGGGTGTTTTTAGCGGTGTGTTTTGGGTCATTGTCCTGTTGCAAGACCCATGACCTGCGACTGAGACCAAGCTTTCTGACACTGGCTAGTACATTTCTCTCTAGAATTCCTTGATAGTCTTGAGATTTCATTGTACCCTGCACAGATTCAAGACACCCTGTGCCAGACGCAGCAAAGCAGCCCCAGAACATAACAGAGCCTCCTCCATGTTTCACAGTAGGGACAGTGTTCTTTTCTTGATATGCTTCATTTTTTCGTCTGTGAACATACAGCTGATGTGCCTTGGCAAAAACTTCGATTTTTGTCTCATCTGTCCACAGGACATTCTCCCAGAAGCTTTGTGGCTTGTCAACATGTAGTTTGGCATATTCCAGTCTTGCTTTTTTATGATTCGTTTTCAACAATGGTGTCCTCCTTGGTCGTCTCCCATGTAGTCCACTTTGGCTCAAACAACGACGGATGGTGCGATCTGACACTGATGTTCCTTGAGCATGAAGTTCACCTTGAATCTCTTTAGAAGTCTTTCTAGGCTCTTTTGTTACCATTCGGATTATCCGTCTCTTAGATTTGTCATCAATTTTCCTCCTGCGGCCACGTCCAGGGAGGTTGGCTACAGTCCCATGGATCTTAAACTTATGAATAATATGTGCAACTGTACTCACAGGAACATCTAGTTGCTTGGAGATGGTCTTATAGCCTTTACCTTTAACATGCTTGTCTATAATTTTCTTTCTGATCTCTTGAGACAGCTCTTTCCTTTGCTTCCTCTGGTCCATGTCGAGTGTGGTACACACCATATCACCAAACAACACAGTGATTACCTGGAGCCATATATATAGGCCCAATGGCTGATTACAAGGTTGTAGACACCTGTGATGCTAATTAGTGGACACACCTTGAATTAACATGTCCCTTTGGTCACATTATGTTCTGTGTTTTCTAGGGGTACCATCATTTTTGTCCATGCCTGTTTCATGAGTTTATTTTTTTACATAATTCTGTTGAAGCATGGTTGAAAAACAATGTCTGACTTTCATTGGTTAACATTTATAGAATTTTAATTTATTATTACTTTTGTCAGATTAAAGTTATTTCTGTGACCATTGTGACTTTTTCTTTCATTGACCAAAGGGTACCAACAATTTTGTCCACGTCTGTATCTGTACACACTGCATCTATTATACCTTGTACCTCACATATCAGTACACTGCTGTATATACTATATATCTGTACACACTGCATCTATTATACCTCATACCTCACATATCAGTACACTGCTGTATATGCTATATATCTGTACATACTGCATCTATTATACCTCATACCTCACATATCAGTACACTGCTGTATATACTATATATCTGTACACACTGCATCTATTATACCTCATACCTCACATATCAGTACACTGCTGTATATACTATATATCTGTACACACTGCATCTATTATACCTCGTACCTCACATCAGTACACTGCTGTATATACTATATATCTGTACACACTGCATCTATTATACCTCATACCTCACATGTCAGTACACTGCTGTATATAATATATATCTGTACACACTGCATCTATTATACCTCGTACCTCACATATCAGTACACTGCTGTATATACTGTATATCTGTACACACTGCATCTATTATACCTCGTACCTCACATGTCAGTACACTGCTGTATATAATATATACCTGTACACACTGCATCTATTATACCTCGTACTTCACATATCAGTACACTGCTGTATATACTATATATCTGTACACACTACATCTATTATACCTTTTACCTCACATATCAGTACACTGCTGTATATACTATATATCTGTACACACTGCATCTATTAAACCTCGTACCTCACATATCAGTACACTGCTGTATATACTATATATCTGTACACACTGCATCTATTATACCTCGTACCTCACATCTGTACACACTGCTGTATATGATATATACCTGTACACACTGCTGTATACTGTTGTACACAAGCCTAATAGTGCAGCTGCTATCTTCACTGGTATAGAACTTTGCATATTCCTCAATGTATACTATTTTCAGTAAGTTGGATATCCTTGTGACTAGTCCTAGAGATGTTCTTCCAGTTGACCTGTGATTTATGTGACTATTGTAATGCTTGTGATCTGTAGTGATTTTATGGCCCATCCAGATCCTTCGCTTTGTTTGTTTACCTACATGTAGCATCTCTTCTCATGTCCCTTCCTTCAGTGATTAATTGATTAATGAGCTAAATTACCCCTAGTTCTGTGATCACACTTCCTATAAATATAGACACAGTCTAAGGGGAAGCACTCGCAGGGGTCAGCACGAGCCAAAAGCACCATCTCTGGCAAAGCACCATTTTGCCCAAGCACTTGGCAGTTAATTATGGCAGTTAGGCAGGGCAGGAGTCGGAGATGCTGTGTGTACTACTCAAACAAAGTTACACACAGCACAGGTATGATACGATATTGTTTCACTCAGGCTCTGGCTGCTCTTCTCATCCCTATGGCTGTCTACTTTCAAAATCAACCACACTGTCCACCCTTTGTCCCTTCTCTCCACATCAGTCCCTTCCTCCTTCCCTCACCCTTGTTCAGTTCGCATACACTTTATACCCTCATACATCATCCTCCACGGTGTAGCATAGAAAACACCAATATAAATATTTCAACCACTTGCTGTCTCTTTCTGTTCTCCTGCTACTAGCTGCAGGGGATATTTCACCAAATCCTGGCCCTCCGTCTGTTGCTAACGTCTCATCTGCCACACACAGAAACCCCCAAAATCTGTTTAATGTTCACTGCACATTCTCTCCAGTCGGTTCGTAACAAACTACCCACAATCTACGATTTCTTCCTCTCACACTCTCTGAACTTGCTAGCCCTTACAGAAACATAGCTTCAACCCTTTGACACTGCTTCTTCCGCTGCCCTATCCTATGGTGGACTTCACTTCTCTCATACCCCCAGACCTGGTGACAGGCACGGTGGAGAAGTAGGCATGCTACTTTCTCCACAGTGCACATTCAGGTCATTCCCCCTGTACCCTCTCTCACATTCCCCTCTTTTGAGGTTCACACCATTAGACTCTTCTATCCATTCCTGCTGGGAGTTGCAGTTGTCTATTGTCCTCCAGGCTCCCCCCACCAATTTCTGGATCACTTTGCAGCTTGGCTTCCTCACTTCCTATGTTCTGAATCACCAACTCTTATTATGGGTTATTTTAATATCCCCATTGATGATCCTAGCTCCCCATCATTCTTTCTTTAACCTCCTCTCTTGGCCTATCAAAACTTCCTTCCTCTGCCACGCATGAACAGGGCAATATACTTGATCTAGTATTCTTCCGTCACTGCTCAGTCTCAAACTTTAGTAACTTATCCTTCCCACTTTCTGACCACAATCTTCTTTCATTTACCATAAAGACCTCTCACTTTTCTCATGGCAATCCTACTTTTCACACTTACAGAAACCTATACACCATTAATTGCCAGCAACTTATTAACACCCTACAACTAGCTCTTACCCCAATCACTTCCCTCCCCTGTCCAGACTTGGCTGCCAATCATTACAACCAGACCCTCAAAACCACCCTAGATGAAGTAGCTCCAATTTCAATCTGACCCTCTCAACGCAGAACACGGCAACCCTGGCAAACACCTGAAACACGTTTTCTCCAGCGCTGCTCCAGATGTGCAGAATGCTTATGGAGAAAATCGCGAATATCAGCAGACTTCCTCCATTATAAATTTATGCTCAAAACATACAATTCGGCTCTCAACATTGCCAAACAAAAGTACTTCACCTCTCTCATCTCCTCACTCTCAAATAACCCAAAACAACTCTTTGACACTTTTCATTCCCTTCTAAGCCCTAAAGTTCCACAACCTGTCACTGACCTCTGCGCTGATGGCATGGCCACTTACTTCAGGGACAAGATTGGCAGTATCCAGCAGGAAATAATCTCCCAGTCCCCAAATAATTTCAATCCTCCCCCCTCCAATTCCTCCACATGCTCTCTCTCCTCTTTTGACCCTATAACAGAGGAAGAAGTCTTCCGGCTTCTCTCTTCTTCTCGACCCACGACCTGTAGCAGTGATCCTATTCCATCACACCTCCTCCTGTCCCTGTCCTGGGTCATCACTCACCTAACTGCAATTTTTAACACTCTATTATACCCCCACTACTAAAGAAACCATCTCTTGACCCGAACTGTGCTGCTAACTACCGACCTGTTTCTAACCTCCCCTTCATCTCTAAACTCCTTGAACGTCTTGTCTACTCTCGTTTAATAAGCTATCTCTATGCAAATTCTCTCGCCTTTCGCCCTCTTAACTCGACAGAAACCCCTTACTAAAGTGTCTAACAGCAAAAAGAAATGGTGACTATTCTCTACTGATTCTGCTGGATCTCTCTGCAGCATTTGATACTGCAGACCTTAAACGTATTCTTGCTTTGGGGCCCAGTGATTTCTATGTGCGCCTCTGAACAAAATCAACCATTATAATACTGTGTGGCCTGGTCAAAGGAGCAGAGTTCACTATGGGAATTAATTCTCCCGCTCGGAGTGTGTTTCACGTATATATACGTATATACGTATATATAGTGAAATATTTATGTATTATATCTAGACAATCACACCAAAACTGACAAGTGTGAATATAGCCTAAAGGAGTACTGACAACAACGGCAAACAAACACAGCTTGTTGTCATTTATTAGTACCTTGTCTGCTTCAGCATTCTTTTCAAAATGCTACAGGTTTGGCGTACATGCATTCTCTAATAGACCCAATTTGTTACTGAGTTTCCTACTACCCAGTGTGTTTGCTGACATGATTAACTTATTACCTCTTAATGACCAGGATATTTTGGGCATCATCGATCAGGCACAGTGGGTGAGATTTATCAAACTGGTGTAAAGTAGAACTAGCTTTGTTGCCCATAGCAACCAATTAGATTCCGCCTTTCATTTTTGACAGCTCCTTTGGAAAATGAAAGGTGGAATCTGATTGGTTGCTATGGGCAACTAAGCCAGTTCTACTTCACGCCAATTTGATAAAGCTCCCCTTATGTTCTTATTATATGAATCTCTGCCCCACTTGATGCCCCCAGTGATCTTTTTAGCCTTGCCCGCAGCTGCCTAAAAGGGTATTCCAGTTATGTAAAGTTATCCCCTATCCATAGAATATGAGAACAGGGACCCGTACCCTATGGAGCCCCTTCAATAAAGCATAGAAAAGGCCAAGCTGCTCACAAGAGTGCTGCTTCCTTCTCAAACAGCTCATCAGTGGGGGTCCTGGGCGTCTGACCCTTACCGATCAGATACTGGTGGCCTATCCTGAGAATAGGTCCTCAGTAACAAAATCTCAGAAAACTCCTTTAAGTTTATTATTAATTAAAACCCTAATGATGGATATATACGGATGCAAATGGGGAGATAGTATCACGTCATATCAGGGAGATATCATTCTGCACTTAGTATATACAATATAGGAATATAAACCGCGTTCTGCTGTACATATGCATATAGATACTAAGCAAATTGTAAGTAGGAATTTTACAAATCTTCATCCATTTGCTGCATATCCTTCCTGGAGATATTTTATTACATTGTGTTTCAATGTTAAAATGCTGAATTAAGCTGTTCACAGCATAAATAGCTGCAAATGTATATCCCATTTACAAGTAAAATGACTGTATATGAATAATGTAAAGTTAGAGAATACTTCTCCATATAAGCCCTCAGCCAGCACTGCCTATTATTGTTGCGGCGTCATTTTTTCCCAATGTTGCCTCTATGAGAACAGAAGCGTAGGACGAAGAACTTGGTTTTCTCGCTCCAGCAGCAGCCTTCTGAATATGAGCTCACATTTGGATCACGTATTTTGAGCTGCAGAAATCTGTTAAACAATATCCTCTTCTAAACACTGCAGAAAAGCATCTTGTTCTGCTGTGTTACTGGTCATGTCTCTACGCCAACCTTAGGACACGGCTTTCCAGAGGTGTAAGTGGTGGGTTATTAAAAATAGAATTTGTAAGTACGATGCAGAAGATACATTAACATGTAACTGTGGTTTTAGTTGATTTTTAATATAGTGTAGGGAGAGGGATGTTAAACATTTTCGAAATGTACTTCATTAGGGAAAGATATCTCTTTGTTCTAGAAAACATGGTGTAAGAGTCTTCTTAGCAAAGTTCTTAGGCTACTTTCACACTAGCGTTCGTCGGTCCGCTCGTGAGCTCCGTTTGAAGGAGCTCACGAGCGGACCCGAACGCAGCCGTCCAGCCCTGATGCAGTCTGAATGGAGCGGATCCGCTCAGACTGCATCAGTCTGGTGGCGTTCAGCCTCCGCTCCGCTCGCCTCCGCACGGACAGGCGGACAGCTGAACGCTGCTTGCAGCGTTCGGGTGTCCGCCTGGCCGTGCGGAGGCGTGCGGATCCGTGCGGATCCGTCCAGACTTACAAGGTAAGTCAATGGGGACGGATCCGTTTGAAGATGCCACAATGTGGCTCAATCTTCAAGCGGATCCGTCCCCCATTGACTTTACATTGAAAGTCTGGACGGATCCGTACGAGGCTATTTCCACACTTAGCTGTTATATGCTAAAAATAATGCAGACGGATCCGTTCTGAACGGAGCCTCCGTCTGCATTATTATGAGCGGATCCGTTCAGAACGGATCCGCCCGAACGCTAGTGTGAAAGTAGCCTATGTGTTGCTGAGTCTGTCTTCAGTTCTACTGAGCGCTGAAGATACCTGTGTGCTTCCTTTTGTCACTACCCCAGTCCCTGACTGTGCCCTAACTATCTGTGTCCATATCAGGTGTCTTCAGGGCTCAGTAGAACACCAAAGACTGAAGACACTTTTTAACAACACGCAGCACTGCTCCTCACACCCTCTCTCTTTAATAAAGTATATAACAAAATTGTTTAAGATCCCTGTCCCTATACAATATTAAAAATAAACTGATACGACCGCTACAATTTAAATTAAAACTGCATATAGACCATATTTTTATGGTAGTTAATTTTTGCATTTAGTGTGTATGCACGTGATTGTTAGTTCCACTTTTTAAGTATAGGATGGAGACCTTTATTATGGTATACGAAAAGGCCTTCCTTAGAAGACTCCTCATCAGACTCCTCCTCAGTAAGAGGACAAGACTCCTCAGCAGTGCAATGGTGCAGCAGACTTATCATCCAACATGAGCCACTATGATATATCTGGTGCTGTTTTAGACCTTCTGAATTAGCTTTGCCCTATTTACATGTTAAATCTGCCCCACAATGTAATGGAGACAGAAGCCCTTACACTGTAAGCAAGCTGCAGCGCAAGATTACTTCAAAATGCTTTACTAACCTTAAAAACATAATGGAGTTAGAAGTCGGAAACGTATTACTAACGCCATAGTTCTTATCTTTTTCCTGAATAAGTGGAAAGTGGAACGCTTCCTTATTAATTATAATGGAGATGTTAATTAGAATAGGGTTTAAGATCTAATCTGGAAAATTCATGTATTTGTTAACTGATTTGTCATTTGTGACTCATAGAAGAGCTTGGAAATATCATGTGGCAGAGAATATCTTGTCAGTGTTTGAAGGCCACTCTTGTCAATCACAATAGAAAAAAAGACTTGTATGGAACATGAGTGGGAATGCATCAGACCTTGTCTACCTCATATTACTGTATATATTTAATGTACCATCTATATATTTAATGTACCATCTATATATTGTAGTGATGTGTACGGTATAACTGCTGGAAGGTGTGTATATCCCATCCAGATACCTCAGCGGGGTGATATACTGTAAATAAAATCCAGAGAGCTGCAGGGTTTTCATCAAAGTGTAGTTTTCTGAAACAGTTTTGTTTACATTTTGTTCTGGGCTGGATTTTATTTGGACTGGTGGATAGGTTTGGTAGTGGGATCTGCCAGTCCACACCATTCCAGTCCGGGTATTGTCTTTTACCTCAGGTCATCGCAGGTGAGGCCTGCTGTAATCAATGAGGGATAAAACCAGCCCTCTGTGTGTCAGTCTGGGAGAGAAAAATTGGAAACAGAGATCTACAGAGGCTCTGTGTGGTCTCAGCCAGGAGGGCTGAGGGGCCACGAGGCTTTGTAAAGCCTAAAGTTTGGGGGGCCCATCGACGCCTAGGGAAAGAGGGTCGCACGGTCAGAGTCGGGAGAACTTCTGGACCATCTCCCCCCAAGGGTGCTGAATGGTTTCAGACAGGAGGGCTGAGGGGCCACGAGGCTATGTGAAGGCTGATCTTTTCCCTGTCTGGACTTGTGTCTGATGAGCAGACCTGCTAAGGCTTGGAGCCTTAGGGCAGTGCCCTAAGTGGAAGTGCCTAGATGGGCAGGTGTTTATTTGATGTTTATGTGGGTGCTGAAGTGTCAAAATAAAGCACCAGTTTGGACATTAAATCCTGTTGTCTGCGAGGAAGTCTGGGATTGCGACCCCCTGAGAGAGAGAGCGATCCCTCATAATGTATAAAGAAGAACGTATATATGTGTGTATGTATGTTCCGTGATCACTCAAGAACGCAACCATCGATTTCAACTAAACTTGGTATACACATCCCTTGCTACCTGGAAAGAAATCTTGTGGGGGCCACAGCTCTCTAGAACGTACCGTTCCTGAGATATTCCCAAAAAACATTGCTAACCTGCATTAGCCTATACAAGCCTGCAAGTCTTTCTCTTCATATCCCAACTGCCATACAAACGGTCACATGTCCCTTATCAGCCAATAGAAGCTCGCAGGCCATTAATCTCCACATAAACACAGTTTTACTCCAGGTTTCCATAACAACCCAGCTATTTTTCTTCACTGCTGTAGGTCAGCTTTAGGCTATAGGGTACAACTACACTGCTACATGTGTTGCGCGACAATTCTTATAATGATAGTCTATGGTGTTGCACTGCGACATGTGACATGCTGCGACGCGACAGTCGCAGAAAAATTCATCTTGAATGGATTTTTTTCAAATGTTGTATCGCAGTCGCAGCATGTCGCATGTCGCAGTGTGACACCATAGCCTATCATTATAAAAATTGTTGAGACAAAATGTTGCACGACACATGTTGTCGTGTAGTTCTAACATTAAATGGGCAGGGCGCTGTAGAGGTCACTGTTAAAGGGGCGAGCACTGTAGAGGTCACTGTTAAAGAGGCGTTCACTGTGGATGTTACTGTTAAAGGGGTTGTCCGGGTTCAGAGCTGAACCCTGACATACCCTTATTTTCACCCCGGCAGCCCCCCTGAGCCTAGCATCGGAGCATCTCATGCTCCAATGCGCTCCCGTGCCCTGCGCTAGATCGCGCAGGGCACGGGCTCTTGTGTTTTCAATAACACACTGCCGGGCGGTAACTTCCGCCCAGCGGTGTGTTCGGTGACGTCACCGGCTCTGAGGGGCGGGCTTTAGCTCTGTCCTAGCTGTTTTACTGGCTAGGGCAGAGCCAAATCC
This sequence comes from Bufo gargarizans, assembly GCF_014858855.1. NCBI lineage: Eukaryota > Metazoa > Chordata > Amphibia > Anura > Bufonidae > Bufo > Bufo gargarizans. The sequence goes on along the minus strand of NC_058082.1, from coordinate 517,812,496 downwards.
CGCCCATCAGTGCCGGTGACGTCACCGGGCTTCCTGTCAGCCCCATAGAGAGCCCCGGTACGTCACCGGAACTCAGAAAAATGCCTTTGCCCTGTGCAATTTAGCGCAGGGCAAAGGAGAGCATCGGAGCATGAACTGCTCCGATGCTCATGTCAGGGGGGCTGCCGGGGTGAAAATTGAGGTATGTCCAGGTTCAGCTCTGAACCTGGACAACCCCTTTAAGGGGGCAGGCCGCTGTGGAGGTCACTGTTAAAGGGCTTCTGTCAGTCCACTAAACCATTTTTTTTTTTGTTTTTTTTGGTTAATAATAATCCCTACACTGCGAGCTCCCTATATATAAGCTAAATATTCATTTTGGTTCTGTAGATTTTGTTAAAAAGCTATTTTTATAATATGTAAATTACCTTTCTACCAGCAAGTAGGGAGGCTACTTGCTGGTAGCAGCCGCATCCTCCTCTCATAATGACGCCCCCTCCGCTGTGTGATTGACAGGGCCAGGGAACGGGGTCGTTCTCTGCTGGCCCTGTTTGAATTCAAAATACCGCGCCTGCGCCGTACCTGTCTTTAATCGGCGCAGGCGCACTGAGAGGCGGCCGCTCCATCCTCAATGCGCCTGCGCCGGGTGTAGATGTGACGTCATCGGCGCAGGCGCATTGAGGATGGAGCGGCCGAGAGAGCGGTCGCCTCTCAGTGCGCCTGCGCCGATTAAAGACAGGTACGGCGCAGGCGCGATATTTTGAATTCAAACAGGGCCAGCAGAGAACGATTCCGTTCCCTGGCCCTGTCAATCACAATGCGGAGGGGGCGTCATTAGGATCGGAGGATGCGGCTGCTACCAGCAAGTAGCCGCCCTACTTGCTGGTAGCAAGGTAATTTACATATTTTTAAAATAGCTTTTTATCAAATTCTACTGAACCAAAATGATTATTTAACTTGTGTATAGGGAGCTCGCAGTATAGGGATTATTAGTAAACAAAAAAAAAACGGTTTAGTGGGGTGACAGAAGCCCTTTAAAGGGGCGGGCTGCTGTGAAGGTCAAAGTTAAGGGGATGGGCTGCTATGGAGGTCCCATTTTAAAGTGGCGGAGCACTGTGTGTGGGGGGGGGTCAGTGTTAAGGGGTGGGGGACTGTGGAGTTCACTGTTAAAGGGGCTGGGTACTGTAGAGGTCCCTGCTAAGGGGGATACTGTCAATATCTTTTAACGACACACACAAACATTAAATTAAATATACCGGTGCGAAGCCGGGTCCTTCTGCTAGTAGACTATAAAGCAAGTTCCATATTTTTTACAGATAATAAGATTCAGATAATAGCAAGAAAACTATAGCACTCCGAAGTTGATGCAACGTTCAGTAGATTTATTATAATTGATAGCAAAATAACATGTGACGTTTCAGAAAAGTAGTGACCTTTTTCAAACACTATTTTCCAGAGAAGAAGCGAGATAGAAGATGATGCTGTTATGAATAGTGGGACTTCACAGTAGTATGCGCTCAAGTCCCACTGTGAGGTCCCATTATTCATAGCGTCATCATCTTCCATCTCACGTCTTCTCTGGCAAGTAGTGTTTGAAATAGGTCACTACTTGACCGAAACGTCACATATTATTTTGCCCTGAATTATAATAAATCTACTGAACTTTGCATCTACTTTGAAGTGCTATAGTTTTCTTACTTGTATGAAAAGGGTTGGGCAACCCTATTTGAAGCACCCAGAATAAACAGAGTCCCAATGAACCAAATCTGCTCGAACTGCAGATTTAGATACTGGCTTATATTTTATTTAAATGGAGGATGTACAGTAGGTATTCAAATGGTCCAGGTGATGTTGTAGACTTATTGCGATACAGATTTCCATACCTTGAAGAATTACATTGGTTAATTTAGGAATTACAATTTATAGAGAGGGCCTGTCACCACCCCTAATGTCAGATTGGTGGAGGTGCAACTTTCAGCACTCCTGACGATCAGATGTTTGACAGGGCTCGGCCCTTATGTGAGTGCCGTTGACTCTTCATTGTTAACATCAGGCCATCTACCTGCACATTGTCTACTTAGCAGTGACAGTACAGGGGATGGCAGCTTTATATTGTTTACTTGATCCTTAGAATAACAATCCTCTGCACCACCATAGATGGTAGTGTAAAAGATGAAGAGGCTGCAGGGCTCGCATGAACATTGTGGCTTCTTCAAATAGCTGATTGGAAGGTGCCGAGATTCAGACCCACACCAGTGTGGTATTGATGGCCTGTCCTATCCCGAGACCTTCCTCTTGAGCATAGTCTTCTCAATTGAAGGCTAGAGGACTTTTGGGATGAGCTGAGACAGTGTTAAAGGGGTTTTCAGAGTGTTTAATACTGATTACTTATTCTCGGGATAGGTTATGAGTATCTTATCAATGAGAGTCCAACTTCTGGCGCCCCACCCGAATAGCTGTTGGAAGAAGCGAAGGTGCTCCAGTGAGTGGTGCTGCAGCCTCCTTACAACTTACTTAGCACAGCGCTGTCTGGTGGATAATGGATGTGCTTGGTATTGCACCCTAGGCCCATTAACTTGTGGTGCATCTCTGCAAGTTTGTGTACCAGGACTGAAATCTACGTCAGTGAGGGAGCTAGAGAAGATTTCCGGTACAATCCATTCCAGTTTCCTGGCTTTGATTATAATAAATGTGCTTAGGCCCAGCCCTGTACTACTCATGTTTTGGAAAACTGCAAGTAGGACACAAACCCCCCCCCCCCCCCAAGCAGGGTTCGCACAAAAATTAGCAAATTTTTAAACCAGTTTTTTGGCCCATGGCATTGACAGTCCATATATTACTAGACTATTTCTTGTGTATGTAGCTTGTAGCATTCAGCATACTTGTCCTAGAACAGTTTTTTCTGACTAATTGCTGTACATTTTTGCTTCAGGTTATTTTACCAGAAAGATGCGTATTAGATAAAACGACTTGATAAAAGTTGATATTTCTAAGGAATACATTCATGAGTGCCTGGATTAGCATGCCAGTAAGAGGTCAGAGGCACTCAAGTCAATTTAGTTAGGTTAGTTTCGCACTAGTGGCACAGGCTTCCGGCAGGCTGTCCCAGCATAGAATTCCAGGAATTGGCTGATCAAAAACTGCTGCGCACAGCGGTATTTATCCGGCTGATTCTCGGCATATTCGCCAGATTGCGGCCGGATCTCCGCCAGACCCCATTATAGTTAAAGGGGTTCTGTAGTTTGTTTAAACTGATGATCTATCCTCTGGATAGATCATCAATATCTGACCGGCGGGGGTCCGACACCCGGGGCCCCCGCCAATCAGCTGTTTGAGAAGGCAGTGGCGCTCCAGCAGCGCCGCGGCCTTCTCACTGTTTACCGCAGGCCCAGTGACGTCACGGATAGTATCAACTGGCCTGGGCGCGGCTAAGCTCTGTTCACTTGAATGGAGCTTAGCCCCGCTCAGGCCAGTTGATACTAGTCGTGACGTCACTGGGCCAGAGGTAAACAGTGAGAAGTCCGCGGCGCTGCTGGAGCACCGCTGCCTTCTCAAACAGCTGATTGGCGGGGGTCCAGGGTGTCGGACCCCCGCCGATCATATGCTGATGATCTATCCAGAGGATAGATCATCAGTTTAAACAAACTGCAGAACCCCTTTAATGGTGCCAGATGGCATTCCGGGAGTTTCCAACAGTGATGGATCCGGAACGCTGTTCGTGGCCAGGAAAGCCTGCTAGTGTGAAACTAGAAGGTTTTCTTCAACCCTTCATTTTTGGAACCACAATAGCTATTTATCTAACTAAATTCAAGCAACGGCTATCTGTGTAAGGATCCTATGACACATACGCTTGACATTTTGGGGCGCAAAAGTAGACTCCATTAGATTTTTCAATATGGCTTTGGGGCTTCACATCCATTCTCCCCCCCCCCCCCCCCCCCATCAGTGAAGTCAGATACTGATGTTGAAGGATGTAACTTGGTTGTCAGTCAGGGGTCCTGAGATCAGGTCTCTCCATCTTGCATACACTTTCTGTGAGCTTGTGTTGCACTTCAAATTAACAGAATAAAACTTTGACTGCCGTAAAGCTTACTACATATTGTTATACTATTGTGTTATATATGTTAAAGGGGTATTCCGGTCCAAATGATCACTGTTAAATCGGTTGGAGTATGGGACTCACAATGAATGGAGCGACAGTTGGGCATGTGCACTGCGACAGTTGGGCATGTGCAGTCCTGTTGTTGAACCCCCTACTGATCTAACATGTTCTGTGTGGAATACCTCTAACCAGTTTGCAGTTCGCTCCTAAGCTCCCCCTAGTGGTAGCTCAAAGAAGCTATAACTTTATCATTTTACTCTATGTTAAGGATCTTGAGCTGTGTATAAGAAACATTGAAGGGATTGTCCAATATTTAACAGTTGATGACAGAACCCTAGGGTAGGTCATCAATATCAGAGGGGTGCCGAGCGTCAGACCTCTGCCAATCAGCTAATTGGAAACAGGTAGGCAGCATTACAGTAACCAGGTACATACGCTACACAGTGTCTGGAGCTGTGTAGTCTTTCCCCAGAACTTCTCTCAAACTTTCTGTCACAACTAGGCTTGTCGGGGCTCCTGACGGGCCAAACATTGCACCAGTAGAGAGGATCGTTTGATCCAATGAGGAGCACAAGCAGCTCCCACTGTATTGTTATCCAACATCCAGACACAGGTGACACCTTCATTACACACCCTGTCTCTACTCGGACCAATTCCAGGTGCTTAGCAGAAGAAAATTTGGTGTCTTTCTACCTTTCTTTTCCTTAATAAAAAGTGAATGATTTAGAAATAACACTTTGATGACCATTTTTTCACAGGCAGTGCAGAAAATCTGATTAATAGCATACTGCATCCGCTTGTGATACTCCATGTGACGGTGGAATAAAGTTGTTAGCACAGTTTGAGATAAAAATGTTACACCTTATGTGTAGGATTTTGTTGTTATGGTCTGCATTAAAAGGGCTGTTTTTTAGTAGCAATCATGTTTTTGGTTTGTAATCCACATTACGAATGAGACAGAAATAGAAGCGTAATCCCGTTATTGTAGATGCAGGTGCAGGGGTGTAATGTTCACGGTCGCAGAGGGTGCGACAGCGACCGGGCCCGGCGGGGGGCCCGCTGTACTCACATGTAATGGGAGTGCTCTGACGGGGCCGGTGTTCTGACAAAAATCCTTACTTCGTGAAAATACCTTACCCCTCGTGACTTCTGCGGGTGTGCGCCTCAACTTCCGGGGTTGTGCACCTCATCGCAAGCGCACTACCACGGCATGGGTAAGATAAAATTACACAAAGCTCTGACTCACAGACACTGCGCGTGCGCCGTCAGGGGCAAGGAGATCTGACGGTCTTTTCTCCTTACCCTCACACTGCGCACGCGCAGATTGTGAAATCTCCTTTTGCTCCCAGCACTATGAGCCATCTGGGGAGTGGGTCGTGGGTGCAGCATATTGGGGGGCATAACCCTAAACCCTAACCCTTGTGAGGGTAAGAAGATTTAACAATATGCGCGTGCGCAGTGTGAGGGTAAGGAGAAAAGACTGTCAGATCTTCTTACCCCTGACGGCGCACGCGCGGTGTCCGTGAGTCAGCGCTCCATGTAATTTTATCTTACCCGTGCTGTGTACATACATTGATCAGGAAATGACATAAGGTTTGAAAAGAAATGTTTCTGTGATTTTCCGATTTGTTTAGTTGTGCTTAGCGGCAGTTTACCTGTAAGGCTGAGTGCACACGGGGCAGATCTGTTACAGAGATTTCTGTTACTGTTGCCTACGTGAGCTGCAGCAATAATTATATTCAAATGTATAGAACGGATTTTCAGTCGGAGACAGTACTGCAAGAAATGTATACTCCTACCTTAAAGGGGTTGTGCAGGGGTTTTATATTGATGACCTATTCTCAGAATAGGTCCTTAATATCTGATCGGTGGGGGTCTAACACCTGGCACCCCCTCCGATTAGCTGTCCATGCGAGCGCTGCTTCCTCTTCATTACCCTACACATAGTGTCCCCTGTAGCGGTGGTATAGTGTAATTACAAGCCACTGCTCCATTCAAGTGCGAGTACTTGTAATTAAACTGGCTTAGAGATAAGTGAAAAGATTCTACAGGATCGATTTGTCCAATCAGCAGGACTGTTAGAATCAATTTGTTTTATGCAAATGAAGAAGCCCTGCTAATTGGATAAATTGATTCTGTAGAATCTTTTCGCTCAGCTTCCGAGACAACGGGCAGTCTAACAAAGTGGAAGTAGCGCTCGCATGAAGTGCCATCTCCTCTTAAAACAGCTGATTGGCCCGAGGTGCGGGGTCTCAAACTCCCACCGATCACCTTATCTACCATGTGTTACTCCTACCTTAACACAATTTTCTGGGCTTCATATATAGATGATCTATCCTCAGGATAGGTCATCAACATCAGACTGGTAGGGGGCCAGCCCGGCACCCCTCGTGATCTGCTATTCCCTGCAGCCTCCGGCACCAGGGCTCACATTTTGAACAGAACCAGAAACACAATTCAAAGTGTAGTGGCCGTTCTAGCTTACATTTAGATGAATGGGAGCTGAGCTTCAGTAACCCATCCCAACCACTACTCGTTGAATGGAAATGTGCTTCCAGCTCCTTTCAAAGTACTAGCTCCATCCTGGTACTAGTTCCCGTGAGGGTGTCATTTGTCAAACCCCCACCAATCTGATATTGATGACCTATGCTGAAGATATGTGGCGCCTAGAAAACCTCTTTAAATATTGTAAAAGTAACGCAATATAATTACAATATAATTAATGCTGTCAAAGCCACTCCAGAACGTTTCTCCTGTGTTGTTAAAAGCTGCAGATAACCGCTGTTGACAGGCATTGCAGGATTGATAGTTGCTGGGGGCCATTAATGGTATATTAATGTAAACTCCTATTACTATCTCTCTCTCTCTCTCTCTTTTTCTAGATGGGTTCTTATAGTACTTGAATTGGGAGTCTCTGTTGGGGGTTTTCCAACCTTCATGGCATTGTTAACAATAATGGAACAGTCAGCAGTGATATTCTTGCCATTATTGTAGAATAATATCTATGGTCGATGTACTTGTTTGAAATATTCATGCTATAACATAACGGAACTAATAAAACCGTAGAATAATAAATATTAACTGGTTATATAACATAATGTTTCCATGTGAAGCTATTATTACACTTCAGATATACTATTTCACCTACTATTTCCAACTAGAATGATTAAAAATGAGCAGTTCATATTTAAGATGTGTAATGATCGTTCTAGTATAAGCAAGTGAGTACTTTTCAATGTAACATGTTACTGTGGGACTGTTAAGTGTACATAATCCAGATTTATCTCACACAGAGAAGGCTTAGACAATATTTATGAGAAGGCAAATAGGTGTTGTTGAATGAAGCATATTCTGCACTATGGATAATGATTCCATACATTAAATATTAGTCAAAATTCCAAAGATGAGAATGGTCAGGATGTTGGAGCATAAACTGAGTGGTAGCGACTGGATCTCTTGGAATCCAACGTAGTACAAAAGCATTAACATCCCAAGAATCAAGATGTTCTTCTCCAGGGAGAAGTGATGGGGAAAACCCTGGATATTGCATGTAGAGCAGGAATTGGTATCTGTGATATCCTGACTGTGCTTGTGAATTTGGTCGAGAGTATTGAGATAAAATATTCCCTGTTACATCTCTTCCTCTAAGAAGAACATGACCTGGTATATTAGTGACCAGCCAGTGTCTCCAGAATCTTTGTATTGGCCGGAACCTGCTTGGAGCATCAGGGTCTACCATAATCAAAGTATACATCTCTTCTGGTTTGGCTTTGAGGAATTTGATCCAAGGAGGGCCCCAAACTTTGGTTAAACTGTCTGGGTACTCAAAGCAGTTGGGTATGTAAATACAGGAAACATCACCCATGTTTGGGTATATGACACGAAGGTTACCACTGCAGAACCTGGAATCATCTCCAATGAGAGTTTCGAAGTCACATGAAACAGGAGTACAGGCGAAGAATGATGGTAGGGACAACAGTATCCCAAATATAAACCATAATTTTGCCATTAAAAGCTGTACTTTGTAAGTTGTTACCACTAATGGTCCTCCAGGTGTGTGTTGAGAAACACTCTGGGACCTTTTATGATGTCATAATTAGTTATTTTTCTATTTAGCTCTGCTAACAGGGGCTGTTCTCCTGATGGATATATTCTCTTCAAAATAGTAGTTTAATTAAAGAGTTTTCCGAGTAGTTGTCAGGATAGGTCTTCAGTATGTTTATGTGGGGGTTCAACTCCCAACCCCCAAAATCAGCTATTTGAGATGTTTGCGCTGCTCCAGTAGTGGCTGTGCTTGGTATTGCAGCTCAACCCCATTCACTTCTATGGGCCACCGATGAATGTGATTTTAATGGCCTAGGAAGAGACCGCTGCATGCACCGGAGTCAGAACTGAACCGTTCAGATAACGATGACCTATCACAAGGATAGGTCATCAATATAAAACACTCGGACAACACCTTTAAATAATATACTGTACATTGGGAGGGTTTTAATTACCACTTAGATGTGATGTGGGTTTTCGAAAGTAAAGAGTGACTATAACACAAAATTAGAAGACCTTATAGTTGGAGAGTGTGGAGTAGAAAGCAGGAAGTGTTTACCTTGATTTACATGCAGACTGGGCGAATGAGTAACCAAACAACTCTGTCGAAAAAAAAAAAAAAAAAAGAATAGCAACATTTCCAACTTCTGCCTCAGTTTTATAGGGTACTTTCACACTAGCGTTTTTTTTTTTCAGCACTGAGTTCCGTCAAAAGGGCTCAGTGCCGGAAAAGAAGTGATCAGTTATATCCTAATGCATTCTGAATGGAGAGTAATCCCTTCGTGATGCATCAGGATGTCTTCAGTTCAGTCGTTTTGACTGATCAGGCAAAAGATAAAACCGCAGCATGCTACGGTTTTATCTCCGGCCAAAAAAACTGAAGACTTGCCTGAATGCCACATCCGGCATTTTTTTCTATAGGAATGTACTAGTGCCGGATCCGGCATTCAAAATACCGGAATGCCAGATCCGTCCTTCCGGTCTGCGCATGCGCTGACCGAAAAAAAGGTGAAAAAAATAAATACCTGATCCGTTTAGCTGGATGACACCGGAAAGATGGATCCGGCATTTCAATGCATTTTTCTGACTTATCAGGCATTTTTAAGACTGATCAGGATCCTGATCAGTCTTACTAATGCCATCAGTTGGCATACAATTGCCGGCAGGCAGTTTCGGCGACATACCATGTCTGGCAGAATGATAGATAACCTGTTGGAAACCTGTCAGATTGATGTCCGTCATATGACAGGAATTGGTGCTTTTGTGACGCCAGCCTAAAACCGTAGATAAGGGATCAACAACCTCCGGCACTCCGGTTGTTCTAAAAACTCCCAGAATCCTCCTTTTACTTCAGGTGGAAGTTACAGGAATAGCCGAGCAATTGTACATACTAGGAGTTGTAGTTTTACAGCATCTGGAGTGCCGAAGGTTGCTGACCCCTGCCTTAGATCCATAGCTCTAACTGCTCTGCCGAATGGCAACATTCCTACTCAAAAAAGTTGTCTTACTTTTTATGGAATGTGATTAGGATCCTTTGACTCAAGGATCACTAGGTTTACTTTCCTTCTTATATTACAGACGATCGGTGCACCTGCCTATTTATTCGTCCCATTTTTGCTTATTTCTGCTGTCAAGATTTTGGCTTGTTACTTTGTCATCACAAATTACGACCAAGGCGTTCTACATTTCATTCTATCTAACTTGGCTAAATGGAGCACTACCCAGAATGTCTCTTAAAAAGCTTCTCCTTTTAGTTTTATTCTGAATGTTTGAATATGAAAGTTAGCCTGTACGCTGTGTAATAACCAAAAGGATCTGAAAACACAATAAACAGCGTTTTGCAGAGCTGAATTTTCAGTGCGCTTTCTGCATATAGATTGGCTATTTCCGTCAGCATCTGTTCCAAGCCTGCCTCCCACACTGTAATGCAATGTGTTTAATTCAGAGAGTTCCTCCTGATCTGTTCAGATGATTGCACATTCAGACCCTACAACATATGGCACAGGCTAAGAAATGGATTGGCCTCTCTGTCCCTCTGAAGGACATACATACCCTTGTTGTTTAGGTGGTCTAGTATACTTTAATTAATATTGTCATTATCTTTTGCCTAAAGGGAGTCTTTCACGCAGATTCACCCTATTAACCTAATAACAGTGTTATGTCCACGGCATCCCCCCTATTAAAACTGTGCTTACCGTTAGTTCCTTGCTATCATCGTTCTGCAGAAAAACACTTTTAATCCACATGCAAATGAGGCTGTGAAGGTGCCCAGGGGCGGCGTTACAACGGCCGGTGCCCAGGCCCCTGGGTCATTTTCATACGAAGCCACTCCCCCTCCGCCGCGTCTGCCCGCCCTTAGCGCACAGTAAACTGTGATGCCCCGGCCCGACTGTGCTCATTCAATGCGCACGCGCTGATATAGCGGTCATCGGCACATGTGCGGGATTACGGACGGGAGGAGGGAGGTTAGAGCAGAGACTAAGGGCGGGCAGACATGGCGGAGGGGGAGTGGCTTTGTATGAAAATGACCCAGGGGCCTGGGCACCTTCACAGCCTCATTTGCATGTGGATTAAAAGTGTTTTTCTGCAGAACGATGATAGCAATGAACAAACGGTAAGCACAGTTTTAATAGGCGGGATGCCGTGGACATAACACTGTTAATAGGGTGAATCTGCGTGAAAGACTCCCTTTAATGACTCATGGACTCGACGATATGTATTTTCTGGTCTGCAAATTTTGGATCTGGAAAATACAGATCCATCGTTGTTTCATCCGCATTTTTTGCTGTGGCCAAGTATAAGACATTGCGGAATGGATCATCATGTGCTTTCCTTATTGGTATGTTCCACAGAAAGATAGAACTTGTCCACAAAATGTGGACCACAGGCCTATTGAAGTCAACGGGTCCCCCCAAAAAACAACATATGGCATACGTATTTGTGGACTGCAAAATGGATGCGGTCATGTGTATGAAGCCTAACACTAACATGCTGATTTATGCAGGAATTATCCACTGCAGTTGGAATCTGATTTATTTTTTTATTGACCTACAATCTTAAAGTCACTGGACCCAATGCCTCTGGGAATATATTGAAGAGTAGGTTAACCTTTGGTGAACCCCCAAAAATGTATGCTTCAGTAGTAGTGATGGACTTGGGCAGGGAAGCCACCATGAAAACAATTTGCCTGCAGCTTCTCTGTCAGCTTACCAGCGACACTGGAAAGTGGAGAGGTTAACTATTGGAAGCAATTAGATTGCTGTTTTTAGAATCTCCAAAAATGAGAGCAGGAGTCTGATTGTTTGCCATGGGTGGCATTGGTTGCTACATCCCCCTTGAGGTTTTTGCCTTGCAAAACAGGCCACCAGCTGTGCAGGGGGCAGCAGCTAGGCCACATCCACATGAATGAAGCTGTGCATAATGGGCCAGGAGTATCACTGTGCAGGAAAAACCTGTGAAGGGGCATAGGACTAGAGGAGCACTGTGTCCCCTTCATTTTTAGTATTTTGGGGGACCCAGCACTTGGACCCCCACTACTCGGAAGTGATCCCATATTTACAAACTGCAGCAGGGAAGTACGGGTGTATAGCACATGGCCACTGCAGCCAATCACGGTCTTCACTGGTCTACCACTGAGGACAGTGATTGGCTGCAGCAATCACACACTGTTTACTCACATGTCCAGCTGCAGTTTGTTAACAGAAAGCAGCAGGAGGACTGGACCAGTCCTGGAGAAAGGGGTGAGTGTAAGATGATTTTTAAGGCTATTTCAGGACTTGTCTGAGATTTTTAATTTTCTCAGGCAACCCCTTTAATATGTCATTGCAGGCACTGTACCTCCAGTAATCCATACAGCAGCCGTCTCAACATATGCCTCTTATTGTGTAAGGTTAAGCTTCTAATCTAGAATAACATGACTCCTCTATCTGTTTCCTAGCTCAATTCACTGCAAACTCCATTTATTTTAATATTAGAAGGAGAGGAGGAGACTTCAGTTAGCCCATCACTTCCTAGCGACATCAATGTCTGAGATGGGAACAGTGACGTAGCTAGAAATGACTGGGCCCCACAGCAAATTTTTGAATGGGGCCCCCCTTCCCCAGTAATTTTTTTGCAACCCCTTCCTTTCATGCAGCCCCCATTCCCGTGGCTAGTAAAGATCGCTCTCTCGGACTAGGCCTGGCAGCTGTTCCATCCATTTTTTACAGGAGCCACAAGCTATACATTTACACACAAGTCATCGTATTTTTGCCCTACAAGATTCACCTAGGTTTTAACAAAGAAAAATAATAGAAAAAAATATTTTTCATCTGATCTGATAAAAAAAAAAGAAATCTTATTTTTCATTAGCGGAGAAAAAAAGAAAAAACATATTTTTCATCAGACCTCATATTAGACTCCTAAATCAGATCCCTAATCCTCATCTGACCTAAAATAAGATCCCCAAACCTCATCAGACCTCCAAATCAGCCCCCCAAAATAAGACCCCCAATGCTCGGATCAGACAACACAAATTAGACCCCCAATGTCAGACCCTCAGTGCTTAGATCCCCCCCCCCCCCCCATGCTCAGATCTCCCCTCCATGCTCAGATCTCCCCTCCATGCTCAGATCCCCCCCCCCCTTGCTCAGACCTGTCCAACCCATGCTCAAACAAGACCCCCATGCTCAGATCTGCTCCCCATACTCAGATCTGCCTCCCATGCTCAAATCTGAACCCCCATGCTCAGATCAGGACCCCCCCCCCCCCCCCCCCATGCTCAGATCAGACCCCCATGCTCAGTTCTATAATTTAAAAAAATCTCTTCCCTCTCCTGACCAGGCACTGGGCTCCTGCTCGGGACCTGCTACTCTGCAAGTCTGACACACTCTCCGCTGTGACCTGATGAGCACAACGTCAGGTCATAGTGCGTGTCTCCAGATACTACGTTCTCACACTGTGTGCATCAGGAAGTAGTGGAGAGTGCGCTGGAGCTGCAAAGTGCCCGATCAGGAAAAGAGATCTGAGCACGGGGTGGAGAGTGAGCAGCCTGACTGCTTCCCAGCCCCACAGCTAGAGCCGCACTTGAAGAAGCAAAGAGCCGCATGCGGCTCAAGAGCCACGGGTTGGCCACCGCTGGTCTATACTGTCACTGTATATCATTTAATTGTGTAATACTGTTGAGGGGGCCCAGACAAAATCTTTTAGTCCTCCTCCTCCTGCATGGGCCCCTTCTGGGTCAGGGCCCTAAAGCAGCTGCTTCCCCTATAGCTACGCCCCTGGATGGGAATATCCCCTTAAGGCATTTATGGTACGCCATTGTCACACTAGTAAAATCATACGTAAATAAATGAATTTTGTTGCTGCACATTTAATGAGTGAGGTTTTAGAAAAGAAACTGACGCTAAGGCCTCATGCACAGGGCCGTTGTTTGGGTCCGCATCCGAGCCGCCGTTTTGGCGGCTCGGATGCGGACCCATTCACTTCAATGGGGCCGCTAAAGATGCGGACAGCACTGTCGTGTGCATGATCTGCATGGTCGTGTGCATGAGGCCTAAAGTGTACAATAGATGGATGATTTTCAGACTCATTTGAATATGGCTTAGGACCATCCTCACACAGCCACTTGTTTAGTGCCCAGAACAGTATTGCATACCGTTGGGTCAAGGCAGTGAAACATTTTCCCAAAATATCAATCATTAGATATCCTTATTGGATCCATTCCACTACGATAGCAGTTTTTACATAGGGTGCTGCAATTGTATTTGACTCAAAGCATTTTGTATAAAACTGCAATACTTGTAATTTCTACTTATTAGGCTGGGTTCACACGGGCGTGTCCGGATTAGGTCCGGATGCATACCAGTGTATTGCGGCAAACCCGCGCGATTAGGTACGCAATTAACATAGTTACAGAAGTTCAGGTTTGGGCTCGGTGTTGTGTAGATTGTATTATTTTCCCTTATAACATGGTTATAAGGGAAAATAATAGCATTCTGAATACAGAATGCTTAGTAGGTGATCAATTGAGGGTTAAAAAAAAATAAAAAAATTAACTCACCTTCTCCTCTTGATCGCGTAGTACCCGGTCTCTTCTTTACTTCTTTAATGATGAACTACCGGCTAAGACCTGTGGTGACGTCAGATCACATGCTCCAATCACATGGTTCATCACCGTGGTGATGGACCATGTGATTGGAGCATGTGATCTGACGTCACCAAAGGTCCTTTAGCCGACAGCTCATCAGAAGAGACTGGGAACTACACGATCAAGAGGAGAAGGTGAGTTAATTATTTATTTATTTATTTTTTTTTTTAACCCTCAATTGATCACCTACTAAGCATTCTGTATTCAGAATGCTATTATTTTCCCTTATAACCATGTTATAAGGGAAAATAATACAGTGAATAGACTGTCACCTAGCAACCAATGCGTGAAAATCGCACTGCATCCGCACTTGCTTGCGGATGCTTGCGATTTTCACTCAGCCCCATTCACAATATAGAGCATGCTGCGATTTTCACGCAACGCATAAGTGATGCGTGAAAATCACAGCTCATGTGCACAGCCCCATAGAAATGAATGGGTCCAGATTCAGTGCGGGTGCAATGCGTTCACCTCACGCATTGCACCCGCGCGGAAATCTCTCCCGTGTGAACTCAGCCTTATAAGTCCTACTGGTAGGGGGGGTTCCTATCAAAGACATTGAGAGTCTGTTTCAGTTAATTGGAGCCTTCTTTTAAATGCAGATTCAAAGGGGTAAGGATGCCTTGAAATGTGGTAGATCTTGTTGCAGAAATTTTTCGGCGACTGAATATCAGTTCCATTCCCCTGAATGGGGTTTGTAGAATGAGTGCTCTGTATACGGTGATAGAGAATGCAGGGATGTTAAAAAAAAATTCCCTGCCTTCTCCATGGGAAGCCCAGCTATCACCCCTGGGGAGCCCAGCTGCCATTCTGCAAGGGCGTTCAGGAACATCCTTGCATAGATAAACGCGGACCGTATACATTTTAACATTTTATGGATGTTCCGGAAGAGGTAGTTGCTACCATATAGTAGAGTTGGGACAAAATGGATGGTTCTGGACCAGTTTTACCGATTTCTTTTTCATGGAGTATTATATCAGCAGCTTCTCTCCATCTATTATAACTATAAGAAATCCTTCCGGAGATGTACCTCTGAGAGAAAACAATTGACAAACATTATTTGTCATACTTGGTTTAGAGCGCCATAACACAACAGATGTTCCAAGGACAAATACATGGCTAAGCATATTCATATTAGGGTTTTAGAACGAGGATAGCAGATTATGCCGTAATTTAATCTGGTTTGCAAATGACTCAGCCACTGAGTGATCTTGTTAAAGTGTAAATTTAAAAATACCACAGGTTTGTGCTCTGTCGAACTATAGGAAAATAAATTATGGTAGCTTTTTTTTTTTTTTTTTTTTTTGCCTTTGCTTGATTAAAATGAGCTCCCTCTCTGGTGGAAATTACAGTGAAAGAATTTATAAATGAGCCAGCGATTATTAATCACAGTGATTAGACTGTGACTCATGCTATATCTTGTAGGTTTTGTTGAAGTGTAATGGACATATATTTCCAAAGAATATCATTGGAAAGTAGTTATCCTCGTTGTGTCCTGTCATTTTTGTCTCCTTTTAAACGCTCGCAAGCAAATGCATATTTTAGACAACCCCTTTAAATCACTCCTCAGGATAGGTCACTAATATCAGATCGGCGATCAGCTGTTTGAAGAGGAGGCGCGCGCTGTGCCAGCGCGCGCCTCCCCTTCACTGTTTACCTTCTCGCCGTTGCATCTGCAGTGGTGAGCAGGTATAATTACACCCAAGCCGTCCCAAGGAAATGAATGGGATGGCTTTGGTGTAATTACACCTGCTCACCACTACAAATGCAACAGTGAGAAGGTAAACAGTGAAGGGGAGGCAGCGCTGGCACGGTGCACGCCTCCTCTTCAAACAGCTGATCGCCAATCTGATATTAGTGACCTATCCTGAGGATAGGTCATTAATAAATATAACTCGGACAACCCCTTTAAATCACTCTGAAACTGTGTGAAACAAGATTTTCTGGTCTGATGGAACCAAGATTGAACCTTTTTGGCCTCAATACTAAGCATCATGGTTGGAATAAAGCAGGCACTTTCCAATACCATTTCTACAATGAAGGATGGTGGTGGGTGTTTTTCAGCAGTTGTAACAGGGAGACTGGTCCAAGTTGAGGGACGACAGCTGGCTGGAGCAAAGTACAGACATGTTCTGAATAAATACTTTACCCAGTGTGCTCTGGACCTCAGACTGGGCTGATGTTTAGTATCTAACAAGACAATGACCCTAAGCACGCAGCCAAGACAACACAGGAGTGGCTTAGGGACAATTCTGAGAATGTCCTTGAGTGTCCTTGCCAGAGCCCTGACATTAACCCAATCAAAGAGCTCTGGAGAGACCTGAAAATGGCTGTCCACTGACAGTCCCCATCCAACCTGACAGAGCTTGAGATAATCTGCAGAAATTCCCCAATTCCTGGTGTGTTAACCATGAGGCATCATACCCAAGAAGACTGGAGGCTGTAATTGCTGCCAAAGGTGCTTCAAATAAGTATTTTTATTATTATTAAAGCACCATTCATTCCATAGTGCTTCATATGAAAAAGGGTATACATAAATAATACAGACAGTTGCACTAAGCATGAACAAGACGAGTTACAAACTGGTACAGAAGGAGAGAGGGCCCTGCCCGTGAGGGCTCACAATCTACATGGTATGGGAGAAGGACAAAGTAGGAGAGGGTAAAGTTGGTCATGGCTGTATAGAGGCAGCAGGGTCACTGGTTGTAAGCTTGTCTGAAGAGGTGGGTTTTTAGGTTTCTTTTGAAGGATTCCAATGTAGGTGAGAGTCTGATATGTTGGGGTAGCAAGTTCCAGAGTGTGGGGGATGCACGGGAGAAATCTTGGAGGCGATTGTGGGAAGAGGTGATAGGAGAGGAGAGAAGTTGGTCTTGTGAGGATCGGAGATTACGTGTGGGGATGTATCGGGAAAGTAGCTCAGAGATGTAGGGAGGGGACAGGTTGTGGACAGCCTTGTATGTATTTATTATTATTTTGAACTGAGTTCGCTGGGCAATGGGGAGCCAGTGAAGGGATTGGCAGAGGGAAGAGGCACAGGAGTAACAGGGTGAGAGGTGGATTACTTGGGCAGCAGAGTTGAGGATAGATTGGAGGAGTGCAAGAGTGCTAGATGGAAGGCCATAGAGGAGAATGTTGCAGTAGTCTAGGCGGGAGATGATGAGGGCATGTACAAGCATTTTCGCAGACTCAAAGTTGGGGAAAGCGCAGATGCGGGAGATGTTTTTGAGTTGGAGGCAGCAGGTGGTGGAAAGGGCTTGGATGTGTGGTTGGAAGGAGAGGGCAGAATCCAAGGTCAGTTGGTGATGTCTGGACCAGAGAGGTAGATTTGTGTGTCGTCAGCATAAAATTGATACTTAAAGCCATTGGACTCTATGAGCTGTCCCAGGCCGAAAGTGTAGATAGAGAAGAGCAGGCGTCCTAGGACAGAAACTAGCAGGACACCAACAGAGAGGGAATGAGACAAGGAGGTGGTGTGAGAGTGGGAGACGCTAAATGTCCACTCTGTAAGGTATGATGTGATCCAGGAGAGGGCCAGGTCAGTAATGCCAAGAGATGAGAGAGTTTGTAACAGAAGGGAGTGGTCGACAGTGTCAAAGGCAGAGGACAGGTCAAGGAGAAGGAGGACAGAGTAATGTTTTTTGGTTTTGGCTGTTAGTAGGTCATTGGTGACTTTGGTAAGGGCAGTCTCAGTTCAGTGATGGGGTAGGAAGCCAGATTGTAGCCGGTCAAAGAGGAAGCAGGAGGAGAGGTGAGAGGACAGCTCAGAATGGACATGTTGCTCAAGTAGCTTTGAGGCATATGGAAGAAGTGATATGGGGTGATAATGGGACAAAGAGGATGGGTTAAGTGAATGCCTTTTGAGGATGGGTGTAATGGTAGCATGTTTTAAAACCAGAGGGGAAAACACCAGAGGTTATTGATAGGTTGAAGAGATGAGTCAGGGCTGGGATAAACACTGTGGTTAGGTTAGGGATGAGATGGGATGGGATTGGGTCAAGTGCACAGGTAGTGAGATGTGATCTGGAGAGTAGAATGGAGAGTTTTTCTTCTGTAATGGTGGAGAAGCGGGTTTTGGGAGAAGAGGACTGAGAAGTTGTGTAGAGGGTCTGTGGGCACTGTGCACCAAAGATTTCTCTGTTGACTATCTTTTGTGTGAAGTATGTGGAAAAGTCCGCAGCTGAGATGAGAGGGTGGGGACGCTGGGGGACGGAGAAGGGAGTTAACAGTGTTAATATTGTAATCACTTATATACTGTATGTCCTCATTACAATCACACCTAAAAAGTTTAATTAAATTCAAATAACTCCTTCTTGGTGCAATTTTTTTATTTTTTATCAATGAATGTAGTAGCCAGGTTTGAGAGTGGCTGAAGAAGTGCTCATCACACTGTAAGATCTGGCACAGTGCGTTATACAGAGAGCCCATTGATTTCAGTGAGAGTTGTGTAATATTTCAGTGTCATGACCAACTTTACCATCTCCTACTGAGTCCTTCTCCCATACCATGTAGATTATAAGCCCTCACGGGCAGGGCCCTCTCTCCTTCTGTACCAGTTTGTAACTCTTCTTGTTCATGCTTGGTGCAATTGTCTGTATTATGTATGTATACCCCTTTTCATATGTACAGCGCTATAAAGTGAATGGCGCTTTAATAATAAATAATAATAATGAAAAAATAGTGCATAAAAAAATATTGCGTCTTCTAATGGATGGCCAACATACTGGAATAATAGATAAGAATATTAACACTTTTTAAAAAGTACTAAGTAAAAGGTCTGAATATTTATCTCAGTGCAAACCAGTAATATGTGTTAGCTTTGTAAGTATAGAGAAAAACATCCTTCTCTATTTTGTAAGGCTATAGCCTGGAGGGAAGTGGTCTGCCTTGCATGTAGAGATTCTAAGTTCAAGTCTTAGGAGAGACTTGTATATGTGTTTTTTTTCTGTTATTTATTTCTCTCTCATTTAACCCATAAGGCTTACAATATTGAGAATATTGCTTTTTATGCTTATAACCTAAAACATATTACTGGTTTATTCACAGACACAATATGTGAAAGAAACCAGCAAGATGTATTTGTTTTCTAAGCATAAAAGCATTATTCTCAATACATAAAGGCTATAGCCTTTTACTTTGGGTTAAAAACTTTTGAAAAAAAAATATCGGAAAGTCTCTCCCGAGATTCAAACCTGGGATCTTTGTATGCAAACCTGACCACTTACCTCCAGGCTATAGCCTTATATTGAGGACTGTGGGTTTTCTGTACTTAGAAAGCTAACACATATTACTGGTTTCTTTATAATCATATTGTGCCTTTAAATAAAGCAGTAATATGTATATTATCTTTCTAAACATAGAAATCCACATTTCTTATTATGTTAAGGTTACAGTAAGTAGCGTATTTGAAATGTAGATGCTAAGACATAGCTTTGCCCTCATTATGCTGATTTCTAGCCCTGCCAATCAAGAGGAGAGGGGAGCATGCAGGGCACAGAGACAGGGCTCCAGATAGTCTTGTCTTGTCGCCATTTGCGACTGTACCGCCGCGATCCTGCGCAGCCTATGTTCTCTTCAGTAGCACAGCACAGTCAGTGGAGAAGGAAGGAGTCCCTCCCTCTCCACTGTGATGCGGCCGCCACTACCACCAATGGGCAGATAGCAGGGAGGAGGAGCTGTCGCCACTGCGCCACCAATGAATGTAAAACATAAGTATAGGCAGCGGTATCACAGACCCGGCACCCGGCCTCAATAACAGGGCATGCGATCTGCGGTAATTAACCCCTCAGGTGCCACAGATCGCATGCCCTGTTATTGAGGCCGGGTGCCGGGTCTGTTATACCGCTGCCGACAGGAGTTAAAGAGGACCTTTCATGGGTACAAAGAATATAAACTTATTAGTAGCAGGCTACATAGAGTGGCGCCCAGGGATCTAAGTGCACTTACTATTAGTCCTGGGCGCCGCTCAGTTCACCCGCTGTGGCCCCCGGTAATTTCAACATTCAGAGCAAGGAGGAGGAGACGCCAGTGTCTGTCCTTCCCCCTGACAGCAGCGCTGACCAATCACAGCGCAGAGAGAAGTAGTTGTTTTTTTCTCCCTCTCTCAGCGCTGTGATTGGTCAGCGCTGCTGTCAGGGGGAAGGACAGACACTGGCGTCTCCTCCATCTTGCTCTGAATGTTGAAATTACCGGGGGCCACAGCGGGTGAACTGAGCGGCGCCCAGGACTAATAGTAAGTGCACTTAGATCCCTGGGCGCTGCTCTATGCAGCCTACTACTAATAAGTTAATATTCTTTGGACCCACGAAAGGTCCTCTTTAATTACATTCATTGGTGATGCAGTGCGCCCCCCCCAAAGCCTCACCCCCCCCCATTATCACTGGCCACAAGTCCCCCCCCATTATCACTGGCCACAAGTCCCCCCCCCCCTCCCCATTGTTATATGGTGGCCACAGGGTCCCATCCCCTCCATTGGTGGCAGTGGCAGATTACACTGCTGGGGCTCAGATCGTTACCATGGCAGCCAGGACGCTACTGGAGCCCTGGCTGCCATGTTCAGCTCCCTTCTGCTGTGTGCACAGGGCACAGGGCAGCAGGGAGATGTGTGAGATCCTATTCACCCTGATAGAGCTCTATCAGGGTGAATGGCACAAGGGATGAAAAGATCCAGGTTCTAGTCCTAAGGGAAGAAATGGTTATTAAACAAAAAAAACATTTTACATATAAAATTTACAAACAATAAAGAATTAACATATTACATATCGCCACCTCCCAAAAAGTGTGAGCTATTAAAATATAAAAAAATATTTCCGCTCGGTGAAGGCCGTAACAGAAAAAAAAACTCTAAACCACGCAATTCGCCATTTTTAGTGACCTTGTCCCCCAGAAGATATCCCTGGATGTGAGAGGTATGTGGTGCTGTTTTCTCCTATATGTAGTGCTGGCTCACTACTGTGACCTGCGTCTCATCTTCTCAAAGTCCTTTTTTTTTATTATATGCATTTTAAATTTGGCGACTAAAAAATGTAATTTGTCTCCTAAAGTTTTTTAGTTTAGGAGCCAATGGCTCCTGGTCATTTTTTTTTGTCTGGAGCACTGAGAGAGTGTTATAAAAGCAGTGCTTCAAGGATTCAGTCCCATCCCCTGGTGCTCCAACTTGCTTATTTGTATATGAATAAAAACACAGCTATCTCTGCAACTGTTTAGCATACAAAGTAAATTTATCGTTTAAATCAGCATGATGACGCCTACCAGGCAGTATGTCTGGTTTAATAGGGTTGATCATGCTGACAGAGCCTCTTTAAAAGTTTTAAAGATGTGCACCATGATTGGATTATGTCTTTTTTAGTTTTAGTATTCATACAGTTTTATTTATTTTTTCAAATTGCGTGATAATCTCCTAGGACATATGGATTTTTTTTTACCTATTTGTTAGTTTAGATTGCAATGTGAGACTGAATAGTATCAAGTGAAAAAAGGCTATTAAAGGGGTTCTCCAGGAATAAAAAAAAAATGAAATAATAAGTATATTCACAAATACCTTCCATTACTTAGAATGGCTTGTTTCGTCTGAGGAGCAATCATTAGGAGAACTAAAATGGCCGCCGTCCTATTAGTCCACACAAAACCTGTCCTAATCACACAGGAGGACAAATTACTTCACCACAATGACTGAGCCATAGTGCTGTCTCATGCTCCTCTCTGCTCTGCTTGTCAGGAATCATGATCCTGAATACAGGTGAATATCTGTGGGAATGGAGAAGATGAGGAGACATGAGAGGGGGTGAGGTGTTGCTAATGAGCATCAGCACTTGTTTACAGCCTCCATTACCACAGCAACACATTACCACAGCCTGTCCTGTCCGTCCTCTCTGTACTTCATGTGTTCTCGTGAACTAAATTACCCAGAGATTCAGCTAAAGTTCTTATCTGTATTCAGGACCATAATGCCTGACAAGCAGAGCAGAGAGGAGGATGAGGCAGCTCCTTACCTCAGTGTTGTAAAGTAACTTGTCCTGCTGTGTGGTTAGGACAGGTTTTGTGTGAACTAATTGGACGGCGGCCATTTTGTTTCCCCTGATGATTGCTCCCCAGACAAAACAAGCCATTATAAATAAGGAAAGATATTTGAGAATATATTTATAATAAAGTAATATTTAATTATTTTCAATTTCTTAATTGCCAGACAATCCCTTTAAAGAAGAAATTGGGATTTGTATCTTTTGCATGTTTTACATTTAGTATACTGCAATTCAATATGTAGTAAATTATAGCTCCATTACTATAATCTTTCATCAGGAGAAGAAATAGGATATGCAGTTGAATGATTCTGATTGCCTGTATTTAGAGAACTGGCATCATGCCCCCCTGATTACTGCAATGTTCATGCTGTATAGCGGACTTACTTCCTTGCCGAATTAGACTTTTCAGACCCATCACCCTTGGAATAGGCGTGACTGCATGGATAAATTGAACAACAATTACTCTCCACTGGTCTCTAATAACTGAGGAAGATGAAACTGTGGATGAGTCACAAAGGTCTGATGGCTCTTAATGCTGCTGTTCCTGCTGTAAAGGAAAAAAATTGCAGAAAAGGTATATTTCTTCTTATTTTACAATAGCCACCTAAATGGTGACAGTAAATCTCAACGGTAATTTGTTTCATTTCAGCTGTGACAACTTTTTACAGTAAAACACAAGTAGCAAAACAGCAGGAAAGTGACCTTGCCTTGCAATTATAAAAATACCTGTTATTGTGCTTGTTCTGAATGCCTGTAATGGCAAAGCTGAAATACTAACACCCATTTAATAAAAGACAATGGTAGGAACACTTGACACTGATTGAGTAAGCAATGCCGGGCATCACAGACAGTGCTGCTTCATATCTTTACCTATAGAAATAGCATTAAAAATAGTCTTGTAAAAATCCAGCAGAGAACTACGGAGCTGACTTCTTGGCGATATCCTCCATTTTTGCCTGGTGAATGACGTGGGGAAGTGTGCAAAGATTGGTCAAGGGAAGCGGGTCTTAATGATCTGCATGTCCTACTGCAAACAGGAAAGGATGATGTGGTTCTGCTTCAGCCAGTTATCTCATTGCCAGAAACAAAATAGTGAGGAGAAGGAGGGGGACAAAGCTGATCTCATGAGACAAGGGTCACATGCCACAGGAACCTACACCGTTTTGTTGACCTTGGTGGCCTCCACCACCTACTAACCAGTTGTTTCCAGTCATTAAAATCACAATAGGATCAGGAGAGCCGGTTGATAAATGGGACAAGTGCTGTGCCAAATCAAGGTTATTGTAGGTCACAAGTCGTTAAATGGGCTGGCCAGTATAATTTAAATTCCAGCTGTAGGCAGGACTGTTTAGAAAAAATAAATAAAAAATTAACCTTTTAAATGGCCTCTGTTCCAGCACTACATTTCCCGGTGGTCCCCAGTGAACTGCTAGAGACCCATTCTTGGTCACAAGATAGCTGCAGCCAATCAATGGCCTTGGTGGTCATGCGTGCAAGAATAGTGAATGGTTGCAGTCTCGTGACCAATGGAGCCCCATCACATCTGGGGCTAACCAACACCTCAGCCATATATCTGCCATTTTGCTGTAGGCTCTCAAATTGTTCATAGTGTAATGCAGCATACCAAGTACAGCCCATGGAGTATAACAGGAGCTGTGCCACAACAGAAGGCTGGGAGTGGATGATCTGCTCCCTGTGCCCTCTAGGGTTGTTGCGGGTATCGAAATTTCGATACCCAATTGATATTTTTTGTCCGGGTATCGTATCAATACCGGTATTTCAGTTTTTTCGATACTGGCTGCGCTTCTGCGCAGTCTAGTATCTCTGAACATGTTCTCTCAGCAGCACGGGGAGAAGGAAGCTGTCCTCCCCCTCCCTCCCCCCTGTGCTGCTGCCGCTGCCACCAATGAGAAGAGAGGGGCGGAGGAGGGGCGGGCGCACTGCGCCACCAATGAGAAGAGAGGGGCGGTCGCACTGCGCCACCAATGATAGGACTATTCCCACACAGAGCGGCGCCCAGCGATATCTCAGCACTCACCATTATTCCTGGGCACCGCTCCGTTCGCCTGCAGTGCCCCATTACTGTCTCCTCTCCTGCTCCACATGCTGCTGATTACTATCGGAGCAATGTGGAGGAGACATCAGCTTCACTAGTGGGCGTTCCTTCTCCCTGCGCTGCGATTGGACAGCGCTACAGCCAGGGAGAAGGAATGCCCACTAGTGAAGCTGATGTCTCCTCCCCATTGCTCTGATAGTAATGGGGCACTGGGGGGCGAACGGAGCGGCGCCCAGGAATAATGGTGAGTGCTGGGACATCGCTGGGCGCCGCTCTGTGTAGCCTGATACTTAGTCTGGACCCAGGAAAAGTAGTCAGTCAGTCTTTAACACATAATACAGGAGGCGGGTGCCAGCAGCAGAATCGCATTGCCGGCACCCTGCCCCTGACAGGGAGCTGTGATCAGCGGCAGTTAACCCCTCAGGTGCGGCACCTAAGGGGTTAACTGCCGCTGATCTGCCAGTACCCGCCTCCTGTATAAAGGGGTAATTATCATTGGTGGTACAGTGTGCCCCCCCCCCCTCAACCCCCCATCCCATTAAAATCATTGGTGGCACAGTGCGCCGGCCCCTCTCAACCCCCCAGTATTGAAATCATTGGTGGCAGTGGGCACAGGGTCCTCTCCCCTCCCCCTCATTGGTGGTAGCTTCTGATCGGAGCCCCAGCTGTGTAAGCCTGGGGCTCCGATCGGTTACCATGGCAGCCAGGACGCTACAGAAGCCCTGGCTGCCATGGTAACATCCCTGATGCTGTGTGCACAAAGCACAGAGCAGCAGGGAGAGTGTGAAGTCCTATTCACCCTGATAGAGATCTATCAGGCTGAATAGGACAAGGGATGAAAGATCCCAGGTTCTAGCCCCTAAGGGGGAAATAGTTATTAAATAAAAAGTGTAAAAAAAAAAAAAAAGTAAAAAAAAAACCTACCAAAATATGAAGTATAAATCACCCCCTTTTCCCAATTTCACATATAAAATATATAAATAATAAACATATTACATATCGCCACGTCAGAAAAGTCCAAACTATTAAAATATAAAAAAAAATCTAGGTGGTGAACGCGATTCGCCATTTTTTAAAATGCGGAATGCATGTGGTTTTTTGGTTTATTTTTTTCGCGTGGTATCAAATGGTATCGAGTATCGCAATACTTTTTCATGGTATCGAAACCGAATCAAAAATTTGGTATCGCAACAACTCTAGTGCCCTCAGTGGAAGCGAGCACAGATCTTCACTTGCTTTGCTCAATTGCAGGAAGAACCTGTGCTACAGCAAGCTTGTTCCTTCTGTCTGCCCTCCTCCACAGCACTGACTGTATCAGCATAGTGGACTTGTGATCGGATCACAGCTCAGCACTGTGGAGGAGGCCATAGAGTAGGAACTAATGAGCCTGCCCTGCCACCCGTAGAGAATGAGGGCAGGGAACAGGCAAAGAGGAGGAGGCATCAGCCAGTGTTTGTTAACTGCTGCGCTGATGCCGCCACCTCAGAGACACTGCAAGCCACTTCCTGAGGCAAGAAGTGGCCCTGATTATACCAGGCTACCCCTTTAAGCTTTCAGGCTGATTCCACAGGTCTGGTAATTAATATATTATATATAAAGTTGCTCATGCTGGAGCTGACTCACCTGTCGTCTACGTGGAGAGGAACTCTCACATATGCAGCCACTTTTTCTGTATTTGGCTGTGATAGGAGTTCAGGTGGAAGAGGATCTGAGTCCTAGAGGTGGGATGGTAGCCCTCCAAATTTCTTGCTCTGGAGCTTACACCAACCTTAAACCTGCCCTTCTGTTCATTATTAGGGTATATTCAAACACTAAAAAAACATATCCAAAAAATCCACCACGTATTTTGCCCAGAATCTGTGGTAGAAATCTGAGGCTGACCCTCGGATTTCTGCAGCACATTTGTAGCTTGAATGCCGAGGATCCTACTGCGGATTAGCCCTGGTGAATGGGCCTAATCCATGTGTGAAAATCTGTCACATTTTCAGCGTGATTTCTGCTCAAAAACCACACCAAGAAGGAACAAGTCTCTTTTTGACTTGTTTTTCAAATCCCCGCAGTTAAAATCTACAGCTGTATGAATCTCAGTGTGGATTCCCATTGAAAGAAATGAGAGGCAGAGTCTGTGTAATTTTGGCATAGAATACACGCTAAAATAAGGCCAGGTGAACATACCCTTAAAGGGGTTGTGCCAAGTATGAACGTTCTTCTCTATCCATAGCACAGGGGATAACTAACTGATTAGTGGGAATACAGCTGCTAAGACTCGCAGCAGCAGAGTTTTGTGCTAGACCCTCACTGACCAGTTAGTTATCCCCTGTCCTCTAGATAGGGAATAACTTTCATATTTGGCACCCCTTTAATGCTACAGCATTTTATTTTTCATTGACTTTTTATAGGTTTCACATACCACTGCACACCATAGTAATGCTTATGCATATATATTTTTTTTTTTATTGAATAATCCTGGAGGCCTGTTTTTCCAGGGTGCCGGGGGTTAAATACTTCACAAATATGTAGGCTGGGGTTCCCACCTACTTATGAGTACAACCAGCACATACAGTAGTATAATAACAGATGGCTATGTATCTTCAACTGTGGAAGCAGCTAGATCGGAGCGCTGTGCCAGGCTTTCATGGAATACTTCGTTTGGCAGGATCTGAATCCCCTGATATCATTTCTGTTCCATTGCATAGCCTTAATCATGCCGCTTAATGCATGCGGTTGTCTGTTATTAGTATTTACTTCTCCACTTGGCCTGTTTTAGTTTTTTAGATATATATATTTTTTTCATTTATGTATGTTTTCATATGTATTACCAAGCAGAACAGTTTAATAGCCCACTTTTTCTTCAGAACCTAATAGAATGAAATTGCAAAATAAAATACCGCTTTTTTACAGCTGCCTTAAACTGATCTGTCTATAAAAGGGAATATAGCAAAATGCAAGCAATGAAGTCATACCTACACGGCTGCCTGACATCATTATGGAGTCAAAGCTTCTTTTCATTATTTGAATTTCCATCAGTTACCATGTCAACCTTTGTTTTAATGCATATAGATAGAAGCGGCAATTTTAACTTCCCCGTTAAGCAAAATGTCAGCGGATGATATTTATAGGATATAACCACAGACTATAAAATGAATAGAGAGCCTTGTATGGGCAGTTTTATGATAGAAACTTTTATTACAAGAAATAAAAGATGCAGCTCTTTATTTTTATTAAAGACTTGTGGAAAGAACTTTCCTATAAAGTAGTAGTAAAAGTATTCAGTGATTTTAATTTTAATTTTTTTTTTGTGTTGTGCACCTATGGGTTAAATTCTTCAGAAAAAAGTTAAGTACTGCGAACCCTCAGGATGCAGTGGCCTCAGAATACAATATTTTCAACATACAATAGTCTTTTCTAACCCATTGTAAGTTGAAACTTGACTCAACATACAGTTGCAAGAAAAAGTATGTGAACCCTTTGGAATGATATGGATTTCTGCACAAATTGGTCATAAAATGTGATCTAATCTTCATCTAAGTCACAACAATAGACAATCACAGTCTGCTTAAACTAATAACACACAAATAATGAAATGTTACCATGTTTTTATTGAACACACCATGTAAACATTAACAGTGCAGGTGGAAAAAGTATGTGAACCCTTGGATTTAATAACTGGTTGAACCTCCTTTGGCAGCAATAACTTCAACCAAACGTTTCCTGTAGTTGCGGATCAGACGTGCACAACGGTCAGGAGTAATTATTGACCATTCCTCTTTACAGAACTGTTTCAGTTCAGCAATATTCTTGGGATGTCTGGTGTGAATCGCATTCTTGAGGTCATGCCACAGCATCTCAATCGGGTTGAGGTCAGGACTCTGACTGGGCCACTCCAGAAGGCGTGTTTTTTTCTGTTTAAGCCATTCTGTTGTTGATTTACTTCTATGTTTTGGGTGGTTGTCCTGTTGCAACACCCATCTTCTGTTGAGCTTCAGCTGGTGGACAGATGGCCTTAAGTTCTAATTTTTCCTTCGATGATAGCAATCCGTCCAGGCCCTGATGCAGCAAAGCAGCCCCAGACCATGATGCCCCCACCACCATACTTCACAGATGGGATGAGGTTTTGATGTTGGTGTTCTGTGCCTCTTTTTCTCCACACATAATGTTGTGTGTTTCTTCCAAACAACTCAACTTTGATTTCATCTGTCCACAGAATAATTTGCCAGTACTGCTGTGGAACATCCAGGTGCTCTTGTGCAAACTGTAAACGTGCAGCAATGTTTTTTTTTGGACAGCAGTGGCTTCCTCTGTGGTATCCTCACATGAATTCAACACTGGACAGCAGTGGCTTCCTCTGTGGTATCCTCCCATGAATTCAATACTTTTTTTTTTTTTTTTTGTATCGTAGATTCGCTAACAGGGATGTTAGCATATGCCAGAGACTTTTGTAAGTCTTTAGCTGACACTCTAGGTTTCTTCTTCACCTCATTGAGCAGTCTGCGCTGTGCTCTTGCAGTCATCTTTGCAGGACGCCACTCCTAGGGAGAGTAGCAGCAGTGCTGAACTTTCTCCATTTATAGACACTTTGTCTTACCGTGGACTGATGAACAGCAAGGCTTTTGGAGATACTTTTTTAACCCTTTCCAGCTTAATGCAAGTCAACAATTCTTAATCGTAGGTCTTCTGAGAGCTCTTTTGTGCGAGGCATTATTCACTTCAGGCAATGCTTCTTGTGAAAAGAAAACCCAGAACTGGTGTGTGTTTTTTATAGGGCAGGGCAGCTGCAACCAACACCTCCAATCTCATCTCATTGATTGGACTCCATTTGGCTGACAGCTCACTCCAATTAGCTCTTGGAAATGTCATTAGTCTAGGGGTTCACATACTTTTTCCACCTACACTGTGGTTTACATGGTGTATTCAATAAAAACATGGTAACATTTAATTCTTTGTGTGTTATTAGTTTAAGCAGACTGTGATTATCTATTGTTGTGACTTAGATGAAGATCAGATAACATTTTATGACCAATTTGTGCAGAAATCCATATCATTCCAAAGGGTTCACATACTTTTTTTTTTGCAACGGTGCAATGCCTCAGACTCAGATCCAACCAATCAAGGCAACTTCTCAGGTAAAATAACTGTATTAGGGTACTTTCACACTAGCGTTTTTCTTTTACGGCATAGAGTTCCGTCACAGGGGCTCTATACCGAAAATCAGGCATATCCCCATGCATTCTGAATGGATAGTAATCCGTTCAGAAGGCAACAGCATGTCTTCAGTTCAGTCATTTTGACTGATCAGGCAAAAGATAAATTAGTTGCCGGATGACACCGGAAAGACGGATCCGGCATTTCAATGCATTTTTGAAGCTGATCATGATCCTGATCAGTCTTACTAATGCCATCAGTTGGCATACGTTTTGCCTGATCCGGCAGGCAGTTCCGGCGACGGAACTGCTTGCCGGATCTCTCTGCCGCAAGTGTGAAAGTAGCCTTAGCTGCTAATAAGCAGCTATTCTTGACTGTTATATGTAGGGATTTGTTTTATCTGTCTTAGTTATCTGCTTATTTTTCATAAATCTTCATTTTATCTTATCTTGGATGACATTTTGGGGCTTTGGAACCAATCACTCAAGTTGCAATGGTTTCAACATACAATGATTGTTCTGGAACCAATTAATATTGTATATTCATGATAGCTACTGGTGATGTATACCAGGGAGCTGCTGTTCTCTACTGATGTAGTGATGAAAGCCACACAGTAATAATACTGGGAGCATATGGTTTGAACTGAACCTTAAAAAATGCTTTTACTGGATAGGACCCTAAAACTAACATTTTGCCTTCAATTGAATGTAAGACCAGATCTCTTCACTTTTCAAAGTCACTGACTTTGATCTATAAATAAGCATCGCCTTTAGCTGCAATGTATCCTCCATCTTTTAGAATCTTACATCTCATCTTGTCTTTCATTTAATCGTTTTCTTTAACATTTAAAAATAGTCATAATACAAGGTGCTCTGTTATCAGGACATTTATGTCCAAATTTAAAGGTATTTTCTAAGTCTTTTCTACTGAGGACCTATCTGGATAGTTCATCAGTATCTGATCGGTGGAGGTCTGACACCCTGGATCCCCATCAATCAGCTGTTTGAGACGGCATTGGTGCTTGCAATAGCGGCCCGACCTTCTCGCAGCTTTGCCTAGGACAGTGACAACATGTTTATTGGTCACATGGCCTAGACACAGCACATCCACATTGAAGTGAATGGGACTGAGCTATGATACCAAGCACAGCCGCTATCAAATGGACAGTGCTGTGCTAGGTTCGCTGGGAGAAGGCCCCGGCCCTACTGCGAGCACCAGTGCCTTCTCGAATAGCTGTTCAGCACTGGTCCTAGGTGTCAGACACCCACCGATCAGATACTAATGACCTATCCAGAGGATAGACCATCAGTAGAAAGGACTCGGAAAAACCCTTTAAAACTTTGTCCTTAGGATTCCCCAACGATATAATGAATCCCTGTGTTCTCTTCAGTGTTTCCACAATACTCTTTCAGAAACATGCAGACTGACAAACAATGTAGGCAAATTTATCTCATGTTTGCTTTCATCTCTTATTTCTTGGTTTAGTGTTCCTTTAAAATCAAGGACGTAGATGGGATCTGCACACACTCTTCACATAAAAATTGCCCCCTGTATTCTAATGCTCACCCTGCCAAAGTTGATCTATGATTTTGATGCATACATTAAAATGCATTTTAGGAAATTTACAGATATAGTACAGTAACATTGGCAGGAACACTGATTCTGCTGCCAAATGATGATGGAAGTAAGGGCTTCCAGCCATGTATAATGTCTATTAGTTATGTGTACTATGAGTCATCCTAACTAGGATACATTCCAAGGAGCAGTTTTATAAAGTACATTTATGTATATTACAAAGTTACTAAGTGTACATCATTGGAGATCTGGCTATCAAAAGATGGCACAAAGAGGGAAACATTGAGATCTTCAGCTTCCTAAGTTATATTCTGAGCTAGGGAGGTGAGAGAGCCCCCCTAAATGTTTCAAGTAAAGACTGTTCTGATATGCAAGGATATCTAAGTTGGCATAGAGCATCATTAGAATAATCTTCAGATTATAAATAAATGCTGGTTATATTTTTTTTTGTCAACACCAATCTGTTCATGTCTTGTAAGTCTTCAGCGCCATATATAATTGTGATTTTTTTTTTTTTAAATATACTTATTAAGGTTTACTTAAATGGTCACTAACCTTTCACTCAAATTTGCATAAATTTGTAGTACACGTGAATTTAAGAAACTTTGTAATATATCTTATCAGAGAAAAATGCCTTGTTCTAGAGTTATTAGCTGTTTTTACCTTTCCTTTTTTACAATCTAACATTCTTCCCGAATTCGGTGATAATCCCAAGGCTAAGACAGACTGCCAGCTCAGATCCCATCATACAATAAAAGTGTATTGAAGGGTAGGAGTCAGGAACAGTGAAAAAAAAATTATAATACAATGCAACAGCACTCTGCAAAAAAAAGTATTGTAATGCTTTGCTGATTAAGTAAATTTGAAATTCTTGGCTCATAGTAAGTGTTATATCTCATCCCAAATTCTTTATTAAGATCTGTACTTCTCAGTATTTCTCTGTAATATCCAGTATTGTGCTTTTGAGTGAGTGGGAGGGAGAGCTATGGAGCTGAATCTCCTGTTTCTATATGTAGTCTATGGACAGACATCATTACAGCTAGTATCCAACTACAAGCTCAGGGATAATGAAATATATAGATGTATCCTACCACTAAAAAAAGCCAGATATAAGTCACGTAATGCTTGACTATAGTACCATCACTCATGTCTATATGGCAGGTTATGCTGAGATGTCGTAAAAATTTTAGATATGATTTAAAGGCCGATAAACCTAGAAGCTAACATCGCAACAGCCTGAAACAGACCCGTAATTGTAAGCCTAAAAATACCAGTGAGGCTATGTTCACATCTGCATTGGGGCTTTCATTTGTATGTCATTCATCCATTCATACTATAGATCCCATTGGAATTAGAAGGAACAGATTGACATACAGTTGGGTCTATTGTTTTGACAGCATCAGGGTTGCATGCGGAACTATTCTTGCAATCAAATGTGACAATTTGCCAATGGAGGCTCCAAGCAACCTCTAATAGCATTGTGAAAAAAGATACAGAGGATTCTTTAATGGCACATTAAAGACCAGATCTAAAGGCCCCTATACACATTGGCTACTGTTTGCCAATCCCGAATGGGGAGCTCTGATTTCTCCCCAAACAGATAATTATGGAGGAGAAAGGATCGG
Organism: Bufo gargarizans; assembly: GCF_014858855.1. Taxonomy (NCBI): domain Eukaryota; kingdom Metazoa; phylum Chordata; class Amphibia; order Anura; family Bufonidae; genus Bufo; species Bufo gargarizans. The sequence continues at coordinate 517,779,831 of NC_058082.1, read as the reverse complement.
TTGAACTGAATTTCCATGCTTTATGCTTTCGTCCTCTTGGGGGCTAAGCTGCCGCTAGAGGTGTTTGGCAGGACCTCTCTCCCCACTGAAACTGTGTGGGCTAGTATAGATAGATAGCGGTTGGCCGAACACTCAGTAATTAATGGGGTCTGGGCAACGTAAGTCCCATTGAGATACTGTAGGGGGGTTGAAATGGTTTGTGGATTCAAGAAGCAGCTCAATCATTGCAAAGGAAAAAAACATTTTCATAAAGGGGTGATAAAAAGTTTTTCACTCATAAGCAACATTTGAGAAAGGGTGCAGTACCAGGTATTATTTCCGCAGAACCTAATAGCATATCTGTATGAAATCCATTAATTACGTTTTTTGTTCAGTTCCATTACCTTTATCTCTATATGTTGTTTAAAAGAAGGCCCAATATGTACACATAACAAAATAAAGCATTACATGGGGTATCCTTGCTGTAAATAATAGACTGCCTTGGTGCGCTTACTGTATAACACAGCCTGTGGGTACACCTTGCATGAACCATCATTGATGGATAATTCTAAACAATTCATTTTCCTAATCTTAATAAATGTTATTTTTATAAACTGTTGGGAGAAAAGTCTATTTTGGGTTCCTTTGGATGGTAGCCTCTGTGATAACTTCCCTTGTTTATTGGATTAGAATTTGTAATGACGTTCTTCCTACATTCCGGGCCTACAGCCCCCCACACAGTGTGCTATCCTGACAGAGTGTCAGGTACAGTGTGCCGGGGACTGGACGCTGCCCAGTTTTGCTGATTTGCTTCATTATAACTAGCATTTGACCTTTGCTTTCTATGAAATCTGCGCTCCACTTGATTATGTAATGAAAATTGCTCATCCTCTATGTCTGAACAAAACAAGTGCTAATTAGAAAAGCCTTTTCAGCTCTCTAATTCTTGGGTTCGAGGGCCGATATCAATTTAAAACTCCTACCGGGATGGAATTTTAACATCAACTGTTTGCATGCAGCCGTTCTGTAAGATAGAGGTGGTGTCCTTATATTGTAAATTAGTATAAAATGGTATGTTTATATTTTATATTATTAGATACTGTATGAGAAATATACATAGGGTTAAATTACCTGATACAGCGCAAGCTTTCTTTCCATGGCCGTGCTTGTGCATTTCTTTGGTTGAGGTAAAGCCAGGGATGCACCACCAATGAGGAAAGGTGAGGAGATTGCCTGAGACAGCACCAGGTAGGGGCAAGAGGGGGGCAGCGGAAAGGCCATGGGCAATGAGCGCTTCCATTGTGGAAACGCTCATCTCTACATATTCATCTACATCGCTGTACACAGGACAGCAATACAGTTGAATGCCGCGACGGGGCATGGGAGCGATGTCTCCCTGGCCCACCGTTTCCTCTAATAGGCTTTAGTCCTAGTTCCTGTAGTTATCAGAGGCCGGTGTCATACCTATCGCGCTGCCTGAGCCAGGCTGCATAGAGCTCAGGGCACAGACTAGAAGAGGTCTGTGTCTTGCACTCTATCGCTGACAGCAGAATGGAGGTAAATATTTGATTTTATTATTTTTATTTTGCAGCAGGCGTTGGGCCACAATGGGGTGGGGGTCATTATTTTGTAATTGGAGAAAGCACTATGGGGACATTGTGGCTGTAAAAAGAAGCATTTTTGTACTGGCATACGTTATAAGGGGGCCACTATGGGGAAATTCTGGGGGCACTAAAAGGGGTTGTTTTTTGTACTCACACGCGTTACAAGGGAGCATTTTTGTACTAGCACATAGTGGGGCATTTTTTGCACTTAACGCACATTGTAATGGAGCATTTTTGTACTGGCACACATTCTAAGGTGGCCACTATGGGGACATTTCTTCTACATGGGGCACTAAAAGGTTTTTGTTTTTTTACTTACTGGCACACATTGCAAGGGGGAATTATTTTACTGGTAAACAATATAAGGGCTAATTTTTTGTACTGGCACACATTATAAGAGGGGATTTTTGGTACAGGCACACATTATAGGGGGAATTATTACTAAAGGGTGCACTATGGGGGCATTATTATCTCTGGGGGGAAAGTGAAGGACCTTATTACTATTGGGTGCACTGTTAACACATAGTGCACTCTTGCAGATAATTCTTACTATTGGTGGGACTTTTGGGGGTACTCTTACATTGGGAGGCACCATGGCACAGTATCAGCTTAGCACAATTATTTTTGGAGGACACTATGTTTTCGGCACTATAAGTTTCAGGGACACTATATGCTGGGCACAGTCATTTTTTAGGGCACTGTGTGCCAATAGTTATTGAAGGGGAACTATCTGGGGGGGGGGGGGGGGAGATTATCTGTTTCTGCAGTATAGTATTGGGAAACAGAGTGAGCACAGTATTAGAGATGGCCGGATGGGGTGTTCAGATGGTGGGCAGTAGGATGAAAAAGTAGTTGTTAAACTCTGCAGAGACAAGAGATGGCTGATGGAAATCATCATGGTGGTCTGGTCTTAATGGAGAAGATAAGGAAAGAGAATGTCTACATCAGCAGAGACATCACTGGATGTAAGAGGTATGTGGCGCTGTATTACCCTGTATGTTTTGTATGTAATGTTTTCCAAGTATGTCCAAGTAACAGTAGCGCTGAAGGAAAGGGGTTAGGTTAAGAAACTGTCATGGGGGAGGGCACTGTTTAAGTTTTCACCTCAGGCAACAGAAAGGCAAGATGCACCTCTGTGTAAAGCCGTCTGTATACTTGTAAGGCTCTACTCACACCATAAACATCTAGACGCAAAACATAAAACCTACCGTATCTAGAATAGCGTCTGTTATGCAGAATACGTCAAAGGGTGTTCACATGGCGTATGTTTGACGAGTTAACACTTGGATAACCTTTCTGTCAATAGGAGATGGTTCCATCTCCATAATAAGCTACAAAAGATACCACCCAATCTCTGCCAAACTTTTGGTGTGTTCACACTTTTGGTTTTGCAGTGTGTTTTTATAACAGTTATAGATGCTAACCATTTACATTGAAAAATAACTTATTGTGACGAAAACAAGACCTCGTGCCCACTTGACGTCACCTACGTTGAGCTCATGAGACGCGGTATGGTCACGGGTTACCAAAGCGTGACGTTACGCCCTCCAGAGGAGCAGGTAAGATCAGCTTGGTACAGTTTACACAGACACCTCCTGTCCACGCGGGCACAGAGAGTCAACAAGCTGAGAGAGCCTTTTCACTGCTGCAGTGAAACAGCGCATCCTTAGCCACCAGCTTCTCGTTTGATATAAGCCCGGTCCGCTAACGGCATTATATTAGGGTAAGAAACCAACCCGTGGTAGCTTATAACTAGGCCGAAACACGGACGCAGGGATTCGTGATCGAGATACAAGATTAAATTATATATTTAATCGCCTTTAGGGCACACTAGATATAACACAATATACACAGAAAATATATGCAGTAGGTCTGAGGTTACAGATACAGGTGATATATGTACAACAGGATTAGGCAGAGCAAAAGTCAGTTACCGGGTAGAAGAAAGTTCCTTTGGGTTATGAGAGTGGAATAGTCCTTGGCTGCAGTCACGTGGGGGCAGTGATGTCAGCTGGTTCACGGTCTCTCCAAACACATTAGCACAATGTGACCCCCTTCAGAAAAGACACCGCCTCCTGGCTTGCATGGGCTTATGACCTGTAGCCAGCCGCTCCCCTCCCTGCATATGGGTAGGGTCCACTCCTCCTTCGCTTGTGCTGGCATAAAATGAACCATAAAACCCCTTAGGGCCTATAGCCCCAGACCAGCATGTCGCAGGAAGATGGTCCCGGGCCCAATTGATCCGCCTGGGTTCTGGCTACAACTAGAGTCCAAACATGGTGCTGCTTTGTGGTTTCTGTAGGTGCCAAGATCCTGGGCAAAGGCTGAGACCCCCTGCTGGGAGCTTTCCTGCAGGATTAGCTTGCCTCCAACCTGGCTGGTTGAGGTATGACTTTATCCACCTGGGACCTCCTTGAAGCCTGGACCCCTGGGGCTTTCTCCCTTGCTAGCTGACAGCAGATGGCTGGGGGGTGAGAACATATTTTGCATGTACACTGACTGTGTACATGCCAAAAGATGAATCAAATAACAATCAGGGCTGCCAGTAAATGATCATCCATATTCCTCACACTCATATTCTCATCATAATATTCAGTACAGCAAGGCTGAGATTCTCTACCTTACAGATATTGATGACCTATCCCCAAGACCTATCCCTACTAATCAGCCGTTTCGTGCTGCTGTGGCATTGGAGACTATACAGTGTATTGAACTGGAGACACAGCTTGTTCAGTTCAAAGCAAGTTGAGCTGCAATATGCCAGAGCCGGAAACTTCTGCTCTGTACTTAGTTTCCAGCTCCCCAGCTGATTGGTGTGGTTACCAGGTGTTGGCCTCCATGGTCTGATATGGATGACATATCCTGAGAACCGCTTTAAGACATAACTTTTATTGGATTACCCCTAAAAACCTTAGTCCTTAAAACCATACATTTCGTCAATAACATTTAAACCACATATATTATGTAACACAATTCACACGGACATGATTGCATAGTACCATAAAAGTGTCAAGAGCCTGGCACAGTATGCATTAGATTTAGACCAAATGTAAACGCTCTGAACAAGAAAACTGAAAGGTCCACCAGAATACCTGCGCATTCACCAGAAGGCAGAACGGGGGACATTTCAGGGTTGGACTTTACGCATAGGTAATCTGTTTTGGGAAAGGAGATGTTTCCTGTCCTGGTTAGTTACATGTTTTTAGATATGTATTGACCACAGCACTCATCATCCCTCTCCACTCCAGGTTTTGCAGTTTAAGGCTACTTTCACACCAGCGTTTTTTCTGGATCCATCATGAATCAGCAAAAACACTTCTGTCATAATAATTCAACCGTCTGCATCCGTTCTGAACGGATCCGGTTGTATTATCTCTAAAACAGCCAAGACGGATCCATCCTGAACGCCATTGTAAGTCAATGGGGGACGGATCCGTTTTCTTTTGTGTCAGAGAAAATGGATCCGTCTTCATTGACTTACATTGTGAGACAGGACGGATCCGTCTTGTTCCGCACCACATTGCAGACAAAAAAACCGCTGCTTGCAGTGTTATTCTGTGCGCGATGGGGACGCAACCAGACAGAACGGAATGCATTCTGGTGCACTTCGTTCCCTTCAGTTCAGTTTTGTCCCCATTGACAATGAATGGGGACAAACTGAGGCTTTTTCCCCCGTTATTGAGATCCTATGACGGATCTCAATAGCGGAAAGGAAAAGTGCAGATATGAAATTAACCTAACATGAAATGGAACAGGGAATATGCATCATTGTTACAGCAGTGAACATTTCGGACCTTAACTTGATACATGGCACTTTATTAATCTGATATAATAGTGCACAAAAAAGAAGGTACAAAAATCTGAAACGCCCTTTACAATATCTAGACAATTCACATTATATACTATTAGTAAGATGCTATATGAATTCTCTAAATCATATTGTAATAGGCATTTCTGCTCTTTGTTCTTGCACTATTATACCAGCTTGATAAAGGGCCGCATCATGTTGAGGTCATTACTGTAACAATGATGCATATTTACGGCTGGATTAATAAAGATACTCATGTTAAACTGCAAAACCTGGAGTTCTGTATGCGTATGCCTTAGTTACACACTACTAGCACTCGCCCTAATACCCCAAAGATTACTCCCGCCCTCGCAGTACCCTATTTCTGGTTACCCTACAATCACCCTTATTTACTTCCAACATGTTTCATCCTCTGGTCACTGAGGTCACTGCAAAACTAGCTCAGTTCTTCAACTAAGGGCTCATGCACACGACCGTATGTATTTTGCGGTCCGCAAAAAATGGATCCGCAAAAAATACAGATGACATCCGTATGTATTCTGTATTTTGCGGAACGGAACAGCCGGCCCTTCATAGAACTGTACTATCCTTGTCCATAATGCAGACAATAATAGGACATGTTCTGTTTTTTTGCGGAACGGAAATTCGGACATACGGAAACAGAATGCACACGGAGTAACTTCCGTTTTTTTTGTGTGCATCCATTGAAGTGAATGATTCCGCATACGGTCCGCAAAAAAAAAAGGGAACAGACACGGAAATAAATTTCGTTCATGTGCATGAGCCCTAAGAAACAGCGCTCTGTTTGATGTGCAGCAAAGAATTGAACTTTATTTGATCATATTGATATTGATATTAATATCTGATTAGTGACGTTCCAACACACCACACCCCCACCGATCATCTGTTCCCTGCAGCCTCCAGAGCCATAACTAGTTCTTGAATAGAACAAGGGGCACAGTTCTGTTCAAAGTGTAGTGGCAGTGCCAGGTTACGGCAGCTCACGTCGCATCAATACGCTGCCGTAACAACGGAGCTGTGTTTCCTGTTCCGTTCACAATTCCAAATATACGCAGAGCGAAAAAACGCCCGGTACATACGCTGTTCTCAAGCAATTACGTATTTTAAACCAAAACTGGACTCAGAACAGCTTAGTTTGAACAAGTACAAAAAACTTTTATTGAACTTACAATGATAAAAATTGTTACATATCCATACTTGTGGTCGAGGCTAAATACGAGACTAGGGCAGAGTGCCTGCCTGGAACCTAACCGGCTGGGGTGTGCCTGGAGCCGGGTATGAGAGTAGCCTAAAAGGGGGCAAAAATGACAACAATAGTTAAGGTGTAAGACTTTATTACCTTATAACACCAAAGACCGAAAAGCCAGCGAAATCTCCACCTGCGGGTTAGGTATGTACCTGGCGAAGCAAGACGAACGCCATTTCCCCATCTTCCGGATCACATGGGCGGGGACCCCCCGCCGGGAAGCCGCGGAGGCGGCACCAATGCGGAAGGAATGACCGGATATCGTTCCTGAGTCTAATCCCAAGCCAGCCGCCACCGTGCGGATGTGGCCGATGAATTGCGCTGTGGTGAGAGCTCCCTTCAGATGGGGTAGCAGAGGGCTGTGAGGTGGCTCCTCCCGGAGGGCGAGGATGAGCCGGTCAAATACCCGTATCGGACACCATTCATTGCTAGTGGGAAAGAACTGGACCTCCACCGGGGGGCCAGTTTGACTGGTTTTGGTGGTAATTATCTTCAGCGCGTAATGGTCAATCCCCCTCACCAGCTGCTCTCTGTGCAGGCTGCACTGTCCCGCCGAACCGCACGTGAACTCGCCCGGCCTAAGGAAGCCATAAAATGCTAAGTACATGGCAGCTTTGATGACCAAGCTGGGAAAGGGCCCAAAAGGAGCACCATCCAGGGCTGAAGATAATTTCCGGAACATTTCCCCCGTGATGCCCTGTCTGCGGGACGGGGCATTGGGCCCGCCCTTCTGGACCCCTCGCAAGGTGGCCTTGACCGCATGTGCAGAAAAAATGGACCCGCCCCCCGGATTGCGGAGCATGGTGTGGTGTTGCACGCCCGCTAGGTACAACTTAATGGTGTTGTAGGAGAGGTGTAACTGGTGGTGACAATGGGCGATGAAGGCCATGACGTGGGGAATGTCTTCCAGGCCAGCCTGCGGGTGCAGGCGTGAGGACTCCTGGAAGGTTCTTAGGCCTGAAAGGTAGTTCCTGGCCGTGTTGGGGGCAAGGGACTGCTGCGCCAGGTCCCTTGCTGACGCGATGAGTACGCTTAGTCCATTGTCAGGGAACTGAAGGGCGGGGTGGGAAATCTGCGTGGCTCGGCCTCCGGCATTACCTGGAAGAAAAGTTCGAAATTAAACCTGGACAGCGCGTCGGCTGATATATTTTTCTCCCCCGGGATGTGGCTACAGTGCACGTAGAAGTTATGTGACAGGGCCAGCCAAACCAGCTGGCGCAACAGCGCCATGATTTTGGGGGACTTGGCCCTGCCCTTGGCCAATATGTCGACCAAGGCCTGGTTATCTGTCACAAACATCACCGGCAAGTTGGCCCAGAGGTGGCCCCAAGCCTGAGCTGCTGCCACAATGGGGTATAACTCCAACAAAGAGGAGGTGCGGATGGATTCAGCCTCCTCTAAGATGGCGCTGGGCCACTGGTCTGCTAGCCACTGGGGACCCCAAATGGCAGCGTAGCCGCAAGATGCCGCTGCGTCTGAAAAAATAGTCGGGCAGGAGGAAGACCAAGGTGACACGAAAAAGGAGACACCGTTCCACCGGGACAGGAACAGCTTCCACATAGCCAGGTCCGCCATGGCCTGGCCGTCCAAACGGATGACGCTGTCCTGTTCGGGTGCCGAGGGAAGAAGCTGGAGTAGCCTTGACACGAAGGTTCTCCCCTGGGGCATAATCCTGGAGGCAAAGTTGAGCCGCCCCAGAAGAGACTGCAGCTCGACTCTAGTGAGGCATCCCGTGGCTGCCGCATGGGAAATGACCTCCCGACACTGAGCGAGTTTCTCCTCTGGTAGGCTGGCTTGCAACAGAACTGAATCCAGGATGATGCCCAAGAAAGATAACCTCGTGGCCGGACCCTCAGTCTTAGCCTCCGCGACCGGAACAGCCAGACTGGCAAACAATTCGAGGAGGATGGAAAGTATGCCGGACCCGCTCTGTGGCTCCTCGACAACAAGAAAATCGTCGAGGTAGTGAATGACCGACCGGAGGATACCTCCGACTGGAGCAATTCGCTGGTTGCCGGTGGGTCCAGGGTGGCGGACAGCAGATTCTTGCCCTCCCAGGGCACCTGTGGCAGAGCGATGAGCCCTGTGTGGAACCCCTTGCGGAAGCCTGCCAACAAGAACGCCACGAAGTTCTGATCGTGGTGGTCGCGAAGGAGCGCCGCCAAGAGGTTCACGTTGATGTCCGCTAGTCAGGAACCCTTGGAAGACTTCTTTGGGCAGGCGGACCGTGGGTGGGCCCTGAAGCACAGGGAGCAGACATGGAGCGATCGGCAGCTGGCATAAGAGCACCCCCCTGAATTAAAGTTATTGCAGACCTGGCTCCTTCCCAGGTAGACAATGGGTCTGCCGAGCTTGTCTGTGGAGGGGTTGGCAGGAAATGATCCAGAGGTCCCCGGGATGGGCCTGTCCTGAGACGGGTGCGCGGTATTGGGGCACCATTCAGAGGAGTGGAAAATCAACTGACATGTCGCACAGTTGGGAGCCCTGAGGCCAGCGAAGTGACGGCAGAAAAGCTCGGTATCAATCAAGGACCAGCTGGTGACATACTGGAACTGGGCCAGGGCTGCCGCCGCCTTAGCCGCAAAGGAACGGTGGTAGTCATAGAAGGCCGACCCACCGTATTTGTGCCCCAAGTCAGTGACTAGGTACAAATAGCTGTCCAGCTCCTCCCTTCTCTCTGGCTGCGCGGTGCAAACGATGTCCCTGAAGAGGCTGAAGGCCAGGACAAATTCCGGGATGGACAACTTGCGGTTGAGCCGTGAATCCTTGGCCCGAAGGACCACCGACACATCACCACAGTTGATGACCCGGTTTTCGGGCACATCTTGAGCGGCAATGAGGATTGATGCCAAATTGACATCTTTCCCCGCCAGGATGTCTCTTTTAAGGTTGTCAGGGATGAAGTGAGAGGGGGACACCTGTGGAATGGGTCTTGGCGTACCTGTAGCCAGCCAGCCTGATGTAGATGGGGTCATCAGTGGAAGGGGAGCCGGGGGTACCACGGGTGGCCGGCCTTCAAGCTCCGAAACTCTAGCCCGAACGTCCGCTACCGAGTCCACCAGGGAATTCAGGGTTGCCTGCAGCTGCACCAGGGACAACTGGATGGCCGACGCCTCCGGTTGTACGGCCGTGGTGCTAGGGCTGGTCATAAGCAGTTTATACAACTCTGCCTTTCTAGCGGTGGCCGGGTGTGGAATGCCCCTCCGGTTTAACTCGGCCAATAGCTTCGGGATGGTCCAGCTCCGAAGGGACGAGGGACCCGCTTGGCTTGATGCGATCGAGCCGGAGATGGAAAGGCCGTCCTCCATATCCGAGGCTCGAGACATGGCAGAGCAGCTAAAAAATATAAGGCATGACAACGTAAAGGGAGAAAAGAAAAAGAAAGAGAGGAGGAAAAAAAAAAAGAAAAAGAGAAGGTGATGACGTACTTGGAGATTAAATTGGTGCACGACAGAGAGACACGTACCGGTAACGGAATTCGCAAGACGGTTCCGACGAACCTGGCCTAGCCGAACAGACGAAGGTAATTAACGCGTGGTTACGATTTGATTGGGACCGAGGTGGTGCCGGCACGAACTTACCTGAACAGGACCGAAAAAGGAACGGAGAACTGGGAACAAAAACTCCTGTAAATAAAGCAACAGGCGAAACATTTGAGAGTGCAGAGGCCATGGGTGTCCCTCAACCTGCGGAACCAGGCGAACTGGCCAGGCTGGGGCTCACCCTAAGGCCAAGCGACCATCCGAGCGCATCGGATTGGACACCTGACCGAAGAGAGCCGCCTGGGCGAACCAGGCGGTTTGACAGGAGAGAAGGCGCGTAGCCCTGAAAATAGAGGCTGCGCGTAGCAGCGGCCCGCGAAGGGCAGTGGTAAGCCATGAACTTCGGATTTACGGACAGCAAGAATGCCCAGGGGAGAAGCCGAAGATGGCCGCCTAGGGAGACCTGCAGTCGAAGGACAGGTGCGTGAACCCGTATGTAAGACAAGAAACGTGAAGACCCGGGCGTACCAGGAGTGAGCCGAGCCCTGGGCGTACCAGGGAAGGAGGGGGCGCCACCAACCATGACCGGCCACCCGACTGTAACCGGCAGACCACGACTTGGTGACCTGACAAACATGATGGCCTGGGCGAACCAGGGAACCAAGACCCCTCGGATGTGACCCGATAGCCGAAGTGGGAAGGAGCCCGACCGGTCCCCACGTGGACCCCCGAATTTAAAATAATTTATTTTAATTCATTTCCTGTATGGCGGGTTTTCCCGTACATCTAATTCCCTTTTTTTTTTTCTTTTTTTTTTTAACTATATGGCGGGTTTTCCAATAAACTAATTTTCCTCTTTTTTTTTTTTTTTTACTATATGGCGGGTTTCAAGCAAATTAATTTTTTTTTATTTTTTTTTTATGGCGGGTTTTCAGCAAAAAAATTTTTTTTTTTTTTTTTTTTTACTATATGGCGGGTTTGTCTGTGAATCCATTTAACTTCCCTTTTTTTCTTTTTTTTTTTTTTTTTTTTTTGCGGACTATGGCGGGCTTACCCCAAAACGTACCTTAATGTCATTCCCCCCTTGGGGTTGTTTTTTTTTTTTTTTTTTTTTTGCGCATGCATTTATTTAATGGACAATGGAATCTTGATCATTGATTCTTGGCACCTCCTCCCTCCCCTCCCCGTCCGGCCCGGCCGCCCGTGATCCCACGCCCGGCGTGGAACGCAAGCTCACCATGCAGCCAGGGCGACGGGGAAGGGGAGGGTGACGTCATTGTGGGCGACGGAAGAGGAGTGCGTTCCAGCCTGGAACGCACGCCCGTGTGCACCGGCTGCCACGCCGGACTTGAGGCGTCGCCGCTTGGTAAGCTGAACCGGCCCTCCCCCCCCCAACGATCGGGGAGACACCGTTGGGCCGGTAGATCAAGCAAATGCCGGAAGCCAGCGGAGCGGTGAGGACCGGCCCCCGGAAGTGCGTGCGTTCCACCCTAGTATACGGTGTATGGATGTAGCAGAGCTAGGTGTGTTGATTTTTCTCCATTCAGAATGCATTAGGATTAAACTGATCAGTTTTTTTCCAGTATTGAACCCCTAGGACAGAACTCAATACCGGAAAAGAATAACGCTAGTGTGAAAATACCCTTAGTTGCCCGTAGCAACCAATCAGATTCCACCTTTAATTTTTCACAGCTCCTTTGGGAAATGAAAGGTGGAATCTGATTGGTTGCTATGGGCAACTAATCCAGTTCTACTTCACACCAGTTTAATAAATCTCCCCCTATGTGTGGTGGAAAACTAACACTGCACATAACTCTGAACTCCTACATGGTAAAGGAGTGCGGCGGCGCTGCCTTCTCAAACAGCTGATTGGCGGGGGTCCCGGGTGTCGGACCCCCGCCGATCAGAAGCTGATGCTCTATCCAGAGGATAGATCATCAGTTTAAACAAAGTGCAGAACCCCTTTAAATTGAAAACCATGTATCATTTTCTTTATACTACACATATACTTGCTACACATAAAATCCCCCTAAAATACATTTAAAGCTCCTCTTCACTCCTTTACCATGTAGGAGTGGAGCATTCCTTCGCGCAGGGCAAGGTCTGTTTGTACCGGGCTTCACATCAGTATGCTAAACAGAGACCTCCACCTAGCAGTGAGCCCGGTGACATCACCGGCACAAATGGGCGGTGTATAGCATTGTTCTGGGTGGTTTTAGAGATGGGTATCATTAGCCGCCTCTAAAACCGCCCAGAACAGCTCTATACACGGCTGGCAGACTCCCTTTAAGAACCCTCCTATACCAGTTTTTAACTTGGGATGTACTGTAGGATAAATCAGGCCTAATTAAGTTTGCATTTGTATGCCAAATTCTTTCCATCAGTAGACTTCTTGCCCACCAGGGCAGCCCTATGTTTATCACTCCACCATTATCTAGATAACATATCAGTGCCGTAAACAGCAGCAGATTTTCTTGGAGTCCTAATTAGGGATTTCTGAATCGCACCATTGAATGATTGTTTAATTGTAGTAAATAAGTCTTTTCGTTATAGTTTAATTTTACATGTACATGATATTTGCCTTAATGGTGAGCATAATGAGACAAAACCTGAGTTTCTGGTTTTAACAAGAGTCATGTTTTCACAAACAACCCAAAATAATTGGGACCCCGGAGGAGACTTCTAGGTAGAAATCCGAATGTTTGCTCCAAGGATCTGCTGATTGCTCTAGCAGAACGAGAGTAACAGCTGACAAATCTACTTGGACTCAGGATTCCCAATTCAGTTCAGTTTTGTTTTGCTATCCTTCAGTGTTAAATATCAGATGTGTAAGAATTGTTCTGTTCACTGGAACCACCTGGGAAGTTTTTCAATTGGCTGTGTCCTTGCAGCTCTGGGTTAGGAAGGTTTTTCTTTTATTGGCAGGCGTCCAACAGTTAAAACAGCTTGTAGATAAAATAGCTGTCCAGGCTTGTGCTGCTTTGCTTTTCCTACACAATGGAGGCGATTGAGCATATTGTGTAGTCAAAATGGAATTTAAGTGTTTTCAAAAATTGTGCTTGAAATTGCCTTTCCAAAAATGTAATTCCTTCAGGAGTTCCAAACGTTTTGCACCATTCCCCATGAAGACAGCTTGCTTGAAATGAAGCTGCACCTTCGGGCACGTTTTAACATTTGTGCATACCGGTATATATTAAAGAATATTTTCGTAATGTCAAGTATTTTTATTGGACAACACTTTTAAAAGTTATGGGGTGGGGGAAGTTTACCCCTTCTAGTCCGGGTGATTTTCCATTTTTGCATTTTTGTTTTTCACTCTCTGCCGTCTAGGAGCCATAATTTTTTTTATTAATTTTTTCGATCAAATAGCGTTGAGGGCATGTTTGTTGCAGGACTAATTGTACTTTCTAATGGCCCCATTTAATATTGCATAGAATGTAGTGGGAAGCTGGATAAAAATTTCAAAACGGGTGGAACTGGAAAAAAGCACAATGCTACCACAGTTTTATGGGTTTTGTTTCTAAGGCATTCACTATGCAATAAAACTGACATGTCCGCTTTATTCTAAAGGTCGGTACAATGACAACGATACCACATTTGTATAGATTTTATTGAGTTTAAATACTGAAAAAAAATAGTAAAAAAAAAAAAATTGGGGGACAATCTGTACTTTTCAGTGATACCATTTTGAGGTGTGTATGACTTTTTGAAAATTTTTGGGGGAGAAGAAGCAATAAAAAAATTTTTTGGCCATTTAGATTTTTTTTCTGTTACTTCATTATTCACCATATGGAATAATTTTTACCATTTTTCGGAATCAGCGATGTTTATGATGTTAATTTTTTTAATTGCTTATTTTCATTTTTGGGAAAGGGGATTGATTTGAACTTTTCAATTTTTTATTTTTTAAAACTTTTTTTTATTTTTTTACTTTTTTAAGTCACCCTGGTTGACTATAACATGCCATCCTTAGATTGCAATTTGTTTTAAGTATTGGAATGTTATCCATTACAACTTGCAAAGATCGGTATATTCCAATGTAGTGCTGCCACCTGCAGGCCTACATTGGAATATACCTGTAAAAGGCTTTAGAGCCTCAGCAGGCCGTGGCCTTTCACAGACAATGAACAGCTTGTGGGGGAAGCCATTCCAGGCCCGGTTATTACGCTCTCAGATGCCTTGTTCGCCAGCCGCAGACATCAGCCCCGGGTGTCTGCTGTGTGAAACAGCAGGCTCCCAGCACAGATGCCATCATTAGAGACCAGACATGTGACGTACTATTACACCACATGTCAAAAAAGTGTTAAATTGTCTGTCAGCATGAGCAACCACGGTGAACCAGATATACTGTCTGGTAGGGTTGATCACGCTGAGTGAAACGACCCCTATCTTGAACTCTTTCCAGCGCATGTGCAAGGTTTCAGGGCCCAGCATAAGAACAGTAATGATGGGAGAACATTCATTTTAACCAGTAGCAAAATTTTGATCACAGGAAGAAGCTCAGCATATATGGGTCATTTGTTGCTTTTGGGAAAATGTACTAATGAATATGCGCAAGAATTCTGGTGCACATGACATGAGCCACATGACGCTTATTGTACCACACTCAGCAAGGAGCGTGGCTTTGTGGGAAACAGGTGTGGTTTAGCTGAATAGGGTGGCCTAAGATTTGTCGCCAGCATTGCACCAGAACTTTGGCATCCAATTAGTGCAATTAAAGCAACTATTAGGTGGTATCTAAGGGTTCAAGCACACGGCCGTATGGCTGTGGATCCCGTATTCAGGATCGCAAACAGCTGGTCCACAATATAAGTGCATTGGGTGTGTGTGCTCCGTATCACAAGTGGATACAGAAATGGGTCCTGATTTAGGGCTCATACACACGACCGTATGTATTTTGCGATCTGGAAAAAATACGGATGACATCCATGTGCATTCTGTATTTTGTGGAACGGAACAGTTGGCCCCTAAATGAACAGTCCTATCCTTATCCGTAATGCGGACAATAATAGGATATGTTCTATTGTTTTGCTGAACGTATATACGGAAACGGAATGCACACGGAGTAACTTCAGTTTTTTTGCGGACCCATTGAAATGAATGATTGCGCATGCGGTCCACACAAAAAACGGAACGAACACAGAAAGAAAATACGCTTATTCACCTTATTCACAGTCATAGTGCACAAACGGACATGCTACATACATATTGCTGTGCACCTGTCAAAAACCATTCAGTGCACAGAATGCAATGTCTGAAAGCTGTGTGTGGGCATTTCAGACAAAGCTACAGACAGAGCTGTCATTAGTAGTGATGAGCGAATGTCTTGAAATTAGATTTGGGTTTGATTCGGCCAGATCGGTTGGATGATTTGATTCGAAGGCGCTCCAGTTGCCCTGAAAAGTTGTGAATAATATTCTGGGGTCTCCTAGGACTGTATGCAACTCATTCAAGCTCTTTAATACGAAGACAGCATTAGTAATCTTAAAGTGAGAGCAACATGTACGGCTGCGGGTAAGTGCATGGATGCTGGTGGGAACAAACCGCCTCTATAAAAACAACCTGCACTGTAGGATTTTTATGTAAAAAATTGTCTGAAAATTGTACCTTTTTCATGACATGTAATCCTCCTTCTTCATCTTTTCTGTCTTCTGATCTAAAAAAAAAAAAAAAAGTAAACATTCTGAGAAATTCACCTAAATGGAGTCAACAAAAATTTGGTTTTGGATTTGACCAGAATTTTTGGGAAAATTTGGGTCTAATCCAATTAGTTTAGAATCCATTTGCTTTCATATTTCTAGATAGAATACGGTTCCTTAGATCAGCAATACGTAAATGTTATTCCTTTTGCTCTCTTGCTGTTGCAGAACTACAACTCCCCGCATACGCTGATAGCCGCTTGCTGGGATTTATAATTTTGTAAAAGCGAGAGGACCAGAAATTAGGAACCACTGATGTATTTGTAATATTCATCTCTCATAATATATCACAGTCAGTTCCTACCGTTACATAGAATGTTCTGACTTCTTGTTCTTTTCTGTCTCATGACTGTAAGTTTCCATATGGCAGATAATCCATAAAGCGCTATATTTGGCAGAACTCTTGCTGGCTAATCGAAATAGAAAAGTGATTCTCTTTATGACTGGATACTCCAATAATATAATAATATGTGAAGCCGTCATTCATGGTCTGACAGCAGAAATTCTGTTTTGTCATGACCATCTGTTGGAAAACCAAGCTTAATTATTTTTTTTTTCTCAAAATGTAATTCAGTGATTTAAATAGATTTAACTGGAAAAATCATTCTTACGATTTCTTTCCTCTAGGAAGTCCATATGTCTTGGTATGAAATAACCCCTCTGAGACACTGAAACTCACATTGTCAATAAACCTGTATGTTCAAGTTGTCAACATTTTGGAACCTTTGTACAAGCTTTTGTTGGCTCCAGGGAAAATGAAGCATTTAGACCAGTCATTCTCAAACTGCTGCCCTCCAGCTGTTACAAAACTGCAACTCCCAGCATGCCCGAACAGCCTACAGGTATCAGCCTACAGCAGGGCATTGTGAGAGTTGTAGTTTTACAACAGCTGGAGAACCGCAGTTTGAGGATGCCTGATTTAGACAATGCTCATTGATACCGTATCAGGGGGCAACTACTAATTTCAATAGTCACCAACAGTCTTCATATTGTGGCTCTTGCTAATAGAAGGTGAATATGATCGGGGACCTTACTCTGTTAGCCCACCATGAAGAAAAAAGATTGAACATTTGAACATCCAAATTATTGAAAAAAAAGACCCTTCTCTAAATTGTGTCCATATCATTCAGATATACAATCAATATTCTTCTAAGACATCACTATTTTATTTCAGCTAAGAAATACTTTTTTTTTGCCCTCTACAACAGTAATAATCACATTTTACTCAAGAACATTTACTTTATTTTATTTAAATATTCTTGTATAACTAGAACCTGTGGACCCAATTGCAAAATAGACAGTTGGAGAATAACTTGTATTTGCGTTTCTCTCCTGTAGGTAAAACTGCCATGCAATCATTTGAAGACAAGTAACCTGTGAAGAATCTCCGTCATACATCCATTCTGCCATGTTTCGTGGCTGTTATTATAAGTCGTGTTTGTCTTCATGAAGATTCCTAATCTTGGTAATGTGATGAATAAATTTGAGGTCCTTGGAGTTGTAGGTGAAGGTAAGTGTCATCACTTCTTTACAATTTCAAGAATCAAATGATAAAACCTGTAAAAGTGTTAATGGATGACTATATGAAAATAAATGTGCTTTGGATTCTTTCTTTAAAAATATTTGGTGCTTTCTTTAAAAATATGTGTGCGCTTTAACAAGATTGTGAGTGAAATGTATAAGGCTACTTTCACACTAGCGTTTGATCGGATCCGTTCTGAACGGATCCGATCATATTAATGCAGACGGAGGCTCCGTTCAGTACGGATCCGTCTGCATTAATAACTTAGAAAAAAATCTAAGTGTGAAAGCAGCCTGAGCGGATCCGTTCAGACTTTCAATGTAAAGTCAATGGGGGACGGATCCGCTTGAAGATTGAGCCACAGGGTGACATCTTCAAGCGGATCCGTTCCCATTGACTTACATTGTAAGTCTAAACGGATCCGCTCGCCTCCGCACGGCCAGGCGGACACCCGAACGCTGCAAGCAGCGTTCAGCTGTCCGCCTGTCCGTGCGGAGGCGAGCGGAGCGGAGGCTGAACGCCGCCAGACTGATGCAGTCTGAGCGGATACGCTCCATTCAGACTGCATCAGGGCTGGACGGAGGCGTTCGGGTCCGCTCGTGAGCTCCTTCAAACTGAGCTCACGAGCGGACCAGCGAACGCTAGTGTGAAAGGAGCCTTAATTGAAATGTGAAGTCTGAAATCTTCCTCTAGCACGTTTTCTGTAGACAGCACTTTACAGAGAAACACCATCCTGGGCACTTAAGAGAACAGAAACAAACTTCATATTCACACTACTCCTGACAAAAACAGCTCCACAAATGGTATATTTGTACTACCCAGCCCCTTCCTGGTACAGTCAGGAGTTTAGCATGGTCATAACTGCTGACAGATTCCCTTTAAGTTCTTTAAAAGCCAGTCCTTGTAATCTCTTTTTAGATTAAAAGATACAAGGCTACACATTTACTGTTACACCAGGCAAAAGCCCTGCAGGGTGACCTGCAATGATAGGTGATGTAATGATGCCTTTCACCTACTGATCAGTTGCTTCATTCTGGATAAAGACTGCTGTGCTCCCTTGCTCCTTCTGCTTCCTCTGCTAGTCCTTTCCTTCTTGATTGTAAGGGCCAGGTGCAAAATACTAGTATTTACTAAAATACACTTCAGGAGTGCTGACAGGTCCTCTCTACAAGATGCACATTATGAGAGTTAAGTTAGAGGAGTAGGTAAATGCATTTGGGTATCTCCTAACACAGAGAATCTTGATTTTGACAGAATAAAAAGGGTTTTCCAATCTTTAAACGATTTGTGTAAATGGTTTACATGCAGTATAACATATCACTTATGTAGCATCTATAGCTGAAATGCCTTTTTAAGACTCATGGGCAGCCATAAGACATAACCCTCATGCTCGTGTGATATCCAGTACTCTGAACTTCTGGTTTTCACTCCTCTCTTGATAGTATGGAGGTCATCATATGTCTCCGTATCTTTATTGATCCCTGATCTCCCCTCCCAGGTTCCTTAGGGAACTATTTCACGTGCTGGACAGCAGATAATGAGTCAATGAACACAAGAATAGCAGAGAATACAGGGAGCAATTACAGCACCTTCTTACACCTTGTGATAGAGGGGAATGCAGGCAGATTTATTATCCCCCATGCCAGTTTTCTGGGGTAAAAAGTCGCTAACCCATTGCGCCAAAATCTAGGTGCAAGTGGCATTTCTACACCACCCTTGCCACTTTCCAAAAATAGGGGGATTGGTGTGGGCAGAGTGTGGGTGGGGCAAGCAGGCAATCATGATTGAAATCTATGCCAGTTATAAGCTGGCATAGATTTCAGTTTAGGTGCCCTAACTGCCAGAGGATATGCCTAATTTATGATGAGATTTGTGACACATCATAAGTGCATCTTCCTGTGGCACAGGGGATAACAAAGACCTCTGTAAAACGCTATTCTTTGATAAATTCCTCCCAATGTCTGTGATAAGGAGGGGAATAATAGGAACTGTAGTCCTATCCACAGCAAGCTCTGACAGCATCAAAACAAAGGTGCTGAATAGTGCTGAGCAAACCGATTCAAATAGAAAATAATGACTTCTGATCTATGATGACATGATCTGGTGAGCATACTGGTGTCATAAGCATGGAAAACTATGTACGGTATAGTATAACTAGTTCTCTTTCTTTATCTTTAGGTGCCTATGGAGTGGTGCTTAAATGTCGACACAAGGTAAGAACAATTGCTTGCACTTGTTCCATTTTAATTTACATTCCTTCTTTTTTGTATTGATATTTTGGTGCAGACGTTGATTTAGAAAAGGTATGAGCTCTCCTTATGGAGACCAGTTGTGTATGGAGATTAAATGGCAATTCACCATGGGTAAATAATATGCAAAGAGGTATCTCCTAGAGAAAGAGAGTCACCTTGAGTTCTCCTTCTCTGGGAGACACATATTTGTGTATTATGCAGCCATAATTGAAATCTTAGGAATTGGAAACAAAATAGGAATCATAAACTGCTATAGGAATACTATAGCATATTCACTATCTCCAGGCTGGAGTAAAACTGACTATATTGCCAGGGTCTCAAAAATGTGATGGTTATTATTTTAATGTAGGATGTATGGCTGTCACAGCTGAGATAACATTGTTTTATTGTTTAAACCCACATTGTTTATAGCAAGTTGTGTCTTCCCTATATGCGTTAGTCCATGTTCTCCATTACATTCGTTCACAAACATTTAACCTCTTAAGTACAACCGTCGTAAATGTCGTGTGAAAGCACGCCTACTCAAAATCTGAGTGAACACCATAGAGCAGACACCCAAAGGCAATGGGAAAAAAAATGGAAAAATAAAAAAGTTATGGCTCTGGGAAGGCAGGGAGTAAAAATGAAAATAAAAAAACAAAAATTGGTCCGGTCCTTTAGGGGAGTTAATAACACTGAACAGAGATAGAATGATCTTCCTGAAACACTCTTTCAAAGAACAATCTTTTCTCCACAGACAATCCTTCTGTGAACGAAATATATTTTTTCCAACTACTGGACGATAATTTCAAACATTGTCAGCTTCTTTTCAGACAAAGATGGTTGGTTAAAGGAATTCTCCAGGAATTAAAAAAATGAAAATACTTAAATATTATTTTATAATAAATATATTCACAAATACCTTTCATTGCTTAGAATGGCTTGTTTTGTCCAGGGAGCAATCATTAGGAGAAATAAAATGGCTGCCGTCCTATCAGTACACACAAAACCTGTCCTCATCACACAGGAGGACAAGTTACTTCACCACAATAAGCCATAGTGCTGCCTCATCCTCCTCTCTTTACCTCAGTGTTCTAAAGTAACTTGTCTTCATGTATGATTGGGACAGGTTTTGTATGAACTAATGGGACAGTGGCCATTTTGTTTCCCCTGATTGCCAGACAAAACTAGCCATTATATTATAACTAATGAAAGGTATTTGAGAATATATCTATAATAAAGTAATATTTAAGTATTTTCATTTTCTTAATTCTCGGAGAACCTCTTTAAACTGATCGTTCATAGTTAAATTTTACCCGGCAAATGAATGTTTTGGTTGAAGCCTTCCATTTTGATCAACCTTAGACTAGTGGGTATTTTTAAACTTTTCTCCTAGAGTTCAGGAGTTGTAGTGCAAGGTAGCAAAAGAAATTATAGACTTGTGTGACAATTTTGTGGGTTTTCTTGCCTAGTTCATGGACTGGCAGGCCAGAGCAAAAGAAGCAGTAGGTCCATAAGACAGAGCATGCACTTAGCCACTCCAGTCATTTCTATGGGAGTTTCAGAGATCGTGCTCGGCTATCTCTGGAACTCACATAGAAATTAATGGAGTGGCTGCACACATGCCTGACCGGCTGCTCCATTCCTTTCCGCGGGATACTGGTTCCCTGTTATCGTGATTGGTGAGGTCCCAGCAGTAGAACCCCACCGATCTAATGGTTATCCTCTATCCTGACGATAGGTGGTGACTTTACATAATGGGAATATCCCTTTAAGCATTGTTTTTATATGACATTGCATTTTGTATAGTTTCAAAGTGCGTGACAGGCAAAGTTATAGGATTTACAGTGTATGAGACATAGGAATAAGTAGTGATATAAAAAAGTACTGGTCAAATGTGGAGACAATTCTGATGAGCATTTCATCAAACCAGTCATATGAAAAGTAAAGTAGAGAAAACTGAAAAGGGTTGGAAGAATCAAGTCTGCATAGTGATCTCTTGAAACTTCTAATGGGTTCCCCGTGAGAGGGCATTAGGCTTTTCTGTGTGTGCATTGTCTAGCATCTTCCACTCAAAAGTACAAAATTGTACTGACTAAATGCCCTGCATTGAAAGGATTTCCGGTGGTCTTTTTCTCTTCATGGTAATGGACATGGGCTAAAGGAAGCAGCATTTATAGTGCAATTTTCTTTAGAGAAGTGGCTTTATTTGTAGCATACATGTAGGGTTTGAAAGCTCTATGGATTTATGGTGTTACTGTGCTCTATGGACATGTGGTATACTGGAACACCTATACTGTGCTGTGTACTATTTCCTAGGCTTGACGTATATGAGCAGTATGTGGTTTACCCTTGGTTGCTCTTTAATAGCCTATGTGCTGTCACCGACCTTCCCATCTTCTCAACTATTGACCTGTACCACGTCAGTTTAGATGACATCTGATCCAGTCCACTTCTGTGCCATTCCAATCTTTAGATTCGCAGAGGAGAATGTTCAGAGTTGTAGTCTGTGACTCTATTATTGTGATAATTTGTAATATACAGTGCTATGCAAAAGTTTTAAGTGTGGAAAAATGCTGGAAAGTAAGAAGAAAGCTTTCCAACATAGACGTGTAAACAGTTTATTTTGATCAATTAACAAAATGCAAACTGAATGCAGAAAAATAAATCTATATCAGATTGGTATTTGGTGTGACCACCCTTTGTCTTCAAAACAGCATCAGTTCTTCTAGGAACACTTCAGACAGTTTTTGAAGGAACTCAGCTGGCAGGTTGTTCCAAACATCTTGGAGAACTTACCACAGTTCTCCTATGGATGTAGGCTCGCTCAGATCCTTCAGTCTCTTCATGTAAACCCAGACACGCTCGATGATGTTGAGATCAGTGCTCTACGGGGACCATAACATCATTAGGGATGAGTGAATTTCATGTCATGAAATTCGTTCACACTTCGTTTGGTAGTAAAAGCAGAATTACGTTATGGATTTCGTTACCACGGACATTACGCAATTCTACGACGGAATGCCTTTAGAGGCATTCCGTTATTCATTCCATCATAATAGAAGTCTATGGCCTGCATAACGGATCCGTCCTGTTTCCGTTTTGCAGGGGAGTCCTCTCCTGCACAACTGAAACGGGACGTATCCGTTATGCAGGTCACAGACTTCTATTATGACGGAATGCATAGAATTGCGTTATGGTCCGGGGTAATGGAATCCATAACGTAATTCTGCTTTTACCACCAAACAAAGCATGAACGAATTTCAAAATATGAAATTCACTCATCTCTAGTCATCATCTTAGGACTCCATGTTCTTCTTTACATTGAAGATAGTTCTTAATGACATTGGCTGTATGTTTGCGGTCATTGTCCTGCTGCAGAATAAATGTATATTTGAACTATCAACACTTCAGTTTTTGAAAGCATGCTTACTTTGCAGCATTTTCCCCGCACCTGCCTAAAATGTTTGCACAGGTGATTGTACTGCTCATTGAGCACCCAATTGCTGAAGTGAGACAATCCCTTTAAATAGTTGCCAAAACTAACGCTTGCTCTGTTCATTGTGGACCAAGATGTCCCACATACCCGGTTCTATTCTCACAAGTGGATGAGTGAAGGTGACAGGTGCACTTTATATCGTATTTGTAGCAATGTGGGCCTTCAGCAAGTCAATGCAAATGTAACCTTTTCTGAGTGAAGATTGGTGTCTACATAGGCTGAAAACCACTCGTTTTCAGCAACCAAATGTAAAAGGCTTGCAGGAATTCAGTCAGCGCCTTCTCCTACATCTGGTATTTTCACCTTGAAGGATGCCTTCGTCTGGAAGAAAAAAACGAAATGCCAACTTCACTGTACAGGGATGATTTAATTTAAGCCTGAGTGCCAGTTTAATAAACCCCTAAATTTTACTAAAGCTAAGCGGCTCATTAATTAAAACGCTGGTCTTAAGTGTCTGTGTACTGCTAGAGGAAGCGCCAAAGTTTATGTGGAGGCGCTTCCTCCAGCAGGACATGTGATTTGCGGGACTTGCTGGCGTACATTTAAGCCATTTTTTACATCAAAAAGTAGCATAGAAAATTATGAAAGAGAGGGACCTGTTGGCCCACCATGTTCCCCGCTCACGCCATTACTGGAAAAATAGTGTGAGCGGGGAAAAGTCGCTGTTTTTTGCTGCAAAATGGCATGCAACAAAATCTGCGACTGATATACACCACAAAAATGGTGTATATCAGTTCATAATTGAGCCTTTTGAGGGGGTCTGAATAACCCCTATATCTGGCGGTGGATCCACAGAAGTTATGAAGAGGCGCAGACCTCAACATAATTTCGGCGCGTTCAGCGCCAGTCTAAATGTAAAACATCTTCCGAGCTGTCTTACATTTAGACCATTTTCTATGCCTAGGCGTAGAGAATGATGGATGAGATGGGCCTGCCAGTCTGTCCCCTTCTCAGCCCACGCCACACACCCTTTTTTAGACCTGGCATGAGCGGGGAAAAGTCGCAGATTCTGTGACAGAAATACGCCTAGTACACTCAGAGCCCCTTTTGATATTGCTAAGCTGGGTGCAGAAAAAATACATACTCACCTTATCCATTTGCTCATGGGGAAGTCGTCAAGATGGCCGCGACTACCTCTTCACAAGCAAATGGATGAGGTATGTATTTTTGTGTTTTTACTGGCATTGCAGGAAAAATTGATTTGTTACCACGGAAGGCGCGGAAATTCCTGAAATTTGGATTGAAGTCCACGTTAACTTCGATTCGCGCAACACTAATGCTCATCAATACATAGGACTAATTTGGAGCAATAATATAACAACATCTATTCTTGACCCGTCCCATAGCTTTCTAGCAGCATTACAGTTGATAAAAACGTTACCTTTATAAGCAATTGTGGACTTATAAAACTGGCAAAAATCATCTTAGTAGGATATGCAAATGAGGGCTCGCAAGTGCCCAGGCAGCTCTACCTTATCGTCGCTTCCCCCCGCCCAGTCTTTCTCTCTGCCCGCCCATCTTCTTACTTCTTCTCTCGCCGAGATCCCGCACCTGCTCGCTGAGTCCGTCGGCCGGCGCATGCGCACTGCGATGTCCATTCCTGGTACGGCATCACAGTAATTAATGTGCATGCGCAGTCTAACTTGTCCGTTAGCCGACGCATGCGCATTAATTACTGTGATGCCATACCAGGACTGAACATCGCAGTGCGCATGCGCCGGCTGACGGACTCAGCGCGCAGGCGCAGGCAGAGAAAAAGGATGGGCGGGCAGAGGGAAAGAATGGGCGGGGTAAAGCGACGATAAGGCAGAGCTGCCTGGGCACCTACGACGTTGACGCCGCCCTGGGCACTTGCGAGCCCTCATTTGCATATCCTACTAAGATGATTTTTGCCAGTTTTATAAGTCCACGATTGCTTATAAAGGTAACGTTTTTATCAACTGTAATGCTGCTGGAAAGCTAAGGGAAGGGTTGAAAAGGTGAAACTTTCCTTTTTTCCTGGCAATTTTGACAAATGTAGAGTATTAACTGACAGACGGGAAGTTTTGTTGCATGTTTTTGCCTTCTTGCTGTATTTGCGCTTCTGATTAGGCTGTGTAACACGGGGTTAATGATTTACAAGTCCTCTGGCTAATTTCGTTCTACCCACACGCCTCTGCAGGTCTTATGTGGAGTGAAACACATGCAGTAACCTGTGAATATTTCATGAAGGTAATCAATGGGGGTGTAGAGAACGTTTGTTAATAGCACGGTCTTAATATTGACACTACACGCAATGCCGGGAGCCATCCTGCTGAGACAGCAACATGTGTGTACATCTATAGAGCTGCCTAGCTTCTGTGACCTGGACTGTTCTTCAAGGAGAACTGCGCAATAGCAATCAGCTCATTGACCACAGAAGAATGTACATAAAGGGTCGCACTGTCCCACTAAACTGCAAGAGGGTCCTCCGGTGGGCCCAAGCTCTGACGCCATTTCCTTTTTCATATATTTCATGTAAGATTGAAGGGGGCTTGGAACCATTTATATCATATGCTGGTTGCAGAGAATGGCGCGTTCTGCCGACACACTAATGTATGTGGGGAGCTTCTGACTTTTCCCCGACATGATGTTGGGGGAGATAAGGATCGTACGAAAATATTCAGATCCTTTTGGTCTCTGGGGACATAAGCTTTCGCCAGAACTGTTTGGCAGCTGCTTTCTCTTCCCATAGCATACAAAGACACGTTCAGCCGAGCCGAGCCGAACGTGTATATGTATGGGAGAGATAGCTGTCAGCTGAGTGATCGTTTGGCCAGCAGCTATTGAATGTGTATGGAGCTTAAAGTGTAATATTTTATTTTTATTTGCTAGTGTATTAGAGCTAGGCGTGTATACCTGAGTTAGTCTGTCATTGATTGTCAAAAGATCAGCTTTCATTAATGTCCCCTGTCCCTTTCCAATGGTCCTTTGTTATGGCTTGTCTGTCTCCAACTCCTTGTAAACAGAAGACAGAGGGGCATTGTATTCCTGCATTAGGCTTACACTTTAAAGAGCATCTGTCAGCAGATTTGTACCTATGAAACTGGCTGACCTGTTACATGTGCACTTGGCAGCTGAAGGCATCTGTGTTGGTCCCTTGTTCATATATGCCCACATTGCTGAGAAGGTGTTTTATTATATGCAAATGAGCCTCTAGAAGCAAAGAGGGCATTGTCGTTAGGCCTCATGCACACGACCGTTGTTGTGTTCCGTTCCGCAAAATGGGGTTCCGTTGTTTCGTGATCCGTTTCCGTTTTTGTTTCTGTGCGTCTTCCTTTATTTTTGGAGGATCACCAGACATGAAGGAAAGTAAAAAAAAAGTCTAAGTCAAGTTTGCCATGCAAATGATAGGAAAAAAACGGACGCGGACGCGGATGACAATCTTGTGTGCCTCCGCATTTTTTCACGGACCCTATGACTTGAATGGGTCCACGAACCGTTTTTCGTGAAAAAAATAGGACAGGTTATATTTTTTTGATGGACTAGAACCACGGATCACGGACGCGGATGACAAACGGTGCATTAGCTGAGTTTTCAACTGACCCATTGAAAGTCAATGGGTCCGCAGAAAATCACAAAAACGGAACAACAGACACGGAATGAAACAACGGTCGTGTGCATGAGGCCTTACACGTAGAAGCTCTGCTCTCTCTGCTACTGCCGCGCCCTCTGCACTTTAATTGATAGGACCAGGTGTGTTAACTTTTTCACTGTCCAGCCCTGTCAATTAAAAAGCAGAGGGTGCGGCAGTAGCAGAGAGAGCAGAGCCTCTACGTGTAACAGCGCTGCCTCCGTTGCTCCTAGAGGCTCATTTGCCTATAATAAAACATCATTTTTCTCAGCAATGTGGGCACATATGGACACGGGACCAACACAGATGCCTTCAGCCGCCAAGTGCACATGTAACAGGTTTACATAGGTACAAACCTGCTGACAGATGCCCTTTAAGTATACCCAGCATTATCGCTTTCCATTGCTCTGCTCCGTTAGAGATGCAGCTTTTTTTCTTGACTTTTTGCATTACTTTTTTGTC
Source organism: Bufo gargarizans (assembly GCF_014858855.1). NCBI lineage: Eukaryota > Metazoa > Chordata > Amphibia > Anura > Bufonidae > Bufo > Bufo gargarizans. Next base: position 517,752,686 of record NC_058082.1, on the reverse strand, counting down.
CAGTCTTTTTCACAGAATCTGTGACAAAAGCCACAAATGGAGGGGACTTGCAGATGTGAACAAGTCCTAGGATATATCTTCATACAGACCAGCCAAGAAACGTCTGACTTATCAGTCGTGCATCAGTTTGGTCAGATAGTGTGCTGTTGTAGATTTTCCGGCACGTTCCTCCATTTTTCTCTGAATCTGTTTCTATAGTAACTGTCGGGGATTGCCACGTTTAATGTTGCTAAATGTTTCCATGCAATTAAACTGCATTATTCTTGCCTAAAGAAGTAAAATACCGAAGAATAGATTCCAAGTTCTATTTTAGCTCAAAAATTGAAAGGGCATCTCCCATAGAAGGGATTGGGCACGCTAAATGACGTACTTCTGGAAGTATGTTACCCGTGGATATGCCATAAATGTCCAGATGGGGATATCCCTTTACCTACTGTTAATGTGGTTGGCGATGCTTTCTTAAAGGGGTTACCCCATGAGTAATGTAACAAAAAATGGGTAGAACATGACCGTCTGATTCTAACAAACGTAGAACCAGCCTTGTACTTCACATGGATCATTGCTCCAATTGCTCTGCAACATTTATTGCCAGCTGTCAGCTCAGGGGGCGTGACCTTTTTTAGGGAGCGTGTCTTTTCTGCTGCAGCTGGTGGCAGCTGAAGGATGGAACTGAGCATGTGCGTCAACCTCAATGAGCAGGACAGAGAATTTAGAAAAAGGGCAAACAGCAGGTGGCGCTATACAGATAGATTTCGGTGAATAACTCAGTGGCTAGACTACATCTTTTATTACTTGCAATTACAAAAGTATTCAGATCCAGGTGCTGGTTTGAAAAATTTAGGCTATGTTTTGTGGGACAACCCCTTTAACTGTGTGCAGGCCTTTGTCTTTTGCTGATCCTTGGGGGTACCTCGTGATCACACATTGATGGCATATCGTATTCAAAATCTGGTCACCAAATATGTGTTGTTTTTCTGCTGTGGTTGTATTGTAGACCTTGCTGTATAGATTTTTGAGCATGTTGTAGGTCTGGCATTTTTCTGGTGTTCTTTCTCTTTTTACTGCATATAGTCATGACCTTGTGTGAACAATATCTAAAGGTTCAATTGTAATTGAGTTCCTTTGCCCTTAGTTTGCTCTTTTTCACTCTGTTTCCAGTCACTTTATTAATCTATTAATTAATCAATGAACTTGCGGGATGACAGGCCGAACTGCATGGACAGATGTCTTTTTTCGGCCTTATAAACTATGTTACCATGTTATTAACCCAGCAGGTTGGAAACTGCTTTTCGCATACAATAATTCTCCAGTTCTTCCTTTGTTAACCCCAGCTTGCCTTTACAAATCCATTTTAAGCCGAGGCCTACCAGTTACTGTACAGTAAGTGCCATAAACCGGTCCTGTGCCTAAAATGAGAACAAGCGACACATTTTTATGTACATTCTGCGCTGCCGTTAAAAATGGACATCATAGACATCACCGGATGTCATGGTTCAGGGCCTTAACTGTTAGCCGGAGATTAATGTTATTGTTAAATGCGGGTCTAGCTCTCAACTGAACTCAGTTTGACCTTGTATTACATGACAGCCCATTGATTTCAATAGTGTGTAGAAATGACTACTTACCAGCAGCTTCTCTCCGCCATACCAGACGATTAAAAGAAATTCCACCAGCCAGAGCCACAGCAATCGGCCTGTCCTCATGTAGGTGCAGTGGCTTTGGAGACTGTCACCTTTGCAGTGGTGCCGTTATATCAATTGCATATAGTAGCTAAGTATGTTCAGCAGATGATCCCAAGTCACTGAGATACAAACTTCTTGGTTACATATAGGTCAGTGTTCCTCAACTCCAGTCCTCAGGACCCACCTGCCGGTCATGTTTTCAGGGTTTGCTTAGTTTTGTGCAGGTGATATAAGCAGTGTTCATGCATCAGGACTTACCTCAGGTATTCATTCTGTGGGATATTCTCAAATGATGACCGACAGGTGGGCCCTGAGGACTGGAGTTGAGGAACACTGATATAGGTGACAGATTGGGGAACTGCATAATTGGAACTGTTATGGGTTTCACTCATGACCGTTCCAAGCAACCTCTGCCTCTGATGCCACCAGATATAAGGTAGATATCCTACAAGTCAATGTTCAACCCTGTAAAAAGGCCTAGGTCAGGATTCAGGGAATATAATATCTCCTTTTGAAGAGTGCCTAAAAGGAGGCCTCTCACCCAGTTAAGCCAGTACTCTCTGCTCTGAACTGATGAGGGGCAATTACCCCAAACAGCAGATGAGATGCCGGCCTTTTTTATTTATTATCCAAGTCATGTCTCAAGTCCTGTTTAAAAGGTCAAACACTGACTCATAGGATAGCTGCTTTACCTCCGGTGGCATCAGAGGCAGAGCTTGCTAAGAGCTGACTTGTATACCACCAACTCCGGCCGTTTTAACACATTAGCAGGCCCAGTCCAGAGATCCCATGAGTGCCCCCCCCCCCCAATCTAACTGGTATAAGCCCGAAATAGGGGCATAGACTACACTGTTCTGTAAGTGAATAAACTCAGACTAAAGCCCAAAATATATACAGACACAAAACCCTTTAAAAAATATAGACCCCATGTACAATTTAAATAATGTGTTAAATTTATTTTAGCCTAAATTCACACAACTGTATTTTCAGTCCAAGTCGCACTTTCTGTGGATCGCACGCAGATCCTTTTGTTTCTATGGGGCCGTAAAAAATGCATCATGTGTGCTGTCATCCGGGATGCTGTCCTCATCCATGCAGCAAATTATAGAACATCTCCTATTCTTGCTTGTTCTGCAGACAAGAAAGGGCATTTTTTTTACAAAGGGGATCGCGAAAAGTACTGGATGCCCAGGGACCGCATCCGCATTTTCTGGATCCGCGATTTGTGGGCCGTGTGCATGAGGGCTTAGGCTGCATAGTGAATGATTATGGTACAGCTGTAAATGTACACACATAGACAATTTCATTTTTTTTCCATTCCCTGCAGAAAGAGCTAATAAAAATGAATCAACAAAGTATATATACCCTAAAATGTTTCCATTAAAAATGTATCCCACAAAAAGAAGCCCTCATATGGTTAAGGCAATGGGAATAAATGTAAGTTATGTCTCTCTCTCTCTCATTGTTCTATTTGTGCAACACAAAAATGAAGCAATTACTGTGGATCTTAAAGGAATTGAGTCAATATTTTGACTGTGCAGAATTGTTCCGGTTGTGTTGGAACTTCTTCAGTAGTTTTCCTTTCCGAATTCACATTGTAACTGGCATTTCTCTGCAGCCCTGGCCTAAAGGGCCTTTTAGGCAACATTCCCAGTGGTTTCACACTACTTTTTTTTTACTCTAACATTTTAAACCAATATTTAAAATATTTAAAAATGCTGCTCCCAGATGAAACATTCTGGCCAACAGGAAATTTTTATTATGAAACAATAAACAATCCTTTTTTTGTAGTGGCATTTTCTTGTCCCTTGGCGTTTTGTTGTGCTTTTGGTGTGAGCTTTTTTTTATTTTTTTAGATATATTCCCATAGACTTCTCTCTAGGGAAATTTTTTTTACCAGTAAATCTTGTTTAAAAAGGGGGTTGGGCTTGTCAGAAAGTGGGTCTGGCTTTGCAGGAAAGGGGAGTGGCTTATGATTTTGCATTTTAAGCCAACCTGATGTAAAATTCTCGCAAAAGTGTCTATCCCTGCACTACATTTAAAGTGGTTATCCCATCTTAGACAATGGGGGCATATCGCTAGGATAATTGTCTGATAGGTGCGGAGAAAGTGGAGGAGGGCGCACTGCGCATGCACAGCCGCCCTCCATTCATTTCTATGGAGCCGCCGAAAATAGCCGAGCGCTGGATTTTCCTCCAGCCACAACTCTCCCCGGCTCCGTTCTCCTTGTAGGTGCGGGTCCCAGAGGTGGTAAAAGGTAAATTGCATTATGGATTCCATTACCACGTACCATAATGCAATTCTATGACGGAATGTCTTTAGAGGCATTCCATTATTAATTCCGTCATAATAGAAATCTTTGGCCTGCATAACTGATCTGTACCGTTTCCATTATGCAGTAGAAGACTTCCCCCTCCATTTTGCAGCCCATAGACTTCTATTATGACGGAATGAATAACGGAATGCCTCTGAAGGCATTCCGTTATGCATTCTGTCATAGAATTGCGTTATGGTCCGTGGTAACGGAATCCATAATGCAATTCTGCCTTTACCACGACACGAAGCGTGAACGAATTCCAAAATATGAAATTCGCTCATCTCTAGTAGCAGCATTAGGGCTTGTTCACACGAACGTGTGCTGCCCGTTGCTGTATTGTAGACCGCAATACATGGACACTGTTTCGTGTGCATTCCTCATCACGGATGCGGACCCATTCACTTCAATGAGTCCGCAAATCCGGAGATGCGGAACGTAAGCACGGAACAGAACACTACGGAGTGCTTTCTGGGGTTCCGTTCCGTGCCTACGCACCGCAAAAAGATAGAACATGCTCTATCTTTTTGCGGAACGGAGGGATCGCGGACCCATTCAAGTGAACGGGTCCACGATCCCCTTGCCGCTGGGCCACGGTCGGTGCCCGTGCATTGCGGACCACAATTTGCGATCCACAGCACGGGTTTCAGACTGTCGTATGAACGAGCCCTTATGGTCATTTTCATTGCTTTGTATTATTCTGTTAATGACTAATCACAGCCTTCCTAATTGTTTTCCTTTTGTATTTTTCTTTGTGTCTCGAGCGTCAGTCTGTCAAAAGCTGAAATAATTACGGAAACCTATCCCTGTGATAAATGGCTGCAGCCCATTCATTTCCTACACACCCACATCCATTATACATTTTGCTTTAAGTAGGTAAATGCTCACCAGACAATGGAAAGTTTAAGTGCACCTTGAATAATGGAATGGGAATTTTGCTACAGTTAGCCGACTACCGTATATGTTTTGTACCCAAAGACTCAAAATGTTAAAAAAGCCAATCAACATTAAAAAATGCAAGAGAAAAAAAACAGCAATAAAATAAAATGCTATTAGCTCTAGAACATGAAAATCCTGGTAAATGGTTCAGCAATACGGATATTGTTTTAAAATATTCGTATAATAGATAATTGTAAGCATAATACATCTTTAGTAGAAAACTGTTTACATATTTAGTTACAATCATTAGATCCGATGACAATTAATGTGTTGACACATTTTACAGATATTGTTTTTTATGTAGATCAAAACTTGAGTAACAAATTCAGGAACACAAGGGTAAAGAGCGTAACAGGTTAAGTCAATTGTCTATATGTTTTCCATAAAGACCAGACATGAAGGAAAGTGTTTCTGGATTTTATTTCACAATGGGAGAGTTCCTCAAGGCGGTAAAATTGATCAACCTTACCAATCCATTGATCGATAGTAGGTAAATCTGGAGAGCGCCAGTATGTAGGGATAAGAAGTCGGGCAGATTTTATCTACTGTTTTATACTTTTAAAACAGGTGATAGATTTATGTTGCTGAAGTATTTGGCTATAGTCACATGAGTAGTTTTTTATGTGGTTTTATTGTTTTGTGTTTTTTTGCACATTTTTTTGTATACATTTTAATTTTATTTTTGTCAGTTTTAGAGATGAGAAAATAATTTCTTACAAATCATCCCATCAGCCAGAGTTCTAAGCTCCTCCTGCCTCCTGGTTTCACAGGGCCAGACATCTCAGCTTGCCCTGACAATCTCGCACCTCCGAGTGGCAGCGCAAGCGCAAAGGTCCCAAAGCGCATCCACTGGGAAGTGTAGTGGCGCATGCACAGTAGTGGAAGCAGAGCTGAGATGTCCGGCCCTCAGACAAGTGGCATCTTTAGCTGCAGGGAAAGGCCCTTGCAGGTGGAGAACTCTGGTTGATGAGATGAATCGATTCGCTCATCACTAGTCAGTTTTTTTTTTTTTAAACATGCAGCGCAATGAGGTCTATCGGGCTTCTGTCATCAGCATTTCACTGGACAAAAGTTATTTTGTCTGCTATTTTTAATTGAATCTGCCACAGAGGCTTCAGCACAGGTGTGAACGAAGCCCAACCCACAGAAACTTCCATACAATTGTGTTATTATATTCAGGAGCATATCCTATTGTTTCGCTGCAATTTCTGGATGATGACAAAAGGATTTAGCTGTCACTTGTCTGCGCTTGTGGCCTCTGGCAGTTTCTTACTAGTTACTAGTTAAGAGATAGTTACCAGAATGCTGACATTACACGTTATCCAGATTTGGGTTCGGAAACAGGAAGTTTCGGATTTGTGTGCAGTAATACAGATACACGGAAAGGCTAAATTTTATGAGGTATTTCCTGTAAATAGTTATACAGTACGTCAGATGCCGATCTGTATCCCTTTATTATGTATTTGACCGGTCTCTTAGACTTATGGCTTATGCATACAAGCGAGTTTCAGGCGTTTTAAATGGACAGCAACCACGTTGGAAACTGACCCATCAAAGTCAGTGGGGGTAATTTATCAATAATGGCGTAATTTGCTGCAAAAACATACTAACGTTACAAATCAAAAGTGGTGATTTGTTTCACCACCAGGGACATTGCTAGGGCCTCAAAGGATCCGGGGCCCAAGCCCCAATGAATATGGCCCAGTTCTCTAAGGGCCCCCCCCCCCCCCACACACACACACATACCGCATTTTGCTGTACTCGCTATACAGCAGGACATACCTGTCGCATCCAGTGCCTCCCAGGTGACGTCTCCTTCGATCTAGATCTCTGTCATCATCTCCATTTGGTCCGTACAACTTCTCTCAGCCGCCTCGTCTCTTCAGAGTGTGACACACAGACATCTTAGCTTCCTTACATTTCTATTATCATCCCCCAACCTGGAGCCCTCACAGTGTTATCCTGCTGCTCGCTGTGCCCCCAATACCCCAAATACTATCCTGAAGAAAAATTAGTGCCCCCCAAAAGTAATAGTGTTCCTCATAGTCCCACCAATAGTAATTCCCTTCTAGAATGCCCTCATTATTAATACTGTCCCCTACAGTGCCCCCAACAGTGATAATGCTCCCCAAGAATGCCCCCATTAGTAATACTGCCCCCTACAGTGTCCTCAACCGTGATAACGCTCCCCAAGAGTGCCCCAATTAGTGGAAGAGCCCTCCAGTATTAATAATATCCTCACAGAGCCCTCAGTAGTAATAAGGCCCCCTATTGTTCCCCCAGTGGTAATAAAGCTCTCTACAGAGCCCTCAGTAGTTATAAGCCCCCCATAGTGCTCTGAGTAGAAATGAGGCAGATCTATAAGTCCCTCCTATAGAGCCCCCCGGTAGTAATAAGAATGCCTATAATGTCCCCTGGATTTATAATACCCCTACAGTGCCCCCAGTATTTATACTGCCCCCTACTGTTATAATGCTCACCTTAAAGTGCGCCCAGTATTTAAAATGCCCCCAGCAGTGTCCCCTGTAGTTATATTCCTCCCTCCACCATACTGTCCCAAGTAAATAACATCGCACCATCTCTCCTGCCTCCTCCAAAATACAGTCCTATGTAAATAACATTGCTCTCCTCCCTTCAGCCCCTCTAATATATAGTCCCATGTAAATAACAGTATTTCCCTCCCTCCACCATAGAGTCCCATGTAAATAACATCACACCATTTCTCCAGCCCCCTCCAATATACAGTCCCATGTAAATAATATCCCTCTCTATCTACAGCCGCCTTCAACATACAGTCCCACGTAAATAATATCACCCCCAACATGCAATCCCATGTAAACATCACCCCCTCAACATTCAGTCCCATGTAAATAACACCATCCCCCCACCAACCACATTCAACATACAGTCCCATGTAAATAAAATGGCCCCCACAACATTCAGTCCCATGTAAAAAACATCAACCCCTCCCTCAGACCCCTGTAACATTCAGTCCCATGTAAATAACTCCACTCCCTCCTCCAGCCCCCTCCAACATACAGTCCCATGTAAATAACATCACTCTCTCCCACAGCCGCCATCAACATACAGTCTCATGTAAATAACATCACTCCCTCCCCAAGACCCCTCCAATATACAGTCCCATGTAAATAACATCACTCCCTTCAGCCCTAACATACAATCCCAGTTAAATAACCACAACTCCCAGTATTGCTCTGCCTCTCCATTCACTTACCTCTCCTCATGTAGCAGACATCAACACAGCTTCTTCCCAGGACTTCTCCTGTTCACAGCCTTCCTCTCTTGCACTGATCACGTGATGGTGACATCATCCCTCTCAACCACTGCCTGTTTTACTGGTCACATGACCTGTGATGTCATCACAGGTCCTTTATATCTTCCACTGCATTAGATTAAATTGTATTGCTGTCCTGAGGATGGCAATACAGTTGTATCTAGCAGGCAGGCATGACATTTGAGGCCTGGGACAAAAAATCCGGAGCCCAGGCCCCAAATGTTTTAACCTAGCAGCGCCCCTATTAACCGCATTTATAAAAAGCTGCGCGCCGCTTAAAAAATATGACTTTTTAAACTATCAACCTGATTATCTGCCTATTTCTCTTGATTTGCGAAATTTTAACACCAGTAGCTCTAAAATGAGACTTTTTAAAACTGAAATGCGCCATTTCAGCCAACCCTGTCCGGACCACACTTGCGACTTTTGAACATATATTTGCGACTTTTGGAGCATATTTGCGACATTTCCAGTGGTAAATTGCGACTTTTGTCTCAGACTCAGGATGTTTTCGTCATTGTTGAATGACAATTTACTGACAGAACCCTGCTGTTTAGCTCATTTCTATCATCCTGTTTTTAATACTCACCTATCACTTGTTACCACAACAGGTTGTTTTTTCTTTTCATAAATGCGACTTTCTGACAAAAAGTCTCATCTTTATGCCATAGATGCGACTTTTTACACAGAAGACCACCACATAAGCTGCTTTATTGTTTGCAACAATTTGAGCTATTTCTGCCCACAAAAGGATGATAAATTAGGCTTAATATGCGCCAATTTGGTAGCCCCACCCACTTTGACATTGATAACTTATTTCTGGTGTGATGCATTCTTTATGGTGAAAATTGTGGAGAAAACAGTTGATATATTTGGTGCAAATCAAAACGCCATTCTTTTTGGTGCCTTTTACGCCAAAATTCTGGTGCAACATGCTTAATAAATGTCCTCCAGTATGTTCTATATTTTTCACACAAGAACTGTCAGTGGCGCTGGTTGCTGCGGCAACTGAGTGACGTCGGCGGCGCAACTGCAGCAAGGTTGGTAAGTACATGTCATCTGTGCTACATTCCCAAATGCATGTAGGGCTTTTATCCGTAACAGATGCTCCCAAAATAGCTTGTCACACTTGTACCACAAAATGTAGGCTACGGTTTTCCCCCGGAGTGGCGGCTGAGCTTTATGCCCCAAATGTGGGCACTGAGCCTCTAGTTCGTGCCCAGTCTGTTATAATATTATAATATAATATATTGTATAAAATATAATATATTGTAATTGACAAGTCATAAAAAATTAATTTGTAAAAGTAAATTTGGTTGGCAAAACAATTTAAGAATAGTTAAAAAGTAAACTTTCTTGCCTGGATAACGTCCGTAAACTGCAGGACTCCTGGATATTTCTGAAGAGACGGGTTGGATCAATGTTTTTTCTGATGCAGAGTGCTGTAGCAGCTGTGCCGAAGAGTTTCTTGTGATGTCCTACTTTCATTATCATCCAATTGTCTGGTGCCACACACAGCAGAAACTGGAGCAAACTACTGACACACTGGGAAAAGTCAATGTTACAACATTTATTTGCTGCGAAATTTGATTTCCAGTGTAATGCACATTAAGTCATAAGTAAATACATATAACGTATAATCAACTAAATAATGAACCTTACTTATTGATCTCCAGCTACGTGACTCATCTATATGGCAGGAGGTAAGTAGCATTCGTTCCTACAGGGCAACTGTGTGACTGCATAAACTGCATATATGTAATCAGCAAAAGGGTCACTTTCCATGATTAAAACGGTTGCAGATGCCTCTGCAGTGATTAAAGAGTTTTTCAGAGATTTTTTAACTGATGATCTATCCTCTAGAAATATATTAATATAGCAGCACTATAGTACCTCACGGATCATCTAGGAATGCATCAGCCAGTCCCAGATCCGTTAGGGTCAACACGGTAATATCCAAATAAAGAGTGGTGGCAGCATCTCCAGTCCAAAAAGGTGTATTCACACAGGGTCCATGAGACAGTACACAAGGTCAAATAAAGTGTGACGTTTCGGCTACATGGTAGCTTGAGAAAGGCTACCATGTAGCCGAAATGTCACACTTTATTTGACCTTTTGTACTGTCTCAGGGACCCTGTGTGAATACACCTTTTTGGATTGGAGATGCTGCCACCACTCTTTATTTGGATACTATCCTCTAGATTGGTCATCAGTATCTGATCGGTGGGGGTTCGACACTCGGGAACTCCACCGATCAGATGTTTGAGAAGTCACTGGCGCTCCCAGTAGCACTTCAGCCTTCTCTCAGCTCACCAAGCACAGCGCTGTACATTGTATGCAATTCAATGGGGCTGAGCTGCGCCTAGGCCGTATGACCAATGAACTTGACGTCAAAGAGCCTAGGGAAAGCTACACGAAGGCTGCGGCACTACTGTGACTGCCGGTGCATTCTCAGTCAGCTAGGACAGGTCATCTTGGAAAACCCCTTTAATGTTGAATTATGGATACATAATTGGGTGCCAGTTCCTATATCATGATTAATATTTCAGTTATGATGCTCTAATGGACACTGCTCAGTGTGCCCAAGAGATTGCGGTCAGAGCTCAACTGTAATACGCATCTGGGCTCTTATCACAGCTGCCAGGATCAGAGCTAGATATCTGGACAGTTTTTAGATGTCCCTCTGTATAGTCATTGACACCCTACAACAGTGATGGCGAACCTTTTAGAGACCGAGTGCCCACCTGCAATCCAAAACCCACTTATTTATCGCAAAGTGCCAACATGGCAAGTTAGCCTGAATACTACAGTCCAATATAGTATATCTTCCATGTACTTTATTATTTAGCTATAATACCTGACTACATTCAAGTGCTGCCTGTGATGTTCATAGTGCGTCCTGCGCTGCTGAATGGCAGGAAAAGTCTAAGGCATATTGGTACGCCTTACACTTTTTACAGGGCGTGGGTGCCTCCAGAGAGGGCTCTGTGTGCGCCTCTGGCACCCATGCCATAGGTTCGCCACCACTGCCCTACAACATGATCGCGGGGTACATATGTGTTACCTTGTCAGCTGGGGGCCTTACAAACAGAGGCATGGTCTAATACAGGGGTGGCCAACCTTACAGACACAAAGAGCCCAAAAAAAATCTTATGACTGCCAAGAGCCACAAGCTATCCGTTTACACAAATATGCGTGCACACGACAGTATTACTGCAATTGAGTTATCAAACATTTAAAAGTGCATTTAAACCACCTTTCCTACCTGTAGTGTAGACAGCTTTAGTGAGACTTCTGGCAATCTTTGTTTTTCACAATGTGTTTCAAGATTTCTCAGATGACACCCTCATGCTCAGATGACACCCCATGCTCAGATGACACCCCATGCTCAGATGACACCCCATGCTCAGATGACACCCCATGCTCAGATGACCGCCCATGCTCAGATGACCGCCTTATGCTCAGATGACCGCCCATGCTCAGATGACCGCCTTATTATCAGATGACGCCCCATGCTCAGATGACTGCCTTATTATCAGATTACCGCCCATGCTCAGATGACTGCCTTATTATCAGATGACGCCCCATGCTCAGATGACTGCCTTATTATCAGATGACCGCCCATGCTCAGATGACCGCCTTATTTCAGATGACGCCCCATGCTCAGATGACCGCCTTATTATCAGATGGCACCCCATGCTCAGATGACGCCCCATGCTCAGATGACGCCCCATGCTCAGATGACCCCCCATGCTCAGATGACCCCCCATGCTCAGATGACACCCCATGCTCAGATGACGCCCCATGCTCAGATGCTCATGGGTGATTTGACATAGGGGAGATGTGAGCATGGGGTGTCTGATATTTAGTGTCTTATGTGAGCACTGGAGAGGCTTATGGGTCTGATGAGGATTTGGGGGTCTTATCTGAGCTCATACTAACCCCATGTCAGATAAGACCCCCAGATCAGTACTTTAATAAAATAAAACTGTGGAGGCTTATCCTACCTCTGCTGCCGCTGCTCTGAAGACTGTGGTGACCTCTCCATAGTGACCTGACATGCAGGTCAGAGCGCGGGCCTGCATGGTATTAAGGGGGGGGGGCACTTCGCCACCAATGACAACCTCTTAATACAGATACAGGGGGCGGGTGCCGGCAGAATCTCATAGCCGACACCTGGCCTCTATGCTGCGTTCCCCAGTGGAAACAGCCCCTCCCCTCCTCTTCCCCTCTTAATTCTCATTGGTGGCAGCGGCAGCAGCACAGTGAGGAGGAGGGGACTGCTTTCTTCTTCCTTCTCCCGTGCTGCTAATATTTTTAAAACCTGCGACATCCCTGGCCCGCTCCCCTGCGAGCCGCATATGTAGAGGAGACCGCACTCCTCTGAGAGCCGCAAGTGAAGGTCCGAGGAGCCGCATGCGGCTCGCGAGCCGCGGGTTGGCCACCCCTGGTCTAATAGGTCAGTGTAATACTGACAGTCTGTAGTGCTATGGAGTACTATGTAGCCCAAAGCATTAAACAAGCAATCCAAGGATTGTTGCTTCGAGTCCCCTCATGAAACAAAAAAAAAAGTTATATTTCATAAAGTTTAATTAAAAGTAAGAGCTGCCCTCCCCCAAAAAACATAAGTAAAAAAAACTTTTTTTTTAATAAAAAATGTTAAAAATAATTAACCATAAAAATACTGTATGTTTGGCATTGCCACAATCAGAACGACCTATAATATATAAATATATTCAAATTGACCCCTAGAATAGAGTTATCATGTTATTTTACCACAGTAGGGGGAAAATACACAGATAACATCCCAAAATGATCAAAACAAGACAACCAATAAAGTTCCCCAAATTTGTGATGCACATTCAAGATATGCTAATATCCTACATGATATGTATATTGTATAAAGCTTGTGAAGCATAATAGTTCCTTAAAAACAAAAGGGGTTACAGAGGACATCTTGTGATGGTCCTAGTCACCCCATCTTTTTGGGGGTGGCGAACAAGCTAAGTAGCCTGCAAACTAGGACACACTACTCATATATTGTGCTCCTCCAGGATGTGTTTGGACACAGGTATTTGCCTTCTGTTTTACACATCACACACATGTTCCCAAATCCATCTATGGAAATTACATTTTGCCCACGTAATTCTTTGGACACGTAATTAACACCAGTACATTTGCAATTGACAAAATCTCTTATCACATAGTGTGACACAGTGAGAGGTTTGGTCTGGGAAAACAGGTATTTTCCTCCCAGCATGTACTGCTCTGCTGATTTACAGCCATGTGAGGTCAAATACCGGACCGGATTTTAAATGCCGGTCCGGGTTTTGGCAGCACCTGGCTGTCCTTAAATAGGCAGCTGGGCTCAGAAGCCAGGTCTCTGTGTTGGGATCTGGGAGCCTTGTGTCTGGATGAAGGCTTGCTACCTGTTTGGCATGAAAACAGGTTGATTCTGCTATCAGCAAGGACTCTTTGAGGCAGAATTGCCGCATTGTGTATTACCACCAACACCGCAAGGTGACTTTTTGTTTGAATATGACTGCTTTTTTTGTCACTTACCTAAAGTGTGAATAAAACACTGAACTGTATGATCCAAAGAACTTGTTGTTGCCTCTATACTGCATCCGCTAATTCTGTCTACAAGAGTCCGCACAATAGGTACATTGGGTACTGGCACATAGCACCTATTTGTGTTAATAAGACTTCAGGCATTACATCCAGTGTTGGACTGAAGTTCCTTGGGCCCACCAAGGCTTGCTCTCTATGTATAAGGGACATGTGCACGTCCACGTAAATTTTATCATTGCACATGTAGGATGTATAATCAATAAGATTTAATAGTATATCTGGTTCAGACACAGACTGCAAAAGGAAAATATGTAGCAGTAAAACTTGTGACAAAAAATGAAAGGGGTATTCTGACTGTAACAAGTTAGCCCCTAGCCACAGAGATAACTATTAAATCTGTGGTGGGAGCGGTGTACCCAATTGTCTTCAGAACCCCTCCCCCCCCATAGAGATGAATAGAGCAGCTTGCCTATCCACTAATTTTGGGGGCCCTGAGAGGTACAGGTTCCCAATTGTTGTGATTAATGGAGGTCCCAGCAATAGGAGCTCCGCCAATCTAATGGTTATTCCCTGTCTTGTGGATAACTTGTCATAACCAGAATATCCCTTTAACATTACTTTACAGGCAACAAGGTAGACATTAGGAACCATTGGTGCTTTCTTGATTAGATGGTGGTAGGCTTTTGCTCCTGAGCCCCTTGTCCTTCTGCACAGATTGCACATGTACTTTATCCTGTCAAGTCAAGTTGACCTTTGGGGTCTTGTTTTATTAGGGGTCCATTATTCTGCCCGAGCTTGGGCCCATCAGAGAATCCTATGGTACTCTGTTAGGTCTTTCCGATCCAGCGTACATCTGCCACATCTGTATGAACCAGGGATTTGCCTGTCAAAAATATGAAATATGCTGGGAATATTTTTTTTCTAATTACAAAGTTGTGAGAGCTGAAGCGATGCATTATCCTGTTTTTCCTGTAGCCCTGTTATTCAGGCTGGAACATGTAGTCCCTCAACAATCATATAGCCACAGGTTGTCTGCCTCTTATAATGATCAGTAATGGCCCTTTTTTTGTTAGTTCTTCTTTTGATTTTTAGAAGGGTAGGTGTTAAGAAGTTTTTACATTTATACTGACCTTAGAAATCAAGATATTAAAGATTTTCAATAATTAGCATTTCTGGCTCCTGCGGAAATGTTCTAAAGTCATCCGCCATCCCCTTACTAGCGGGAAAGATATTTTGCAGAGCGCTAGACATCAATAGTTATTCATCAGGAAGGGACATAGCTCAGCTGGGTTTCTAGTAATGCACTGCACAAACATTTTAACATGGGGAATTTAAGATTCCTATTAAAGAGCGCACTTGAGTCCTTGGTTGTTGTGGTATTTGGAGTTTCTGGTTTCTTAGGGAGGCTGTAATAGGATAATTGTCATTTTCAAAAATTATCATAATGATTAAGTTTGCTTTTACTGCTAGGGTAATTTTGTAAGCTTTATCCAAAATGTACTTATCTGTAACACTGACTCGGGAACAAGCTGTTTGCAGAGACCTAGGGGCCCTTTAACGTGGGCTGAATTTTAAGCCAATTATTGGTAATAAAAATTCATACAAATGCTCAATCACCATTGTAGTTGTGCGCTGATTACCTGACAAATGGGTGATCACATCTTTCATACGGCACCAAAAATGCTCCTTTCTCGGCAGCACATTGCCCAGTGTAAACTGAATTAGGATGAACAATCGTAATAATGATCATTCATCCCCATACAGCAGTGATCATTGCTGCAGGTAACTGGCAGTAATTGGAAACAAATGTTCTTCAGTACTGTCCACTCTATTGGCCCAGGTAAAAGGAGCCTTCAGTGTAAATGTTCTTCAGTACTGTCCACTCTATTGGCCCAGGTAAAAGGACCCTTTAGTGTAAATGTTCTTCAGTACTGTCCACTCTATTGGCCCAGGTAAAAGGACCCTTTAGTGTAAATGTTCTTCAGTACTGTCCACTCTATTGGCCCAGGTAAAAGGACCCTTTAGTGTAAATGTTCTTCAGTACTGTCCATTCTATTGGCCCAGGTAAAAGGACCCTTTAGTGTAAATGTTCTTCAGTACTGTCCACTCTATTGGCCCAGGTAAAAGGACCCTTTAGTGTAAATACACCTATGTTTCATATGCCTACGTTTCAGTCGCAGTCAATAAGTTTCCGACTTTTAAACGTCACTTTTCTGGCACAGGGGAGATGATAAATCTCCCCCCATACTGTCCGGGCATCCTCATTTAAGTCAGGCACATACTGTCTCAGCATCCTTGTGTAAATTAATATCACCAATTTCTTTAGGCACGTACTGTCTCAGCGTCCTCATTAGAGATGAGTGAATTTATTTGTAGATCCGTAGATTCGTTATGAATCTCTAATTGGAGTAAGATGCACCAAGTTTTAGAGGTGCATGTACTATAAAATTTGACTCATCTTTGACTGTTCATTAAAGGGGTTGTGCAGGGGTGTTATGATAACCTGTTCTCAGGATAGGTCATCAATATTTGATCGGCGGGAATCCGGCACCCCTGCGGATCAGCTGTTTGGAGAGGAGGCCGCACTCCATGCGAGTGTGCTTCCTCCTTATTATACTACACGTCTTTTCGCTTGCAGAAGCGGCGTAGTGTAATTACATGTTCTCGCTTCATTCAAGTGAATAGAGCTAATACTTGTAATTACACTTATTCGCTTCCAAATGAAGTGTAATGAACAGGAAGCAGCACTCGCATGGAGCACTGCCTCCTCTTTAAACAGCTGATCGGCGAGGGTGCCGGTTGTTTGGCTCCCGCTGATCTGATGTTGATGACCTGTCCTGAGGATAGGTCATCAATATAAAACCCCTGCACAACCCCTTTAAACCTGACATCTATATCTGCTATGAGGAGGCATAGGTTTCCACTATTACTTTCCCATATTTCTTGTGCAAATTATAGTAAATCTGTCATATTTCTTATCATTTTCAAAACTGGCAAAAAAAGCCTAAAACGGCAAAAAGGTGCAAATTATCAATGGTCCAATGCACCATAACTTTTCAAAAGCATACTTGTGATGCTAATGCATTAATACATTATATTTCTGTGGTCCCATTCCCGAGAAAAGCACATTTTATTAATAAGTAAATTAGGTTACTGGAGCACCTCCTAGTCTCGGCGCTTGCACAGCCTATGTGCTAGTACTGTCCAAGTAGCACAGATTCCAACCGAGCAAGCACTAATACTGAGAGATGTGGCACATGCTTAAGAAAACAGGGATTGACGTCTAGCCTTGTCAATCTAGGGGTGTTACTAACTAGTGCTCTGAGGGCTCTGGCCAGTCCCTAGGTGCTCCAGTAAGCCTATAAGAAATATAATGTCCGCCATCCTATTAGTACACACAGAACCTGTCCAAATCACACAGGAATACAAGTTACTTCACAACACTGAGCTAAAGAGCTGCATCATCCTCTTCTCTGCTCTGTTTGTCAGAGATTATGATCCTAAATACAGATGATAAGAATTTAAGCTCAATCACTGTAGGAACAGAGTTCATGAGGAGACATGAAATACAGAGGATAGACTGTGGTAATGTGGGGCTGTTGTACTGGAGACTGCATACAAGTGATGCTGCTCATCAGCCACATCTCTGCCTCCTCTCTTTACTTCATGTCTCCCTATGATCTCCATTTCCATAGACATTCAGCTTAAGATCTTATCATCTGCATTTAGGATCATAATCCCTGACATGTAGAGCAGAGAGGAGAATGAGGACTGTGCTGCAAAAAGGTCATGTGACTGATGAACGTGACTTCACTAGCCTAGGAAGAGACTGTGGACCCTTCAAACAGCAGATTTGCAAGTGTACCATATGACAGCCCCTCACCGATCAGGTATTGATCGGCTATCCTGAAGACAGGCCATGAATACTGAACTCCTGGAAAGCCCCTTTAATATAATCCACCATCATTCTTCAGGAAAAAGATTACATTATTACTATGACAGTGATATGTGTATATGGCGTCATTGTTACAAAAATATTTGGGATTTTGGCAATGTGTCTATTGTTTTGTGGACTCAAGCATTCCTAGTATTTAAAGGCACATTTTAGAAACTTTCATTGTACTTCCCTAGGAAATCATACTAATGTTCAAGGTAATGGAGACAAACAGTAGGTATGGTAGGTAGGATTAATTCTAAAATATATTCCTGTTGTATTTCTCCCAGGGCAGAACAGAGAAATGATTAGTTTTAGAAGCAAGAAGGCTTAGAGGCAAGGCCAGAGGCTTTTAGCACACAACCATGAAACTACAGTAGGCTAAAGATTTATACGAGTTCTCTAATATTTACAAGTTTTCAAGTTTTCAAAAAAAAGCATGCATAATGGCTATGCTTCTTTGTACAATCATAACCGTGAAGAAACAGTTATGTTTGGGCTTCATTTATGCTTTTTTTCATCCATATTATTCCCTGTTTCAGCTGCACAGCTATATGCATTTCTCTCAGAATTAGGTGTCTCCCTTCTGCTAGCACTATACTGCTGTGATGTATTTTCCATTACTTCCTACTATGTTTGTTTTAAGCTCTGGAGCTCACAGAACAGATAAGGTTGAATAAATCACACTTAGGCCTCTTACACACGAGCGTGTCCGGATTAGGTCCGGATGCGTCCCGGTGCAATTGCAGTCAGTTTTGACTGCGATTGCGTTCCGTTGTTCAGTTTTTATCGCGCGGGTGCAACGTGTTTTGCACACGCGTGATAAAAAACTGAATGTGGTACCCAGACCCAGGGAAAATAATAGCATTCTGAATACAGAATACTAAGTAAAATAGGGCTGGAGGGGTTAAATATTTTTTTTTTTTAACTCACCTTAATCCACTTGTTCACACAGCCGGCATCTCTTCTGTCTTCATCTGTGAGGAAAAGGACCTTTGATGACGTCACTACACTCATCACATGATCAATCACCATGGTGGTGGATCATGTCAATGACCATGTGATGAGCGTAGTGACATCATCAAAGGTCCTTTTCCTCACAGATGAAGACAGAAGAGATGCCGGCTGCACAAACAAGTGGATTAAGGTGAATTAAATTATTTTTTATCTTTTTTTAACCCCTCCAGCCCTATTTTACTTATAACCATGTTATAAGGGAAAATAATAATGATCGGGTCTCCATCCCGATCGTCACTTAGCAATCGTGCGTGAAAATCGCACTGCATCTGCACTTGCTTGCGGATGCTTGTGATTTTCACGCAACCCCATTCATTTCTATGGGGCCTGCATTACGTGAAAAACGCACAAAGAGGAGCATGCTGCGATTTTCACGCAACGCACAAGTGATGCGTGAAAATCACCGCTCATGTGCACAGCCCCATAGAAATGAATAGGTCCGGATTCAGTGCGGGTGCAATGCGTTCACTTCACGCATCGCACCCTTGCGGAAATCTCGCCCGTGTGAAAGGGGCCTTACAGAAAGGCAGGAAGCTCCTGTGATGTTCAGAAGTAGTGTAGAAGCAGTTCTTTTATCAGGCTCACAATCTCAGCTAGTTCTGATACGCCCCAACTACCTCACAGCTGTCTTCTGAGTCTTTTTTTTATTAGGGATGGATCTACCTGACAAAAGGTAGTGAGTGGGCTGCCACTTAGGTGGAAGTGAGACCCCTAGAGCTTTTTTTCAGGTGGATGCAGGCATATGATTTAAAGGGGTTGTCCAAGTTAAATTTATTGATAACCTATCCTCCGTATAGTCATCAATATCAAATCGGCTGGGGTCCGACACCCCCGCCGATCAGCTGTTAGAAGAGAAGGCGCGCGCCGTTCCAGCGCTGCCTCCTCTCCGGCGCGCGCCTTCTCTTCAAACAGCTGACCGGCGGGGGTGACAGGTGTCGGACTCCAGCCGATCTGATACTGATGACCTATCCTGAGGATAGGTCATCAGTAAATATAACTTAGACAACCCCTTTACATGAAGTAATTTCGAAATTTGCCAGTTACACCATTCTGTATTAAATGAAATTGTGTCATCAATATTAAACACCTGGAAAACCCTTTTAACTACGTCTTGGTATTATTGCATATTAGGAATATGAGTTGGCTTGAAATACCCGTCATCAGAGGGTCATTTGTGCTGTTCTGTCTCTCATTAATACTTTACACTACAGTTCTGCTTATTTAAATTGGCTTTAAAAAAGCACCCAGACAATCTAGGAAGTGACTGCATGGACAGGTCATTTTAGACTAATCCAGAAAAGCAGTGAGAACAACAAGGTTATTTGGCACCCACAACATATATATTGGGGGCAATACCTCAATCGGGGCTCAGGATGTCCTGAAGTAACAGTATACATTATTATCATCACTTGTTTTCTGCCATTAATATCTATTGTTTTTTGTTTCTGTTTCTTATTTTACTCGGCATGTGACTGTATGTCTTGTACGGACTAGTACCAGTGTTTATTGAAGACAAAGCCACAATTATGTTGTATCTATCCATTGTTCTAGGTAACATATCCTATGTGCTATGTGTGTGCAATAATTTAGGTTGTTTTATTCTAGTTTATCCCTTTGTTTATTTAGGAGGTATAACGTATCTTTTATTATACTATATATTTTCCAATATGTAATATGTTGAGTTTACTGTTACTATTTATACCTGAATATACTGTAGATAGTGTTCCTGTAAGCTCTCTTAAAGCGAACCTTTCACCTGCATTTCACTTAATAAACTATCAAAAGTACCTTATAGATCATCCTCATTGTGTTATTACACAGCCTTGTCCCGCTTTTCTGTCATGTTTATCCTTGAAAAAATCGCCTTATAAAGTAATCTTCTCCAGCTCCACAAGTCACGATAGAAGTCAAGGGGGTAGCCCTTCCCTCCCTCCAGGCTGTAACTCCTCTGCCCTAACCCCGCCTCTATGCAGTCTAATTGACACCCGGCTCAGTCGCCGGGACCGCACTTGTACAGGCGGCGCATGCGCCATCGGCCTCAGTAGCAGCGCGATCCCGTCTATCGCGCGGACTCAAGCGCGATCCTGTAATTCAGTTACAGGATCGCGCTTGAGTCCGCGCGATAGAGCATAAAAAAATACTGATATCTGAACAGACATTAAGATCAATGGGTACATTTGATGTCCGCAGAAAATGTGGACAGCACACGTCAATGAAAAACGGAAATGTGAACGAGGCCTTAGGGTGCCTATACATGGTTTACTTAGGCCACGGTGGTCGCATGTCGATTACTGCTAAGTGCTGGCTGCACCTGTACTCACAACTTAAACCACTGCAAGTCTCGATGCAGCCTGGCAATCCACGTTAACCGCTGCGCCGCGTTCAGACACCGTGACGTATTGAACATTGCAAGAACTAATGTAAGAGCAGAAAATTTACCTGACATTTTATATTTTTGCACTAATTACAGGATATCACCCTATAATTAAAGGCATGAAATATCCATCTTACGACCGGTCTCAGTGTGTGGGCAGAATGACATTGCTTCATTTTCTATACCAATTAATCAGTATAAGAAAATTGAAAATGTACACATATCTTCTGGTGTATTATGTGTGACTCAGAAGCAGACTAAGGGGTCCTACGCAGCTTTTACCGCTTCATGGCGACGCGTGAACCTTTCAGTCCATTTCTAGCTCCGATTACAATATTCCTGCATCACCAGCCTTTGGCTACATTTGTATTTGTGGCAGAATGCAAATGAATTGAGGAGCCTATTCCAGATATTTACACATTATCTGATAATATTTGAAGCCACTTCTTCTTAAAGGGAGTCTGTCAGCACATTTACCCCTTTTTAACAGTTCCCATAGCGCTGTAGCCGCAGCACAGATGATTAAAACGGTACCTTTATATGCTTTTGTAAAACTGCCAAAAAGAACTTTGATGAATATGTAAATGAGGGCTCGCAAGTGCCCAGGGCGGCGTCCACCGCGTTGGTGCCCAGGCAGCTATGCCTCTTCGTCTCTTATCCCCGCCCAGCCTCTTCCTCTGCCCCCCCATCTGTTTTCTCACCCCCTCAGCGAGATCCCGCGCCTGCGCGCTGACTTCCTTGGCCGGGGCATGCGCACTGCGATGCCCATTGCTGGCACAGCATTGCAGTAGCTCATGCGCATGCGCCGGCTAACGGCGCAAAAACTGCAGAAGGGAGGCGGTTTATTGGCGCAGGAGAAGAGGAGAAAAGCCGAGCGAGCAGCTGTCACTGCAGACACAGAGAGCCAAGAGAGGTAAATGTATCTGTTTGATCCGTTGACCGGCACATGCGTATAAGCTACAGCGATGCCGTGCCAGCAATGGGCATCGCAGTGAGCATGCCCCGGCCTAGGAAGTCGGCGCGCAGTCCCAGAAAATCGGCAGTATCTTCTGAAATGGTAATATTATACCTACAAGACTCTCCGTTTTCAACAAAAGTTTTAAAGAAAAAATCGAGGGCCAGACGTTACTTTTAGCTCACCCCTCCCCCACTTATTGCTTAGGTGAAATCTTGTGACAAAAGCCATTAAAATCCATCGAAAATTTTATATTTTCTTGCTATTTGTTACTTAACGCGTTAAGCATCAAGTTTAGCTCGGCTTCATCTGTACATTGAGAATGCACAGGGCACCAGTGGTGATCACCTTATTCTGATGTGCCGAAGCAATGCTGAGAGGGGTCAACATGAAAATCCGGATGTGCCTTTAACCCCTTAAAGGGGTTTTCCGGGAATTTAGAAAATGAAAATACCTAAATATTACTTTATTAAAAATATATTTCCAAATATCTTCTATTAGTTATAATGGCTCGTTTTGTCTGGAGAGCAATCATCTGGGTAAATAAAATGGCCACTCTCCTATTAGTACTCACAAAGCCTGTCCTAATCACACAGGAGGAGAAGCTACTTCACAACACTGAGCTAAAGAGCTGCCTCATCCTCCTCTCTGCTCTGTTTGTCAGGGGTTATGATCCTGAATACTGTTTAATATGATCTGGCGTAGCACGCCAAGCTGCGCTGCTTCCGTAACTCTAAGATCTATGGAGGCAGTGTAGTTAGCTTTGCAATGCAATTTGCTCAGCTATTATTCACTGCAAAGGGAGCTCTGCAAAATAGCGGCACGAAAACAGCAAGATGTAGCAGACCCTTTAAAAGGCATCTGTCAGCAGATTTGTACCTGTGACACTGGCTGACCTGTTGATTGTGCGCTTGGCAGCTGAAGGCATCTGTGCTGGTCCCATGTTCCTATGTGCCCGCATCGCTGAGAAAAATGATGTTTTATTATATGTAAATGAGCCTCTAGGAGCAATGGAATGGGGGCGTTGCCCTTACACCTAGAGGTAGGTGATAGCTGAGCCTCTAGATGTAATGGCAACACCCCCATTGCTCCTAAAGGCTCATTTGCATATATTAAAACATAGAGGGTAATTTACGATCATCAGAAATACGCCTATATTAGGCTTATTTCTGGCACAGATTGTGCCTCAATCTTCAACTTTTACCCACTCACGCCAGGTCTAAAAAAGGGGGAAGCCAGGAGGCCCGTCTCATTTATCATTTTCTACGCCTGTCTAAAGGCTGGTCTTAATAAATTACATCCATAATGTTTCTAAGCATTGCGGGAACATACTGTATGAACATCGGACCAACCAAGAGCACATGCAACAGGTCAGCCAGTTTCATAGATAGATAGAAATCTGCTGACAGATGTCCTTTAAGGCTATTTTAACATTAGCGTTTTTTGCGGATCCATAATGGAAATGCTTCCATTGCAAAAATAGAACCGCATGCATCCGTCATGAACGGATCCGGTTGTATTATGTCTTCTATAGCCAAGACAGATCCGTCTTGAACACCATTGAAAGTTAATGGGGGACGGATCAGTTTTCTATTGTGTCAGAGAAAACGGATCTGTCCACATTGACTTGCATTGTGAGTCATGCCGGATCCGTTTTGCTCCGTGTCACATATTCCGGTTTGCTTAGGAACGCAACCAAACGAAACAGAATGCATTTTGGAGCATTTAGTTCTGTCCAGTTAAATTTTGTCCCCATTGACAATGAATGGGGACAAAACAGAAGCGTTTTTCTCCGGTATTGAGATCCTCTGCTGGATCTCAGTACCGGAAAATGTAGATGTAATAACACTGGCCCTTTAAGAGCAACAGAAAACGCACACCTGCACCGTACAGGCAGAAGAAGACGCGTCAGAAAGGAGAAGGCTGCAGTCTGCATGAAGTGGAGGAGGAACTATGGAGATGCCCGCTGGGAA
Organism: Bufo gargarizans; assembly: GCF_014858855.1. Taxonomy (NCBI): domain Eukaryota; kingdom Metazoa; phylum Chordata; class Amphibia; order Anura; family Bufonidae; genus Bufo; species Bufo gargarizans. The sequence goes on along the minus strand of NC_058082.1, from coordinate 517,728,632 downwards.
CTGGCAGAAGGTCACCTGTGGGCCCACACCAACAGGACTACAAGGCAGAGAACTGGGTGAGCATTTTGGTGGCTGTGCCCCTGTTGCAGAGAAATTACGTCTATTGTGATATGCAAATGAGCAGTTTGGTGCAATGAGGGTGGCACCCTTGCACCTTGTCGCACAAAAAGCTCTGCCCTGTATCGTTATTAGCACCCCCTTCCTTCCCAGCTGTGAGTGACAAGGCCAGTCTAGCGATATAATGTTGCCTGGCCTTGTGTTCTCGCGTATGCGCCTTTCGCTTCAGCTGAAGTTATCTGTCCTGTGCAGCCCTGTCAAACATCCCGGTTGTACTGCACGTGCGCCAGTTAACAAAGCGATGGTGCATGCACGAGAACACAGGGCCAGGCGAAATACACACTCACAGCGGGGGGGGGGGGGGGGGGGGGGCTATCCACTATACAGGAGCAAGGGTGCTGCCCTTGTTAAAGAGCTCATTTGCACATCAGAATATACATGGTTTCTCTGAAACAGGGCCACAGATCTGGATGGGACTGAAACATTTGAATCGGTAGAAGAGAAGAATTCTGACAGTGCTCTTCGTTTGCTACTAAACTATTGCCCATAGCAACCAATCAGATTCCACCTTTTATTTTGGACAGCTCCTCTGGAAAATGAAAGGTGGAATCTGATTGGTTGCTATGGGCAACTAAGCCAGTTCTACTTTACACCAGTTTGATAAATGACCCCATATGTGCTGACACTTGATTCAAATGTTATGAAAATCACCATGGGCGGCTCTTCTGGGACAGCAAATCCCAGATAAAGCTTTCCGGGATAATAGTAGATAGAAATTGTAATAGCATTGGGTCCTCCTGGTATTAATACTTCCTCACCATTAAAATGTGAAGCTCCAACTCCCTGGAAAGTGGCAGGGAAGTAGAAGGATTGGATGGTTAATCTGTTCTCGTGTTCCCTTCTTGATGGATAGTGGTTGGCCACTCCTGTCATTCTCTCCTCCCAGTCTGTTCTTCCCTTGGCTCCTTTTTCGTTGTGTCTGTCTGTCTCAACTCTTTGGCTTGAAGTCTACATTTTTTAATCTAACCCCATTATGCAGTCTAGTTGTGCCCATAGGAGCAATATGTGCACCACTGATCCATACTGAGAGAAGACTCGGGGACCCAGATCACAGGATCCCAGTGGTTAGAGCTCCTGCAAGCCCATATTTATCACCTGTCCAGTGGATAGGCGATACTTTACTTGGGATAACTCAGAGAAGTTAACTATATTAGCTTATACATAGTGGTCAGTTTATTTTGAGCACCTGCTTAGGGGTTGTCCGGTTTTATGTTATATTTCATCAATATCAGATTGTGGGGATCTACCTCTGACACCCCACTGATCAGCTGTTTGAAGGGGTCGCGGCATTCATATGAGCACTGCATCCTCTTTAGTATTTGCCTGAGCGCCATCTGCAGGGTAATTACAGCTTCTTCTCCTATTTAAGTGAATGGGATGAAAAGCTGTAATCACCCTGCACCGCCACAACTTCAGCGACAGCATGCAGCTAAAAATTTAAGAGGCCGCATAGCTCACATGACCGCCGCAACCCAAAAACAGCTGATCAGCGGGGGTGCTGGGAGTCCAACCTCCACCGATCTGATATTGGTGACCGATCCTAAGGATAGGGTCATCAATATCATGAAACAGGACAACCCCTAAAATACAATATCTTATAATGAATCCTGTTTTAGGACATGGGTTGTATTGGTATCATTTTATCCATATAAAAGGTCATCTTTGCTTTGGAGACCTCCTGTATTAATAGAATCTACATTATTATTCAAATAACTCACTATTGCTTAAAATGTCATCAGCATCCATGGTCTTGTAGCTGCGCAGCCGAGGCTGTACGGAATTGCTGCTTGCTTCTCATAGAATAAAGAATGATTCATAGTTTCAAGAAAGTTAGTTTCCATAGTGACTCCAGCCATAAATATATATTGGGCTGCTTAATGGGCTACCCCCTTCAAGTCACTTGCTGCTTCACAATGTTGTTATATGCAGAATATCTAAGAAGAGGCTGCATATAAAAATAGTTCTTCATTTGTTTCTTCTATACGGGAAATACCTATAGGGATTAGATAGCGGCATATTGTTGTGCATTTTCATGTTGCATCCCTACCCATATGTGAAAAGGAAGAAAAGCATAATGCAGTTGTCAAGCAGAATGTTACGGAGGGGAAATAAAAGGATCATTGTATTAATAGTTATTAGTAGTCTAAGGGTACGGCTACACGCCACAGCCGAGCCGCAGTAACCCGCAACCCATTAACAATGAACACTGAATAAACAATTCGGTTCTTATCGGGTAATATGATCTACTGTGGCTTACATGGCCACGTGGTATTTGGCCGCATGCCAACCACGGCGCGGCTGTGCCATGTGACCATACCCAAAGAATATGGGAGGTTCGTAAACTGTGGCAATTATTTGATAGTTTAGAACGGATCACTGCTGGGTCTCCATTGCACTGATGAGCAAAAGGGTAACAATGTTTTGAACTTTTGACTTTCAGGCTCCGTATCTCACCATCTACTACAGCTTCGAACATGAGACTACCATCATTTTATAGACAGTCATCTTGGCTATCTCATACATAAATCAGACTTGCAACTATTTACATATGATTACTTATGCAGATTCTTGTCATGTAACTGCATTGTTACTGTTTTACTCCTAAAATACTAAATTAGATTTTATTTTTTTGTTAATATTTTGTAAATCCACCTTTGGCTTCCTACACTGCCTGAATCCTTCTGGGCATGCTCTTGATTAGATTCAAGCATGTCTCCACCGAAATCTGTTCCCAGGTCTCTCCTACACATTCCCAATGTTGGTGCATACTGGTCAACTCACTTGGGTACGAATACAGGTTTTTCTTCAACTCTACCCACAAGTGTTCGATTGGGTTGAGGTCTGGGGACTGTTGGGGGCAATCCAGCACCTCTACTTTATTGTCATTGTCCTGCTAGAACACTATGTCGTCCTTTTCATACCCATAGTACTCAAGTGTACAAAGTAACTCATCTTGTAGGATACTCACATAGCTCAGCATTGAGACCACAATCGATCCTAGTCAAGTATCCAACTCCATATCATCAGGCTTTCTCCACCGAACTTGACAGTTCCTTCAATTTCTCAATCCATTAGTACCCTTTTCCCTTGTTTCTTTCAGACCCATTTGCACCCATTAGAGCCCAGTCTATTGACTTTCATCTCATCGTTCCAAATCACCAGTTTCCAATCTTCTACTATCTACTGTTTGTATTTTTTTGTAAACTTGAGCCAACGCTTTTTATGACTATATTGAAGTCTAGGCTTCATCTTTTTTGGGGCCACCATTCTAGACTTGTGTAATGCACATTGCACGCTGCTTGCATGGATGAAAAAAAGAGAGGTTCCAGCTCTCACTTTTAAGATGTGTAGTTTTTTTTGTTCTTTATTGTTGCTTCAATACATCAGACAAGGACAATCCATCCACCATACGACCATTGTTTACGCGTTTCGAACAACTGTTCTTAATCGTAATTAAGAACGGTTAAGAACGATTGTTCGAAACACGTAAACAATAGTCATATGGTGGATGGATTGTCCTTGTCTGATGTATTGAAGCAACAATAAAGAACAAAAAAAAACTACACATCTAATAAGTGAGTGCTGGAACCTCTCTTTTTTTCAAATTATGCAATGAGGTCTTACCTGTTTGTTCCGTGCACACGAGGTGCTGGTATATAAGTGAGCTGGAAACAACACAGCATGGACATGCTTGTATGGATTTCTGTGATCTAACTATTACGAATCATACGAGCCACCTCCGCTGCCATGTTTGTCGCTCCAGAACTGATAGACCTTGTGATGAGCCGACCTGTAGACTCCAGGTGTCTGTGATCTCACATTTTGTATTCTTCCAACTGTCATGGCACTCATATGATGCAGTTTGGCAATTTTCTTGGCTTAGAAAACGTTGTTAATGAGCTGGATGATGCTGTTTCTCTTCTTGGGAAATCTTCATGGCTGCTCCTGGATTTGAAACAGTAACCTTTCGCTTGGGAATCAACCTAAAAACACTCTGAACTATTAGGGAATGTGAGAACAGGTAATTTGTAGTATACAAGAAGAAAAAGATTGTTCCACCACCAGAAGCAAAACAGTAACAATGCATGACAAGAATCTGCATAACTAATCATATGCTAAATAGTTGTAAGTCCAATTTATGTATGAGATAGCCAAGATGATTGTCTATAAAATGATGGTAGTCTCACGTTCGAAGCTGTAGTGGATGGTGAGATATGGAGCCTAAAAGTTCAAAACATTGTTACCCTTTTGCTCATCAGTGTACATTTTTAAAGGGATGTCTTATCTCGCCATTACTAAATGTCTAAGACAAGATGAGACTAAGTCCCGACCACCAGGTGGCCAAAAAACAGCAGAGTGTCCCGTTCTTTGCTTTTTCAGTGGCTTCTATTGCAGTACATGGGAGCTGCAGAAACAGTGTAGCACATATTTTGACTATTAAGATTTCTTTTAATGTACACTTCATGTGTTGCTATGTCATTTGATGCTACATTATTATTTTTTACAATGCAACGGCTGCAATGCAAAAGCAAACAAACACTATATGCAGCAGCACACCGTTCCATGCGCAGAGACACATGAAAACACTGGAAAGATTAATATATCTGAATTGCATTACTGCTATACTTGCTATATGAAAATTAGAAGCTCTTTGTGCACATTTTTTTTTAATCAAAATTGTGTTTGACCTACACTAATAGAATTGCCTCTCCTGGGCCTAAGCCTAGAAAATTTAGGGTGATGTAGAATCCACATACAGTACAGACCAAAAGTTTGGACACACCTTCTCATTCAAAGAGTTTTCTTGACTATGAAAATTGCAGATTCACACTGAAGGCATCAAAACTATGAATTAACACATGTGGAATTATATACATAACAAAAAAGTGTGAAACAACTGAAAATATGTCATATTCTAGGTTCTTCAAAGTAGCCACCTTTTGCTTTGATTACTGCTTTGCACACTCTTTGCACACTCTTGGCATTCTCTTGATGAGCTTCAAAAGGTAGTCCTCTGAAATGGTCTTCCAACAGTCTTGAAGGAGTTCCCAGAGATGCTTAGCACTTGTTGGCCCTTTTGCCTTCACTCTGCGGTCCAGCTAACCCCAAACCATCTCGATTGGGTTCAGGTCCGGTGACTGTGGAGGCCAGGTCATCTGGCGCAGCACCCCATCACTCTCCTTCATGGTCAAATAGCCCTTACACAGCCTGGACGTGTGTTTGGGGTCATTATCCTGTTGAAAAATAAATGATGGTCCAACTAAACGCAAACCGGATGAAATAGCATGCCGCTGCATGATGCTGTGGTAGCCATGCTGGTTCAGTATGCCTTCAATTTTGAATAAATGCCCAACAGTGTCACTAGCAAAGCACCCCCACATCATCACACCTCCTCCTCCATGCTTCAAGGTGGGAACCAGGTCTAATGTCCATTCCTTGTGTTCTTTAGCCAAAACAAGTCTCTTCTGCTTGTTGCCTGTCCTTAGCAGTGGTTTCCTAGCAGATATTCTACCATGAAGGCCTGTTTCACACAGTCTCCTCTTAACAGTTGTTCTAGAGATGTGTCTGCTGCTAGAACTCTGTGTGGCATTGACCCGGTCTCTAATCTGAGCTGCTGTTAACCTGCGATTTCTGAGGCTGGTGACTCGGATGAACTTATCCTCCGCAGCAGAGGTGACTCTTGGTCTTCCTTTCCTGGGGCGGTCCGCATGTGAGCCAGTTTCTTTGTAGTGCTTGATAGTTTTTGCGACTGCACTTGGGGACACTTTCAAAGTTTTCCCAATTTTTCGGACTGACTGACCTTCATTTCTTAAAGTAATGATGGCCACTCATTTTTCTTTACTTAGCTGCTTTTTTCTTGCCATAATACAAATTCTAACAGTCTATTCAGTAGGACTATCAGCTGTGTATCCACCTGACTTCTCCACAACGCAACTGATGGTCCCAACCCCATTTATAAGGCAAGAAATCCCACTTATTAAACCTGCCAGTGCACACCTGTGAAGTGAAAACCATTTCAGGTGACTACCTCTTGAAGCTCATCAAGAGAATGCCAAGAGTGTGCAAAGCAGTAATCAAAGCAAAAGGTGGCTACTTTGAAGAACCTAGAATATGACATATTTTCAGTTGTTTCACACTTTTTTGTTATGTATATAATTCCACATGTGTTAATTCATAGTTTTGATGCCTTCAGTGTGAATCTACAATTTTCATAGTCATGAAAATAAAGAAAACTCTTTGAATGAGAAGGTGTGTCCAAACTTTTGGTCTGTACTGTGTATATATTGTGGGGATGTGCTCGTGGTAGGCTACGGTAGCGGCGGCAGTATTGAGGCAATCACAGACAGTCTTTGTGATACACCGTGACTTTATTCACACCAAAGGCATAACAGGCAATGTGCAGACCACACAGGTGCATATTCACATAGTGCATAGAACAAAAGTCCTTCCATAGAAAATAAACAGCAGGTTTGAGTCACCTTGTTTTGGACAGACCACAGCGGTCGTGCAGGCTTGTAAGCTACCTGCCTTTGTCTCCCTCAGGCCAGAGCCCCTTCGGCTCGTAGCACCACAGGTCCCAGGGCTATCCTTCAATGTGTGCTGCGCCCAGACTCTCCTTCACCAGCACTGACTCTGTCTGTGGAAATCTCCAGCACAGCAAGACACACCCCACCCCCATCATCAGCAGGCTGGGTTCTTAAAGGCCCAGCTCCACCAAAAACCTGGGCTGGCCATGGGGAACAGGCACCCCCCCCCCACTCTTTACCTGTTCCCAGTAAGAACCGGCCCGGACACGCTGCGCCAGCAGCATTCGCCGCTGTAACCGCAATGATCCGGTTCTTACTCCACCGAGGCCAGGACCTCTGGTGGCACGTATCGTCCGTCCATTATTATTCCAGGGACTCTCCTACATATCCCCCCCCTTTGTTCACCCCTGAGGGCTTGAACATACTGTTCAAGCCTGAGGGGGTGAACACATGCACAGCAGTGTACCCGGGACAGGGCATCTGCGTTCCCCTGTAAGCGGCCGGCCCTGTGCTCAACAGTGAACTTAAAGTTCTGGAGGGACAAGAACCACCTGGTAACCCAAGCGCTCCCCTCCTTAGCCCGACTCATCCACTGGAGAGGGGAGTGGTCGGTCACCAGACGGAACCTTCTCCCCAGAAGGTAATATCTGAGAGACTCGAGTGCCCACTTGATGGCGAGGCACTCTCCACAATGCTATACCGGGTTTCTGCTGGGGTAAGCTTGCGGCTTAGAAAAACCACGGGGTGCTCTTCCCCGTTGAGCTCTTGGGAAAGCACAACCCCTAGTCCTACTCCCGAGGCATCTGTTTGAACTACAAACTCCCGCTTGAAGTCGGGCGTCACCAGAACTGGGGACTCACATAGGGCCGACTTCAAACGGGAGAACGCCTCCTCCTCCTGCTCCCCCCAGCGAACCATCACCGACTTTCTACCCTTCAAGAGGCCAGTTAACGGGGCTGCCAAGGTGGCAAAATGGGGAATGAACCTCATGTAGTACCCAATCAGGCCCAAAAATGACCGTACTTGCTTGGACGTACGAGGCCTGGGCCAATTCCGGATTGCTTCAACTTTATTCACTTGGGGCCTAATGACTCCGCGTCCAATCACATACCCCAAATAGCGAGCTTCCTCTAGTCCCACCGAGCATTTTTTTGGGTTGGCAGTTAACCCCGCCTTCCTTAGAGAATCTATCACTGCCTGAAGTTTTGACAAATGACCCTCCCAGTCTGGGCTAAACACGACTATATCATCCAGATACGCGGAGGTATACTGGTGATGGGGCTTGAGGACGACATCCATCAGACGCTGGAACGTAGCCGGAGCGCCATGCAACCCAAAAGGCAACACCCTATACTGAAAAAGCCCCTCCGGGGTGACAAAGGCCGTCTTCTCCTTTGCTGCCTCCGTCAGAGGTACCTGCCAGTAGCCCTTCGTGAGATCTAGGATCGAAAAATACCGGGCTTTTCCCAGCCGCTCTATCAACTCGTCTACCCGAGGCATGGGATAGGCGTCAAATTTTGATACCTCATTCAATTTCCTAAAATCATTACAGAACCGTAATGAACCATCCGGTTTGGGAATAAGGACAATCGGGCTAGCCCACTCGCTCTTTGACTCTTCTATGACCCCTAGACGTAGCATCGATCTTACCTCCTGCGAAATGGCCTGTCGCCGAGCCTCCGGTACTCGGTATGGTCTTAGGCGGACTTTCACCCGGGGCTCGGTGACAATGTCATGCTCGATCAAGGTGGTACGTCCAGGAAGGTCAGAGAATACGTCCCTATTCCGACTAACAAATTCTCTCACCTCTTGTGCTTGTTTGGTCGACAGTCCGTCCCCTATCGTCACCCCAGCGGCGCTCTCCGGAACACCTGGTGACCCCGGGTCACTCCCTGACGTCCCGACAGAGGGCGGGCTGTCTCCAAACAAATTCTCTCTGTCTCTCCAAGGCTTTAGTAGATTCACATGATATACCTGTTCGGGCTTCCGCCGCCCTGGCTGGTATATCCTGTAATCAACTGGGCCCACTTTCTCCTTAACTTCATAGGGTCCTTGCCACCGGGCCAAGAATTTACTCTCGACCGTGGGCACGAGTACAAGTACTCGGTCACCCGGGTGAAATGTCCTTACCCGGGCGGTTCGGTTATATACCCGACTCTGGGCCAGTTGTGCCGCTTCCATGTGCTCACGGACGATCGGCAACACGACCCCTATTCGGTCCTGCATTTTTCCTATGTGCTCTATCACACTTTTATGAGGCGTAGGCTGTTGCTCCCATGCCTCCTTAGCGATATCCAGTAGCCCACGGGGATGTCGCCCATATAACAACTCAAAGGGCGAGAACCCCGTGGACGCCTGGGGCACCTCCCGTACCGCAAACAAAACATAGGGCAACAGTAAGTCCCAATCTCTCCCGTCCTTAGCCACGACTCTTTTTAGCATGGACTTCAGGGTCTTATTAAACCGTTCTACTAACCCATCGGTTTGGGGATGGTAGACGGACGTGTGCAGGTGTTTAATATTTAATAGCTTACACAATTCCTTTGTTACTTTGGACATAAAGGGTGTCCCCTGGTCCGTCAGAATCTCCTTTGGTATCCCCACCCGGGCAAACATACTCATGAGCTCTTTAGCTATTACCTTGGCCGACGTATGGCGCAATGGGACCGCCTCCGGATAGCGAGTGGCATAGTCTAACACTACCAGGTTGTGTTGGTGACCTCGGGCTGACTTAATAATGGGGCCTACCAGATCCATGGCGATCCTTTCGAAGGGCACCTCTATAATGGGCATAGGTACCAGTGGACTGCGATACTGAGGTTGGGGGCTAGTCAGCTGACACACTGGACAGGACTGACAGAACCTCCGGACTTCCTCATATATCCCAGGCCAATAGAACCGTTGTAGAATTCGCTCCAGCGTTTTCTTAACCCCCAGATGACCACCCAACACATGCGCATGTGCTAAATCCAAGACCATTCGCCGGTAAGGCTGGGGCACCACCAGTTGTTCCACCACCTCCTGCCTCACCCTGTCTACCCTATATAACAGGTCCTGGTTATAGGCCAGGTGAGGAAATACGGTATCGGCGCCGGGACGCTGGGCAACACCATTAATCACCGACACCCCTTCTCTAGCCCGCAATAACGTCGAATCCTGGAGCTGTGCGGTCCCGAAGGTTTCTCGGGGTACCTCCAGATCCAGGACGGACGAACTTTCTACTGTCTCACCCGCCAATACTTCTAGGGGAAACCGGTCAGGGTTACACTCTACCTCCCCTACGGTGACCCCTACAGCTGGGGCCCCTGCCTCGGGGTCCTCGGGCTCGGGACCTGGACATTTTCCTTCCCCACAGGTAGGCAACCCGTTCCTCCACAAAGTCCAGAACAGGGGAAAGTCCCTCCCCAATATTGCGGCATAAGGGAGCCGTCTCCCCACTCCGACGACATGTGGTACCTCCTTTCCACACACTGCCAGGGTAACCTTAGTGGTGGGATACTCCCTGCGATCCCCATGTATACAGACAATGGTAAGGGTTCGCCTTTCTGGGAGTTTTTCCGTTACCAGCGACTCATGGACCAGAGTTACCAGGCTCCCAGAGTCCAGCAGGGCCTGCACGGAGTGTCCATTAACAACGACATCACACAGCGGAGGGGTGTCCGCCGCCAGCAGGGGGTCAGCTATATACACCGGTTGGGCATAAAAAGAGGACCGGCGAGCGAACCCGCAGTCCATGGGTTCGGACGCCCTAGGGCAGTTGGATGCCACATGTCCCCAGTCCTGACAATGCCAACATCTGATCCTCGCAGCCTCCCTCCTCCCCAGGGTATTCCTCCCACGGACTGGAGATCCACTCCCCTCCTTATGTGGTGGGATCCCTTTTTCAGGATCCCGGGTCGGCAACGGGGGCTGACGTGACTTCGGTAGTACCGCTGAGTCCCGCACCAAATCCTGAGTGGCCATATACCTCTCCACCAGGCTAACCAGTTGTTCCAGGTTGCCTGGATCGCCTTGTCCCACCCAGCGCTGTATGGCTCTCGGGAGGGTACGCACGAACCTGTCGACCACGACCCTTTCAACCATCTGAGAAGTGCTCAATATTTCAGGCTGAAGCCATTTTTTTACTAGGTGAAGTAAGTCATAGGCTTGTGACCGGACGGGTCGGGACTCGGCAAACACCCACTGATACACCCTGTGCGCTCGCACATAGGTGTTTACCCCCAACCTGGCCAACACCTCAGCTTTTAGCCTCTCATAGTCCTTGGCCTCATCGCGGCTGAGGTCAAAATAGGCCTTTTGTGCGTCCCCCACCAGAAAAGGCGCCACCACCTCGGCCCACTGCTCCAACGGCAGCCTCTCTTGCTCCGCGGTTCTTTCGAACACCATCAGGAATGCCTCTATATCATCTCCCGGACCCATTTTCCTCAGGGCGGATCGGACTTTGTCCCTGGCGGTAGACACAGTCGGGGTTGTCGCAGTTGAAACTCCTTGCAGGGATGTTCGCACCGACTCTTGCATGGATGCCAGCTGCTGCATTAGGAGATTGTTTGTTTGCTGCTGCTGTACATTACTCTGAATCAGGTGCTTAATGGCCTCCCCCATCTTGTCAGGAACCATAAAACTTGCAGGCCTGATATATGACATGCAGTCCAACACAACTTTTGCTTCAGGCCTGCCTCACTGCAGGAATGCCCGCATCCTCCACCAATTGTGGGGATGTGCTCGTGGTAGGCTACGGTAGCGGCGGCAGTATTGAGGCAATCACAGACAGTCTTTGTGATACACCGTGACTTTATTCACACCAAAGGCATAACAGGCAATGTGCAGACCACACAGGTGCATATTCACATAGTGCATAGAACAAAAGTCCTTCCATAGGAAATAAACAGCAGGTTTGAGTCACCTTGTTTTGGACAGACCACAGCGGTCGTGCAGGCTTGTAAGCTACCTGCCTTTGTCTCCCTCAGGCCAGAGCCCCTTCGGCTCGTAGCACCACAGGTCCCAGGGCTATCCTTCAATGTGTGCTGCGCCCAGACTCTCCTTCACCAGCACTGACTCTGTCTGTGGAAATCTCCAGCACAGCAAGACACACCCCACCCCCATCATCAGCAGGCTGGGTTCTTAAAGGCCCAGCTCCACCAAAAACCTGGGCTGGCCATGGGGAACAGGCACCCCCCCACTCTTTACCTGTTCCCAGTAAGAACCGGCCCGGACACGCTGCGCCAGCAGCATTCGCCGCTGTAACCGCAATGATCCGGTTCTTACTCCACCGAGGCCAGGACCTCTGGTGGCACGTATCGTCCGTCCATTATTATTCCAGGGACTCTCCTACAATATATATATATATATATATATATATATATATATATATATATAAACTAGAACTGACTGGGCCCCACAGCAAAGCTATCTGGTATTTTTATGTAGAGTAGGTTTTATGTCTTACAGCAGATAATAGTCCAAGATGGTGACAGATTCCCTTGAACCCCTTCAGGACTGGGCCATTTTCCATTTTTTAGTTTTTGTTTTTTACTCCCAGCCTTCCCAGTGCCATAACTGATTTATTTTTTCCATTCACATAGCCAAACGAGGACCATTCACATAGGACATATGGGACAAGATGAACGTTCTAATGGCATAATTTTCTGTTGCATGGAGTCTAGAGGGAAACTGGAAAAAATGGTGAGGAATTAGAAAAAAACACCATTACACCACAGTTTTATGGGTTTTGTTTTTACAGCATTTCCTATGCGGTAAAACTGACCTGTTACAGTCATTCCCTGGATCATTACACTTACAGTGATGCCACATTTATATAGTTTTTCTTGTGTTTTAGTACAGAAAATAAATAAAAGCTTTGGAAAAAACTTTTTTTTCTTTGCATTGTTATATTGTGAGCTCTATATAACTTTGTTTTATGTCTACAGAGCTGTGTGAAGGCTTATTTTTTGTGGGATGAACTGTAATTTTTATTGATACCATTTTGGGGTGTGTATGACTTTTTAATCGCTTTTTATAAAAAGAAAATTGGGGGGGAAATGACTTGACAAAAAATCCTTAATCTAGGCGATTTTGATGTTTTTTTCCTTCATGCCATTCGCCATATGGGATAAATATTTAATATTTTAATAGTAAATTTTTGCAGGCGGTGATCTCTATATTGTTTATTTTTTTTATTGTTTATATTTTTTTAAAACGTATTTCTTTTACACTTTTTAAAAGTTCCCCTAAGGAACTCGAACATGTGATCATCAGATCTCTACTCGCATTAGCATTGAAGTCTATAAGGCCCCTTTCACACAGGCGAGTTTTCCGTGCGGGTGCGATGCGTGCGGTGAACGTATTGCACCCGCACTGAATCCTGACCCATTCATTTCTATGGGGCTGTGCACATGAGCGTTGATTTTCACGCATCACTTGTGCGTTGAGTAAAAATCGCAGCATGCTCTATATTGTGCGATTTTCACGCATGGTTGCTAGGTGACAGTCTATTCAGGGCCGACCTTTGGGGTGGGCAGGCTGTGCGGCCGCACAGGGCGCCATAGCAACAGGGGCGCCGGCGGCCGACAGCCCGCAGTGTAATGGCGGCGGCGGCTGGGCACAGGGAGATGAGCGCTTCCATTGTGGAAGCGCTCATCTCCAGTCATCTGTATCGCCGTCCTCAGGACAGCGATACAGATGCCTGCCTGTGCTGCGGTAGGGGAGGGAGAGGTGTGTCCCTTTCCCTTCCTCTGATAGGCTGCAGGCACTAGGCCGGCAGCCTATCAGAGGCCGGCGCAGGCGGCGCGATGACGTCATCGTGATGACGTCATCCTAGTGCCCCCCAGGGGGACCAAGGCTGCCACAGAAATCAAATGCGTCCCCCAATCACCACTAGCGGGAGCTGTTCACCCCCCCTTCCCGTTCCATCCCTCTCAAATACTGTGGTCTGAACAGTTAAATGTCTGCAAACTGCATTATTGCCAGTCACAGACATTATCCCTGGGTGTCTGCTGTTTAAAACAGAGGGTGCTATATTTAAATACCTCTCCTCCGCTGTAAATTTATGGTGGGCGGTCAGGAAGGGGGTCATTTTAGCGAAAAAGTGAATCTGATTTAGTTACTTATCGCCACTATCGCCACCCATGACTTGAAATAATACATCTTTTAAATTAATTTTAACAAATTAACCACCAAGACATCCTGTGGCAAAAATGATTGTAATCTAACGTGTCTAAAATAAAAAAAAAACTTGCAAACACTATGTACGATATATCCCATTTTATGAGTAAGAATGTGAGAGAAAATCTGTGTTGAGTTCCCTGGTAACCTCCGGCAGCTGTATGTACAGCGTTATTTATAAATGCATAGCACATGTGACAGTGACAGCAAGCTGTTTTATCTGGTCATTGTGCGTTTAATGAATGATTGATTTTCTTCATTCCTTTCCTGACTCATTTGAGTCATTAAAATGTCCAGGCGTAATTGATGCGCGAGTTGGCTGTGTCAGAGAGTGAAGCATGTGTGCGTAAACCATATAGCTTATGTTGGCATGGTCAGGCAGCTGCTTCCTCCAGCCCATACTCTGTTGTCTAGTTTGGGGGCGATATACTATATGTAAACCAATTTTGTGCTAAGAAATATGAGAGACATATGCATAGACAGAATAATGGAAAATATATGTACTACATTAATTATATAAGGCAAGGGGTGCACAATGTGGCGGGAGGGGCACATGCAGTCCGTGATGCCATTCTTTGTGGACCCCAACCATAGACCTGTTTGTTTGTGTCAGGCGACTACTAAGAGAGGAAGAGCAGCCTGTGGTACAGGAGCAGGTGGAACCGCCACCTATCAGGCATTCATGGCATATGTATGTACTTTTGATAAGCCATTAATATTGTGGCCCCTAGGAATGGTTCATTCTGACATTACTGCCCTCAGACAAAAAAATATTGTGCAAGGGATGTGAAACAATGGTCGCCCACATTTACTAATGTGAGTACACCTAGATTTTATGCATAAATTGTGCCAAAATTGTGCTAGCGATAGCGATAATCCGGTCATCTAACCCGTCAGATGTCAAGGTCAATAGCCGTCACAGCATCTGTGGGGTTACACAGAGGGAAGGGGGCTCCCTCTGCCTTCTGATCAAAGTTGCCCCAGCAAAAACAGCCTGCGGCCTCCTGAAGATTCCCAGGTCTGTCATGGTTAACTACCTGTAAAGCTGTGCGGGAGGCACTGCTCAGCAGGCAGTGTCTCAGAATCCCATAGACCGCAATATAATTCTATTGCGGGGTATTGGACAAGCAGTCAGAAGATTGCAGGTTCCAGTGGAGCTAGTTAAAAAATAAAATTCATGGGTACTAAAGGTGTTGTCTGCTTTTTACTGTTGATTACTTGTCCTCAGGATAGGTCATCAATAGTAAAAAGTGGATAACCTCTTTAAGCCGTGTCCTGAACTTTTAAAATATAAAATATTTTTCATGCGTGGTGAATGCTAAAACAAAAAAAAATACAAGGAAAATCCACCATTCGCCTAAAATGACATACCTCAAAAATGGTACCAATAAAAACTACAGTTTGTCCAACAAAAAAACAAACCCTCATACAACTCTGTAGTAAAATGAATGAAACTGTGAACTATGAAGCAGTTATGGCTTTCAGAAATGGTGATGATTTTTTTCTAAAGGTTTTTATTTTTCTTAATGTAGTGAAACAAAATAAAAACTAAATTTAATTTGGTATTTGGCAGTAATCATATTGACCCTCAGAATAAGGGCACCATGTCATTTTTTGTAAAAAGTGAGTTCCATAATATCAATTTCATCCCACAAAGATTTTTTATTTTTTTTTCCATTTTCCAATATAAGATATGGCAAATTAAATGGTGCCATTAATAAATACAATTTGTCCTGCAAAAAATAAGAATAGAAAATTTTAAAAGTTATGGCTCTAGGAATGTAGGGAGAAAAAATGTAAAAAGGAAAATGGTGTTGAATTCATGAGTTCATGTATTTTTTATGTTTGATACGTTTTCCTGTGTATAGATTACCATGCAGATATATTATTGTGTTATACAGACATGTCCTTATACAACATACAGTTATCTGACATCTGGAAATCAAACTGTGAATGCATGAATGAAATATCTTGGTCGCCAGATAGCAGCAGGCTTCTGAAAATAAAGGCTTCATTATTACTAGCTACGTCAGTCAATGAACTTGTTAGGCTAGTTTCACACTAGCGGCAAGGAACTCCGGCAGGCTGTTCCAGCGTGTGAACAGCCTGTTGGATCCGTGCTCCCGTTAGTGCACGCATGCCCCCGGACTACCGCTCCGGCCCCATTGACAGCAAACATGCCGAGAGGGGGCATGCGTGCACTAGCGGCAGCACGAATCCAACAGGCTGTTCACTTGCCAGAACAGCCTGCCGGAGTTCCTTGCCACTAGTGTGAAAGTACCCTGAAAAGAACTATAGAGCTAATTAATTCTCATCAAGGTTTTACTATGATCCAAACACCCGTTTCAGGCTCACAATGGAGGCATCACTCATGACAGCTCAATTTGGTGTATTGTCTTGCTAAGAGCTAGTGACATCATTGCTAAAAACAAATAATTAACATAAGTCTTCATATTTCTCAGTGGTAACAATTGTTTGTTATTTTCAACGTTCCAGAAACATTATTTTGGACTGTATTAGGGCGTATTTTTAAGACATTTCAACCAAAAAATGTTTAGTATTTGTTTTAAGGGATTGTTTGCAGTTGTGTTCCAAGCTGCCATCTAGGATGGGGCAACAATGGTGATCTTGACTGCGATACTCATCAAGTGACCAGTGATCAGAATGACCGGCAAGTTGCTTCCCTCCAAGAAATGCAAAAAGAAGAAGTGCTGGATTTTTTGGGCTTTTCTGGGATTACTGTCGAGGCTTGTGAGTTGTGCTGTGACCAGTGGAGTACCGCCAATAGAGTCAGACCACGCCGTTGCTATCGGGCCCGTGAGGATTGGGGGCCTGGGCCAGCTGTATGGCCCCGCTCTCTTTCCGATTCAATAGCGCAGTAGCATCGGCTCTCTAGTCTGTAATGTAAGCTGGACGGTCTACTCCAGCAGAAGCAGGAACTGAAACCTGCCCTTCCTACTGGCTCCCTGTTTGTCAGCAAAATTCAGCTGGCCAGTAAGCAGGGAGATGCTCTGCTGCCTGCTCTGCTTATTGGCCAGCTGAATTTCAGCACTGCCTTCAAGAACTTTTGGCACTGCTGGAAGACAAGCATCTCATTCCAGCTGCTGGAGACATTGCAGTGAGGTGAGGAGAAGGGCCTTAGTTCCTGTAGGCTGCACCTTAGGTCCTATGGAGGAAAAGTTCAACAATCACCCGGCTCTGAGTGTGACTGCCGCAGTCTTACCACATTGTCCTGCAACAGACTACTATTTTTGCAAGTCACTCACACACAAAGACATACTGTATGCTTCATCTTCTAAGGGGGTCTTGCATTACCCTTAAGTAATGGGTAACATTACCGTAATACTAATTGTGCAATTTAAACCAATATATATCTCTAGGATATGCCACAAATTTCAGATCGGTGGGGGTCTCACCCTGGGACCTGCTCTAATTTCCAGTATGGGATCCCCAAAGTAGAGCAGCCATGCATGAGTAGCCACCTCTCTATCCATTGATATGGGACTGATAGAAATGAGCCAATTCTGAGTTTTGCTATGGGGCTCTATGATTTCTATGTACGCCCCTGGCTGTACAGCCAAAATCGGCATGTAGGCCTAGCCTAAGTCAGATGCTTCTTCCCTAGATACTTTTTCCTTTTGGTGATGTTACTATTGACAAACATATCCCAGCATTCCTAGTTTTTCAAATAGTTTAACAAAAATGGCATGTAGCTCTCTATTGAGTATCAGTTTGGGTGCGGGCTCTGATCTGTCTGACATGTTTCTGATGGACTGTTAAATAGGGTTTACCGGAAAGGAGAACAGTCACGGGGCCTTATTGGTAACAGAGAAATAACCCCCATGGGAGCTGTGAAGTTTACATAGGCCATGGACGTATCCCTCGCTGGTGAAGCACTTTTACTGTGAGTCTGTGCTAACAACCAGTACACCCCTTTCCCATTATCTGCTTTGAAATTAGTGTTCAGGGATACAGAGTAGCTCTGGACAGAAGAGGATAATATATGCTTGGCTTTTAACGAATATTTTTCTGTTTATAGAGAATCCCATGGAAGTAAGTTAATATTGTTTGCAAACCGTTGTTGATATAACAATCATATCAGTTGTTACTGTAACACATCTCTTAAAAAGTACATCATTTATAACTTTCATTGTAATAAAGCCTAAGTATACCAGTACACCTTCAATAGCTGTCCGCTCGTTAGGAGACAACCATCTGTCTCCATACAAATATATGTGCGGTTCGGCCAAGTGTCTATGTGTTTTCAATAGGGGAGAGGAGAAACCAGATATCTCCTGGGAGAACGAAAGGATTGGGGCTTGAAAGTTATCTGTTAGAATAGAGTCAAAAGGACCTCAAAGATTGTTGACTGGTCCCACCAAAATGTTACTTTCAGCCCCAAGTAGCCTAAAGAATATGGAGGCCATTCATTGTGGTATCTGTTTACACACACCTTACTTAGTGTTAAAGTCCTTGAAGTTTTTTTTTTTCACAACCACTTGTCAACTTGTCTGGGTGACTACCATATGTGAATGTAGCTAGATGTACAGAAGTGACAGAAGTGGTCACAGGAACCTCTGTCTACTTATTAATGCAGGTTTATCTTAGAGCCCTCCTACAAGGGGCAAAGAAAGTTATATATAAGAAGATTGAAAAAATAATAATTGCATTGGTTCAGGATATAAAATAAACAAGACATAGGGAGCAAATGTGGAAGATTTTAAATAGTGTGTTATCTATCTATAGAGATGGAAGGTGAGACGTTTTGTAGACCATGAGATAAGACAGTCACAGTAATGTAATTATACCAGAATTGAGTAACTGTATGTACTGATGTAGCAGGGTTAACACACATGCTTTATGAGACATGTTATCTAAACTAAATGCAACTAAATGCGTTAAACAATTGCTTTCAATGGCTTTTGTTTCAAGATATCGCGATGAGTTAAGAAATTTGAGTTAAGAGTGTGTGTGTGTTACCCCTGCTACATCTGTATTTTTTACTTTTTCAGGCTAAACAGGATGATTTACATTATTTCTGAATAAAAGAAGTGTACATCCATTGGGTACTGGGTCCCAGAACAATTATGACACATTTGGGTCGTTAAACAGTAACACCCCAAAAGCAGGATATACAGTATGTATATTGTGCATAGATCTGAATATCTACACATGATTTATTTGCTTTTTAATTGGATTTATTTGCATTTACATGTTTTTGTATCAGGACTAAAATGCCACTTTTTATTTTCTAGGAAACAAAGGAAATTGTGGCAATTAAAAAGTTTAAAGACAGCGAAGGTATGTACCATTTTGGATCTCACTTTTTAATCTAGTGTTAATTAGATTGCATTTTCAGTCTTGAATGGATGTGCTACTGGATGTGTTACACCTAAAGGGTTAACAAAGTTTGTAAAATCTGTTTTGAATACCTTGAGGGGTGTAGTTTCTAAAATGGGGTCATTTTGGGTGGTTTCTATTATGTAAGCCTCACAAAGTGACTTCAGACCTGAACTGATCCTTAAAAAGTGGGTTTTGGAAGTTTTCTGAAAAATTTCAAGATTTGCTTCTAAACGTCCCCAAAAAATAAAATGGCATTCACAAAATGATCCAACATGAAGTAGACATATGGGGAATGTAAAGTAATAACTATTTTTGGAGTTATTACTATCTATAAGATAAAGAAAGAGTAGAGAAATTGAAATTTGCAACTTTTTCCAAACTTTTGATAAATTTTGTATTTTTTTATAAATAAAAATGAAATTTTTTTACTCAATTTTACCACTATCATGAAGTACAATATGTGACGAGAAAACAATCTCAGAACGGCCTGGATAAATAAAAGCGTTTTAAAGTTATTACCACATAAAGTGACATATGTCAGATTTGCAAGAAATTGCCTGGTCCTTAAGGTGAAAAATGGCAAGGTCCTTAAGGTGTTAAGTCCACTAACAAAGGGACTGCTGCTAGGCCTGCACAATATATCGCCAAAGCAATCGCAATCGCAATTAATCGCCATATCGCAATCGCCAATTGGCCGACCCAAAAATGCTGCAATTATATTGCCATATTTTTCGCTTTATAAGACAAGCTTTTTTCCCCCCCAAAAGTGGGGGGAAAATGGCAGTGCGCCTTATAAAGCGATGGTTGACTTTTTACGTGGTTGACATGGATGTATCGCCGGCCGCTATGCTGCACAGTGCGGCCGGCGATACATCAGTTACAGTATGGGGAGGGAGGAGGGGCTGGAGGCAAGTCGTTATTTTAATGAACAAATGTTCTTTTATTTATTCTATTTTATTTATCTGTTCTGTGCAGTGCTATTAAGAAAATGGCAAGTTTTGTATTTTGTACTTTTGCAGTAATGCAAATATGTTATTTACTTTAGTAAAATATGTTTTATTTTGAATAACACTGTGCATTTCAGTTCTTGAGTTAAGCATAACTACATTTCAGCATTATCAGTAGTTTCTGTGTGCTTTTGCCTTGAAAATCCAAGCAAATAAACCTCTAGCACAATTCCCTTAAAATATTGCATCGCATACCGTTATCGCAAATTTTAGGGCCCTAATCGCAATCGCACAAAATTCCCATATCGTGCAGCCCTATGCTGCCTTCGATGACATCACGATGAGTGGGGTTGTGGTCCGAGTGGGCTGGGGTTATGGGCGGAAAATGTGAAGTTTCGGTGACATCATTAAAGGTCTTTTAGCTTTTAGGAAGGTAGAAGGATCAATTAGCCGCAGCCAATATTAATAATTAGCCACTGCCAATATTTAGAATAGCTTACTAAGAGGTTAATATAAGTTTAATATCATTTTACTTTTAAACATATTCAACTTAATTAAATTACTGACTCGTTGGACTGTATCGTATACCTTGCAGGACCTTCAGTGACATCATCAAAGGTCCAATAGATAGATAGTTAGATAGACGGTTCAAATAACTATTGCCAATATTTATAATACCTTAATAAGAGTTTAATATAAGCTTAATGCAAGCTTAATATCATTTTATTTTTAAACATATTAAACTTAATTAAATTACTGCTGCTTTATCGGATCTAAAAGAATAAAAGGGGATTTGAATGGGCAGTATTTTAGGCGTGGTTGGGGTGGGATTGTGGGCAGGGTTATGGGTGGAAAGGGGGGGTGGCCACCTGTCACTTTGAGTTTGGCGAGAAGTACAGCGTTATACTACGGTTTTTAATTGAAATACTTACTTTGCATATATTTACCTATTCAGAAGCTACAATTAAATATTTTAAAATGCATCATTATTAGACAAATAGCTAACTGTTTTTGTTCATGGGCCTCTGAATTGAGTCACCTGACCTATGTGAACCTTATACCTGCCATGATATGTATGTTATATGCATATAGATCTGGAATATTCCTGTGGTTGCCTTACTCGAAGCATTCTGTTATATGTGTAATTTTCTTCTTCCCACTAAATGTAATTGCACTAAATGACATATGTGGAGGCACCAAACAATGACCATTAATTGCACTGTGTGTGAGTGAAATTCAAACAGCTGCTTGTGGAGGTGTTCGAACTCTTTACATGTGGTTGGAGCCTGGACAATGCAAGTCAAGTCAAAGCAAGCAAAAGTGGTTTTATTTTCTTATTAACTAAAATATTCTTTGAACAAATACAAATGTTGCACATTCTGTACAACACATGATAGTGCTCCTCAAGTTTATTTTTTTTGCATTGTTTTGTTATCCAGATTTTGTTAAATATAACAGTAATTAAAGAGGACCTTTCACTCGTATACAAACTAAAAACTAACTCTATCTGTGGGCAGAGCGGCGCCCAGGGGCCCCCCTGCACTTACTAGTATGCCTGGGCGCCGCTCCGTTCGCCCGGTATAGGCTCTGGTGTCTCAGCTCCGTCTGTTGTACTGGACTGATTTTCTGTAGGAGGCGTGTCCCTTGCTGCAGCACTGGCCAATCGCAGCGCACAGCTCATAGCCAGTCTATGAGCTGTGTGCTGCGATTGGCCAGCACTGCAGCAAGGGACACGCCTCCTACAAAAAAATCAGTCCAATACAACAGACGGAGCTGAGACACCGAAGCTTATACCGGGCGAACGGATCGGCGCCCAGGCATACTAGTAAGTGCAGGGGGACCCCTGGGTGCCGCTCTGCCCACAGATAGAGTTCGTTTTTAGTTTGTATATGAGTGAAAGGTCCTCTTTAAGTTCAATATCTGTGTAAATGCATCTGATTTATTAATCTTAATATTTTTTATTTTATTTTATTATTGATTGTTACATAACAACATCAGGGTACGCAGACCCTAAAACATTATCAAGAGAATCGACTTTGGATGAAACATATGAAGTCGATTTGCATAAAACTTCGTTCTAATACTGTACGGGCAGGAGCTCTGTACAGTATTAGAATGTATTAGCTCCGATGAGCCGAAGTTATTGCATAGTGAAGTGTCTTCATAAATTAATTTGTACAGTAAAAAAACATTTCCCAAACTCGGGTTCAGTTTCAAGGTACCACCACTTGGTACCGAACCTGAGTTCGCGAAATGTTTTTTTACAGTACAAATCAATTTATAAAGAGACTTTGCTTAGCAATAACATCGGCTCATCGGAGATAATGCATTCTAATACTGTACAGAGCACCTGCCCGTACAGTATTACAACAAAGTTTTATGCAAATCGCTCATCCCTAATTATCACTTAGAAATGGAATATACAGAACCCGAAACAAGATCACTTACAACTGGGGTGCGCAGAACCCAAAACAGTGTCACTTACAAAAGAGGTCTGCAGACCTCGAAACAATGTCTCATATAAATGGGGTACACTTCAGCACATCAATAAACCATCAATAAAGTCCAATGTCCGCTTAAAAATAAAGTGAAAAAAGGAAAAGTAATTAAATCCCCCCCCCCCCCAATACTTGTGCCAGTGCTCATCCAATTACCCACTAAGGGGTATCCTGTTTCAGAGTCTTTCTGCCCATGTCTGATATCAATATCCTGTAGGAGCAGCCCACCCACAGCCCACCCAGTCTCCCCCTCATCTGCTCCACCAAACACCACTCTGTCAAAGAGAGAGGCTGCATTATATGTTGTATTTATGAATCTGACATATATGTAACAATAAAGCTTCTCCATTTCCGAAAAAGCCTCTTTGTATGTCTACCTTTGTATCTGAGCGCTCAATATGTAACATTTTTTTTCAGTTGTTCCACAATAGTGGGTATTGTAGGCCAGTGGCGTTGATAGGGCTAGTGTCACCCGGTGCGGTAGAAAATGGTGTCATATAACCAAAAATATGTTATATAATGTGGTACATAATGTGGGCAAAATTTACCAGGTGGTGTACCATAATAAAAAATGCCAGGGTACTCCCCCTGGCACCAAAGAGTATCACAAAAAAAAAAATGTAAAATAGCCTTTTTTCACATAAAAAAAAGTTTATTTATTGGGAATGTTATGTAATTTGGTATATTTTGCCCACATTATGTACTGTGGGACTCTTTATTTATTACATATAAATATATTGCTATTGCCAAAGTCAGGAGGTAGGCAGGCTGGTAGCTCCAACAGCCCTCCGATGCGGCGCTTGCAGGAGTGTCACTGTACGGGCCTGCACCTGCGCACTGGATACTCCGATGCTTCTGTCAGTAATCGGGAAACCAGTGCACAGGCGCGGACATCCGGATCCTCTGCACAGGCGCGGGATTTGGCCACTGGAGGAGGAGGACAAGCTGAGGACACTGAGCGGGCCGTCTGTGTGAGTGAGTCACTGCTGTCACGTGGACATGACCAGGGCAGGTGCAAGGATTTTTTGTCAACACAAGCGAAGCTACATCTCGGCGACCCCCCCGCCCCCGCCCGCAGCTCACCTGGTCCTGGTTCTGTCTGCAGCAGCTGGCTTCTCCTCTGTGTGGTCCTGGTATCTTCGCTCTGCTTCAATCGCTGGTTTGAGGACTGTACTTTTCGCCCTATAAGACGCACATAGGTTTTAGAGGAGTATAATAAGAAACAATATTTTCCATTATACCTCAGGTCAGACCACCAATCAGACCCCCAATGTTAATCATACCTCAGATCAGCCCCCATATCAGCCGTCAGCCCCCATCCATCATGCCCCTCATGTCAGCCATCATGCCCTCATGTCAGCCCCCCATGTCAGCCATCAGCACCCCATCCATCATGCCCATGACAGCCGTCAGCCCTCATCCATCATGCCCCCCATGTCAGCTGTCAGCCCTCATCCATCATGCCCCCCATGTCAGCTGTCAGCCCCCCATCCATTATGCTCCCTAATGGGGGGCAATGTTGGAGTCTGCACCATCAGGGGGGTGACATGATGAGGGACAATGTTGGAGTCTGTGATGTCACCCCCCCCCCCTTCCCCATGGCACAGACTCCAACATTGTCCCTCCCTTCATCATTTTCCCGGGACCCCTCATCATGTCATCCCCTCCTCCCCCCCATGGGTGGCACATTTATTTTCTTCCCCTCCAGGCTCCATGGCACAGACATGTTGTACATTTTGTCCCCCATCTCTTTTCTCCCCCTCTCTGTTACAATACAGCCCCCCCTCCCCAATCAACTCAGCAGCTCCTCTGGGCTGAGAATGATCAGTAGTATTGTACCTGATATATCACTGGGGTCTGGCTGGAGTGGGGTCGGGTCCTGGCTGGCTCCAGTCTCAGCCTTAAGTTGTCTTCTCCAGAGTCCAGCAGGGTCGGCGAACAAGTCGTGCCTCACTCAGTCTTCTCTGTGTTCTTCTGCTGCCAGCCTGGAGAGGCAGCTTTTACAGGCCACAGCAGAGCAGCTCCGCCTCCTCGCCTACCTTCATCCAGAGTCCTCCAGACAGCTGCGCAGGCGCTGCCGTCCGCTGCGGCCCCACTGACGGACTCAGTCACGCCTCCTTGGGCCTGAGCACCGCACGCACAGCACGGCACACACATAGGCTGGCCAGACAAGACAGTAGCAGCCGCCAGCCAGACCTACGTAGGTGATTAATTAAATCATTTAACACATTTAAATTGCACTGTAGTAAGTCAGTCCGGTGGCCGGTGGGGGCGGGTGACACCCCATTGTAGCAGCCGCCAGCCAGACCTACCTAGGTGATGAATTTAACACATTTAAATTGCACTGCAGTAAGTCAGTCCGGCGACCGGTGGGGGCAGGTAACACCCCATCAGACTGGTGTCACCCGGTGCGGCCCGCACCCCCCGTATTCCCCTTGCAACGCCACTGTTGTAGGCATCTCCGTTAGCAGCCCCCTCTGCAATACACATCTTTTGATCACCATACAAATCAAGTGGAACAAACGGGGAAGAGACCTCCCCTCCCCCTCCTCAAAATGAAATAGAAAGCGTTGGGGGGTTAATTCTACTCTCTGCCCCATCTCTTTTTGACCATCCTCGCCATTCCCTCCCAGAGCTGCTTGCTCTTCGGACATGTCCAGAGCCCATGATAAAGGTCTGTATAACTCTTGCCACATTTAGGACAGTTTGTTATACGGTCAGGTCTATCTGGATGTGGGGTATATTAAAACCAAAGATGGCTCTGTGTATAATTCGTAATTGAGTATCCCTCCAAGCTTCATTTAGAATACGACTTCTCACCCACATCCATCCTTTTTGTATTTTCTGATCAATTTTCCCATCTCCTAGCTGTTCAGCCCAGTTTTTGTATTCCCACTGCCTTTCCCCTTGGGTTCTTTCCTTTTGCATTCTATAATAAACAGAAGAGACTGACACCTTACCCCCTCCCAGTTCCAGAATTCTATATAGGGTGTTTTGGTTCACTTCTTTGTGTACTACTACTAGGTTCGATGTAATAGCTGCTTTAAGCTGGGCAAGTTGGATAGTCTAGAAGGGGCGTAAAGCAAATTTAGCTCTTCACCATAGAGCCATCTGGGTTCCGAGTCATGAAGCAGGTGTCTTACTTGTGTGATCCCTTTAGATCTCCACTCTGCAAATAGGCTATTTGTATGTCGATGCATGAACTCTGCATTATTCCATAATAGAAGATGTTTAGATATTCTGCAAGATAACCAGTACCATCTCCTGAGTATTCTCCACATTGCTATAGTATCTTTTATAAGTATAGACTGTTTGATCCACACAGGAATGCACTGCAACCTAGCATGTAAGAGTGCCACTAAGGACCAGGGAGCACAGAAACCTTTTTCCAAGGACAAAGCCGAGTGATAACTGCATTCCCTCCACATCCGTCACTCGTCCCCCATGGTGTTTACTTTGCATGAAAAGTACTTCACTTTTTGTATAGTTGATTCGGAGTCCTGAAAAGAACCCAAAGGCACTTAATGCGTGCATCACTTTGGCCATATCCTTAATAGGGTCCGCCATGAATAATGCTATATCGTCAGCAAATAGTGCTAGCTGCAATTTCTGCTTACCCACTGCCAGTCCTTCAAAGATATCTGGCGAGTCCAGGTATCTGGCCAGTGACTCTTTTGCCAGATCAAACAGTAATGGGGACATAGGGCATTCTTGCCTGTTACACTTCTGTAAGGGAAAAGGGTCAAACATCCCGTAGTACATATCCTAGCCTTATGGTTCATGTATAGACCTTTTAAGAAAGATTTGGAATAAAGCTTTAAAAGCCATGTTGTCCAAGACCAGATATAACCATTTCCAACTAACATTGTAAAACGCCTTTTCAGCATCTAATGTTACAAAAGCTGAGTTTTTCCCCAGATAGGCCGGTGATCTTGCGACCGACAGCACCAGCAGTACCTTGCGAATATTAGTGACTGCCGATCTACCCTTAACAAATCCCACCTGTCTAGTGGAGACCAACGTGGGAAGAATATCTGCTAGCCTATTGGCCAGTAATTTCAAATACTGATTTATCAATGAGATTGGCCTATATGAAGATGGGTCTTCAGGATCCTTCCCCTCCTTGTGTATTAAGGTAATGAAGTCTGTATTTATGTGGTCAGATAGTGTGTTCCCTTCCACAATGGAAGTGAATAGAGTGGCTAGTACTGGGACTATCTTAGTACTCATTGCTTTATAAAAGTCAGAAGAATATACATCTGAACCTGGAGCCTTTCCTGACGGAAAGGACTTTATAGTTGCCTGCATCTCCATTGCTGTTATTGGGGCATTCAGAGAAGCAAGCTGTTCATCGGTAATCTTAGGCAGCGACAGTGCATCCAATAATGTTTGTCCCTCCCTTTCATCT
This sequence comes from Bufo gargarizans, assembly GCF_014858855.1. Classification (NCBI taxonomy): domain Eukaryota; kingdom Metazoa; phylum Chordata; class Amphibia; order Anura; family Bufonidae; genus Bufo; species Bufo gargarizans. The sequence continues at coordinate 517,701,631 of NC_058082.1, read as the reverse complement.
CCCCCCCCTCCCTAAGTAAAACCTAGCCATATAGTCACTCAGTATGCCATTTATATGTTTGGGTCTGTGCGCCTTGGTCCCACCCCCCCACCTTATACTGTTAATATGCTTCATCGGGCACCTACCCCTCGCAAGCGAAGCCAGTAGTCTCCCCGATTTATGTCCAAACTTATGTAACTCAGCTTTAAGTAGAGCCCTCCCTATATTTTCCTTCCTGTCGGCCCATATGTCAAAGTCTCTCTGGGCCGAAACCCATTTCTCTTTAGTGACCTGGGTGACCTGGGTCTGAGCCGAGAGAAAGTCCACATACGCCACTCTCAAAACATTACTCACCTTCTCGAAATTCGCCCTTGCTAGCTTCTTTATAGCCGAAACATATGCCATTAGGCGCCCTCTCAGGACAGCTTTTGCTGTTTTCCAGAACAGTGCGGGTGAGTGGATATGTTCCATGTTACAATCTACATACTCCATCCACCATCCCTGCATTATTTTTATAAAGTCCTCTTCTTGCAACAGACAATTTGGGAACCTCCACATAAAGTCTCTGCATCTAGGGTGTTGATCTTCAAGGTCGAGGAGAGTGGTCTGATATGACCATATCCCCAATAGCTATGTCTGAAACTTTCTGGAGAGCCGCTGGAGACAAGAATATATAGTCTATGCGGGACCAAGTATTATGTGCATGCGAGTAATGTGTGGATTCCTGCCCCTGGGGATGATGTCATCTCCAGCTATCTTTTAGGGACAGTGTGGTTACAAAGTCTGCTAAGCTATCCTGGCTGCCCCCATTTTTTTTTTATCAGATCATTTTTATTAACATTTTTTTCCCAATGTACAGTACATAAACAAACGAAAAAAAAACTCATCCCATCAAAGAATACATGAATGGGTATATACATTTCTATTGGACATTTAGAAAATTATCAAGACACTCTCATATACCACATCCAACTTTTGATACACAAAGTACATGATACAGGAGAATAACCCTTCATCTGCAGTATATAATAACATTGCATAAACCACCCCACTCCCTCCCATCCACCACCCAACCAGCGATGAGATGGGCACCACCCCACCAAATAAGGTATAATATGACAGAGCACCAAGTAGAATATTGCCAACTCTCTACCCATAAATTCCACACCCGTCCTGTCTAAGATAAGCCATTTATTAAGCACCTTTTCTCCAGATCGCCTACCCCACTTCCCCATCCCTGTTCCCATCTCATGTATGTATGCCTGTTCCAAAATCACACATATCTCTGAGGTCACTCCTCCCACCACATCCAAAAGATCCATATGTCAGGCTATATTATCATGGTCCTATACGCTACCCATTTGTCCCAAATTTTGGTAAACTTGTCCAAACATTGCCTTTTAGTATATACACTTTTTCCCATGCAAAGGATTTTGGTCATTCTATTCAGAAATGCAGTCCCAGATGGCGGCTGGGGTCTAAGCCAGTATTTAGCAATTAGTTTCCTGGCCTGGAAGAGCAGACGATGCACTCCCAGTCGTGAATTCTGGTTTTTAATGTCCAATATTCCCAACACACATGCCCTCGGACCAGGCAGGACCGCAATATGATATGCGTCCTTAACACAAGTGAGCACACCTGTCCAAAAAGTCCTAAGCTCAGAACACTCCCAGAACATGTGTATCGGGGACGCCAGACTCTCCCCACATCTAGGGCAGGAGGCATCATTCCTAACCCTGATCTTGAACAGAAAGGATGGAGTCCGATACAACCGGTGAACAAGAAACAATTGGGACATTCGCTGGCCCTCACACAATGATAACTGAGGTGTCAGTGCAAGTACTGCTTTCCATTGTTCCTCTGAGATAGAACCAACCTGACCCCTCCCATTTTTGTTTGACCAGTAAGAAATCATGTTTCGCAAATTTCGCAAACAAGTTCCTATATACGGATGATATTAATCCACTCGAGGAGTCACTAGTGAGAATCTGTTGTAGCGATGGGACTGTTGTGCATGTAAGCGACACCAACTTTGCCTGAGCCTGGAATGCATGTCGTAACTGCAAAAATTGATAAAAGGCAGTACGGGAGAGTGCAAACTCATCTCTGAATTGCTCAAATGATTAAAACACGCCATCTCTTTGCAGCTGACACAAAAACCTCACACCCTTCCGTTTCCAAGGCGAAAACCCTTCCAGGCAAACTATTTTAGATAACAGGATTCCTCCATAGAGGAGTGGCCTGAGTGAAGCCCCGCATCGACAGCAAGTCACGACACCTATGCCAAACCTTATGTATTAAGTTAAGTGTAGGATGTCCCATCAACTTATCGAAGAGACCACTATGTTCCAATAGGACTACTGGGGAGTCATTTTCTATGATGTGTGCTATTAACCGCGCAAATGCGTTATCTCCCGGAGTTCTCCCCCAACCCCTCAGCTGTTACCTTTTTTAAGCAATATCAGGCTTCTAAGCAGCCTTTGTATTCTAAAAAAAATCCGTTGTGGAATCCACACAGAGGAGTTATGTAGAACATACAGTACATAAGCTTTGGCATAAGAACCATTTTAAGGAGATTACTCCTACCTATTTCAGACATTGGTAGTTTATACCACGCATTGATTTTTTCAGACATTTTGTTCAGGAATGGATCTATATTATTTTCACGTAATGCACAATGTTTGATGAAACCACGATTCCCAAATACTTGAAGTTGTGGGCAACCTGCAGCTGGGTGGACAAGAGGAGAGGCCAGCAGGGACTGGGTCTAACGGAAAACAGAACGGATTTGTCCCAATTTATGCAGAGACCAGACCTGTCTCCAAAATCCTATTATGGGGCCCAAAGGCCCCTCCACATCTTCCACATATATGAGCATGTCATCTGCATACAGGGACATGCGTTCCTCTCTGGCTCCCATGGGGAATCCCACTATTCTATCCGAAGATCGGAGTAAGCATGCAAGTGGCTCAATTGCAATGGCAAATAGAAGGGGGGACAGCGGGCATCCCTGACTGGTGCCTCTTCCCAGCTCAAAGACTTCTGATGTACCACCATTAGCTCTCATCCTAGCTTTGGGACCACAGTATAATAGTTGGACCCAATATATATAGGTGTTCCCAAATCCCATGACTCGCAGCACCTCCCATAAATATTCCCATTCAACACTATCAAAGGCTTTGGCAGCATCTAGGAATAATATGGCCCGAGCTCCTGCTGATTCCGCCTCTGAATATTAAGAAATAGCTGTCGAAGGTTAATCGAGGTAGATTTATCAGGCATAAAACCAGCTTGATCACTATGTATAACGGTTAGATAACTGTTTGTAACCTATTCTCTAGGACCTTTGCTAGTATTTTAACATCAGAAGTTAGTAAGAAGATTGGTCTATACGATTTGACGATTTGGGGGGAGTCGGGTCCTTCCCAGGCTTTGGCAATACTACTATTATTGCCTCTTTCATAGAAGTGGGTTGTTCACCTTTTTGAGGGGAGTCATTAAATACAGATAACAACTGTGGTAATAATAGAGTGCTATATTTTTTAAAGAACTCTGCCGGTAAATCATCCATCCCGGGGGCTTTTTCATTTGGGAATAATTTAATCGCCACCTCTAGCTCTTTCAATGAGATAGGTTGATCTAAATAGAGCGCAAGTTCCACTGAAAGGCGCGGGGTATGGATCCCAGTAAGGTAGTCTGCAATATTTTGGGAGCCTGCTCCTGACTGGATTGATATAACTTTTTGTAGTACTTTTGGAATACCGTCAAAATATCCGTATCTGTTGTAACCAAAGATCCATCAGGACCTTGGATGGACAAGATTTTTGATGGTCCATCCTGTGCCCGAACGACCCTGGTCAGTAGTCTGCCAGAACTCTCTCCAGCCTCAAAGTATTTTTGCTTAAGGAAAAAACGTTTTTATCGGTGGTAAGAAGTAGATGTTCCTTTAAGTCTGTCTGCGCCGTCACCAACGTCGCCTCATGCTTACTTGAAGGGTGTTCAACAAATCTCTTTTCTGTTTCCGTGACTAGGTCCTGGAGCCATTTTTGAGTTTCCCTGGACCTTGTTTTATGGTGGATGTATCCGCTGGATGTATAAATCGCTGATAAATGCCTTGCATGCATCCCACACTACTCCCATAGGTGCCGTCCCGGTATTGTTAGTAAAGAATTCCCAGATCTCCTCCGTGATAACCCCCCATCCACCAGCTGCAGCCAAAAAGGGGTTAAGCCTCTACGTGCCAACTCTAAAAGGTCTACTTACACCAAACTGGAGCACCACCTGTATAGGGGAATGGTCGGACAAGCTTCTCGGAAGGTAGGCAGCATTCAGCACTAAACACAACATATCTGGGGATCCTATAGCCAGGTCAATTCTAGAGAGTGAGTGATGAGAGCTTGAAAAACAGGAGAACCGGCGTATATTCAGATTCCTCACTCGCCATATATCATGTAGATCCAGCTCTCTTAGTACATTGGCAAAATTAGTGTCTCTATCCACACCCGACCCACCAATCCTGTCCAACTTTGCAGATGGACAAGTATTAAAATCACCTACTATTAGGATGAAAAATGGAGGAAGCTCCTCAACATAGGCCATTATCTCCTTCACCACTATAGGGGGGAGGAATATATACCGCCACTAGGACAAAGGATGAGTGATAACAGGCACAATGCAGGCACACATATCTATCCATAGGATCTATACGTGACGAGTGACAAATAAATTATAGAGATCTGTGCAGTGGAAAGTGTGGAGTGATAGGGGTGACCCACCCATGGTTTGTGCAGCAAATGAGTAGAGGTGGGGATCAGGTGTGTCTTCGACAGGCAGATCACAGCAGGTTGATAATGCTGCAGTGCCAAGAATACCGCAGCACGTTTTGTTGCCTCGCCCAATCCCCTAACGTTCCATCCTACAATTTTAGGTTTATCAGCCATAGTCTGCATGGTAATAAGTTATGTCAGGAGAAATATCTCGTGAACTCTGGTGCTCCGACCGCCCCCCCCCTTCTAACTAATAATGTGCCCATCCCACCGCTGGTCCCACCCACTTTGCAACCCCACAAAAACATCATGAACATATATTAATTCTCCAAAAATATGTTACATACAAAATGTATCCTAAAAAATACACCTAGGGCAAAAAACCTTCCTGTACCTGGGCGCCGGCTTAGTAAAAAAACATATATTGAATAAACAGTAAGCAAAGTTGTTCCTCTAACCTACCTCCTATACATTAGAGTCTGCAGTGTGCAATGGTTATGCAAATCTTGCCCCACAAAGCAACGGCCATAATAGACTAAGGCAAACATACAGTACATATTCTAGCAAAGTTGTCTTATCTCTTGCGAACCAGTATTAGGCATTGGTACAAATATAATATTACTAAACTAAACCATAGTGATAAGACAAGAGAAAACAGGAAAAAACAAGGAGAAAACAAAATCAATATATTGCACTTATCAGGCACGACCCTCGACCCGGGCAGGATCCACTAGAGTCTCGAGAACTTGTAGGAGACATATTCATTTAGTGTTTGCTCAAGCTTTAAGAGAGCGTTCATCGGTTTCCACCCACTATGCCGTATCCATTGGTGTTTCGAATACACAGACTTCTACATGCGCCACCACTCGCAGCTTGGCCGGATACAACATAGAGTAGGAAATCTGTAATTCCCAAAGACGGCGTTTCACATCCTGGAACTTCACTCTTCTGCGCTGAACCTCAGCGGAAAAGTCCAGAAAAATAGATACTTTATTTCCATTAATTAGAAGATCAGGGTGATCTCTGGCTTTTTTGACAATATTATCTCTGTCCCTGAAGTGCAATATCTTTCATCAAGATTAGTCGAGGGGGGCCCCCCGGTGGCGGAGCACGGAATGGCACCCTTCATGCTCTTTCAATAGCAAACACACGTGACAGGGAGTCCTTGCCAGATTTAAGGGTCAGCCAATCTTCAAAAAACACCACTGGGTCAGGTCCCTCAGCCTCTTCAGGGACCCCAATCACCCTGAGTTTATTTCTTTGCGACCTATTCTCTAGACACATTATGACACATTATGAATAGTTCTGCCGAGGTCTCTCTTCACTGGGGGTAGCTGATCTTCAATAGTGCTCACTCTGTTTTCTACCTCTTTAATTCTTTCATTCACCTGCCTGATGATGGAGACTTTTTCTTGTAAGCTGCTGGTATGGTCTCCCCTAAGAGGTATAAAGGATTGGGGACTGATGGGGTTGGAGGGGGCACTGATGAAGAAGGGGGCACTGATGATGAACGTGCATATCTACCCAGGCTGGCTTCGACCTCCGCGGCCCGCACCTCCGCCGCGGCGCCATCTTGTCTCGGTGTTGCTGGGGGCCCAACCTCTCTTTGCTCCTTCTCCTTCTTGCCATTGCATGTCATGTCGGCACTAGAGGGATCCGTGCAGTATGGGGAAGCCACCTGTCTGTACTGAGGAATATTGGCACTGCAGACTGAGGTTGCTACAGGATAGTAGCGAAGCAGGATGGGAGCCTCTCAGCGCTGTGTCCGCTCACATGCCCGGCCAGGCCACACCCTATCCTGGCTGCCCTTAGTTCTATCATGCCTTCTGACTTCCTGCATGTTCATAACCAGATTAAAGTCCCTACCGACTATTTTGGTCGGATGCATGTTTTGTAGTATTCCAGGGCACAGAGAGCATATACATTATATAAACTGAAATCCTCAAAAGGCCCAGAAATATGTATCCGCAACATCCTCCCTCCTTGTCTGCTTCCACTGAATGTACAACATGAGAGAGGTGTCGACCTATGAGTATCAGTAACCCCGCCTTTCGTTCTACTGCTGCGGAACCGTATACTGATCCAACCCACATCTTCTCCATTCTATGATAGTCTTCCTTCGGAAGATGGGTCTCCTGGAGGAGTGCGATATTTGCCTTCAACCTTAAGGTGTCGCAAGACTTTCATGCGCTTGTTCTGGGAGCGCAACCCCTTAACGTTCCAAGAGACAATACTCATAGTCTACCTCTGCAAGAAGATCCATGTCCCAACCTAGCATTTGCACTAAGCAAAGCTCTATACAAGAAACGTCTATCAGCAAGGTCTTACCTCCCAGCGCAGCAACTCTCCTGCTACTCAGTACCCATGACATGCCACAGTGACACCCCAAAACATGAGGAAAACAAAACTTAAAAAAACATGAAAAAACAGCAACTTAGACATATCTCCAGACATGACTTATTTTTTTCTGGTATTTGCAGCAGAACCTTGTCGCATCAGTAGTAAAGCAATTTTACCTCCTTAACCGGAACCTAGAAAAGTGTCCCTGTGACCTTCCAATGCAAAGTCTCTGTTTACTAGAAGCCCATGGATATTTTTCTCCAATTGCGCCTCAGGCTAAAGCTTGATATCACTTTCCTCTGGCAGTCTTGAGGTGTTTCCCATTGAGAGGCCATTGTGTTTTGAGACTTAGATGACGACCCTGAAGGAATACGGTCCCATGCCCTACGCCTAGATGACATATCAGTAGAGGTCATCTGTGGTTCAGTGGCCCCTTCCTCACTTTCTCTTCCTTCTGGCAGTAGTAAATAGGCCTCTGCTTCTCTCGGGTCTTCAAACTGCCGAAATGATCCATTCTGCTGCTGGATTTTCAATATGGTAGGATAAGCAAGTTAAAATGTAATCCCTTTCTTATGCATACCTGAGACAAACAGCGCTAAAGGCTCTGCGATTCGTTGTGACCTCTGCCATGTAGTCAGCACATTGACTCCTCGCAAGATCAGGGGTTCCCGCCACATTCTGTAAGCCCTTAGTATGTCTTCCTTATCTGAATAGTCCAAATACTTGCAGATTACCTGCCTTGGCCATTGGTTTATATTTGTAGAGGCCATTGTAGGGAGTTCTCTCGGGAGCCCCACACAGTGTGCTCTCTCCACTTTCCTCCTATCAGACAGACCCAGGGCCTGGGAAAATTCATATTCAAACAAGTGGCGGAGATCTTTTGGCGGCACCGATTTAGGTATTCCTACCAATCTCAAGTTGCTTTGACGAGACCCGATCATTTAGCCGGTTAGCCAATTGGAACAGATCATAAAGTGTGATTGTGACTTCAGCAGAATCTTCTTCCATGCACGCCATACGCTGTTCCACTTCTGATAACCTATGCTCATGTAGCTCAACCTCCTCCTGCAGCTTATTCAGTCGATGACAAGGACGCAATAATGTCCAGCGCTAATTATTTTGCCACCTCTATGGCAAGTTGTCGTATATCCACATTTCCCCCTACATTATCAAATAGGTCCCAGTGCAAGTCCACTTGTCTTTTTCCAGCATTTCACTCTCCATGTGCTTTGGAGTGGAAGGTGGAGACGGTGCCATCTTGGAAACTGGGGGTCCTTTATGTCGGTAACTCAGCCCAAGGAGATAGATTTCTGCCCACTCTAAAGTAAATAACACTCTATACACTCTCAGGAGCCGATAGGTGATCTCTCGTCAATACAGGAGGATGTAGCAGAGCAGGCTACAATGCGATGAGCGGCAAGGAGCTGATGTCCCTGAGTCCTCACACACCAGCGCTGGAACCTTAAGCCAGAAAGAGCATTTTATTATCATTATTTTGACAGTAATGCTATTAGCAAAGTCTCCGTTTAGAAATATTGATATAATTTGTACATAAAAACGATTCACAGTATGACTAACAAACTGTAACCAGGGCAAACTATAAGACAACAGTAGAAAAAAAGAAAACAAAAGTATTTCAGCACTGTACAGCCATGGGCACGACACTCACCCCAACTTTTTATATTTTCATAATTGTCATAAAAATGACTTCTCCCAGAATGTACATTGATGCCCTGTGTTCAATTAATATGTGATCTGTGGGGATCCTGCCGATCAACAGTTCATGCAGGTACAGTAACTGGATGAATTTGCCTAATAAAATACTGGATTTCTAACTGTAAATGGAATTCAGCTCTGTGGATGTTTTGTATCAAGGTACATTGACATGGCCATACAACTGCATTTACTTTACAGAATTTTTTTTTTATATCCTCCTCACGTGCCCTACAAAAAGGCATATAGACAAAGAGCTGGTGATTTGGAGATTTAGTAGAGCAAGACACTTCAATCTCAGCATACTATATTTATGTTTATACTGTGCCATACAGTTGCATGTCTTGCCCTTTGACAACTATTATAAAAAATAAATATTGCTTGGTATATGTATTTCTTGGGATCTCCTTACAGGCAATTATACCTATGGGCACTTTTGCATACTTTATAGTCAATATAGGTTCTTTTCGCCAAGGAACACTTCGCTTAAAATGGTTGTCTCACTTCAGTAAATGGAATCTATCATGTAGAGAAACTTAATGTATGCCACTTTCTAATGTATTGTGATTGTCCATATTGCTTCCTTTGCTGGCTTAATTCATTTTTCCATCACATTATACACTGCTCGTTTACACGGTTACAATCACCCTACAATCCAGCAGTGGTGGTCGTGCTTGCACCCTGTAGGAAAAATCGCCAGCCTCTCAGGAGGCTAGGACAGTGGGAGTATGCATCGGTTGGCAGTGTGCAAGCATGGCCACTGCTGCTGGATTGCAGTGTATAATGTGATGGAAAAATGAATAAAGCGAGCATAAGAGGCAATATGGACAATAACAATGCATTAGTAAGTGGCTTATATTAAGTTTCTCTACATAATAAATGCCATTTACTGAAGTGAGTCAACCCCTTTAAGCAAAGTGTTCATTGGCACAAAGAACCTATATTGACCATACAGTACGCAAATTAAGCTTTTCTGACTTTTCCGCCAGCTGTTGTGCAAGATTCCTGTCAGACTAAGGCCTCATGCACACTACTGTGGTGTGTTTTGCGGTCCGCATTATTTTCCAAAACTTTGTTGTTTTGCAGCTCTTCTTACAATGAGCCTGATATCAAATCCCGAATAAAAAATGTTCAGGCTTCTAGCAGCATTGTTCATTTCAAGTTACTCAACCCGGTGATTTAGTGGAAAATGATTACAAGCAGTCAAGAAATTGTGGCACATACAGTTATACGCGAGATGGCATCTGAGACCCATCATAACATATTAACAACATTTTCAGCACATACCAGTCAGTTAGCATTTCTGGGCCCAGCAGTCTGTCAACTAGAGGAAATCTGGAATTTCCTGTCAATCCAGAAAGCTATGTTGAGTGTGAGAATACAGGGTTAGAAAAACATAGCTGCTAGGTTAAAAACAAACTGCCTGCCAGAGGTTTTCTGTGGTGTTGCAGCTCGACACAATGGGAGAGGACAATTGTTTACAACATATAATAAAATATACATTTGCTCTTCTCTCCTTAATGAGTGTTTGGTATATGATTTGCTGGCCGTGTTATTAGCACTTCAGAGGGAAGCTTAGTATACATACCTCTTATTTGGTTTGATAGGGCATGCAACACATTCCCTAATCTAAAGGACACCTGTTTTGGTTTCCTAACGTCTTTTAAAGGCAACCTCTAAGCAAATAAATAAAATACGTACTCCCCAGGACCCATGGGGACAGCCATGGCGCTATCTAGCGTGTCCTTGTTAAGCAAGTGACAGCATCATGAGCAGGGTTTCACATAAAGTGATGCTGCCACCTGCTTGGAAGCCTCCAGGTGGGAAATGAAGAGCCTGAAGGATGTGAGGTTCCTCAGGGTGCGACTGGTGGTGAAGGCTGATACTCTTACCGGCCTTGTGTCATTGGTATGGAGGGCTGTGGCTGACACTCTTATGCAGAGCTGTTTTTTGTCACTGTATGTATCACACATCCCTTTCACTCAACTCTGACTATAAGTAGTAGGACAAAACAATATCTGCATTAACGGTGGGCAGCTTGGTGGCTCAGTGTTCAGCATTGGGTTCAAATCTAAAAAAAGGATGGCCACTGCATGCAGTTTGCATGTTCTCGAGTTTTTTTTTTTTTTTTGTTTTCTCTCAAACTCCAAAAGCATACTTCTTAGGAAGACTTGCCCTAGTGGATGTTGGGAAATAAGCACCTAGATAGTAGCCAGTGATTCCCTTGCAAAATGCTACATTGCTTTAAAGGGGTTATTCCATAACTGATGTAAAAAATGATAATTAGACATCATATAATACATGACATTCCCCGTCTATCGAAGCTAGAACCAGTCCTGTACCTCTCATAGAACCAAAGATCTCTCCATTGATTGCTCCAATTGTTCTGCTAGACTTATTTCAAGCTGGCCACTCAGGGAGCATGTCCTTTTTCAGGGGGCATGTCATTTCTGCTGCAGCTCTTCCCATGTAATTGCCACCGCTTCTAACAGAAGATATGGCTGGAGACCTTTGAAGATTTAAACTGGGCATGTGCGACCACCTCAGTGAGGTGGACGGAGAAATGAGAGGAACAAACAGCAGGTGGCACTATACAGATACATTTTATCCAATAATTATACAAAATTTTACATGCAATTACAAAAGTATTCATATGCAGGTGCTGTTTTGAAGCACTTTGAATATTTTTCATGGCACAACCCCTTTAGGTTCCTCGGGGAGAAAAAAACATTATATGTGTTTGCTTTTGTTGTTATTACATGTATTTGTCAGATGCTAGACTGTCTACATGCGTTGTTAACTTTTTTGCCGTCCTAAGTTGTACTGTGATGAAACAGCAGGTCTGGGCTGAAACCTGTCCCCAATAGGCCTATGATTGTTTTCATTCTAATCTCCTGACACAAGACAAAGCATTGTTGTGTTTGTTATCTATATCTTCTTCATATCAGTAACTGTTGTTAGGTGGAATCTTTACCCAAGTGCATGTTAACTGAATTATTAATAGATGAATGTAACCAAGCGTGAAGATTTTCTGCAAGTCAATCTGTTATGGTGTATGCCACGGTTAGATTCTGCAAGTTGCTCAGAAAACCTTGCTAAATCATTCCAGACCTGTCAGATCACAACTTCTATATAACTCTTGCTGATGACATTTCAGCTGACGCTTACTATAACATGTATATCTATTTTAGTATCAGCATGCGGTATTAATGGAAAGCGCTGACTGTGAGTTGAAATGACTCTATAGGTTTCACAGCTTCCAAGCTGCTACATTTAGACGATTTTCTACGCCTAAAACAGGCATAGAAAAAGTATTCATACCCCTTAAACCTTTCCCAAAAAAATTCACATTACACCCAGAAACTTAAATGTATTTAATTGGGATTTTATGTGATACACCAACACAAAGTAGCAAATATGTGTGTTTTACAATTTTTAATAAATAAAAATCTGAAAAGTGTGGCATGCATTTATATTCAGCTTCTTGTACTCTGATACCCCTAAATAAAATCCAGTGTGACCTTCAGAAGTCACCTGATTAATAGAGTATAATTCATCTGTTCTGTGAAGGCTTCAGAGGTTTATTAGTGAACATTAGTGATCAAACAACATCGTAAAACCCAAGGAACACACCAGACAGGTCAAGGATAAAGTTGTGGAGAAGTGTAAAGCAGGGTTAGGTTATAAAAAACATGTCAATGTTCAATCCATCATTTAAAAATGGAAGTAGTATGGCACAACTGCAAAGCTACCAAGACATGGCCGTTCACCTAAACTGACAGACCAGGCAAGAAGAGTACTAATTAGAGAAGCAGCCAAGAGGCCCATGATCACTCTGAATGAGCTGCAGAGATCCATAGCTCAGGTGGAAGAATATGTCTACAGGACAACTATTAGTTGTGTACTCCCCAAATCTGGCTTTTTTGGAAGTGGCAACAAGAAAGACATTTTTGAAATTTGTGGATGTAACATGAAAAAATTTGTAAAAGTTCAAGGGGTGTGAATACTGTTTTCAAGGCACTGTAATAAAGATCTTCTTTCCGATAATTTATGCGAGTAGAGGAAAGGGTTCTTTTTCAGGTAACAGTAGTCAAGCTATGAGATGCTCTGTGCTAAACGGTTGTAATGGCAGATACTGTGTCAGAATTCAAAAACGCTAGATGCTTATATAACCACAAAAAGCATTAAAAAGGGATTGTCCAAGGAAAAAAATATATAATGTCTCTTCTTAGTGTTCATAAATTAAAGGGGTTTTCCAGGTGTTTAATGTTATTGCCAGAGCAGGTTTGGAGTCAGCAGAGCGTTGGGAGACTTTTATGCACTATACTCGTCGGCACCTAGCGACCTTGGTCTGTAACTTTAGTTGATCTTCCACTTCATTTATTTTTTTATAATTATTATTATTAATCAATTCATTGGCAGATCATTATTATTAATCACTTCATTGGCAGATCATTATTACTAATCACTTCATTGGCAGATTGTTATTAATTGGCAGACCATTATCATTAAACACATCTGCTTTACAATAATACCACTCACAGTTGATTGTGGAAAATCTAGAATGGAAGAAATTTCAGAAACGGACTTATTACAATACCACATCTAAACTCAGTTAGCTCTTTAGAATGACCCAATCTTCCACAAATATTTGTAAAGGCAGACTGCATGGCTGGGTGTTGGATTTTATACACCTGTGGCAGTGGGACTGAATGAAACAGTGGAATTCAGTGATTAAGAGCTGTGTCTCACAACTTTTACCCATATAGTGTATGTCCTATTAGTCCTCATAACACCTTGACTTTTCTTAGGGCTGTATTACACAGCCTGATGTGGCTGAAGATTGTTGGAAATGAATCGTTCCCTCCCGGCATTCACTTTCTTGCTAGCGGTGGAGACTGCTGCTATTACATGCAGCGATCTCCTCTGCAGCATGGGGAGGAGCGATCGCTATGCCATCGCACGTCCCCATGCTGTATAGTGGTTTACCGGCGGCAGATCATTATTAGACACCGCGATCTGCCGCCTGCAAATAAAGTTTGTTAGTTATGCCCATCAGGATGTGATTAACAGTTCCTGGAGCCCAAGCATACCCCCTTAAAAGCCAAACACGCCTCCTGTAAGAGCCCAGACCACCTCTTTGCACCTTTCCGTCCGCTCCTGTCCTCTGAGATGTCATCCGTCTTTCTTAAACTCTACCCACCTGGTCACCACCTCCCTCGTCTAAATCTTGTCTAAATCTTGTGCAGGTGTGGAACAGGCAACTGCCAGCCCTTGCACACGGTCTTCCATTCCTTTGTTGGGCATTGTACTCAAGGAGGTTACAGTGCACGTGCCGAGATGAGGGAGATGACGACCAGACGCTGGAATTTAAGGAAGATGGATGGCATTGCAGAGAAGAGGGGCAGACTGGAATGCGCAAGGGGAGGTACTGGGCACCCTGGGCTCTTACAGGGGTTATGCTTGGGCTCCAGAAACCGTTAATCACACCCTGCTGGGCACGTTATAGCTCATTAGCATAAGTAAAACACTTTATTTTGAAACCATGGATAAACTACACAAAGGTATCATGCTGGTTAACACTGTACATTGCATTGCCTTAGTTATATATGGTGGATGTAGCTGACAGATTCCTTTTGAATAAAGAAACACAAATATTTTAGGCTACTTTCACACTTGCACTGTACATTCCGGTATTGAGATTCAGCAGAGGATCTCAATACCGGAATTAAATGGATCAGTTGACTTACATTGTTTTCAGTTCCGGATCCGTTTCTGTGACCAGGCACAAAACGGTTTTGTGTCCGGTCACAAAGCAGAATGGCGACGGAACAGAAGACATCCTTATGCATCCTGAACGGATCTCTTTCCATTCAAAATGCATGAGGACTAAACAGAAACGTTTTTTTCCTCTGTATTGACATACATTGATCTGCCGGATCTCAATACCGGAAAATAGCAAGTGTGAAAGTAGCCTTAGACTAAATGGGACATAGCAGCAACATAACTGTCACCTATTGCTTTTAACCTTAAAGGGGTTACCCCCCCCCCCCCTCCCCGACAATGCCCAGGCCCCTCATACAGAGAATACTTACCTGTTCCTTGATATATGTGCCGCTGACCTACTTTCCTTGTGTCACCGGTGTCACGGCCTGCTATTGGCTGCACCCCTCCATCGCCGGATGATGTGATCTACACAACGAGGAGATGAAGAGACGGCCATGGGAGGATCCAGAAGGACACAGGCCCGGGCATTGTCGGGGGGCTTTACAGGTTTGCATAACCCCTTTAATTTCATCTAAGACACCAAAGTCTACCACTTTTGCCCAATTCAGGGAACCACCTGCAGATGCCATTTAATAGTAAATGGGATGAGCAAAACAATTCATACAAATCAATTTGTTCATCCTAAGGAACTTTTTAAGGAGTGTCTCCACAGCTCAGGACGCTCTTGCGAGGCCTTGTTATTCTCACACATGTGCCGTTACTGCGAGAATTGGTTCATGCACTATGACATTTAAACAAATCAACAGAGGGAGGCTCCGTCACAGGTTCAAAATTTGTTCGGATGAACAAATTGATTTGTATGAATCAATTCGCTCATCCCTAGTTTGCTAACCTGTGGAGTGCCAAAAACGGTCAGACAATCCAAATGACACCAGTACAATCTGAGGGCCCCATGAAGAACTCCAACCTACTTTGAAAGGACCACCACCCCATAGTTGGTTTGACAACTACAAAGAGCGCAACAACATACAATAATCGCCATAAACCGTCCCTCCCAGTTCCATTACTAGAGTGAGTAAAAAAATTTCCTCCATATGCTGCTGCTATCTTGCTGAGTTAGCTCCACTGTGACCCCTCTGACCATGTCTTATTCCCTGCATCCCTAGTAACAATTAATGGCCGTCACCCAAAAGCCCAATCACACAGACTTTCCTAATGGCTCACCTGCAGTATGGTCTGCCTTTACAACAATGCCTGTCAGTAAGATGTTGACTGATTCTAGTAGCAACTACTAGAAATCTAATGAATTCTGTAATTCAGGATAAATAAACATATTTGACAATCCACTAAACTTTTACACATCTTTAGGGCTCATGCACATGAACATATTTTTCTTCCATTTTCGTTCCGCTTTTCTACAATGATCTTGAAAAAAAAAGGAAATTACTCTGTGTGCATTCTGTGTCTGTATGTCCATATGTCCGTTCCGCTAAAAAAAATAGAACATGTACAATTCTTGAAACAGAAGAAACGTCCAGCACGTAGTATGTTAAAACGCTGCATTGTCTTTAACCCCTTAAGGACTCAGCCCTATTTCACCTTAAGGACTTTATAGTTTTTTGCAAATCTTACCAGTGTCACTTTAAGTGCTGATAACTTTAAAACGCTTTGACTTATCCAGGCCATTCTGAGATAGTTTTTTTTCGTCACATATTGTACTTCATGACACTGGTAAAATGAAGTAAAAAATAATTTTTATTTATAAAAAAATACCAAATTTTCAAGTTTCAATTTCTCTATTTCTATAATACATAGTAATACCTCGAAAAATAGTTATTACTTTACATTTCCCATATGTCTACTTCATGTTTGGATCATTTTGGGAATGACATTTTATTTTTTGGGGATGTTACAAGGCTTAGAAATTTAGAAGCAAATCTTGTAATTTTTTAGAAATTTTCAAAAACCCAATTTTTTGGGACCAGTTCAGGTCTGAAGTCACTTTGCGAGGCTTACATAATAGAAACCACCCAAAAATGACCCCATTCCAGAAACTACACCCCTCAAGGTATTCAAAACGGATTTTACTAACTTTGTTAACCCTTTAGGTGTTCCACAAGAATTAATAGAAAATAGAGATACAATTTCAAAATTTCATTTTTTTGGCAGATTTTCCATTTTAATAATTTTTTTCCAGTTACAAAGCAAGGGTTAACAGCCAAACCAAACTCAATATTTATGGCCTTGATTCTGTAGTTTACAGAAACACCCCCTATGTGGTTGTAAACTACTGTACGGGCACACGGCAGGGCGCAGAAGGAAAGGAATGCCATACGGTTTTTGGAAGGCAGATTTTGCTGGACTGGTTTTTTATTTTGACACCATGTCCCATTTGAAGCCCCCCTGATGCACCCCTAGAGTAGAAACTCCAAAAAAGTGGCCCCATTTTAGAAACTACAGGATAGGGTGGCAGTATTTTTGGTACTAGTTTAGGGTACATATGATTTTTGGTTGCTCTATATTACACTTTTTGTGAGGCAAGATAACAAGAAATTGTTAGATCATGTGATATTTTTATAGAGCCGGACGTGGTGATACCTAATATGTATACTTTTTATTTATTTATGTATATTTTACACAATGATTTCATTTTTGAAGCAAATAAAATCATGTTTTAGTGTTTCCATAGTCTGATTTTTTTGATCGCTTGACAAAAAAAGGTTTGTTTAGCACAGTTTTTATTTAAATTTTTTTACGGTGTTAATCTGATGGGTTAGGTCATGTGATATTTTTATAGAGCCGGTCGATACGGACGCGGCGATACCTAATATGTATACATTTTTTTATTTATATAAGTTTTACACAATAACAGCTTTTTAAAAACAAAGATGTTTTAGTGTCTCTATATTCTGAGCCATATTTTTTATATTTTTTGGGTGATTGTCTCAGGTAGGGCTCATTTTTTGCGGGATGAGGTGACGGTTAGATTGGTACTATTTTGGGCAAACGCCTTGGGCAAACGCCTTTTTGATCGCTTGCTGTTGTACTTTTTGTGATGTAAGGTGACAAAAAAATGGTTTATTTAGCACAGTTTTTATTTTTTACGGTGTTCATCTGAGGGGTTAGGTCATGTGATATGTTTATAGAGCCGGTCGATACGGACACGGCGATACCTAATATGTATACTTTTTTTTTTCCACTATTTTTTACCAATTTTTTTTTTACTTTATTTGGGGGAAATGACGTTTTTGTTTATTTTTACTTGAAACTTTAAATTTTTTGGGGAAAAACTTAATTTCTTTCACTTAATTTTTTGTCCCACTTTGGGACTTGAACTTTTGGGGGTCTAATCCTTTACAATGCATTCCAATACTTCTGTATTGGAATGCATTGGCTGTATGAGTAATACTGTGTGTATTACTCATACGGCTTCCGGCCTGTGAGATCCAGGGGGCTGGATCTCACAGGCTCGTCACCGAAAGGCATCGCAATGCCTTCCTTAGGCATCGCGCTGCCTTCCATGCCATTTGGTCCCCCCTACAGCCGCATGGTGACCCGATGGCACCGCCACACGTCGCCGCAAACCGCAGGTAAAGCCACAAACCGCAGGTCTGAATTGACCTGAGGTTTGCGGCGATCGCCGACACGGGGGGTCACAGGACCCCCCTGCGCATTTAGCCAAGGTGCCTGCTCAATGATTTGAGCAGGCACCGGGTTCCGATCACCGCCCGTACCGGTACGTCATGGGTCCTTAAGGACTCGGGAACCATGCCGTATCGGTACGTCATGGGTCCTTAAGGGGTTACTCAATCGTAGATACAGTCAAAAGCAGTGGTCATTGTGACGAACTGCGACCGCCGCGGCCACAATACGTCACAAAACCGTCACAGCGCCCCTAGTGGTCAATCCCCAAACAGGCCTCCCGGCCACTTTCAGCACACCGACAGTCTAACTTGAGTCCGTAAAGTCGATAGGCTGAAAGCGCAGGGAGTGGACCGCCGACCGACCGCAAGTAAGCGTGTGACGAACTAGACCAGAACTACACACAGGGTAGTTTAACTGCCACCACCTTGCAATTTATGGGAGCAAGGAACCCACTATCTAGATAACACAACCGAGTAGCTTTCCCTTCGGAGAGGCTAGGGTAAGTTTTTGCAGTGTTTGAAAACAGGCATATGGCTAGAGAAATGACTTGGAGGTCATTTAATATATATCTATATACAATACAAATTATCAAGATGCACAGTAATTATTAACACAATAATAAAGGAAAGTATAGTCCAATAAACAAAAGGGAGAAAAGGAAGAAAATACTTAGTTTCCGCAGAAAAGATGTCCGTTGGTGAAATAGTCCGTTGCAGGGATAAAGTCCAAGAAACCTTTGTCCAGTGTAATATGCCTACAGCCCACGGGTTCTCTGGCTGAGGCCCTCTTTAGGTGTTGTTAAAAGTGGAGAACTCCTTTAGCAGATTCTAGGTCTTTGTTATAAAGGGTCCCAGAATCAAGGCGGGAAATTGAGAGTCCGCCTGCTGGGCAGGCTGTATTCCTGAGGTGAATGTCAGTTCTGAAATATGGCATGTGCCATATCGCGGGATGTCTCCGCTGTACACAAGTAACAAGCACATATTCACATTCCCCACACAATATGGAGTTCAGGGATACCAAATATTACTATTATAACCTGGTTCTATGATGGGGTAAAACCATAACTTTACCTGGGCACATCTTAGAGTTATGTTTGTCCGATGTAAACGTCCAGTGAATTCTGAGTGACACGATGATGTAATTTTTACGTCCGTAAGATGCATGGTCTCTCTTAAAAAGGTAAAAATCATATCTCCGATTCATGCTGCAATCTGGGAAACCTTGGTGCCGGCCTGTCTGCAGCAAGCTAGCTTACAGACCCATATGGCAGCGACACCATATGGCCCCCCCCCCCCCCCCCAGGTGCAGTCTTCACACCTAGCTGTGATATCTCTTCAGAATGGGGAAGTTCTTTTGTCAACCTGAGGAAGCCAGCTGTAATTGCGTTATCTGCTGGGCATCTATTGACTGACTTGAACAAAAGGACTATGTTGTTCTCTGGGTACAACAGAAGGACAGAAGGAGACGCTCTGAATAATCAAATTGTAGGTTCTGGGGCCTAGGGAAATAATTACTGTTTAATAGACCTACTGATCAATAAGGCAGAGTAATATTGATAATATTGGGAGGACAGTTCAATATTCTCGCGGATCATCCATGACAGTCATCACCTCCCATCACCTCCTGTTAGACCGGCATGTTTCAAACCAGACGGTTCTTTGTAATTTTTTTTGCAGATCCATGTTTTGCGGACCGCAAAATACATACGCTCGTGTGCATGAGCCCTTATAATAAATATAATTGGGCTTTCTTCACTGATGTACTGTATTTGTAAATGAAAACTGTATATTTACTGTATTCTCACGTAGCAGAATCTGTGGGGTACTGACTCAGCGCTCTCTCAATTCTACTAATTTAAGGGGTTGTCTGAGATACCTACCGTATTTTTCGCCGTATAAGACGCACTTTTTCCCCCCCAAAAGTGGGGGGGAAATAGCAGTGCGTCTTATACGGCGAATGTAGCCGATTTTGCTTAGTTTTCAATGATACACCCGCCGCGATGCCGTGCGGCGGGTATATCAGCTGTGAGGGAGGAGGGGCTGGGGGCCGGCGTCTGCATTTATAATGACAGCGGGGCCCGTGCAGTGACTGTATTCTACTACACGGGCCCCGCTTACTGTACAATCATATCCCTAATACCGTAGTTAATTGTTGTGTGCACTGCATGTAAAAGCATAATGAGCGATGATGAGCGCTATTACTTACAATTAGAAGCGCTTGCCGTTCGGAGCAGGGAGGAGGGAGGAGGCAGGAGGCAGGCCGGGAGGACGGGCGCTGGCAGTGTGAGTCATACGTCACGCGCCTGCGCCGCCTGCTTCATGAATGAAGCAGGCGGCGTGGGCGCATGACGGATGACTCACACTGCCAGCGCCCGTCCTCCCGGCCTGCCTCCTGCCTCCTCCCTCCTCCCTGCTCCGAACGGCAAGCGCTTCTAATTGTAAGTAATAGCGCTCATCATCGCTCATTATGCTTTTACATGCAGTGCACACAACAATTAACTACGGTATTAGGGATATGATTGTACAGTAAGCGGGGCCCGTGTAGTAGAATACAGTCACTGCACGGGCCCCGCTGTCATTATAAATGCAGATGCGACCCCCACCCCCATTATAAAAGCAAATGCGACCCCCACACTTATGGAGGGGATCTGTGGATGACACATAGCATAAGATGCTATATGTGTCATCCACAGATCCCCACCATAACTGTCATACACAGATCCTCATAACAGCGCCATCCAGAGAGGATCCCCTATAAGTGTCACCCACAGATCCCCCATAACAGTGCGTCATCCACAGATCCCCATAACAGTGCATCACCCACAGACCACAATTAGTTCAAAATATTTTTTTTCTTATTTTCCTCCCCAAAAACCTAGGTGCGTCTTATACGCCGGTGCGTCTTATACGGCGAAAAATACGGTAAATATCATAGACAACTTCTACAATAGCTTAAAGTTAAAAAAGAAAAACATTATATACTCACCCCTTACTCCAGTGCTGTTCCTCCGGTACTCAGACATCCTCTTAAATAGTTTGGCAATCTAAAATGAAATGCCATGCTAAAAATAATTGATTGGTTTATCATCATAAAATTGCAGATTTTTATTTTAAGAATAAACTCCTATCAGTATGGGATGGGATTGACATAATTCATTATGGCCCATGTAGTGATTCCAAGTCACTGCAGTTACTTCCTAGAATAGCTTCCAATGCGTTTCACATATGTTTCAAACAAAATCTGTCACATCATGTAATTTCTGATTAGAAGGGGAAGAATGGCTGACATTTCATTGGGAAGGTGCCATTCTTTTGCTCACATCCAGAAAAATACAAAGTTTGAGCATAAGTTTTGAAGATAAATGCTTTTTTGCAGCTTTTTATTATTTATTATACCATGGAAAGCAATGTCTGTTCTGGGAAGCAATTTCATTATTTCTATGTGACAGCTTGACAACTGTGTAACCAGAATGGACCTGACAAAGAGTTCCAAATTCTGAATGTGACATTTGTGGAGGGAACTTTTCTTTGACAACTTGGAGGCCAATTTCCAATTTATTAAAGAGGTTATCCCTTGCAGTAAAGCAAAATATTAAGAGTAATGAACACTATTAGCTTAATAATAACAATGCAAAAAAAAAAAAAAAAACTGTTCATCGGTGTAGTTTTCATAGTTTTTTCTATGTTTTGCTTGTTTACTCACTTATTTGATGCACTTTTCTTTTTTCCATTTCTGTGGGAGTGCAGCAGCACGTCACATCAGATCAAACACAGTCAAGGTCTCCCGGGTGTGCATTTCAATCCGAAAAAAATTCCAATTAGAAAATAGTCCCTTACACACAGTCCCAGTGATTCTAATAAATAATGGCACTATGATACTGTATGTATCCCCCTTCCAATTTATTTTCTTTATTGTCTTCAGTGAGAGATTTCTATGAATTTAGAAGTAGGGATGATTAAACGGTGTGTGGGCCGCTTCACCTGCTTCACTATGATATTACTAAGCAGGCACTGAGCGGAAGAAGAGAGCAGAGAAGATACTGAGCAGGTTATTCTACCACTGAATGCAGGAGAAGGACCAGAAGAATAGAGAGCAAGGGGCACTGACAGAAAGGGAAATGAGTGCACATAAAAGCCTGACAATATTTATATTCTGGGATTTGTGTCCCCACCGATCCCTTGGTTGAACTTGATGAATTTATGTATTTTTTTAACTATGTATATATATATACTGTATATAGCAATAATACTTCATTTGAAATGCCTTGTTCATAGCATAGTGATACTTTTCATGGGATAACCCATTTAATAAGATTGTTATATGTTCTTTGCCTTTAGAGGAAAGGGTTATTTAGTTATTTGCTGTAATAGTGTATCCCACAAGTCTATGCTTCCACGATATTCATGAGAGGGTAGAGTCGTATCAAGGTTAGAACATAGATTTATCATGACCTTTTGACGTTACTGTGTTTTTTCCTCTCTGGTTCCTTTGGCTGTATAAATGATATATATTGTTACATATTTTTTAGCAGATTTTTGGCCGTAGCAACTCATGCATTTGGGAACAACTATGTTAATTTAATGGATATAATATTTTTGTTTTTTCTTGTACATACAGTGAATTTGATCTGATATAAAATGGTCAACTTCAAGTACTTTGCTTCCAACAGGTTGTATGATGTTAGAAAAAATATAGCTATCTTCCAGAATGACTGCTACTCTAGTCCACAGGCGGACTCTTGTCTTGGAGCTTGTTCCAAATTCCTCAGTGGGGCTGAGCTGCAAAACCGCATATAGCCCATGGACAAGAGTGACACTGTTTCCCAAAGACAGTACCCTCGTTTTTCCAACCTCATACAACCACTTTAATCTTGGTATCAGGTGGGACGATACCCCTGATTCTATCCTAGCCCCCATATGATGCTCATATTTGAAGGGCCATACATGAATAGATGTGAAAACTCTTTCCACTCACATTTTTATATTTTACATGGTGGGACATGTACTTTTATGTCAGCCAAGATACTGTATTAGTGACAGATTTCCATCAGCCAACGGCAATAGTCTAGTTTCAAAAATTTTTCAATTGGGTCACAATTCAATAGCCGTTTAGACATATTGATTTTGCTAGATATGTGATTTGCTATTGGCGAATTTAGGACAATTATTGTGAATTGATTCTCTAGAAATATATTGTTGAATCAGGCAAAATAATTCATAGTAATATAGTAATATAGTTTATAAGGCTGAAAAAAGACATCTGTCCATCCAGTGCAGCCTGTTATATTCATTCACTTTCACTAGTCATATCCTGAAAGCAAAGGGAACCTGTCATGTTGAACATGCAGTTCCATCTGAGCAGTATGATACAGAGCAGGAGGGCCTGAGCAGATTGATATATAGGATTTCATTTTAATTCCTGTTTATTCTGATCTTTAGTATAAAAAATATCAGAAAACCGTTTTGTCACATTTTAGTGTGTTAGTGTCAGCACATTCAGTGGGATTATAACCAGATTTAGCTTTTTTTTTTTTGTTGCTATTTTTGCATTTTACACTTAATGAGGTGCAGATTTGCATCTTTCTACTCTTTATACAGTATATATCCACCTCCTTGCTGCAATGGTAAGTAATGCAATACACAGATGTTAGGTTCACTTCATTTAACTAATTCAATCATGCAGAGTACGGGAAGTATAATTGACGGGCCTTTAAGTAATTCACTTAGCTATTATCATATGTCGGATGTCATATTCAACAATTATTACGTGTTTTTAGCATGCTTTCATTGATTGCAGTGAAAAATCCAGCATGATATACTGGTGCTGCTACACAGATCTATCTGGGTTAGACCTACCGCTTTGTCAGTTCTGAGCTTCCACCTTCATGAATACAATGCTGGAAGTGCAGTGAAGATTGACACCTTTATAGGCAAAACACTAGGAGATTGGGAGTCTATACCTGTGCATATCAATATGGATATGAATACAATCCAAGACCTCTGAAAAGTTGAGATAAATATCTTAAATGGGTTGTTCCGTGAAAACTATTCTGCATTTTTCAAACCAGCATCTGGATCTGAATACTTTTGTAATTGCATGTAATTAAAAAAAAAAATAGCATAGCCACTGAGTTATTCAATATATTCTATCTATATAGCGCCATCTGCTGTTTTTTTTATTTCTCTGTCTACTTCAATGAGTTGGACGCACATGCTCAGTTTCATCCTTCAATTGCTTCCTGAGCGGTCATAGGGAGAGAGCTGCAGAAGAAAGGACACACCTCCTGAGCTGTCATAGGGAGAGAGCTGCAGCAGAAAGGACACACCTCCTGAGCTGTCATAGGGAGAGAGCTGCAGCAGAAAGGACACACCTCCTGAGCTGCCAGCTTAATATAAATCTAGCAGAGCAACTGGAGCACTGAATGGGGAGATCTCCTTAGAATCCATGTGAGGTAGGAAGCTACCAGGCAGTAATTTTTTTTTAGTAGGGGGTAAATTGGAATACCTGGTAGAAACCCATGCAAAGACGGCGAGAACATAAAATCGTAATGCAGTTTTGACCTTGGTCGGATTCAATCCCAGGAACCTGGTTCCGCAAGGCAACAGTTCTAACAACTGAGCCACCACGACTACAAACAAGAGAATAACTTTTATCTAGTGAAGTACTTTGATTTCCCTGAAAGTTCCCGTCATTGATCCCTGTAACTGATGCTGACAGTCCAAACAACCCAACATACAAGAGACTTACGGTACAATCGTTGTGTAGGTGTCTTGGCAGTTATTGTTAGGAAAAAGTTTAACGTTTGAAGTCAGAGTTTGAAAATGTACAATTAAGATGTCTCAATTCTCCTTCCATAAGAAAGAAGAATGGGCTGAGAGCACAAAATGTAAGAGAGATAAAATATTTCAAAGAGCAGCATTGTTACCCTACCACTAAATTTGTCCTTTTCCCTTTTATGTTTTGTCAGAAAATGAAGAAGTCAAGGAGACGACGCTGCGAGAGCTTAAAATGCTTCGCACCTTGAAGCAAGAAAATATAGTTGAGCTGAAAGAAGCATTTAGAAGAAGAGGAAAATTATACCTAGTCTTTGAATATGTTGAAAAGGTAATGGGATAGAAATGTCATCGAGAAATCCAGTTCAAGCACCTGCGCCCGGAATCTGGCCGTGTGTGAATAACTGCCATTGACAAATCTGAAACCCTATTTCTGCCATTTCTGCTAACGTATGCAGCACATATGTTGTCTCTGTTTAGAATAATCATCTTTATACTATAAACTTACACATCTGTATACCAGAGATCAGCAGTCAGGGAACAGATTTTACTGGTATAACTAATTAGAGACCATTCTATCTTCTATATATATAAAGAAGGATGTATATATGTGTGTGTATGTATGTATATACAGTACAATGCGAAAGTTTGGGCAACCTTGTTAATCGTCATGATTTTCCTGTATAAATCGTTGGTTGTTACGATAAAAAATTTCAGTTAAATATATCATATTGGAGACACATACAGTGATATTTGAGATGTGAAATGAAGTTTATTGGATTTACAGAAAGTGTGCTATAATTGTTTAAACAAAATTAGGCAGGTGCATACATTTGGGCACTGTTGTCATTTTATTGATTCCAAAACCTTTAGAACTAATTATTGGAACTCAAATTGGCTTGGTAAGCTCAGTGACCCCTGACCTACATACACAGGTGAATCCAATTATGAGAAAGAGTATTTAAGGGTGTCAATTGTAAGTTTCCCTCCTCTTTTAAGTTTCTCTGAAGAGTAGCAACATGGGGGTCTCAAAACAACTCTCAAATGACCTGAGAACAAAGATTGTTCACCATCATGGTTTAGGGGAAGGATACAGAAGGCTGTCTCAGAGATTCCCGCCGTCTGTTTCCACAGTTAGGAACATATTGAGGAAATAGAAGACCACAGGCTCAGTTCAGGTTAAGGCTCGAAGTGGCAGACCAAGAAAAATCTCGGATAGACAGAAGCGACGAATGGTGAGAACAGTCAGAGTCAACCCACAGACCAGCACCAAAGACCTACAACATCATCTTGCTGCAGATGGAGTCACTGTGCATCGTTCAACCATTCGGCGCACTTTACACAAGGAGATGCTGTATGCGAGAGTGATGCAGAGGAAGCCTTTCCTCCGCCCACAGCACAAAAAGTGCCACTTGAGGTGGGCTAAAGCACATTTGGACAAGCCAGCTTCATTTTGGAATAGGGTGCTGTGGACTGATAAAACTAAAATTGAGTTATTTGGCCATAACAAGGGGCGTTATGCATGGAGGAAAGAGAACACAGCATTCCAAGAAAAACACCTGCTACCTACAGTAAAATATGGTGGTGGTTCCATCATGCTGTGGGGCTGTGTGGCCAGTGCAGGGACTGGGAATCTTGTCAAAGTTGAGGGACGCATGGATTCTACTCAGTATCAGCAGATTCTGGAGACCAATGTCCAGGAATCAGTGACAAAGCTGAAGCTGCGCCGGGGCTGGATCTTTCAACAAGACAACAACCCTAAACACTGCTCAAAATCCACTAAGGCATTTATGCAGAGGAACAAGTACAACGTTCTGGAATGGCCATCTCAGTCCCCAGACCTGAATATAATTGAAAATCTGTGGTGTGACTTAAAAGAGAGCTGTCCAGGCTCGGAAGCCATCAAACCTGAATGAAGTAAAGATGTTTTGTAAAGAGGAATGGTCCAAAATACCTTCAACCAGAATCCAGACTCTCATTGGAACCTACAGGAAGCGTTTAGAGGCTGTAAATTCTGCAAAAGGAGGATCTACTAAATATTGATTTCATTTCTTTTTTGTGGTGCCCAAATTTATGCACCTGCCTAATTTTGTTTAAACAATTATAGCACACTTTCTGTAAATCCAATAAACTTCATTTCACTTCTCAAATATCACTGTGTGTGTCTCCTATATGATATATTTAACTGACATTTTTTATCGTAACAACCAACGATTTATACAGGAAAATCATGACGATTAACAAGGTTGCCCAAACTTTCGCATCCCACTGTATGTATGTATGTTCTACGATCACTAAAAAACGCAACCATCGATTTTAACGAAACTTGGTATACACATCCCTTGCTACCTGGAAATAAATCTTGTGGGGGTCATACACCCCTACACAGCAGCTGCATGGAGTTTTTATGCTCCAACTGTTTTTGCTACACACATAGTGCTCTGTAGCTAAAAAACTCATCAATCAATTTCTACTAAACTTGGTACACATGTCACTTACTATCTGGGAAAGAATACTGTGGAGGTAACATGCCGGTACACAATTAGTTTCTGTCTGTCTGTCTGTTCTTTAAGTGCAACCAAACAACTGGACTGATCTTCACCAAATTTGGCACACAGATACATCAGGTGTCCGGGAAGGTTTTAGACTGGGTCACAGCTCTCTAGGATGTACCGTTCCTGAGATGTTCCCAAAAAAAGACCTGCATTAGCCAATACAATTTTGAAAGAGTCGACTAAAACACACTGTAAAACTGGCTAGAAATAACGTGCAAATTGAATTCACGTTACAACAGATAATGTCCTTTTCAACAGATATCAATGTTGAATGGCCGGCACCTGAATCCTTTGATGTAACGCTACATCCGAAAAATTGCGAAAAAAATCGCAAGTAGCAATAGTCCTATATTCAGTTGGTATATAGCGAGTCAGTGGTTGCTGCTAAACACTCGCCTAACCTATTGGTAAGGGATCTTCACACTAGCTAGTGTGCATTCAAATATATTTTGACGTGAATTCAATTTGCACCTTTATTTCTAGCCAGTTTTACAGTGTGTTTTAGTTTTATTCTATTTTAGTAATTTTAGAGTGTATTTTATTCCATTTTATTGTACCTATACCCTATATTAAATATTGTGCCTGCTCCACGGTGGTTGAGTGCTTACCTATCCATTCAAATTTGATTAGCCAATACAAGCCTGCAAGTCATTCTCTTCATATCCCATCTGCCATACACACAGTCACATGTCTCTTATCAGCCAGTAGAAGCTCGCAGGCCCTTAGTCTCCACATACACAGTTTTACTCCAGGTTTCCATAACAACCCAGCCATTTTTCTTCACTGCTGTAGGTCAGCTTTAGGCTATGGCTACACAACGACATGTGTCGCGCAACAATAAGTCGCACAACACATAGAGCAGAACTAGACTGCTACATGTGTCGCGCAACATTGATGTCGCACCAATGTCGCGCGACAATTTTATAATGATATTCTATGGTGTTGCACTGCGACATGTGACATGCTGCGACTGCGACAGTCGTAGAAAAATCCATCTAGCCCTAGCATTAAAGGGACAGGGCGCTGTGGAGGTCACTGTTAAAGGGGCGGGCACTGTGGATGTTACTGCTAAGGGGACGGGCCGCTGTGGAGGTCACTGTTAAAGGGGCGGACAATGTGGAGGTCACTGTTAAGGGGGCAGGGGCCACTATTAAAGGGGCAACTGCTGTGGAGGTCACTGTTAAGGCAGTGGGGTACTGTGGAGGTCACTGTTAAGGCAGCGGGGTACTGTGGAGGTCACTGTTTAGGCTACTTTCACACTTGCATTTTGGCTTTCCGTTTGTGAGATGCGTCATGGGCTCTCACAAGCGGTCCAAAACAGATCAGTTTTGCCCTAATGCATTCTGAATGGAAAGGGATCCGCTCAGAATGCATCAGTTTGCCTCCGTTCAGTCTCCATTCCGCTCTGGAGGCGGACACCAAAAGACTGCCTGCAGCGTTTTGCTGTCCCTTGACAAAACCGAGCCAAACCGTCCTGGCACACAATGTAAGTGAATGGAGATGGATCCGTTTTCTCAGACACAATCTGGCACAATAGAAAACGGATCCATCTCCCATTGACTTTCAATGGAGTTCCTGACGGATCCATCTTGGCTATGTTACAGATAATACAAACCGATCCGTTCATAACGGATGCATGCAGGCGTATTATTGTAACAATCCGTTTTTGCAGATCCATGACGGATCCGCCTAAAACGCAAGTGTGAAAGTAGCCTAAGGGGGCGGGCCCCTGAGGAGGTCAGTGTTAAGGGGTGGGGGGCTGTGAAGTTCACTGTTAAAGGGGTGGGGTGCTGTAGAGGTCACTGTTTTGGGGGATACTGTCAATATCTTTTAACGACACACACACAAACATTAAATGAAATAGATAAAATATACCTGTACGAAGCCGGGTCATTCTATTAGTCTGAAATTAAAATGTAAAATTATCTTGGGAAGACTTAGTAAAGTTACCTGGTGCTCCTTTTTAGGATATTTTCATATCTGCAACAGCAAATCTGTCAAGCTGGTCCGGCATCTCCGTATCCGGCACCGGCAAATGCAACCGCAATGCCTGCCGGCCCCATTAACTATAATGGGATTCAGTGGAGATCCGGCCACCATCCAGCAAAAATGGTGAGAATTGGCCGGACAGAAACTGCTACACACGGCGGTTTGCTGTAAGGGCAGCTATCTTGCCTGAGCTGCTGTTAACAGAATTTAGAGATATAGGCACAATGGACAATTTATGTACATGGGAGATTTCTATGGGAGAGTTTACTTTATGACCTGTGCAGAGGTCATTGTGCAGGGATGGGGAGTATATAAACTGTGACCAACATCTAATGTAAGTGGTGGATTTTGTGATTTCTTTCTGTACGACATCTCATGCTGTTCACAAGTCGACTTTTTGTCTACTGAGGCATGGCATCCAATTCTTCTTGAAGGGCGGCCCTCAGATCATTTAGGTTCTGGGGTACAGAGTTATGAGCCTGTACACAGTGACTCAGCTGATCCCATAGGTTTTCAATGGGATTCAGGTCTGGAGAAAGTGCAGGCCACTCCAGTTGAGGTACCCCAGTCTCCAGCAGCCGTTCTCTAATCATGCGACTTCGATGAGCTGGCGTATTGTCGTCAATGAAGATGAAATTAGGCCTGTGTTGTTCATGCAGAGGCACAATGCCTGGATTAATATTGTTATTTAAGTATTATAGGCGTGCCACTGTACCATTCACAAAGTGTAGGGCAGTTCTGTATTTTCTTTTTAAACTCATTTTATTAAAGAGAAATAAGACAAGTATGGCACACAGAATATCACAGTGACCCTCGCAGGGGTCATTCATAAATGCAGATACAATGCACATTAGAGGCTAAGGTAACAATCAGCTAGAATCACCTAGGCACGACATGCACAATAATTGCACAGACGATACTATTATGGAACATAGACTTACAGGTACATAACATATACAAGTGAGCACTTAAGTGTAAATAGTACATACAAAACCATCCATCGAGCCCAACCTCTTCGAAAGGTCTAGTAAGGGTCGCTGGCTGCCGAGTACTGGCGCGTTTCATGCATGGTAAGTGGAGACGAACACCAGTCACCCCAGACCCTGTCAAATTTGTGCGGGCATCCTCTATGCTTGTAGACTATGTTCTCCATAGAGACCGTGCTATTCACTAAGGAGAGCCACTGACTTTTTGTGGGGGGAGTATCACCCATCCAACGCAGGGCAATCGCCTTTCTGGCCATAAACAGTGTTCTTTCTAGGAAAATCCTATGATAATGTGACCAAGACTCTTCATCCACTATACCTAGAATGCACATCTTGGGGCACAGCTGCAATGTCGGAGGCACCAGGGCCTTGAGAATCTCCAGTACCGATATCCAATACTGATGAATAGTTGGGCAATCCCAAATCATGTGCCAAAAGTCTGCACCCTCCGCACCACATCTTTGACACCTGGAGTGATGCATCCTGCCCATCTTATGGAGCCTAGTTGGAGTTAAATAACTGTAGTGTAGAATAAAGAGCTGAATCATCCTGTTATTAATAGAAGGGGACACTCTAGTTGGAGCTATTAAAGCCTCCTCCCACTCCTCAGAGGTCAAGGAGGGTATGAGCTTTTTCCACCTTTCCTCGATAACAAACGGGGTTACCAGCATGCGACAATGGGCAGTTCTGTATTGACTAGACACACCTGTCTACACTATAACAGCACCACCACCACCACCAAAGGCTCGTCTGGTGACAACAGTAGCTGATGCATAGAGCTCTCCTTGATGTCTCCAACCTTGTTGGCGGCCATCATTTCTGCTCAATGTGAATCAACTTTCATCAGTGAACAGCACTGAGGCCCACTGGTTCCTCGTTTAGCATATACAAGCTCAGTGAACAGCTCATACAAGATGACGCTTGTGGTCAGTACCCTTATAGGTTGTCTAGCATACAGACCAAGCTGATGTAAATGGTTTTGAATAGTCTGATGTGACACTTGGGTGCCTCTCACGTTCCTTAAATATTCCTGGATTTCTGTCGCATTCATCATCCCGTTCCGCAGGGCATTGTTCACAATGAGTCATTAGTGTAGGATGTGGTCAAAGGATGTCCACTTCTATGTCTTTCTGTGACTCTTCCAGTGTCTCTGTATCTCTATTGCAACCTGCTGATGAATCTGTGACACTCTAAGCTCAGTGGCCATTTACATCTCAGAACATCCTGCTTGAAGCCTTGCAATGGCGAGGTACTGTTGATCAATTGTTAGGTGTTATCCTGGTCTCATGATGTCAAAATGTGAACAGCATGATTAGGAGGACTGTTTAAATACCAATTCTAATTGAACCAGGAAATGTATTGGGTGATTTATGAATCAAAAACCTATTATGAATTTTGCCATTAAGCTTCTTATTAGAGAACAGCAAGTTGGGCAAAAAGTACTGAAACATTGGACAGTTTGAGATGTGCATTCAGAAGTTTAGAAAAGGTCACATTAGGTTCATCTGTAAAAGGAGTACATTTTAGGTTCATCCTGAAATTTCTTACCTGTGATAATGAGATGAGTGCTGGACAGTGATCTCTATAGAACAGGAATTTTCAATTATGTGGTTAAAGCTGGCCATACACATTAGATGTGTATTGCCCAAACCCAACTCCCCCCAATGGCTGATGTTGGAGGAGAGATGTCAGATCTTAAGTGTATGGGTGGCCTTAGTAACCAGTGTGAAAACTACAGAATTTTAAGATTTTTTAAAACATAGTGACATGGCAAATTACAAATAGCAGCACCAAAAATTCTTAAAGGGTAACTGTCATATTTTTTATTTATTTGCTAGTTTATTAGAGCTAGGCATGTATACCTGATTTAGTCTGCCAATGTTTGTAAAAAGATCTGTAATTACCTTGTAATAACAGCTTTCATTAATGTCCTCTATCCCTTTCCACTGCTCCTTTAAAAGACAGTTGCTATGGCATGCCTGTCTCTGGCTAAGAAAACAAATAGACAGAGGGGTGGTCCTTCCCACTGCATGCCTGCATTAGGCTTTAGAGTGAGGAGGCGTGTCTCCCAGTAATCCAATCTGATTGGCTGGCAGGGAGCCGCTGGCTACAGCAAGTGTGTATGTGATGTGAGGGGAAGCAGTTTTGGCCTCGGAGAACTGGCAAAGGAGCCATCTTGAGAAGGACCTCATTGAAAATGTTTAAACAGCTGTAACTAAGGGGAAAACTCAAGGAAAACAGTGGTATGTGAAGAAACTAAAGATTGCTATATGCATAATTCTGCTGCAGCAGTAACATATGCTAAAATAGATCTTTTTCTGAAAACATGACAGTTACCCTTTGAAAAACTGTTTAGCATAAAAACTTGCTTTAAACAGTGTCATTTTCTGGACTACTACTGGGTAATCAGATTTTTCTGATTTCCACAGTAATAGTGGCAGATGGTAAAATACCACTGTTTTGTGTAAATAAGACTGAAGTCAGCATAAGATTTCTAGAGTGGGAGAAAGGGGAGCTCTATGTTAGTAATATGCCTGTGAGCATGTTTAGTAGGCTGGCACCTCATGGCACAGTTACCCTTGAATGGAAACATTTCAGTGCCAGCTTTCTTACTAATACAGCTGGGCGGCATATAGCGGTATAACATAGCTAGCTGGCAATGCTGGCTACCATTGCATAGACCGAAGGTTGCAACCTCAACATCTATGGTGGAAAAAGGGTCATTCTCCATAAGTTGTGCCATTACATGTTTTAACCACTTCAGCCCCGCTAGCTAAAACCCCCTTCATGACCAGGCCACTTTTTACACTTCTGCACTACACTACTTTCACCGTTTATCGCTCGGTCATGCAACTTACCACCCAAATGAATTTTACCTCCTTTTCTTCTCACTAATAGAGCTTTCATTTGGTGGTATTTTATTGCTGCTGACATTTTTACTTTTTTTGTTATTAATCAAAATGTAACGATTTTTTGCAAAAAAATGACATTTTTCACTTTCAGCTGTAAAATTTTGCAAAAAAAACGACATCCATATATAAATTTTTTGCCAAATTTATTGTTCTACATGTCTTTGATAAAAAAAAAATGTTTGGGCAAAAAAAATAAATGGTTTGGGTAAAAGTTATAGCGTTTACACACTATGGTACAAAAATGTGAATTTCCGCTTTTTGAAACAGCTCTGACTTTCTGAGCACCTGTCATGATTCCTGAGGTTCTACAATGCCCAAACAGTAGAAAAACCCCACAAATGACCCCATTTCGGAAAGTAGACACCCTAAGGTATTCGCTGATGGGCATAGTGAGTTCATAGAACTTTTTATTTTTTGTCACAAGTTAGCGGAAAATGATGATTTTTTTATTTATTTTTTTTCCTTACAAAGTCTCATATTCCACTAACTTGCGACAAAAAATAAAAAATTCTAGGAACTTGCCATGCCCCTCACAGAATACCTTGGGGTGTCTTCTTTCCAAAATGGGGTCACTTGTGGCGTAGTTATACTGCCCTGGCAATTTAGGGGCCCAAATGTGTGAGAAGTACTTTGCAATCAAAATCTGTAAAAAATGACCGGTGAAATCCGAAAGGTGCACTTTGGAATGTGGGTCCCTTTGCCCACCTAGGCTGCAAAAAAGTGTCACACATCTGGTATCGCCGTACTCAGGAGAAGTTGGGGAATGTGTTTTGGGGTGTCATTTTACATATAACCATGCTGGGTGAGAGAAATATCTTGGCAAAAGACAACTTTTCCCATTTTTTTATACAAAGTTGGCATTTGACCAAGATATTTTTCTCACCCAGCATGGGTATATGTAAAATGACACCCCAAAACACATTCCCCAACTTCTCCTGAGTACGGCGATACCAGATATGTGACACTTTTTTGCTGCCAAGGTGGGCAAAGGGGCACATATTCCAAAGTGCACCTTTCGGTTTTTGCAGGCCATTTTTTACACATTTTGATTGCAAAGTACTTCTCACACATTTGGGCCCCTAAATTGCCAGGGCAGTATAACTACGCCACAAGTGACCCCATTTTGGAAAGAAGACACCCCAAGGTATTCCGTGAGGGGCATGGCGAGTTCCTAGAATTTTTAATTTTTTGTCACAAGTTAGCGGAAAATGATGATTTTTTTTTTTTTTTTTTTTTCCTTACAATGTCTCATATTCCACTAACTTGCGACAAAAAATAAAACATTCTAGGAACTCGCCATGCCCCTCACGGAATACCTTGGGGTGTCTTCTTTCCAAAATGGGGTCACTTGTGGCGTAGTTATACTGCCCTGGCAATTTAGGGGCCCAAATGTGTGAGAAGTACTTTGCAATCAAAATGTGTAAAAAATGGCCTGCGAAATCCGAAAGGTGCACTTTGGAATATGTGCCCCTTTGCCCACCTTGGCTGCAAAAAAGTGTCACACATCTGGTATCGCCATACTCAGGAGAAGTTGGGAAATGTGTTTTGGGGTGTCATTTTACGTATAACCATGCTGGGTGAGAGAAATATCTTGGCAAAAGACAACTTTTCAATTTTTTTTATACAAAGTTGGCATTTGACCAAGATATTTATCTCACCCAGCATGGGTATATGTAAAATGACACCCCAAAACACATTCCCCAGCTTCTCCTGAGTACGGCGATACCAGATGTGTGACACTTTTGCGCATCTAGGCTGCAAAAGTGCCCAAATTCCTTTTAGGAGGGCATTTTTAGACATTTGGATCCCAGACTTCTTCTCACGCTTTAGGGCCCCTAAAAAGCCAGGGCAGTATAAATACCCCACATGTGACCCCACTTTGGAAAGAAGACACCCCAAGGTATTCAATGAGGGGCATGGCGAGTTCATAGAAATGTATTTTTTTGGCATAAGTTAGCGGAAATTGATTTTTTTTTCTTTTTCTCACAAAGTCTCACTTTCTGCTAAGTTAGGACAAAAATTTTAATCTTTCATGGACTCAATATGCCCCTCAGCGAATACCTTGGGGTGTCTTCTTTCCAAAATGGGGTCAGTTGTGGGGTGTTTGTACTGCCCTGGCATTTGAGGGTCTCCGCAATCATTACATGTATGGCCAGCATTAGGAGTTTCTGCTATTCTCCTTATATTGAGCATACAGGTAATGAGATTTTTTTTCCGTTCAGCCTCTGGGCTGAAAGAAAAAAATGAACGGCACAGATTTCTTCATTCGCATCGATCAATGTGGATGAAAAAATCTCTGCCAAAAAAAAAAAAAAGGGAGGGGAAAGGCGTCTGCCAGGACATAGGCGCTCCGCCCAACATCCATACCCACTTAGCTCGTATGCCCTGGCAAACCAGATTTCTCCATTCACATCAATCGATGTGGATGAATAAATCATTGCCGGGATTTTATTTTATTTTTTTATATACAAAGTGTTTGCCAAAGCATAGGAACGCCGCCTCCTCCTCAGCTCGTATGCCTCGGCAAACGTATCTGTTACTGCAGAGGAGAAATCTCGTCTTGCAGCGCCGCATACACCGACTTGCGTGTAATCTGACAGCGGCGCAATGCTTCTGTCAGAATGCACATCAGTGCTGCAGCTAGTAGATCGGTTGGTCCACCTGGAAGGTAAAAAAAAAAAAAAAAAAAAACCAGGCCACAACGCAATAATTTTATTAACTTTGGAACAGAATACATAAACTTTAACTTTTTGAACTAAACATTAACCTTTTTGCTTACTGGTGTTTTTTTTTTTTACCTTTATAGAACAAACCTCTCCTTCCCCATGGGTCAATGTGCAAAGCGCAAATCGCCCAAAGATGTGGCGAAGTGCGTTATGCACTTTGTCCCAGGTGAAAGGAGACGTTTGCAGCAGCAGTGTGAGTGAATGGGCCCTAATAGCCCTGTGTGCCTGTCCTGGTGAGATGATCCCTATGCTAATAGTGTACCTGTGAGTGGTACTTCCGGAAACACTCTCCAAAGCATAGGGCAGGGTGGTCAGGACAGTCAGGACAGAAATAGCGGGTGTCACGCCTTATTCCACTCCTGCTACAGACACAACATTTTTTTCGGGGTGGCGGTCGGTTTGAGGTACCAGGAACGACACTGGGGAAATGTTGCTCGTGTAGACGGCTAACTACACTGGTGGATGGGGCCACGGAACCTCCTGGGTACAGGAGGTTCGCGATGATCTCTTCCTGAAATTTGAGGAAGGATCCAGTTCTCCCAGCCTTACTGTAGAGAACAAAACTATTATACAGAGCCAATTGAATTAAATATACAGACACCTTCTTATACCAGCGTCAGGTTCTGCGGGACACTAAATACGGAGCCAACATCTGGTCATTGAAGTCCACCCCTCCCATGTGAAGGTTATAGTCGTGGACTGAGAGGGGCTTTTCAATTACATGGGTTGCTCGCTCAATTTGGATTGTCGTGTCTGCGTGAATGGAGGAGAGCATGTAAATGTCACGCTTGTCTCTCCATTTCACCGCGAGCAGTTCTTCGTTACACAGTGCGGCCCTCTGCCCCCTTGCAAGACGGGTGGTAACGAGCCGTTGGGGGAAGCCCGCGCGACTAGTTCGCGCGGTGCCACAGGCGCCAATCCGTTCTAGAAACAAATGCCTAAAGAGGGCCACACTTGTGTAAAAATTGTCCACATAAAGATGGTACCCCTTGCCGAATAAGGGTGACACCAAGTCCCAGACTGTCTTCCCACTGCTCCCCAGGTAGTCAGGGCAACCGACCGGCTCCAGGGTCTGATCTTTTCCCTCATAGATCCGAAATTTGTTGGTAAAGCCTGTGGTCCTTTCACAGAGCTTATACAATTTGACCCCATACCGGGCGCGCATGGTTGGGATGTATTGTTTGAAGCCAAGGCGCCCGGTAAAATGTATCAGGGACTCATCTACGCAGATGTTTTGCTCAGGGGTATACAAATCTGCAAATTTCAGGTTGAAATGGTCTATGAGGGGCCGAATTTTGTGGAGCCGGTCAAAAGCAGGGTGGCCTCTGGGACGGGAGGTGCTGTTATCACTAAAGTGCAGGAAACGCAGGATGGTCTCAAATCGTGTCCTGGACATAGCAGCAGAGAACATGGGCATGTGATGAATTGGGTTCGTGGACCAATATGACCGCAATTCATGCTTTTTAGTTAGACCCATGTTGAGGAGGAGGCCCAGAAAAGTTTTAATTTCGGAAACTTGGACTGGTTTCCACCGGAAAGACTGGGCATAAGAGCTTCCCGGGTTGGCGGATATAAATTGTGTGGCATACCGATTTGTTTCGGCCACGACTAAGTCCAAGAGCTCCGCAGTCAAGAACAGCTCAAAAAATCCCAGGGCCGAACCAACCTGAGCTGTCTCAACCCGAACTCCAGACTGGGCAGTGAAAGGGAAAACTACAGGTGCGGCTGAAGTTGGGGACTGCCAATCAGGGTTTGCCAGCACCTCAGGGATTCTAGGGGCTCTACGGGCACGTCTTTGCGGTGGCTGCGATGGGGTCACTACTGCTCGTGCCACCGTACCAGCTTCAACTGCCCTTATGGTGCTCGCCATTTCACCAGGTTGTTAGGCAGTGCTGGTACTAGGTCCAGGAAGGGCTGGGCTGCTGGTGTATGCCTCACCACGTAATCCGACAGCACCAGCCCCACTCTGCTGCTCTTGAAGCGGATCCTGCGCAACCTGCGGTCTAGCGACACGGGGCCGGGTACGCCTGGTGCTATCAGGGACCTCAGCCTCCTCGTCCGAACTTTGGGTCAGAGAGCCACTGCTTTCTACAGGTTCGTATTCTGACCCGCTAGATTCGTCAGATGAGGGTTCCTATTCCTCATCCGACTGGGTCAGAAGCCTGTAGGCCTCTTCAGAAGAATACCCCCTGTTAGACATTTGGGCAACTAAATTTAGGGGTATTCCCTGAGACTACCCAAGAAAAAAAAGCAAGCCTGTCTTAAGTACCGGAGGCCGCTGCGGTTGATAAAAAATATCAAAACTGATTTTTTTTATCGCCGCAGTGCGTGTAAAGTGAATGTGCAGTGATCAAAAAAAAATTATTTTTTTGTCACTGCGGTGGGGCGGGCGTGGGTGAACGCACGTGTGGGCGACCGATCAGGCCTGATCGGGCAAACACTGCGTTTTGGGTGGAGGGCGAACTAAAGTGACACTAATACTATTATAGATCTGACCGTGATCAGTTTTGATCACTTCCAGATACTATAAAAGTACAAATGCTGATTAGCGATACGCTAATCTAGCGAATAAGGGACTGCGGTGCGGTGGGCTGGGCGCTAACTGATCTCTAAACTACCTAACCAAGGGGCCTAAACTATACCTAAAATCTAACGGTCAATACCAGTGAAAAAAAAAAAGTGACAGTTTGCACTGATCACTTTTTTCCTTTTCACTAGTGATTGACAGGGGCAAGAAGGGGTGATCAAAGGGTTAATTGGGTGCTGGGAGGTGATCTGGGGGCTAAGTGTGGTGTTGGTGGGTACTCACAGTGATGTGTGCTCCTCTGCTCCTCTGCTGGAACCAACCGACCAAAAGAAGGAGCAGAGGAGCACAGCAGCCATATAACCACATCATATTTACTAATATGATGGGTTATCTGGCTGCTGATTTGTTTTTTTGAAAATCAGCAACCTGCCAGCCGCGATCATTGGCTGGCAGGTTGCTGACGAAATTGTCTTTTGAATTTTGCCGGCCCGCGATGCGCATGCGCGGGCCGGCTTCCCCGGAAATCTCGCGTCTCGCGAGAGGACGCACCGGCGCGTCCACCCAGAAGAGCACGGCCGCCGAGAAGACGCAATCCTGCATACGGCGGTCGTGAGCAGGTTAATGAACTCTAACGGAGAACTTGACATGAATACATCAATGAAAAGCAGACCTTTTTTATGGGACTCTCTTTCTCTATGCATACCCCAGAAACTAATCAATATTCAGGGTCAAAGCTTGAAGGGGTGCACATCGAGCAGTTGCACGCAGGCCTTGGTTACTGAGGGGCCCAGTGACACCAGTAATATAAAATAGTACATTGTAAGTTGGGCTCGGTTACAGATTCTGAATTACGGTCCAGGAGCTTTATCTTGTGTCAGCCACTACTGTACAGATTCATACTTATTTTATGCATTTGAATATTAACATTGTGGGAACGCCCCCAAATGCCCAGGAACCCTGCCCTTCTGCAAAAATTGTGATTGGTGTTAATTTCTGTATATTATCCATCTGATTTATTGAGATACCTCCTCCAGACCACTTACTGCACCAAGGACAGTGTTGAGAAGAACCACCACTACGGGGATACTCCGTGCTATAGGCAGTAGTCATGTTTCCTGGCTCTTGCCATGAGAGCCAGCAGCAGCATTGTCACATATTTAATATTTCTATTTGGCAGAAAGCTACCTACAATAATCCCTTACTTATTATTAAGTAATGCTTTACTTTTGCCAGAAAAGTGTTATATGTACACATAAAAAACAATAATCACATGCCAAATCTTCCAACAATTTAAAGCATTTCCAAGGACTTGGTACAAATCAGCCAGTTCATGTAAGCACATCTGTATGAAATTCAGAGGGCAGCGCAGGCGCATGTTCCAC
The DNA here is from genome assembly GCF_014858855.1 of Bufo gargarizans. NCBI lineage: Eukaryota > Metazoa > Chordata > Amphibia > Anura > Bufonidae > Bufo > Bufo gargarizans. The sequence goes on along the minus strand of NC_058082.1, from coordinate 517,661,611 downwards.
ATAACGGATTGGGTCACACGATAGTTTGAAATAATTTGGTTCGGAGAGAATGAAATGTTATAAGGATTTCATTTCCACCTGACACTGAAACTGAATGGGCAGAAAATATACAACCATGACGCTTTCTGTATCAGCTTAGGAGAAAGGCATGCCAGTCTAATTTAAAGAGTCACTGGTTTACATCTTGTGGTGAACCCTCTGTATTCACTCTGGTGAAGTCTTCTCTTGATTGTTGACTTTGACACACATACACCTACCTCCTGGAGAGTCTTCTTGATCTGGCCAACTGCTGTGAAGGGTGTTTTCTTCACCAGGGAATTCTTTGGTCATTCACCACAGTTGTTTTCCGTGGTCTTACGGGTCTTTTGGTTTTGCTGAGCTCACCGATGCGTTCCTTCTTTTTAAGAATGTTCCAAACAGTTGTTTTGGCCACGCCTAATATTTTTGCTATCTCTCTGATGGGTTTGTTTTGTTTTTTCAGCCTAATGATGGCTTGCTTCACTGATAGTGACAGCTCTTTGGATCTCATCTTGAGAGTTGACAGCAATAGATTCCAAATGCAAATAGCACACTTGAAATGAACTCTGGACCTTTTATCTGCTCATTGTAATTAGGATAATGAGGGAATAACACACACCTGGCCATGGAACAGCTGAGAAGCCAATTGTCCCATTACTTTTGGTCCCTTAACAAGTGGGAGGCACATATGCAAACTGTTGTAATTCCTACACCGTTCACCTAATTTGGACCTAAATACCCTCAAATTAAAGCTGACAGTCTGCAGTTAAAGCGCATCTTGTTTGTTTCATTTTAACTCCATTGTGGTGGTATATAGAGCCAAACATGTTAGAATTGTGTCGACGTCCCAATATTTATAGACCTGGCTGTATATACAGTCTACACCTATGCACAGTCTACACCGTGTAGAGTGTACATAGGTGTAGACTATATAGGTATAGACTGTATAAAGATATAGGCTGTATATAGCTATAGGCAGTATATCGTTGTAGACTGTATATAGGTATAGGCTGTACACAGATATAGGTTGTATATAGGTGGAGGGCATGCTGCTGCAGAACACAAGTGGTTAAACCACTGGCAGGAACACACCATCCCAGTGATAGACTATCACTGGGATGGTGTGCTCCTGCCAGTGGTTTAACCCTTTGTGCTCTGCAGCAGCATGCACTCCAGGTCTGTCCCCAGACTCCCCAGCATACTATGTAGCAGGCGCAGCAGGCAGTTCTCTAGCTTCTAAGATGGCGCTGCTGCCAACGCCACCTCCACGTTACCTCCCCCTGTGCACTGCTGCTCAGTTCTCTTCTTCCGTCAGAAAAAGAAGGAGGAGGCAGCAGTAGCGCGGCGCCCCGCTTACCACGCACACAGAAGGAGGAAGTTTTGAAGAACTCATCAATAGTGTGGGGCGGCAAGTGTGAGCGCTTTGCAAGCAGGGTGAGAGGGCACTGAGCGGACTTATTAAACTTGTGAGCGGGGGGCACAATAATTGCTGAGCGACTGCTCACCCGTGCAGCTTAGAGAGAACACTGGCTGAGAGGCGCAGTGATTGGCCCACAACAACAGGGAGGCCTACTGGATCCTGTATTTGGACACTAGGGGGGAGATTTATCAAACTGGTGTAAAGTAGAACTGGCTTAGTTGCTCATAGCAGCCAATCAGATTCCACCTTTCATTTTCCCAAGCTCCTTTGGAAATTAAAAAGTGGCATCTGATTGGTTGCTATGGGCAACTAAGCCAGTTCTACTTTACACCAGTTTGGTAAATCTCTCCCTAGGTCTCCAAAAGGACTGAACTATAGAATGGACTTGATGTATATATATTGACAATCGAAGTGAGTTCCCATAATGTTGATAGTACATCTAATGTATGTATGTATTCAGGGGAAATGTCGCACCAAAATGAGAAGGGGATCCAAGCAGAGGTGCACCCACTAACAGACAGCACCCAGTCTGATAGAGATAAATAGATAAAAAGTGGAAGTGGGGCACTCACTTAGAAGTATAGGGGTCTAATTTTTATTGAGGTGATTAAGATAGTGACAATGGATATCACTATAACACAGTAAAATAACATATAATGTATTACATCAGATATCAAAATAATCATAAAAGTGGAGCAGGATAAAATTATGGCACTATCGACAATAAACAGTACATGTAGCTAAGTACAATAATAAAACCGTTAAAAATACTGAAAATGGTAAGATATATGGTTAAATATGGATCCCAATAAATACAATTATAAGTTCATGTATCAACCGTAGGGACATTCACTAACTGAATCCTGAGGGATAATTCCGTATGTGGCAATTCGTTCCGGTAACCAGTCTTTCAAAGGTGATCTCAAAGAAATATGACAAAGTCCCCAGCGTATGCAGCTGATGAGATATTACTGTAGATCAGTTTAGCTGCTACTACGCACAGCGGCGTCCCGCTGTAATTGCGATCGCTTATGAGTGGAATATAAGTCCTTACCCGAGGCTCCTGGATAGCGGTTCCTCGACACGGTGCGTTGATGTACTGCTCCGGTCTCAAGGATAGATGTCCTGTTTTGAAATTCGCGCCGATGGAAATGTTTGTTGCACGAGGTGTATGTGACCTGCGTGGTGTAGCACCGATAGTTGCGGTGATAACTTTGGCGCACAGGCAATAGTTTTCAGGTTTCTCGGGCTAGTGGACCCACTCGTCCTGGAGAGGGGGGGATACCAAACGCGTTTCGGGGATTTACAAGACAGACCCCTTCTTCAGTGGTTGACGACCCCCTGTTCCTATTTCGTTTTTATAGGGCATGAGAGGAAGGAAAGATCTGGTTCGGGATCCGGATTTTTAAGGATTAGAGTCATTTGAAAATGGTTGTTTCCTTATGTTCGGCTTATCTATGTCCGGTTGTTATTTTATTTTCAACTTATCATCCGATATATCATTCCCATAATCGGGTAAGTAATGTTAGTATCTCATATAAGTAAGGATTATTAAAATAAAGTAACAATATAAATATAAATATAGATCCATATAGACATATATTCAATTGAGGGATTCTCATCTATAAAAACTTACATGTCTTATTAAAATGTCTGCTATGACAATTTATTTAAAACACAATGAATAAAATCAAATCAAAACAGTGTCAATCTTGCAAATAAATCTATGCGGTTCTATTGCGTTTTACTCTGCTACGGGTGTTCTATAGGGAAATAAAATAATCTTTTTAATGTGTATTGCTTATTTGGATACATTCAATATTGATTTAGTTGAAGGAGAAAGCTATACCTAAATAAGACAGTTTCAAATTGCAGAGGTTACATTATATGATAGTAAGATTCTAATCAGGGACACATGTGGTTATCCGGGGACCATGTGGGATGTATATGAAAGGACAGCAGAATGATTATAAACAGTCTCCATAAATATGTAGAGCTGTCATGTATGATTCCAAAATAGATTTTACAAAGAGGCGCACCAGTCATTGCAGGTGTTTCTATGCGTCTATGGTGCGTTTTTTAATATGGCCTATTTTATTTTTATTTTTATTTTGATTTATTATGGAGACTGTTTATAATCATTCTGCTGTCCTTTCATATACATCCCACATGGTCCCCGGATAACCACATGTGTCCCTGATTAGAATCTTACTATCATATAATGTAACCTCTGCAATTTGAAACTGTCTTATTTAGGTATAGCTTTCTCCTTCAACTAAATCAATATTGAATGTATCCAAATAAGCAATACACATTAAAAAGATTATTTTATTTCCCTATAGAACACCCGTAGCAGAGTAAAACGCAATAGAACCGCATAGATTTATTTGCAAGATTGACACTGTTTTGATTTGATTTTATTCATTGTGTTTTAAATAAATTGTCATAGCAGACATTTTAATAAGACATGTAAGTTTTTATAGATGAGAATCCCTCAATTGAATATATGTCTATATGGATCTATATTTATATTTATATTGTTACTTTATTTTAATAATCCTTACTTATATGAGATACTAACATTACTTACCCGATTATGGGAATGATATATCGGATGATAAGTTGAAAATAAAATAACAACCGGACATAGATAAGCCGAACATAAGGAAACAACCATTTTCAAATGACTCTAATCCTTAAAAATCCGGATCCCGAACCAGATCTTTCCTTCCTCTCATGCCCTATAAAAACGAAACTAGGAACAGGGGGTCGTCAACCACTGAAGAAGGGGTCTGTCTTGTAAATCCCCGAAACGCGTTTGGTATCCCCCCCTCTCCAGGACGAGTGGGTCCACTAGCCCGAGAAACCTGAAAACTATTGCCTGTGCGCCAAAGTTATCACCGCAACTATCGGTGCTACACCACGCAGGTCACATACACCTCGTGCAACAAACATTTCCATCGGCGCGAATTTCAAAACAGGACATCTATCCTTGAGACCGGAGCAGTACATCAACGCACCGTGTCGAGGAACCGCTATCCAGGAGCCTCGGGTAAGGACTTATATTCCACTCATAAGCGATCGCAATTACAGCGGGACGCCGCTGTGCGTAGTAGCAGCTAAACTGATCTACAGTAATATCTCATTAGCTGCATACGCTGGGGACTTTGTCATATTTCTTTGAGATCACCTTTGAAAGACTGGTTACCGGAACGAATTGCCACATACGGAATTATCCCTCAGGATTCAGTTAGTGAATGTCCCTACGGTTGATACATGAACTTATAATTGTATTTATTGGGATCCATATTTAACCATATATCTTACCATTTTCAGTATTTTTAACGGTTTTATTATTGTACTTAGCTACATGTACTGTTTATTGTCGATAGTGCCATAATTTTATCCTGCTCCACTTTTATGATTATTTTGATATCTGATGTAATACATTATATGTTATTTTACTGTGTTATAGTGATATCCATTGTCACTATCTTAATCACCTCAATAAAAATTAGACCCCTATACTTCTAAGTGAGTGCCCCACTTCCACTTTTTATTAATGTATGTATGTATTTCCTATACTGCTGTGCCGCTTTACGGTTGCTCTAACTATATGATGCACATGAACAGGATGTAATATGGTTATAAAGATGATGCCTCTTCTGTATTGAGACCAGAAAATGATTTTCACCAAACAAGTGGTTTTAAATGCATAAGTATATTTAGAGGGGTACACCCACAGTTTAACATGGGTCAAAGAACATCTGTCAGGAGGATCAACCCTATTAAAGCAGGCATACTGCTCCGTAGGGTTGATGAAAAAAGACCTTTATTCTTAATGCAAATGGCAGTTTCTGTAGACCGAGGGGTTCAGCCAGCACTGGAACGCTGAGGAGCTGAGATGCGCTGAGCATCTATCTCCTACCACTCGGTACACTGAGTAAAAGGTAAAAGTATTTTTTGGGAACGCCAAAACCAATTTTCACAACACAGGTGTGGTTTTAATCAGCAAGATCGACCCTGTCAGGCAGTTTGCCTACTTTAGGCTTGCAGTTAGGTTTGATCCTGCTGACAGGTGCTCTTGAAATATATTTCAGTTTTAACCCTCCTATGGCATGTGCTGGATTCTACAAAGAAGATTTTGGACCCAAGCAATCTTGAAAATGAAGGGGCCACAGCACAGTTTTCCCTGAATAGTAGACTTCTGGCCATCCCATATGGTCGTGCAAGCCTGACTCACTGCAAAGAGGGCGTGCTGTGGTTCCCGGTACAACGGTTGGTTGGGCCATTCCTGTGCGGTGCTGTTTTTCTCCATTTATGTGTCCTCTTTAGGGTCCATTCACACGTTCGCAAAATTGACCCACATCGGTTCCGCAATTTTGCGAAACAGGTGCAGACCCATTCATTTGAATAGGGCCGCAAAAGATGCAGACAGTGCACCGTGTGCTGTCCGCATCCACACTTCACTTCCACTACACCCGCAAAAAAATAGAACATGTCCTATTCTTGTCTGCAGCCACGGACAAGAAAAGGCATTTCTATCATAGAGACGGCCATGTGCAGTTCGTAAAATGCAGAACGCACATGGCCTGTGTCCGTGTTTTGCGGACCACAAAGAAGTTGCGTATGTCTGAATGGACCCTTTTTCTCAGGACTGGTGAGGGTCCAGCCTCCTAGCCATATGCCTTTATTTTATAAGACGGGGAAACTACTTCAGTGCTATGTGTCTTTGCGCTTTGTGTTTTGAATGGTTATTTGCCTGATACACTTGTGGTTTTGTAACCCTATGGACATGTTTGGTATGTATGACGGGTGTATTTCCGGCACACACACTAAACTGACATCACAAGTATGAGGAGAACATAGCCTGATCAGTAAGTGGTAACAGTTTTATTATACCGCATGCATTTTCCAGCCACTCACTGTGTCTATTAGTATGGCATATGGCAATGTTCTGCTTCAGGAGATGAAGACACATTCGTTGGATCTCCGTGCTCTGCAGCTTCTCGTTTTATTTCCTGCACACTAATCAACGTGACTTGTGCCCTAGATACTGTGAAACCCCATAGCCTTCAAACCTTTACACAGTGTTCTGAATAGAGGCTACATATTGCAATCAGGAGGCGCTGTATGCAAGTCAGAAAATAGAATTTTATCGTGAACATAAAATCTCCATAAAATCTTTTTAGTTTTTTGTCTACCATTTATGGAATGAAGTATGCAAACACAAGTTTACCTTTACCTGAAGCCTTTCATGTCTGTTATTATCACTTTTTTTTAGCTTTGTATATAGATTTTTTTTAGATTTGTACCCGACATAAAAACATGTAATTATCCAATTATCCCAAAAAGTTTTCCCGTGATTGAATATTCAGTTAAATCACGCATAGCATAGAGATTTTTCATATTTCAACATGTTCCGTGCTGGTGAGAAGACCCTCTTACTAGTGCGCTGATTTTTATTGGATAGCCTAAGAATGAGACTGAGCTACTGAGCATGAGTGACCACCGTCATTGAATACATTAGTAGGCTTTCCTGAGAGGGAATCAAAAGCCTCCCAGGAGGCGCTATAACAAGTATGTAACAAGAATATGTAAACACAGGAGTATTTTTTGTGTGATCTAAAGAGAATTGAAATATTGAATCATAGGACATTACCTTTTAAAGAGGACCTGTCACCTCTCCTGACATGTCTGTTTTAGTAACTACTTGCTATCTCCATGTAATAACAATTCTGGAGCATCTTTTCTCTTGATTCTATGCTTATTATTCTTACTTGAAGTTTATGAATGATTGCCAGCATTCTGCAGTAAAGGTCCAACTGGATGTTACTACACTGAACAAAAATATAAACGCAACACTTTCGGTTTTGCTCCCATTTTGCATGAGCTGAACTCAAAGATCTGAAACATTTTCTACATACACAAAAGACCCATTACTCTAAAAAAATATGTCTAAATTTGTGTTAGTGAGCACTTCTCCTTTGCCGAAATAATCCATCCCACCTCACAGGTGTGGCATATCAAGGTGCTGATTGGACAGCATGAATATTGCACAGGTGTGCCTTACACTGCCCACAATAAAAGGCCACACTGAATTGTGTAGTTTGATCAGCACAATGTCACAGATGTCGCAACGTTTGAGGGACTGTGCAATTGGCATGCTGACTGCAGGAATGTCTACCAGAGCTGTTGAGCATGCAATAAATGTTCATTTCTCTACCATAAGCAGTCTCCAAAGGCATTTCAGAGAATTTGGCAGTACATCCAAACGGCCTCACAACCGCAGACCACATGTAACCACATCAGCCCAGGACCTCCACATCCAGCATGTTCACCTCCATGATCTTCTGAGACCAGCCATCCGGACAGCGGCAGCAACAATCGGTTTGCATAACCAAAGAATTTCTGCACAAACTGTCAGAAACCATCTCAGGGAAGCTCATCTGCATGCTCGTTGTCCTCAGCAGGGTCTGGACCTGACTACAGTTCGTCGTCGTAACCGACTTGAGTGGGCAAATGCTCACATTCAATGGCGTCTGGCACATTGGAGAGGTGTTCTGTTCATGGATGAGTCCCGGCTTTCACTGTTCAGGGCAGATGGCAGACCGCGTGTGGGGCGTCATGTGGGTGAGCGGTTTGCTGACATCAACTTTGTGTATCGAGTTTCCCATGGTGGCGGTGGGGTTATGGTATAGGCAGGCGTATGTTATGGACCACGAACACAGGTGCATTTTATTGAGGCCCATTGTTGTGCCATTCATCCACGACCATTACCTTATGTTGCAGCATGATAATGCATGGCCCCATATTGCAAGGATCTGTAAACAATTCCTGGAAGCTGAAAACATCCCAGTTCTTGCATGGCCAGCATACTCACCAGACATGTCACCCATTGAGGATGTTTGGGATTCTCTGGATCGGCGTATACGACAGCGTGTTCCAGTTCCTGCCAATATTCTGCAACTTCGCACAGCTATTGAAGAGGAGTGGACCAACATTCCACAGGCCACAATCAACAACCTGATACTGACTGGTTTTCTGACCCCCCCCCCCCTTCCCCAGTAAGGCAAAACTGTGTAGATTTCAGAGTGGCCTTTTATTGTGGACAGTCTAAGGCACACATGTGCAATATTTGCGACGGTCTGGTCAACTCCCACCATCACAGGTCCCCCTTTTCCTGCCCGGATCGTAAATAATCCTGTCAGGCGTACTTGCTCAGGCATGAAATCATCACACACATCAGCTGAGGCCTATTGCTGGGTAAACCAGGAACTGAACTTTATTGAGACGCACATATCAAGTTTATACAGTGCACATAACTCCTCCCCCAGTATCCTGGGAGATAATTGAGTGACAACATAAGCCAACTCCCCTCACCATGTGTCACATCCTTCGTTGGCTGTGGTAAAACTGTGAACAAGAGTCAAACAGAGTTCATGATGGAGGGCATAATAAAGGGCTTTCCTTCACACTATTCATGCTGTCTAATCAGCACCTTGATATGCCGCCCCTGTGAGGTGGGATGGATTATCTCGGCAAAGGAGAAGTGCTCACTAACACAGATTTGTGAACAATATTTGAGAGTAATGGGTATTTTGTGTATGTAGAAAATGTTTCAGATCTTTGAGTTCAGCTCATGCAAAATGGGTGCAAACCAAAAGTGTTGCGTTTATAATTTTGGTCAGTGTAGTTGGGTCTGATATTATCCAATCAGTGTTGCCATTGTCAGACTGTGCAGGGAGCCCCCCCCCCCCCCCCCCCCCAAACTGGTATGACCCAGTTGGACCTTTATTGCAGACTGCTGGCAGTACAATCATAACTTCAAGTATAAATAATATAGAAATGGCACAACATAGAGCCATAAGAATAGATGCTCCAGAATTTTCAGGAGACCCAATAGAGGAAATAACTGGTACCAGCCACACAACTTGATACCTCAATTAATTAATGCCTCATTGCAGTCCATATTGCTTATTAATCAGTGGTGCTCAAACATAAAAAAACTAGCACTAAGTGAAAGGCAGAAATAAGGGTCTGTATGGCACTTGCCATAAATTTGAAGGTGTTACTTTATTAAGTATGAATCCAAACAAAGACATATACGGGTACAGGATAACAGGACTTCTTTTCACGTATGTCACAAGGTCTCCTTTACCGCTATCCCATACCCTTAGGGGGCTTTGTTTGGATTTACTGTATATGCAATTAAAGGGTTTCTGTCACCTGTAAAATGGGTATTAAGCTGGCTGACATTAGCGATGTGCTAATGTCAGCTGAACATAACTATATTAATGCCATTTCACTGCCTAAAGCCTTTATTGAGAAAAATGAACATTTATAATATGCTAATAGAAACATAGAATGCCCAATATACTGAATACTATGAATATCCCCTGGCCCTATGTTATAAGAGGTTGGCCTTATGCCTATCCCATGCATGCCTAAACGATAATTAGCCTGTAGGAGCAGGGGGGGGGGGTTCACCTGCTCCTAGAGGCTCCGTTTGCCCACCTATTTTTACGCACTTCTTCTCTTGATTGACAGGGCCAGGCAGCACTGCTCTCCTCCCGCCGGCCATGTCTGCAGTGTAAAATCTCGCAGTGTAAAATTATTTATTATATATATCATATATTATAATTTTTAACCCCTTAAGGACACATGACGTACCGGTACGGCATGTTTCCCGAGTCCTTAAGGACACATGACGTACCGGTACGTCATGGCTTTAAATAGCGATGCCGGCGCCGCGGGGGTTAATCGGAACGGGATGCCGGCTGAAATCATTCAGCCGGCATCCTGTAACAATGCAGGGGGGGGTCCTGCATTGACGACCCCCCCGCATCGACGATCGCAGAAAACCGCAGGTCAATTCAGACCTGCGGTTTTCTGCATTTCCGGTCCATTCGGGTGTCCTGTGACCCGATGAACCGGAAAAAGACTGCGATCGGTGGCGTAATTTTACACCACCAATCGCAGTCCGAGGATTTGCAGAGGCGGAGCTGGCCCTGGTGCTGAACGCCGCTGTCCAGGGTGCTGATTGGTGCAGGGGAGAGAGGCGCGAGATTCAAACTTCCTGCGCTCCTCTCTCCCCTCCTCTTCCTGTTCTGCACGAGCACCCGGCAGCATCGTCCAGCACCAGCTCCTGTGTCCCCCTAATCGCCATCCATCACCCTCCTGCACCCATCGCCACCCAGGTAGGTTAGGGTCAGTGAGGGAGAGGCACCTTTAGGCAGGGATAGAAGGGAAAAGTTAGAAAAAAAAAAAAAAAATCACATTTATTCCAAACTTTTTTTTTTCAGCTACCAGACCCCAGCCCCCCCCTCACCACCAGCCCCCCCCCCCCCACCAGACCCCAGACCCCCCCACCACCACATTTTTTTTTCTGCGTGCGCTGACTGGCCGGCACTTTTTAGCGTCCGTCCACTGTTAGTGCATCGCCCGCCAAAAAGTTGCGGTCTACATGGTGCAGGTTGCCATGTACAACTCTTTTGTACTATCCCGAAGCGCTGGCAGCACAGGGACATTCCTCCAATTCTATGAGGCAGTCCTCAAAGACCTGATCTTTTCGGACCGGGAAAGAGCAGGCCGGAGTACCTCGGGAACTGGAGGCGCCCGGATCGTCCCTGGCCAACACTTTCCAGGTGTGGTCCCCCATACTGGAAAGAAGGGACGAACCCAAAAAAGATGCAGAGTGTGTCACAAGAGGGGGATACGGAAGGACACCACTACTCAGTGTGACACTTGCCCCGATCATCCGGGCCTCTGCATTATCGATTGCTTCAGGGAGTATCACACTTCCATGGAGTACTAAATTTTTATAATCTCCAACAGTCCCCTAGAGAACATAAAACACTATGGCTCTCAGACTTTGGAGACACAGAAACAATTTTTTTTCCCCAAAAAAATATTAGTTTTAGTGCAGGCATCCTCAAACTGCGGCCCTCCAGATGTTGTAAAACTATAACTCCCAGCATGCCCAGACAACCTACAGCCATCAGCAGGGCATGGTGGGAATTGTAGTTTTACAACATCTGGAGGGCCGCAGTTTTAGGATGCCTGCTTAGTGTCTCCAAAGTCTGAGAGCCATACATATTGGGCATCGTCGCGTGCGTAAAAGTCGTCGCTATAAAAATAACATTTGACCAAACCCCTCGGATGAACGGTGTTAAAAATATAAAATAAAAACGGTGCCAAAACACCCATTTTTGGGCAAAATTTCCATTTGAATCCTTTTTTTCCAGTAATAAAGCAAGGGTTAACAGCCAAAAAAAACTCAATATTTATGGCCCTGATTCTGTAGTTTGCAGAAACACCCCATATGTGGTCGTAAATGGCTATATAGCCGCACGGCAGGGCATAGAACGAAGGGAACTCCATATGGTTTCTGGAAGGCAGATTTTGATGGACAGTTTTTTTTTTTGACACCACGTCCCATTAGAAGCCCCCCCTGATGTAGCCTAGACTAGAAACTCCAAAAAAGTGACCCCATCTAAGAAACTACACCCCTCAAGGTATTCAAAAGTTACTTTATAAACTTTGTTAACCCTTTAGGTGTTCCACAAAACTAAATAGCAAATGTAGAAAAATTTTAGAATTTAATTTTTTTGTTACCTTGCCTCAAAAAAGTGTAATATAGAGCAACCAAAAATCATATTTACCCCTAAAATAGTACCAAATCAACAACCACCTTATCCCGTAGTTTCCTAGATGGGGTCACTTTTATGGAGTTTCTACTCTAGGGGTGCATCAGGGGGCTTGAAAGGGTACATGGTGTAAATAAACCAGTCCAGCAAAATCTGCCTTCCAAAAACCGTATGGCGTTCCCCTTCTTCTATGTCCTGCCGTTTAGCCAAATAGTAGTTTACGACCACATTTGGGGTGTTTCTGCAAACTACAGAATCAGGGCAACCCATTTTGAGTTTTGTTTGGCTGTTAACCCATTTTTTTCAGTAATAAAGTAAGGGTTAAAATGGAAAATTTTCCAAAAAATAGAAATTTCTAAATTGTTTCTCCATCTGCCATTAACTCTTGTGGAACACCTAAAGGGTTAACAAAGTTTGTAAACCCAGTTTTGAATACCTTGAGGGGTGTACTTTCTTAGATGGAGTCACTTTTTTGAAATTTCTATTCTAGGGGTGCAACAGGGGGCTTCAAATGGGACATGGTATAAACAAAACCAGTCCTGCAAAATCTGCCTTCCAAAACCCATATGGCGTTCCCCTCTTTCTACGTGCTCCCGTTTGGCCAAACAGTAGTTTACGACCACATATGGGGTGTTTTTGCAAACTACAGAATCAGGGCAACCCATTTTGAGTTTTGTTTGGCAGTTAACCCTTGTTTTACTCCTGGAAAAAATTTATTATATTGGAAAATTTTCCAAAAAATAGAAATTTCTAAATTGTTTCTCCATCTGCCAATAACTCTTGTGGAACACCTAAAGGGTTAACAAAGTTTGTAAACCCAGTTTTGAATACCTTGAGGGGTGTACTTTCTTAGATGGAGTCACTTTTTTGAAATTTCTATTCTAGGGGTGCAACAGGGGGCTTCAAATGGGACATGGTATAAACAAAACCAGTCCTGCCAAATCTGCCTTCCAAAACCCATATGGTGTTCCCCTCCTTCTATGTCCTCCCGTTCGGCCAAACAGTAGTTTACGACCACATATGGGGTGTTTTTGCAAACTACAGAATCAGGGCAACCCATTTTGAGTTTTGTTTGGCAGTTAACCCTTGTTTTACTCCTGGAAAAAATTGATTATATTGGAAAATTTTCCAAAAAATAGAAATTTCTAAATTGTTTCTCCATCTGCCAATAACTCTTGTGGAACACCTAAAGGGTTAACAAAGTTTGTAAACCCAGTTTTGAATACCTTGAGGGGTGTACTTTCTTAGATGGAGTCACTTTTTTGAAATTTCTATTCTAGGGGTGCAACAGGGGGCTTCAAATGGGACATGGTATAAACAAAACCAGTCCTGCCAAATCTGCCTTCCAAAACCCATATGGTGTTCCCCTCCTTCTATGTCCTCCCGTTCGGCCAAACAGTAGTTTACGACCACATATGGGGTGTTTCTGCAAACTACAGAATCAGGGCAACCCATTTTGAGTTTTGTTTGGCAGTTAACCCTTGTTTTTTTCCAGGAAAAAATTGATTATATTGGAAAATTTTCCAAAAAATCTAAATTCTAAAAATGTATGTCCATTTGCCATGAAGTGTTGTGGAAGACCTAAAGGGTTAACAAAGTTTGTAAAAAACAGTTTTGAATACCTTGAGGGGTGTAGTTTCTAGAATGGGGTCATTTTTGGGTGGTTTCTATTATGTAAGCCTCACAAAGTGACTTCAAACCTGAACTGGTCCATAAAAAGTGGGATTTTGAAGATTTCCGAAAATTTCAAAATTTGCTTCTAAACTTCTAAGCCTTGTAACATCCCCAAAAAATAAAATATCATTCCCAAAATGCTACAAACATGAAGTAGACATATGGGGAATGTAAAGTCATCACAATTTTTGGGGGTATTACTATGTATTACAGAAGTAGAGAAACTGAAACTTTGAAATTTGCAAATTTTTCAAAATTTTTGGTAAATATGGTATTTTTTTATGCAAAAAAATTAACTTTTTTGACCCAATTTTAGCAGTGTCATGAAGTACAATATGCGACGAAAAAACAATCTCAGAACAGCCTGGGTAAGTCAAAGCGTTTTAAAGTTATCAGCACTTAAAGTGACAGTGGTCAGATTTGCAAAAAATGGCCTGGTCCTTAAGGTGAAATAGGGCTGTGTCCTTAAGGGGTTAAAGAGGACCTTTCACTGATCCTGACATTGTGAACTAAGTATACAGACATATAGAGCGGTGCCCGGGGATCTCACTGCACTTACTATTATCCCTGGGCGCCACTCAGTTCTCCTGCTATGCCCTCCGGTATCTTCGCTCACTAAGTTATAGTAGGAGGAGATTTCAGTCACTAAGTTAGTGTAGGCGGAGTCTGCCCTTGTTCTGCTGTAGCGCTGGCCAATCGCATTGCAGAGCTCACAGCCTGGGAGAAAATAACCTCCCAGGCTTTGAGCTCTGTGCTGCGATTGGACAGCGCTACAGCAGAACAAGAGCAGACTCCGCCTACTATAACTTTGTGACCGAAGATACCGGAGGGCATAGCGGGAGAACGGAGCGGCGCCCAGGGATAATAGTAAGTGCAGTGAGATCCCCGGGCGCAGCTCTATATGTTTGTATACTTAGTTCACATTGTCATAATTGGTGAAAGGTCCTCTTTAAATATGTATTTATGAGGTTGAAAAACATGACATATGTCATGTCACTTCTGTTAGAGTCCTGGAAATTCTCAGAGGGAAGGTGAATACATCATAAAATTCAAGCTAGGCCAGAAGGCACCTGAAATAGTTAGCACAATTTTGTATGTATTTATTTTTATTAGTCATTGCGTATAGATTATCTTTTTAATGCAGAATTTCTGTGGCTCCATATTTCTTCTCATATGTATCTTTTAATTCTTGTATAAATAATTTTATTCAGTTTATGTTACAAAACAATTGTGGTAACTTTACCATGAACTCAGCTGTTTGAGGAAGCCCCGAAGCTCGGCGGAGCTCCAGTGAGCACCGCCGCCTTCATGCAGCTTACCAAGCACAGCGCCATCCAATACCAGCTGTGCTTGTGACACCAGTGAATTGCCTTGATGAGCTGATAGATGTAGTTCTTGACTTTTTCCGGCGGAACTCAATTTGACATCTCTTCCAATAATACCAGCTGTGCTTGGTATTGGAGCTCAGGCCCATTCACTTGAATGAGGCTGAGTTGTGCCTAGGCCTTGTCACCAATGAACGTGATGTCATATGGCCTAGGAAGACGCCTAAGCGATCACTGGAGTCCTGCTGCCTCTTTGTAGAGTTCATGAGGGGGGGTCCTTGGAGTCGGACCCCGCCAATCTGATATTGATGACCTATCCTGAGAAAAGGCCATCAATATGTAAATCCTGGAAAACTCCTTTAAACAATATAATAATGGAAAGAAAATGTGTAATAAAGGTGTACATGTATACTAAGGCTACCACCATCTAAAACAATACTTAACCAGCCTAGACCAAAGTTTCACAATGTTGTTCTACTGGAGCCTCACCAGCCAGTGTATCATAATGCCTTCACCTCACGATTGGTTGTACTTCAGTACATTAGCACCTAACACCAGCTCCAGCAGACTCATGGCCTGTCTGTTTCCCTCGAGCTGAGAATACCACGGAAGGTATTTCATGAACATGGGACCAACACGGATGCCTTCAGCTGCCAAGTGCACATGCAACAGGTCAGCCAGTGCCATAGGTACAAATCTACTGACACATGTGCTTGTTATTCTCCAAGTCCAGCTTAATTCATCCCCATCCTACCTCTTCAACCTTGATGGATGTCTCTCAGCTTGTTTAAAAAAGATTCCACACATGCACCATCATGTGGTGTTTTCAGCATCTGCACAGAAAGCCCAGCTGCCATGTTTTAGAGGCTCTCTGCACAGGCACAAAATCTCAGTGATTCACTCTTGAGATTTGTCACATGCGCAGTAAGCCTAGAAAGCCAAGTATATGGCAGCTGGGCACACTGCGCAGATGCTGAAAACCTACAAGATGACAGCACATGCGTGGGATCTCTGGCGCATCATATCAGACTTAAACAAGGAGAGACACAACAATCAAGACTGAAGAGTTTGGATGGGAGTGCTGCAAGATTGACCATGAGGCCCCTTGATTTCTGAAGGTCACTTTGCATATGACTTGTATGGGGTATAAAGAGGTATTTTTTTGCAAAGTTAGCCATCAGGTGAAGTAACCGAAAACATCCATGGTGACTTGATGAACAGAACTGTGAGGAGCTCTGGGTGGTGTGGGGGTAGCCATTATGATGGTGACATCTTAGAGATTGGCAGAATATGCAGTACATAGTATTTAATTCTCTTCATTCTTCCCAGAACAAAATCTCTGTATCATCTAATTTGGACATTTAATCAACATTTTGTGCTTTGCTGTATTGTACGAAACTGGCGTGTGACCCATAGCTGTGCTTGCATGAATGCATTGGCATCTTTCTTTTGGCTGGGAAATAAACCAGGCTGTGAGTGGGTTTAAGAAGCTGAAATGAGCCGTGTTAAATTGTAATAAGATTAACACTGAACCCTGTTGTACTTTTCCTTATTTAGAACATGCTTGAATTATTGGAAGAGATGCCAAATGGAGTTCCTCCGGAAAAAGTCAAGAACTACATCTATCAGCTCATCAAGGCAATTCACTGGTGTCACAAGAATGACATTGTCCATAGAGGTGAGAGGTTTTATATCAATGGTGTTTCCATTTTTACAAGATTTAATCAGTTTTTGAATTAGTTGCCTCTTGGTAAAAATAACTTCTTCTTTCAGCAACTGTAATAAACCAAGGCTTTGCTCATCTGAATCCTACCCTTTATATATTTTAAAATTCCATTCCCTCCATTTTGTCTTTTTTTTTTTTTATATATGCATAATAGCAGTTTTTTTAAATCCACTATTATTTCTTATTGTGTGTATGCAGGTTTTGTAGTAATAATCTATAGGGGTATTATCCTCATACACCCTAATAGAATATTTCCTGTTGCCTCTATTTTTAATGGAGGTCAGCTTGTTACTTTGTTGCTGATCTGCCTCTCAAAGGTAGAGCATATACACAGTATCATCAAATCGTTAGTGCAGGTCAAAAGAGCTTTTACATATTCAAATCTATGCGTCCATGTTGCCTGCTTCCTTGTTAAGGCTCTATCTAAATGAACCTGACTAAGGCCTCTTGCACACGACCGTATGCCCTTCGTGACCTGGATGGGCATACGGAGGGCATACGGTCGTGTGCAAGAGGCATTAAAGGGAACCTGTCATGTGGATATTTGATTATAATCTAACTAATTATATACAATCATTAACTACTAAAAAGTACCTTAGTGCTCTCCACTGATCACTCCAACTAAAAGAAGTATATTATTTAAAAAACACAACGCAGATCCCCCGACATGTTTCGCCGCAGCGCGGTCCTCACTGTGGAATGCATCTACTATTATCATGGTAATCACCCCTATCCACTCGATCACACCCCACATTACCAATTTTATACAGCGGCTCAGGCTGGATGATCAATGCGGCGCAGGGATAGACACTTCTGTGTAGCCCTATACTACCAACTATATTGGTTGCCTTAGTTTTTTTATGCCAGATTTGTGGTGCTGTTTTGGGGCAAAATGTTGCATCTTAGGCCACACCCCATTTTTGGCAAATCCACAGACCTTCTCCAATATGCTAGATCCGTTTTTCCGACTAGAAGTGGTAACTTTCTGTAAACCTGGATACACCAAATTGCTCCACTTTTTGGTGGAATTTATGCCAAAATCTAGGTGCACTGGCCTCAGTGGATGTGCGCCAGTGTATTATAAAACTGGAGCCACCACTCGAGGTAGCTTAGTGCATCAACTCAATGGAAACTGTAAAAATCCCTTTCCACTGTGTCCCCTCTAGTGGTGGCTGCAGGAAAGTGCTGTGGATCTGTGTCTGAAGATCTGAAGCAAGAGAATAAGTTCAGTGTTGGCTCTTTCTCACCATGGTCAGTTTTATCTGCAGAACCACACAACTATTAACAACTCATTTGAAAACTCTTGAGACAGGAATAAACCCCCAGGTACCCCCTCCCTCCCAACATGAACGGCGCATGGCATTGTACACATGCTACACTACATGCACTTTTTTGGCTGCATTATGGCTGAGCTGTGGCTGATCCCTGTTCACTCTTAATGAGGATACAAACTATAAATCCCAGGAGGTCTTCAAAATCTGCAGCTGGCAGGGCTTGCTGGGGAGGTCTTTTTCCCAAAAAAGGGAAAAGAACGAAAGGAGAAGAGACAGCAACACTTATTTTTGGTATTAATCTGCTACCAGTCCTTTAGCCTGAGGGTCCTCACAGTAGCCTGCTACATGGACCCGGGGCCCTTGCCAGGCTGCTAATACACCTAGATCTCAGCAAGCTAATGTAATATTACATTGAGTAGATTATTAAATAGACTAAGAGATTTATTATATGGGCACATAGGCTGGCTGAGCGGCTGTACGCTGCCTATTTGTATATAGTGGAGCAAGTGTAATTTACAATGTGCTATTTTTACATGGGCACCGGTGGGGCCACTGCTGGCTCAGAGGTCCTCCAGGGGATTCACCTGTGCCCCTTTGGGGGACTGTGTCTGATGGGCATCTTGTAGTCTTGGGTGCTTCTGTGACATACAGTGATGAGGGCTTCTGCGGCAACCACTTCTGGGGGCTTCTATGGCAGGTGTCAGTGATGTCTTCTACGCCCAGGCTAAACCAGGTCTTCTGTGGCAAGCTCTCATGTGTCATCTAAAGCACTTAATGGGGTAATGTAGATTAGAAAAAAAAATTCTTCATGTCAGAAATGGCAGCTCTCTGGTCTGAGTTGCAAGATCAGGCAATAGACAGAACAGCTTTGTTTCTGGTCAAAACCAGAAGACCTTTTCCTAATCTCAAAAACTCTTTAAAAAAGCATGCCAGGCTGGCATGAAGAGTTAATGGAACAAACAAACGAATATCGGAGGCTATGGATTCCTTCAAATTACACTGTATTACCCTCTTTTCTCAGCAGTTTGCTTCCTTATAAAAAGTGTTGCTATAGAATCTATAGAAGTTACTGCATTACTATATTCTATATTCAGGTTCTGATAATTACTGTCCATTTGTGGTAGATAAGAATAATTGTTGGTTTTCTCTTCTGTTTCACTTTGTTCTTGTATCTCCATTATGAAACATGTGATGGATAACTCTGTATAAATGTTACCTGGTCACTAATGTCATAGGTAAATTATAAGGCCTTTGTTGTGTAAGACCATGGTGTGGTCTGTAATAGTGAGCATTTTCTCATTCTTTACAGAATTCCTGACTGTTCCTCTCTATTAAGGTTTAATCTTGCATAGTGATGTCGTGAGTTTTAAAGTCCCAGATTACAGATGAATATGGGATATTCATCTGAATTGTTATAAATTGTTATATTCCGTTTTTACTCACAGAAGATAAAGAGCAGGGGCTTAAAATATAATTATATCAAGGGACCAGAAAACCCAAGTAATACAACTCTTTGCTGGGTGCGTACATACTGCCTGTGTAGTTGGTTCAGCTGCACAGGGAC
The DNA here is from genome assembly GCF_014858855.1 of Bufo gargarizans. Lineage (NCBI taxonomy): Eukaryota > Metazoa > Chordata > Amphibia > Anura > Bufonidae > Bufo > Bufo gargarizans. The sequence continues at coordinate 517,641,961 of NC_058082.1, read as the reverse complement.
CTTGAGGGAAATGACCAATGGTGTCAGAAGACTTCAATAATTCTCTCTCCTCTGGGGAGATATTGTGACCTCCAGGTGGAAGTATCACACAGTGTTGCTGCCACCTGATATCATTCACCAGTTTTGCAGGAGCTGAAGCCGGCCGCATGACTTGTCCATGCTGGGAGGTGAAGGGACAAGGAGGGGGTAGATGGGAGTGGAGTAGAAGTTTTAATGAGGTTGTCCTCTGAGGTGCACAGCAGACTTTGAATGCTCAGTCTATTTATTTAAAGAGTATCGTCACCATGTTCAGCTGCGCCGTTGATCAACTGTGCATGCCCCGATTGTACTTTCACTGGTGCATGCACATGATTTCATAGACATCGAGACATCGGAACAGTAATGATGCCTGGCCTGGTCAATCAGTAGGGGAAAGAGAGTGGCAGTTGAGAAGAGGTGGTGAAGTGGGGCTCCCAGGGTCTAGCCCTGCCCTTTGGTGCTCTAAGCACCTCATTAACATGATAATGTATGGATTTAGCTGCAGTGGAACATCTGATTGCAGTAAGAATGGGATCATTAAACCCACCATGATCAACTCTCCCAAGCGGTTTGTCTGCTTAATTAGGGTTGATCACGGTGACATGTTCTTTAAAGAGTCTAGCAGTATCATAATATTGATGACCTGTCCTCAGGATAGGTCATTCATTAATATCAGATTTTAGATGTTTGAAGAGGCAGCGGTGCGAGTGCTGAGTCCTCTTCAGTGTATACCTGCACACCATCTAGCTTGTTGCAGCAGTGCAGTGTAATTACAGCTTCTTCTCCCATACAAACAGCTGGTCGGCGGGCAGTGCTGGAAGTCAGACCTCCCCATACGGTATCTGATGTTGATGACCTAAAGATAGAGTATCAATATCATGACACTATGTTTGGCAGAGGTTCTCTTAGGAGCCTCCATCACAGATTCTGGGAAAAAAATGTAGGACAACATACCACAGCATGCTTTTCTATTTTGGCGAAATGATGGGAACCATAAAGGAAACCAGGCAGGACCCCCATTATAGTCCCCCTGTCTGTGTGGCATTTTCCTTATATTTTTGGTTTCTGTTCCTAGACTGAAACAGATTGCCAGAAACTGTGACTGGAGATGTGAATCTAGCCTTTGCAAGTTGCTGCCTCAGAAGCGTTTGTTCAGCTAATAAGAGACTGTGTGGAGGAGAGACTGTGTAATTAGTGGAAAAGATGGGTGTGTTGGAATCACTGTATTTTTGCTTCATATTTTTTATTTATTTTTTGCTAAGAATAGGATTACATCATAAGAAACCAGAAAACAAAACGTCAAATCGATATTTCTAATATATTCTGCTAATGTTGTTAGCAAAAGAACAGATGGACCCAATGCAGCATGGAGATACTAAAACCATGCAGCAAATGGGTAAATACTGTAAATAATCCTTTTTGCAATGAAGTGTGGTAAATAGTTCTCATCTGGCAAACAGCTGGTTAATGTGGACATATTTTAGATGCTCTTAAAGTAAGACTCAAGCAGGAAGACTTCAATCTACAGTTGGAAGAGTAAAAAATTCTGTAGTCCGGTCCGGTCCTCAGGAGTTAGCAGCGTGTCTCGTGTTGCCTAGGACGCCGAGAGGCGTGGTTCGCGCGTCTTAAGCGTGACGTATGTGGTCACGTGATCGGACTCTCTGTCAAGCTTCTTCGCAATGCTTCTCCTGCTCTGTAGCGAGTGGTGAATATCCCAGTAATCCTCTTACTCGCTACAGAGCAGGAGAAGCATTGCGAAGAAGCTTGACAGAGAGTCCGATCACGTGACCACATACGTCACGCTTCAGACGCGCGAACCACGCCTCTCGGCGTCCTAGGCAACACGAGACACGCTGCTAACTCCTGAGGACCGGACTTCAACAGCCAACTACCGGCAATTACCATTAGAGGACCTAAAGAATACAAGCGTCGAGAAGGGTAAGTGATCTCTGTAGCCAGAGACAGTGCGGGACGCCGCACCCAGGCACAGAGCACCCCTTTCTTTTACAGAGGAACATATGGATTATAACCACTAACAATCATTGCCATATATGCCATATATGAATTACTCCTATCTGCAAATATATCTGCAAAGACGCACTATCCTCTATCTAACAGCAACCTTCTAAATTACCATCTACTAAATATCCCACCAATGGAGCTATAATTCTATAAGGGGACATACTTATTAATCCTCTATATGACGATTACATTCTTTACTTGATTTTATTTGATTTTACTCACTGTTCAGTGGCCACTTTATAAAAGACTGGAAGACCAACATTTTTCAATATTTTTTAAGAAGGACTATTTACTTTTATAAAGGACAATTTACTTTATATATATATATATATATATATATACTTTATTTCATATATATATATATTATTTCTCTATTATAATTTTTCCTAAACACTCGACAAATCATCCTATATACTATTTGTTTTTGGGGTAAAAAATTTTTTTCCAAAGGATCCATCACTGCTCACATATTGGTGATCACTCTATTTTTCATTTTTTATTTTTTACTTATTTATTTTTTACGTATATTTATACACAACTTTTTTATCTACAAATTCATGAATACCAGAACATAAATAAAATACACCCTGTTCCCAAACTAAGAGTGTGCCTGCTTATCCCTTATTGTTTGAAATGTTATGCTTCTGACTGGGTGAGTCAGACTAAGCAGTCCTGCACCTCTACCATTTACCTGAGCGGTAGAGCCGTCTATTCCACTTTTTTACCTTGGATCATTTAAGAGTAATGTCGCTATTTTATTCGGAATTAGTACCTGTACATCAGTGTGCCACTATTGGCTCAGTTATAGGTTGGTGTCACACAGCTGTCTTACAGTCACAACACATACACCCTCTGCAGCCGTGCTGAATTTATATTACAGTAGAATACCAAAATAATCAATGTTTGGATTAGATGAAATGTGTGTGTTTGTGCAGGATATAAGGTTGGAATGGGATGTGGAAGCAGCCGTATGCTCACAAAGCAATATTCATAAAGAACAAATGTTGGGACCATCATATCACATGCTCATTCCTATATTGTAGATCAATCAGATATACTGTGCTAATCCTGATGTAAAGTATGCATTTTTATTTAAAATAGTGCTAGCTTGTGAAAAATGGATTAGCTCCTGATAAGCTGTCATATGTCCAACAGTGGTTGTTGCAGCACCACGCCTCTCCTGGTGGGGTAGCCTCCAGACAAAGAAACATGAACCAACAATTCCTCTGGCAGATTTATCAACATTCCAATTAAGTTAGTCTTTTTTTTTCAAAGATCAGAATTCAGGTTCTTACATAGGCAAGTGATGAGCTGTGAGTAGTCCTATCACATAACATACATACAATGGTCTTAAAGGGATTCTGTCATGAGATTTTAACCCTATAAGCTAAACATATGCCCATGTCCGTACTAATAACATAAATCTGGCAGCGGCTTCGATGAGCGAAGTGCGCATGCGCCCGGCCTGGTGCGCATGCGCACTTCGTTTATTGAAGCCGCTGCCAGGATCCCGCGGCGCATCAGGCTGCGCATAGTGTGCAAGCGCTGAAGGAAGGCGGCACTGTAGACAGGGAGGGAGGCGATTAAGACTGGGAAGGAGGCGCTGGGCACCAGACGTCCGGGTACTCTGTATTAACGGACATCCCCTTGGGCACCTTAGGTAGGCGATTGACAGGTTATAAAAAACAGTTTTTTGGGCTAATAGAGCCACAAGCAGGTTTAATAAGGCCAGTTTAGGATTTATGTTATTAGTACAGACATGGGCATATGTTTAGCGCTTATAGGGCTAAAATCTCATGGCAGAATCCCTTTAACAGAACCCATTAATATTGTATGTGGAGGGACCGCTGTACATGTTTTTAGTTTTTTTTGGAAAGAACATTTCTGACTGTACTGAAACAAATTATTATGTAGACAAACTTGGTTTAGTCAAAAATCACCTTCGTGATGTCGACAGTGAGCAGATAAACAATGAAGGGAAGGCTGCACTTGCATGGAGAGCCGCCTCCTCTTCAACCAGCTGATCAGCGGGGGTCCCGGGTGTTGGACCCCCACCAAACTGATATTGATGACCTATCCTGAAGATAGGTTATCAATATTAAAATCACTGAAGACTCCTTTAAAGTTTGGCACTGTGGTCTATTCAAGGACAGCAACGAGTATGTAGGTTTTGCAGTTTTTCCCACTTTTCCCACAGAAGTTTTTGCCGGTCACAGTATCTCTTCTTGCGACTCTCCATAAGGCACACCACAGTCTTACCCTTTGCAAGTGTCACAGTGTCTGGCTGGTCTTAATAGAAACCTGGGCTTTCAGGATGCATGTGCCAGGTGGCTACCTATAGGCCTCATTTACACAACAGTCTTTATTAGCGACTCTTACACAGTCTATGGGCCTATTATATGGCTGTATTTTTAATGGCCAGTGATTTGTGGCCATAAAAATATAGAACATGTCCCATTTTGACCGTTTTCATGGCCAGAAAGACCCCATTGGAACCGTTTTTAACAGCTGTTTAAACAGGAGTGCACCAGTCTAACAGCCATTAAACTGTGAAGCAAAACAGATGAAAGTGGCCATTGAAAATGGATAAACGGCCAGAAAATGGATGCAGACACAGATACAAAATGGCCATGAAAAACGGTGTGAATGTAGCCTTAGCTTCTCCACTCTAGCCTCAACTCCTCTGCAATACCAGCTGCAGTTTGCTCTATTTAGACATGTTTGTGAGGGTTCTTATTCATCCAGTTCATGGTATATCAGTAGAAATGAGTCAAAGCAACTAGGCTTTTTTTTCTTTTTTTGAAGATGTTTCACTAGTCGTCTTCTTGACATTGTCAATCAGAATAACTTGTGCAAAGAATCTTGGGCATTAAATACAGGTGACTTATTATACATGGCTTATTAACAAGAATACAACTACATGACACAATTAAATGGGTTGTCCAAGCTATTTAAAAAAAATAATAGAACACTGTAAATCTGATGGTCAGCAATATATACATAAGCTAAGCAAGTTTTAGACCCCCAAAAAATTTCCTCATTTCCCTACTTCTGTTCTGGCTATTTGTTGACATGCCGTTTCAGAGCTGTGGGGGCGTGTAACAACAATCTCTGAGGTTTTCCTCATGAATATTTGTGGGTGTCAACAAAAACTGCCTTTCCCCTCTTCCACTCTGCAAAGGGAGTGAATACAATTTCTGCCCTGTCTGTAGTCTGACTGCTAGGATACTCATGTTGTATGTGTGGGACTACAAGTCCCAGCTGTACAGTACAATGACATTGCTGCTACACACAGGATCTTCCCCCAGCTGTTCATGTGCAATGCTCTGCAGACACTTCCTCATAGCCAGCAGAAGAGTACAGAGGAGAGAACTCCTCCATTCTTTGTCAGCTCTGTGTTTGCAGGGTGAGGAGGGAAGTAGGATCCTGTGTACGGCATTTGTTTCCTTAGTGCCTGGAGAAGAGAAAAACCCTGCTCAGCACCTAAGGCAGAGCCACCAACCCTGAGTTTGGCTGTTTATGGTAGAAGGAGTTAAACTTTACTGAAGAATCCAGTGGGAGGTGAAACACAGGGCAGACAGCTAAGCCAGCAGATCGGGCAGTTCAGGGGGTGTGGCTTGTCACTCCAACCAGCACAGCCTACAGTGACACTCCGTGGACAGAGGCAGACCTGCTCCTCCTGCTCCCTCCCTCCGTGCACAAAATGTCATCACAGCAGGGAAAGAAGCTGACATAATAGGTCATATGACCCTCGGCTAACTAAGAGATCAGGGCCACTGTAGATGAAGTAAGAAATAAGGTGAATTGAAAACCCCTTACATTTGCTTAGAAGAATACAAAGAACAAAAAATAACTTGTGCTAGCACTTTAACTGTATGGCGCTGCCGACTGTGACTTAAATTTCAGCGCCGTACAGTTACAGCGGGCTGATCGGGCGGGTGCAGGAGCTGCGCCCCATCAGCAGCAGGGGATCAGCTGTTCCTGTTAGCCGTGGTTCTCACAGGCAAGCAGACTGTAAGTGTATTACACTTACAGCCAATGCATTACAATACAGATGTATTGTAATGCATTGTACAAGGGATCAGACCCCCAAAAGTTGAAGTCCCATAGTGGGACAAAAAAATAAAGTTAAAAAAAGTCAAAAAAGTGTTTTACATAAAAAAATATAAGTTTCAACTAAACAAAACTTTAAAACGCCCTTTTCCTATAATTAAGTTATAAAATATCAAAAAAATAGAAAAGAAAAAGTAGACATGTTAGTAGGGATGAGCGAACCCGAACTGTATAGTTCGGGTTCGTACCGAATTTTGGGGTGTCCGTGACACGGACCCGAACCCGGACATTTTCGTAAAAGTCCGGGTTCGGGTTCGGTGTTCGTCGCTTTCTTCGCGCTTTTGTGACGCTTTCTTGGCGCTTTTTGAAAGGCTGCAAAGCAGCCAATCAACAAGCGTCATACTACTTGCCCCAAGAGGCCATCACAGCCATGCCTACTATTGGCATGGCTGTGATTGGCCAGAGCACCATGTGACCCAGCCTCTATTTAAGCTGGAGTCACATAGCGCCGCCCGTCACTCTGCTCTGATTAGCGTAGGGAGAGGTTGCGGCTGCGACAGTAGGGCGAGATTAGGCAGATTAACTCCTCCAAAGGACTTGATTAACTGATCGATCTGCAGCTGTGGATCATTGAGCTGCTGATCCTCAATTGCTCACTGTTTTTAGGCTGCACAGACCGTTTGTCAGTCTCATTTTTCTGGGGTGATCGGCGGCCATTTTGTGTCTTGTGGTGCGCCAGCACAAGCTGCGACCAAGTGCATTTAACCCTCAATGGTGTGGTTGTTTTTTGGCTAAAGCCTACATCAGGGTGAAGCTGTGACACCAAGTGCATTTAACCAGCAATAGTCTGTTCATTTTTTGGCCATATACAAAATCAGGGGCAAGCTGCGCCTGTCACCAAGTGCATTTAACCCTCAATGGTGTGGTTGTTTTTTGGCTAAAGCCTACATCAGGGTGAAGCTGTCACACCAAGTGCATTTAACCAGCAATAGTCTGTTCATTTTTTGGCCATATACAAAATCAGGGGCAAGCTGCGCCTGTCACCAAGTGCATTTAACCCTCAATGGTGTGGTTGTTTTTTGGCTAAAGCCTACATCAGGGTGAAGCTGTCACACCAAGTGCATTTAACCAGCAATAGTCTGTTCATTTTTTGGCCATATACAAAATCAGGGGCAAGCTGCGCCTGTCACCAAGTGCATTTAACCCTCAATGGTGTGGTTGTTTTTTGGCTAAAGCCTACATCAGGGTGAAGCTGTCACACCAAGTGCATTTAACCAGCAATAGTCTGTTCATTTTTTGGCCATATCCCAGTCTAATTCTGTCACTAAATCCATACCGGTCACCCAGCGCCTAAATACTAGGCCTCAAATTTATATCCAGCTAAATCTGTCCCTAGTGCTGTAGCTGGGCGAGTTATTTAGTGTCCGTTCAAGCACATTTCTTGTTCTGGGTTGAAATACAATTCCCAATTTAGCAATTTCATAATTTAGTGGTTCCTGCTATATCAGAGCTCTTTGAAATCTATCCCAAAAAGGGTATATAATATTGAAGGTGCACATAGGGTCATTCAGAGTAACTTCACACACACCCGCTACTGTGTATTTCCAAGTCTAATTCTGTCACTAAATCCATACCGGTGACCCAGCGCCTAAATACTAGGCCTCAAATTTAATTCCCTCTAAATCTCTCGTTACCCACCGCTGTACTGTTGTTGCTGGGCAAGATATTTAGTGTCCGTCAAAGCACATTTTTTGTTCTGGGTTGAAGTACAATTCCCAATTTAGCAATTTCATAATTTAGTGGTTTCTGCTATATCAGAGCTATTTGAAATCTATCCCAAAAAGGGTATATAATATTGAAGGTGCACATAGGGTCATTCAGAATAACTTCACACACACCCGCTACTGTGTATTTCCAAGTCTAATTCTGTCACTAAACCCATACCTGTCACCCAGCGCCTAAATACTAGGCCTCAAATTTAAATCCCTCTAAATCTCTCGTTACCGTTGTCCTGTTGTAGCTGGGAAAGTTATTTAGTGCCCGTCAAAGCACATTTTTTGTTCTGGGTTGAAGTACAATTCCCAATTTAGCAATTTCATAATTTAGTGGTTCCTGCTATATCAGAGCTATTTGAAATCTATCCCAAAAAGGGTATATAATATTGAAGGTGCACATAGGGTCATTCAGAATAACTTCACACACCCCCGCTACTGTGTATTTCCAAGTCTAATTCTGTCACTAAATCCATACCGGTGACCCAGCGCCTAAATACTAGGCCTCAAATTTAATTCCCTCTAAATCTCTCGTTACCCACCGCTGTACTGTTGTTGCTGGGCAAGATATTTAGTGTCCGTCAAAGCACATTTTTTGTTCTGGGTTGAAGTACAATTCCCAATTTAGCAATTTCATAATTTAGTGGTTTCTGCTATATCAGAGCTATTTGAAATCTATCCCTAAAAGGGTATATAATATTGAAGGTGCACATAGGGTCATTCAGAATAACTTCACACACACCCGCTACTGTGTATTTCCAAGTCTAATTCTGTCACTAAACCCATACCTGTCACCCAGCGCCTAAATACTAGGCCTCAAATTTATATCCAGCTAAATCTGTCCCTAGTGCTGTAGCTGGGCGAGTTATTTAGTGTCCGTTCAAGCACATTTCTTGTTCTGGGTTGAAATACAATTCCCAATTTAGCAATTTCATAATTTAGTGGTTCCTGCTATATCAGAGCTCTTTGAAATCTATCCCAAAAAGGGTATATAATATTGAAGGTGCACATAGGGTCATTCAGAGTAACTTCACACACACCCGCTACTGTGTATTTCCAAGTCTAATTCTGTCACTAAATCCATACCGGTGACCCAGCGCCTAAATACTAGGCCTCAAATTTAATTCCCTCTAAATCTCTCGTTACCCACCGCTGTACTGTTGTTGCTGGGCAAGATATTTAGTGTCCGTCAAAGCACATTTTTTGTTCTGGGTTGAAGTACAATTCCCAATTTAGCAATTTCATAATTTAGTGGTTTCTGCTATATCAGAGCTATTTGAAATCTATCCCAAAAAGGGTATATAATATTGAAGGTGCACATAGGGTCATTCAGAATAACTTCACACACACCCGCTACTGTGTATTTCCAAGTCTAATTCTGTCACTAAACCCATACCTGTCACCCAGCGCCTAAATACTAGGCCTCAAATTTAAATCCCTCTAAATCTCTCGTTACCGTTGTCCTGTTGTAGCTGGGAAAGTTATTTAGTGCCCGTCAAAGCACATTTTTTGTTCTGGGTTGAAGTACAATTCCCAATTTAGCAATTTCATAATTTAGTGGTTCCTGCTATATCAGAGCTATTTGAAATCTATCCCAAAAAGGGTATATAATATTGAAGGTGCACATAGGGTCATTCAGAATAACTTCACACACACCCGCTACTGTGTATTTCCAAGTCTAATTCTGTCACTAAATCCATACCGGTGACCCAGCGCCTAAATACTAGGCCTCAAATTTAATTCCCTCTAAATCTCTCGTTACCCACCGCTGTACTGTTGTTGCTGGGCAAGATATTTAGTGTCCGTCAAAGCACATTTTTTGTTCTGGGTTGAAGTACAATTCCCAATTTAGCAATTTCATAATTTAGTGGTTTCTGCTATATCAGAGCTATTTGAAATCTATCCCTAAAAGGGTATATAATATTGAAGGTGCACATAGGGTCATTCAGAATAACTTCACACACACCCGCTACTGTGTATTTCCAAGTCTAATTCTGTCACTAAACCCATACCTGTCACCCAGCGCCTAAATACTAGGCCTCAAATTTATATCCAGCTAAATCTGTCCCTAGTGCTGTAGCTGGGCGAGTTATTTAGTGTCCGTTCAAGCACATTTCTTGTTCTGGGTTGAAATACAATTCCCAATTTAGCAATTTCATAATTTAGTGGTTCCTGCTATATCAGAGCTCTTTGAAATCTATCCCAAAAAGGGTATATAATATTGAAGGTGCACATAGGGTCATTCAGAGTAACTTCACACACACCCGCTACTGTGTATTTCCAAGTCTAATTCTGTCACTAAATCCATACCGGTGACCCAGCGCCTAAATACTAGGCCTCAAATTTAATTCCCTCTAAATCTCTCGTTACCCACCGCTGTACTGTTGTTGCTGGGCAAGATATTTAGTGTCCGTCAAAGCACATTTTTTGTTCTGGGTTGAAGTACAATTCCCAATTTAGCAATTTCATAATTTAGTGGTTTCTGCTATATCAGAGCTATTTGAAATCTATCCCAAAAAGGGTATATAATATTGAAGGTGCACATAGGGTCATTCAGAATAACTTCACACACACCCGCTACTGTGTATTTCCAAGTCTAATTCTGTCACTAAACCCATACCTGTCACCCAGCGCCTAAATACTAGGCCTCAAATTTAAATCCCTCTAAATCTCTCGTTACCGTTGTCCTGTTGTAGCTGGGAAAGTTATTTAGTGCCCGTCAAAGCACATTTTTTGTTCTGGGTTGAAGTACAATTCCCAATTTAGCAATTTCATAATTTAGTGGTTCCTGCTATATCAGAGCTATTTGAAATCTATCCCAAAAAGGGTATATAATATTGAAGGTGCACATAGGGTCATTCAGAATAACTTCACACACACCCGCTACTGTGTATTTCCAAGTCTAATTCTGTCACTAAATCCATACCGGTGACCCAGCGCCTAAATACTAGGCCTCAAATTTAATTCCCTCTAAATCTCTCGTTACCCACCGCTGTACTGTTGTTGCTGGGCAAGATATTTAGTGTCCGTCAAAGCACATTTTTTGTTCTGGGTTGAAGTACAATTCCCAATTTAGCAATTTCATAATTTAGTGGTTTCTGCTATATCAGAGCTATTTGAAATCTATCCCTAAAAGGGTATATAATATTGAAGGTGCACATAGGGTCATTCAGAATAACTTCACACACACCCGCTACTGTGTATTTCCAAGTCTAATTCTGTCACTAAACCCATACCTGTCACCCAGCGCCTAAATACTAGGCCTCAAATTTAAATCCCTCTAAATCTCTCGTTACCGTTGTCCTGTTGTAGCTGGGAAAGTTATTTAGTGCCCGTCAAAGCACATTTTTTGTTCTGGGTTGAAGTACAATTCCCAATTTAGCAATTTCATAATTTAGTGGTTCCTGCTATATCAGAGCTATTTGAAATCTATCCCAAAAAGGGTATATAATATTGAAGGTGCACATTGGGTCATTCAGAATAACTTCACACACACGCTTCTGTGCATTTCCAAGTCTAATTCTGTCACTAAATCCATACCGGTGACCCAGCGCCTAAATACTAGGCCTCAAATTTAATTCCCTCTAAATCTCTCGTTACCCACCGCTGTACTGTTGTTGCTGGGCAAGATATTTAGTGTCCGTCAAAGCACATTTTTTGTTCTGGGTTGAAGTACAATTCCCAATTTAGCAATTTCATAATTTAGTGGTTCCTGCTATATCAGAGCTATTTGAAATCTATCCCAAAAAGGGTATATAATATTGAAGGTGCACATAGGGTCATTCAGAATAACTTCACACACACCCGCTACTGTGTATTTCCAAGTCTAATTCTGTCACTAAATCCATACCGGTGACCCAGCGCCTAAATACTAGGCCTCAAATTTAATTCCCTCTAAATCTCTCGTTACCCACCGGTGTACTGTTGTTGCTGGGCAAGATATTTAGTGTCCGTCAAAGCACATTTTTTGTTCTGGGTTGAAGTACAATTCCCAATTTAGCAATTTCATAATTTAGTGGTTTCTGCTATATCAGAGCTATTTGAAATCTATCCCTAAAAGGGTATATAATATTGAAGGTGCACATAGGGTCATTCAGAATAACTTCACACACACCCGCTACTGTGTATTTCCAAGTCTAATTCTGTCACTAAACCCATACCTGTCACCCAGCGCCTAAATACTAGGCCTCAAATTTAAATCCCTCTAAATCTCTCGTTACCGTTGTCCTGTTGTAGCTGGGAAAGTTATTTAGTGCCCGTCAAAGCACATTTTTTGTTCTGGGTTGAAGTACAATTCCCAATTTAGCAATTTCATAATTTAGTGGTTCCTGCTATATCAGAGCTATTTGAAATCTATCCCAAAAAGGGTATATAATATTGAAGGTGCACATAGGGTCATTCAGAATAACTTCACACACACCCGCTACTGTGTATTTCCAAGTCTAATTCTGTCACTAAATCCATACCGGTGACCCAGCGCCTAAATACTAGGCCTCAAATTTAATTCCCTCTAAATCTCTCGTTACCCACCGGTGTACTGTTGTTGCTGGGCAAGATATTTAGTGTCCGTCAAAGCACATTTTTTGTTCTGGGTTGAAGTACAATTCCCAATTTAGCAATTTCATAATTTAGTGGTTTCTGCTATATCAGAGCTATTTGAAATCTATCCCTAAAAGGGTATATAATATTGAAGGTGCACATAGGGTCATTCAGAATAACTTCACACACACCCGCTACTGTGTATTTCCAAGTCTAATTCTGTCACTAAACCCATACCTGTCACCCAGCGCCTAAATACTAGGCCTCAAATTTAAATCCCTCTAAATCTCTCGTTACCGTTGTCCTGTTGTAGCTGGGAAAGTTATTTAGTGCCCGTCAAAGCACATTTTTTGTTCTGGGTTGAAGTACAATTCCCAATTTAGCAATTTCATAATTTAGTGGTTCCTGCTATATCAGAGCTATTTGAAATCTATCCCAAAAAGGGTATATAATATTGAAGGTGCACATTGGGTCATTCAGAATAACTTCACACACACGCTTCTGTGCATTTCCAAGTCTAATTCTGTCACTAAATCCATACCGGTGACCCAGCGCCTAAATACTAGGCCTCAAATTTAATTCCCTCTAAATCTCTCGTTACCCACCGGTGTACTGTTGTTGCTGGGCAAGATATTTAGTGTCCGTCAAAGCACATTTTTTGTTCTGGGTTGAAGTACAATTCCCAATTTAGCAATTTCATAATTTAGTGGTTTCTGCTATATCAGAGCTATTTGAAATCTATCCCTAAAAGGGTATATAATATTGAAGGTGCACATAGGGTCATTCAGAATAACTTCACACACACCCGCTACTGTGTATTTCCAAGTCTAATTCTGTCACTAAACCCATACCTGTCACCCAGCGCCTAAATACTAGGCCTCAAATTTAAATCCCTCTAAATCTCTCGTTACCGTTGTCCTGTTGTAGCTGGGAAAGTTATTTAGTGCCCGTCAAAGCACATTTTTTGTTCTGGGTTGAAGTACAATTCCCAATTTAGCAATTTCATAATTTAGTGGTTCCTGCTATATCAGAGCTATTTGAAATCTATCCCAAAAAGGGTATATAATATTGAAGGTGCACATTGGGTCATTCAGAATAACTTCACACACACGCTTCTGTGCATTTCCAAGTCTAATTCTGTCACTAAATCCATACCGGTGACCCAGCGCCTAAATACTAGGCCTCAAATTTAATTCCCTCTAAATCTCTCGTTACCCACCGCTGTACTGTTGTTGCTGGGCAAGATATTTAGTGTCCGTCAAAGCACATTTTTTGTTCTGGGTTGAAGTACAATTCCCAATTTAGCAATTTCATAATTTAGTGGTTTCTGCTATATCAGAGCTATTTGAAATCTATCCCTAAAAGGGTATATAATATTGAAGGTGCACATAGGGTCATTCAGAATAACTTCACACACACCCGCTACTGTGTATTTCCAAGTCTAATTCTGTCACTAAATCCATACCGGTGACCCAGCGCCTAAATACTAGGCCTCAAATTTAATTCCCTCTAAATCTCTCGTTACCCACCGTTGTACTGTTGTTGCTGGGCAAGATATTTAGTGTCCGTCAAAGCACATTTTTTGTTCTGGGTTGAAGTACAATTCCCAATTTAGCAATTTCATAATTTAGTGGTTTCTGCTATATCAGAGCTATTTGAAATCTATCCCTAAAAGGTATATAATATTCAAGGTGCACATTGGGTCATTCAGAATAACTTCACACACACACGCTTCTGTGCATTTCCAAGTCTAATTCTGTCACTAAATCCATACCGGTCACCCAGCGCCTAAATACTAGGCCTCAAATTTATATCCCGCTGAATTTGAATACAATACATTGGGCCAAATAATATATTTGTTGTTGTGGTGAACCATAACAATGAGAAAAACATCTAGTAAGGGACGCGGACGTGGACATGGTCGTGGTGGTGTTAGTGGACCCTCTGGTGCTGGGAGAGGACGTGGCCGTTCTGCCACATCCACACGTCCTAGTGTACCAACTACCTCAGGTCCCAGTAGCCGCCAGAATTTACAGCGATATATGGTGGGGCCCAATGCCGTTCTAAGGATGGTAAGGCCTGAGCAGGTACAGGCATTAGTCAATTGGGTGGCCGACAGTGGATCCAGCACGTTCACATTATCTCCCACCCAGTCTTCTGCAGAAAGCGCACAGATGGCGCCTGAAAACCAACCCCATCAGTCTGTCACATCACCCCCATGCATACCAGGGAAACTGTCTCAGCCTCAAGTTATGCAGCAGTCTCTTATGCTGTTTGAAGACTCCGCTGGCAGGGTTTCCCAAGGGCATCCACCTAGCCCTTCCCCAGCGGTGAAAGACATAGAATGCACTGACGCACAACCACTTATGTTTCCTGATGATGAGGACATGGGAATACCACCTCAGCATGTCTCTGATGATGACGAAACACAGGTGCCAACTGCTGCGTCTTTCTGCAGTGTGCAGACTGAACAGGAGGTCAGGGATCAAGACTGGGTGGAAGACGATGCAGGGGACGATGAGGTCCTAGACCCCACATGGAATGAAGGTCGTGCCACTGACTTTCACAGTTCGGAGGAAGAGGCAGTGGTGAGACCGAGCCAACAGCGTAGCAAAAGAGGGAGCAGTGGGCAAAAGCAGAACACCCGCCGCCAAGAGACTCCGCCTGCTACTGACCGCCGCCATCTGGGACCGAGCACCCCAAAGGCAGCTTCAAGGAGTTCCCTGGCATGGCACTTCTTCAAACAATGTGCTGACGACAAGACCCGAGTGGTTTGCACGCTGTGCCATCAGAGCCTGAAGCGAGGCATTAACGTTCTGAACCTGAGCACAACCTGCATGACCAGGCACCTGCATGCAAAGCATGAACTGCAGTGGAGTAAACACCTTAAAACCCAGGAAGTCACTCAGGCTCCCCCTGCTACCTCTTCTGCTGCTGCCGCCTCGGCCTATTCTGCTGCTGCCGCCTCGGCCTCTTCCTC